>NC_045138.2:25538082-26924643 GCF_008831285.2 Nymphaea colorata
TCACCAGGAATGGGACTCTTCTTTCAAAATGGTACATCTCTCACTATATCTGTGTATGTTGATGCTGATTATGCGGGATGTCACCTTGACAGAAAATCCACTACTGGGTTTTGTGTGTTCATTGGATCCAACTTGGTTACATGGAAGAGTAAGAAGCAGACAGTGGTTGCCAGATCAAGTGCAGAATCTGAGTATAGAGCTATGGCTCAGGCTACTGCTGAAGTTATGTGGGTTAGATCTCTGATGTTGGATCTTACTGTGGAAGTGCCTCTTCCTATGCAATTGTTAGGTGATAACAAAGCTGCTCTGTTTATTGCTAATAATCCTGCTTTCCATGAGAGAACCAAGCATGTTGAAGTAGATTGTCACTATACCAGAGACATGATTCAAAAGGGGTTTGTAAGTACCTCACATATTTCAACTACAGGGCAAACTGCTGATATTTTTACTAAAGCTCTTGCAAGAGGACCATTCCAAAGTTGTTCCAAGTTGAGCTTGTTTGACATATACGCTCCAACTTGAGGGGGAGTGTTAAGACGTGTTTATACTCAGTATTAGGCTTGAGAGGGCACTTGTGTAATAATGTTTCTTTTAATGACTTTCTTGTAACTTATCCCTCTCCTCTAGTCTATATAAAGAGGAGTTAGGGATTCTTTCGATGTTAATCAAAGATTATTTCTCTTAAATTCATCAGAAATAAATAAGGTATTTCCCAGAACATGCATTAGCATTAGTCGTATCAAAGCATTGCATTGTCAAGCCTACCTACACGATGGATGGTGGAGTTGCATAGACAACTCTACCTTCAATGCAATGTCGGCATTTGGTAGAACTTTCACTTAAATTTGCAGAAAACAGGCATATCTATTCAACAATTTTATTTGACGTGTTGAGGCCAAGCCAGGCTTCAAAACTGTCATGAGGCAAGGCATAGGCACATAAACATAAGCTTCATGACTAAATACTAAATAGTGAGGACATATAATATCAATAAAAAAAAAGAAATATATGAAAAAAGCAACGAAATTGACAAATATATAATTATATACAACATTGAATCATCTTAACAAAGAATCATGTTCAATAACCATATATCATGCAACAATAAGACAACTAAATTACTTGATAGTTGGTAGCAATTGCGTAAATATAATATGACCTGAAAGAATTAAATAGAAAAGACGTGTTTATGTTTGGGTTTGGATCCAGGTTCAAACTGTGGATCCTATGGGTGTGTTTTTTTACCCAGGCACGTAAACAATGGCAGAAATGTAAATTTTGTATTATCTACTACTAAGCCATGTAAAAATGTGCTTGATATTAAAGAGAATCAGGACACGCCCATTTCTTCTGAGGCTGCCATTAAACTGTTGGAAAAGCCTCTTCTTGCTCTGTCGTTTCTTCACAGGTCAACGACTTTGGACATCAAGTTTTGACTTCTGACATATGTACTTCAACAATCACATATGCTTAGTGCAAAACAAAAGAGACATTCCCCAAAAATATGGCCTGACACGGTATATAAAATGGCAATAACACAACTTTAAAAAAATGCTCCAGAACTAAATGAACATAACAAAGATCAGGATGGCAACATGGAGACAACTTGAACTACAAAGTGAGAAGGATTTCTAACAATTAAATATTGCAGGTACTAGCCTCTCAATCAACACTACAAGCTATAGTTGGACTGATTCATATACCCCACAGTTTCAAACAGTTTATTGCAATAACGAAAACATTCCCCAAATTACAACTTCAAATAACAATTCAGTGTCAAGGCTATTCAAATGATCCAGCAACGAGAACAGCACAAGCTCAAGAATGCAAGAAGAGCAAATCATAATAATAAACAAAATCTTAAGTATCTGGACCTCAAATTATTCAATAATCAGGTCGAGGGAAACTCAACAAGGCTAAGATTTTGGAAGAACTATAAAAATCTAACAATTACACCAAAAGAAAAAACTGTATGACCAGCCATCTGCCCCACAGTTGCATCACTAGTTATCGTCCCCTCCAGCCAGATCCACTCACAGTTTTGTAGCCACATCAACAGGTTTCTCCATTCATCAAATCAATTTCCATGTTGCGCAACTGCCTTTGTGATTGTGGTCTCCTTCCACCCAAAAGGGTAGAGATAGAGAGAGAAAGAGGTGGCAAGGGGGTCACTGAAGTAGGTTTTATTTTCCTTAAGTTCTTAGGTTTGTCATTAGGTGCACGCTTTATATCTGAGGTGCACCCCAGCAAGAAGTGTGAGCTTCACAAGGAAAAATAGAGATAACCCTTATGTTAGCCATAATACATGGGACTGCACAAGCTTTGCACCAAGAGACACCTCAAGGCAGCTAGTTCATGCCTCACCCTGAAGTGTATGCTTTGAGGCCTGAAGCATATACCTTCCATAACATGCATCACACACCTTGTTTCCAAACAGAGTCCTCGTATATCTAGATACATGTTTCAAGCATTGAGCATTGAGTTTCGAGTATGAACAATATTCACAGCAAATCCAAAGGCTGTGATTCATAATCATGTAAGTCCAGCATTGACCACCAAGCCCATTATCCTCCTAGTCTTCTCTCAATTCATAAGGGTGTGCCTCAAAAATTCCAATTATTCATTTTCATTAGTGCAAATCCAATAGGATAAACATACCTAAGAAAAAGTAACAGTGAAAAGGCCTTCCTACAACAGAGAGAAAAAGACTATTTATTTCCCAAAGATATATACATGGTTCAACTACAAAAAGCGCATGCATGGTAAAACATGGTGTAAATTGTCTGCATATAAGAAGAAACATAAGGTAAAAAGTACCTTGTGTCCTCGAGATTCCCATGCAAGCTCCACCTCTGTCTAAAACCTTCCATGCCCTCTATTCCACTTGCAAGAATCATGCGCCTGAAATTTTGTATCATACATGATCAGAGTAAGCAAGAGCTAAATTTTCTACCTCCCTATCTTATATCTAAAAGGGGGTGGATATTTATCTGAAGTGCTCGTTCAAAAGGGATGAAAAAATCACGAGATCTCATTAGGAAGAAAACAACAAAAAATCACCCAATATGTTACCCCTGGGAGGTCGTTGTTATGGGAAGAAACAAACAGCACAAAAGAAAGGTTAAAAAAGATATATATAATATAAGTGGTCCTTTATACTTATAGCACTATGCAGCTAGTACTCTAGATGGCCTAATGCATTTGGTTCAATGCTATAATCTCAGGGAATTCATAAATGGACTTCATTAACAGTGAAACATATTGCTTGCTATTCAGAGGAACTTGAGATTTGAGAATAATAAAAGAGTAGTGACTGCAGTGTGAGTTAAAGAAATGAGAAAAGTAAAAGACAAGGACATGACCATAAACGTATTGTAGATCACAAGATTGCGCTGACCTATTACGTGTTTTACATACATGATAAACTCATAATTATTCATGTAATAACTTCCAATGACATGCATGCTTGGTATACTGCTACTATATGCATCAAAGCCATTTTGTAATTGTCAGTATACTGCACATCAACACCAAAGGTGCGACTGCCAGACCGGACCAGCTGGTTTTTTTTTTGCCATGAAGTGTGAGACGGAGGAAGCGGATAATTGCCCTAATCAGAATGCGCATGCTGGTCGGCGGGGAAAAAACGGAGGAAAGCCCAACAGGGATGGCGGGGAACGAGTGGAGGAACGCCCAACATGGATGGAGTGTGAGATGGAGGAAGCGGCAGAAAGCCCTACTCAAAATGCGCAGGCAGATGATGGGGCGTGTGAAGGAAATGGACCCGGTCGGTTGGGCAAAGCATTGCCCTGTCTCTCGTTGGTGCCCCTTCCAAGCTCTGGTAGCCATCTTAACCCTGGACCAGGGGATTTCTGCTGCTGGCTCTCCATCTGTGAGTTTCTTACATGTTGACCTCATGTGAGTGAGGGCACCACAAATGTCACAAAATGAAATCCCGGATTCGTAGACAACCTCCTGTGAGATTTGTCGACCATCCCCCAAATCCAGAGAAACCCACGGCACCTGGGAGAAATTAATTGGCACTTCAATCTTTACTCTTGCAAACCGACCTTCTCCCATTTGCCCGACCAGCTATCTTCCTCCACATATTCCTCTCGAAGGGCCCTCGCTATGCCCTTGTAGCAAGATTCATTCCATAGGTGGATCGGTAGCTGAATCACCTCATGTCCCCTTACCTTTTCATTTTATTAATGGAAATGGTAGCTAAGTATCTTAAGGACAAATAATGAGGAGGGCCATTCGCCTCGCCTCCCCTCCTCTCTTAGAGCCATGCCTGATCTCCATTGCTTAATGTTTGCAGATAATCTCCTGCTATATAGTGTTGCTTCGTTTAAATCGCTAACCAGAATTAAGAGTGTCCTGAGTCAGCTAGAAGAGAGAGTGGGCTTCATAATCAACAACTCCAAATCTTCTCTGATTACCTTTAACGTTGACACTCCACTAGAGCAAAGGTTGGCCAACATTGGTGGCTGGCAGGTTAAGCTGTCTATGGAATATTTGGGTGTTCCTCTTTTTACAGGAGACTTAAACGTGGAGCTTTGCGCAGGGTTGATTACGAAATTTGAGAAGAAAATGGCACCCTGGAAATCCCAACTTCTATCCTATGTAGAGCGTGCATGTCTTATCACTCATAACCTGAGCTCCATGGATAATTTTTGGATGCAATCTTTCTCTCTCCCTCATGATGTAGTGAAGAAACTGGAGAGATGCATGGCCAGCTTCCTTTGGGCTGATACTGAGAAAACCCGACATAGCTACCAAATTGTCTGGCGTACATTATGTAAGCCCAAGGTGGAAGGAGGGATTGGTATACGCCTTCTTGAGGATGTTAATGATTCCCTCCTAGCGAGCAGGTTGTGCTCTTCCTTTAATAACAACTCCCTCTTTGCTCAGTGGTGCAGGACTAGATATCTTAATTGTAAGAATTTGTGGACTGTGCGATAAGCCGACAACCATGGAAGGGATCTTGGGCTTGGAAAAGCTTAGGAAAAGGTTGGAAAAAGATAGCCAACTGGGTGAGGTGGAAGATTGGTGATGGCAAATTAGTCTCCTTCTGGTCAGATTGGTAGCATGATGAAATTCTGGTGAAATCCATCTGTGGGGAGGACTATGGTGTCATAGTCGATCAGCTGAAGCTTTGAGTGGTCGAGGTTAGGGAGATGGGTGAGGCCAGACTAGCTTTGCCAAGCAAGGTTTTAGCTGTGACTGTATGTATTCAACTAATGAGGCTGACAAACTAGTTAGTAATGCCCAAAAACTCAAGGATCTAAGCTCTAGATCGATTTGAGAAGCCACAAGGCACAAGGATAGTCAGGAAGGCTAGCGGAAGGGTATATGGAACAAACATATCCCAATCAGAGCTAGTTGGACTACTTACATTGCCAGCCACATGAGACTGACCACTCAAGACAAACTAAAAAGACACGGAATGCATTTGGCTAATAGATGCCACCTATGCAAAAGGGAGAAGGAAAACAATGTGCACATCATGTTCAAGTACTCAGTAGTACAGCAGGTGTGGAGAAAGGTGATTACAAGGTTTGGCACGAGTAGGCTCCCATGGCAGAGTATAGATAAGGAAATCCAGCTTTGGAGAAAGGTGTCGTTAAAGGCTAAATGGCTTAGAAAATGTTGGATGTTGCTTTTCCCAATCATGGTTTGGAAGTTGTGGTGGTTTAGGAATGAAGTGGCACATGAGAGAATGACCACAGTTACAACTGAACATATTTTCTCTGCTATTTTGGTGCTCAGCTGATGAGGCTTTTCAAAGTTTGCAGTTGGAGGAAGAGGAGCGAAAGGCAATGTCGACTTGGTTGTTGACTGGAATCCTGTTTAAGGGCAGGCTCTCAACCTTAAACAGGGAAGCTAGTGTGCTTCAAATTGTCACTTGTAAAAAGGGCATTAAAACCACGATGTTGGGCATGTGGAGCTTGAGAGGAATGGAATCCAGTGAGGCCTTACTTACTGAAGCTCACTCTCGGGACGATGATGCAGAATTACACATGCTGAATGGCTGCAATCTATGGCGAGAGTCATGGCAGTTTTGGGATCATATCGAACAATGAAGGTTGGAAACGATGACTTAAAGCGATGCTGGAAGGCAGGAGGCCGATCAATCAGAAATGGCAACACATTAGGGCACTCAGCCAACGTATAAGGGTACTTTGCCAACTGCCTACTTTAGAGGCTGGGGAGCAGATGTGTCAGTATGGAGAACGAGATGCGAGGGATGATGGTGGTTAATGATAAGTAAGCTTTACAGTTACTGTTAGTGCTTTAGTCTACGCTTTTAATCAGGAGCAGCCACGCTGGTGGTTTTTTTGGCCTATTGGTGGCAGTTTTGGGGCAGCTGGGTTATGCTTGCCTGGGTTCTTTCTTTTTTTCTACTGCTGTGGCTGATGCTCAGCTTTTGTAAATCTTTCTTTTGTCCTGTACATAACTTTATTTTTTCTGCAATAAAAGGGAGGGAGCCTATCTCCCAGCAGCCATTTATTGGTAAGACATTTTCCTTGAGAGTCAAGATGTGAAACAGTTCAGAAGTGGGTTTTGAACCCTAAAATCTCAGCTGATGTTTTAAAAATTAAAAATATTATGATTCCCCCATCAACATCCTTCTTTATCTTGAATTTCATTTCTTATTCTTTCCAATTTCATTAAGCATTCATTCATTTGGACAAATATAAAGGTTCCACATAATGAAAAGCATCAACCACTATGCTCCTTATAACTGATTAGGTTATCTATACGTTCTCCCACTCCCAATATAAATCACATTTCTGAAATTTTTTTGAGGGCAATGCATTTCAGTAAAATAGCTTCACAAGCTACTACAAGACAAAACCTTAATTATTTGAAGCTTTGTGAGAGAAGAAATTTGGAAACTTGTGCCTAAGTTAAACCAAGGGACCCTTGAACAACAAGAGGCTATCCAAGATTACCTTGGAAGATTAAGAAAATTCACTTCAAAAATTATGGATTACAAGTATATATGCTATCCGAAGATATAGCAGATCAAAAGAAAATTTGCTGCTCTCCTATACAAAGGTTTTTCTAGCTGAGTAATCTACTACAAGTTAAAAGCTGTCAGTTTAACCTCAATGACAATACATGACTAGTAAAACAACAAATGTGCAAGTTTATACCTCTCTAGTGTAGTAATATCTGATTGAAGTTGAGCAGCTCTAGCTTTTGCCTCATCTAAAGGCATTGAGGAACCTAGCGTTCGTTCACTCTGTTGAAGCCTTTTCCTTAATTCATTATCCTGCAAATTAGTGTACAAATGAGCACTAGAAAAAAAAAATGTATATTTGTTTCTGAAATGAATGACCACTGGTTAATGCCACATCAAAGATCATATCATACTCAGGAGGAAAAGAAATCTGAAAGCACAGAATCAAACATTTCAAAAAAGATGTACAGGACTCTCACCCGCTTTTCAGCACATTGCCGATACAAGGAAATCTCATCTTGACAAAATGGTTCAATATCATTGATTTGCAAACCTAAATAATTGTTTTACAATTAAACTTCTGGTAAAATTCACACTAATGCTAAAAAAGATGACTATAGCATGCTTAAACTACAGACTGCTGGCAAGTAAACAAATCATTCTCATAAAACAACTCAACCCCAATAAGTTAGGTGCAGATGACTTTTTGTTAACATCCCATCAACAGAGAAGGGTTGTAATAATATACATGAAACAGCAAGACTTGAATCAGCTTTCTTAGAACCATTATATACAAAATGTTTCACATGCTTCCACAAATTTACCTTTCCAGAATATAGGACCTCATACAAGTGAATGTGCCATTCAAGAACCTAGAATTCCACAAGTAATCAAAGCCCCAATTCAAGTTCAACAAACTGCAGGGAGTAGCCGGCCAATGGAAGTAAATAAGAGCAGGTCATGCGACTGAGTTACACATGAACAAGGATATTGTGAGCTGGCATATCACACGGTGCTCCACTGCAACAACAGCATTAATCCCTATCCCATTTGTTAGTCAACGCACTCAGACAGACATTGAACATCTTCAACATGAGGTTACCATCACAATGGTGGGAAAGAATTTTCCAATTTACAAAGGTCCTGAGACTGAGCAGCCTTTCCAATTGTAAAATGCAGAGTCCTAAGAGTTAAAACTGGGAGGCCTTGAACCAACAAAGATCAGATTTCTTTTCCTTTAATATATGTAAAATTACTTTCTCTGTATGAGAGAACTTACATAAGAAAAGGTTTCTGAGAATGCCATCACACAATTCAACTCCTTCAAGTACATGTGATGCTATCTCTGGGGGAATGATAGGAGATGGCGGCCCCATCATAAGATCATCACCCACCAAAATGGTCTCCTCCATTACTGGCTCTTTGTCCACTGAGGCCCGAAAAGTTTCCATCACATCACAAAATCCAGTAAAATAACAAAAACGCAAACACTGGAAACAAAGTCATCTTACCATCCATGGTTTCTGATTAACTTTCCTCTCTGAAGAAGGAATTGAATGGAGAGAGTGCCTGCAAATGCAAGTAGTCGTTATTGAACACCTCTCGGTAACATCCAGAGGCTAGTCCGTGTGTGTGTGTGTGTGTGTGTGCGTGTTTGTAGATCAGAAAAATTGATATGTGCTTTCTTCTCTGCTTTCAACAACCAGTTGCGATTATCAGAGGAAATAATCGAACCCCAAACGACAAAAAACAAGGCCATCGCTCTGTGAAACGTAGAGAGAAAGAGAGGGAGAGAAAAAAAGGGCTGATGCGGCGGCCGCATGAAGAAAGAGAGAGAGAGAGAGAGAGAGGTGGTGCCGCCGTTGCAGCCCATCCACCCGCCGTGAATCAGGCGTGTAAGAGAGAGAAAGATAGGGGGGATACCTGTGAAGCCGTCTGCGAAGACAACAGGGGGTCGACACGCCGGCTCCGACAATAGTGAGTCGAGAAGCGATGGCGGGACGAGAGAAGAGAGGGAGACGGGTTTCTGGCGCGCTCTTCCTCACTTCCGATATGGGAGAACAGGAGCCGTCCGATATCTCTAAAATCGGATAATCGGACGGCTCCCAATCCGGCAGAATTTTAGTCCGGTTAATCAACACTGGAATATAAGATTGATGTGTTTACATTGTTAAAAAGAAAACCAAATTTTTTTGGTACATTTTTTTACAACTGATCTCAATTGTTTTCTTCGCGGGCTTTAAATGATTGACATTGTCTTCATCATTTTAGTACAGAACGTATTTTTGCCATAACAAATTAGTGTCTCCTGTAACAATAAATATTTTATATATTCATTTATTTATGTTCAACAATATCATCCACGTTCGTTCACCTTAGGTTGTAATTGCCGGAAATTCTTGTTCGAGGTCCAGCATTCATGGGTGCATTTCTCGAATGACGAGTGTCTTGATGTATCTTCAGTTTAGTTTTATTTATGCGCAATCTCCAGAGTTGAAGGGTATATCATATGACCACTAAAATTCTTGAGATAGGTGGGAAAGTAGAGTGGCTTGCCGTCGCACCGACCGCCACTCATTCTTGGTGTACACAGTAATCTGGATTAACTTTTCCACAAGGTGACAATTGCCAGAATTAATATGTCGAACACCTCAATGACCTCGTGGGAGATGTATGCCATGCGTGGCAGCATGAATATAGGCTTCATTCAGGTTCACCCCCATTTGTGGTGAGATTTTAATCTTTATTTTAATTTAGTTTTGCCCAGTTGCTTTACCAGAGAATATAGATTTTGCAGATTGTTTGCCTATCTTTACATGCATGTATTTGTCATACATTATATATCATGTCCATGCTTTTCCTTCAAGCAAGGACATGACATGTTGCGAATACTAAAAAAAACCATGACTGAGGAAGTAAAACCCCTTTTTTAGTTGATTCATAAGAGAATTCATGCTGCTCAATAGAACAGAAATTAAAATGAGAATATGCAGACAGGATGCTTATAATTTTCGGGAAAAAAGAATCCCAATAGAAGACGTGTATTATCGTTTTCTATCCAGATGCAGAGAAAATCCCGGATACTCCTCGCCTCGAGTGCAGGTACTTTAGAATACAGTGGTAATGGTGTGTCATTCCTAGTTATATTTCTTTTTCTTCTAAGTTCTAATGAAGCAAAGTTTGCAGAGTGTGTTGACAGAATACACCTTGTTCTCAAATATATGAATTTGGATTTTTCGTCTTGTTGTAGCTTAAAACTATCTCCTTGTGTGTCTCTTTATAAAGCTGAGTCTCTTGAGTTAAGCGACCTTTTCTAAACCACTCAAGTATAAAAGAAGGTCATAACTTTACTCAGGAATCCATTTACATCTAACATTGGCTTACTGAATATTACTGGATTGGCTTAAGTAGGCATCCTCCAGGGCTTATAGCAAACAGGTTGAATGGGAAGGAAAGAGAGGGCACCATCTTGGGCAGCGTTCTCTGGTTCTCTCTAGAATGGTGCGTTTGTGACAACAACCTCACTGTTCGTTTAAGTTAGTCTGTCATCTTTGCAAGCAAGGGCTCTCTGTAAGACGTTGAAGATGGTAAAAAGGTCCAATGACGGGTGCATCCCCTTGGCTTAATCTGTTAGACGTCAGGCTAGCCCAACCTTACAAATCAAAAAGTACATGACATTGTTAAGGTGGAGTTCTCTCCTGAGAATATTAAGCACAGAAAAGTATTTCTTATGCAGGCATGGCATGCTTAATGGCAAAAGAATTTGATATAGAACTTTCTAAGGCTACCATTTTCATATATGATGGAGCTCTGCCTACCAGTACTTTAAGAAAGCATGGGTCCTTCAATACTGCTTGAATTCAGAATCAGCGAAAGTTGACAGTTTTGGCTTACTTAGTCTATATTCACACCAAAAGGACTTCCTGCTGCAACTTTGTGAGGCAAAGAGTCTCTTGAATAATGGAGCCTTGGATCACGTTGGTGATTCAGGTTTCGTTTTGATTCAGTATCAATCATATCTATCAGCGAGGAAACCATTTACCAAGTATAGAGAAGATGCAGTATGTTGCTGCATCAAATCTAGCGCAGAACAGACATTACTATAAACGCCTCCACTTCATGAAGACTTTACTTCATGCGATGAAATTTGCAAACTAGTTGCATGCATGATGATGAGGGTGAGCCCTGACCACGAAGCGTTATAAGGAGAACAGCATGAGAAAACTCAGGCAGCAAAAATGCAGTGTGCAGACTTGATCCAAGCTGGTCATCAACCAAGCTTCATCTTGCAAAATGAAAAATTTAGCACAGAGAAGATGGTTAAGGCAGAAAATGCACTGCCAACATTCTGTCCACCTCCTCAAGTTGTTCAAAGAATGCATGTCGAGGGTTTGATACTGGTCTGCTTGTAAGTCATGGTATAATCTGCTAAGAATCTGTATAAACTTCTCCTCCTCACCAATGAAGAGACTTGGCTTGCTCAAGCTTACCAACAAAAAGAGAGAAAAGTAATCCCACCCTGAGGCCTTGAAAACAGCATGTGCAAACTAAGCCAAAAAGATGAGACCAACTGCTCATAGCTTGGCATCTAAGAGCTCATTCAAATTCACAAATATACTTGAAATGCTGAACATGAATATCAGGAAACTGAGGTCTGCTTGTCCAAACCTAAATCATTACAATGTTGTTGGATACAAGCCCGCACCCGGGGGCTGAGGGGTTGGACGGGGGCTTCGGCCTTAGCCACGTTGGTGGGTCTCCCCCACTGACATGGACACCGTTGGATTCAATGCCAAACCTCCTTCTGAAGTATTTTGGCTCTGCAATAAGTTGGTTTGACTATAAGCCTGCTGTGTCTATCTCATAGATGTCACATCTTAGCAGACAAAATATCTCCGGCTTAATGAATAAGCCAAAGCTCAATCTTCCAGTTGTTCTTGAAATAATGTATTTGGTGGAGTTGAGTAATATAAAGTCGTGTTTGATTGGGGAGAGTCGAAGTCGAAAAAGAGCTGATACCACAGAATACCTTATTATGAACCCAACCACAATCAAAGAATTGATTTGACACCATTGTACCCAAGTCAGGATGACAAAATAAGGAGCTTAACCTAAGATTACTTCACTTTTTTTTTTCCTTTTCTAAGCAGATTATAGAAAACAACCAAAGATTTATTTCATATGGAAAAGATGAATTATATCAAATTGTCCAGATTTTGGACATAGTTTTGAAATCCACAAATAGAAAAAAAAAATTGGAGCTGGATTTTAATATTTGATCGGCACAGACAGGTCACAAGGGTACTTTTACTAATTGAAGGACTGCTAATGTGTGGTCAGAAATCAAGCTTTTCTCCTTGGCCAAGAGAAAAATGATAACTACTATTTTTCATGTTAGAAAAAGCAATACATATTGAGATGCTGACATTCTAAATGCTTCCACTTTATGTAACAAAATGCTTATACTTGGAAATACTTTTCCTGTTTCATTGTTAATCATGTTCACCCATACCTGCATTTGTTCCACCACACATGCATACATTTCTCCTCCTACATGGGAATTTAAGAGAACGATAATTCCTTCAATTGGAAATTAAATGGGTCTAGGCCTAACCTATCATGGCAGACCCATATCTCAGGATCAAACACTGTCCAAAGACTTTGAATCCGACATGATTGAGGCGGGGGGTCATGTAGACGGTGCGTTGCAGTTTTGATTTTTGTAGGTGCTACTTTCCTAGTTGTTCATCCAGTGCACTCCATCGAGTTGAAGGCAGCCCACTATCCACCCGGACTTCGACACAACCCAGAACCCCAGACTTCAGGGCTCATCTGGGGGCTGGAATCCGATGCAGACAGTCGATGGTAAATTGACACATATCAAATATTGTCTCTATTGAACAATGAAAAAGTTGATAGGAACACCTATTTTGGTACATATCACCACAAAGAGCTACAGAAGTAGGTAATGAGAAGACCCATAGAGTATGGTTTTTCTTCCCTTATTTTACATGTGAAACCACAATTGGTTCCGGGAGATTTCATACTTCGTTCAAGCGTGTAAAACTGCGTGAAGCATTTTTCCCTTTAAGGAACGAAGACTGACTTTAGCTTGTGCAGAGACTGCACAAGCTCCGTTTGATGCATGTGAAGAAAAAGAGTTGGACCTCTACGACTTTTTTGCGTGGGAAATTTTCCCCATTTCAAAGAAAAATGCACGGTAAACATGATAAACCGTACAAACTTGGAGAAAAATCCACCATACTACACAGTGTTTTTCTTGTGCATCAAACAGAGCCTAACGATTTGACCTATCTGGTTAGGGCACAACTTAGTCGCAGAGGCACATATGGCTGGACTAAGGTCCGGCTTCATCGCGACCATAAAGCTCGGCTACTACCCTTGCTTTCTTCTTCATCAAATTAGGAAACAACGTGAAGAATGGTACATCATGGATTAAATTAATGAGCACACTTGACAATCAGCATCAAACAGTACCCTGCGTGCTCATAGCCTGTCGATATTCTTCCGTGGGGCCGAACAGAATTCGCATGTCTCCATTAAACTGTTAATCTCCATGAATGATATGATTCTGCACATTAAATTATGTTAGTGCTAGATTTGGTGGCACGTATTAAAAAATCAAAGAAGAAGAAGAATATTGTATAGTCGGACGCGAATTGTGACAACCACTTGGGCAGGAGTCCACGACAGCGTCACCTACAGCGCTTCCTGTCTGCTCGAAATCCAGACTTGACAACTCTCCCCCGCTGTCCCCGTCAACGCTACTGTTGATCATAATCATATTAAACTTGCTTCTTAAAAGAAACCAAAGCGTATATTAGTTAAAAGACTTGAGATGATCAAAGGTAGGCAAGTCCAATACGTATTATCAAAGAAATCAAACACGGAAATCATACATTGTTCAACATTATATTGTTTTGAGTATATATATATATATATATATATACTCAAAGCAGTATCGGACAAATAAAAATTTTCCGGTAGCTGGACGCGATCCCCCGCCACCGCCGGCGTGCCTGGGGGGACCACCGTGGAGCGGGGTCACCGGGGGGCCGCTGCCCGGGAGGGGTGGTGGGCCCCAGGTCTGGTCAAGGCCCTCGGCGCGCAGAGTGGGAGGCCACCGAAGATTCCGCGTGCCTGCCGACCGTCACGCGCGAATCCAGCGGGGCCCGCACGGGCGTGGGCCCCGCGACAGCGACCCCCCAGTGGCACGTCCCCATGGGCGAAACAATGGGGCGATCATCGCTTTATTCATCGATCCTTTCACGTGGCCGTTTGTTCTCGATCCGACGGTCCCCGGTCCGCCACGCGGCACGCCCCACGAGGCATGAATTCCACGGTTCCGGTGTGTGGAGTTCGGATCCGGGAAGGGATTTGATACGAGGACCAGTTTGGATCCGTCCAATTCGATTCAGAACTTACAATTACAAAAAAGTTGGATCACTTGCCATGGGAGATTTAGATCTCATAAAATTATATACGAGAGTTGGACCAGAGGTCTGATATGCTAAGAACATTTCAGAGCATTTCATAGGAAGAACGTGGCACCTTTGAAAGGTAACCACATATGTTTTCATAAAATAATAAGAACATAATGTTCTTTTTTGCCAAACACCGGCTACCGGTTTATAGCAACCACTAGTTTGAGATTTTCCAAAGGCAGGCAGTGATTTGTGGTGAGATTGACAAAATTCTACCAAACACATTCCTTTCAGGTTGTGTTTATAAAGTTAATAACATGCTCTTATCAATAATTCTAATGAATAAGGTGACGGATCAGTGGCTAATCTTTTCTACGTCTTGTATGATTGTCTTTGTAGAATAAAAACTAAAGTTCTTCCTTCCTGTTTGTTTTTTCACATCACCCTATAATTTATCCGAGAACCGAAAGGATGTTCTTACTGCGTATCACTAAACTGAGATATGATGCGAATGCACAGCACGATACGCTACTGTTCCGAAGGAAAGAAGCGAAATGATGGAGTGGAAGGCTGTAGGGAACGCTATCAGTAAAAAGGGCCTGCTTGCTCTGTCACTGTTCAAATGAATCTAATTCTCTGTTCTCAGTTTGAAATTTGGAACTTAGGTGCATACTTTTTGAAATAGAGAGAAGGGCACGCGCGATGTTCTGGGCACAGTGACTACAGCGACTCTTCATCCTCCTCCCTGGCCCGCCCCGCCCTCTGGTGTGCCTCGGAATTCCCACCACACCCACTGTGCAAAGTGATGAGAAATGATGAGGACCACACAGCTGGTGCCTCAAATCCCATCTTATATGGATTCTGATCCACGATCTAGATTTCTTGAAATGAAGGGCAACAATTGACGTGTTTGGGACAGTTTTGGCGTGGAGCCAAGATTTACCAAGATTTACCTTGGCATGTAGTTAAGATTTATCACTAAATTAATATATGACACTTTAGTTGATAGGTGTATCGACATTTTAATTGATAGGTATATTGCTCAATCACCTGAAACGGTAGGCAAACCCGCCATTAGGGTCCTCCGGTGAAAATAGGCACTCCTTTGTCAAAAGCTAGGATGAAAAAAGAATGAGCGATTTCGTGTGTTCGCCGTCCCGCTGTCGCCGTGTCTTGGGAAGCTTCTTCGAAGCTGCCCCGTCACATTCATGACATGCGCGTTTGAATCTTGCTTACCTCCAGTCTTCCATGTGCATGGTGATCTAAAATCTTGGGATTTTAGATCCGACGACTTTTTATCGCTCACTTTTATTGCATTGCTCTCTCCGCCGAATTTAAAGAATAATAACGATATAAAATTAAATTCAAAGTTGCTTGACGTTAAATAGATCTTTGATCCTAGAATTCAGATCAGTATGATGTAGAATAACAAGACCGCCTAACTAGAGTACGAGTTTACACATGTTGAAGATATTAATATTAATAAGTATCTATGCAGCTAATTGGCATTGATATTCAGGATAAAGATGAGAGACATAATCCACCCAACTGATCTTTTTTCTTTTTTGAGATTCATTAAATTTGTGGTAGATCCTAATACTTGAACAAAGCAAAGACATGCTGCTTCAAAAAATTGACATTAATCTTGAGGATTTGGCATAAAAATGACACCTACCCAAAAGATTTTAACTGAAAATGTTTGTTTATCGATTTTACATCTTGGTCGATTCTAACAACAGTGACGGACGCTAGTTTTTATTTAATGTGAACATGATTCTGTCATTCCCTGAAACTGTGAGCGTGTTCGTTAAGTTGTTCTTGCTTTCCCGTTTGACAATTTCCTCTGCGTTTGATCATTTAAAATTATCCGGCGACAGCGACCGGTTGAGGAGCCAGAGGAAGATGATTGGGTCCATCGTAGCCAAGTGGTCTACAAACCAAACACATGTTCTATGGCTTTACTTTACAAAAATAATTCTAGGCACATAGATCATAATATTATTGAATCAATTATATATGTATATACACCTTTATTTGATTTTAAATTTTGATACTGTATGATTTCTGGTATATAAAATGTAGGTTGGCAGTGGGAATTCTTGGTCGAGGCTGGACTTAGGTTGCATAAAAGTGGTCAACTGTGCCGGACCTGTGCCTTGCAAAAGCCAATGGCATAAAGTGGCTGGATTCGAGCCGCGTGACACTATTTTTATCAAGCTTAGTCAGTTTTTCTATCTTTCTTTCTTTCCTTGCATGTGGACTCACTAAGGCTGGTAACATGTTGTAAATATTCCAATGTGGAATCACACGCAGGAAAGCATGCAAGCAACGTGCAGGCACACACACACACAGAGAGAAATCATTTTATCTGGGACTTGAAATCGGCTCTCACACAGAAGGGTGTGGGCGAGTCTGGTATACTTTTTGAAAATGTACATTTTTTATTATATCTGGCTGGTTTGAGGTCAGAATGCTTATGAATTGCACATATTGATTGTATTTCCTTTTTGTTGGCCAACTTTCGCTTTTCGATTTGAAAGTACAAAATAAAGAAAAAAAAACTATATCTTCTTCCACAATAGGCTTTAACAAGAACCCCCTAGCTGTTTGAATGGAAATGGAAAAATGTTTTCCAAACAAGTGTTGTCAATATGGTAGTATATTATCTCATATCGGCTGATGCGCATCTTATCGGCCTATGTGCAAAATGGTATCGAGCCAATCGAAATGTGAACAAAACATCGGCAAGCAATTATTATATTTTGTGTTTTTCTTTTATTATTATATTTCATGTTTGTTTTCATGAGTGTTTCTACCTTAATTTTTTGAGTTACAGTAACAATTTATACGGGGCCAAAGGAAACCACTTAGAACTCATATTTTGAGTGAACTTCAAGGCAGTGGAATAAGTACATCGTGGGTCCCTAAATGAAGACCCGAAGACTTTGACAAGCTTTTGGCCGTTCCCACACCGTTTGCGTGACACTTGCAATGAAAGATTTATCTTTCTGCATGACTCAAATATATGAATGGATTAACTTTATTTATGCAAATGTAGTGGGTATATCCAGTTACTAATAGATTTTGGATTCAATCGATTTGGTATGTGCTTTGAATCCGAATTAATCAAGTCTGGCATCTGGCAGGAATTCGATAAAGATCCGACCCGATTACATGTAAATGCCTAAGGCTTTGGATTTTCACTTGAATCCACATCTAAATCCAAAATCTGACTACAGAGTCAGACTAAATCAAACTGGATAAAAAGTGGATTGGACTTAAATTCAAGGCGTTCTCATCCATATCTAGATAACTTGTAATCAATTCACCATGACTTCTGCTCAAAACTTACTGTGGGCACTTGATCTAGTAAATCTGAACTTACCCTCCTGCCTGTCACATTAGGAATCAAGTTAATATAGAATCCGATGGGACGAAAAGTGACAAAATTTGCTCATACCAAATTCAAACAATTTGCAATTCTATCTGCAACTGCCCGGTGCGGGGCTTGTTTGACTTTGAAGTCCTTCCAAACGACTCGTCACATTTCTTTCAAATTAAGGGCCAGCATCTTGTACTCCTTGGAACAAAGATAAGTGCATATGACAAGAGCCAGACGACAACCAAGCCTTCATGAAGAAAGTCTCTCTCTCTCCCTCTCTCTCACATCAACCTCTTTTTACTTTTCTTCGTGGGTTGATATGATGCAATGGCCTAACAGAAGAAATGATCATGTGAAGGACGTCAAGATCAACAACAAAAACATTCTTTATGATAGAAATAAAATCATCTTACAAGTTAATCTCTTGAATGGCTGGCGTTAATTCATGCATTTGCTACATTAGCGTTTTCCATTAATGGTTAGACAGAGCTTCAACTTGGGTATCGTATTCTTGACCTTCTTGAGCTGTAAGGTGAACTGTTGGTTGTGAAAAGATGGAGTAGCTTGTAGATATAGTTTAAATAAAAAAGATGGATCATCTTCCAAAGGAGGCTATTGTTTGGTTTACAGATTGTGAGATCGAATTTTATGGCAGGCGCATCTTGTCAAGAATAGAAGGTTAGGACCATCAACCACGGTTAGAAACACTCCGATATACCAACCTTGTTCTGCCTTTCTAAGTTCATGGAGATGAGCAGGCTTTGAGAATGGAGACTGTAAGGAAGTTATGGTAGATGTTTGCGATTAAATTAAGTCCAGCCTTCGACTAATAACAAACATGTTCAACTGGCCTTTTCAAGCATTTGCAATTCATTTTCCATATTTCCAATTCTAAGCATGGAACGCACTCAAATGCAACTGCCAAGAAGAAGGATGAAGCCTGTCAAGCAGAGGACCAGACTTAATGGGAGAGCCATCTATTTCATGCAAAATTTTAGGCCTATTTGGTGAAGGCTCTGAACAGTGTGCAATCATATTCATGAAGACTGTGCATCTAGTGGTACATGTGGAGTTAGGATTTTGTAATCAATTCCGAGATAGAAAAAGGAAGATCATGAGTTATTGCAGATGAAATAGCATGAGCTTGCCTATAAGAAAAGTACCACGGGCTTTCTTGATCTGGATATTTAAGGAAATTCTCACCATCAATTTGCGAATGAACCATAATTAATTGACTTGGACTGTCTTCAATGATAATGTTACCAATGTACTCAGCTTTAACTTAATGACTCAAAATGACGAAAGGTATGGTCTAGACAGCTGGTGAATATAGCTAGGTCCAGGTGGTACAGATATTATTGAACAAGGTACATTCAAAAGCTGTGCTAAAGACCATTGCAGGTTCTTCCTTTTCCTTCTCAATCTTTATTTTGGCAATGTAAGGTCAGGAAGGTCTGTGTTAAGAAGCACAGCTTGGACATCTAACTCGTAATCTCTTTCAACCGAAGGTCTGAAGTCCAGCCCAGTAGTCAAGTGAAGGAAGCTCTTGCTGATGCGCTTAGAGTCTTCTAAAAGCTGCTTCGGAGAGTGGCATGTCAGTTTAGGGTGCTAACATACAAAAGGTACTTCAATAGAAGTTGCACTTCTATGCACATGGCAACAAATACAACACCATGGTACCATCAAGAAGGAACGACGTCAAATTGGAATGCTCAGACAAAAATGCTTGCTAAATGTCAAACAGACCACATTGATACTGCTATGGGTTTGTAGAGTAAAAACCATCACCACCTCTCTAGGTTCTGCTCAATTATGAAAGACTGGTACTAGCACGCAAGTCAGACTAGTAACAGTGGCAGTGTGAAGATATCAGCAATGGCATCACCATAGTAATGAATAAAGCTGAATAAAGCTGTTCGAAATGGAAACTTGCATCCATTATATTGATTTCATCAACAAAAGTTGCTTTCAATGGAACTGTAACAGCCAATTACTGCTACGAGGCACAATCTTCCATGCATGAAGATGGTCACAAAAAGGAAAAGGAAAAAGCAAGACATTCAAAATAAACGTTCATCTGTCACTGCTGATTAAAGATTAAAAAGAAAGCCAAGCTCATGCATTCTCTTCATGGCATGAAAGAAAGATCTTATTCCAAATCTTCTCATGATACATCAGTAAGACTGACTGAGGTTGAGACTAAACATTAGCCTCACTCCACCAACACCAAGAAAACCAACGACAACATTGTCCCGATACAAATTTAAAAAGGAATATGTCAGGCACAAGTTTATGTACAAAGAAACATAGTCGATGGAGATCAAAGGAAAGAAAATGATCAAGAATTAGACAAACCAATCTTCCTCAATCTTCTTCCTCTAACTGAACGTTCCAAATCCACCAGCAGAAAAGGATCCGAGGTTCCTCTCAGTGCAAATCTCCAACAAATTGCAGCTGACATGAGCGCTCCGATCCAGGCTTCACCCGTCTTTTCTTCTTTAGCTTTCTTTTGACAGTAATATTTGGACTCACTTTCACACAGAATCTAGAACAACACCATCCTTAAAACCTCTCTATACCTAAAGAAAGTTTTCATGAAAAAGAAAACACCAAAAAGATCGACTAGAAAAAGGAGGGAGATGGACTGAAGAAAGCCACACCAAAAGGGTCCATAGTTTGTAAGTAACTCAACGTGGTTATGTTTATCTTTCTTCTTCTTCTCCTCTCGCCCCCAACTTCATTCCTACATCAAAGAAGCTATACTTGACCCATAATTTGTAACATCAGGCCATGACCCAACGCTTGGGTTCCAATAAAGAGATGGTTCATTGTTATTGGTCCCAAACATGGCCTGATTCGATACATGCCACTCTAAGTGACCCATGCGCTTGCCGTCCTCCTCGATCTTCACGCTCAAATTTCTCAAATTTTCTTCACTCACCTTTGGTTGAGTGCCACTGTTGCTCAATTCCTCCAGCGGTAGAAAAAAATTCTGCTGTTGGACATGTCTCCATGGACCTTCTGACAGAATACTGCTTGAGAAATTACCGCTGAGGCCATCAAGAGGCTGACCCAGATGAGAAAACGTGGTTGGGAATAGAGAAGATGCCCCAGAAATTTGACTTATGCCGCTAAACCCATTGTGATCCTGCAGGAAATTGCACTCAAGGGCGTTCTCCTTTGCAGGAAAGCCTGCCCCAGAAGAGAGAACAGACTTTAGCGATGACACAAGAGAGCTGTTGATATGAAATTCATGGTTAAGAAAAGTTGGGTTTTGGAGAGGACTGCTGGTTGTGGTGGCTGTTGCAGAAGTGCTAGTGGGCAAGGATGAGAGTGGTGGTGTTGGTGGTAGGGTTGGTTGGGAAGAAGATGTTGCATTTGATGGCACCAGTGCTGTGGTCTTGAGATGAGAAGAAGGGCCGCCATGGTC
Source organism: Nymphaea colorata (assembly GCF_008831285.2). Lineage (NCBI taxonomy): Eukaryota > Viridiplantae > Streptophyta > Magnoliopsida > Nymphaeales > Nymphaeaceae > Nymphaea > Nymphaea colorata. Next base: position 25,559,310 of record NC_045138.2, read on the forward strand.
AAAGGTCGTGGTTCTCTTCACCCGTTTGTTCTTCCTGCAGCCACCACCCACAGGAACATTCCTCAGCGTTCCCCCTCTGGTCCAATAACGCTTGCATGTCTTGCAGAAGTGTCTGGGCTGGGAGAGGCTGTAGTTGTTGTAGTAGCAGAACTTGGTGTTTGAGGAATCACATCTGGGGCACTTGAGGGCAGAATCAGCTGGGTTTTTAATACCTGCTGCCTGTTCCATGACCCTGGAGGACGAGGAAGAAGATGGCGATGGCATCAAGCCCCTCTCCTGAATCTGAAACGTAAGGAGAAAAGAAAGGAGATGTTTTAGTAGTAAATTTCAGCAGACAAGCAACATAGAGAGAAAAAAAGAGGAAGAAAAATCACGAAAGAAACATGAAAGCACATATTCGATTCCAAGGACTAGAAAACAAAGGGATTGATGTCGAGAGTTGATGAAAGAGAGAGAATAGAATTAGAGAAAGCAATTAAATGAGGACGTACCTGTGGCCACTGAGAGGAGTCCACGCAAAGCTGTGAGGATGTTATCACCATTATTTTCGTTTCTTTTTTCTGATCTTGCTCGTTGTAATCCTTGCCTACTTGTGTGTGTAGAGGGAGGAAGAGAAAGAACCGTGAGAAGGATATGCAGGACGAGAGAGAGAGAGAGAGAGAGAGAGAGAAGTTCTTAGTGGAATAAGGTGAAGAAGAAGACGTGTTCTAAAAGGAATCGTTGAACGTCGTGTAAGCCGACAAGAGGTGGGGGGAGGGGTGGCGGGTGGGAGTGAGACGCCCAATCCTTCCAAACTGCAATCAGGGGTCGGGACGGGCGAAGCGTTTGTTTTCAATGTGGGGACGATGACTGCTATGGCTTATTCCTTGAAATGACGTTTGTCTATGATGGGTCCCCTCCTTTCCTCTCCTCTACGCTGCTTCTGCCGCTTTCTCCCCTTCTCTTTCTCTACTTCATCCAGGACAAAACTACCGACCTCTTACATACACGTACGCAGAAGCGGGAGACGGGAGAGAGAGAGAGAGAGTTCTGCTTCTTTTGATCCAATGATGGTGGGTTTTTAATAGTTACTGGCTGAGTTAAGAGAGAGGGAGAGACAGTGGGTGTGCTTTGTTCATGTGATCCAAGATAGTGCATTTCTAAAATAGTTACCTCTCGCCTAGAGAGAGAGAGAGAGAGAGAGAAGGTGAGAGTGTTTTATTCTGGTCCAAACTCCAAAGATGAGTGGGTTTTTGAAAGCTGCTGGCGGGAGAGAGAGAGAGAGAGTTCTATTCTTTTTGTTTTTATAGGTCGAGGAGGGGGCGAAAGAAGGAATCCCCAAGAAAACAAAGCCCGAGGGCAAGAGAACAAATCCTGCGTCGCTTCTGCTCAGTTTAAACAAACACAGAATTTGGCAGCCATGTAACAGTCTCCCATCTTGCTCAGAGAACAACCAGATTTAAAACAACCAAAGAAGGTGGTAGCGGAGAAATAACAATTTGCAGAGAGAGAGAGAGAGAGGCCACCCTTTTCATCTCCCGCCCCACCCCCATGTGGGCAGCTAAGCACTTAGCTCAAAAGCATGATGCTCTTGGGGAACAAATGGATTTTGTAGTCTCCCGAGGGATCTACCCCCCTAGAAACCCTTCCCTTCAATTATTCTCTCCCCCCCACTGGGGACGAAGTCAGGAAATCCTTTGTTTAATCACGTATAATTTACTTTATGTAAACAAAGAAACTATTACGCAAATGTGGTGGCCGTATAGTTTACTGTGTACGCAGTAGAAGTACTGCCGTATGAAGATATAGACATAGGAGTTTCTGAATTCAGAGGATTCTGTTGAAAAACGAGAGAGAGGTGCATGTAGTTTGAGAAGGAAAGAATGTCGGTCCATCGAGCGGTGGGCAGTGGATCATCCACGGGGTCCCACATTCCACCACCTAGCTAGGTCTTCCATAGCAGAGATTCCCCACCCCCGTTTCACATTAAGCCACAGTGGCTAGCAACCTACTTAGTTAGGGCACTACATACCGAATCAAATGGGACAAATGGGTAAGTTGTGTGCGACAACGCAGTCATTCCAAAGAATAGCCTGCATCAAATCTGCACCGAAAATCTAAGAAATCTGCTTCCTCCATGATCCATCCACTAATGGCCATTTATAATTTTGCTTTGCTGCTAATACGATCACATCAGTTTTGACATAAGGCCCATATTCTTAGAACTAATTAGAAGCTCGCTTGGAAACTGCCACTCAATCAATCTTTTCTTCTTCTTTTTTTTTCTCCCTAACACGAGGCAGAAACAGATTTAACGAAAAACACATTTTCCTTAAAGCACCTAAACATGGTTCATGTGGAAAGTTGGCAACAACAACAACGGCCAACTTCCGACAGGTGGACCGGACGGCACGTGGAAGCTTCAGGCGGTGCCGTCTGCTCTAATTATTAGGTTTAGATCATGTTAAAACACAGTTAAGATGCTGATTAGAGGAGCACAAGAATGCAGCGCAGGGTAAGGCTTTAGTGGAAGGTGAATAAGATGTGTGTGTGTGTGTGTGTGTGTGGGCAGAGAGGGATGAAGAGGACGAGGGAAGGCACATGATAAGGGGCCAGGGGCAGCCGACTCCGTCAGCAGGCCACGAGGTGCTCCCCAATTTGGGAAGCTGCCCCCCCAGGTAGCACGTGATCCACCAGCCAGTTTATTCCAAAGAGGCGTTGTCCTACTGAGCCCTCCCTTGCTGCGCTGCATATGCCCCGCCAAGCATGTCTTTGACATCCAACGGCCAACATGTCATCTTTTATTAAATTATCATTATGAATGTTAAAGATATCATTCCTTTTAGGTTTATATATACCCATCCAGTAGTTCTAGGTTTTTCTTTTTCTTTGTAAGTCTGACAGAACAAATGAATTTGAAATATTTGAAACCTAGAAACAAAGAAGAACATTTTCTTGATATCTACAAACTGCACCTTATGGGCTCAACAAGTTTAAGGCCATTGATTTTTTCTCTTATCAATATGCACATCAAAGTTCTATTTTGACGTGGTTATGTAAATTCATCTATACAGTTAGATTTGGCAAGAATACTGCACAGTGGTAGCACGCTGATAGCGCATTAGACAGCAAATGAATAAGATATGTGTACACATAGAGAGAGAGAGAGAGTTTTCGGTCCTGGTATCATTATCTTATTTCACTATCACTAGCTCATCCCCAAAAGAACTCATTTGAAGGCTTTCTTTCTTTAACTCACAAATGTGCATTCCGATTATTAAAAGCTACAGTGGAACACTAGAAGTTTTCAGTGCGCAAAACAGATTTTACAAAGATACGACAATTGATGACATACAAATTTTTTAAATTGTGTAGAATAACACCTTCCCATGATTACCGAATTTGCTCAAGAGAAATAATCATAGATATATTTTGGAGAAAGAACGACAAGGATGACCTAAGATTTGTGAGGCACAACGAATTTCTTTCCACGGACAAATATTTCAAAGGTGGGGAGGAGGGGGACCATGAATCAAAACCTAACACCCATCATTCAATCCCAATGCAGACGACAAAGATCTCACTGGATTTCTTTTTCTTTTTAATACGTCCAATAGTTTATCAAGATCATCCCTACTCACATTCTTAACCCCTTGCTTTTTATTATTTTTCTATTGATTGCCAGTGTGTGTAAAGAAATTGCAGGAGTCGTCACGGTTGCATTCTTGGGAGATGGGCCCCAAATTGCCTGGTCTTCTGCCAATTGGTATCATTATATAGATATATATATAATGAAAGAAGTAAAAAAAAAATTCCTTTGTGAATTCTGGATGGGGATGATATGGTCCATCGAATTCAACGTTGGGGTGCGTCTTCTAGTGCCTTCTTAAGGGGATTTTGTGATGAGGGGTAGTGGAGTTGCGTCAGAGACATACCACGTAATAAGATTATGAAATTGGGAAGTTGGAAGCCACCTGCAGCGATGCAAAACCATTGTTTTTTTTTTTTTTTCTTGAAGAATAAGAAAATCTGATAAAAGAATATGCGTTACCTGCCAAAAAGACGAATAGAAAATTGTTTTTTCAGTTTGGGGAGATGGGGAGGAAATTCGGGGCCTCTCTCTCTCTCTCTCTCTGTGCCTGTCTCTGTCCACTAGACACGCCGGTTCTCTCCTGAAAATAAATGATAGCGAGTGGATGTCTCCGACTAGTGTGATTTCTCATCACTCCAGGATAATGGATTACTTGCACTTGGAAGCTACGCACCTGTATAGCAATCATGCCCCCAAAGACTAATGTCTCTCTCTCTCTCTAAGTTTGAGAAAACAATAACTGCCGTATAGATCTTTCTCTGGGGTTCATAGGCGACTCATAGGGACTAACCGTATAATCTTGCTTTCTTCTGATGTAGGTTTCAACAGATATTGAGAAACTAAAAACGCGATGTTTTAAAGCAGCAGTTATAAACGCGATGTTTTTAAGCAGCAGTTATTATTTGATTTGATTTGATCCAGCGTTGTCTAAATATCTATAAAGATGCTGAAACCTCTGTCTTCGTGTGCTCTTACTTTCCAAGCACGTTATGTTCCAAAAAATCTTGGATAACTTGAACACTTCCTTTCGAGGTGCTTCAAAATTATACTTACAGAGGCCTTAGCTTCATCTTGAAATAATAGATGTATTTACCACACCTTGCTTGGTAGAAAGCACGTACTGGATTAGGATGGTATTAATGAAGATGGGTACAATAGGATCAAGGTTGACATAGCACGAGAACAAAGGGAAGGATGTTTCTGGGAGTTGGAGACCTTCAAGCTGAGAAAGGTCAAAAGGATAATACCTGGAGTGTCTCTTGGCATGGACTGGTGCAGATGTGCCTAACCAACCCCAGCTTGTCAACAAAATGAAAACAAAACAAGAGATCTTCAATATAGAATGAAGATGAGAAAAGTAAGATGATAAAGCAATTGTCAACGACATTCGCAAGAAAATATAGTTGATAATGACCCATCTCTACCCGTCTCCACCCTCATCAACCTTCTCGCCTTTCAACTCCATGCCCATACAGCCAAAGGAGCAAGTAGGGTAGGTTGAAGTCCTTAACACATAACTCCACTACCAACATCAATGTAAGCATGTTTCTTAGTAAATAAGCAATGACAAATACATATTATACCTGTTGGTTTGCATCATCCTTTAAAACACGTTCTCCAGACACATTCCTAACGTGTACATAAATTAGAAACACCTTTTTGGACTCTGCATGTGGTCTGTGGGCTTATGCATGTGCGTATGTCCATGTATGTCCTATTTTACAAGTTCACGTAACATGTCTGGTAAATTTATTCTTAGCCAATTATTTGCAAAAGAAAATGACTAGGAGTTTTCTTACACACGGATCATTGCATGTGGCTGCTGCTGCTTTAAAGCCTGCCATTCAGGCACTCGTGGTGGCTTCTCCATTATCTGTTACTAACTGCCACACCTTTGCAAAAGAAAAATCGATGAACTTAATGAGAGTTGCTAGTAAATGAGAAGGATCAGAAACCGATACATGAGGGGGAATCGAGGAAGAAAATGCCTTGAAAAGTATTACAAGAGCATAAGCGGTTGATTGAATGAAGTGGGTTTAACTTTTAAGCAGGAAATGAATGGAAGGCAGAGAAGCAAATTGGGGAGGAAGCTTGCCTCCTAATAACTCCAGAATTTAGCAAGAGATTGCTAAGCAGGGAATTAGTATCTATGGTTTTAATGTTACAAAAGGGAAGCCATCCTCCGGAAAAGTAATTTTGTTGCCTATGCTGGATGGGAAAGTTGAGAGTGGGAAACAATATCTTTTCTCCCAAACATTACTAACAAAAGAGAATTTTTATAATAAATATCTCCTAGGAACTTAAACTCTCTCTCTATAATAAATATCTCCTAGAAACTTAAACTCTCTCTCTCTCTCTCTCTCTCTCTCTCTCTCTCTCTCTCTCTTCAGCCCCTCCTTTTTTAATGGACACAAAAACTTTTCTCCTTCATCCAGCAGAGAAATAGGAAATTCAAGAATACAACAAGCTCCTTATTTTTCTTTTTTCTCTCCCTTCAACCTATAGATTAGCTTCTCAGTTCTCGCCGAAAACCACAAGCCACATATTTGTTGACACGCCTCAACTGATAACTCCACTTTAGCAAGTTCATGTGCGTAACACCTCCATTTATTTTTCAACGTATTTCTGCCATGTCATTAGCATGTCAAAGTATCATCAAACAGAAAGCCATCATGTAGCTTTTTTATGCTTGTGGTCTTTTCTTCACTCTTCTTTACATTGCCATAGTTTTGAAAAGGTGTTTCACATAAGGAAAGAAAATGAGAATACTTGTCAAAACTCAAAACGCATTTTGAGACCATATAGGCTGTGGTCCAAACATCATAGGCTCTTGTTCTTGTTGACGAATTTTCTTTGCTTCATAAAATTCCTGCTGTTCTACATTATCTTGGAGAGAGTAGATCACAGTGCAAATCCAAATATTTCACTTGTCACAATCATGCCATAAAAATATATTAATTGAACTAAACAAATTAAAGCAGGAAACATGCTTATAATAACTATCTACATCATTCTGTCATTAGTGTCCGATTCCATGCTCAAAAGACAACTCTGCATGTGCCTTATTATTTCAAGAAGTCTAACAGCCTCGTCAAGATAGATCCTACCATACAAAACAAGGGTGATATCCCTTGCGCACCAGAAGTCCCGTCACTTTGGTATGCCAGCAATGGATGCATGCTCCAGGCATTCAAACCTACAACTCTTAATTTGGAGGCTTCAGGCAAACCCATATAGCCAGGTGTAAGCAATTCTTACAAGAAGAAGAGTAGAAGACCTTGTTCATTAATAACTAAGCAAGCTTGGTTGGGCTACCTAGTAGCTCTTTTAACATGGTAAACTTGAAACCAAAACCAATTTATGTAGGCCCAAGCGCAATGCTAGGCTAATCAATTTTAATACATATATACAAGCCAAAACCAAGTGAAACAAAGTGCAAATCATTTGTCATGGAAAAAGGGCTAGCTGAGTGTTTGGATTCTCATCCCAAAAGGGTTCAGCAACACGGAAACAAGATATACACAACCTCTTATGACTTCATAGCAATGTTGGTGCAGAATAGCATAAAAATTGTTGAGACTGTCACCTTAAGAAGTACAAGCTCATCATCCCTAGTATTGACATCACTTGCCACAAAAGTATGTGTTTGCAAAGAAAACACATTTTCTTGAGCTCCAAGAGTTTGACAGAAAGGCACATCGAATTGTAATATCTCCCGAGTAGGAACCAGAGTAAAAGTCAACTCAGAAGAATGAATTTTGCTCCCTTTGACAAGTTTCAATAAAAGGCATCCAACATATTCACATAAAAGAGCTCAACAGGACATATAGTACGGCACATTTGAAATATATGCAGTTACGGCACAGTAATTTAATAGCCTCTAGCTTCTGTTTGAGTAAAACAAAGACGACCATGAGAAATATTTTCAACTATGCAACAAGCAACGAAAATCTGCCTCGCCTAAAGTCAATTAGAAGTCAGCAATATAAACTAGAAGAACCGCTTCCACCAAGACCAGTTAGGAAGACAATCAAAAGTATCTTGACATCAAGTTGTTAATTATTGGATCCTGCACCTTATTAATTCAGCCAGAAAATACATAAAATTCTCTTCAAATGACATCGTAGACCCAACTGGAGGAGAAAAAAGTAGATGGGGAAGCATTTGTCAAAGGGCCTTTGCATGAGATGTCAAAAGAGTGGCTGTCTGAGATGTCTTTCAAAAGAGATAATGAAGAAAAGGGCGCACACTGTAATAATTTACATAACTAGAAGCAAAACAGCATATATGAGAATAGAAAGAAAATCAAGAAATGAGCCAAAATTTTTTCAACACGCCAACAGCCTTACATCACAAACCTCAAAATCAAGAGTGCTCCTCTGATTTACATTATGCATCTCTTTCTCCACAACTCTCTCGATTGCCTCCAAATATCTAAAAGCTAGCCAATCATGCAGGTCAAGTAGATCAAGCCAATTATTGGCAGCAAACCAGACACAGGAAAAGGCATGGCGACTCATTCCTTTTAGACAGTACATACCCCCGGATTCAACCATCTATGCTCTGCTGCTTCATAGGTCCAATACATCTTTCGTTACCAGGTGATCAAGGAAAGAAAGAATTCAATACCTACCAATAAGCACCTTGTATGTGTTCAAGAAAGTGATATAGTGGAAGGGCAGGGAATACAGTTTGCAAATATGATCAAAATAAAAAGTATCCAGCACCATAACTCACAAGATTGTAGACCAAAAAAAAAATCCTTGGAAATATTAGAAAAGTTGAACATACGCATATCTAACTAATTTGGACAGTTAGAAGTTCTTCTAATCTAAACCTAGGTCAATAGTTGATAAAATTATTAGGTAATGTAAATGCAATCAGAAAATACAACCACAAAGATACGAATAGCATGCTGGATCAGGCAAGGGGGTTCAATGTGGATGGTGATCATGGATTTTCGATCAAAATAATCTATGTTTTATTTAAGAACTTGACTTAAGAGGCTCCAGTGAATGAAACAACTATAATACCACCAGAGTTTCAAGAGAAGGACCTTCCACGCACAAACGGTAAATGAGTCGCATGGTTAGCACCTGGCTTATTGCCATAGAATCTTGAAAGTGGCAGTATACAAGATTTGCAAAGATACAAATAACATGGCAGCAAAAGATGAGAAGTTTCCAATAAGGTAAAAATGAGTTCAAAATCACGAAAGTTCGTTCTTAAATTTCAAATCTTCATGATGTTCTTCAAAGACTCGAGCCAGAACTGCGGCAATAAACGACAGGGAGAAAAGGAAATGACATCTCAGTGGCGCCACCAAATAAAACTAAAAAAAAAAAAACCCAAAACAGGGAAGAATGCGAAAGAACGAGCAGAGAAGGAAGAGGGAGATATCAAGAGAGATAAACCACAGGCGAAACTTCCATTAAACGAAATGGAAAACCAGCAAGCAACTAGCAGGACACCAAAAGCTAGACCGAAAAAGAAGATCAAGAAGAAGACAACGAGCTCGAAGCAATCGAAACCTCGATCGCGTATTTGGAAGGACTCCCTTCCCTTCTCCCGCGCTCTCCATCTGGCTTTCCCTCTCCCTCCATCAGTTTGGGAATTGGGAGAGGGCGCGAAACCTGCGATACTAAATGCTCCGCTCAGTTACGGGTCGAGTATCTGGTTAACCCGAAATCCAACATGCGTTGATAAACGGGAAGCCATGGATAACCCGGCCCCTCTCAATTTTTTTGATTGAAATATCAGCTTTAACGTGTCGTCCAAAATCTGCGTCAGACAATCACGTAGCGGAGCTGCTTGTTGGGCAGGGTGGGCCACTGTCCACACCAGCCCATGAAAAATGGCATTATAATGTGTCAATATTACATTATTATGACTCCACAATTATATAGAAGTCTTGGCTCTGCCATTGGTTAAATTAAATGACATATTGACGTGAAATTACTTACATTGATGGATTTTTTTTTGTGAGTGGGTATATCTAGTGATGAATTCATTAATTTCTAACAGCTTGTTGAAGATGGTAGAAATTTGTTAATGTGGTAAAACTGGTTTGGTAGCTTTCATATTGAAGAACTACCGCACCTTTTTTTTTTTTTCCTACCATGAGGTTATGTGTTGGCCTCTAACACATTGTTTTGGTAGCGGCAGTAAATGAAAACCGCCGACAAACACATACGACCTATATATGTCAGCTTACAAGTAAGTTCGAAGTGGCTTTCATGCACTTAGTTGCTCTTAGAATACATGGAAACTTTGCCCAGACATGAAGAAATTTCCCAGCATATTTAGGCAGCAAAATACATGTACTTAACACCACTTTTCTAATTTTATACGGATTCGCCCATAATTGGGATCGCGTTCAATAAGAAAACATTGTGTTCTTAGAACATACCAATTAAGAAATCAGGTTGGATTCATATAAGATTTAGTATTAAATGTCATATAATTCGTTGTTCATAAATCTTGAAACTTGGTTCTTAACACATTGTATTGCAGCTCGGATTCAATTTAAAAGTGACATTTAAATTCGGATGTAAATTTCAAATTCAGATTATGAATTTGGATATGGTATTACACTTTTTCATTTGTCATGGACTCCCAATATGTGACTATCGAAAAAGCAGATATGGTTAAGAATGCATCTTATTCAAATCGAATCTATTGACATCCCAGATACACGACCCAAAAACATTAGTTTTTGTTGAGTTAATTCCTACAAAATCTATTAAAATGGAGAAAAAAAAAAGAAGGCAGAGCGCCGAAATCACAAAAGCCTATACAGTAAGGACCCCCAACAAATTATAGAAGGCCATGCATAAAATTGTAGTAATTCGAGCACTTGGATTGAAGGACTGTTAGGAATAGATATAGATCTTCCATAGGAAGACAAATTGAAATGTCCAAAGTTTTGGAGAATATAAATAAGTTTCCTTAATTTTGCTCTACCTAATGATGGAACCCGAAATGTTTGGCTAAGAGGCACTAGTAGGCTAAAACTTAAAGGGTTAATTGTCGGGGCAAAGCTAGAAATTTTTGCCTATAAGGCAATAAATATATATGTACAAATTTTCAATTGGCATCGGGGCAGTGACCCAAGTCTCATGGGGCTGATCCATATCATTAAACCCAAACCTACCTAGATCCAATCATTAAAAGCAAGGTTTTAAAGTGGGCTCCATTGGGCATACGCCCTACGCAGCCCTCTCCTACCTCTGCTCCGGGTGCTTGTGCATAAACAAAAGCAAATAAAGATATAGACATGCATAAATATGACAATTTTTATGGGCTGGTGCGAGCAATGGCCAACCTCATGTTTTACCCCATGTTCCTCCCTTGGGATCACCAGACAGAGATCCTCAATTAAGAAATGGGAGACCACTAGGGCAACGCACCACTGCAGATACTATAACACTATATATGTTCTTGTTTCAAATGGAGCCATTATGTCAAATGTTTGATTGTGAAATGTAAAGTCATCTATTACTATCTTATGTTCTTTCACTAATAATCAATTTGTTCTCCAAATATTTATTTGATGAACATGCATTTTAGGTAGGAACACAATATTCTTGCTAAACACATTAGGGAAATTTCTTGGTGCTTTTGATCTGTTTTTTAATGCGGTGATGGTGCACCCAATGTGAACAAATATATAACCAACATATAGCATTTTGATTTTATGAAAGAAAATTTCCGAACTCTTCGGCATGGCGGAAAAGGACTCAATATCTTAACTTTTATTGAGAATGATATATATATATAGACCCCGGAGCATTACTCTGTTCGAGTACTGACTCCGGCCTCTCGGGAAGGAGAACCGGCACGCCCACCGAGAAACGAGTCTCCACCCCGTCGGCGTTCTTATTGGATATAAATGAAATGGTATATGTTGAATCAGATCACGAGGATTGGCATTTCTTATTCTGATGGTGATTTTAAAATATATATCAATTAGGTTTTAAGAAGAAAGGAAATAAAAGGTTGGTAGAAATGAGTTAATATCAAAATCCAGCATTTCCAATATTAATAGGTCCCATGGTTTCTCTTATCTTACATGTTGGTTGGTCGGCGTTCACAAGGATGATGGTTGCAGCCCTTTTATCGAGAGAAAGTTCAGTGCACACTATAACGCAATAAAGGAGGGAACAACATTTTGATAATTTGTTAAAAAAAATATGTTTTATTGTTTTTTATTTTTTTATTCTCACTTTTATCTTTATAATCTTTTTTAGTCTGTACAAAGACATTTTAGTCATATAACCAGCTTCAACCCCTGTCACCTCTCTCTCTCTCTCTCTCTTTCTCCCCTTTTCAAATACTGTCGTTTGCTAGACATCAACCATTGATTTTTTTTTATGAAGACAACCATTTATTTGTTTTTTAATTATGACAGGTGATTTTCAGAACTTGATATGCCATAAGAAAAATTTTGAAACTTTAGATACAGAAAATCAGAAATATGATCAAACTTTAGAAATAGTTAAATGCCACTTGCACATCGAAAACTGCAGAGTCCACTAAGGTAAACTTTGTTATGATATCCACAATATGATCATAGGAAAACATAATCATATTGTAAAGCTAAATAATGCACATACACATTAGGGAAATATGATCATAGCATATCGGGACATGATTCCAGACATCTTGGTGTACCTCACTGCTTGAATCAGTAGCTAAATTGTCAAAGTTGGTAACAGTGAGGATCTAATGTGCGTATCAAAGAGTATCAAATTATATTGAATAAATCCAACAGTATGGATTGACTTCTAGCTCAGAAATAAATCTAAAAATAAGGACTTCATTTTTTATGTGCGCATTAGATTTTACAAGCATCAAAGTTTATAGTGACTTTTATATACTTCTTAAAAAAAAAAACAAAAAGCTACCACACATATTATTCTTTAACCCTACATTTTTAAGCATAAATGGTAGGTGGGAAATGTAGCAACTTTAGCATTTTGAAAGGAGGATTGGGCCAAAGGCATTCTTTAGATGCTGGTCTTTAAAATGCATATTTTCAAACAGAAGGTTGTGTTCCATGTTCCTAAAATGCATGTTTTAAGAATTTCTATTCTAAGACCACGATGTGACAATCTCTGGTATCTAATAGTTTGATCTATGCATCACATCTATAATCACATCGTATTTCCAAGAAGAAGAATTTAATGTCAAAATCATATTTTTTAAGAACATGTGTCCTCTCCTCCCATAACACGAAGTTCTCAGTACTAAACAACCTCTTTAGTGATTGGGAAGAGATATCGTCAAGGAGATTGGTAGAAATGAGTATGGTTAAATGGGGAGACTTCTTGCTTCTGAATCTCTGATCAGTCCTGGTTTTCAGCTGGCGAATAAAGGTGCTTTGTGTAAAAGCTAACAAGTAACGGCAGAACATTTGATTTTTTTGCGAGAAAGGGATATCGTTCAAGTGAGAGAATGTTTTGAATGTGACGTCCAAGGCATTTTCAGAAGGAGGTGGGCTCCTTCTCTTAAAAGCGGCTGACTGTGGAAGACAAATTTTTTTCCAACTACTATTTGCCATGGGGAAGACAATTCCTTTTTTACAGTAATATAGCATCTGTTGAACATCATAAACAATGTTATATCTCAAATATATATATATATATAAGAAGAAGAGGAAATCCTAGTTGCCATTAATTAAGATGCCAAGTTGGGAGACTCAGCAACATTGCTAGGAAAAAGCAAGGTAAGTCCTCCCTGAAACTGTGGAGAAATCATAGGCCCTTGTCGATGAGGAGTACTCTGATGTGGATGATTGCATCCTACATCCATTTCACAACCTTTTAAGACACAGTGAGCTCATGATCAGAAAGATCAGATCTTACTGGCAGTCGCGGTGAATGGAGAAAGGAACAGATGTTGATGAAGGTGGTACAAAGAATCGGCAACTAATTACACGAGAATGTGACCCTGGAGGAATACGTTGAATCCCATCGGCATCCTCCTTAGGACCTGGCTGGAGAGAACAGGTTATCAGCTCAACAACAAAAACCGGTTATCTCTCATGGGGACGATCTTCATCAAATGACGTGATAGATTTTTTCTAACTACATTTTCAGGTGAGACGGGATTCCTCTCTGCCCTGCAAAACTTGTGTACTTTTTTCCATGCAAACAGGAACTTCCGGGTTTTGAAGATCAAATGCTGCTGCTCTTAGCACGGGTTGACGGACGGTTTTCCTTGACTCTGGTTTTTGTGCACTCACTGCAATATACTTACCATTTTTGCACTAACCCCGTAGGTTTAGAGAGAGAGAGAGAGAGAGAGAGAGAGAGAGAGAGAGAGAGAGAGAGAGAGAGAGAGAGAGAGGTTTCGAATATGTAATAAACAAAGAGCTCATGAGTTGGGAAAACCGAAGAGAAAGGAAAAAGGAAAAGCAAACACGAAGAAAGAAAAGATCACGCATGAGACATACGGATCACGCCTGTTAAAAAGGAGGCCGATGCGATTAACGACGAGAAAACCGAAAACCAAAGGAAAAGAAGGCTGCTTCTGCTCGTGGCGGTGGTTCATTTACTCCTGTATTCAAAGCTTTAGTTGGTCTTTCTCTTCGAATTTTCCTTTTCCACGGGCTGCTGCATTGCAGTCCCGAGGAGAAAGTAAAAAAGCTGATCAGATTTCAATGTCCACACAACAGCACTGCCCAACTAAAAATTTATCTTTCTCTCCCTTGAAACGTATGAGGAAAGGCGATGCCCGTTACCATCTTCTCCGTATCCAGTTTTAAGTTTCAAGAAAGAAGTTCACTGGAGATAAGTGGTAACGGATAAGATTAAAAAGGAAAAATAAGAGACGGCACAGAGAGCAGTGAAAGTATGTTTGCGCTTTTAAACTTAATTTAGAAAACTATAAACTTCAGTAAACATACGGATGTCACACGAAAGAATAACTTGGGCACGACCCCGAATAATAGAAGTACCTCCCTTTGAGAGTAGTTTTACTTTTGATTTGAGGGGTTTCTAGAAAATAATTATATACATGTGATTATGTGGAAATTTTAAAAACATATAAATGAATAAAATAATTGTATTCTCTTACAAGTAAAACAAAAGGATGGTCTTCTCTCTATGTTTGAAAACATCTTTTTTTTTTAAGACATTCTTAATGCCGTTGAGTGTAAATTAAGACCAAATATAGAATATAGATTACTAAAAACGCTTGATAATAAAGAAAACCAATTGTGAGGATGAGCTAGACTCGCTGAATGCGTTCTGTTGCATATAAATACATATATATGCACACGTACACACACTCAGTCTTTCCAAAATAGCATTTGAAAACATTATGAATATATGAAAAAGGATTTTCCATACAAATCATTGTCAAAGATTTTAAAAACCAAGAATCTCAATGTTTTTCCAGCAAAACTCATCTTACTTGTTTCGAAAACAAAATTTTTTATGCCAACTTCTATGCTTTTAAATATGAGTAGCAAACTAATTGCATACTGTTAAAAAGGAGATGCCTAAAAGAACATACTTAGTTTGACACACACATATCTTAACATTGGCGAGAAATCATTCTTTTCAAGGTGTGTCATCTTTGGAGTTACTATCAACTCGCTCTCTTATATACACTACATCCATAATACTACACGACTATTTTTATATCTTGCATTGATTTAATGAGGAAAGATATATGAGACTGATCATGGATTGTATCATTTTGTAGAGAGAGATAGAAAGAGAGAGAAGAGGGGGAGGTGGGGGTGGAGTAGGGAGACACGGGGTGCATCAGCCTCCATTGCCAACCGGAGGTAACTTTCATGGGTCTCGAACCTGAGACATATGCAGGTCCGACCAACTAGGCTACACACCAGTTAATGGAGGGAGAGAGAGAGAGGAGAAAGAGAAAGAGGAAACTGGAAATGTCATAAAAAACAGCTGACAGGGAGATTAATGCAGAATTGAGCCACCAAAAAGCTCTGGCGATACAACTTTAATAATTCAGCTGCCACGCCTAATTTACCGGTTCATTAAAAACTATTGGATATCTGAACAAAGCAAGCTATCGTCTTTCAAAACTATCATACGTTTCTTCTTCTGTGAGTGAGAGTGCGTGTGCGGGAGCGCCCATTGTGCAAGGTTGCATGTATAAACAAATGAATCACGCACATATATAAACGGAAAAAGAAAAAAGCGTTTAGTATGAGGAGAGCAGATCATGTAGGTGATATATTATTCTGGTACTCAACTATCTTGAACAACCAAAAGAAAAGTAGCAAATCAAATGATAATTGATGTTTCTCCTCATCACCACTATATTATTATTAATACAAAGCGACTTCTGAGACATTTATATGAAAGAACAAAATAATGAGTGGAAGATTTTTCATATCCTTTTAATCCAAATCACAACCATAGAAAGGCACAACAACAATTGAAGATCATGTTATATATGGGGAATCGGGAGATCAGATGCTTATAAGAATGAATTGGAGGGGCCATACCCTGGAAAATCCTGCCACTGCCCACCTACTAAAGAAGATCCACTACTGTTCCAGTAGCAGGCTCCGGCTGAAGGGGCGGCGCTGCTGTCGTATGCCGTCTGTGTCTCCGGCTTCAACGCCGGAGACCCACTAGCAGCAGCAGCTACATTTCCGGCGACGCCAGAAGACGGGAACGGTGGCAGCAGGTGAAGCAGTCCATCTTTGGTGCCAATGGAACCCTCGGCAGCATCAGCAACTCTCCATGATCCAATATCATTTACGAGTCCTTCTGGGACGTTGGGAAAGCTGGGTGGGGTATGTTCGGGTGCCGAGGCCACCAATGGCTGTTGATGATGATTGTTAAGAATGGCGCTATACTCCCCCATGGTCATGCCATGACCGAATGGCGTCAAGCTGGAGAAGCTAGAAACTCCTGCGGAAAGCTTCACTCCTGTGGAAGATTGATCCATCAGAAATGGAGGTCTAATTGCACTGAAGAAGGGGGTGAGGAAGTCGGATTTGCCATCTTGGTGGGAAGAACTGGTAGGACTATCTGATACTAATCTCTTTGGGCGTTTCCCCCCTTTCCTGCAGCCTCCACCAACTGGAACATTCCTTAGAGTTCCTCCTTTGGTCCAGTACCTCCTGCAGGTCTTGCAGAAGTACCTGGGCTGGGAGAGGCTGTAGTTGTTGTAGTAACAAAACTTGGTGTTTAATGAATCACATCTGGGGCACTTCTGTGGCTGTTCAGCCTGGGGCTTAACTCTCCTAGTCTGTGCAGATCCTACCATCCCATCTGGGTTCTCCAAGTTTATTCCTCCTGTTCCCCTATCCTGCATCCTTTGCTCTTGTTTTCCTTTGGAATCTGAAAAAGTGAGAGAAGACGAGAGAAACCCTCCAGTCAGATAACTAGAAAATATCACGAGAGAAAAAAATTAAGAGCAAATCCTTTCATAAGCATGGCAAAGAAGACAACAAAAGAGCAAAGATTCATGCTTGGAGGAAAGACCAATTTGACAGAAAGGTAGAAAGACATAGTGACATATGATCCCAGATTAAAGGTAATAAAATTAAAAGGAAATAATAGAAAATCTAAAGGATGCTTTTAAATAACCGATATACTTTTGAGACGGAGAAAGAAGTTCTTGATATGAACCTGTTAATTGAAGGTCCAGCAGTTGCTTTGATTTTTCCTTCTCACTTGCATGCGGCCAGAACAAACGCCAACTTTAGAGTTCCGTAATACCAAAGCTGTAAGAAGTGAGGAAAATCTGTCTGCTCGCACTGTTTATGCGGAATCAATCCCAACCGTGATCACACTTGTCCTCCATCGCCATCACCGTAACCCTATATCACAAGCTGCAACCTTACCGATCAGATCAGCCGGAGCGACACCCATGTGCAGATCCCCAGAAAATGAGAGAGAGAGAGAGAGAGAGAGAGCTAATACCACGAGAATTGACAAAGATTGGGAAACAACAGAGCTACCAATTATATTTACAGACATAAATCAAGAACTAGTGAGGAACTCAGAGAGAGAAAGAGAAGGAGAGAGTACTTCTAGGGTTTTAGTGCTTCGTTCATCTCCCCAGAAGACCATATTGGGAAAGTAGAGGACGAACGCTAAATTTTCCAGTTTCCCTCCTCAAAGCAGGAAGAGAAAGCCCAACCAAGGCCACGAGAAGACTCAGAGAGAAGGTGGTGTTCCCCTCTTGTTCCCTGTCACACGCAGAAAGCACTGCAACTCCCAGCACGAGGAAAAGCCATAGATCACAGGCACTGTCACTCCCAAGCGTGAGAGGAATGGACAACTCTCCCTTTCTCTCTCTCTCTCTTTTGTTCCCTCAATAATTCCGGGCGGCCAAGCGGAAATAACTCTCATTGTTAGGCGTGGCGTGGCGGTGGCGAATGTTGTCAGATGCTTGACCCTCCTTCCGCACACACGCATGCACGCACTCACACCCCCCTTTCTCTCTCTCTCTCTTCAAACACCCATACATATACACACATATATATCTAAACACACCTACAGATATATATTATATGAATATGTATATATTGGTGAATGATGTTGACCTCCACAACATACATGCACGCACACACTCACCTTTTTCTATATATATAGAGAAAAACACATCCATATACACAAATATGTATATATATATATAAACCAGAGAACAAAAAACCAACCTATTTTTCTCTCATGTTAAAGAACTCAGCTAGCAAAAACCAACGATGAGTTTGAAAGTGGTCAGTGTTGAGTTTAAATCAATCTTTTAGAGTACAGAATTTGATTGCGATTTTGGTTCGACCGACCATTGATAAGTATTTTGCTGTCTTGGGTCCGATCCAACCTTAGCAAGGAACAAATGGGCAGGACAGGACTTAAGTCCGTCATGGTCTACTGGGCCGATGCGTCTTTGCTGCAGAAGAGCAGAAAAGCTTAACATTGACAAGACATAAGGCTCGCCCTATACAACTCGCAGTAACCTTTCACAGCTAGGTACGCTGGTACAACCCCCTTCCCCATCCCTTCCCGTATCGATCCATCTGGAGGAGAAGGAATCGTCCTAGATTGCAAGAAAAAGTTGGGACAGTGAAACCTATCGTACATGTGATATTATTCCAAGCAGCTCTCAGAAATATTCCTTCTTCTGCAAAACAATAAAAGCTAAAGTTGGTTCTCTTAAGAAATCAAAAAATTCTAAACTGCCGGTGATCACAATGATGTGAACAATCAGCCCATGTTTTAAACTTATCTGCTCCGCCGCAGCCCTCCACATCTATATTTGGTGCTACTTAGCTTCAGTTTCTGTCACAATTTAATGGCTGATGACTGTGTAGAATCTGTGGTTAGCTATAAAGGGCACAGTGGAGCTGATCGCGTTAGGAACACATGAAAAAACAATGTCTCTAGTTCGATTTTCATGGGTGTTGCGTCTCTACGTCTTAGTAATGTCAGGCCGCATAGGATTCCGAAGGCAAGGGAAATTGGAAAGTTGGGAGTGGGGTTTGTGGGTAGTAAACTTCTTGTTCACCAAACTATCTCAAGTTAACTTTCATTAACTTTCATTTTTTTTTTTTACCATTTCTGAGAGACAAGCCTAGAAAAAATTACTCTCACCTGATATATAAGACCAGAGACACCAGTCCTTTTCTTTGTTGAAAGTTTCAAGTTCTTCTCCAGTAAGAAACTCTCCCTGTTCATGAAAAGGGACGGGGGCATTATCATGCTGATTTTGTATATAAGTAACGCCTGCTCTTATATGGTCTGGGTCATATATGAGTTCCATAAATGGCTGGGTTACGTCACCATTTTTTCTCTCTCTAAAGCTATGAGAGAGGATTTGGAGTTAGGCTGCTCTTCAGGATCATTTCTAAAAATGGGAGTGCTTTTGTTCCAATATTGGCAAAGGAGGCAGGTAAAGAAATTTGAAATGAATGAGGTAGGCAAGAAACTTGAAATGAAACAACTCTGTCTAACCAATTTGGTAGTAAGTGAGGGTGCAATAAATTGAGGTAGACTTTGTTAAAGCCTACATATGGACAAATTTTCTCCTGAAGAAAAAAAAAAACAAAGAGTTGAAGTTTTTGAAATGGTGCAACATCTTTTGTCAAATTCAAGAAATTGCTCTAATATTTTTCTTTTCTCCAAAGGAACCCAAATTTAAACCAGCCCAGTAATTAAACCTGCGTCGATCGGGATAATGCATCTTTCCGTTTAGTCTTAAAATTGAAAATTTTATTTTATCATCTTTTGAACGCAACTTCTTAGAATAATCAACTTCCGGAAAAGTTATCAAGATGCTATCTGGCCTGGTCTAACTTCAGTTCCCACAAAAAAAATAAATGGCAATTGCAAGTTTCTCTTTTGCACATTAATGGGTTTAAGAATGTTGAAAAATTGAGAATAATTTCATATTAATGGGTTTAAGAGTCTTTGAATATCTCAAATAACCATGTGGGGATGCTAATGTATTTACTGTGAACTTGAATGGCATTAGTTAGTTGTAATTTGTATAATTACATACTTGCATCAACTTTGGATTAAACCATACAGTAATTGATAGTCAAGTTCAAGTGCATTTGGTTTCAATGGGTGTAGCACAGCTGGTCGAAGGTAAGGGACATGCAGATGTGCATGTCCTCGCTTCAATTTTCATGGGTCCTACTCTCATGTGCCTCAAAAGGTGGGGGTGCTAGGAAAGTGGCCTTCTGCCTACCCTAAGCCCCGATGCAGCCCACCCAGGTTCTTGGAGGCAGAGGGAATGGGGAAGAGGGCTTTCTGACCTTCTCGGGTCGGGTGGTGGATTGTTAGCCTCCCACTCATCCATGAATATTTTTGGGTGTTGAGGTGAGGACATAAGGTACACTCTCGCTCATGGAGAGAGGCTGAAAGATGAAATTCATGGAATAGGACAAGCGCAACAAACATTTCACATGTATATGATTTCAGCTTTTAGTGATTTTCACAAGGAAGACGGATAGATCCAGGTATTTGAAAGTGCATGAACTTTGGAACAGAAGGAAAACGACGTGATGATCAAAACTTCAATGAACAGATCATTAGTGCTCAGGACATCAATTAATTACATGCATAACAAGTTCAGATGAGTGCCAAAAACCTCGAAAACAGATGCATTTCTGAATTACCTTAAAGCATTCAAACTAATTTGAGAAATGAAGAAAAGGGGCTCTCCTTGATTCGATCAATGTGAGAGTTACCAGACATGAACGAGTGGAGTAGGTGGGCAGGGGCCAAAAATGGACCAGCATGTGAGTCCACAACTGGGTCAATTCCATGAATCTCTTCAGCCACCTAATGGTCATGAAGCGGGCGAGCTGAACCACCTCCCAACCAAAACAAGAAAGGCCATATCCTCTAAACTCCATGATCTATGTGTCCAAATGATTCTGAAACCAACCATGTGGTTGTGGACCTCACCACTGAGCAGCTCATGGATATCAGGTAGGCCAAAGATTCTCAACTTCATTGTGCATCGTGCCTGCACCGCATCAGGCTCGATCGATCGGAAAACGGGAACGTTAAATTCGTGAACGTCATCCCGTCGGCGAGAGGTCGCAGGTTCCACCGCCTGAAATGAGGCCATGATCACGGCGAGACCAAATGTGATGGTCACGAGACTTGCTCGTCATGAACAAGGGAGGATCGAGTTTTAAGAGGGGAACGTGAGGATGATAATGGAGGTTGGGACGATCGAAGAAGATCAGTACTGGGGAAGGCAGAGAAGGGAGGTGGTTCGGGGTCTAGACTCTGTTAGCAATTGTCACAAAAAATTGTTATTTTTATATTGATATTCTATCAAAGTTTTCTTCATTTATATATTAGTGTTTCAAAACTTCAAAATTTTGTAACTAGGATTTTTTTTTACTGTGTGAAGGTGACTTCCTCCCTCCACATAAAGTGAAAAGAAAAGAGCACCACCAGGTTCGCTCTAACAGTCTAATTCCAACCTTCCTGACGGCTAGCCCAGGTGCTTATATGCTTGGTTCGATTCCCAAGGCACACTCACTCTTATGTTCGATTGCCTTGGATTTGTAATCACGGGCTACCACATATCATAATTTGTACATTAATGTAGTGTGAATCACAAACATGAATCGTGATATCCACTGTTTGCATCAACAACGGATTTGACCCATATGGCAGATTTGAGATCAGAGTCGGATTTAAGATACTACTGAAGGGGTCGTTTGGCTTTTACTATTTCATAATCTTGCTTCAAAAATTCATAGCTAGTGTTTCATAGATATGTGTTAATCTTTAAAAGTAGATTGATAGAATGGCATATTACCACTCCATTAGCCAAACTACCTCTAATTAGCTCTCCAATGAAAGCTTCTAGAATAAAATACTATGTCAAACACTAAACGTCCAAATCTCTCTCTCTCTCTTTCTCTCATGTGATATTAATGGGTTTATTATAGTCATTCACTAGCTACCAATGTCTTATAAAAAACAAAACACCAACAAGCAATCTAGAAGACTAAATCAACCAAAAATCTCTCTCCCTCTCTCTTTCTCTTGTCCATTCCTCCCTATAATTTATATTCCCGCAGGCCCCATTATTATTATTATGGCAAACCTTGCTTTATCGTACCGTGACATTGAGTGGGAGACATCCAACCCCACTTCATCACATCACGCTCTCCCCTTCGGGAGGGCCGTAACTCATGATCTCCCTCTCTTCTTCCCTTATTTCTTCCTGCATCTCTCTCTCGTGCCCTTCTTTTTCCATAACTTCCTTTCCTTCATGTCCAGCTAAATTAAATTCGTCCCACATTGTCCGTGGAATTTCTGACTTATTCATTGCATTTTCTTAGAGGCAACTAGTTGATCCGACCAAATTCGTCAGGTTTCATGACTTTAAAAATCATTGGTGTTGTACATTCCATGCATGATTATTAACTACGAGTTGTTTTTTTTTATTTCTCATCACTAAAGTAGCTGAATATCTTAGTACAAAGAAATTATGGTATCCTCTGTTTTCATTCTTAAAACAGGAGAGGGTGCACATCATGTTGGCGGTGGTTTGCGAGAGGTGAACTTACTCTCCCTCTTCTCCTTATCCTACGGGTACAGTACACGGTTGGACTTAGCAGTTCCATTATAGATCCTTCAACTCCAGTGTTATATTTCTGAGGATGTGTCGCTGACACTCACATGCACCATTAGTTCATAAAAAAGGAGAGGGTACACCATCATGTTGGCAGTTCCCGAGAGGCAAAGCTACTTTCCCCCTTTTCCTTACCCTCAAGGGTATGGTACATGGTTGGACCTAGCAGCTCTATTATACATCCTTCAACTACAGTGTTATATTTGCAGCACATGAAAATCAAACTGAGGGCGTGTCATCAACACTCAGATGCACCATTCATTTATAAAAAATGAGTGGGTATACCATCATGTTGGCGGTTTGAGAGAGGTGAAGCTACTCTCTCCCTTATCCTTACCCTCAAGGGTACCGTACATGGTTGGACCTACCAGTTTTATTATACATCTTTCAACTTCAGTGTTGTCTATGACACAAAAATATGACACAAAAATCAAATTGAGGACGTGTCGCTAACACTCAGCACGATTCGAAGGACAGGGTAGGGTGCAGGACAGGATAGGGTGCACCACCACGCTGGTGGTTCGCGAGAGGCGAAGCTACTGTCCCTCTTCTCCTTACCGAGCTCTATTATAGATTCTTCAACTCCAATGTTATCAAACCCCCCTTTGACATGAAAATCCCAGTTCTTTTATTATACATCCTTCCCAGTGTTGTATTTGCTTGACACGAAAATAACGTGTCGCCGACACTCAGATGAAGTCAGACAATGAAAGGAGGACTTAATCAGATCCGGATTCAAGTAAGCCCGACGGGACAAGTCATCTCAAAGCGAAGTTGCGTTCTTCAGAAACCTGAAGTCGACGACAGATATCAACCAAAAGCTCGATACAGTTTTTTCTTGCCGTCCAACTTTAAGAAACACCACGAAAGGCAGCCACCGCTGCCTTCTTCAACTCTTTCTCTCTTTTGAATGTGATATTCATGAGACCTCGCCGTGACCATAGTTGAAGTTATTTACGTATTGCTTTCTGCCTTACCATTTGCAATTATTCTTCACGTTATCATTTGCCTGCCGTGCCGTGGTTTTACAGATTCAAGACTATTATAGCAAGAAGCCTCCTCCCTTTTCCTGGATCGAAGTAATGACAGACTCATTATGCACTAAAACGTCATGAACGTTATTAGATGACCCACCCAAACGCATTGATGTGGGTGATACGCCGCTTCCCTGAGGCGTACGCCTCTGGAAGATGCGTGAGGCGTGCTTGAGGAGCACGCCTCAGGCACGAGTTTTGTTTTTAAAAACTCGACGACAATAATCATCGATTTAGTTTTCCTTTTTTTTTTTTTTTCACAACCACTTTCATTGCTTCGAGCGTGAAAATCCTTGAGATTTTGGGCGTCCCGTCCAATTTTTTCCAACCATGTTCCTGGTTTATGGGGATGTAAATAGATCAAACCAAATTTGGATGGATATGCGCCTAATGGTATCTATTTTTTTTTTTGATATGCACTTATTTAGATTCAAATTCAGATTTGAATATGAATAAAGTTGTATTCTAATCTGAATCCAAAATCAGATTTTATAATCCGTTTCTGATTTGAATATTCATATCCAAATCCGAGCTGAATCCCAGTTTTTTCAAATTTTCAAAATGTAAGAGCATTAGATATAGGATATTGTTTATAATAAATTTGATCTGATTCTATCTGATAAAATATTTATGCATATCCGAAGCTAAATCAAATCAGATATCATTTCTTGAATCTCAATCTGATTTCTTAATCAAATATTAACTTTTTTTCCATGTCAGGTTTTTTTGGGATCAGATAAATTGGCATCCACTGGCTCGTTCATACGTCTCTATGGATGCGGCTCTTGCTCTTGAACTTTTTATGGTTGGTTCATGCTTATTCGGCTGTTGCAACCCTGATCCTAAACTTTTTGTGGATCCTGCTGTAGATAGATCTTTACAATTTCTTAGTGTTGCACTAAAAGATGCACAACAAGCGCACTGTGAAAGGACAGACCATGATTCTCTAGCAGTTCCTGCAGCATTCCATGAATTTCAGGCGCATTCAGAGGTTGAAGATGCAAATGAGAAGAACCCTTCATTTGTTAACAGTTTGCAAAAGTAGGGAAAAAGTAGAAGCCTTGTTGGTTGCTGCAAAGAAAAGGCTTTAGACTGTTTGAATCCAAATGTTTATGAGTGTGGGGACTTTGTGTGGACAAGAAGAACCAGTAGATGAAGAAGGAAAAGATCGTTGCTGATAAGAATTTGAACGAGAAAAATTAATGTTGGTTTTGAGAAACTAAACAATTTTAGCGCAAGAAAAGTTGGGATAATGATGAAGAAAAAAAGAAGGAATAACGGACAAGGTTCAGATGAATGAGAGGACTGCCCTTGAGACACAGTGCGCGAATTGTCTTCTTTGGCAGTGAAAACGTCTTGAACTGATGTGCTTCGATTTTCTTTGCCTCCCGCACTGTACGCCTTTCATGTCTCTCCGGTTGCTTCATTCAATATTTCACCTTTGTTTTTGTGCTATATCTGAGTTAACGCCACCTGCCAAAACAGAGGTGTCATCTGCCATAACGAAGTTGATGCCGATAAGGATGGATCCAATGGAGATTTGAAAGACGACAATTATGAGTACAAATTAGAACGTGTTGTAGAAATAAGAAAAGGTTTCATGATAAACTTGCTGTAAAGAGAAATCTTGTTGTTCCTGACTCTATATATATATATATTTCCTCATCGCATTTAAAAGAGAAACTTTTCCTTTTTTCCATTGCTGCAAACGAGGCCTTACATGAAAGTGGGATTCTGCTGCAGCGGTCGAGGACAGACACACAGTTAGGAGAACAGACTCCGGAATAAACGTACTGGTTTGTGAGAGCTCAGTTGGGAATCAGGAAGGCACTTTACTGCTAGTTTTTTATGATCTCTCAAAGAAAGGCAATGTATGAGAAGTTTTGTGCTATTTTATAGTTCTTTGATTCTGAAATTGATTGCTGAGATTCCGGGAGACAATAAAGAGAATCTACATTACGTGCCTATGGCAATATTATGCACTTATTTGGGGTAGGAATGTTGAACGAGTCAAGCCAACTCGGCAGCTTGAACTCTATCGGTTAAGCTAGGCTCTTAAGTTAAACGAGTTGAATTCAAGCTTAACTTATAACTAGAATTTGTAAATGCTTGTAAATGAGTCTAGTTTGAGTTGGATGAACTCCGGTCAATTAAACTCTGTTTACTACTAATACTTATTTTCATAATTTCAAAAACTTAAAATGGCTTAAATAAAAATGTGAAAATTTTAAGCATAACATGTATATTAAGGGACACAAGCTTAAGAGAGTCACTTTGAACTTGGTTAAGAGAGCCAAACTCGAGCTCACCTCATGAAGCTCGAGTCGAGCTCGAGCTTAGCTATATGTGAGTCAAGTCAAGCTTCAGCGGAGCTATATGTGGGTTGAGTAGAACTCGAGCTGGCCGAGCTCAAGTTTGGTTTTCTCACTGTGAAAAGAAAAATTGAAATCAGTAGTTATCTTTGTGGCGGGAAAAATACTAAACGATGAAAATGTTCTCACTTTTTCTCTTTGTTTTTCTCCTATCGATGGATTTAAAAATAATTAAGAGTTAAGATTATTCCTTATTCATTGATCATCTAAGTATTTAGTACCTACTATTTTCACACTCTCATACATATCTATATCGACTGTATGAACATTCGCGGCACTGAATATTAATACGTGCTATTTGTTGCTTGTAATGATCCGTGCTCAATATCACTCTCTGCCGTCACATATATACAACTGCATATTGTTCCCCTGTGGTGGCAAACAGGGAAGCTGTGATGTAAGAACATTACGGCAAGTTGATATAGTGATCACTAGTGCAATCGACTGTTGGAGATGCCGCAAAGTATCATTTAGTTTTCAAAATCTAGTTGATATTTTTCTTCTACGAAATTAACTTCATTCTTCGAATGCGATACTTTAATTTGCTTCAAACACTGTCGATGTTTTTTTGTACATTTTTCAGCATTCACTCTCCCTCTTGATTCTACGTTGATCAGATCCGGAATAGAGAACTTAGGATGTTCAAACAATGGACGCCTCAAGCTTAGTTGGTATCACAAAATTAAAAATTAATTTTACTAGTTCGTGGGCAAAATATAATCATTTAAATATAATTGTAAAATATTAAAATACCCAACAAAAAGTTGGGGTTCTGACGTATGGTCTAATATTAAGAACTATGAGATGTCAGGGGGAGCAGAAAGCGCCAGCAAAAATCTCACTGAACAGTTCGAGGTAGGCCCCTCTCAGACCGAGCCCAGCCGTCGCCATCAGTGAGCCAGAGATCGAGAACATGTATATATATGGTCATGGTAGGTAGCACACCAAACTCACCTACAGTTCCACTTATTCATAAAACTAACTGTGTAGTTTAATTTGTTCAAAAGAATGGAAGTTTGATGAGAAAAATACTATGCTTTTAATACACATTCATTTAAATGCATTTTTCCGAAAAAAAAGAAACTTATTTTTGTTCATAACATCCATTTATATAAACTAAACAACAAACAACCATCATGAACAAGAGGAGACGGCAAATGGCCAACATAATATAGACAATATAGTACTTCAACTTGGCAGTCTGTATCTCTGTACAACATCTCATAATGATCATTCATTCACTCTCTGTGTGTGCCTCTTCATGTAATATTAAGATCTGAAATCATATGTAGGTAGGCTATTTTCACAGCCTATGGTGACATAATATTTAACCTTTGATTACTAGATCCACATTATATTTCTTAAAATAAAAAATAGCATTAATGTATTGTATGTTTTATAGCATGTTAGTTTATTATGCATGAACAACCGATACTTGGTTTTGGGTGAGCAGGAGGAGTATTTCATCCTATTGTTTTAAAAAGAACTACATCCCCTATCCACCGGCCCATAACCATTGCCAGTCTAGCAAAAAGGACTAACGCCTTATAAATTAGGGTTTCGGGTGGAGAATCTAGACACCGGTCCCACAAGTGCCTGCCATGATAATGTTGCTCCCTTGCCCTTGCCCTACCATGTATTAAGAGGTGCATGTGAAGAACCCCCACAAAGGAAAAAGACATTTGCTTTTGCACCAGGGACGGAGGGAAAGGGGGGGGGGGGGGCAGCAGGGGCATTGATCCCCTCAGATTTTAAAAACTGTAAAAAATTATTTGTAAATCTAAAACATTTAATATGTATAAAAAAATTAAAAATTTTTATTTTGGCCCCTGTTAAAATTTTAAAACTATATAGTTTAGCCCTTGCAACAAAAAATTTCTGGCTTCGCCTATGTTCCGCACCAACTCACCATGGAATGCAAACTGAGCTATCTAAAAAGCCTGGTTGCCTAAATCACGCGCAACGCGGACCCAACTTTTTAAGAAGGCGCCCACTTGGTCCGAAAGACAACCAAGTTGAAGGACGGACCCAGCTTGATCTTCACATGTGACAGAGACAAGAAACCGACGAAATGGTCAGGCCACAAACTAAAGTGTTTTGGTTTAATCCAGCCAGCATTATTGTTGATCTCGTCCTTCAATTGATTTAAGTAGAAAACACATGATATAGATTCACCCATTTTTCAGATTGTTTGCCCTTTTAGAGCCATGCAACCAATTAAATCGAATTGATTGTCAAAATTGCAAAAGTAACTTTCGCAGAGCATGTTTTGTAACTAATAAATAGTGTAAATGCATGTATTCCCTATTTAAAATAAGTTTTATATACATAGACACAAGGTATGGGACTTGGAATGTTAAGGCCAAAATGGCCTCTGAGGCTATGGAATTTCCTCGATATCATCGATATTCACCCCTTAATTGGTCATACCAGTATAACAAATAATGTTATTGGCTAGGGCTGCTGCCGTGGCCAATAAACAGGTTATCGTTAGAAATTTAAAAAGCTTTTGTTAAAGAACTTGCAAACTATTGCTAAAACCACAAAAGAATGTCATTTTACTACAAACTGTTGCTAATACTCCTCTAACAGTTGTTTTTTAATTAGTAAATTTGTAAATCTTTTAACTATCCGGCAGCCTGCGCATACAAATATGTCTTTCCGATGTGCCTCCAGTGTTTTAATTACCTTTTTTATTCATAAAATTTAATTGTGCATAATCAATTAAATTAAATGCCGGAATCAGAATGAATTCATGTCTCTAATAATGGAGTTTGTAAACAGAGACTAAATAAAAATGAGACCAAAATAACAAGACTACATTTTTTATGCGGAAAAGAAAACAACTTTTAAAAGCTGTAATAAAGAAACAGACCTCAGGAAATCGACACATGAAGAAGTAAATGTAGCTGCTCTGCAAACAGCACGATAAAAATTAGTTAATACTAAAGTTGTTAACTGATACAATCAAACAAATAAAACCAGTTTACTTATACCTAACAAACATAAAAGTTTTTTTTTTTTTTATGTTTATTAAGAGGAAATAGCCTTCAGTGTAAAATCTCTTAAAACCATACTTTTATACATTCAATGTTTTGGATTGTTTTCAAATATGTATAGGATCTATGGTTCATCCTTCAACATAAATGTCAGCGACTGTAGAATTCAAACTTTCTGAACTTGCTGGTGAATTTGAATGGCAGTAATATGATCTTTTGTTCTTTTGTTTCTTTCTTAAATGACGGTGCACGTCAAGTAACAGTGCTCTGCTCATCCAATCACTATCTGCTCACAGCACTGTGGCCACCTCATCTCCCCATCTTCTTGACGTCGACTTCCGTCCTCCAAACTCCCCTCCCTCATTATAAACTTGAAGAAAGAAAACATGAGAGTCAGAGGAATTTCTGTCCCTGGTTCGTGTCCGTAGATCTTGCGAAAGGAAGCGGAAGAAGAGGAGGTGAGAAGATGGCAGATGAAAAAGGAGGAGAAAGCAAGCAGGTTGTCGAGGAGCTCCCCGGCCTCATCACTCTCTACTCCGACGGATCGGTGGTTCGCTATGAACCATCTGATCCTCACTCCCCAATTTATAGCATTCCCCCTTCGACGGCCGCCACCCCCGCCGACTTCTCCTCTTACGACATCACCCTCTACCCCGCCACCAACGTCTGGGCTCGCATCTTCTTCCCTCCGGGGGTCACCTCCGGCGAACCGGCAGCCCCTTTTCCTATCGTCCTCCACTTCCACGGCGGAGGCTTCTGCCTCGGCTCCCCTTCGTGGAGGATGTACCACACGACGGTCGGTCAGTTCTGCATTTCTTCCGGTGCAATTTGGGTGTCCGTCGCGTACCGTCTCGCCCCGGAGAGCAGGCTGCCTGCCGGGTTCCTCGACTGCCAGGAGGCCTTCGATTGGCTCCGTCAACTGCCGAACTCGCCGCAACCCGACGATTCCCCCGCGGCCCTCCTCCGCCGGCTCGGCGACTTCGGGCGCGTCTTTCTCGCCGGCGACAGCGCGGGCGGAAACTTTGCCTACCACGTTGTGCTGCAGTCGATCCGGGAAGGAACGACGCACTCCCAAGCGTTTCGAGTCAGGGGCTTGCTCCTGCTGCACCCTGGGTTCATACGGGAGGAGAGGAGCGAATCGGAGAGAAACGGTTCGGAGAGGGCTCTGGTGGATATCGACTCGGTGGAGGTGGGGGCGAGGATGGCGCTGCCGGCGGGGGAGACTCAGGACTACTTCCTGTTGAACCCGGCGG
Organism: Nymphaea colorata; assembly: GCF_008831285.2. NCBI lineage: Eukaryota > Viridiplantae > Streptophyta > Magnoliopsida > Nymphaeales > Nymphaeaceae > Nymphaea > Nymphaea colorata. The sequence continues at coordinate 25,589,646 of NC_045138.2, forward strand.
TGCCCAACTCCAGGGAGGCGGCGCTGCCTCCGAGCTTGGTGTTCATCGGAGGGGAGGACATCTTCAGGGATCGGCAGGCGGAGTTCTGCGGGAAGATGGCGGATGAGGGGCAGGCGGTGGAGGTGGTGAGGCAGGAGGGGATGGGCCACTGCTTCTTCCTGAACGAGAAGTTCCGAAGCTCTGCAGAGGCTGTGGACCTCCTGGAAAGGGTGGTCGCCTTCATCCGATGTACTGAAACATAAATGCATGAGAAAGAGAGGGAGGGAGTGTGTGTGGTCGGGTCTGTGGCCATCGAGGAAGAAGAGAGAAGAGACGCTGTGGATCTGCAACCTTCGAAATTTGGTTGTTGTGCGTCCTTGTCAAGCATTTTCTTCGCCCCTAGAAATTGTGAAGATTCCAACCACAATTTAATGAACCAAACTTTTGCCTGTTCGTATACTTTTAAGAGACCGATAACATGTTTTGGGTTGCACAATAAAACCACCTCAAGTGTGGCTTATGATCAGTCAGAATGCAAGGAAATTAATAAACTTGAAATCTTAATTAAAGTCTCATCTCAACTCAGTCATTCTCGGCCTGCTCTTTCTCATAATCTTGTGGTAGTAAGCCAAGAAGATACAAGTATACTGGGAGTTCTATGCTGCTGTTGTTGGTTAAAAATTTTAAATTTCTCACAAAGAACAGTCATCACATGAGTATTAGGAATGGTTGATGGTGTTTTTAGTAAAGATTCGTAGAAAGACTTTTAATTTTTAGCTATCTTACAATACACCTTTCATTTCAGATCCCTGGTATTTCAGTGGGTTCATAGATTCGAAATACTAGACAGTGGATTTCTCAACAACTAGCATAGAACACAGTCCTAAGTGAATGCGAATGGAAACTTACTCTACCCGAAGCTATTGCACCAACCCTTCTCGATCATGAGCCTAAATCGTCTGCCTAGTTTTGAAAATAATAATAATAATAATAAAGTTCATCATGGCAGCCAAGATCCGTCGCCCTCAACCAACTTCTCTTGGCAAGACTTTGTTGATTAAATTTATGTGTTCATGAAAAAGGATGGGTCATAACGGGCAAAAATTAGTGGCAAAACATTCAAAGTTTAAAATTTATTAAATTCAATATAATTCTATTACTAAATGAAATTTTAAATAAAGAAACGTCTAGCTATTCACCAAATCACATATTTACTGACGATCTGTCCAACCGTTTTCAATGGACGACAAGAAGAATCTAGTCAGCGTTTGTAGTGGTGTCGGTGGTGACAGATCTGCCCCATAACAAAGGCACAGTTTGATTAATTTAAATTGTTGTCTGCGTGCTAAATGTGTTGCGCATTAATTTGTCTGTGTAATATATACCTAGCTATAACTTTGAGATTAAATAAAAAAAAAAAGAAACTTATGTTTCTTGATTGTATTAATTTGATCGGAAGCATGTTCTTGAATAAATAAATTGCTAAATTCAAATCTAATCATTCAGTTTTTTGCTCTCCCTCTTATATGAGATTCTATGTACAAACTAATCCGACGGAGACGATTGTCGGACCTGATGTCTTGATCCTCCATTTGTTCGTCTCAAAAGTTCTGATTCCAGACATTAATAACATTCCATGTGCACGGTTTTACGGGGACGCGCAGGTGGATTGTCCGATTATGATGGCGATTTGGAGCCTTTTCTTCTCTCGAAATTATGTGAGTAGAATTTTGTGAATATTTAAATGGAAGGAACTTATTTCAAACATGCGATGGAGTAGTCGTATTGACCCCAAAAAAGTTGGACCATGTAGAGATATTGCGATGGTTTAATTTAAAGGAAAAGTGTAGTTAAAGCGATAAAGCGTTCACCTCTAGTCTTGCCTCAAGGTCTGCACTATTTGGTTCAAATCCTCGAGAAAACTTGCAGAATGCATCGTATCAGTTTCATCAGGTGGTATCAGCCAGTATGCCTCATGTTGGCTTTTATAACCCTATTGGGGTTGGGGTGTTTGGATGAAACTCCAAAACCAAAACTTGGTTTTACCTGTAAAATTAAGTTTTAAAAGTGTTTGACTCCCATCAAAATTGGGTTCGAAGAAAGCTCTGTTATGATCAAACATGGATTTGTAAAAAAGAGCAAAAAGCCTAACCTCGTTAGGTTATTCGAAAACCAAGTTTTGGGTATGTTACCGTAATAAAACAACAATATTTTTAGAACTCATTAAAAAGCTTGATTTGTATAACGCCAAGCTTTCACAAAACTAGGCAAGGGCGGAGACAGAAAGTTCTAGTTAAGGGGCACCAATTATAAAATTTTCAATTTTAAGGGGCACCAACATGTAAGTTAAAAAAAAAATTACTCAAAAATATCAATGCAAAATTAAGAAAATTTTTAGCTGCCCGCACCTAGCACACACATCCCACTGCCCCTGAAACTGGGTTAGACGTGATGTCATCCAAATGGCCCGTATATATATTAGGTAATATGTGCCCAAAGGAATTTTGAGTGTCTAGATGTTTTCTTTTGATGCAAAATGGGGTCTCATCGAAAGTTAAAGCGCAGTGAGAATGACATCCTGTTACACTCAAAGTAGATCTTGTATTTTTAAGGAGACAAAATCGACTCTCTTCCAAATGATGGGTTCCCCCTGCTATCTACATTTATATATTAACTGATATTGGACAGATAAAAGGATTAAAGCTTCGACTCTCTTCCAAAACAATAAAGATTGGACACCTACTGATATGCAGTGTCTATGGAACGTAGAAGTTTCCCCTTCTCTTCCGGTGGAAGAGAGCCCACTTTAAATGCTTGTGGCTACACTACGAAGGGAAACCCGTTGCCCAGCTGCGGGCTTCACGAGCAGTCTTGAGATGATATAGCCATCATCATCCATGGTCAGACACCAGCCTTCACGTGAACATCAATTGCCATTTATTAGCAGGCACCTCATCAGAATTCAAGGCCAATTTAAAAAAAGTTCCTCATGACACGGGACTGCTCCAAAACTATAAGACGCTTTGAGAGGAATAATTTTTGCTACGATGTTGGAGCAAATCTCACATACTGTCAAAAAAATTTTGCATTCGTTGCAGGAAAAAGGTTTCATGTCTACAATGTGATTTTTCGGCGTCGTTAAACTAGTTTTTGGAAGTTGAAACATGTGTCGTCGTTCACTTAATCGAAAAAATAACGTTGCATGGTCTATAAGTTATCAATGTAGTTAATCGAGCAGCTAATAATTAAGTTACATATAGCTATTTTTCTAAGGCCAGGTTTTTTCCTTACTCAAATGTTCTCAAGAAGGTTGGTGGCCATGATCTTCAGGCATCGATATATTTGTGATGAAAGATCTTTGTTTTTCTTTTTGGGTATCAAAGAAACCAGGGCTCCTATCTGCGCTGGCTTCACGTGCGGTAGTTGTGGTCGATTTTCCAACAGTATTGAGCTAAGAGGTAAAGGCTTTGTGAACCCCAAGAACTTATGTTCTCCCCTTGATTGCTTTGAGGTAGCCTGCGAATAAGAATAGATGACTATAAGGAAACCTCAAAAGAATTCCTTCTTGCTGTGATCTGCTAGAGATTCCTGTCTCGTTTGTTCTTGTGGAGATTGAAGTTGTAACAGATCTGTCATTTCTTTTATTGAGTCACGTTCCTTCAAGACAACGACATATTTTCTTAGCATGTGATTCTCCAAATGTCAAGCCTGTGCTATCTGGTAAAACAGAGTGTTCCCATGGGCTTCGAGTTTTGGGGGAGCGGAACCTTAGGTGAAATGCATGATAGAATATTAATGGGAATAAATTGATGCGTGAAAAAAGTCATTGGCTTATCAAATTATCTATCCAGCAACGAAAAATATTCAACAAAAATATAAACAAATCCACTCTGTTTTACGTCAAGTAACTCCCAATCTATGTAAGAAGTGTAGGCGGATCGACTCATCAAGTTCTCATTAAAATGAGATCTACACAGGAAAAAGCACTTGTCATTCGTTGGTTGTTAGGGGCATCCCGAAAACGTTCGGGTCGAAATATGATTTTCAAAATTGAAGAAGGTGATCTGATTCATAAGAGTATTCAAAATTCCGAGAGCTAGTCTTTCCAGAAGGTTACCATGAACTTCTCTGTCATTTGATGAGGTTTTTAGACAAGTTGAATGTGAGTTGTTGAACTGCTCACTCAATGTGATCAGAGATTCAGAGTAGAGGAGAATTAGTCCATGGGGAGGAGAAGATCATATGAAGATCAATTTGGGATCCGATAATCCTTAATAGTCTTTGGAAATAAGTGGTAATAGTGGAGATGTTTCTTTTTAACAACCTTGGTTCCTCTACTTTAGTAGCCACTGAATTCAAGAGTCGGAATGAAGGAAAGGAAAGAACAAGCGCAGGAGGTTTTGACTTTTTTTTTTTTCCATTGCAAACCCAATAATACTAAGGAACAGTCAACCATCTTTAAGGACTTTAGCTGACACTGTAAACCAGGTGGATTGAACTCTTGTTGGAAGTAAACCTGCCTGCAGAGGGAAATATCTTCCATTAAAGCTGAAAAGCAAGAAATTCTCCTATCTTGAAAGTTTGAAACAGTTCGTAGTGAGAAACTGGGTTGCAACACAAGTAATGGACATCTGATTATATATAGATATATTTTGGGAAAGTATTAGTTCTAGCATTGGAGCAATTTAAGTGTGTTGATAATTAAATTTTCTGTGTCGGATATATATATATATGAAACAGGTACATCTGCTCTATACATAGACGCAGTTTGGGAAAGTATTAATTCCAGCCTTGGAGCATATATCAGGTGGCTCGTGGATAGCTGTGAATCTGTGATTATAGCCATTAAATCAGTTTGGTATCACTTATTGCTTCTTGAAAACCCGCAGACTAATGGAGAATTCATGGAGGACTCCTGCAATTTTCCCTGACAATGGCGACCGTTACATATATTAGAGGGTTGGTTTGGACCTGGTACCGGATCATAAGAACAGAGGGAATTCCTGCTGGAAGTGAAAAATTCTAAGTGTTGCTGCTGGTAGCAAGAGATCTATTTAGAATTAATTATACTGTATATTTTCTACTGGCCAAGAATCTTGTAGAATCACATTGTCAGACTGTAAATTCACTTGGATGAGGTCACATGAAAGAGAATTGCCTGCTTATCTGAGTTTGCAGAAGGAAAAGAGAATCTTGAAGGATAGGCCACCAAATTGGTCTCCATAGAAGCGTTACATAATTTTAGCAGATTGAGCTACTGTGAATTAATTATACTGCAAATTTTCTACTGGCCAAGGATAATGTAGAATCACATTGTCAGACTCTGTAAATTCACTTGGATGAGGTCACATGTAGAGAATTGCTTGCTTATCTGAGTTTTCAGAAGGAAAAGAGAATCTTGAAGGACAGGCCATCAAATTCATCTCCATACAAGCGTTACATAATTTGAACAGATCGATTGTTGACTTCTGTATTTTACGTGGCGTCTATCAATTGTCAGAACCATCCCGTTATACCCCAATGGAGAAGAAAAGAAAAGAAAAATTAGTAACTCCCAAAAGCTTCTTCTTTCATTTTTATATTTTGGTCAAACCTTCAAATTTTCATTTCCTCTATGCAATTATCAAGTGCATCGTGACAACGACGCCTCAACAACTACTGATTACTTACCCAAAAACGGACTGCAGAATCCCCATTACAGTATATGCTAAGAAACGATTCCCATGAATCGTCAAATGGTCCTCGTTTTGCCTTTTCTTTCTTCTATTCTCAACTTTATATGTTTTTACAGATGTGATTGAGCTTTAAATTGTCTTACAGCCTAGTCAGTTTTATGAAACAAAGGTGAGGTAAGCTAGCTCTTAATGTTCTTCCACGTAGCAGAAAACCCACTCTTGGGGTGAGAAATCTGACCGCATCAGTTTAACCTGCCGCAGTACTCATGATCGTCTCCCCAGTATTGTAAGATTCATAGGTGAAGGCTCTTTGAACACCAAAAAGCTTGCACTTAGACAAACTGATGTCTGAACCCATGATCGGCCACCCAAAGAACAGGGCCCTTGCTACCGAGCCATGGTGCACCCAGTGGGTCCTTTTCTACCGCACCAAGGTGCTTCCCAACCAAGTTTGTGTCAACCCTGAACATAAAACTTGCACCTAATGGGTGTTTTAATGTCTTGGTAGACAATAGTGCCATAATGGGACCAAGGATGACCTACATATGGTTCGGCCTTTCCAACCCGATGTTTGTCTAACTCAAATAAATGGAAATTAATTGTAGAAGCGTTACAACCTGCATTTACCTCTTAGTCGCCAACAGTCGGATATTGACAAATTAAGAAAAAAAGTAAAGAACTTTCCCACTTCGAAACCCGAATGAAGTTTCTCGGATACCACCCTGCTTTTTCCTATCAAGCAGTATATAATTCACTCTGTAACTTACTTTTAACCATGCCTGACACCTTTTCAAGTGAAGAAAGATAAACAGATAAGCATCCCTCCAAGGTGTCATTAAGTACAAGCAGACAAATTACAAAAATAAACGTTGAACTCTAATGGCAAATGCAGACATGGAAAATTTTTCATTTATTTCTTTCGAGGGATGATAGTTATTCTTCTTCTCTGTGGAGCACTAAGCTGAAGAAGATATTGACAAAGCTGGGGTGGAATGTGTCACAGAGTTCTTCTGCTTACGCAAAGTGCCCTCCTCCAAGAAGGGCCAGTACACATTGGTGGACACGTTTTTGTCCGCAGCCTGGTTTTAGGTGAGAAGCCAAAGAAAAAGCCAAAAAGGAAAGGATGGGAAATAGGGGGGTTGCTGAAATGCATGACAGGCACCAGTGCAGTCTCCCCCATCCATGGCATTCCCACGCTTTCCTCCCCTCACCAAAACTGCTGATGCATGGTCAAATCGAACGTGGAAATTAATTGAAGCTGCTCATCACTCACAGGCGCGCGCACGCACACACATGTGCATATGTATGTGCTAATATTAGATTTTTTTATATATGTATGCTTATGTGCGGGGGTGTGTATTATGTGTGCATGTATGTGCCTAATGTGTTTGTGTATGTTAGTTTTGTGTCTCTATGTAAAAGTAATGTGTTCATTCGTGTGTGTGAAGTGCAGATGGCGTGTGCTCTCTTGTCTCGTGGTGAAGACAAAATTCACTCAATTTGACCTGAGTGAAATGTTAAGCATCTCTAGTTTGTTAAGAATCATGCACTGAATTGCAATTTTTTGGAAGGAAATTATTACTTTTAGCTCATGGAATCAGGAAAAACAATGGCTTCACATCGATCAGGACAATAACTTACAGACTGGAATGATGTTACTAATAAACTTTTAGATTATAGGATATCTTAATCAACTGATTAAATGGTTTCGAGATAAGAGTTCAACAAGTGTGTGTGCGCGCGCGCGCGAGAGAGAGAGAGAGAGAGAGAGAGAGATAAAGCCGAGATTGTTGATTGCATCGATCATATTAATTTGGAAGGATAAACACCTATCAGAAGTTTTTTTCCTGTTGATGATGTATAATGTTGTGAAACACTGCTAATCACATCTGTACGACGGCAGGATCCTGCTTAACCCCATTCACAGAATGGGGGAAGAGAGAAGAATGGCACCACCAATTGAAAGGAAGGGTGACTGAGGCATAGCATTCGCTCACTAAACATACTACGTACTTGTTCCTGCTTACCTAAAGGCAAAAACTGTAAACAAGTCCACAGTACCTCTATTTTCATTCATGAGCAAGCTATCTTTTGGGCTCAAGTTGCACCTTATTGGAGCATTCCTCAAGCATCTTGAGTTTATTAAGCAGGATCAGCCCTAACGGCTATCTAAGAGTTCCAAAAACGAGAGAGAAAGAGAAATAATGGAGTTAATAGAAACGGCCAATGTTCTTTTCTACTAAGGAAATAAATCCAAGATATTCAAACACAGGTAGATGCCACATAGAAGGCGGGCTGGGAAATGAACACCAAAAGAAGTTGGCTCAGGCCAAGCCATTTGTCACCCGCATTTCAGCCTCTGATCAAAAATTGCCAACCCATGTCCTTCACAGATCTACCATCTCCCTTCCCCCCTTACCAAGATTGTTTCTTCTTAGTTTCACCTCCCACACCACTCGGCACGTTACCCTTCCCCTGCAGCAAAGTGTCCCATCATCTGTGGGTCTATCTCTCACAACCCATACCTCTCCTTCTCCTTCTTCTACCCACATCTAAGCCCATTCCCACCATCTTCACCAACAGCACCACCAATAGCTTGTGATCACTGATCAGTTTGCTGAGCAATTATGAAAAAGGACTCTTCTGATGTCCCATCTGTAAACCCTCATTTCTCTTCCCCTTACGTTACTTCTTTCACTTCAAATGAGGTTGCGCCACTTCCACTACATTATGACCCACAAGATTCAGTTCTCCATTTCCCCTTCTTACCACCTGACTACTCTTCATTGCTGCCCTTTGTGGATACTCACAGTGCTAGCTTCTTTCAGGAGCTTGAATCTCTAGCTAGCAACACAGTGCAGCCTTTTGGTGGTCTTGGGGGTTGTTCTACCAAGGCCTGTGCGAATTGTGTTAATGGCGATAACGAAACTATTCCTGTGAATGATGACACTAGTTCTTGGAAGGTTGGCGGCGGCGATCTCTCGATCTCTTGGCCGCCTGAGGCGTCCATGAGGAAAGGAGTGAGGAGCAAAAGGAGGTCGCCTAGGAAGAACTGTCGGCGGTTTGCTCGACTCACTAGGAAGAAATTTCTGGCTTTGTCTACAGTAGGGCCGTATAGAATGGCAACAACTTCTCCGAGAAGGATGCAGTTGGGCCCTCAGCCTCCCATTCTAAATGAAGTGCGCCCATAATCTTTCTTCTACTTCTTCTTTGTTGTTTCGTTTTGTTATTTTTCAAATATGGCAACGTTTTTTCTGATATAGAAGCTGAAGCTAGTGCTAAGGAAGGAGCTGAAGAACAGTGACGTTAGCTCTCTTGGAAGAGTGATCATCCCCAAGGTAAAATAACAAAAATAGTAACAATGGGAAGAAGAAAAAGGAAAACAAACTGAGGTCCTTGCTTATATCTTGGTCTTTCATGTCTACAGCAAGGCCTTACTGTTGATATTGCAACAGATAGTAGGTAATCTACCTGTATTACGTATCATCGACGACGGCTGATTTTTTTCTCTCTCTTTGTCTTCTACTTATGTAGAAAGAGGCAGAGACGTATCTTCCTCCACTTACAACCAAAGAGGGAATCCGAATCAGAATCAAAGACATGGACAGTTCCCAAACATGGAATATGAAGTACAGGTTATAGTTCTAAATCGGCGGCTACCCTAATTAGCGTTTGAATAACATATATATGTTCCTTTCTTGTTATGAATGATCTTTACTTTTGTGGAGCCAATAGAATACATTTCGAGCATAGAGTTAAATCACGTCAACTTCAATATGTAAGGAAGTCTAAGCAGCGAAAGCAAGATCACATCTCATCTTCTGCCATGATTTATTTTTTATACAGTTAGATTATTGGGTATAAAATTTTTTAGACTCAATTTTTCTTCCCCTGGCAACGTTGATCCTACTTTTGGATCTCATTTAACATATACTCCCAGATAAACAATATAATTGTTAAAGAATATTATGTACGTGTTTGTTTGCCCATGAAGAAAATGATATCATTTTTATTCTTCAAGTTAACACATAGATATGCCAGAAAATGTCTTTATAAATAGACTTTGTTGACTGTACGGGTGCATTATGTTCGGACAAGCAAAATGGTGACTGCCTCTAAGAGAGATGGCTGAGTGGGTGATGGAACGTTTAATGGCCTAGTTATAAAAAATCTCACTTTCTGTGATCTCTCTTTAGATCTCTACTTGTTGATCAACATATTTATTTAGTTATAACTCGTTTTGTTCAATCTAGATAGACCAATCATTTAACAAAGGGAAAATGGCTCAATTGCATCCTTAATCAGGCTAAAACATAAACTAGAATGAGCTGAACAAATGGAAGAATATTTTTTGTATGAGTCGACTCCAATGTACAGCATTACATGAATGTTTTCATTGTCCCTTGAAGGGCTTACATCCCTCTCTTTTGTAATGCAGCAGCAAAGCTTTAATTTTAGCAATACTTGAGAACAGCATGGGTTCTTGTTACTGTAGGCAATATTAAAGTCTTATCAAATAGCAAGTTAATTGCTAGATTTCCTTTTTCTTTTTAGGACTAATGGTAATTAAATCTAATCCATATAACTAACATTCTTAGCAAGTTATCAATACTTAAACTTGCTGGAAAACTAAATAACACGTGTTGCGCTCTAATGTTCCTCGTTACCCGACAATATACGACAAATTTTGTACGTCGTATATCCGACAATCTTTGTCAAATACGTACATGTAAGACAAAACCTATCAGATATTTCCGGGTTCCTGGATATCGTTTAATTTGACAATATTGATTAATGAGATATGATCTGTTAGTATAAGCAGGATTGAAACATTAGTGAAAGGATATTACAGGTATTAATTCCTTTAATTCTTTTACCTCCTATCAATGCATTTATGGGATCACTTCATTATATATACAAAGGCCTTATTCATGGACAACATGTCTTGGATAACTTATCCTAATGGTTGCCCATCAAATAAACCATTTTCCTAGACAGGCACCATGTCTTCAGAAAATATATGTAAAGGGCTGAATGTCTCTTCAGGTTTCTTGCTATCAAACATTGTTGGATCAAGACCACTGAAGCCTGTGTCACCATTTTCTCGTTGATTTTTGTAGGTATTGGCCGAATAATAAAAGCAGGATGTATGTTCTGCAGAATGCAAGTACGTTGAGTTTTTCTTTTCTGATTTTCAATCGATGACTACTTCCATTTGATCTAGTCTGGCATTTCTCTTACACCAGGGGATTTCATTAGAATGTATCGGCTGAAGACTGGAGATCTCATGCTACTATACCATGATGAAGAAACCGGTGAATATGTAAGTATTTACTGTCCCCTCTTCCTCAGCATCATTGCAGTATCTGTTCTGTCTCTTTTTGAGTTTCTTTCCTTCATTTTGTATTACTAATCTGAATGTTGATAATCTTTTGTATTCTTATACGTTGTTCAAAATCTTACATTACAGTCTCTTTTGGTGCAACTGCATGCAATATATATAGAGGTTGACATATTCGCAAAATGGCTAACTCCATCGATGATAATTTTCCTTCGAAGAAATCACTGCTGGGAGAGAGGTCTCCTTAGCTTTTATTACTAAAAAATAAAAGGAATGGAGAAATACGTACAAAGAAATTTGTGACAAATGCATTACATTCACTTAGCATGGCCTGCGTCAAAAGTCATATTATTCCATATGGGTCTGTTTATCCAGATCGTCTGTACTTGATCAAATTATCTATTAAAATAGATTCTAAAGTAAGAATTCATTTAAAATGAATAAATAAATGTCATATACAGTTGATATACAATTGAAGTTGCATAGACATTGGTTACTTAAATGAAATGATCAAACCCAAGAGTGAATGATAACTGTGGCTGTCCTGAGGCTTATGCAATCCATCATAATGAATGGTTAAAAGAAAAACAAGAAGAAAAAGATTAAAGACATTATCATTCATAAATTTTTCTACTTGTTTTTTTCTCAACAATCCATAATAAATTAGATGGCTCTTATGCGTGAGCTAGGTGAGTCTGAGTCAGAATCATCGTTCAATTTACTTATATATATGTTATGACCCTTAAAATGCTAGGGCCAAAATGGCCGTTGTATTTATAAGGCTTCTCAGGGTACACGCGGCATACAAATGATTTAATTTTTCTGGATGGTTTTCAACTTAATTATTTTTCTTACAAAGTGAAATGGTGAGATGGGAGGAATTTGAATTTCAAATATGCTCACAGGTGGAGGCATTTTTACCGGAATTTCGAACGAGGCAAGCATGATGTCACGCATTTAGGTTATTTTGGATTTATCTGCCCTTTGCATTTGTGCAATTAAGAAACGTCGACAAGATTGACCACGCCCATTGATGCTCTCAGGTGTTACTGTTACCGTAAACGACTGTGCATGACGACAAAGCCATAACATTGTCACGCTTAATTTCTTGTCTTTCTTGCTCTCTCTCTTTTATATATATATATATATATATATATATATATATATATATATATATATATATATATATATATATATATATATATATATATATATATATATATATATATATATCAGCGGTGGAGCCTATACTGTCCAACAAAAATTCCTTATTTAAATTTTGTTTAAGCTTATAAATATATTTATATATTTTTTAACTCTATAAGCTGGGTTCTGAGTTTTTCTCATGTTCTGCCATCAATAAATTTCCAGAAGTTTTAAACTTGACGATCTGTGGTGTGCACACTTAATATTCTTGGCAGTTTATATCTGCAAGAAAAACACAAAATGATATCGGGTACGTTAGCAAGGAAGATGATCAGTCCAACACGGTTGGGGAAGAGAAGGTTTTCGTTGGGGGAACCAGTGGGACAAGCATGCACAATTCTGAACATGACAGTGGTGGTGATGTCGGTGGCGGCCGCCACTGCAACAGAAAACATGGTGGCGGTGGTAATGGCAGCGGTGGTGGCGGTGGCGGTGGTGGTGATATTGGAAGTATGACAAAAGACTCAAAAAGTATCACCAAAGAAGGGGCAGCCCGCAGTGCCATTGACGTGGTTGGACGTTGCACCTCTGATATTTCCTGCATCACTCGTTTCCATGAATGCCAAATCGGCTCACTGGAGGGGTTCGACAGCATCAACGACTGTGATCTCTCCTTCTGCGATGATGATGCATTTGAGGGAACTCCTACCAACGATTTCCAGTGACCTTCCTTCATCATGAGATGTTGCTGTAGTTACAGAAGCTGATGCGATCTTGGAGTCTCTCTCTCTCTCTCTCTCTCTCTCTCTCTCTCTCTCTCTCTCTCTCTCTCTCTCTCTACGTTAGTGTCGGTATCTTAGTCCGTGTTGTGGAATAACTTTCCATAAGCAATGTGAAAAACTCAGACGGAAATATCTTGACTATGGTTCTTCAACTCAGAGTTTTATACTGCTAAAGGGACAAAATATATGTAGGAGTACAGATCACAACGGTGCGCCAACGTTTCCCACTTCAAGAGTGGGTTCTCTGTCATCGAAATTAAGGTTTTAGGTCTAAGACAGCTTATAGTGAAGAATCTCGTCCTCCCCAGCTGGTTTCCCACTTCAAGAGTGGGTTCTGTCATCGAAATTAAGGTTTTAGGTCTAAAGACAGCTTATAGTAAAGAATCTCGTCCTCCCCAGTTGGTTCCTGTATTATATATATATATATATATATTCTTAAACAGTTTAGATGCTTGGACCTCTCATATGTATGTATACTTTGCCAGATCAAATTGAGCCTAAGACAATCAAACACAAGCATCAATTCAATCATAAGATGGTAGAATCAGAGAATTTCTGCCACAGTTTTCTTCGAACAATTGCCTCAAACAAAAAGGCGAATCCCTGTGTCACAACTCCCCTCCAACAAGCATCAGGCTATATGTTTGAACCGAGGAAGGATTTTTCAGAGCAGAGTAGACAGGCCTCAGGGATACGGGAAACAGAAAAAGAAATAAGAGACACAACAGTTGTAAAACATAAGCAAGAAGTCATTTAATCTTTTAAACTCAATGGAAGATACATCTTGATAACGCCGTTCAAATCCCATACCCATCTCTTGAGCAAGTTTCTTAGAAATGAACCTTTAAAATCTCTACTTCTTCCTAGAGGTATGTTGCTTCTTGAACTCCCTGGCACCCAACATCTCAAAAGCAAGAAGAGATGCAGTTCAAAAGGAGCACCCACCGCTATAGGCGACACATTTCTGTCTTTCCTACCAAGGAGATGAGCAAATTATTACCTGTAATACCATACACTGCCAAACAACTTACTGCTACAACATAGACGTCCAGACACAGAGGCAGAGAGAGAGCGAGAGGAAGAGAGCGGTGACTGTCTAGCCTAGTTTCTTGGCATCAAAATCGTCCATGTCCACCGTCTCGTTGTAAAGGGAGAGATCAATGTCCTCGAAGCTGTCAAACTTCTCCAGCGAGCTGAAGTTCCAGTCGTAGAGTTCGCTCATGGATGACATTATGGAGCTGCAGCTACCAAACATATCGTCTGAGAACTCAGCACCATCTTCTCCTCCAAATTCTGAAGATGGTTCTCTCACCAACTTCAACCCAACGTCGCCTTTGCTGCTGTTACCTTCGGTGGCTACAGTACGCTCGCCAACGTTTTGGTCATGGTCGCTTGAAGCGTCTGAGAGAACCAACTGATCACTCTGCTCCGCAGATAAATCTTCATCAATCCAATCTTGAGAAGAGGGCATTGATTCCTCTGATTTTCTCGCCGATATAAACTGCTTCCAAGTATAGAACTTGTCACTGTATTTTCTTCTCGGGATCTAAATGGTTAAATCTACACAGTTCAGGACATGAAAGCCTACTAGAAAAATGACGCCTTTTCAAGAACTACTGTTTGTCCTTTTTTTCCAGGGTTCTATTTTTCCTTAGCTTAGTATTACACATTAACTTCTAATATATGCTGCAGCGCGAGGTGAATTGTGATTAAGCCTTATATTCCATTGCTATGTTCAACTGGAGTTCATTTGCATTTATTTCAAGTAGCAGCCTGAGGGACAGAAGGTTCCTTTTCCTTGCCAAGATGAAAATGGTTCGTGCTTTTGTTAAATAAATCAACAGTGGGGGGCGTCCATGGGGACTTCTTGTGACTGAAAAAGACCGTTTTACGGAATCGAATACCGTGCTTTTCTAAGGACTTGTAAATTGTTTGCATCTAGCAATGGCTCAAATTGTTTCATCACTCAGTATTAAAGTGTGCTATGGCAACGGCGGAGATATCGGAAATTTTTCACGGCCCAAGGCCCCAAAGCATTAAGTTATCGTGCAGACCGATCAGTGGAGGCGAGTAAGAAAGAACTTACAAATTGCTGAGTTTCTTCATCCCGGAAGAGCAGGATAAAATCTCCACTATGAAGATGATATTTCCTTACAAAATCTCCTGTGATTACGAATCATTAACTACCCTATTCATTTAGACGAATAAACTAAAGTTTGAAAACCAAAGGAAGGAGCAAAGTACCTGTATTTTCCAGAACATACATCCTGCTTTTATTGTTTGGCCAAAATCTGTTAGTTCACACAATCCCAAACATAGCATCAGAAGATCACCTCATATACCAAAAATAATCTACTATTTTAGGCATGGAATGTAAAACACGAACAAACAGTGCTCCATTGAATGACCCTCAAAGACACTATTAGAGGATTCTTATAATTGCTTGACGAGAAAAAAGCTTCTCTTCTTATGACTGTTGACAAGTTCACAATTTTTTCCAGCTATCAAGTTCCTCGTGATTTTATAAACCGAAGAATATTAGTAGTAGGAACACGGACAAGGGCAAATGTACTGGCTAATTCGTCACCAGAGTGTTGGAATTTGGCCTTTTGTGCCTAGATTATTCTCAAGATCAGATGTTAATCGCGTATTCAACTTTTGATTTCCCTTCCTCTTAAAAGTCTGAAGTCTAACTCCCTTTTCACCTTGCCACAGGATGGAAGTCACTTTGTTCTACTGTGTCACTAAAATATTCGTTGCATAATACTTGAATTTTTGGACAATTTGATCTGAGGTGATCTAGAAGAACTGCTTTCTATAGAAGATCTGCTTTGTATTAATAATGAAAGTTCACTTCCCTGAGAGTTGATTTCGCTTTCATTTTTTCAAAAAGCTGGTGACCTCCAACATCCAAACCTTACCAAAAGTTCATGGAAAAACTCAGAACCATAAAAAGCTTAGACAACAACAGAATGGCAGGGTTAAAACTCGATGTACAGTTTTCAATTTGACTATTTTAGCAATCCTCACTCACAGTGAGTTGATTTTCAATTGTTAGAAACTACTAGCGAAAAACCAAGAACATCAATAGCGTAAAAAGTCAGAATGTTTGTGCTAAAATTATTGACATCACACCTTCAGCAACTAGTTAACAAGTCCACATACGCATATATACTCTTTTTTCATTTCATCATGCTTCGAATTTATCTCGTTTAACAAATAAAGCGCCTCGAAAGTTTCTGTAGATTGGAAAGAAGTGGGGAAATTGTCGTCTGCTGATTCTCGCTCCTTAGGTTCTTCTTCTTAAAAATTGCGAGTCAAAATCTGGCCTCTCTCTCAAAATGTTGATCACATTCACGGGTTAATATCATATGGCTTTTACTCTCAAAAGTTACGTATATGGCCGATTTTCACTTAAAAATTCTCACTGGGAAAGAAAGCAAAGCATTTATGATGTGACACAAAGAAGTCAAAGTGTACTTTGATCTACGGCATCGGTTGCTTAAATGAACGGCCAGGATGACTTCAGCTAGGTCGCATTCTGCCTTGTATCATACAGATGTCAACAGGAAACTGAAAAAGTTTGGTCAGAATGTTAGCATTTTTCCAACAACGAGTGGTCGAAGCTGAGGTGGGGATCCGTCCTTCTCCACCCTTGGATTTCTTCCTTCTTCAATTCTCGAGATGATCTATTGGACCTATGAACTTGTAGCCAATGTCATAAGCGACATCAATATGGACCTTTTGGGCATTGTGCAGTCAAAGATTCATTTACTAAGCAAACCATAACCCCAGATCTGTTAGTAGACTTCAATTTTCAAAGAGTTATTAAAAGGAATTAGTCCTGAATTTTAAAGGCTTATTAGAAAACTAAACAGAAGATATTTTTAAAATCGCATGCAGTTTATCTTCAATTATTCAAATTTCAAACACCTAATCCTGGTAGCCTTTTCTTTTAACCTAGTTCGTAGGTAATAAATTCAAAAACATGCCACCTTTCTTTCTGCCTAGGAGGGCAATTTTGACCTTTTCTGGGATAAAAAAATCATATCTGAGTGAAAAAAAAAAGAAAGATAAATCTGGATACAAACTAAACGTGTTGTTTTAGTTAAGAATAAAAACAAATGACGTGTGCATTTTAAAATTGCCCCGCTTTTTGGTAATTATGAAAATTTAATTAGCTCCTTTATTTTTGCAACTCAAATTTCAAATGGTTGACCTGTATCTCAAGTTCCAAGCTTGGGAGCTCTCCATGTCCTTGAATTTGATCCGGATGCCTTCCTTGTCTGCAAGCGATGGAAGATTTGCCTCTGCTTCTTTCTGTTCATACAAATACAGAGAAATTATAGACCAACGTCGGATTCGGAAATGTACAGTAGCATTTAGTACTGAAATACATAACCAATGATGATTTTTATAGCAGAGAAGAGAAGAAAAAGAAATCCAAAATGGAAAAGAAGCAACCTTTGGTATTATAACTCTTCCAAGAGAGCTTACATCACTATTCTTCAGCTCCTTCTGTAGCAGCAATTTTAAATTCTGTATACATTAAAAGTTCAAATCATAAACCAGCTATATTCAAAATGGAACGAAGAAGCTCAAGTGTTGACGAAAACAACAAATAAAAAAAGCCCCCCACTTTGTTGAAAGAATGATCTTGAAGGACCAAATGCCTCTTTTTGGTGCCATTTGCCTCTTTCTTCTTTGTTTTGCCAGCCTTCCAAGAGGGAGACTTGCTGCTTCTGATGAAACGAGAAAAGCTCGGGCTGTTTTTTCTTGCTATCCTTCTCTTGCTCCTCGCTGCCCTCGTTATAGACAGACCGAATGACCACGAGTTTCCGACGCCGCCGCCTTCGCCGCCGTCACCACCACCCTTCTCATCGCCACCACCGAGATAGTGGGAACTCAGATTGGGATCAGGAGGCTGCTCGGGAACGCCACCAGTAATGGTGGTGTCCATGAGCGGGTGCAAGTAATTTGAGTAATCAGGGGACGGAAAGGGGAAGTGATCATTGGTGGGCAGGGTCAGAAAGGCATCAAAAGGCGAAGGCGTGGGTTGTGGAGAGGACGGAGAGTCGAGGCATGGAGGAGTATCCAACCACATTTTAGCAATATGGAAAGGAGACAGAAGGCATGGGAAGAATGGCTGAAAGAGGAGGTGGTCTTGATGGTGGTGGTGGCGGTGGGGGTGGAACGGTGGTCGTGGTGGTGGTGGTGGTAGTGGTACTGGTGGTGGTGGTGGTGATGTTGGGAAATGAGGTGGGGTGGGTGGAGAGAGAGACGACGGAGCCAATGGGGAGGATCCACTTTTTGGGAGGAGAAGAGAAACGCGTCGGGTGGAGGTGGTGCTGGTGGTGGAGGGACGGAAGGAGGGATCCATACTTGGAGGGGAAGGGATGGGCGAGGAAGAGCGTGAGGGGAGGTGGGAGGGCGCCATTAGGCAGTTCGGGTTTCTACGTCCACCGTCGCGTGTGACAAATGGGCGCATGCAGCGGCTGTGGTGGTTCCGTCAGTGGTGGTGGTGGTGGCGGCGTTGGGGTTGCTGCCCTCGCCGGCAAGCCATGGCTGCAAAGTGGCACTCTCTCTGGCCGTAGGCACAGAACACCATGGTAGATGTGGGGCCCAAACTATCTCTCTCCCTCAAATTCTCTTTGGATCGAGTCCCTTGAAATGGTAGACCATCGTTAGTCATTAATGGAGCTTTGGTGTTATTTCGCTTCGATGGAAATATTAGAATTTTACTAAAAAGAAATCAGAAGTTTGCAGGTTAACAGCATTGAGTGAGACAAGTTGTTTCATCATTTTAATGTGATCGCCAAAAGATCCTTATAATTTTGAAGCTTGCGATAATTGGAAAGTGTATTATATTTCTCACGATTACATCAGTTTTTCGAAAGCTTGCCGTGACGATGAGAAGAGAATCTGAAAAGTTCTAATGCTTGGGACGCTTGTCTATATGATTCAAATATCTTGTTGACAACAAATTTAGGGAAGCAACAATATAAAATTGAAACCGGCTTTTACAAGTGTATTGAGGGGGAGAATTAGAGAAAAACAAAAAGATTGCTAATGGCACCACTCATGGGCAGTTTGGTAATGGAAACAGTAACATACTATAATAACTTACTTTAAAGATTGGAGAAAATTCATCAAACAGTATGTTACAACATTCCATAAATCTGGCCCTACAAATACATACATGTAGTAGTATGCTAATGTTCTCATTGCTAATCGTCTGCTCATATTCAAGCAAATGATAAGGATAATCCCGTTGTCTTTCATTGCTTTTCTTACGTTCATACTTACTCCTTTATATGAATATCGGGGTTCATATCAACAATCATGATCTCATAACCATTTGTTTGTGATGTGTATTAGGAAATTTGTGTGTGAACGCAATCCAGTTGAGTTTTCTTTATTTCTCTTTTTTTTTTGTCATTTTCTTGATTCAAATCCTGCAAATGCTATTTCCAAGGCTAGTCTAGTGTCAAACAGCTCATCAAAATTTCTTACTAAACCTTAAAACAATGGTTGAACATGCTTCAAATTCTGTAATTTTGAAGTTTCTTATCAATAGCAAAAGGGAAAATTAGATTTTTGTAGGTTATGAGATAATGCTTACCACCTCTTTACCCATCAGATTGGGTAAACTTATAGTGAAAAATTCAAAGGTAAATCATACATACAAGCGATTCTAGCAAATGTCGGTTCCTGTTTGCACCACCTTTGTTTTCAAAAGGTCCACGCTTCATTACCAGTCCGCCGCCATTTTACTAGAAACGAATTTTAGATATCCTCGAGTCCACTATGCTCAACAAGTGAAACTCATCTCTGCCTGATGGTTTTTTAATGAAACTAAGAATGCAAATAGAAAGTCGACGAACAAGATCCTAGAAAATAACTAGAAAATCAGAGAGAAGAAAAAATGATCACTGATGAGTCGTTTTCCCGATATATAAACTATAGACAACCGTTGATTTTGGAACTCTTTTAAGATCCTGTCGGCAAATGGAAAAGTACGCAACTTTTAAAGATCTTTTTTTTTTGGGGGGGGGTTTTGCTGCCTCGTAGAACAAAAGTCCAAAACGGTTGAATCTGTCCTGACCAGATAGTTATGCCAGATAAGATGCCTCAGATCAGTTTGCAATCCAAATGTTTTTATTCCCCAACTGATTATGCTTTGGATCATGTTGTTCTGCTCTAGCCAATTAGGTACATTCAGATTCAAAATAATCTGGAAGCGAACCAGGGGAGAAACATAAGCAGCAAGATTTCAGGCTACGCAGCAAAGCCAATCAGCATTTACAATTAAGTAAAAGATGCCAGTGTTCTGGTAAGACAGGAAGCAAAAAATTGAACAAACTAAATCAAACCAGGCCCAGGAGAACGGCAAGAATGGGTTTTGCAAAAACTGGGCGTCTCTCACTTCCAGAGCTCCTCCACTGGGATCCCACGTTCCGCTGCAACATCTTTGAAATGCCTCATCTTTGAGACAGCTTCAACCGTCGCCCTGGCATTGTTGAGTGGATTCTTGCTGCCCAGTTGCTTCCCTAGCGCATTCTCAACTCCTGCCATTTCCAACACAATTCGCACAGCTCCACCTGCAATAACGCCAGTACCAGGTGATGCAGGCCGCAGCATAACCTTTGCAGCACCATAATCTCCATCAGCTCTGGCAACAAACAGTATCAATAAGCAATAAACACTATCAGTAAAGTGTACACATATCAACAATAGAACAACCAAATCATCTAATTTTGCCAAAATCTAAAATTATTGGGACAGTGAAGTAGGCTTTTGTTGACATTAACATATCAGCACCACCATCATCTCATGTCAATAGAACAGAAAATAAAAGAGAAAACTCCTTGCTGTTAAAGCAGTACAACTTAAGTCTTGTACACCATGCACTATTGCAAGAATACAGCATCTGATGCTACTACAATAAATGACTTGGGGTGACTGACAAAGTAAACCTTCTACATAAAGAAAATAACATTAAGCAATTGCGATTAAGCATAGCTAGTTTAAGTTAATTTACAAAATCAAGACATCTGGTTCATATAAAGGACTCTATTTAGAAGTTTTGTTGCAAGAGCCGTGCATCTGTTCTTCAGGTACAAGTTCAGCTTCACCAAACAAGACGACACAAAACGAAACTGCCTTACATTTTCAGGAGGGATCTTTATGGTAATTTAGTAGTTTGGAACACAAAAGAATGAACATAGAAAAAAGAGAATCTAAAAACAGAAAATGCTTTCTGCCAACTGCACAAGTCCTGCTTACATGATAATGGACATCAACACGGAAGGATAGAGCTCTAGTCAAGTCACAAATAGGTCTATCATCGAACTGAATCCAGTCACACCTGTCATTTAATTTGTGGATTTGAGTAGGTCACGTGGCAGAGGTAATCAAGTTGACATGTTTCTTTTATTATATACACAATATGGAACCATACCATGTCTAGCTCTCACTTGATGATGGTCAGCACAAATAAAATTGTAATAAGTTTGTCGAGCCTGCAACTTTCAAGGTTCCAATATTTCCATGGTCAGTCAATCCAAACTCAAGCTTCGAGTAAAGGAAGCAAAGCTTGAGTTGGAAAAGTTAAAATGGTAAATTTTGCGCCGAAGTCTAAACCTACCTGATTGAGCTCAAGTTCGCTTTACAGGAGGACAGAGTTTTCCAAGCTGAGGATAACAGGATTTTGATTTATAAGCATATGCACATCAGACACTTTAACCATTTATAAACTGCATTTTGTGCCATGAGATATATCTAGGGTATACTTTATTGCTAACCAAGAAAACTATGAAGGCAGCAAAACCAAAATCCGTTGTGCATGTTCCAAGCCTATTTCTACAAGTTCGAAGAAGTTCTATATAGGCTGACCACCAGCCGGACCATGAGTGGCTCATCTTGTTTCTTTTGCTTAGATGCAACGTTACACTCGCTGCAGAATGCATATTGAAGATGACCAGAAAGCTCAATAAATTGCAAAAATTCTCATCTTTCTCTTTTAAAGTCACCGATATGGTCGAGTCTCAATTTACTTGCAGATCACAGAATGTTCAGAAATCAGACACTAAAATTAGATATTAAGGTTGGTAATAAACCACATTTTACAAACTAGCCACGTCCCGCATGTATCACCTAGGTAGCTTCTTTATGCACCATCTTCCTTGTCACTAAAACAGGCATATTTTAATATGGTATAGGCTGCAAATTTACAGCAAGACTCTTCAACGAAGAACTCATTTTGCCGTTGAAGATAAGTATGTTGCGGGACTGGACAAACGCCATTCTAAAATTTAACTCGACTCTCGTATGTAGAAATCATCACAATCTTCAGTTTCTGTCTTCAGCACTAACTAAAGCCTACCTCCATTTCAATCCTAAACGACCAATTTCACTCAAATAAACAACTGAAACATAAAAACATATGTTTACCGCAAGAAGAAGGGTCAATCTTATTCATGATTCATAAATACCACATGAAAGTAACAAGAGAAAACTGAACAGAATGGCTCTGTGAACATGAAATGAAGAGAATAGGAACAACTTAATGCGTCGAACTTTGTAAGAGCCAAGCTATTACTAGCAGGGACATCCCAAGTGCGAATTAGCACTCGGTTGGTGAACATTCAATTCAGAAGAGCATCAATGAACAAAGAAGAAGTAGAAGAAGAAGAAGACATCACTAAGGTAAAAGTATCGATAGTTGACGAGACAACTCAAACAACACAAAATTCTCCAACAAAAGAACAAGAGATTGAAGGGCCAACAGCAGAATTCTCACCTGTGAGGGAAGGTGGCATTCTTGGTCATCGGCACGGTGACAAGGTTCCTCCTCGCGTTCGTGGCCGACTTCTCGACGGCGGAAATAACCTCCTTGGCCTTGCCGACGCCGACGCCGACCTGGCCCTGCTTATTGCCCACGATGACGATCGCCCGGAAGGACAACTGCTTTCCTCCTTTAACAACCTTAGTAACCCTCCTCACCTGCACCACCCTCTCCTCGAACCCGTCTCTCACCTTCTCCTTCTTCTTCTTCGACCCGAAGCCAGAAGTCTTCTTCACCTTGGAGTCCATCACGTAGATGTCATTACCCAAAATGCTCATTCCACTGTAAGCGGGGCCATAGATCTCCTCATAGGCAGCCGCGATTTGCTCCTCAGTCTCCGGGGGGAGCTCGTCGAAGGAAGGAAAGGGGACGTAGTCCTCCGGCGGGGCCACCTGCTCAAAGGGGACTTCTTCTTCCGGATTCACGTCATCGAAGAAGGAGGTGTCGACGCCGTCTTCGTCTGAGGATTTTGCTCTCGAGAGTGGGAGGCGTAATTGGGGGCTGCCTTGCAACCGGGAGGGTGGAATTGAGGAGGTGGGTCTTCTGAGGGGATAGAAATGGGGTTTTGAGGAGGCCGACAGACTTGGTTCTGAAGGGTGGGAATGGAGTTTCAGAGTGGAGAAGAGAGAAGAAATGGATGAAGCAACAGCCATTGGTGCTCGCCCACTGTCTCCTTTGCCTTCCTCTTCTACTGCTACCCTCTTCTTCTTCTACCCTTTCCTATCACACAGGGGAGGTGAAGAGGGTGGGAGAACTGAGAACTGAGAACTGAGAAGGGAGAGGGGAGAGGGCTTATCCATTTTCAAAAGCACACAACGGATTGGATCAAGTATGATTCGGTGGCAATCGATTCGACCCATGTACCTGCCAATCTTGATTGAGGCTAAGTGGGTGTTTGGGTACGGGTTCGGGTGTGTGGGTATGTGTTTGGGTACAGATATAATTAAAGCGACGCGGGACCTAAACATAGCCGGAAATATATGGGTACAGGGTATATGTTGTGTATATTTTGTAAAATATCATAAAAATGTATAAACGTAACATTTAAATAAACAAGTAATATAAATAAAAACATGGCATGTTAGTGAGCTAAATAAAGACATTCCATGTTAACGATCAAAAACTTGTGAAAATATAATGAAAACTGAGTTAGAAACAAATTAAATCATGTCAAAGTAAGTATTTTGAATTAGTTTCAATAAAAAAATACTCGGGTTCCAAATGCTACCTTTGCCATGTGGGTACAAAGAGACCGATATAGGAACCTTCTTAATGTACCCATATAACTTAGCTTCTGAAATTTTGTCACACTACATCTGATCTAATCTCAATATCTCTAAAATTTAAGATTCGGGAAAGTATGAATCACTTGCTGCGTGAAATACTTGGATTTTTAGCTTTCAAGCTCGTCTTAGGAGGGGCCAATTTGACATACGCCCTACCTTAAGTTCATGGCTTTAGCTAACAAATTATGATTTGAAAATCACATATTATAGAAAACATCAGGCCTAGGCCGGGGCATCTGGCAGACTCGGCTGGCCTGATAAGGAGTCAGGTTCGGGTAGAGCCACAGCTTGTGACTACGGTTTGGGCTCAGCTCGACACACAAAACCTGAGTCTAGGTCCAGCAGATTAAAATTAGAAAATATATTTTTAATATAAAATAATATATAAATAAAATTAAAGTAATAATATATATATATATAATTATATATATATATCAATAAAAATAATATTAAAAATACTTTGTCATGCCGAATCGCGCTTAGTCTGGCCAACTTGAGCCAACCCGATAAGTCATCATATCAGTCCAATACCTAATTTGAGGCCCGAGCCCAAACCCGAGTCATACCGAATACCCATCAAGTGCCAAGCTAGCCCGAAAATCCTTTCCTGTCCAACATCTCACCTTGCATACAAGTTTCTCAACGCCGATCATATGAAAGGTCGCTTGACAAATGAAAATTAATACATCTTGGTAAGGATGGCTTTCCTCGAGGTTCATTTGTGTTTCTTTATGTGGTGACCTTCGCAAAATACTTGTCTGAGGTGAAAAATCTTGCAGCTGCCTTGTGAAAATGTCAAATATGAGTAACATAACTTCCTTGTCCTCATAGAAAATGAGTTTGAGGTTGGTGATCTTCGAGAATCAGTTTTTCAGTCATTTTTTGAAAAAAAAAAAAAAAAAACTGTTTAGAGGTGACTACATGTCCAACTTTGTAAAAATGGATGCAGAATTGCACCCTCTTTTGTTATTTAGATTAAATGCTATAACCCTAAAGAAGTTAACCGTTTAGTTGAAAAAACCTTACGTAATATTGTTTACGCATTTAACAAACATGTAATTTTTTGCTATTTCAAAGGTGTTCAATGTCTGATTATGGAGGTCCCGGGGGTGTAGCATGGCTGGTTGGGCCGGCTGGCTGATTTAAGCCCAGTCGTGACTTTGATTCTTGTGGGCTCTAGTCTTTTGGACTGCAAATGATGGATGCATTGCACTTCAGTTGAAGGTTGTTCCGCTTATCACAAAGTAACCCTAGACTCCAAAAGCAAGGAGCTTTTTCAACCTCTCATTAAATCGCTAAAAGTTGTGGTTCTTTGGAACACAAACTTAAAATGATTTTCACTAGTTCTTCGAAATACTGTTCAGAACATCAATTTTAGTTGATGAATTCTAAGCAGCAAGAACAACAAGGTTCTCTAGAAGGAGTAAACGACCGTGACAAAGAGTCAAAACTATTTAGCACATGAGGTAAGTGAGGAGAGTCAAATCTGCATCAATTTTAGTTACAAAACACAAAAACATTTCACAGGACATGATTC
This sequence comes from Nymphaea colorata, assembly GCF_008831285.2. Lineage (NCBI taxonomy): Eukaryota > Viridiplantae > Streptophyta > Magnoliopsida > Nymphaeales > Nymphaeaceae > Nymphaea > Nymphaea colorata. The sequence goes on from NC_045138.2 coordinate 25,615,239, forward strand.
CAAAAATGAACAAAGCCATAGGAGAAGAAGAGATTTAAGCATAGGTTATGGCCTCTGCTCTCATTATTTAACTCGTCCACATTTCTTATTTAAGTCCATCTTTTAGGTTATTAAGTTCATGCTAAAACACTATAAAACCTTGAAGGAATGAACTATCTCGGGATAGAAATCAAGCACCAATTATATCTGAATTTGAAAAGTAATTGAAGAGAGACATGCCATTGGTTCACAGGCAGTTAGGGTTAGATGATGCCATTTCTACTCCTCTAGTTACAAGTTAGTGGCCAATTTGGGTTATTCAAATGGTGTTGGATGGACAGATGAGTTTGTATCAAAATCCAACAAGAGGAGAACATTGTGGGGAACTTGTAAGTTTACCTGATCCTGACGCAGCTCTAGACTCTGGGGACAGGAAGAAAGAGGGGTGCTTCGGCCCCTTTTTTATACTGTTTCGCTCCAAATCACCTTGAAAGTGCGCAGCTTTTCTCCTAAGTTTAAATATGTCCCACTAAAAGGTGAGTTGAATGTCTCAAGTGTACGTGTCCTCACCCATTCAAACACGCCATAGGCTGCACAGTGTTCATATGCTGACAGTGAGAATGCTCTTCTCATTCATAGTCCAACTCACTTCCTTCTTGGCTGAATTGCCACGAAGTACAGATGATTATAAGCTCAACACGATCAAGCGTATTAACTAGCAAACCTTTTGGTCTCCAAGATCTGCAGCTTCCATTGAGTGGCAGACCGATCTTTGATGTAGTTGATAGAAAGCATCGGCATGCAATCCTGCTTTTTCTTTCTTCATGAACTGCTTTGATCTAGTTGATAGAAAGAGTAGGCAAGCAATCATGTTTTTTCTTTGTTCATGAAACAGTTCTCTATTCTCGATAACATCAGATATATGACTGTATGTAGGGAACTTCGTTAAAAAGTTGTACCTTAAGGGAGCGGATCTTATGTACAAGTTGAAGTACATATAGATTTCACCGCCGCTTGGTATTGATGCAGTTCTGGACCCTAAAGCCGAGAGAAATGAAGGGGCTTGGGCTCGCTTTCTGATTAGTGAAAAAAGTTAATGTTATGTTATGATTTTGCTTAAACTTGAGTGTTTTGGATTCGATTTCTGCAAGATTGAGTAGCAGCTGTTTAAGATCCTGAAATTTGAAATTCTGGATCTGTCTCAGGACGGTTAGAATGTGGTTGATCCTGCTTTAAAACGAGAGGGGTTCTTGGATCTGGACAAGAGCGAAACCCGCCCGCCTTCTTTCCGATGTTAGAGAACCGGTTTCGCGGGTTCAGAAGGAGTCGGATCGAACCGAGTCGCATGTGCGATGTGCTGTGGACACTCCTCGGGCGCGCGGCCACTGCGGATTCAAATCTCGCCCTCTTTTTTAAGCTCTTCCAGAGGCTTTCCCTCCCTCTGCGCTCTGCCGAGAAAAAGGAGAGGGGAAGCTTTCAGCCGCAGTTCTTCCATTCAAGATGGTCATGGTCCTCATGGACATCGATTCTCATTCCGACCTCTCTCGGTTGGCTCTCTCTCTCTCTCTCTCTCTCTCTCTCTCTCTCTCTCTCTCTCTCTCTCTCTCTCTGTGCGTTTGTGTGGAAATTTGCTTCTGTTTTTTTGTTGATCAGGTTTGTGATTCTGCACTAATAGGGAATTTGAAGAAGTGGATCGTTTACAGGACCAGTCGGTAGATGACCCTATACAACCTTGGTTGAGGTCTCTCTTTCTCTCTCTTCGCTCTCTCAATTCGAGCCTCTCTCTCTCTGTTTTTTCTCCATTTGAGTCTCGTTTTCTTTTTCTATTAAAGTCTCATCCAGAAGTATGTACACGAGTTTCGCAAAAGTAAGGGCTCAAATTTGTCCCAGCTGATCAAAATTCTGGAAGAAGCCATTTCGCGTTTCCAGCAAGTCGATCGATACCTCGGTGATATCCGGTTTCTGAAGATATGGGTCATATATGTGAGAGATTCGTTTCCTTTCACAGTTTTGAAATCTTTAGTCCATGGCAGAAACTGGGGTTGTGATGCTTTTGGTTTCCTCCTGTAGGCTGATGTGATTCAGGATTTCAAAAAGGTTTATGAGATGATGAACAAAAAAGGAATTGGTAAAGGTCATTCATTTCTGTATGAGGCGTACGCTGTGCATCTTGAATTGATGGGAAGATGGGATGAAGCACATAGCATTTACAAATTAGGCATTTCTTGGTGATTTATTTCCTTCCATCTTCCTATTTCCATTAATTTATCTTTAGCACGTCAGAGCATTCAGTTCACCGGGGCACTTATCGTGGACATGGCATTGGTTTTCCATGACGATATCCTGGCAGGAATGCGAAGCCTCTTGAAAGACTTGAGAAAATGCACAAGCTGTTCCTCGAACGGGTGGCTGAAGCCAATATTTCGTTGGCAAATGAGGTACCTCGGAATCATTTTTCTTTGTAATTTTGGTTGATGAGGAGAACTAAAGTTACTAAACAGTTTCATCTTAAAATTCACTTTGGCCACCAAAACGATTTCAATTTTCTAGTGTCTTTCTCTTTGGAAAATTCTTAGGTAGGATCCCTTTCTGTTGACCAAAACTCTTTAAATTTAGAAAGTGTCAATGTGCATATGTTCTTTGAAGTCTGAGATGAAGCTTTCGACCTTTTGTAGGTATCGTTTTTGTACCTGTTTGATACATGTTTGTAATTTTCCATGCTTGTTCGTGGAGTAAACAGTATTCCGCAATAGCTCTCGAAACATCTTCATTGTTGTAAGATTGTGTATATGAAAATATGCAAGAGTAGAAATCATGAAGCATGTCACGTCTGGAAGACTACATTGCGGACTGAATTGGAAAATTGTTGGTTCATCTTATAATTGAAGTAACAGTATGTAATGAATCAAAACTGACAACTAGCGCCACTCATATTGCTGGTGAAATTAAATTGTCACATGCAAAATGACAATATATGTCGTTCAAGGAAACAGGATCATGTTTGATTTATCGTGAAATTTTTTTCATCGATGCTCTTTTAGGTTGAAGCTGGCAACCTCATCAAGAATGGTGGTGTTGATGGCACTAATCCGTGGTCTCAATCAACCATTGCAGAACTTCTGGAAAAGAAAAAGGAGAATATGCATAACTATGAGGTGAGCAACTTCTTTTTTATGGTCTTCTCAAATTATAATTTTATTTAATGCCAAAGTATGAACAATTGCAGGGTTATTATCATAGTGCGAAAAGCTATCCAGGAAAATTACCTTCATCTTCTGGTAACCTTTCAAGGAATATGATTGTAGAATTAGGTAATATTTTTTTCTCAATTTGAAGTGAATAACATTGTAATTATGCTTTGATATGGCATATATAAATGCATTGACTTGATCTTTTGATTAAGGTCAAGATGTTGGCCGGACCTGTCCAATCCATATCACAAGAGGATTAGAAAGTCAAATGTAGCAAAGCACATAACATGAATGTTCTAAATGTTTCTTGAACTACCATGAGATAGTATGTAAGAGATTCGATTGTGTAGTTTTTTCCTCGATCAGTTTCTGCGACATTAGTCTCTACTGAGCTCCTGGCCTTAACTATCCAGGTTGTGCCTCCGGTGTTGTTGTTTTGAAGAAATTAGGGTGCTCAAAGCAAACTCATGCTTTCTTTGTTTTGGCATGCCCTAAACAGCTTCTGGGAGGCCAAAATGGAGTTTCAAGGTGTCATCCAAACACTCCCTTTTTTTTTTTTTTTTTAAATGTCAAGATAGGAAGTTCTCCATAGAATAGTCTATTCTCCTATTAGCAGGCCTACATGCATCGCTCTGCTAGTACCAGTTGCCAGCCATTCACCATTGTGTGTTCAATTGCAAGTTTCTCCAAGGATCACAACTCACAAGCATTTGATCTGTGACAATCAATCATTCCTTCAATTTTATTGGTAGTATAGTCAACCCAGGGCTCTTTGGATATTTGTTCTCATTGCCATGACAAAAAGCTTATAACTTCTGCTGAAGGATGACATGTTTTGAAAATTTGAGTAGTAATAATAATGTAAATCTGTATGTGCAGAATATACCATTTGTTTTCTCTGTCTATGAAACTCTAAACTCACTATAAATGATGAACCAAGTTGATTGGTTTATCGCATGAAAATCCTGCACCATTTCTTGAATATTGTAAAACTTGGTACAGTAAGCTTATGTTTGAATTGTTTTTTCATGCTTAGATCAGTGAAACTCTCGTTCAATTATCATAGTAGCTTTGCACTTTTGAGAAGATTAAAATTCAAAATTTTGTATACCTATTGCTTACTTTTCCCTGTATCTTAAGGTCGGAAAAAGTACCAGATCAAAGGTTGTGCTGGCAAGGGTGGATATGCTCAGGTCTTCAAATCTCATGTTTATGGCAACCCCGAGGAGACTGTTGCTTTGAAGGTCGCTTTCTTTCTCTCTGTCTCTGTCTCTCTCTTTCTCTATGTGTGTGTGAGCATGCATGGGTTTGCCTCATTCTTCAGCATCTAATTTATTTGGCATCTTTGTCAGGTACAAAAACCTGCTTTTCCATGGGAATTCTACATGTACAAACAACTTGACAAGAGAATCGCAGCCGTGGAAGTATGTATTTTCTGTGCTTCTTTGTTTAAAGATTGTGTTTATCCTGGAATGGGTCTTGGCCAAGTACTAACCCACGACAATTCGTGCTTTATCTAGTCCTTGTTCTCCTAGTATCTGATAATTGACCTAACGTTCAGACACTAAGCTGGCTTCCGTTGATATTTTTGTTTACCATGGAATCTTATAGAATTGCTTTTATCTAGGGTCACCGTTGGCATTGAGTCACTCTGAAATTATATGAATGCTTGTTCATTATTTGTTTTAAATGATTGCTGATTGCATCATATTAATATTCCTTGAAGTCATTGCAACCCTCTCTCATTGCAGAGATCAAATTTTGGCTTTGCCCAAAAGATTCACATATATGCTGATTGCAGCATTCTGGTGTGTGACTATGTAGAAAATGGAACGCTTCAGGTAAACTTCATATAGCCATCTTTTCTTGGTTGGGTGACAACCGTATAGAAGCTTTTTATTAGAATATTTCACTTATAATTTGTTCTATTGTTTTTTCGATTATTTTGATGATGAAAACTCTATGTAGGATGTCGTAAATTCTTATCTGGTTACTGGCCATGCAATGGATGAAGTTACGTGTGTCTATTACACCATAGAGATGTTGCGCATGATTGAAACACTGCACAGAGTTGGGATCATTCATGGCGATTTCAAACCTGATAATCTGCTTGTTCGAAATGCCTGGTAAGTGCTGTAATTTTTCTTCCATGTACACTTGTAAGGCATTATATCCATCAACATAATTATCATAAGTTCTCCTGCCTAAAATTATTTGCATGAAGAATCAGACTTTCAGTTATCTTTAGTTCATCCGTTTATAAGAAACTTGGAGGCATATACTTCTCAAAGTATGCTCCTTTATATTAAGATTGTTGTTCCACATATTTCAGACACATGCTTGTCTAATGTGCCAAGACGTGAAACAAAAAGTAAAGCTCCCCACTGGCGTTCCTTATGCATAAAAAGCCTAATGATTAATGCTAAATCAATATCGAATGCTGCAAATTGGAGAAAATGTTGAGACGAGGGAAGTGAAAGAAAACATGTTTCTGAAATTTCTTATGTGAAATAATTACCTTTGTAACTGCTGATCACTAGAGTGATGTACTTATACAACAGCTTCATCGAATTCAAGAGAGGAAACATGCTGAGACACATTCGTTCACTAACATGATATCTGATAAGCGTGACTAACACACCTTGGCCTTCTTTCTTTGCATTTTGGCAACATGATGGACCTCGTTCATTCATATGTAAATCATGACAAGAGTGGCTCTGTATTTCCTGATCGCTGAATGTAATTCCTTTCCTCTTTACCTTTTATTAATTGATGTCTTCAGGAACTTTAATGCTGTTTAAGATTTTAAACAGCATTCTCTGTGAATTGTACACTATAAACTCCTTCACTAGTAGTTGAGTAGGAGTTACATCTCTCTCTCTCTCTCTCTCTCTCTCTCTCAGACACACACACACACACACACACAACTGCGATTCATAAAAGCTCTTCTTTGAGTCAAGCAAGTTTTTTACTGCTGATTGTCAGGTCAGGAGAGATTATTTAGGGAAGGTACTTGACTGATTTAATGGCCAAATTAAATGTAAATTCATTTCATCATGTTGCAGACTCTCACCAAAAGTATCCATCTCCATCACTTAGGGTGTGTTTGAATTATGTTGAGGGATCGCCCGATGCCCCAGCTCATGACACACCATCGTGCCACGCCCTTTTCCTTTCGTACTTGTAGGTGTGACAAAAATAAATTGAAGAAGTGTTTAAATAAGACCAAGCATCACACCTTGTGGTTGATTGGGTTTGGGCTGAGGAAACACCAACTGAAAGAAAAACTCTCACAACGGGCTTCTCTAGCACTCGACCACGCTGTTATATGGCAGTAAGGGTGTGTTTGGGAAAAGACTTTTCCGCCGTTTCTGTTACACCTCTATGGCTGTGATCGGATTTTGAAAAGTCCCTACATTTCCTTTGTAGAATGTTGCTTGATGAGGGAGCGCATGGTCGAGACAGGAGGCCTGTCTCAGACCGTTATTTTTCCACCCTTCAACCAGTTTCTCAAATCCTTATTAGCTTTTTTTGTTTTGCTAAGATTGTCAGTAGAACCCTTGTCTTTGACGTGACACTGGCCAAGTGGCGAATTTCATTTTGGGTGCTAGCTACTCCCAACCAGTTACAATTCTGACTTGCTGATTGTGAGGCAAACCTGCTATTTTCGTTTGCACTTTCTAGCCTTTAATGATCTTCTAGGCTTAATTGTGGTTCTAGGTTTTAGTTCTGTATGATACCATCTCGAGCATATTCATTTGATGGGGTTAAACATCTTTGCTGTTGATGTTGATCCCACTTTGTTAATTAAGTGCAGATATTCATGCTTCCCCTGTGCGTAATAAGGCCCTCAAATTTTTTTTATGTTGCAGTTAGGATTGTTTAAACAAATTTAGGATTTTTAGTAAAAATTCAAATTTCTCATATTAGAGCTAATATGTTGTTTATTCTTGTTCTTGTGAAGTGAGGTTTTGGAGGTGGAGGATTTCTTGGAAAGATCAGGATCATGGAAAGATCAGGTCTTTGTCACGTGACATGGTTTTAATTGAAATATTTGCTTCCTATTGTGTAACTAATAAGCTTTTTAATCGAGAGACGCTTCATTTTTTAATGTGTAACTAGTAAGGTTATCTCAGGGTCTCTGTCTTGTGGACTGGGGAAGGGGAATCGATCAGAGGCTGTTTCCTGATGGGACGGAGTTTGTGGCTGACTGTAGAACATCTGGTTTTCGCTGCATTGAAATGCAAGAAGGCAGGCCTTGGGTGTTTCAGGTGACTTTTATCCGAATAAAACGTTCATTTAGCTGCCTGCAGGGTATCAAAATATGTGTTTCTGATCGTGAGACAATGGCTGCCACAGGGAGACGCTTACGGACTTTGTGTTATTGTGCACATGATGCTGCACGGAAAATACATGGAAGTTGAGAAGAAGGCATCCCCGGATGGCGGCTATCACTATCTACCAAGATCATCGTTCAAACGGTATATCACTAAAACGTCTACTTTACCTTCTGGTTATGGGTGGGTCAGGAGAATTCGTGAAGAGACCACGGTCTTTCCATGGCTCCATTCTTTTGGAATGTCGGTGATGATATCAATGTTTAGAACCTTGGTGACGGGTGCTGTTTTCAGGTGCTTATGAGCCAGGTTCTTTTTAGAAGTTCTTCTAGAATGCTGTTTTTTCTCAAAGAAATCGTTGGAAAATTTTTCGAAGTTTCAAAAAAGAAAATGTAAAGAGTAACTGAAAAATGTATGAAATTATGAGTTTTCTACTAATTTACTAAATTTCTTACAAAAAGGTTGTTGAGGCCATTAAAATTTTAAAAGAAATTAAACATGGTAAGAAATGGCGAACTAAAAGAAAACAGAGGATTTTTTGGGGATATTTTGAAAAATGATGAAGTTTTCCTGGTTGAAGCGTTTTCTTTTTTCCAGCAATGGTGTCAAGTTTTTTCAAAATATTGCCGACATTCGTGACGGCCGTTAGAGTTCCACTAGGCCTCGATGCGTCTAGACCAGAATGCTGGTGTTGGGTCTGAAGAATGAAACTGGTACTGCTGACGGTATGGAAACCAACCCGGAAACCGTAAGAAAAGAAACCAGATCTGGTAGAACCATACCCAGATAGTTTTCTCGTGTGAATTCCCTCACCTGAATTTTGGTTATGGTCACTAAAGTTTTCCTCTGATTTATAACTTGACAAAGTTAAATAACGCGACATGTATATTTCTAGGCAGTTCATGAACATCTCAAAAATTAAACTCGTAAAAACTTATTGTAAGGGAAAGACGGAATAATCAAATAAAGCAGAAATCCAAACCCTATGAGATTGTTGGAGCGGGTAGGTCTTTCGTTTTCCTTGTTTTTCCCAGCTACATGGTGGTGCTTAATGTTGGTCAGTGCCAGTGCCAGTGCCTGCTTGCTTAACTGCGGAATCAACCCTAGTTACCTTATTAACAACCCAAATACAAATTTTAAGCGTCTTGCACTTTATTAGATCTTTCTAACATAGACAAAATTTACCAGGTACTGGAATGTGGATCTCTGGAAGAGCTTATTTTCCGAGTTGCTAAATATTGGTTCTTCTGAGGATACTACAGTTTTACAGAATGTACGGGAAAAGTTTGAAAATTATTTTCGCGAGAATCCTCAGCTCATCAAGAAACTAATACAGCTGCTCGGAAGGCAGAGAACTACACTGTGTTCTTCGAAGTGAAGTGTTTTGTTTTTATGGACTCTCCCTTGGCACCAGTTATCCGACCTTTTCTGCTTCCACTGACTTTGTGGCCCTCTTTCCGAAATAAATTCGTAACCTGATATCTGATTGTATTGATCGCAGCGTGAATAAATTGGTTCACTCTGCATCAACATGTAAAAGCTCTGATTGTCGTTGGTGCTTGTGTGTAAAAAAAATATATTGTACCTGTCCTTGTAATCCTACTTTCTACTGTATTTGATGGTCAGTTTCTTCTACCTCCTTTTTCCTTGGTTCCTTCTGTCTGAAACAGTGTAGAGAATTCCCTTGGTTTTCAAGGACTCTTCTAGTATGAATGTCCAATCCATTTACTGCAATGAACCCAGAATAAATTGATAAACACCTTGAAGGAAATCTAGAAGAGGCATATGGAATCTGAACGTTGGTGCCTAACTAAATGCCACAGCTGACATTCATGTCAACTATACATAATCAAAGGGGTTATAATTTTACCGTTTGAATTATCCGAATATCTGATCTGGATCACCAACTGGTGTAACTGCAAAGGCCTAAAGAAGTTCAAGCTAGCCCTTTCTGTTTGTAATGAAGCACTTGTTGCACTTGTAGCTGAGGCCTGAGCTATATCACCAACCCCTTGTTTATTTTTGTTCATCTTTTGATATCACTTGAAGAGCTGTCTTACACTTTGCTCGTGTCCACCTATCCGTCTCATGTGCATAGACAAAAATACTAGTTAATTTGCGGTGCCAACCGGTAGTAGATGTGTCAAAGTTGGATTAGCTCACTCCAAGTTCTGTGGGATAGGTATACACGTAAAGGTCTGAAAAGGCCTACCATTTGACATGTTGTATGATCTTTAAACACTTGAAAAGACTCTTTGGAACAGCAAATTTAATTTATGTTTTCAGCGAGAACCATCTTGTGGCTAGTTTTTTCTCGACGGGAGAAACAACCCAAGCTTGAGCATGCTCGAGAGGTGAACAGGCCGAGCCTGAACATCAATCTCAGCTAGTTGTCTTCCATCCATGCATCTCAGTTCAAATAAGTTGAATTTATTATGAGATTTTATTTTTCCAACTTTTGGCTGTAGTAGGTATGATTTGGATTAAAATTTTCAATGTCCATGGAAACCGGCGTCTCAGCTGATTGTATGCCTAAATTTGAATATAAGCTTTTCGTCTTGTAGCCCTCTGATATAGGTTTTGTGGAATCCATGGGGACAGTTGGTCCTCCAACGGGAAGCGCGTGAAGACAATGTTCTTACAGGACAAGAATTTGGTAGGGTTCACATGGACTGCTAGGCTGCTAATGTTCTCATTGATCTCTCTGTCCCCAAAATTCTACGCCTCTCAGCTCCTTTTCAGATTCCTCAGTCAAGCCGAGAACCCAACCTACTCCCCACCAAATGATGTCAAGTCCTTCACGCTAGCCATCCTATTGTCTGTGTTCTGTGTGTGCATGCACGCGTCTGTGTGTATGTCTGTGTAGGCAAGCATGTGTATGAACGTTAAGAGTGGGCATCTGGCCGGGCTTGGGTTGGTTATTTGACATCTTGGCTAGGCTGGCCTGAGTTAAGTATTGAGAGCTTGATTAACTCATCGTCGAGGTTTTCTTAATTATTAACAAATGAAATGTTGAGAGTTTCAAATAAGGGTAGACATCAAACAGAGCATCTGACAGTCATGAAGTGGATGAGAGTGCCCAGCCTGAAAACTAAACTGGCGAGGCTTGTGGTGCTGGCAAGGGCTTCAGCCCAGCCCGAGCCTGGCTTTGTGGAGCGTTGAGCGGACCCAGCTCAGCCCAATACTCAGCCTTAATCAATGCTTATATAAGAGAGGAGAGAGAGAGAGAGCCCAACGAATTGAGGCATCTAGCGCTAGTGAAGTGCTAGTAATCAACATCCAAAATCCACCTTTACCTAAAGTGGAAATTTTAGGAAGCTCAGAGTTGAAGATTAGGCAGGGTTTGTGCTACTTGATACTGTCTTTGGCTGGTGAGGCTTCTTTGAGGAGGAACCCCAAATCCTACTTTCTTTTCGCTCTTAGTTGTTAAAAGGAAATGTTGACTTGCTGCCGTTGCACTGTTTAGGTTGTGTTTCTAGCAACTACAACAGTTTTAAAAATTAAAACTAATGATATGACTTCAAATTTACCTTAGCACAGTTGACTTGTTGCCTAACACTTTGATGGAACTTCAACAAAAATTTAAGAAATCATATCTACTTCTTTAACTAACTAGAAAGAAACCCACCGCATCAAAAGGGATGCTTAACCATGCATGAAGAGCTATTAAGCATTTGACTTTGGATTCACTTAATCAGCCTTGGTTACAGTATCTGCACGAGCTGCGGCACGTGATATTGTTTATATTCACATGCTGTGTTTTCTACTAGAATTCATTCTCAAGATCAAGGCCACAAAAAGAAGTAAACATACAAAGAGCATATCCGGCTCCAATTTGATGCTTTGATCTATCTAAGACGTAAGTGCAGATAATGGCTTAAGCGATCAAGAATGGATTACGGCGAAGGCACTAGCGATTGATCTGCAACAGGCTAACGTTGATGATCAACTTGTAGATTCATCCATGTTTGAGAGTACTGGTTCTTTTGTTTATTTGTAGACTATCATTACCCTTGTTCTAATGGCAACACTAAATCCAAGCACTCATAGATACCCACAACAGTTACAGCACAGAACAATTGTTATTACTCTAACAAAGTGATCACACCCGGCCCTCCACTAACTAAAGTATGAAATTGGTCAGATGATAGATCCACTCAAGTATATAAAAACGAAGATGGCCAATCGATTGCTTCTTGGCTGATCTTCAATGGTCTCATGATGTTGAAGATAATAAAAAATAACAACTGAGACTTCCTGCCTGCTTCTTCTTTCTCTTTTTCACCAAAAGGAGCATGTGGGCACCGGGCGCAAGCATTCCCATGTCGAAGACTTGTGGACGAAGCATGTCCAGTACTCGTCCATTGACATTATGGCTGATTACTTTTAAGCTTTGCATGATGCATTTTCTTTTCTGTGTCAACGTTTTTGTGATGGAATCAGATATGGTGGAATATTATGTTCTGCTTTTATGGCTATGAATGAGGGGAATACTCTCGAATATTGATTCTGATAGTAAAGAACTTGTTGGAAACTGGTCTCCCGCCGTATTTCGACCTGAGAAAAGATGAAAGACCCCACGCCTGCGGATGGCAACAAATCATTAGGCTGTTTGGCATGCAAGCACCAATGCAGCACCTGGGGATCACTTTCTTCCATGTTGACTGAAAACATATGATATGAGCCCAAAACTGATTGGACTTAAAAACTTTTTCCAATCTCCAGGAAAATGTACTCGCTGAGAGACTTTTTTTGCTCGCCTAGTCCCTCCATTCTCAAGGCATATTGGTACTTCTTCTTCTCACAACCTGAATTTGCTCCCTTAGTTTTGGGAGGTAATATCACATCAAACTTATGACAAGATGTAGGTTTGGAGAAAATTTTTCCATGCCGAAACACTGATTTGGATCGATGTCTGGACCAAATGGCCTATTATTGGTTGTTGAAGCAACAATGGTACGTTTGTCTTTGAAATTAAGTCTCACAATTTCCTTTAGTTGGTAGCTTTTTGAATGATGTTTCGAAAAGTCCCATTAAGTCTTATTAAAGAGTATATAAATTGAAATAATACTCATAATATAACCAGAGACGGTACTATGTTTCTAATATTCCAAATAATTTGGATATGTTGTTAATTTAGATGGTAAAGTGAAAAGTAATTTAATTCCTTAATCCCCTTATCATATCATGTTCTGGTGCTACAGGCTAAAGATTTAATTCGCTTCATTAAGCTGCTTGTCTTAAGCGTGTTTTCATTATCCAAACAAAACTTGTGTGTATTTTGGTATACTTTTAGTTAGTAATATATATGGTGGATTTTCTTATATTACATGTCAACTTCCCGAAAAATCAGATGATCGTATTGATGTGATATTCCTCCTTTTGGCATCATATATTAAGTTACATCAATTCTTGCAGGAGCCAGAAGTCAAAATAACTTGCTTCTCACTTTGAAATGCGTACTCTATTTGGATCATTCAAACACGAAAGGAACCATTTATCGTCACTGTAGGTGCCAACTGGAAGCATGCGTATATTTCTCCACGCACTTTCACGTTTCAATTGAATATTCGTCATCTTGTTCCCTGAAAAAAAACTTGAAAATAATCTCATACCAAAAACCTTGAAAAATCTTCAACAGATTAATTTATGCAGACTCTTTTGATTCATAATGTTTTCACATCAAATGAAAGCCCCTTGGAAGGCTATTGGGAAAATGGGAATTTATTAAGGAAACTCATTTGTTTCCTCTCTCCCTCGCCTCTCCTAACTTAGGATATCTTGGACTTAAAAAAAAACTATATATATATATATATATATATATATATATATAAAATATGGTGTTGGATCCAAGATGTTAAAATGTGGTGGCACACTTTGGAATGAGGAAAATTGCCAAACAAACCCGTTGACAGATCCGGGGTGCATAAATATGGTGCTGGATCCAAGGTGATTCTGGATCTCAAGGCCACAGATGTGCGTGATGTTTGCCTGCATCTTGAGTTTATGGCATTGCGATTCGGATCAGGTCCGAACTCCCAGACTTGGCTTTCCTCATGGTTGATGGTAATAGGGCAGCTCCCCCTGGTTTTGCGCCGTGAGGTTTGACTACTGTGCCCATGTTCCGAAATTTAAGCCAAAAAATTGAAATTTATTAGCAATTTCCCTTCAAAAGTTTATTTTGATCTTTATTCGTATGGAGCATCATTTATGACAACTGCCAAACACTTGCATTGTATTATATTATTGTTTTAAGTAGAAATTTCAGCGTTTGGTTCAAATTCAAACCCAACGTAGCAATTGGATCTGAAATCATAAATTCAAACCCAAGTAGTGAAACTTCAACAAGTTCAAAAATTGTAAGGTTTATATCTTGAAATAATCATGGAAGTATGAATTGTTGGATGAAATCTTTCAAAATCTAAAAAAATAAAGTCGCAAAAATATTCGTAAGAGAATTGAGAAAAAATAAGTTAAGCATATGAACGAACTTCATCTATTTTCCAGTTTAAAAGTTTTAACAAATTTTCAGAGACAACCGATAAAATTGGAGCGATACCTTTTTATTTTATTAAGTACTTTAAATATGTATTAATTAATGACTTTCCCAATAAAAAATAAAAAAAATGCTTGAATTCAAAGGCCGATATAGGCCAATGCATATCGGCAATACTTATCATATTTCGAAGTTTTCCATTTAATATAAAAACTGATATACTACTTCATTGTCAACACCTGCTCCCGCGAAACTGGCAAGCCCACGCTTTTCTTCAACTTGATTTGAAATAGAAAACTCAAACCCTCTCGAACATCCATTTTCCGGGGTTGTTTCACCAAACGTTTACTTAACGCTCCTCCTTGTCTAAGGCTGATTCCATGGTAAAATAGTAGCGTACTGGGCGGCAAGGTGGTTCGACTCCTATAAAAACTTGTGTTCGAATATTGGAGTGGTCACTATCACATCTCAGTGCGTTATACCTCTGGATCGTAAAAGGTCACGAAGCATGCTTTGTGAACCCAGAGGGTGGACACAAGAAGCGAATGACTTTTTTTAGAGATGAACCACTCACCCTTAAAGAAAAAAAAAAAGAACTCATTGGTTATGTTAGTATCGTGTCCGTCTACATGTTACCCGACACCATAACACCGATACGACAGCAGGCTCGCCAAGGATGTCCATCTGCTGTCCAATCTAATCTAGATCCGACCCACGACTATTTATCTGAACCCACAAGATTAAATCCAATTGCCAATTGAATCTTATTACTGCACTGAATTTTGATTTCTGGATGAGCGGGCTCGGGTCAGATACCAACAAAACCCGAACCGTTGACATCTCAAAGTGGTTCGGAACTTCGGATCCTGGGGCAGACAGTCATGGCGTTGCGAGAAGCTCATAGTGTCGAGCCAAAAAGTGAACTGTTCCTGTCCAAAATGTCAACCATCTTAATGTCAAAAATGATCCTCTGTTCTGCAAAATCAGTCTTTCGATAGGGACCCATATGGAATACTTTTTCTTTGTCCCTAAGTGCCGTTTATGGGGCACCTTATATGATGCAGGATGGTCAAATCTTGCACTAGAAACTCTCACCAAACGTTCACATTTGTGGGACCCGATCTCTTTATAGATCCTTCATTTTCAATATAAGTAAGATGCCACTTGGGTTCTAGAATACGTGTATGCATGCGCATGTGCATGCAAACACGCGTGCGTGTGTATTTGTATGTCTAATTTAACTCCACAAATATCTATATTTAATTGATGTCATGCATGCAAAAGAAAAGGCATATGTTCTTATTAAGAGATAAGATTAATTGTAAATAGTAACTTGTTGAATTGTGTTTGGAAGATTCTTGGAAATGTTAAAGGATTTATAAAGAGGAGAGGTTGACTAAATGAATGGTCGTCTTGGTTCTTTAGTCTTTTGATACCAGAACAAAAGCTACTATATATATGGAGAGCAGGTTAAAATCCGTCAAACTAAGAGCCCAAACTCGTGTAAAACTGAATTATTAGGTTGTTAGATGAATTGCAATCTTGCCGTTCGCGTAGATTCAAGGAAGATCATTTATTAAGATTAATCACACTTTAGTCTGCTGTTCTATTGCTATAAGATTGATCGTATTTCAAGTCATGCTTACCTAGTGAAGTCCTGATTTTTCGCAGCCAATAATTTTGATGCATTATGAGGTACCGACTTTTAACAGTTGTTGCATCTTTTTTTCTTAGATCCAAACGGCGTGAATCAAAAACTTTATTGTTCATTAAATATACACGCAATCGCAGTTAATCATTCATCAATGGATGAATATTGTTTGTCAACTTAAGAATCGCGCGGTTGCAATCATCCACAATTAACGTGATTATCTTGTCCGGTCAAACGTCGGATACACTATTTCTCAAGTCCACTCGAGAAGAAAAAGTCCCTGCCCATGTGAACCTCGTTCCATGTAGGTGGCCTCCTTTGGAATTTAAGATGAAAACTCTAATTCATATGAAAATATATGTAGTATATTTTGACCGTTGAATAAAAATATAAAAGCTGGGGCGGGCAGGCAAAGGCTGACCGAGAGGTCGACTGACGGCGAGCATTGATTCCTTTAACTTGGATGGGAAGAAATCGGCTTGAAAACATATAAAACTCAAGAACCATTATGGGCTTGGGGAGTATTAATGCCGGCGTAGAACCAAGGCGGTCAAAACCGGAACGGGCAACTTGGTCCGGACCAAAACGGGCTTCGTATTATATCTAAGATCTTGAACGTTGATTATGGTTCAAGAGATGAGTCTAAAAGAAGATGAATTGGAAGGCAAAATCGAAATTTCAAAAGCTCCAAACACGTTGATACGTTATAACTAAGAATGTCCACAATTACTATTGCTGCATGCGAACTCTTCTCCCATGGAAAAGATATCTACACCATATGGTAGGAGTCACGGATGAATAGACTTGCTTTTAGTTAGTCAAAATCTTTCTGTTATCTTTGCTTCACCTTTGCTGTTCGTTCTCATACTTTTCTGCTTCTCCCTTCGCCAGACAAAACATTCAATCGAAAATTATTGTCTGTTGGCGCATTAACATGGACAAATTCATATATATATATATATATATATATATATATATATATATATATATATATATATATATATATATATATATATATATATATATATATATATATATATATATATATATATATATATGTTAGAGGTAAAGTAAAGAACGGATCTCTTTTCGATACGTGGAAATCAGTAGAGTGGGGATTTCAAGCACTAGCAGGAGAGTCCATGAAAGAGAGAAAAAAGAAAGAGATATACCACCATTGGAGCACGATGATATGAAAAATGAAAATGAAGTCAAAGGCCTTTATCGAATTTGGCTTCACCCACTTTGCCATTTCTTTCGTCTCTCTATCATCTTCAACTCTGCTTCAAGAACTTGTTTACGACTGCACTCAAAGGTAAGAAACTCTCTTTCAACGTGGAAAGTGAATGCAGTATGAGCACATTTTGACAACCACTTTAGAGAGAGAAAGAGTACGTGGTCACTCGTCACTTATAAGCAACAAGTGGAAGGGGCCATTTTTCAGAATCCTTTAACGGGAAAAAGGGAAAAGGAAGGCTCATTCTTCTTCTTTTATCTTTACCTGCCCTGAAAGATATCTTGGATGCAAGGAACCCTCCCCAAGAAGAAAGCAGTCAAACTTAAATGTGAGGAGGTCTCATCTCTTTTGGTAAACACAAACCTCGGTTAGTTCTGCATTTAAAACTTTAATTAAAGTGCCATTGTTCCGAACTTTACTTTTCCAGCTCTCTCTCTCTCTCTCTCACGCACATAAACAATTAATAAAAATCTGTTGAAAAGAAAACCATGCAGGGTTATGTTTTGACTCGTAAAAGTTGCAACTAATCAGTGGGGATGGCGCAGAGACTAGAGAGTACGTGCGAAACCTTGTTGTTTGAAGTATCAAACGTAGTTCCAAAACCATAATCTATTGAAATTAAAATTTAGTTTAACGGCCGCCTTTTTGCTATTGTTTCTGACTTAGTTTCAAAAGCACAATCTAAATTGGTAAAAAAAAAACTGCACTTCTCTTTTATGTATGTATATAAATGAGTTGAAATTCTCTGACCATGTTAATATGATTAAAGCCCGATGCATTCGAAAAGTCTGCTGAGAAGTCGGATGATTTCTCTGTCCAAACTTCAACAATATATATATATAGAGAGAGAGTTTGAGACAGTATGGTGTGAGAAGATACAGAAACAGAACTGATCTACTTAACCTTCATAATTATACTTCTAATCTCAAAATTAAAAGATTCACACTGAAAACAGGTAGGTACAACATGCTATCCAATTCTAATTGCGCTATCCATACCTTGATAGAGAGGGAGGGAGAGAAAGAATGAATGAATGGGGACGGTCAAAGGAAGGGGTTTGAAGGAAGAGGCAGACAGGGGGAGTGGAACTCTGGGGACCGCGCTTTCACATGGAAAGCAGCAAGTTTGACTCGCAATCTCATTCTCAAAAGAGAGAGAGAGAGAGAAGGGGGGAGAGAGAGTTGCAGGTTCTGGCCTTCACGCTCCATTCTCGCGCTCTCTTTCCCTCTCCCTCTCTGCTTCTCGCTCTTTCTCTCACCGGCAATAACGCGTGACATCCACCGGCCGCACCGAACCCCCCCTCTCTCTCTCTCTCTATACAAGCCGCTACGCAAAGCTGCGCAGCAGGAGGCTTGTGATAAAGTGTGGGGAGCCGGAAAAAAGATAAAGGAAGAAGGGAGAAAAGAGAAAAATTAATCATCCTATCAGAACCCCGTTTCCACCAACTGGGGTTAGTGATCGGAGTAGGTCGTACCATTTTTTTTTTCAGCTCAACCACTATTGTTTTATTTAGTGGGGAGAGAAAACAAAAAGGAATTGATTTTCTTTCCTTCTCTTACAACCTTCTGCTCCTTTTCTGTCTCTGTACTTCATGCTTTTCCATGATTGACAAGGAGATAGCAAAGCCCTTTCCTTGTTTCAAAATAATTTGAATTACTGGTCCTTCTTCCTTCTTTTCACCATTTGCTTCAATCTGAAGGATTGCTGGTTGGTTCTTTGTGCTCTTCTGAGACTAAAGGAGTGCAGAAGAAGATAATTTGGGGCTGTCCCCTAGACGGTTGGCTTCTTCCAACTTCGTTTCTTTTAATCAGTGTTCATGTTTAAGCGCGGTATCGTTGGTTTCTAGCGTTTCGGTGTAGATGGGTTCCCGTATTCTGAGATGGTTGGGTGCTTCGGTGTTGATCCTGCTTTGCTTTTCTACGGCGTCAGCAGGTGCAGCCAACACCTGCGACGCCAATGACTCTCAGGCGTTGATGGAATTTGCCGAGAATCTAATAAACGGCTCTGTTTTGGCAAAATGGGTCCGTGGCGCTGATTGCTGTTCTTGGCAAGGTGTCTCTTGCGCTACCGCGATAAATGCAAGCTCCAGCAGAGTGGTGAGATTGGTCTTGAGCCGGAGTGGCCTCACAGGGACGATTTCTCCGTCACTGGGGCGTTTGGACCGCCTGCAGTATCTTGATCTCTCACTGAATTCGCTTAGAGGTGAAGTACCGCAAGAGGTTTCGAATTTGACGCAGTTGGAGTTTCTTGACATCAGTTATAATAAACTGAACGGTTCGTTTTTCAACTCTGCTGGAGCCGGCTTGAATTCAATCCGATGGTTGAATATTTCCAGTAACCTCTTCAATGGTACTCTTCTTGATTCAATGCCTGTTTATTCAAAGTTGATCAGCTTCAATATCAGCAATAATTCTTTCGGCGGACCTATCGCAACCATCCTTTGCAACCGATCCGCTGCTGTTCAAGTTCTGGATTTCTCAAGTAATTCGTTTTCCGGCAAAATTCCTGAAGGCCTTGGCAGTTGTACTTCTCTGAGCCAGTTGTTACTGGGTTCTAATTCTCTTGATGGGGAGCTCCCCAGTGGTTTGTTTAGCTTGGCAGCGTTGGAGCAACTATCGGTTCCGGCCAATAACTTTTCAGGTGAATTGAGTGCCAGAATCAGTAGCCTTGTGAAGCTCAAGTCATTTGTCATCTCCTGGAACCGATTCTCTGGCTCCCTCCCGGATGTTTTTGGAAATCTGACCAATTTAGAACAGTTTTCTGCTCAATCAAATTCCTTCTCAGGTCAGCTGCCACATTCTCTTGTCCTCTGTACTCAAATGCGAACACTCGATCTACGGAATAATTCTCTTTCTGGGGAGATTAATCTTGACTTTACGGGTATGATTCATCTCAATTATCTTGATCTCGCTACGAATAGATTCGTGGGTACACTTCCTTCTAGCTTATCAAATTGCAAAGAGTTGGAAACTTTGAGTATTGCTAAGAATAGTTTCCATGGTGAGATTCCTGATGAATTCAGAATGCTTCAGTCTCTTTCCTCCCTGTCGCTGTCAAACAATAGCTTCTCAAACATCTCAAAAACATTGCGAATACTGCAGAACTGCAGAAATCTATCTACACTCATTTTGTCAAAAAATTTCAAAGGAGAGACCTTCCCTGATAATATAGATGGATTTGAGAAGTTAACTGTTTTTGCTGTTGGCAATTGTGGTCTTTCTGGTCAACTACCTGCATGGTTGCTCAAGTGCAAAAATTTACAGTTACTGGATATGTCTTGGAATCATTTCGATGGAAGCATTCCATCTTGGATTGGAGAGTTAGACAGCCTGTTTTACCTGGACCTCTCAAACAATTCGCTTGCAGGGCAAATACCTCTGAGCTTAACGCAGCTTAAAAGCCTTTTGTCAGCCAATTCATCTTCGGCATCCACCAGTTCCATCAATTTCCCTCTATTTGTGAAGAGGAACCAAAGTTCCAACGGTATGCAGTACAACCAAATATCAAGTTTTCCTCCATCAATACTTTTGAGCTATAATAAGCTCAACGGCACCATTTGGTCAGAGTTTGGGCGGTTGAGAGGTCTACATGTCTTGGACTTGAGCAGAAACAATATTACAGGGACTATTCCCAGCTCCTTTTCTAATATGAGCAATTTAGAGACGTTGGACCTCTCTTTCAATGACCTCGATGGATCGATCCCTGAATCTTTGAATGAGCTCACCTTCTTGTCGAGTTTCAATGTTGCAAACAACCACTTATGCGGACGAATTCCTACTGGTGGGCAGTTCTCCACCTTCTCCAACTCAAGTTTTGAAGGCAATTCTTGTCTGTGCGGTGCACCTCTTCTGCTGACTTGCAATGGAAAAAATGGTACAGCAGCAACATCTGATGTCAGAAGCCGAGCTGGAAAGAAGACCATTCTAGGAATAACTATTGGCATTGCAGTTGGGATTATGTTACTTCTAGCAGTTGTCCTTTTCAATATTTTAAGAAAGGGGGAGGCGAACCGATGTGAAGAAGAAGCTGAAATTGGTCGTCCTCTTAGAATAGGTGACAATTTGGGTGCAAAACTAGTCCTATTTCAGAATCCGGAAGGGAAGGAGCTAACCATATGTGACCTCCTTAAGTCTACCAATAATTTCGACCAGGCTAATATTATTGGATGTGGAGGGTTTGGTCTTGTGTATAAAGCAATCCTTCCTAATGGCACAAAAGCTGCGATCAAGAGACTTTCAGGGGACTGTTGTCAGATGGAACGCGAGTTCCAAGCTGAAGTAGAAGCACTCTCAAAAGCTCAGCACAAAAATCTTGTCTCTCTGGAAGGATATTGCAGGTATGGTAATGACAGGTTGCTAATATACTCGTACATGGAAAATGGAAGCTTGGATTATTGGTTGCATGAGAGACTTGATGGAGGATCACAGCTAGAGTGGGAAACCCGCCTAAAAATAGCACAAGATGCAGCAAAGGGGCTCGCTTACTTGCACAAAGCATGTGTGCCTAATGTTGTCCATCGTGATGTGAAGTCAAGCAACATTCTCCTGAATGATAAATTTGAAGCTCATTTGGCTGATTTTGGGCTATCAAGATTGCTAAAGCCGTATGATACTCATGTCACAACTGATCTTGTGGGAACGTTGGGATACATTCCTCCTGAATACAGTCAGACTATGACAGCTACCTTCAAGGGTGATGTTTACAGCTTTGGAGTTGTTATCTTGGAGCTTCTTACTGGTAAAAGACCCGTAGACGTGTGCAAATCAAAGGGTTGCTGGGACTTGGTTGCATGGGTCCGCCAGATGAAGGCAGAAGGAAAGGATACCGATGTGTTTGAGTCATTGATGCTGAATGAAGATAATGAAAAGGAGCTGCTGGCAGTCCTTGATATTGCTTGTAAATGCATAAGCATTGATCCAAAACAAAGGCCGTCCATTGATCAGGTCGTTTTATGGCTTGATGCTGTTGCGAAGGAAGATGAACAATCATAGATCTCTTGATTTCCTTAAGCTTCTGCAACAACGACATAACTTGAACAGCTTCTTCAGCGTCCAACTGTTACTGAAGCTACCAAACTCAGAGCGGTGTTATCCCTTCTCTAGCTGAGATTTATACATTTGAGTTTGTAAATAATACGTCATGTAATTTCATACAAAATTGAATTAGTGCGAGGCTTCGACAGCTACTTCTGCTGAAGTATGAAAAGATGAGCAACAACCCAGCACAGTGTACTTACTGTCCGTTGTCTATTTAACATGCAATATTCTTTAGAAGCTGTTGTCAAGATGTGTTTGTATGCTAACATCGAATACTCACATGCTGTGTCTCTTGAATAGATCACCTGAAAATTGTGTGATCCCCTTGGTTAGCCCTAGAATAGGGAGTGGTGCACCATGAAGGTTCAATATCTACATGCAAAACATTAAATGTGCCGTTTCTCGTGCTGATTCTGTGTCTAGCTGCAGTATCATTCATGTGGGCATATCCGTGCTAATACATTGAAGACTTATTTATACTTGCTGATGATAAAACACTCAAGTCTTCTGATTCCTGGATCACCAATTGGGACCTCGCAGGTTGGCGATCCCTTCTCATGTACTCTCTTTTTTTGTTTTTGGCTGTGAGTTTCTTTGTTTTGCTAATTTGATGCAAGTTACGAAAAGATTTTAGTTGTTCAACTAAACTTCAATTATCTCAGGTTGAAAGATGCATTTGATTTGTTGAAGTCTTGAAGCATTTGCTCACTTCTGTTTGTCTTGTCCTTAGGCCACTATGTGCATGTACATGCATGTGCGGCGTGTGAATTATCTGTGTGTTAGATTTAAAATACAAGTTGTGCATAGTGAGGCGGGAAATATTCTGGATCGTTATCCTTCATCCAAAAAACATATGACAACAATGAAGTACTACAGGACTTACTCTTTGTGAAGTCTCCGTTCCTTAGTACTGGAAGAAATAACAAAGTTTCTTGTCTTGGTCTTCTATGTTGAACTATTATCCGTGCATCCCCACTTGATAATGAGGTTAAAGCCTCGGACGTGAGATATGAGGCCGATCTCAAATCCACTTTAAAAATCCATGACTGGAGCAAACAGTGGATTTCACAATTGCAGATTTGAGGTCCGCATTACTTTAAAAAACCATGGATCTGCGAGATTGAAATAAGGATGTCAATGGATTAGATTTGAATCGGAAATACCCTTAACCGTATTTTCTTTTTCAAATATTCCCAGA
Source organism: Nymphaea colorata (assembly GCF_008831285.2). NCBI lineage: Eukaryota > Viridiplantae > Streptophyta > Magnoliopsida > Nymphaeales > Nymphaeaceae > Nymphaea > Nymphaea colorata. The sequence goes on from NC_045138.2 coordinate 25,638,364, forward strand.
TTCACATTCCAATTCGGATTCACATATGTAAAAAAAAGAAATCATATCCAAATCTGAATCCAAAATCTGATTTCACTATCTGAATCTGGTTTTTATATTTATATCTGAATCAAAATCTAAACTTTGAACCGAATCTGACCAATTTTCAAAATGTAAGAGTACTGAAAATAGAATATTTATTTAAAACTGAACATGATCGGATATTCATGTATATCGAAGTCTGATTGGATGTTAATTAAATCTGAATCTGATCTAATTTCTTGAATTTAATTTTTTTTCATATATGATTTTTTTAGATATCCAACCCAAATGAGATAAATGGACATCCCTACATCGAAAGCGATCAAGGATTGGGGAAACCATGAATACAAGCACTAGTAAATGAAAAAATTATGAAAAGCAAAACATAAAGTGAAATTAAGCAAGCTGTGTTTTTTTTTTAAATATAGCATTGGCTCAGGCGATGGGATATGGGATGTGAAATAGACAGGGCAACTAAAAGCAAGAAAGATAAGTTCAGGAAGGAAGAGCTTTTTGTAAACCAGGCTTTACCATATAGTGTGACATACAGGAAAGAGGGAGGGAAGTGCAACAAAAAATTTTGGATTTTCTTTTTTAAATTCAAGCCGTTCATGTATCCAAATGAGTGGAGTTTTCCAGCCAAAGGTCGAAGTCTCCACTCAACTCTTTTATTGAAACCCTCTCTCAATCAACTATTATGCTATATGGGTATTTGACTGCGGCTATTTTCTCTTTCAAATAGTTGAAATATAAACAAAAACATACCACAACATTGGATGGTATCATCTCTAACATCACTTGCCTTAATTAACTCATTTCACAAGAAAATTTGTATAGATTTTGCCATTATGTTAGTGACATACAAGAGCCTAAGGCACTAGGAACAAATACTTCATAAATTTGTTCTAAAATTCAAGTAGACTGATAAAACAATAGTAGGGATGAATGGGAGGATTACAACCCACTACTCGAAAAAGAAACACGAAAGCCTCGTTAGTTCCGATCCACAGTTGCATAAGCCTACCCATGACCAAGGACCTAGTGCCAACGAGAATCAAAACTAAAATGCTACCTGCTACCGTGTCTCTGCCCGACCAGCTAAACTAAACATTTGTGTTAAGCCAATTATTTGGAATTTGAGATCCTCTGAGATCCTAATCATATCGTTTACTATCTGCACACAGGCCGGAGATTCCGCCGGTAGATGTAGCAGCGGTAGAAATTGACCGACAATTTTGAGGATCTTCCTTGATGTCGCCCCATGTGGAGGAGGGACCCAACAAGGTCCATCTGCCAGTTCAATCAGCTTCACTGAACAGCAAAGGCCACAGCTGCCCTGGATTGACAGAGCACGTCCACATGGCTCTCTCATGTTCTTCTTCTTCTGAAGATAGTTCTGTGGTCACATCTGGCTAGGATGAATTAATGGCTAAAATTCCTTGGCTTCAATGGTTTTTTACTCCCAAAAAAAGAAAGGTTAAACCAGCACGCTTACTTCTCCCACTCCAAAAGTGGATTTTCCTGCCATCGTAGAAGGAAAGAATCTACGGCGAGCCCTTCAAAGTGTGCTTCAAGAACTCAGAAAGATTGGTATTCAAGCATAAGAAAAGTTCAAGATTCCAGTATCGAGCAAAAAGTGGATTGAGTGTGGTGAAAATCGAAACTGGGACCTTATCTTTGCAACTCAAACATCATCCAACTCAAACTGGGACCTCTCTCCCCCTCCCTCTCTCTCTTCCCCTCCCGGTGCCCTAGGTTTGGTGGCGATCTCTCCTTCTCCGGCGGCCTTCGGCGGCGATCTTCTTCTCGGGTATTTCGCTTTCTCTGTTTGTGGCTGGGCAGTGGGGGACCTCCCTTTCCCGATGGGGTGTATCTCCGGATTGATGGTTACTGCCGGATCTATCTTTCCTTTCTGTCGCTTCTTCTTCCTCTTCTTCTTGTCTTTGTCCCAATTCTGTCTCCTTCTCGTTCGTCCTCTCCTTCTCCCCACCTATTTTTCTCTTCTTTAATTTTTCTTGTTTTCTCCTTTTGGGGGAAGGGAGGGTGTATCTGTGTGTAGGTTTTCGATTAGGAATTCCTGTTATTTTTCTTTTTGTGAGTTGATGGAGGTTGCGTTTGATTAGATATAGTTTGTCCCATAATTTCGTGCTCTGTTTGTGTAGGTTTTGTTGGGATCGTGGTGCTATTTTGTGCTTTTTGTTCTTTGTTCTGTCTGTAACTTTGTGTTATTTCTATCTGATCTTGGTGCAATTTTTGTAGCATTGCGGATTTGGAATTTTTATAGTTTTAGTATGTTTATGCATGGGCAGGTTTTTTGTAAGTTGGGAGCCTGAAAAGTGTTGATTGATAATGTCTTACGCATACTTATTCAAGTACATAATCATTGGGGATACAGGTCAGTGTTCTTCTCTATCGTTGTTGCATTGAGCAATGAGTATCATGTTTTCTGTCTTACTTTTCTACCTTCAAATCTATAATCAAGATGGATGGATTTACAATCTTCTTTGGAATCATATTCTTTATTGTCGTAAACTTTTATCGCAGCTGAAGTTTCAGAGCAGTTTGTCACTTTTCTTCATCCATTGAACAATCTACATGTGCTGCAATGTGCAGTCTAGGAGTTGTCTTTACGGAAATTTTATGTCTTCTATGACCTTTACTCTAAGATTTCCCAAATGCTTAATTGTGTTATTTTGAACTTTTCATGTTATCTAGTTGTTTTTCTTTCCGGCTGAGCTTATGTTGGGGAATCATACCTTTTATTTTGGGAAATGGTTGCTTTTGTTGCTGTAACACATGGCGTCTGAGGTTTAAAGGACAACCTTCTTTTGTTTTTTGGGAAAATGCTTATTATCTTTTCTGGAGATCAAGATAGGTTTTATATGTAGCATGTACAAACAATGAATGACATTATTTGACATTCTTTACATGAAAATAATTCAAAAACAAGTAATAACATCATTAAGGACCCAAATAATAGTTATGGGTGACTGGATTAGAAAGGCAACATACTATTTTACCAAACAGAGATTGACAATATGCTTTTATATGCAAAGCATACTTTTATACAGTCATTACCTTGGGGAACTAGATGATACCAACAACTAAACAGGGAAGCATTAGGAAATGAGTGTTTGTTTGTCCTTTTTCATTCTCCGTCATCATTGATATTCCAACATTTTCTCTTCTCAAGTACACTGACATTTGTTGGCTTCAACTTCGGACTTTTCCAGAATAGGATATGGGTTTCTCTTGTTCTGGAAAATATAAGAGGGCTCATAGAATTAATCAACCCATTGTCCTGGGTTGGTTATTGAACATTGCAAACTTCATTACTACGTGTAATGTGCATACTCAGATCGAACCCTAGGAGGATGGTTTGATGTGGATCCTTATGCCATATGCACCTCTTTAACATTTCAACAGTAAATATTTTATCTGCTTTCACTTTTGTGGAATTTTTCTATCTATTATTTATAATGTAGGTAGATTCACTAGGCAGGTGTAATTCTTGATTCATGATTTATATATGTCTTCTTATGTTATAATTTTGTTTCTCTCATTTACATTTTTTTAAACTGTCTGATGAAGCTATTTTTATTGAACTGATAACCGATAATATGCTATGTTGATGAAGATCTATTCTGTCATGTTCTTACAGGTGTTGGTAAATCATGCCTTCTCCTGCAGTTCACTGACAAACGTTTCCAACCTGTGCATGACTTGACAATCGGTGTTGAATTTGGTGCTAGGATGATAAATATTGACAACAAGCCGATCAAACTTCAAATATGGGACACAGTTAGTTATCACACTCTGTTGTCTATTTTTTAAAAGCATTTAATGACTTACTCTCAATTCCCTTCGTGCATGATCCTATGGCTTGCTGATCGAAGATATGGTCAGCCTTTCCTGAATAAGCAATTCTGCAGATGGTTGACATCATATATCATTGTCGAACACCAAGTTTTTTGTAGCCTTAGCTCCCTTTCAGTGTCATGTGATTTTTCTTTTCTCTTCCTTTTTAGGGGGAAGGGGGTGGAGAGAGAGAGAGTGAGAGGTGTACTAATGTGACCTACTTGTAAATCCCTGGCTTCATGAAATTGCAATTTCTTCTTTGTGGATTTGTTACTTTAAAACTTTTGAGTTTTGAGAAACAGATAGTCCAAAGTTCCAAACCATAAAGTCCTAAACATTCAAGAAATGAACAGTGCCTAGGTTTTCTGCAAGCCTTTGATCTGGGTGAATATCTAAAGATTACCTTAATGGCTTAATCTATTGTAACATTATTGAATTCATATTTGGGGGCAGCTCAAATATTAATGACTAAGAAATGCCTAAATTGCACAAAATCATGTCTTAGTTCGTTATCTGAAATTTCTTCCACGATAATTTTCAGACTTACCAAATGAAGATTAAAACAGCACTTTCACTGTTAATATGATTGATGCTCCTTGTTCTCACTGAATCCACTTTGTTCACCGGAAGGGTTCTTTGTTGCTTCCTAAAGATGATTTCAAAGCCTCTTGACATGTCAGTTGCAGTTGTCCCCAGGTTTCAAAATTTGCAGGTGCTTTCACCACTTTTCCTTGCTTCCTACAGTTTGGCTCAATCAACACCTGATTTTATATTTGCAAGACATTTTCTTCGTAGATGAAGAAGAGCAATAAGATGTCCTTTACAATTGGTTCAGGTTGTAGGTGCATATGCACCATCTACATGCTCTTAATGTCCGTTATAGCTTAATTCAGAATTTGCCAAATGGTATGCCTGTGTGAAATTCCAAAGTTACATGTCAATGCTTTGGGTGCAATGTCAAAACCTACTGTCAAAGCCAGAAGTTCTATCATATTAGGTAAATAACTTTTCTCCCGAATATTCTTCCGCATTATACTAAAGCAAAATAAAAGCAACAAAAAATTTCTGACAGTTGCCAAAACCTGAAATCTATAAGATGCTGACATATAGATATGTTATATCAGTTGTTTAATGTGCATCCCTTTGTCAACTTCATGTATAGGCAACCAAATAGGACTCTAAGACTTGAACTGCAGAATCTGTGAACGACTTTTGATTTTCTTGTTCCTCAATCTACAGTGGGTGCTTGTCGATTTTTAACTAGTAATTTGCACGTTAATGTTTCTATTAGTTTTCATACTCGTATGCAGGCTGGGCAAGAATCTTTCAGATCAATAACTCGATCTTATTACAGAGGAGCTGCTGGTGCTCTTTTGGTTTATGATATTACAAGGTAATGTGGTTGATCTTCTGTTGTTTGAGTAAATGATTGATGATGCATGGATGAATAATGGTTTTCCATCTGTTTTTATTTCGTAGGAGAGAGACCTTTAACCATCTAGCAAGCTGGTTGGAGGATGCCAGGCAGCACGCAAATGCGAATATGACAATTATGCTGATTGGTAACAAGTGTGATCTTGCACACAGAAGAGCTGTCAGCACCGAAGAAGGTGAACAGTTTGCAAAGGAACATGGTTTGATATTTATGGAGGCATCTGCCAAAACTGCCCAGAATGTTGAGGAGGTGATATATTGCTCATCATCAGGATCTTTCATCTGCTTTGTCTAGGGGTCTACAATGAACCGAGTAGCTCAAATTTGGCCCAATCTTGAATGATACAAAGATGAGCTGTGCTTGCATGTGAATGTGCACTTGTCTATGATCGATGCATGATTAAGCTCATTTTTCATATGAGATTTTTTGGGACCTATAGCAACTAATCCATGTGGTGTTATTATTTCCCTTTGGGTTCTTTGAGCCTTCAGATAGTTGTCTACCAATGTCCTGAAGTTCCTGGGTGGAGACTTCGGCACATCTGATCTTAGTTCTTGTAACAGAGTTAGAAATTTAGAACATGTGCAAATCCTATTCTGAACTTAATGAGGGAAAAGGGGAAGCCAGGGGCCTATCCTTGCCTATGCTAAGTCATATGTTTGAACAATTTTAAGTAAACATATAAAATAATCTCATAGCAATTTTTTCATGCTGTGGTCCATTGGTGCAGCCAGTCTCATTTAATGTGCACCATGATGCTTGCTGACTATTGTTGTTTTCCGTTGGTCTGTTTTTTTCGTTTTTAATTCTAAGCACTTCTTGCTAACCTCTCTCTCTCCTTCTCCTTTTAGGCCTTCATAAGTACTGCAGCTACCATCTATAAGAAGATTCAAGAAGGTGTCTTTGATGTCTCAAATGAGGTCAGTTCTTTCCTGCATCCAACTATGTTTTTCTGCAGCATTTTTTTTATATGAATATGATTGGGTTCCATGTTGAAAATGCCCTCTTTCCAATTGTTGGAACTTCCCGCAATTTGGCGATGCTATGCTGGAGGAAACCTTCCGACATCTCCAAGAAGAAGATGAAACTGAGTCTGAGACTCTAGAGTGGGTTCATTTCACTCGGCCATCTCTTTTCCATGTTTATAATTTTTTGTGGGTTCGGTGGTAGCCAAGAAAGAGAATATGATAGGGTTTTCATCCTACTACTGGACGAAGTCTAGAGGCACCTGATTGCTTCACATTGTTTTTAGGGTTCATTTGGGAATATAAGATAGGATTCTGGGCCCTTGTTTAGATATAGTGCCAGCTTTTTGTTGCCCTTATTCTTGAGAAACATCATCATGCAGATTCTATCTTTAGATGAATGTAATAGGTCAATGTCTAAAGGTCACCCATTTATGTAATGATGATGAGCCAAACATGTTGTTTACCTTTTCTTGAAGGATGTTTGATTACTTCACGTCAATGGGACAAGTCCAAAATATCTCTTTCTATTAGCTTTAAAAGGTGACAAGGATATCAAAGCACCTGTTGGTCTTCTGCATATTTTTCTGTTTGGGTGGATTTGATCTATCATGTATCCCTTTCCTTCAATTACAGTTTGTTGCTTTAATGTTTTTTTTCTTGTCATAATTTTCAGTCCTACGGAATTAAAGTTGGCTTTGGAGGGGGAATTCCTGCCACCGGAAGAGATGGTACTGTAACACAGGGAGGAGGCTGCTGCAGTTGAGAACAAGGTGGCCACAGATTCAATATTCAGCTTTTCGTGCTTGTGTGATTCTACATCTAAACTCAATCCCCTCGAACGTCGAACCCTGTCCTGATAACTTGTGAACCATCCTTGTTTCTGTTTGTTTGTACATTCTGTGAATGAAGTTCCTTATATTCAATTGTACGTATGTTCCGACTTTGTCATTGTGCCGTTCTTTCTCTTCCTCTTATAAATAAAGCCATGTCTTAAGTCCTTTTCCTGGTTCCCACAAGTGCAGCCTATCATGTGTCTATTACTTTTTATTTGACATAATTTTGTTGAATGGCATGGCCGCAGAACAAATATGGTGAAACAGGAAACCACCTGTTCCCTTTTCTTCATTGCCTTTCCACTGCTTTAAGTTCGGCATATCTTCTTTCTTCCTGTACCAGCTCTTATTTGATACCACCAGCAGGTTAGGGGATCACTGGTATGCCAGGCATAACTTGACCGCAGAAATTCGTATGGTTGGATTGGTACTTCTCTGGTGCTGCCAAGGAACTTGCACGATCTCTCGTCTTGTTCTTGTGATGCTGCAAATGGTTCAGAAAACCGGATGGAGGTTTTCAAACCGTTTTCAGTTAGAAACCGACTCTCAATGTGTTTAGCTTTGTATATGATCCTCATGCACCGCCAACCGGTATTATTTTGGTCTTTGCATAGATCTTAATTCTTGATCTCCACCAACAACGGGATCAGCAGTTGACAGAGATGCTCTAATGTATGCAATGTCAAGTTTATGCTGATGCCCTTGGCTGGGTAAAGATGCTAGTTGTTGGTTGTCAGATGTGAGATGACATGCTCTTGCCGATCATCTGAATTTTAAATGCTACTCCTCCCTCCGTTTGCCTCCATTACAGGGAAAAAGAAATAGAACACTTCAATTTTGTAATGACAAAATCTGGTCTTTCACTTCATAAGAGTATAAAGAAAAATTGTTCAGTTGCACTCCCAAAAATCAAATAAATGTTAGCACGGGTAGGGGAAATGGTACTAGACTCTGTGAAGTTTGAAAGGAGAGAGAGAGAGAGAGAGAGAAGGGCCTACTTAGTATATGACGTAGACAAGCATGCCAGCCAGGTATGGCCACAGTCCAACCTGTTGCCATAAAGTTGCTTAGCTATGCAGAGTGTGGTGGCCTCTTATTTTATGCGAGCCTGCTTTCCCAGTGGTTTCAAGTTAGATGAGGCTTTTCCTATCTTTTATTTTATATATATTGCGAATCCCTTCATTATTACAGCCAACTGCCGTGTTCGATTGAACTCCCAAATGCATGCTTTGCTTGAATATAAAATTGTATCTTCTTAAATTTCTGATTATATAGTCCTTCGTTAACAGCACAACTTGTCGATGCGTTTTAGCCACTTTGATTATAAATAAGCCAAGTGAATAATCTTATGCCTAAGTTTATCTATGATATATCTAAATAACAGTCAAGCTATAACACTGAAATAATAGGCAGTTCCTTGTAAAATTTTGTAGTTGTACACCGCATTCCTCCAAGCTCAAACAGTTGGGCCAAGCATGCATGTATTTTGTCCTTCAAAATACGTTTCTTTCGGATCCTAGTCCTCATGGTTCATTCAGATGCGCAGTCGATTTGGTCTGTTCCTGCTATCAGCCTACATCACACCAAAAAGGGGGGACTCTCCTTTAATGAGATTTTTAAAATGAGATCATATACCCTGTTTTAGAACGTGACCCACCAATCCATTCGCCCATTAAAGTCTTGAGAAGTTGAAAAATTTTGTAATATTTGATGCGGGAGAGGGAGTTTGGTTATCTGCATATTGTTTTGTACGTTATCACTGCAAATAATAATTGAAGAGAAAACGAGTATCAAATGTTATGGTTGATTTCCACAACGCTCTTTTTCAACCAAAAAAAAAATGGAAATGATAAACAAAAAGTCATGCATTGAATAAACGTATCAGAGGGAGAGAGAGAGAGAGAGAGAGAGTTTTTCTTTTGTTCAAATAATGTTCATATTAAAAAAGAAAAGTAAAATAAGCCGCCCGCACCGTCCAGCCGCCAAGTTGGGCTAACTAAAGGTTGACGGATGAATTTGAGGTCGAAAGTGGTAAAGATTGATCTGGAAATTCAGAAAAGGTTGGCTTTGAAAATCAGCAATCAGAAGTCGACGGGGGGAAGCTTATTACGTTAATATCAACTGAAAGCAGATTCAATTGTCTCTTGTACAAACACAAAAGTTTCAAGTGTAACATGAATGCAAGTAAAACTTGGTAGGCATTACAGCTCACACAACATTTTCTCCATTCATGAAGAAAACTAAAGGTCCCACCCAGCTCCACATCCCAAAGGCAGGGAATGGGAGTCTTCAAGCCGGATTCCGGGTGGTGGGATGAACTTCTCCCAGAAAAGTGACGTTGACCCAGTTAATGACCAATCAATTTGGTCTAAGCACGGCAGACCGGTGGGTCGGTGGCCGGGGGCAGGTCCGCCATGCTCATTCCTCCTTCCTTCCAGTAGCTTTTTTGTGTGGTGGGGAAGAAGGACACGTTCGGACCTTCCCAATAAGACGGTAGATCGCCGGCATGGAGTCACGTGGTGACTTTTTATATTTTATTTTATAGATCACTGGGTATGTCTAAACTTGGTGTAAATTTTGAAAACCACTAAAACATTTCAGTTTTCTCGTTTAAGTTCGTATTTTAGTTCTTATATTGTGATTCTTTTTTAATCATGTTCCCGAATCTAAGATTAGAATGGATCGTGAATCCCCAATTGAGTCAGACCCGTGTACGTCTCTCTTTTGGGACGATTGGACAGGACACTACCGGGTCCGTTGGAGCCTCTCATTGGACACCTACCGGTCGACGTGAATCTGGACATCCCCGGGAGTGGATTGAACCGACTATGGTTCAGATCTAAACGGGTTTAACGTTACCTAACCACCAGCTGTGGATCCAGATCCGAAAAACCGAAAGTATTAATTATTAAATCCAACAACTTAGGAAGTTCTTTATTATATTATAGGTCCTCCCTTATTCTATACTTGAGATTTAGCTATAAATATTTCAATAATAAATACAAAAAATTTAAGGTTAAAGAGCATTAGTTTTAAAATCTTAAATTTTTAAAAGAAGCCAACGTGTAAATGAGAACATTCATACGACATAATTTTGCGATTAAAAGCAACGACATTGGTTCAAGGCAGGCACTAGATAAATTTATGTGGGTTTGTGTTGATTCAGAAACTGAAAGGTGCGTAGTGGAATTAGTTGTAAAGCCGCGGGTTCCAAATTAAAAAGATTAGGTGATTTATTTAGTAAAGGATTAATGGTCTGGGGGACGTCCTTGTCCTTTGGGGGAGTGTGCCACCAACGGGCGACGGACGTGAAGGGAAGAAATGCGATCCGGTTAAGTCGAGGCGTGAAGTCCGGGAAATAGTGCAAAAGTGGCAGTCAAAGGGGGGAAGTTTCTTTTAGGGTTTCTTCCTTTCTCCTTCCAAAAAAGAAGTCCCGGGTGGACGCCTCTCCCCCTTTCCCTCTCCCATTTTTTATGTGTATAAAACCCCGTCCTCCTCCTTTGTGGGGAAGAGTCTGAGCGGGCACAGGGAAGCAACCCTCCGGGAAGACCTCGTTGAGGTATCATTTTGTCTCTCTGTTCCGCTTATTCTTCCATTTCATTTGTTTCATTTCATACTCCTTGAGGTACTTTTTGCCTGCTCTTCGCTCTGTTTTTTTTTTTTTCTTTTTTCCTCCATTTCTTTGTTTTTTCTTTTTCCTCTTCATCGATCGGTTCGATTTCGACTTTCTGTAGCTCATGATCTTGGTTTTCTAGGAGGTTTCTTTCCTCATTCTTGCCTTTTTAAGTTGCTTCTCGTGTAAAGCATCGGTTGTTTTTGTCTTGATTTTTTTTACTCTGCGATCTCGACGAATACGCGTTTTATGTGGTTTTATATGCGTTGATCTGTTGTTTGGATGGTAGATCTGGTGGTCTTGTTGCTTAGTGTTGGCAGGGCGTTGGAATTTGGGTTTGTCGTTTGTTTTCTCGTCAATTTATTTTGCGAAACGCATCTGTTTGTTGAGCTTCGGAAGGTTTTTCTTTTGTCGTGTGCGGCGACCTTTTAGAGTTATTTCTGTTTGATGTGGATCCGTGGTTGCTCTTTGTTTCTGATCCGTGTGTTATTTGGTAGAGTACTGTTTCTGCGATGCATTTATACGGTCAATGTTGTGAAAGACTCTTCCGGAATCCGTTAAAGTGGACGCTTGCTGGTGATTGCTACTTTGTAAAAAAAAAAATGTATTGATAAATTGAGAACCTGAGCCCTGAAGCAGGGGATATTTACGTTCTACTTGTAATTTTTAATAAATCATTGACAAAAATAAGGTCTTTTCATCTTTAGCCAGTACGACTTGTTAGCTGATACAGCAATTGAATCATGAATTTGTCTGAAATTTTGAATGGGACTGCTTCAACGCATATCGGTCCTTTATAATATTTTTCTTTAGCCTGAAAAACTGTCAAAAAAAAAAACTGATACTGTTCTTGAGCATATTCAGCTTCTCTTGGTAAGCCGTATGTGAAGATCACAACCTGCTGTTATAAGCACAATGCATTTGCAGGACTAAAGAACCAGTTTGCTGGCATTTGTTAATGAACCAGTTTGCTGGCATTTGTTATAAGCACAATGCATTTGCAGGATAAGAACCAGTTTGCTGGTCTACAAATATTTATTTGATACGATGTCTGGATTTTTAAAACTTGATGAAACATTTATATTTATTTGTAAGACAAATATATTATGTAAGAATGTGTACATATACATACATACTCGAGCAACACTAGAATAGATCCAAACACCAGAATGGGAGAATATGCAAGGGTTCTGGGAATCTGGAGGAACTTTGGAGCATTTGATATTTTACCTATTATCATCTTCTTGGTTCTTGCCTATTCTCGTTTTTCTTTCTTGTTTCCCAGTCATAAGAATTTGTCTTTCCACTAAAAAGCATTTAATAGAACGATATAAAATCAATAACTTTGTCTGTCTTCACCCTTGGTTCATTATTGTTATGTTCCCCAATTCTTTTATGTAAAGGGATTATTAATTATGATAATCCACCAAATTCAGTTGTCTGGATATATTTTGTATGATATCCTTTTTCTCATTCTTTATAGCCTGTTAAAAGGTACAGATTTTTTCAGAATTTATCTTTCTTGTAAGAAGTTATAATGAAGCACGTTCTTGCAGGTCTGCTGTGAAAAGAAAATGGCCGAGCAGCAGCGATTTCCTTCTGTTGTTCAGAAATTGTCAGGGCAATCATACCTCTACTCGAGAATCTCTCCAAATGTGCAGAACCGAAATGCCAGCATGCATCATATGTCTACCATGAGCCATGTGGCAGCTGTTTATAGCAACGGTGGCTTGCAGAATGCATTGCCTGCCTCTCCGATCTTTGTGCAGGCACCATCAGAGAAAGGGGTTGCTGGGTTCATGGTTGATTTTCTCATGGGTGGTGTCTCTGCTGCAGTTTCAAAAACAGCAGCTGCTCCAATTGAGCGTGTGAAGCTGTTGATTCAGAACCAGGATGAGATGATCAAAGCGGGTCGTCTTTCGGAGCCCTACAAGGGAATTGGTGATTGCTTCGGCCGTACAATCAAGGATGAGGGTATGATCGCACTGTGGAGAGGAAACACCGCCAATGTCATCCGTTACTTTCCTACCCAGGTACCTTCACATCTTCCGGTTTCATGAGTTGGAAGACTTTGTTGCGTCTTGTTTGTTCTCATCTTTTTAGCGAGAGAAACATCAGTAGTAGGGTATGATCATCTCATATTTGGAAATTCAAATAAAGGACTGTAAATGAATGAATATGATGAAAAGCGAGGACTGCAATTTTGTGACAAGTGAGACGTTTATTTTGACCAAGCGTAAAAGCCTTCAATTTATATCTCTGCGATTGTCTACCAAACGTCCACTTTTGCTTGATTATATTTGTGTTTGGTCCGTTCATTTGCTAACTTGGAAACTATTTCGGTTCGCCAGGCACTGAACTTTGCTTTCAAGGATTACTTCAAGCGCCTTTTCAACTTCAAGAAGGACAGGGATGGGTACTGGAAATGGTTTGCTGGAAACTTGGCATCTGGTGGAGCGGCCGGTGCCTCTTCTCTGCTGTTTGTGTATTCCTTGGACTACGCCCGTACTCGTCTAGCAAACGATGCAAAGGCTGCGAAGAAGGGAGGGGAAAGGCAATTCAACGGCCTGGTTGACGTGTACAGGAAAACCATTAAGTCGGATGGCGTTGCTGGACTTTACCGTGGGTTCAACATCTCCTGTGTTGGAATCATCGTGTACCGTGGTCTGTACTTTGGAATGTACGATTCCTTGAAGCCCGTGGTGTTGGTCGGACAGCTGCAGGTTGGTTTTCATAGTTTCATGTGTACAAGTTGATCTCCTTGTGGGGTCTGTATTCGATATTTCTAGTATTCATGCTGGAGCTTTTGCTTTTTGTTTTGACAAATTGCAGGATAGCTTCCTTGCAAGTTTCCTCCTTGGTTGGGGAATCACAATTGGAGCTGGACTGGCATCCTACCCGATTGACACAGTTCGTAGAAGGATGATGATGACCTCTGGGGAGGCTGTGAAGTACAAGAGCTCCATGGATGCCTTCTCCCAAATCTTGAAGAACGAGGGAGCCAAGTCCCTGTTCAAGGGTGCCGGTGCCAACATTTTGCGTGCAGTGGCTGGTGCTGGTGTGCTAGCTGGCTACGACAAGCTGCAGGTTATCGTCTTTGGCAAGAAGTACGGATCCGGAGGCGGGGGCTAATGGGTTGTTATATCCCCCCTTTTTTCAGAGATACTGATGAAAAAATAAGCCTACAAGTGAACTTTTTTGCATTTTGGTCGGAGTGAATTTTTTCCGTTTATCATTATTGGGAAGGCTGTGCCGTTATCGGCATATTTTTTGTCTCCTCTTTTGTTTTTTAAATAATTCCATCGAACTTATTCCGAAACCTCTTTTTGTGTCTTGCTCTTTGAATTCTTCAATCTTCTATAATGTTCTTGATGACATTCTCTTCCTTTCTTTTCTGAAGGGGATGATGATATGTGAATGAAATGATTATAGGCTGTTGAATGTTTCTCTAGCTAAATTTCAGTTAAATAAATTGACTTAGCCGAGCATGAACGTGTGTTGTTTCGTCTATATATGCTGTCTGCTTGGGGCAGTGACGCAGTTAAGTGAGGTGAAATTGATGGTTCGTCTTGTCAAAGGTACGGGGTTCCATGAATCCAGGAATGGTGAGAAGTCAAGCAGTTGTGTCTTTGTCTCCACGAAGACGCTCAGTTTTATATGTCCAACCCGAACGAAATTGACGAGTCCAGTCTCCTCGGCTGGTACCATGCAATCTCAAGTGGTTATCGCAACGGTCAAGCCTTGTTTAGCACGCATCTCTTCTTACTGTGTAACTGTGTGGGGTTAGCATTGCCAAAGATTGCCTAGCAACCAGGTTGCTGAATGGTAAGGTTCCAATCTCTTTGTGTCTTGTAAAGTTGAGTTTTATTATTGTTGTTGAAGCTATAAAACTCTTCGGGTTTGGCAATAGTTATGTACTTATGTTTATCTGTTCTAAAAATTGAGACACCAGACATATTTATGTAATATTATAAAACAATAGTCCACTAATTTGCCTCTACAATCATGAAACATTAATAAACTGTTTCCCCTCTTAGGGTTCATGCGTTGAGGTTAAACTACTCTCGGGGGAATAACCGTTTGTCAAATGAAGATGGAGTTCCCATGTCCTAATTGTTAACAGACCTTGTTTAGGAAATAGAAAATGAAGACTTGATTGTCTGCATTTTAAGTATAATACCCGTTCAAAGAAAAGAATTGCTTTTGCGGCATTGACATGAATGTCCAAAATGAAAACTTCGAATAAACTGGTTTCCACGAGCTCAGCATGCGCTTCTTGCCTTGTCTTTGGGGAAATCGGAATTCGTTATATGAAACTCAACAAAAAAACACTCACTGCAAGTTAAGAGTCTGTGAAAATGAAGAATGATCAGGTAGCCACCTCACTTTTGTTAGGACGGGGGACCCTTATACAACAATATCGGAAAGTAAAAAAGTTTTAATCTAAACTTGCTTTGGTTTAATAATGCGAGAAATTCATGCCCAGCCTCTTGCGGCCTTGTAGCCATTTTATTTTGGGTGGGCGTGGTTTTCTACCGTCTATTAATACCGTCTATTAAAAGGCCGAAGCTTTCATCCAACCTTTGATTCCTTAATGGCATAAGGCTTGTTTTTGGTAGTTCGAGTACCGCTCAGTCAAACTTTCCAAAGTCTTCATGCAGCCTTTTATTTGTTTATGGTATAAGGTTTATTTTGTTTTTTTTTATGCCTGCCGCAACCGTTGCAACAAAAAACTGTCGTTTTATATTTTTATTTTAACTATAAAAAGTAAGCAAAGTAAAGAAATTGGTAATTTGGTGCTCTCGAATGCAGGTTAATTCATTTTTAGGTCTGGCACATAAATTCAGGTCCGTATTGAGCAATTACGAAAAGTAAGGCGCACTTATCAATAAAAATGGGTAACGTTCTGGACTCCAAGTGAAGATTACTCCGACAAGTTGGGCAAAAACCGGTCGGTGGACGTCCTTATTTGCGGGGGCTCGCTGTACGAAACGGGGCGGACGCGAGGGGAAGGAATGCGATCCGGTTAACTCGATGCGTGGGATACGCGTCTACGGCGAAAGAACGCGGGAAGCTTCGTCTAGGGTTTCCTCTCTTCTCCGCTCCCTTCTTCCTTTCCCTCTTTTTTTTATATAGAAACTCATCCTCCTCCTTGTAGGGAAGAGGAGACTGATCCTCCACAGAGTGCATACCGAAGGAAGCCAGATCTCCTTGAGGTACTTTTTGCCTTCTCTTTGCTATGTTTTTTCCCCTCCATTTCTTTGTTTTTTCTTTTTCCTTTTGATCGATCGGTTCGATTTCGGCTTTCTGTAGCTCATGATCTTGGTTTTCTAGGAGGTTTCTTTCCTCATTCTTGCCTTTTTAAGTTGCTTCTCGTGTAAAACATCGGTTGTTTTTGTCTTTGTTTTTGTTTTCTCTTCGATCTCGATGAATACGCGTTTTATGTTGTTTTATTTGCGTTGATCTGTTGTTTGGACGGTGGATCTGGTGGTCTTGTTGCTTAGTGTTGGCAGGGCGTTGGGATTTGGGTTTATCGTTTGTTTTCTCGTCAATTTGTTTTACGAGACGCATCTGTTTGTTGTAAGAATTTATCTTTCTTGTAAGAAGTTATAACGATGCATGTTCTTGCAGGTCTGCTGTGAAAAGAAAATGGCTGAGCAGCAGCGGTATCCTTCTGTTGTTCAGAAATTGTCTGGGCAATCATACCTCTACTCGAGAATCTCTCCAAATTTACAGAACCGAAATGCCAGCATGCATCATATGTCTAACATGAGCCATGTTGCAGCTGTTTATAGTAACGGTGGCTTGCAGAATGCATTGCCTGCCTCTCCTATCTTTGTGCAGGCACCATCAGAGAAAGGGGTTGCTGGCTTCATGGTTGATTTTCTCATGGGTGGTGTCTCTGCTGCAGTTTCAAAGACAGCAGCTGCTCCAATTGAGCGTGTGAAGCTGTTGATTCAGAACCAGGATGAGATGATCAAAGCGGGTCGTCTTTCGGAGCCCTACAAGGGAATTGGAGATTGCTTCGGCCGTACAATCAAGGATGAGGGTATGATCGCACTGTGGAGAGGAAACACCGCCAATGTCATCCGTTACTTTCCTACCCAGGTACCTTCACATTTTCTGGTCTCATGAGTTGAGGACTTTGTTGCATTTTGTTTGTTCTCACCTTTTTAGTGGAGGGAACATGATCATCTCAAATTTGAAAATTGAAATGGACCGTAAATGACTGAATATGTTGAAAAGCGTGGAATGCAGTGTTGCGACTTGTGAGACGTTTATTGTAACCAAATGACTGAATATGCTGAAAAGCCTTCGATTTATATCTCTTTGATTGTCTACCAAACGTCCACTTATGCTTGATTATATTTTTGTTTGGTTCGTTCATTTGCTAACTTGGGAACTCTTTTGGTTCGCCAGGCTCTGAACTTTGCTTTCAAGGATTACTTCAAGCGCCTTTTCAACTTCAAGAAGGACAGGGATGGGTACTGGAAATGGTTTGCTGGAAACTTGGCATCTGGAGGAGCGGCTGGTGCCTCTTCCCTGCTCTTTGTGTACTCCTTGGATTACGCCCGTACACGTCTAGCAAACGATGCAAAGGCTGCGAAGAAGGGAGGAGAAAGACAATTCAACGGTCTTGTTGACGTGTACAGGAAAACCATCAAGTCGGATGGCATTGCTGGTCTTTACCGTGGGTTCAACATCTCTTGTGTTGGTATCATCGTGTACCGTGGCCTTTACTTTGGAATGTACGATTCCTTGAAGCCCGTGGTTCTGGTTGGACAGCTGCAGGTGGGTTTGCATAGTTCCATATATACAAGTTGACCGTCTTGTGGTCTGTATTCGATATTTCTATTATTGATGCTGGAGCTTTTTCTTTTTGTTTTTGACAATTGCAGGATAGCTTCCTTGCAAGCTTCCTCCTTGGTTGGGGAATCACAATTGGAGCTGGACTTGCATCCTACCCGATTGACACAGTTCGTAGAAGGATGATGATGACCTCTGGGGAGGCTGTGAAGTACAAGAGCTCCATGGATGCCTTCTCCCAAATCCTGAAGAACGAGGGAGCCAAGTCCCTGTTCA
The DNA here is from genome assembly GCF_008831285.2 of Nymphaea colorata. Lineage (NCBI taxonomy): Eukaryota > Viridiplantae > Streptophyta > Magnoliopsida > Nymphaeales > Nymphaeaceae > Nymphaea > Nymphaea colorata. The sequence continues at coordinate 25,656,175 of NC_045138.2, forward strand.
AGGGCGCGGGTGCCAACATTCTGCGCGCGGTGGCTGGTGCCGGTGTGCTCGCTGGCTACGACAAGCTGCAGGTAATCGTCTTGGGCAAGAAATACGGATCTGGAGGCGGGGGCTAATTGGTTTTCATTTGAGACCCCTTCCCCCAGATGGTGATGAAAAAATAAAACCTAGAAGCGAAGGCCTTTTTTACGGTTTGGTCGACGCGAAAATTTTTATTGCATTGTTCGGAATCCTATGCATTTGTCGGTATAATTTTTGGACGCATCTCTTGTTTTGAATAACTTACCAAACTTGTTGAGGCCCTTTTTCCCGTGCCCGCTTTGTGGCTGGGAGACTATTTTCTCTTCACTTTGGTGCGAGGCTCTTGAATCTCTCTCTCGATTAACTTGTGCGGAAGGTGCATCGTTCTTTGCCCTCAATTGTGTCTTCATCGAAATCGAGCTTCCGTTTGCCCAGAATGATGTAATGAAGTTGAAAATGGTTTATTAGTGATAAAAGTTGAAAGCTGTTGCCTGAAAAAGTAGTGCTGCAAGTGGAGTTTTCGGGGAACATTTTCCTTATGCTCATGTGCCTACTGATCTTCGAATCTCTGAATTTTTTATAGCCACTGAGGGTGTCCTAGTCAGATTGAATAATACTGAATCGAATAAGCTTGACAAATAAATCAAGCCCTTGCTATAATGACAATGTTAAATGTTGAAAAAAATGTTTTTCCAATGACAAAATGGAGAACTAAAAAAGGAAAAGCGTCGTGCCTCAAATGACGACGCTTTTACCTACATATCAAGTACTATAGCTTGGCTGCCATTGGGATGACAGAGGAAGGGCTGGCTCAAAAGGTTCTGAGTTCTTGCAGCGCTTCCTCGTATATAAAATCTCAAGCCACGGTCGAGCTCTGTAGAGCTGGGAAGGGCTTGAACATGGGTAATAGTGATATCCATGGTTGCACTCGAGCGGGTCTCTTATCATGGTGACGCTGCTTTTGTATCGGAAGACCTTGCTCCACTAGAAAAAGGTTTTTCGCAAGTTTTACAGTAAGTCAACCACTTAAACCTGATGGTTCCTCATCATCGAAAAAGAGAGGAGGAAAAAAAATGTTGCACTTTTCCAGGCAGTGCATATATGCCGGATGGTATGCCAGTCAATGAAATTGTTTATACAGTTCGGAAGGGAGACAACAGTTGTGAAGGAAGCTCGCTAACATACTGGTACCATGTTAATCCCCACTCTGTGCGCAAATTATGCATTTCTCTCCCATTTTTTGGGTTCCAAAAAGAAACCAACTGTAAGTAAAAAATATGGAAAAGGTAGGTCGGTGTGGATGAAATATATGTACCCTTTTCTATTTCAATATTGTGTACTAGAGAGACAGGCTGTGTGAGGATTTGGGTTACATAAGATGGTGTTATTAGAGTACCCCAAAATTCCCAATATTGTCAGGAGTCTCATTGAGGTGAAATAAAATGGCAGCTCCCTGGTTGCAACTCCTAGATCAGCACATGACAAGGTCTTGCCAGGAAAGGACTGGATAATTCATCAAAACAGCGAGTTTGAGCAAGCGCATAAATTGTAAGCACGGACAATAATAGGATTTCTGATTTGTAATTTGTTCAGAATACTTGTTTTATTGTTAAACATGTCATTAATGGGGGCAACCTATTTTCATCATGTTTAAGTATGCAAGCCTAAGTGAAGATCAGGACGAGAAGAGATCTATCTGTGTATATTTGAACCTCCATTCAGAGGAACATTCAAGCGTTGAGAAAAGAAGAAACACACCAGAATGTTTGTTATGCACATAATATATCTGTAAGACTAACATATTTATCTGACGACCAACTGTTCAAATTGTTGAGAATTACTGTTTAAGTTAAATACAACAACATCTTTACGCTGACATGAATGGACCTTGAGTAGTTTAAGACTCAAGCCCAACCGCATGGGGTATCAGCAATACCAATCAAATTCTGAGGAGCTGTTTGCTTTGACACCAAAACCTTTTTTTTTTTAAGAAAAACCTGGTTTTATGTCTGTTTTGTTGAAACAAAAACCAGGTTGTCCTACAAAACCGGGTTTCTTTATGGAGGAGGTGACAAGATGAACCGCCCTCACTGATAATGTGAATCCTCACCACAGCTTATGGGGATGAAACACTTCTTTGACGAGTTTCCTGCTGGAGGAGGCTGGTGGGAAATCGTCGGACTGGAGCCGCTTCGGCCAGGCGACGTAGGCCACACCATTTTTGGGCGACCTCTCATAAAAAATGGCAAAAGATATATAATAAAACCAGTATTTTTCTTCACCTCAGACCACTTTCCAGGCCACCTAGGTGCCGGGAAATTGGCTGTCCAAGTTTACCTCAATCTGGTTGACACCCAGTTTCGCTTGAGGGGAAGTGATAATGATAATATGGTGAGCAGCACCAACTGCCAAACTGAAGCATACGATGGAGCAGTTGGGAAATCAGTTTTACATGACACAGCAGTTACTAAATTCTGTAATTCCGATCATCAAACAAATAAGATCAATAATGCGGCAAACAACTGCCTCAACGTATAATTAAAATGCTCTCCACTCGCCCTCGTTAAGTGTCACGAGAGCAGAGTGGTTTTCTACCGTGGATGTAAGTTTCAAGTGAACTGAACCACGTAAACTGTGTGATCTCCTTGTGTTGGTTCTTTTCCTTTCTTACAGTGAGGCAGTCCTAGCTAGGGTATGTTCGAGTCAGCGAGCAGCAGAGAATTGGCTGGAGATTGGTTGTACACTTTTTCTATTTTTTAAACGAAAACTCCATTAAGGAGGGCTGACAAACAGAGAAAAAACCAGGTTTTTGGCAAATCTGTTTACCAAAGATCTTGTTCAGGGAGAAACTTGGTTTCAATTGAAACCAAGTTTTGGCAGATTGTCATCCCAGCAGAGCACGAAGCTTCTGATCACACGCTAGCTCCCACGCAGAAAACTATTCCAAATAAAGTACAATACGTATGCTGGTTGCACGTAAGAAAACAGAAAAAACAAAAAATAGAAGCATTCTTTCGCAAGATACGAGCAATCCGATGAGATAAGGAATAAAAGAATAAGATATATACTGGGGGACATTCAACAAATGAAGAAGCCACTCATACCCAAGTCACAAATCCCGTGCCTACAAAAAGAAGGTCCCGCTTATCTGACAATGATACAAGTGCCTGTTTGCTACGTAGAAATGCATACAGGAAAAATTAGAACATATTTTTAGCAGAAGTGTGGCCCAAAGATCACAAAGATACGAAACAAAAACCCAAGCGCCAGCATTCAGTCCCATCTTCCACAACCATAGACGCTTAAAAAAGCGACGGCGTAGGGTGAAATATTCAGGGCATTTTCTGACAGCAAAAAAAAATTGCAGCGGACAGCAGAAACGATGAACTTGTTCAAACAAATAGACATAAGCGATCACACAAATAAAGAACGTCTTCGATCAACACAAGCTAAGCCAGCAAAAAAGGTCACTCAGAAAACCATTGCCATAGAAAGGAAAACTAGGCCTGCATTTGGATCAAAATCCAACTTGGAACAAGCATTATATAAAGTAGGTACTAACAACCGTAGCAGAAGCCAGTCTACGTATATTTTTTCATCACAACGCACCCATATACTGAAGGAACATAAACAGGGCAATGGAATGTGCAATAGAGAAAAGAAGGCGTAAGGTGAAAAATCGAATTTTTAGTAACAAGGGAGCCAACTGAGTATCTGGATTACGAGTGCTTGGCTGAGCAGATGATGAGCTTTTGGCACCGATGCTGTCCCAATATCAGCCATGGCTCTCACAGACACCTCGACGTTGCGCAGATGGAGGGGGACTGACTGCAGGCAGAGCTTATGGGGGATGTGTTTCTTGTGCAAAGAAGAGTGATCAAGTTGGCACCGGGAATTAACCTCTCGCCCGCCCGGAAGTTGCCATTGCCGATTGCTCATGTGCACTCCACTGACGCTTTCACTCCCAAAAGTATGGAGCCGCTGCAGCAACACCGCGGAAGCGGGTAGTCGGAGGGATGTTGGAGCAGGGTTGCGGCCGCCTGAGAACGACCGGAGGTTCAATGGTTATTCAAAATCCAAGTTTTGGATGTGCCACCCAAACAAAAAGACAGCTTTAAAACTTTTAGATGAGGTTGTCATCCAAACGCTTCCTAAAAATACTTTCAGAAGGTTCCCACTTCTAATAGTTAATTTTACAGCTGTCAGGAAATTGAAAACTAAGAAATAATAACAAGTGAACAAGTGATGTTTTTCTCCACTAAACAAGATCGACAAGATTAATGCAATTTACTCCATAGAAAATCCTCTGTAATCGTTTACCTCTGCTTCCGATAGACAAAAGCTTCTTCAGAGCGTTGGCATCAATATCTCAAGCATTTTACTTCTTTTTATCATTGAAAGTTGCCAACTGTTGCAGTTTCTTTGAAGTTCCTCATGCCTTTGTAAAGAAGAATTACATGCCATTTTGCAATGATTTCTCAGTCCCGTAGCTGGGATCCTTTCATGTGATGTTCTTGTTTTCGCGAAGTGCAATGGGTTTCCGGGGCGTAAATGAGGTTTGATTGCTTGCCTCAGGAATTCAATCTCACAACTGAAATCGTTCATATCTTTGGTCCAGGACTTCTTGATCTGGTCATATCAGATCTCTCTATATTATATCAGGCTGCTACATGATTAAGTTAGCTTCATGAAAAAAAAAGTAGGAAACGAAAGCAGGCACTCGTTTCTTCTTTAGTTTACAAATGGCGAAGAACATTGATCAGGAAAGCAGACACCCAGCTCCTTTTCTTTTCATCATCACCTCTACCTCAGACTAGCTCGCTCACTCCATCTTCTTTCTCTTGTTTGTTGTTCATTTTCTTCTAATTTCTGTTTCTGTATGTTTTTTTTATTGCTCTTATTTTCTTTGCTATGTTTCTTTTCCCGTTTTTCTTTTCACTCTTATTACTTGATGTTGGTGTCGCCTTGTCATTGTCTGTGCTTTTGTCTTAAATGAATTCTCATTTTGTCGGTTTTCTCTCTCTTTATAATACATTACTCACAGACTTCGTCACAAAATATCTTGTTGAAAATAACCAGTTATTTAAGTAGACATTCATCAAGATAAGATTGATGGAGTAACTCCTCGGCCACATTCAACAACTTCTTATTTAAAAATATAACCAATATTCGAGTTTGGCTTAATGGACTTGATCAACTTTTGTTCAAAGACGGATAAGGGAATTGCTTTGCAAATGGACCACTATTTTATTGATATATAGATGAACTTGATTTCCTTATTCATGAAACGGTACTGATCTTTTGGCTTTATAGATTTGCTTTGAGTTCACTTGAACAAAAGAAACTTCAAGTTGCAGTTTCCTTGAGAAAGCAGAAAAAGGAAAAGGAAAAGGATGTTGGGCTTCCGCATGCTGAGAGCCGATCCCAGCAGGTGTATGACCACATTGAAATTTGACGTCGTCCAACTTTTTTTTTTTTTAACGAAAGTATTAATTCATCTAGCAAATTAATTACCTGTAGCTCCAAAAAAAATTAAGAGTTAATCTGCCACGGGTTCTCACTGCCCAAATTTCCTAGAGGCGTTGTTAGAAATTCAGGATAGATTCTCCCAGGAAAGGATACTACTGAAGAAAATAGAGGCGATATCAGTAAGGAAACTCTTGATCAAGAAAGAAAGGAAGAAAGAAAGGAGGAAAACAGAGGAAGTCAGCGTTACAATGCCAAAGAGGAAAACAGAGGAGTCAATGAAGAAACTCCAGCCAGCCGTGACAATGAAAACAGTAACGGCTGTAATCACTATAATGCCAACAAGGAAACACCAGCCCATCATGACGCTGGAGACAGTAACGATTGTAATCGTTACCATGGAAAGAAGGAAACATTGTCATCTGGCCAACCATGTGAAGAAAGAAATACAAAGACAATGGCTGCCAGGCAGCTGTCAAACAGAGAGACAACTCAACAAAGAAATAACGACTGTAAATCAGATACAGTTTCCTTCTGTAAAGATCGATATAGATCTTGTAATTCAGGAAATAATGATGCTTGTAATTCTATTATAAATAGAAGAAAGAACCAGGCCTATCGTCACTAAGAACGATAGCTGCCCTTGTGGATGTAGGTGTGATTTTACACCGAACCACGTTATATCAGGCGTTAGTCCCTTAAATCTCTGTTTTTCTTTATGGTATCAGAGCAGGACAACCCTATGGCGCAGAGCAATTCTTCCTCAAGCATGGCATCAGCTCCAAGCAAATACCCTTACCCATACAATCTGAACGTTGCCAACTTTGTGTCGATCAAGCTCAATCAAGGTAATTTTCTGCTTTGGCAAACACAGATGCTGGGGCTCATCGAGAGCCAAGATATGACTGGTTTCCTAGACGGAGAATACCAGCCGCCCGCACAGTTCCTCACTGCCTCTGCTGAAAGTACAGTCACAGGACTGAATCCCGACTATCTTGCTTGGCGAAAGTCGGATCGTCTTCTTAAAGGATGGATCACTGGGACTCTTGCGGAGGAAATCCTAGGCATTATCATCGGACAACAAACTGCCATGGAGGTATGGACCACTCTAACTCAGCATTTTGCTAATAAATCTAAGGAGCGAGAAATGTTTCTTATGCAAAAACTTCAAATGCATAAGAAAGGGAACTCGTCCATTGATGAATATATTCGCAGCTTCAAGAAAATTTCCGATGAACTCACTGCTATTGGAAAGCCTATTACAGACGAAACTAAAGTCTTTTGGCTCCTCACTGGCCTCAGAAAAGATTATGAATCTTTTCGAACAACCTTATTGACAACCATGCTGAAACCACCAGCACCCTCATATCTTGAGGTAGTTGCTCTTCTTCAAAATCATGAAACTATGAGGACGTTAGAAGAAGATTCTTCTAGCACCCACGTTGCTTTTTTCAGCCACCGTCAACCTAATCAGAGGTACAAGGGAAGCAAAGTGGTTCATGGAACTCAGTCAACAAAAACAAAGACGGCAATATGAACCGATCAGCTCCAGAAAAAGGCATAATATGCCAAATATGCAGCAAAAGAAATCACACCGCTCTCAACTGCTGGGATAGGTTCAATCAAGTGTTTCAGTCACAGAAGGCCCCACAAGCTTTAACCATCACGAAAGCATCTGAAAATCAAGATCAACAATGGTTTCCTGACACCGGTGCATCGGCTCATGTGACGTCTAACACAGGTATACTCAGTTCTCTATCTAAATATTATGGGACAGATAAAATTATGGTTGGAAATGGAGAAAAATTGGATATTACTCATATAGGGCAGGCTACTATAGCTAATGGGCGACAAAAACTGGTTCTTGATAATGTTTTAGTCGTCCCCAAGATCAAGAAAAACCTTATCTCTGTCAGTCAGTTAACGTCCGATCTTCCTTATGTTTTTGAATTTTCAACTAATGAATTTGCTGTGAAGGAAAAGATGACCAACAAAGTGATAATTACGGGAAAGAGGCATGAAGATCTTTATGCAGTTGAAAATAAGAGAGAAAGCAGCGACCGGATCCATGAAGTTCATTTCTCTACAAGATTTCAAGCAGCAACTAAAGAAGTTTGGCACCAACGTCTAGGTCACGTTCATAGTGAGGTAGTACATTTTCTTGCAAATAAAAAGGCCATTCGTGTGATAGGCCATAGTTCCTTAAACAGCATATGTTCTAGTTGTCAAATGGCAAAAATGTGTCGTCTTCCTTTCTTACCAGTGGATGAGCATTGTGAAAAATTTATTGATAAAGTTCATTGTGATTTATGGGGACCAGCCCCTGTTATTTCAGTTGCTAAATTTCAATTCTATGCTGTTTTCATTGATGAAGCCACCCGGTTCACTTGGTTCTATCCCTTGCGTTACAAATCCGAGTTATATCAAGTGTTTACGATTTTCCATAAATATGTTGAAAATCAGTTTGATACAAAAATTAAGACATTTCAAACTGATGAAGGAGGTGAATTCAATAGTCTCAAACTTGCAGCGTATTTACAAGAACATGGTATACATCATCACAAAGCTTGTCTTAAAACGCCACCCCAAAATGGAATGGCAGAACGGCATCACAGGACCATTATCGAACTCGGTTTGGCAATGAAGTTCAATGCTAATATACCAGCTCGATATTGGGTTGAAACCTTTTCCACTGCAGTTTGGCTTATTAATAGACTACCCACTCCTACATTGAAGATGAAATCTCCTTTTGAATTGGTTTTTGGAAAAAGTCCGTCTTACTCTTGCTTGCGGACATTTGGGACTAGATGTTTTCCATATCTCAGAGATTACGCTCTCAACAAACTTGAACCAAGATCTTTACCTTGTGTATTTTTGGGTTATAGTAATACACATAAGGGATACAAGTGCTTATATCCACCTATAGGGAAAATATATATTTCCCGACATGTTGTCTTTGATGAAAGTATCTTCCCTTATAAACAACCTGGAGCACTCTTTTCTTCTACATCAACCAGCAACAGTGGGGCGACTTACAGTGATTGGATTGCATTAGATCATTGTTCAGATGGTAACAATGATAATTCATATCAAGTGGTTGATCATCATCTCTTGCATGATGGTTTATAGACACTGCTTTTTGTCCAAGAGCCACCTAGCAGACACGACAATGTTTCAACACAAGAGACACATGATATAGGTGCAAATGATCTACTCTCACCAAACAATGAGGCTGAAAGTCAACAGCCTACAGGACAACGGCCGTTCCAAGGAACCTCCAATATTCATTCAATGGTAACTCGGGCTAAGGTTGGTACCTTAAAACCAAACCCTAAGTATTTTTTGGCCTTAACGGTACCACTTGAACCCAAAACTGTTAAGCAGGCCTTTAAAGATCCAGGTTGGGTCGCTGCTATGAAAGAAGAGTTACGTGCCTTGGAACAATGCCACACTTGGACGTTGGTACCTCGCCAATCAGGTATGAACATTGTTTCAACTCGTTGGGTCTTTAAAACCAAACTCAAAAGTGATGGAACGGTTGAGTGACTCAAAGCTAGACTGGTTGTGCGCTGGTTCAACCAAGTGCCTGGCATTGACTTTCTAGAAACCTTCTCTCCTGTTATAAAGCCAGCAACTATTAGAATTGTGCTTACTATAGCTCTTTCTCACAACTGGGATATTCGACAAATGGATGTCAAAAATGCCTTCTTGCATGGTGATTTGGATCAAACTGTATTTATTGAACAACCACCAGGATTTCTTGACGATCAAAAACCAAATTATGTGTGCCAGTTACACAAAGCTCTCTATGGTTTACGTCAAGCTCCAAGAGCATGGTACGATCGGTTCAGAACTTATCTTCTCTCAAAAGGTTTCTCTCCAGCATCTCTGATTCCTCGTTATTTATCTATAAAGAAGGTCATGGTGTCATACTTTTATTATTGTACGTCGACGATATCATATTAACTGGCAGCAACCCTATGCTACTTGAAGACTTCATTCGAGATATTAGCAAGGAGTTTTCTATGAAGGATCTTGGTTATCTTCATCACTTCCTTGGCATAGAAGTGATCAAATTTTCTGGAGGGCTCTTCCTCAATCAAAAGCGATATGCCTATAGCCTGCTGGAAAGAGCAAATATGACATCGTGCAAACCGGCCGTCACTCCCTTGGTTCAAAATTACAAAAATCTGGTTGATGACATACCTTTTTCCGATCCGACACTCTTTCGAAGCTTGGTGGGAGGCCTCCAATACCTCACGTTCACGCGGCCTGACATCTCCTTCGCTGTGAACTTTATCAGCCAATACATGCAATCACCCATGGTCAGCCACTTTCAACTACTTAAAAGACTCATTCAATATGTTAGTGGTTCCATTGATATCAGATGTCATTTACATTCGCAAGTGTAACTCCAACTTCATGCCTTTTCTGACTCCGACTGGGTGGGATGCCAGGCAACACGTCGCTCAACTACTGGTTTTGTTACGTTTCTTGGCACTAATCCTATTTCATGGACAGCAAAGAAGCAACCTACAGTGGCCAGATCTACCACCAAGGCTGAGTACCGATCAATGGCATCTGCTGCTGCCGAATTAACCTGGATTACATATATCCTCAAAGACATCGGACTCTATCTCCCAGAACCACCGGTCCTCTACTGTGACAACATGTCTGCACTTCAAGTCTCTATCAAACCGGTTTTTCACTCTCGCATGAAGCATGTCAAATTAGATTATCATTTTCTAAGGGAAAAGGTTGCACTCAGTCTTCTTACGACTCAATTTGTTCCAACGACCCAACAGGTGGCCGACATTTTCACCAAGGCTCTCTCTCGAACCACTTTTGAATTTTTAAGAGGCAAACTAGCGCTTTCCATACTGCCGCCTAGTTTGAGGGAGGCTGAAGAAAATAGAGGCGATATCAGTAAGGAAACTCTTGATCAAGAAAGAAAGGAGGAAAACAGAGGAAGTCAGCGTTACAATGCCAAAGAGGAAAACAGAGGAGTCAATGAAGAAACTCCATCCAGCCATGACAATGAAAACAGTAACGGCTGTAATCACTATAATGCCAACAAGGAAACACCAGCCCATCATGACGCTGGAGACAGTAACGATTGTAATCATTACCATGGAAAGAAGGAAACATTGTCATCTGGCCAACCGTGTGAAGAAAGAAATACAAAGACAATGGCTGGCCAGGCAGCTGTCAAACAGAGAGACACAACTCAACAAAGAAATAACGACTGTAAATCAGATACAGTTTCCTTCTGTAAAGATCGATATAGATCTTGTAATTCAAGAAATAATGATGCTTGTAATTCTATTATAAATAGAAGAAAGAACCAGGCCTATCGTCACTAAGAACGATAGCTGCCCTTGTGGATGTAGGAGTGATTTTACACCGAACCACGTTATATCAGGCGTTAGTCCCTTAAATCTCTGTTTTTCTTTAACTACTACAGTTACAGACCTCCTCCGTGTCAATGAATCGATTAGAAACTCCTTTTGCAGTACTGCTGTTTGCGGCAGCAGCCATGGCTTACAACATCCAGGCGCTCCCGTCGACAAGCATCTGCTATGAAGGCTTGAACAAAACGACCGACAAAACCATACTGTGGAAGTACAGAGATAGGATTCTTCTCTCGCTGGCAGCTGATGTGTCTGTTACCGGATTCGCAGCGGCGAGTGCCGGCCAACCTCCCCATCAACAATACGGCCTCGCTATGTGCCTGGGAAGTTCCTCCCAGGAGGCCTGCCAGAGCTGTATTTCTTTTTTACGGCTGCGTTTGGATGATTTTGATTGTGAATCAAGCACTTTCTCGGGGGAGAGCTGTTTCCTGCGGTTATCTTCTGTAAATGTTACCGGAGTCATGGACTACCAGATGCTAGTTGCGATCAGCTCCGGTGGTAACGCATCGGATAACGCTGCTCTTTACGATCAGATGTTGAAAAATTTCCTGAACAACCTAACTTTCGTCACTCTAACCAGCGGGCAAAGCCTGACGTTTGCAGAGGGGGAGATTAGGTTCAACTCTACCAGCAAGATACACGGCCATGTGCAGTGCACGAGGGACATCTTGTTGGGAAACGTAATGCGGGCCCTAAATATAACTCAGCTACAAACTCGAATTTATAAGGAGAAAATCCAGCAGAGTCTCGACGTCCAAACTAATACTCAATAATAACTTTGGCAAAATATACTTGAACAAGTAAATTATTTATTCATCAAACTGGATATTACAAAAGCGGGCTTAAGAAAACTCACCTCGGCTCACGCAGTGAGCTAACACACCCAACGCCCTTGAAGCTTCAACACTCAAGTTCACGAAGTGAACACACCAGCACTCACCAGCTCACAAAGTGAGCACACACTAAAACTCAACCCAACTCACAACGCTCAACCCAACTCACAATTTTTCACACAATCTCACCATGGCCCAACGTCCCTATTTATAGGGAGAGAAAGTCGGTGGATGAAGCTTCCACCGATTTCCACATTGTTTCTTTTTTTAATTATTTTTTTTTCTTTTTAATCATTACCGACATTATAAGCACCGACTTTATAAAGGAGAGGCTTGTACCGACTCTCTACCACCGACTTACAAAAAACGGAAGAGGCTTGTAGTCTCTTGGGTCTTCTCGACCCTTCTCAAGAGTCGGTGATGACTCTTTTCAATCTCCCCCTCATTACCGACTCTTGACTCAGGACACTTAACATTCTTCGAAGCTTGGTGAACGTTTGCACTGGCAGGCCTTTGGTAAAGATGTCAGCAACTTGATCTTCTGAAGCGATTGGCTGCAATTGAATTTCTCCTCTGAGTACCTTTTCTCTGATAAAATGATGTTCCACTTCTATGTGTTTTGTTCGAGCATGGAAGACAGGATTTTCTGCAAGTCTGACTGCACTTTGATTATCGCAGTAGAGTCTCACTGCATAATCCACGTCTTGTTTAATGTCTTTCAGCAGTCGCATCAACCACACACATTCTTGTGCTGCTTGAGATGCTGCTCTATATTCAGCTTCTGTTATAGACAGTGAAACTGTCGAATTCTGGACGAAGTCTGCGAATAAATATTCTCCGTATACGGGCCTCACTGATCTTTGACTCAGGATCAATTTGAGATATCTCTCTACAGATATTTTTAACCTTCATAAAATATTCTGCTATCGACATGCTTCCTTGTGTTACTGTAGCTAGATCATTTTCTAACAATTGTAGGCGGGCATCATTAGCTTGAAAAAATAGGGTTGCAAAAGCATCCCATGCTTCTTTAGGAGTCGTAGCATCTCGTATATGCTCTAATAAATTTTTCTCGATTGATACCTTAATTGCAAATAAAGCTTTTCCTGCTTTGATCATCCATTTCTTCTTCGCTTCCTCGTCGACAGGAATATTAGTGTCTGATCCCAATACAATCTCCCATAATTCTTGTCCTAGAAAATACGACTCCATACAAGATTTCCAATAGCCATAATTACTATTGTTAAGTTTCTCAATATTGTTTAATGCAACTGCTAATGCCGCCATAATTCCAGGATATAATTATTCCAATAAATCAGCCCTCAGACAGAACCTCGCTCTGATACCACTTGTTGGATAACGTAATGCGGGCCCTAAATATAACTCAGCTACAAACTCGAATTTATACGGAGAAAATCCAGCAGAGTCTCGACGTCCAAACTAATACTCAATAATAACTTTGGCAAAATATACTTGAACAAGTAAACTATTTATTCATCAAACTGGATATTACAAAAAAGAGCTTAAGAAAACTCACCTCGGTTCACGCAGTGAGCTAACACACCCAACGCCCTTGAAGCTTCAACACCACACCCAACGCCCTTGAAGCTTCAACACTCAAGTTCACGAAGTGAACACACCAGCACTCACCAGCTCACAAAGTGAGCACACACATAATCTTGCCATGGCCCAACGTCCCTATTTATAGGGAGAGAAAGTCGGTGGATGAAGCTTCCACCGATTTCCATATTGTTTTTTTTTTTAATTATTTTTCTTTCTTTTTAATTAGCACCGACTTTATAAAGGAGAGGCTTGTACCGACTCTCTACCACCGACTTACAAAAAACGGAAGAGGCTTGTAGTCTCTTGGGTCTTCTCGACCCTTCTCAAGAGTCGGTGATGACTCTTTTCACATCTCCATGGCTAATTGCAGCGCTTGCTGGCGAAGCTGACCGAATCCTTCATCCAGGAAAATCTGGCAGCTCGAGGGACGAGAGCGATATTTTGCTCAGAAAATTGCGTCATAAGGTACGAGTTGGAGAGCTTGGCGGCGATTCCACCACCCGCTTTGCCGCCACCAATTCCCGCCACCAGCCAGACCTCATCAAATCCATCGAGTAAGCACTCTCTGGTCTGCATCGCTTTACCCTGTATGATTGGTTTACCATGTCCTTTACTCATGGATGACATTATGCTTGCATGCTATGCACTTCGACTAAAGATGAAAATCACATTCATGTACTTATTTCTGTCATATATTATATATGTATAGTTACGGCCATGCTAAAACATCAATAGATTAATCTTGAAAATTGTTTTCTCGATACCGCGTTTCCCTTTGAAATTTCCAAAACGACATTTTCACGCTTTCATGCTGACTTTGATTCCCGTCCAATAAACTGGCTCTATAGATATCAATTGAGGTGGATCAGGTAACCAAATATCAACAAGCCCCATGTCTAATATGCTGAACTCTTATGGTTGATAAAGAATGTGATTTTAAGATTTAAAGTTATATGTATGATCTCCCAATTAATTTGTTTCATATGGTCTGAACTAATATGGGTGCTTTCAGGATCCGACCGTAACTTGCTGATCAATGGATATAATGTTGTCATCGCCCTCATTACTTTGGCATCTTCGGCTTCGGTTCTTTGAGAAATGGTTGAAGCAGAAAAAAATGGTGGGGATTGGGGAAAGCAGGAACTTAAATTCCATAAATTTAGCAAGTAATGAAGCTTGGCATGAGTTGGTATTGCCGTCACTGTGATCATTATCATGTATGAAAACTGTGTGGATGTGTCTTTGTTTTCGTGTGGATCAGGCCGCACCGTTATCCACTTGCAATTTATTTAGTGTGCTGACCGGAATCATTCTTATAAAGATTCGGTGATAATATTATAGAATCCTATAAACAGCAAAAAAAAATTGCAAGTGATGAAAGGTGGCAAAAGAAAATTATCCACTCTCTGTTATGACTCATCCCAATACGGCTTAGGGAACTAACACTCACGGGAATTAAATTGAAAATACAGACCTCCAAGTATTACAGTCATTCATATCTTGGGTCCAGGACTTCTTGATCTTGTCGTATCTGATCTCACTAGGCTGTCGCTTGATTAAGTTATCTTCATGCAAACAAAAAAAGGAAAAAGGAGGAAACATAATAAACTTTTCTTCAAAGATGGAAAAGGGCATGCTGCCATAGTGCTGTAGAAAATGTTGAGATAATAATGGCGACAAGAATGTTGCTGCTTCCAAACCACTGTAGCCCGACCCCTGTTGCATCAAACAAGAACTATGTCAAATGTCTCACTTTTCAAACAAAAGCAGTTTGTCAGACTTATATTAAGATCGTCTTCTCCTGCTCATTATCTATGGCGATGTTAATCCTAAACAAGTAAAGAAAATTGAGGCACACACATATCACAGGGAGACTTCAATTATGCTTGTGAGGTTTCCTAATCAACTTACTTGGTGCGATTGAAGAAGACGGCTGTAGCAGCTGGTACCCAATAATGCAAGTTCGTGAGTAGACCATGACGTCCGTCACGTCGATGCTGTCCTTCTGAATCCTTGAGGTCAAATTTGCCAAGCATGTGCCACAGTCGACGAGGGAGATGTCTCTTGAGCATTGCACCGAGCTGTGGATTGTCTGACCGGCCGTGAGGTAAGTGTCTCCGGCCGCGAACATCAGCCTGGATCGGCTGCCGGTGGCAATCGCCGTAAGGTTGCTCAGGAGCCTTACCAACTGCTGGTTGAAGACGGCACGGTCCAAAGCGGCAGGGTTGTTAGTGTTGTAGATGCCGGCGATCAGTTCCGCGTCGGCAACGCCCAGGAAGTTCGAAGGAGAGTATCTTACCACGCAATGGTCATACCACATCTGCCGAGACCCACAGAGGGAGGATGTTCCCTCAGTGGCCTTATCGATGCAGCCCCTGCAATCCACGCTTGAGGCGTCGCCAAAGCAGAGGGCTGTGCCATAAACTCGATTCGGTGGCTGTCCGGCGACCCCGGCGGCGAAGCCAGTAAGAGACGCGTTGGGGCGCAGGGCGAGGAGCAGGCTGTTGACGTTTTGCAAGTAGATGGCGCTGACATTGTAGTCCCCGGGTGGAACGTAGCATACTGAGAACGGAGAACGATTGGCAGTTTCGGCCTTGGAGATTGTTGTTGCTAATGCTACGAATAGGGTCGCGCAGAAACAGAGAGTTTGTTTGATCATCCTTATGGAGGAAGAAAGCTGAATTTGTGACAATGGAGGGCCGATTTGGGGTGCAGGAGGATGGATTATGATGTCTACTAAATGGCAAGCGCGCGAGATTCTTTTGGGAGCGACCAAGTATCAATCAAGATGCTTAATATTTGGACAACTGATAAAGGAAGGAAATGGACGAAGAAATAAAGGATGAGAAGGATATATATATATATATATAGAGAGAGAGAGAGAGAAGGCTAAAGCGTGGAACAAGGGAGGGTCAACAAGGTTGTTGAATTTGGAGATCTTATAAGGAAGGAAGGAAATAAAGGAAGAACTAAGAGAATGACAAAAGGAGTGCAGGGGCCGAGCCACAGGTTTCAAGGGAGAAGCTAATAAACGGACAAGGGTTTACATAGAAGGAAGGAAGTAGACTTTTGTTTTCGTAGACGACTTTAAAACCTGCCAAAGTGGATGAGAAACAAGGAGAACGAGTGTGACATACATACATTCAACTCCATTCGAGTAATACTGACGTACTGGTATCATATAAGGTGTTCGCATTCAACATGTTTGACTTGTAATATCTAAATATTGTTCGTCGTAGTATCTTATAAATATATATCTATCTGGACTATTATAAATAAAGTCCAGTTGACTTTCTGTCAATGGCCGAGATTTCGTTCAAAGGATGGATAAGAATCATACACCAGACGTGAAGTCACAGTTCTGGATTTAGCGAGGTCGGAACGGTTCAATCGGCCAGCTGTTCAGAAAGGATGAACTCAACCTGTCTTTCCAAAAATCTGGACCTTATGCTCCCAATTCCCAAGGACGTGTGACGGGGCTGAGATAGATCTGGATTCGGATCGCTGGATTTGGATTTGATGCTAGGAGTTTGGTCGATATATTTACCAAAGCTGGTACGAACCCACTCACAGTTGTAGCTGAAGATATGTGCTCATAGAACAACTGCTTTTAATCAACATTCACAAAGTCATGAGTTTATAATCACACATTCCAAACTGCTGACAAAAATACAAAGGTATAATACACTCTGACTCAACACGTACAACCTTAACTCTTTTCATCACCTTTATAAGGAGAAAGAATGAGGAATTCCAAGACACAGTGCTGCTGTAGAAATTGTTGAGATAATGGCGACAAGAATGTCGTTTCGAATCCAGTAGAGCCCGATCCCTGTTGGTACCAAACATAAACTATGTCAAATGTCTCACTTTTGCCCAAAAAACAGTTTTGCAAGCTTATATTAAGATCATGATCTTGCGAAGAATCAAACTATGTTAATGGTTAATTCAGATGATTGAGAAGGTAACAGGATTCCAAGACGTGGAGATTGAGAACCCCTGGTTTTAGGATTCCAATCGTTTCATAATGTTGAAAGAGTTACGGCTCTCGGCTTATCATAATATGCGAATAAAGGATGCGCCAATGTACATCATGTACATTTTAGACTATTTGTATATAGAGGTAAACGGTCTTTCTTTGTCCGATTCGAATTGTAATTTCTTTTCAACAAAAAGTTAAATCTAATTGCTCATTCACATGGTAAAATATAGGAAAACGAGCGCATTCGTGTTATTTTTTCAAAAGATTAAAAATGATGAAGGCAATTTGCTATGAAATTTTGACGATGACTGTCATGAAATGTATAGAAAATGCATATAGACCCATCACTGGCTCTTTTTGGTAACCGCGTCCTCTCGTGCTGATTATCACGCAGATATTACTTCCAACGCGAGCAAAGAAAATTGAGGCACACCCATTATGCTCTCGCATGGTTTTCCGAAGTCAACTTACTTGCTGAGCTTGAAGAAGGCAGCTGTGGATTTTTTTCCCGCGGGTTTGCATCGGAAGAAGGCAGCTGTGGCACCTGGTACCTAATAATGCAAGTTCCTGAGCTGATGAAGACGTCCGTCTTCTCGTTGCAGCACGTCTGGATCCTTGAGGTCAAATTTGCCAAGCAGGTGCCGCAGTCATTGAGGGAGATGTCCCTTGTGCATTGCACCCAGCCGTGGATCGTCTGACCGGCCGTGACCGAAATGTTTCCGGTCGCGTACTTCATCTCGGATCGGTTGCCGGCGGCAGTCGTCGTAAGGTTGGTGAGGAGCGTTAGCAGCTGGGTGTTGAAGAGGGCAGGGTCCGAAGTATCAGGGCTGTCGGGGTTGGTGCCGGAGACGACGTCCTCCGTGTCCAGAACGCCTATGAAGTTCGAAGGAGAGTATCTCACCATACAGTGGTCATACCACATTACCCAAGACTCGCAGACGGAGTCTGTTCCTTCGGTGGCGTTATAGATGCAACCCCTGCAATCCTCGCTTGAGGCGTCGCCGTAGCAGAGGATGGTGCCATAAACTCTGTTCGGGGGCTGGCCGGCGACCGCGGTGCCGAAGCCAGTGAGGGACGCGTTGCGCCGCAGCGCGAGGAGCAGGCTGTTGACGCTTTGCTTGTAGGCGGTGCTGGCCTTGTAGTCCTCAGTGGGGTCGTAGCAGACCGCGAAAGGAAAATGAGCGGCACCTTTCGCCCGGGAGACCGTCGCTGCTAATGCTGTGAGTAGGATGGTGCAGAGGCCAAGAGTTCCCTTCATCGTTGTCGTCGAGGACGGAAGCTAATTTAGGTGGCCAACAATGGAGGGTCGGTTTGGGGTGTGGGACGATGGATTCTAAGTGTCAATCGAGATTCCTTTGGAAGCACAGAGCATCAATCGAGATGGAGAGATCCCGTAAAGAAGGAAACAGAGGAAGAACAGAGAACGTGAAAGAGTCGTATCGACCGATCCGCCGGTTTAAGGACGAAGCTGAGAAATTTACAAGACTTTACGTAGAACCAAGAAGTTGACTTTGTTTTCGTAGATGACTTGGGACATGCCATTCCACATACCAGACGAAGAAGACGGCGATCTCCAGGCTGTTGGGCGCCGCTGTATTAATAAGCCTGAATGGAGGGCCGACAAATTGTATCGTTCTTCCGTTGGCTAATGAAAACCGTGGGCTAGAAATCATCTTTTCAACAAAACCAGCTTTCCAGTAAGGGAAAAACCACATCAATAGAAAATTTATTTAATTGCGGATTGGCTTCGGGCCTGTACATGTTTAGTATTATATAATAAGCAATCACTAAGTTTTACACAAAGTCGGCTTGGAGGAATGCCGTTAATTGGATTCCATATAGTATGGACATACTGGCATTATGTATGGCGTTCACATTCAGCATCTCCAACTTGCAGTATCTAAATATTAATTCACAGTCGGTATCTGGATATCTGTTTGGACGAGTCCCAAAATAGTTGATTTTCTGCCAATATCCAAGACTTAATCCATCCTTCAACGGACAGGAACCGTTGGCCTGACGACTGACGTGCATCTGAATCGTTGGTGCGTGTTTAGTACATACAGTAAGCATTTAGTTCAGATGGAAGTTTACAGAGCATCTGGCTGGCTTTAAATTTGTATGTGGAATTTCTATCTTTGAGTTTCAAAATTGCAAATGTGACTTGGAAACATGTGTGTCTGTGGAATCTACTGTAGTTTAACTGTGTAAGCATTCAATCTGAACAGGGAGTTGCGGCTTGTCGTTACAGAGCATAAGGTGATTAAAGGAGGAGAGGAAGAAAAGAAATAGTGGCAACACAGGCTCATCTACAACAAAATTGATGGCGGAAGCCGACAGAGAGATAGTGGCAGTGGCTAACTCCTGCTAAAGACCCATAGGTGACAAATAGGCAACCGGTTAGATTATTATTGCAGGCCTGTTAATCGAGATCAATCATAGGACTGCAGGACATTGTTGGCGGCCTCTAATCCAGAAGATAACAATTCTAATGTTGGTTTGGCTTCACCCCACGTCCAAAATGGAATTCCACTGGTGCAGCAACGTAACTGCACTACTATTAATTCTTGTTGTTTCCTCTTTTCGAAAAGGAAGAAAACAGATTTTCCTTTGTCTATAACTCAAATGGTAAAATAGTGTGCTAGTTATTTTCTTCCCAAAAAGTTAAAAGCATGTATGTTGCTTTCAAAATGCGGAAATAATTGTCATGACACATCCAAACACCTACACTGGAATATAAAATGAATATGGATTCTTTCACAATACCTATTTTTAATTGGATTTTATTCCAGTATTATTTTTCTTTTTTTAGAAGTAAGCCAAGTAGTGTTTGTTGTGAGGTATACATCCCAACAGGGCAATAACTTGAGGAGTACTTTGAGAGAAGATTATGGAGGAAGAGAGCTAAATTAGTTAGGTCAGCAACAACGGAGGGTCAACAAGATTGTTGAAACTTGGGGAGATATCTCAAAGAAGCCAAAGCCCTTCTCCCTTCTTCCTTGCCCTGAGGTTCAAGACTGCTTCTGGACTTGAGTGGACTTACGGTTACTCCATTTAATTCGACAGTACTAGAAGGGTAGTGCCCACGAGAATTTGAGAATAAGAGAAAGAAAATGATGGAAGAAATAAGAGACTGAGAAAGAAGTGTAGCCGCAGAGCCGCTGGTTTCAAGGAAGAAGCTAATAAACAGAGAAGGGTTTACACGTAGAATGAAGAAGTTGACTTTGCTTTAGTAAACGTCTTTAAACATGCCATCGCAAGTGGACGAGAAACACGGGGAACGGGTGGGGCATAAATACATTCGACACTATTCAAGTAATCTAGACGTACTGGTATTATATAAGGTGTTGCCATTCAGCATGTTTGACTTGTAATATCTAAATATTTGTCCTTTATAGCATCTGAATATATGTTTATCTGGACTATTAGACCCACAATAAATGAACTCCAGTTGTCTTTCTACCAACAGCCAAGATTTCGTTCAAATGATGGATAAGAATAATATGCCTGACGTGAATCACGGTACTGGATTTAGTCAGATCTGGCAATCTGCCAGTTCAAAAAGGATAATCTTCATAGAACAACTGCTTTCAATCAGCATTCACAAATCATGAATTTTTATTCACGCATTCCAAACTGTTGACAAAAATATACAGGTTTACACTTTGCTTCAACACAATCTTACTCTTTTTCATCTTTAGAAGGAGAAACGATGAGGAATTCCAAGACACAGTGCTGCTGTAGAAAATGTTGAGATAATGGCGACAAGAATGTCTCTCCTGATCCAATGGAGCGCGACACCTGTTGGTATCAAACATAAACTATGACAAATTGCCCAAAAAACAGTTTTGCAGGCTTATATCAAGATCCTGATCTTGCGTAGAATCAAACTATGTTCATAGTTAATTCAGGTGATTGAGAAGGTAAACGACCCAGCTTTTAGGATTCCAATCGGGCCCTCGGCTTATCATAAATGTTAATAAGGGATGCGCAAATGTACATGATGTAAATTTTAGACTATTTGTTTATGGAGGTAAATTGTCTTTCTTTGTCCAATTCGATTTGTAATTTATTTTCAACAAAAAGTTAAATCTTGGTCTAATTCAAATGGTAACCTATGGGGACACGAGCGCATTCTTGCTATTGAAGGCCTTTTAATAAGAAATTCCACCATGATTGTCATGAAACATCCAAATAACTGGATCATATACAAAATGCGTATAGGTTCTTTTACATTATTGCTTATTTTAGTGAGTTGAATCCTTTATATCATGTGATTTGATGAGAGGTTGAATATGCTAATTCAGTTCCCAAGGTTAGAGCTACTTTGGGACTTGGGTCGAATGCGAGATACCTTGCAACTACGGTACAATGCATTCACTATAAGAAAAAATTAATCTACAAGTCTTTTCTAATTTTGAGACATATTTGTACAATACTCACCACATGGTGGTTTCTAATGTCAAACGGTCCCTATCTATTTGACAGTTATACAGAGTTTCATAAATTTTTC
This sequence comes from Nymphaea colorata, assembly GCF_008831285.2. Lineage (NCBI taxonomy): Eukaryota > Viridiplantae > Streptophyta > Magnoliopsida > Nymphaeales > Nymphaeaceae > Nymphaea > Nymphaea colorata. The sequence goes on from NC_045138.2 coordinate 25,677,964, forward strand.
TTAATTTTGAGGCATATTTGTAAAACACTAACACACGTTATGTTCCTAATGTTAAACAGCCACTAATGCTCAATGCGTCCGTTCACGTTTTTGCAAAAAAATAAATAAATAACTACCCTTTTTCGTGCTAACCGCTTCTCTCGTGCTGATTATCCATGGAGATTATATATACTCCTCCCAACACGAAGAAAGAAAATTAAGGCACACCAATCTCAGGCTCACTTTATTTGTGCTTGCGTGGCTTTCTAAAGTAAACTTACCCGCTGAGCTTGTAGAAAGCAGCTGTGGTACCTGGTACATAATAATGCAAGTTCTTGAGGTGATGAAGACGTCTGTCTTATCGATGCAGCACGTCTCGATGCTTGAGATCAAATTTGCCAAGCAGGTGCCGCAGTCATTGAGGGAGATGTCCCTTGTGCATTGCACCCAGCCGTGGATCATCTGACCGTCCGTGACGGAAATGTTTCCGGTCGCGTACATCATCCCGGATCGGTTGCCGGTGGCAGTCGCCGTAAGGTTGTAGAGGAGCGTTAGCAGCTGCAGGTTGAAGACCGCAGGGTCCGAAGCATCAGGGCTGTCGGGGTTGGTGCTGGAGGAGATGTCCTCCGTGTCCAGAACGCCGATGAAGTTCGAAGGAGAGTATCTCAACACACACTGGTCAAACCACATTACCCAAGACTCGCAGGGGGAGTCTGTTCCTTCGGTGGCGTTAGAGATGCAGCCCTTGCAATCCTCCCTTGAGGCGTCGCCGTAGCAGAGCATGGTGCCATAAACTCTGTTGGGGGGCTGGCCGGCGACCGCTGTGCCGAAGCCAGTGAGGGACGCGTTGCGCCGCAGCGCGAGGAGCACGCTGTCGACGCTTTGCTTGTAGGCGGTGCTGGCCTTGTAGTCCTCAGTAGGGGTGTAGCACTGTAGCAGATAGCGAAAGGAAAACGAGCGGCACCTTTCGCCCGGGAAACCGTCGCTGCTAAGGCTGTGAGTAGGATGGTGCAGAGGCATAGAGTTCCCTTCATCGTTGTCGAGGACAGAAGCATGAGAAGCTGGTGCCGAGGATGGAGGGTCGGTTTGGGGTGCGGGATGGTGGATCTGAGCGTCAATCGAGATTCCTTTGAAAGCACTAAGCATCAACCGAGAAGAATATATAACAAGAAAGAAAGATAGCGACTGATCCGCCGGTTTAAAGGGAGAAGCTCAGAAATTGATAAGGGTTAAACTAGCACAAAAGAAGTTGACTTCGTTTTCGTACACGACTTGGGAGATGATGCCATTTCAAAGGAAGATGACTTTGCTTTCGTAGATGACTTGGGAGATGATGCCACCCCAAATCGGTCCGGACACCGTCGGACGTACCAGACGAAAAATACGGAGATATGCAGCCCTCCAGACCATTGGGCTGGATTAACAAGCCTTTCAATCAAAAGGCCGATAAGTTCTATCGGTCTTCCGCGGATAGGACTTCCAAAGTTAGGAAAAAACAATGGGCGAGCAAAGGTGGAATCAACAACAGAACGGCTGGAATACCGCCCATTAGACTCCATAGAGTTTGGGCGTACTGGCATTATGTAACGCGTTCACATTGAGGCCTGACGTGCATCTGAAGGGAACAATAGGTAAATTCATGAAGGATGAACCAATCTCACTTCCCAACGATCGGGACATTATGTTTTGGAATCCCTCAGGCTATACTTGCAAAACTATGTATTGGAATGAGCGCTATCGTTTTTGCGTTTCTGAGATACAACGTGTTTTGAACTTGGCCCACTTGCCAAAGATCTGGACCTTGTGCTTGCAAACCATGCATTGGAATGTGCACTATTGTTTTTACGTTTCTGAGACACAATGCGCTTTTGTTTTGAAAACGTAATAGACAACTCGTCGAATAGATACCTGATTACAGTACCAAACTAAAAAGCAGCATATTCATAAAAGGGGTAAAATGATTGGACATGCTGGACTATGGAAAATCAGACAGACAGAAGAAGCATTACCGTACATATACAGTTTGAGCTTTTGAAGTTCGAATAGCTGATCCAACAGTTTCAAGATGAAGAAGCAACAGAAAACTACGTTATTCATTCCCACTAACTTGCAACAATGGAAAAGCGGAAAGTATGGACATCATTTCTTACAGCACGGTTAGGCCAAGAGCTTAGTAACTCAAAAGATGCAGGACGACTCCTGAAAAGGTCTTTCTTGAACTGCTCGGCCTCGCCAAATGAAAGCAATTGAGCTTCAAGCCAAAGCAGCACCCGAATGACTCCAAGGGAGCCACAAGTACAGAACACGGATGACGAACTGCGAACAAATGAACGAAGCCCCACCAAAGCATGTGTTCATTTCTCTTGGGTTTATACACAAGCAACTCCAAGAGAGACTTCTCTTCTCTAGTACCGACGAAAACTCAGCTGGCAACTAGCGAGTTGGCTCAGATTACACTAGCTAGAATCAAACGCTCCCATACAAAAAAGCATAACAAGAAGCTGTATTGTAACAAGAAAAAGAGAGAAGACGTTTAAGCTTACAGACTGCACTGATGATCATAAACATTTTTTTTTTTGGGTTTCTCCTGAAGGAGCAAGTGCATAAGGGATAAAATCTTTCATGGAGATGAAAAATATGAGAAACAGGTAGAAAACTGGCAAATCCACCAAAATCAGTTCATCAAATATTACAGGAAGGAAAAACATATACAGCATAAGCAGCTGGTAATGTTATACTACTCAGACCTTCACAACGACTTGATTTAGTAGCCAGATATTGTCACTCAAGACATCATAGCACCGTTCCGTATCATCAGGCTTAATTAATCCAATCCAATTGAAATTCAAAAAATATGGAGAAGGATTTATCATATGAGCAGGATCAATTAAACCCCAATTTCTTCTGAAACAAAACAAAACTCAAACCCAAGGTTATGAAAAAATTGAAAATAAACATACTCGTATTTATTGCTGCAGCATGGTTCAGTCTAGTCCCTAGTGTCTTTTCACATACCATCTATGCAAAACTGTCGGCCAAAATGATTAAAATGAATGAAACTCGAGTTATTCTTGTTAGACTAGTTTATTTCTTTTAAAAATGCTTCAACAAATGGAAGGGACTAGCAACTCCAAGTCTTGATTGAAGTGAACACAATGGATTGAATTCACTCATCCAATTGAAAACATAATATGGTGGAGAAAACTATATGAACCTTTCTACTGTACTATCTATAATCTGAAGGTACAAAATGTGGAACTGGTAGCAATCAATCTATGATATATATCTATATACATGTGGATGCAAATTCATAAATTCATTATCACGCATACATATCATGGAGGGTTCTAAAGGCAACAGTAAAATAAGCATAGAATACAAAAGACTGGAAACCATAGTCAACATAGAAAGTGATCAGTCTTCATCTCAATTTTAAATCAAATACATAACTGTGATATGAATGCATCAAGAATCAATAAATCCACCAAATCTAATGCATATTTCTACTTTTTAGTTTAAACTAAAAAGCATTTACCAAACTTCTAGGTAGTATTGGAGCACAAGTACCTGCATTCTAAGGTAGCAATTAACAGAAAAAAAGAAAAAGAAAATACATGAGTAGTTTAGTACCCTACTGGACACCTGAGATCCTAAACAAAGATGAACAGATGTCTACAGAGATGGAACTTCAAATCATAACACCGCTCCAGGGCATATGAAATATGTGTGTGTGTGTGTGCATTGCAGATTTTGACGGTCATCAATTTTTTTTTTTCGTGACAATGATGAGGTTAACATGTCTAGTTTATGTGCCTTGAAGTACAGAAAATTCAACGCTAGTTGGTCTGACACAGTAATGTCAGTTGACTATAAATGAATAAGTGCATACACTTGGTTGGAGATAAACGAAGACACGTGTATCTATGCCGAGAATGGATATTATATACAGGCCAGGAATTAGTCGGCTGACCAAGGAATAGGGCAACCAACTAGGCGCTAGTTTGACGCATAGGTTGAACGATAACCAACCAATTGAGATTTTGACAACTAAGATTTTATGAACTTATTTTCAATAAGTATGACGGCATTGACTATGATCCCATATAAAAACCAATGATTCCAATTCATGCATCCTTTTTCAGTGATTTTTTATGCAAATGGATTTGAAAATTTTGCATTCATCCATACAAATGGATTTCAAATTTTCAAGAAACTAACTAAAAATGGCTGGACAACCAGCCAACATTGTATCACAGATAAATGACGACGGTCGACAAACTAGGGTAGCAGCTAGCATTGAACAGTAAATAAACATGGATGTTGTACATGCATATCTGCATAAATACACCGTTGCTAACTAAACATGAAAAAGTAGAAGAAAATTGAGAAAACATGAAAGCTCTTGACATTAGGAAAACTGACAAAATATTGTGTTTCTATCACGTCTTCGGGCCATTGTTCCAGAAAAAATTAATATAATTTAAATCTTTTGAGATTTCCTTTAAAACTATGATAACTATATTGAATTGTTATGGATGTTCTTGTAATAAACATAGTAGAAAACTCATTTTACTCATAGTTTTTTAATATATTTTCATTTGTTAAACTCCCAAGATTTTCCACCCAAAAATGCAACCCATACAATCGAAAACATCACTCATGAAAACCTGAAATGAACATATATCTGTTGCCCTGTCATTGTCTGTTTCAACCAACCAAAAGAATGGCTAAACTATTGAATTCGTAACATAGAACTACTACACTTAGGTAGATAAGAGTCAAGACATTCTAAAAATTAGTCAAGATAAATTGAGCTTTTCAGCCCATAGGTTTGGAAATTAAAGCAGCACATGCTGATCATGTTCTGGCAGCATGGATAAGCTACATGAACCCATAAATTCAACATGAAAGCCGGTGGCAAGCAACAAAAGGTGCAAGATATAGGCAACACATTACAGGTTTACACTAAGTGGGCAAAAGTGTTAATCAATGAAAAAAGCTCACTCTCACCTAGGTGGGCATAGTCACCCACAAAAAAGGTTCTAAAAGGTTGTGACAATTAACTTTGATTGATAGCCTTGGATATGATCTGAGATTGATCCTTAATCCATGTTAGGAGAAATCCACTGCCAAAGCAAGCAGTAAATTTCACAACCATGGGTTTGAGAGGGGTACTACATCACTAAAAACCATGGGTCTGTAGTATGAAAGGGGGGCAAGGGGTCGGAGACCCTACATATCTGTGTTTCTAAAATCCTTGCAGATCTGCTGTAAGCCTGTAACAGTTGTACTAGGCATCACCAGTTCAGAACTGGCGAAGGATGGCGAAAGTCTATCCGTAGTAAGGAAAACAAGTCATTTAGGGCAAGTTTGATTGACTGGGTATTTGTTTCTGGTCAGTTAGTCCAGAAAAGGGAGTTCTTGATTTTCAGTCAGACCCTTTCAGGGCACACAAATCCTGAAAATCTGTGTGACTGTGTGTTATATGTGTTAAACATGGACATGTTATCCAGGATCTTTCCATGTTTTATTGACTCTTTACAAGCCATCCAAATAATCAAACTTGCCCTTAATATCAAGCTTCTACAGATTACAACTTGTGTATCTAGATGGAGGCAAACGTCATATATTTTACACCGAAGCCTTCTGAATTAAATTATAGTTAAACAAAAAGTAAATGGGCACAAACAAAGACCAGTTTACGTGTCACACCTTATCGTTGTAACTGCCGCCTTGCCAGTGCTGGGGCCTTCTTAGGGATGTAAACCTTGTAGCTCACCTGAACAAACCATTGCAGCATTAATTTTTGCAGCAAGTTCTCCAATAAATAATCTATGGATTGCATTTCATGACAGTTGCCAAGTGCAATTTATTCACAAGTGGACAAAAGAAAGACCAACTTCAAAGATATCATATACATACACTCACCGGTTCCCCTGGCCAACTTCAAACATATCATATCATATATATTACCCTAACCATGAACGAGAGGATGCAAAAGAAGACCTATATGAGAGTTAAACTGAAACAAAATCACTAACCTGCACCATTTCTCCACCCCGCATGACAGACATGGTCTTCTGTTCATACTGTGAGGCCTCCGTTGTCATGGTTTTGCTCCCAGTTTGTTCAAAATTACTTATAGCAGAACCAGAACCTCGTGAGGCAACAGAAGGAACTCTATCAGTGCCATTAGCCTCCAGATCATGCACCACGCTACTTACAGAAGCGGCTGCTGGTTTCATAATAGATTCTTTTTGTAATGTTTCTCTTTCTCTCGACATTGTGGTAGGAGTTCCCTTTGATACAGCTGCCTGATGCGGGACCTTCTGGCTTCTGTTCAGTTCAACTGCAGCATTCTTATTGACAATGGCTCCTCCTCCAGCTTTCTTCACTTCAGTAACTTTAGAATTCATATTGTTCTCATCATTGTTACAGACTGTGGAAATACGTGTGGAAGACATAATGCTTCTAGCCTGTGATGAATCAGAATAATTCGACAGGATGTTACCACCAATGCGATCAGAGTCTTCAACTCCTCGAATCCCACTAGGGTTGCCCCTCCCCAACATGCTATCAGGAATGCCTTCAGCTGTGCTGCCTGTGTTAATAGAGGAAGTTCTACCGGTTTCCTCACCAACAGTCTTTGCCATTAACAGTGTGCGGCCACCACCATCAGCATGTCCCTTAACAAGAGTTGGTGTCTTTCCCTGCTGTTTGCCGTGGAACCTTTTCAAATTTTCCAACGCCTTCTGCCTTAATATTGCTTCCAGATCACTGTCATCAGAACTACCAGTATTAATTAAAGTACCGCCCTCATCACCAGCTTGACAATGGTTTGAACCAATTTCATACTGATGACAGTTTGTGGAAAAATCTTGTGATCCCCTTCCATCGTGTACAATATTTGAAGCATGTGGTGAATTACCATTTTCAGGATCCTTTTCCAGGTTACGCTTCATTATATTACTTGAATCATCAAAAAGTATATCATTGTCTGCACCCATTTCCCATCTTTCATTTTCATCTATATATTTTCTTTCAGCAGCATCTTCAGCACCATCTTCATGATTGGCGTGAGACTTATCATCTTTCCCAGACACACCATCTTCATAAGATTGGGATTCCGCAAACCCTCCATTGTCCGTTCCTTGATCCCCATTTCCGTTTTTGACCAATCTACGGGCATCCTCTGTTACTTCCGCTCGATTGGCTCTGCACTCACTACATGAAGAAGAGCTCACAGAACCATGTCTATCCACTTCTCTTCCACTACCCTTCCAAGATTCCTTCTTTTTCATTTTCCCTCTCTTAGACCCGCCTTTTGTAACTATTTCTTCCCTCTTTGACCTCCTGTACCAGCTTTCTTTATCACTGCTGCCGCAAGTCGAACAGCTCTCACTCGAAGAATAATCGCTAGTAGAACTACCGGATGAATCTCTACGTGATCGTGTCTTCGTCCTCCTCTTCTGCTTCACCTTACTCGATTTTTTCCTGTATTCCCCTTCGGATTTCCTCGATCTTTTCCTCCCCTTCCTCCGCAGAGTAGAATCATCAACACTGCTAGAGCCTCGAGCCCTCTTTCTCTTTGCCTCCCTTCGTCTACGTTTCCTCTTGGTATACGAATCATCTGAATCGGAACTAGAGGTAGACAGAGATCGATCTCGGCGACGCTTCTTAGACTTGTGTTTCAATCTCCCGGCCTGCACGTCACACAATTCTCACCACATCATCTAGGATTCCAGAATCACAATGAAACACAGAAATCACCGAATCCGCCAAAATAAAAACCCGGAAATGCCTGTCGGAGTTACTCAAAACAAAAAAAAGAGGGAAAACACCTAAACCTAAGTGTTGAAGTACAAAATTCGAAACATAACTGAATCAAAACCAATCAGATTTCTTCTAATCAAACAAAAGGGTTTGCGTCAGATGCCACTTACATCATCATCGTCATTGGAAGTATTTTTGATCGACTTAGAAGGATCCTTCATCCCTGCAACAGGAATACAAGCAGAAAAAAGGGGGGAAAGGGAACAAGCAAACACAGACAACCGAGTTAGACGAAAAGAGATTGAAACAAATAAACCCTAATGGTTACCATGCGTTAGCTCTAATTAATCTCTCTCTCTCTCTCTCTCTCTCTCTGTGGTTTCCCAGAATGGGACGAGAAGGCGGGGCGGGAGAGATCAGAGCGCGTTTCTCCGAAAGGTGCTCGCGGGTTATGGCTCTCCGCTCGGAGGAGAAAAGAAAGGAGTCGCGACAGAGGATGGAGCAAATGGAAGAGGAAGATCCTGAGCCTACCGCCCTTATCATAGATCGGGTTAGGACCAAAGTGTAATGCTATCCAATCCAAATAGTTGCTCACTTGCGGACATCGACGGATTGAGTTTCAATAGTGAATACAGATCCGGATCTTCATAAAAGTCCTACCAGAATCACCAGATTACATGTCCCAGCTTATGATAGTCGGACCCGACGTCTACAATCCAAATCCAAATGCGAGTCCTGATCCTAATCCAATTATATAGAAATCTCATTAAGTTGCATTTGCTAAAAGTTGGATCAATCCCAGATCCAAAACCTATAAATTTATGACTACCACCATCAGCATGTCCGAGCTTAAAATTTGCAAATGTTAGACCAGCCGTGTTCAGTATTTATAACATTAATTTATTTAAAAATATGTACATTTTTTATTATTTATGTATTATACCGTATTTTTATATAATATAATCTATATATATTTTTATTGTAATCGGGCCAACCTTAGGCCTGGGTTCGGGCTGCGGGCCCAACTCGACTCAGCTCAAATTTTTTATTTGGTCCGGCCGGCTGATGCCGGCCTATTTAGCCAATTAAAATATCAGATAAATGCAAGTTGTATTATACTAAAAAGTGATTTGACGGAAGTGGGTAATGCTATTTATGCTTTAGATGGGAACATTTTGCTTCTTTTGGGCCCTGGACTAAACATATATAATTGTACTTTATGTGCTTTGGTCACAATTATATCAATTGCCCCAACCCAACTTCACACGTGTGTGTATATGTGAGAGCCGAGAATTCAATAGTGGGTGATAGAAAACAAAAGGCGGCAACAAACAAAAAACAAAGCATGGAACACATTGCCAAAATGAGTGACAAGATATCCATGATCATAAATACGAAACAAAAAAAGTCTGATTGATTTTTGTAGCAGAAAAGTGTTCCCATCCTCATTGCTTCAGTTTTTTGTCGTGAAAAATAAATTGTCAAACATTGAACTTCAGAATTTTTTCTTGTTCTTTTCTTTTCTTCAAGTGGAGCACTTTACTTGAGCCAGTCATCAATAAAGGGTGCGGTTTCACGGCCGCCGAGAATGGTCTCGGCTCCGGTGAGAAATTTCCCGGTCAACACGTGAGGCCGTAGATTGAAATATTCGAGGGCAGAGGATGAAGGGCTAGGCTTGCATGGTTAGCCGCAGGGTTTGACACAGTCCATATGCAGCCTCTTCAGCAGTCATTGCACATATTTTAAGCGACTTGTATTGTGCAACGCTGGTCAAAATAGGCAGGTCCTATCCCAGCGTTGGTGTGCACCCAATCCACAAAATTTGGGGCCTTTTTTGTTGTATACATGTTTTCGATCTAGATTCATTAATGATGTGGCCTAGATTCTTATCCAATTTCCAATATGGTCACCTTCCCCTCTCTCTCTCTCTCTCTCTCATAATTCTATTTGAACAGAACTACCAGTTGAGTTGAATAGTCTTCATTGGCTTTGCCGATGAATTCATGTGACAAGGACTGTTATGTGAAAAGAAGAATTTGTGCAGTTGAGGTCCGGTGCAAGTTTGTGTACAAGTCCCTCCTAAATCCCAGATATAAACAAAAACTACATATAAAGATGGAATATAATGGTTGATTTGATGAAAAACTCCACATTTAGTCGTGTTTTTCAATTTCAAATTATGTTCGTCAGATCACCAGATTTTAACATTCTACAATTATGTGAAATCATAGAATCCTGTATACATATCATGTTGACACAATTCATAGGGCAATTCATCCCCAGGCAAGGATGCCAGTCACATTTATATGGTTAAATTTGATTAGAACATAGAAAAGAATAGAAAAGGTCAATATACATTTGATTGTTCAGGACTTAAGGCCAGACTTGAGTCACTTTGGAAAAAGACTAGAGAGATGTGTCTTGTGATACGTTTAATATGTAAATAGAATACGAATGTAACTGGTTTGATCGTTCCATTCCAGGACAGCATGAGGATAAACGTAAGAAGGCGAGAATCTACCAAGAAAGGACAGACAAATTTGCACCTTCTGCGCACCATCCATGTGGGAACAGTCAATTACGTGCATATAAGAAGGATCTTCTGATCATCTCTAGTAGATGATAATGGTCTGTAAGAACAACTATTAAGAACGAATCATGCCAGTTATCGTATCATTTCGGGATTGCACAGTAACTGGAAGTTTGTTGGCAGTAGCCTATGTTCTGCCCGATCACGTCATGATCAGCTGACTGGCAATGGCTAAAACATGGAAGACGATGATAGTGGTAATGTCTACCACACAAAGAGATGATGATCATAATGATAATGGGGTCTGCATGAACAGATGCTGCGGATGATGATAACAGCAAATTTATACACGATTAAGGCACCAAATCAACATTTCTCTCTCGTTTTCTCTTCCCTTTCATTAATCGTGGTCGGCTAAGTATCTTTGACTTGATCGAACAGCAGAGGCAAGTGGGTCCAGCACCGGCGGCAGACCCCTTTTGTTTGAATCTTAAATCTCAGATTGATTCTCTAGAAAGACTACTTCACCCTTTTCGTCGGCAGAACCATCTATTCAAATTATCATTTTCCTTTTGCTTTACCTCCTGTTTTGCTGCAGTCAACTCCATGTTTGGATAGGAAAGCGTTGAATTCTATCCAATATAATGAGCTTTCCCCAACTCGAGCATCGATATACTCGGATTTCTCCAACATTGACTGGTGCTATTAAGCAAATAGTAGATATTGGTTACGTTTCAAATAAAGAAACAGCTAAGACCCAACATGAATAGCTGTGGTTAGTACATGCTTGACTGAGATTCATCCATAGACCATGATCAAACTTGGCTGCCTTTAACATATATATGAAATCTTTTAAAAGGATTAACATAACCATTTGCATGTTTAAAACATAATTAGCCGTTCAAGTAAATGAAAAGATCTCAAACCTGTGTAAGTGTTTGCTACGCACTAAAAATCATTCATATTTACCGGTGGAGAGATGAATTACCGACGCTACTGATGCGGATTTGTCGATGGCTCTTCGGGAAACGGTGGAAGGATTAAGGAGGATATTTTATGAAGTACCGACGAAGCTGCTTTCACCGGCACGAGGCACGGATATGAGAGCTCGTAAAAGGGAAACGGCAATGAGATCTCTGCCAGCGTAGGCGTGAAGACAGACGATGAGCCAGGAAGGAGGAAGAACGAGTCCAAGGTCTGTGGTGGGCCTCCTACGTGGCGGCTCAGGGACGTCGACATGTATAAATGGTGTCTCGTGGATCCTCTGATCAGGAGCCACCACTTGTCACCTGTTTTTCGTGACAAATAGAGAAGGCGGAGGGAATTCGTGGGAAGAGAGGTGCAGTTTCTTTTAACCGCTTCAGCCCTACATTCAGAGGACACCATGACGGGCAAAGAGATTCTCCACAAGATGAAGGTGCCCTCTCTCTTTCTCTGATTCAATTTTGTTATTATTGAATCAATTGTACTTGTTGCCTTTCATGTGAGGGTTTGTCGATGAAGCTGTTCTGGAGTTTGTTTCTTTGGAATTCTTTTGCTTTTACATGATGCGCTACAAAACTACAGTTTTTATGTGATTCTGAGGAAGCCAAAACGATCTCCTTGCCACCGGGCAATTGAAAAAGGGGAAGGGGAAAAGTGGGAACGAGATCTGGGGATCACCAATCTTTAACGAATCTTCACCAAAGTTTAATATGTCGTGAACAACTATAAAAACAGAAATTTAGGATGCAGTGTTGAACAGAGAGGGAGTGGGTGATGTTCTCTTTGCGGTAAACTTGGTGTTAGACAATTGAAAGGCAGATTTCTGTTGGTCATAGATATAGAATTTAGTAACATACATGCTTATGAAAGTGATTTTTCCTTTTTCCTTGCCTTTTTTTGGTTTTGCGTTATCAACATTTCCTGATGGACGTGTGGGAAGGATGGAAGAATATCCTTACAGAGAGCCATTTATGTAGGGTCTAATTATATTCATTCAGGCCTTTGTCTCTTTCCTGAACATCTCGAGTTGGTGAATTTTTGTCGCAATGTTGTTCTCTTCTGCAAATTGTAGTTTAAACTCGGCCAAAATTGGAGAACTCGAGTAACCCATACACGATTCTGTTCGACTAGTTCTCTTCAGACTATATAAAGTAAGTGATAGAACTCCAGAAAGCAAGTCAGGTTCGTAAACAATCTTGAAAAACAGATTATGTCGACTGCTCAGGGGTTGTAAACAATCTTGAAAAACAGATTATGTCGACTGCTCAGGGGTTACTCCGCATAGCAGACTAGCTGGAAATTCATTTTGTGGGTCGGTGCATTCTTCAGCTGCTGCTGGATATGGGTAAAGTGTACTTTGAATTTTACTAGTAGCTGAACTGGACAAATTTGTATAGTTTAGTTTACGAAAAGGTTTCTGGTGGCTTAATCAGGAGTCCCATCTTTTCATGAGAATTGATGGTAATGGGATGAAAGTTGTGCTTGGCAACGAAATTTGAACCAAAACCAAGGAAAAACGGATGCAAGTGTGGATCAATCTTTTTTTGTGGGTGAGGGTGGATGCAGATCTTTATTTCTAGAATATGAAGTTTGACAAAGGATTCTTAAGTTAATCCTATTCCTACATCTTATCTTGTTTCAAGAAAAGCTGGAATCATAATGTCTATGGAGTTATCATTTATAGATGGTGGTGCAACTTAGATACCATTCTGTTGCTAGTGAATGCATTAATTCCTGTCATGATGCGTACTCTATGACCTTCATAAACCATTGATTTCAGCACATTCATATTACTATATACATCCTAAGCTCGAACCACTTAGGTCTCTTGGTGTTATGCTGTCAAATTCATTTCCATCTCCCCTAAACAATTCTTTGAGCATTCTATCTGTGGAGTATCCCACTACAAAGTGATTCGATGTTAGACTGCTCAAATTTGGTCATGATATACCGTGAAGTTTTGATTTCCTGGAAAAAGAAAAAAGGTGTACAGACCGCATTTTCCTTGTTCCCGGTAACTTGATACCATGAAAGTCTTATCTGGTTGTCCTCAAGGAAGCCATTTTACTGAACATTTAAGTTGTTAAAAGTATCACGTATTGATGTATACAGCTGTTACATATTTTTTTTTAAAATTACACAGATACATTTGTGGGCCGTGACTAATAATGTGCTGAATATCCTTTTGGAACTTACCAAGGGACAAAACATCTTTGAACACATATTTCATATGCCGTGGGTATAAATATGTAAGATTCACATAACTGTGAAGCATTTTCATAATACAAGTGATTGTTAGTGAGCTTAAGATTGTGGCATCTGCACAAAAGAAGTGCATTCACATATCTGTGAGGCATTTCCATAATACAAATAATTGTTATTCTGCTTAAGATTGTGCTGTTAGCCAAAAAGATTGTGCAAAGCTGTTCAAACATCAATTAGTTCATCTATTTATGCATTTTCTACTGTTCCTTTTTAGGCGGTAGCTGGTTTCAGCAGTTCATCAGACACAGGGAAAGGGAAGAGCAAGCAGTCCAGCAAACACATCACTCATGGGTTCCACTTAGTGAAAGGAAAATCAAATCATGCTATGGAAGACTATGTTGTAGCAGAATTTAGGAAAGTGAAGGATTCTGAATTGGGCTTGTTTGCAATATTTGATGGCCACTTAGGTCATGACGTGCCAAATTATCTGAAAGCGCATCTCTTTGACAACATTCTGAATGAGGTGAGCTATAACCTTTCATTGAACATTCATTCAATTACAACCTACTTGATAATTGGGTGCAAGTGTGAGGCTTCATTTGCTCTTGTCCACTTCCTTGTTGCATGGTTATTCTGTCTCCTGAGCTGAGGTAATGTTTTTTTTTTTTTCCTTGCCACCAGCCCAACTTCTGGACATACACAGAGGAGGCCATCAAGAATGCATATGAGATAACTGATGAGACGATCTTGGAGAAGGCAGTTGAGTTGGGCAGAGGGGGTTCAACTGCTGTGACAGCTATACTGATTAATGGGGAAAGGTTAGTGGTAGCAAATGTGGGAGATTCTCGTGCTGTAGTATGTAAAAAGGGCATTGCTAAACAGCTGTCCATTGATCACGAACCCAACAAAGAACGTAGGGCCATTGAGAGCAAAGGCGGTTTTGTTACAAACATACCAGGTTTGTCAACTCTTAATTTGCACATATGTATTTCCTCTTCTCTCTGCATATCAGTTTACCACATTTGATCTGCCATAGTTGCTTTTTTGGCTTTTGATGTGCAACACTAGCTGTCGATTGATCCTCCTAGGATTTCTTGTCTCGGTTGATCATTAGGAGCAGATATGTACATTCTCATCATGTGACAAAAAGGGGTCACCCGAACGTATGTAAATAGTTAGAAATATTTTGGGCTCCTAGATTATTGTGTCCTCATGGCAGTCTATTGAACTGTATTGAAAGGCTCAATAAATTGGGATTACCCTTTTGGGTCAGGTCGTTACAGAACAGGCAGGCTCAGTTCAGAGTTTGGAAACATTTTTCTCTGTGCTTGGGCTTGTTGCTTATGTTAGAGATGTTAATTACGAATGTGATTTGCATGCGGGGAGAGTTTTTCCTGAATTCTCTGTAAAAGTTCTGATCCTTTGACCATTACGATCTCATTTGGACTTGGTAACTTCAGCAGCTGTTCACATTTCTCATCAAATTCAGGTGATGTTCCACGTGTTGATGGCCAACTAGCAGTAGCACGGGCTTTTGGTGACAGGAGCCTGAAGAAGCACCTCAGTTCAGAACCATACGTAACAGACGTGAAGATTGACAATGACACTGAATTTCTCATACTTGCGAGTGATGGGTTATGGAAGGTACATTAGTTTTCATATCTATCATATATAAAAACTGAAAAAGACGAAATGAACAAAGTTTTATACAGATTGAAGAGGCTTGACATGATATTCACACGGCTTAATATGGGGAATCGTTTTCTGAGTACCCACTAAGGGTGAAATGCTCATGTGACTGTCGTACGTGAACCAGGCTTTTCCATTAATTTGAAAGACCAGTCATCTCCAAAGGTTTTGGCACAAATATTTGTTTGTACTTGTATGAGTGAAGCAGGAAAACCACCTGAGTTAAGCTTTTGTGTGAC
Organism: Nymphaea colorata; assembly: GCF_008831285.2. Taxonomy (NCBI): domain Eukaryota; kingdom Viridiplantae; phylum Streptophyta; class Magnoliopsida; order Nymphaeales; family Nymphaeaceae; genus Nymphaea; species Nymphaea colorata. The sequence continues at coordinate 25,693,363 of NC_045138.2, forward strand.
TGTATTTCGTTTGGAATCAGGACCAAGGACCTACCTTGAGTTATATAACATTAGTGAAGTAGAATGGGCTGCTAGGATGGCACGGAGAATTAGTAGGCATGCATAGTGAATAGCGTGTTTTGTGGTTTATTTCCAGGTAATGTCAAACCAGGCAGCAGTGGAGGCAATTATGCATATCAAGGATGCACAAGCAGCAGCGAAACACCTAACGGAGGAGGCTCTCTTAAAAAAGAGCAAGGATGACATCTCGTGCATCGTAGTAAGATTTCACTGACAAATATTCAGACGGGGGGCGACCATGAACGGCACTTCATTGCGTTGTTTCCTGTCAATGGTCAGCCTTCAGTGAACCTTGTACCAATAGCATAATTTGTAAAACGTCTGTGTGGTTCTTATTAGTTTGTGATAATTGGTTGGTTTGTTCATTATATTGGTTGGAGTGCAAATTGCAATCTTTTTGGTCTTGCTGATGGAATTTGGCGTTGCAATGAACAAATGAACACAATCAAAATCAAATTGGGTGTTAATGATTCATGGTTTTTTGGTGTTGCAATGAATACCGAGTTCTGGTCCATATCAGTGCTATTGTCGATGAAATGGCTTATTGCTCGAAGCTTTCATGACTTAGCCATGGTACCGGGCAATAATTGATTGTGCAGTCGGTGGCTGTGAGAGCTTGATATTAAATAAATAGTGCCAAGATAAATAAAGGACGAATTCAAAGTATCAAGTTGTTGAAAGGGATCTTAGGGGCTTCATTAAACAATGAGAAAAAGTTCCATCAGGTGGATAGTATGTTTCCAAGTTCTAAATAGAGAATTTTCATGAAACATGTCCAGATTTTTAGCTGAAAATGTGGGGATGTTGGAAAAAGTTTCAAAATTCAACGTTCTGTTGCATGCAGACCTTCACCTTGAATGCAGCCAAGAACGCAACTTGTAGTTTTGCACAAATGAGTTACGTGGATTAATATTTACGTATTGGGGGGTCAGCAGAAGAGGTAGAGATAAGGTAAAGATTGAAAGACACGGGGTTGAACTTTCTTCTGACGAATCTTGCTTTTAGGAAGCAAGTAGGTTAGTTCCAGGACGAAGGTTGCCCAAGTGTTTTAGCTCCAACCTGAAATTTGCACCAAAATGTTCTGGGTTTTCAACTGAAGCTGCCTTCCTGTTCTCGGTCCAACTCGAGCCAAACCATATGTAGTTCCCCCCATTTTCCTTACTCCTTCGGGTGTCACTGAATCGTATGGTACGAAGGTGTTAACCCAAAAGTAAATGTATATTTGAACGAGGGTAACTATGGTTTCCCGATGTTTTTAATGCAACGCATGCCCATGTAATTCATCCTTGCGGGGTATTACCATTGGCAGCATCTTTTCCACATATCTGACTATTAGATTCTCGCATTTCTCACGTTGTCCGTCTCTTCAGAATGCTTGGTATGCTAAAGGAACGTCTGCTCAACCACTTCTTGCCTGCTATTCAAAGTAAAAAGAACAAGACAAGAAGTTCATGATCTTTTTTTCTCCTTTCCTCTCATGAAAGTCTGTTTCATTTCTGTATTTGGACTCTCTTTAACGTAAATTAGGCGCATTTAGCATTGTCAACATCTTAAATGCCTTCTCTAGTCAAAATAACTTCAGGCCTGCTGTTAAATATTTACGAAACCCCCTTTTAGTAGCTCGAATCCAATTTCTTTTGCACCTAGCCGACTGCAATCCACAGATGCTGAGAAGCACAGGTGTTTCTTCCGTCCCTTTTCCCCCTCAAAAGCGGAAAGCCCTCGAGATCCCATAGGTTGAGCCTTTCCGTAGACATCTTTTTTTAACGGAGGAACACCGAGAGGTGCACTGACATGTATCTGCACCCATCCCCAGAACCTTCTGATTTTCGACTGAGAAATGTTGGACGCCTGCCATCATGAGGATGCCGTGATCTTCATCGAAATTCGCATGCCTTTACGAACCCAGCTGGATGCGTATCGTGTGACTGATGTACGAGGATTCCTTTCCTTCGTTTCCTCCGCTAGAATCAACGGCGCTGATCAAATGGATTCGATTTCATCTTGGAAAAAAGCAAAATAGGGATCTGGTTTTTTTAGAAAGATCAAGCAGAAGGACCAAAAAAGTGAGAAAGGCAGATGCATATGAAAGAAGCAGCTGAATCTGGTTAATTTGATTTAAACTGAATCGAAGGATTCCTGTTTCCCCCATCGGCTGAATCTATTGAACAGGCCTTGCTGATATGATGCCGGAGTTCCGGATCAAACATTCCCCATCTTTGACCTCTTAATGCAAGATCTTCTTTCGAAGAAAATAAGCTTTTCGCAACATGGTAGTAAATCAGGTGATACATTGTTCCAGTTCGTATCTAAAGCATCCTCATAAGCTTTTTTGTTTTGTATTCAAGAATTGCAGGTATTCTGACGCTGGCTTATGGTTTTTGTTTACCATTAGCACGTAGTTAGCCCTGTGATGACTTTCTTTTTCGTACATGTGTACAGTCTTGAAGGGGACCTTCTTCCCTTGCAGGCTTGCATCAGAACTGGACATTTCTTAGTAAATTGACAAGTCTGCCAAAGAGCAAGTTAATCTTGCAAAGGTCCATGTACATGACATGTATCCTTAAAGGTTGTTTAGCATTAAAGATACATTGTAAGAATTTAATAAATTGCCTAAAAGATACAAATTCATCAAACAATAAACCTAAGTTTGGGATAGATTCATAACATACACACCAAATATTCCTCCTACCAAACTACCCATTGAGAGTGGGCCAACAGCCAATGAGAGTGGGATAGTTCGGGTGAGCAGGGTTTTCTAACTCTCTATAGAAAGCTGAAGCCTTCACTGAACCCCTTATCACTCCAAGGTACAAGTCCTAGGTATGCTTAGGGTATCACCCCCGCCATGCTTCATGCTTGCACATTGATGGCTTTCCTTTTAAAGCAAAAGAGGATTGATGCCAAGCCGCTTACTAATCCCATCCTAACCGTTGCTTTGAATTTCTAGAATATTGCTTTTGAGTTAAGCAACTCTTGTCAAAGGCGGATAGCGTGACCCATGTCTAAACGAACTGAGGTGGGCAGCACATTACTTGTCGCATTCTGCTCCATAGTTAACATTTCAGTCCAAACATAAAAGCCAGAAGGAGGGGATCCAGGTTGGAAAGGGAAGTGGAGAGGAAGAAGAAAGAAGCAATGGACTTTCTGAGGAGTGGAACTGTTGATGGTAGATGGGACCCCCAGCCACCAGAAATGGAGGACAAGAGGGGATTTCAAAAGATGGGAAGACTTAAAATAAGCGAAGCTGTTGCCCGAATTGTCGCTGTGTGCCTTCTTTTCACTACCAAGTGATCCTCACACTTTATTTTTTCAATTCATAAGCTCGGAGCCGAAGCCAGTTCTTCGATCATAATTGCCTTCAACGTGAACCCTCCATTAAAAATGTTCCTGGAGGGTTCATAATGATAACTGTGGGGTGCTCTCTGTCTGTCTCAAGGAGTCAAGAGTGCACCGGCCGCAACTCAACAGCTGCCGCACAGTCCAGCATCTTGTACATTTTGTCGAGGCATCTCCCAACACATTGGTCTTAGAACATTGGTCTTAGAACTAATCTCATGAAATGAATCTACGAGGCCATCATTTTTACTGAACTTCTTTATTTTTTCATCAAACTCAACGCTTTTCCTCTTTGTCACAAGGATTGATGAAGGCAATCACACGCCATTATTGATGCGGGAGCAACTACAGAAAGCCAGACAGATGCAAGATCATAAGCTTAAATTCTTTTAACGGTAACTTGCAGTAAATAAAACTATGAAACATTATCTTCGACACGTTCTGGATACTGTATTGAAAATTTGAAAATGCTATGCCTACAAAATAGCAAGAAAATAAATGTTAGTTTCATCTGCTTCCTCCTTTGGACCTACCAACCTCGTTACATCTCAACATTCCGTTACAAGGGGGCTGTTCTGCTCCTCGGAAATCGGAACCAAGAAACCATGAATATCTGAAGATTTGGTTGGATTCTTCCGGGCACATTTGCCGATACAGGGAAGTTTAAGCGGTAAGAACTGGCAGCGACAGAATCACAGAGTTCACTTTTCTCAGGGAGGGCCAAGTCAAAAGCCGGGCTACCGACTGGCCGCTCAGTTGGCTTTTCGCAACCCTTCTTTGACCAACAACGCAGTTCGAGGCACCATCGGCATCGACCGGCCATACCCAACAAAGAAAGTTGATGGTACTCATGAACTGTCGCCCCTACTGCTCATAAACAGTCAGTCATTTCCTCACCCTGCCCTAGCCCGGCAATTCTGGTCAAGGACTTGGTTCGACTGGGTCCTGCCGTGTCCTGGCCAACTTGGCTTGGTTCGGTGCAAGGAATATCTCCTGGTGAGCCCGCTGCTGGGTTCGAGTCAATCGAAGTGCACTCGATTTTTGTCGGTTTATGTTGCTTCCCATCTTAAAAAGAGTCAGCCGTTAAGATTGAGCCACGTCAGCATAAGCCACGAACGGATGGTCCACAATTCAGCAAGCAGGCTCCACCACGTGTCTATCTTCAGTCTTTGGATCTGAGAGTGTGTCGTTGGCAAGATCAAAAAAGAGGTCTTCTCGTAAGTTCATAACTCATCTCTTCTTTTATTAAAAGGAGAAGGCAGACGCTCTGGAAGAACTTGGAAGTGTCTCCCTCTCTCTTTCATTCTGTCGCCTCGTTACAGGCAAGATCTATGGATCCTAACGTCCGGCAACTAGAAGAATATTGCGGGGATGTTGACGACGAGGCGCTGTCGTTTTCCGGCATGATCCTGCATGACGATGTGGAAGGAGAAGGGCCGCACAGCCCCAAGCCATGGGCGAGTCCCGATTTTGAATTCAGCCGGACGAGCTCATGCGGACCGGATGCAGACGCCGCCGAGTGGTTTCCTGCCGATCTCTTCTTCTCCAACGGCCACCTCCTCCCCCATGTCTTCCCCCTCCAGCCGGAGCATTCTCTCTCCTGTCGCAAGGACTCGACCGCCAGCAGCAGCAGCCGCAGCTCCAGGCAGAACAGCTGGACCACCGCGTCGTCGGCGTCGCTGGAATTCCCCGACGGGCCGGCGTTGAAGAAAGCCCCGATAGTGCCCAGTTCCACCAACACCAGAGTTAAGAAGCCGACGGCGGCGACATGGAAGCGGTCGCCTTGTTTCGTCGTGCCGAGGTGGCAGTTCTTGTTTCCGGCACCCTCGGGGACGCTTTCCGGTCGTCGTAGAAGCGTCAGGAAAAGTGACTCCGTCAGGCCAAGTTCCTCGGAGAGAGCACGCAGGGATGAAAATGGTATTTTGACTTGGTTGGTGAGGAAGATCCTCCGTACCTTCCTTACGGCGTGCCGGGACTGCCACTCACTGCAGCCGGCTCTCCGCGACGATTGCAGCGTTGACGGAAAGTGACTTCACGGTTAACCGTGTCGGAGAGTGACGACCATGAAGTTGTGAGTTGCTGGTGTAGTATTATTACGAGTGGTGTCGGTGTGGTTGCCCTTTAACGAGAGGCCCTTGTATATCCTTTTGTTTCTTTTTGAGCTAAGCCCTGATCTTCTGGTGCATGGATTGTTGATGACAATGCTGATGATGAGATTGTGATTTTATGTACTCTTCCAAGATCATAGTTCAAATTACTGTGGATAAACGATTGGTTGATTCGTTCTGCCTTTTTCGTTTTAGCTAAAAATTGTGCATTACTAACATGGAATTTTGAGCCTAGAGAGCAGTTGCCGCAGGTTGATCAGGAGAACAAACATCTGCGTTCTTCGATGTCCAAAACCTAGAAATTATGCTTAGATCGCCTTCTTTGGATATTTTAGACTGTCATAATTTCCATCAGCCGATGTGTTATTTAGTTAACCAAGTTGCTGGGTTTTAAGAGCCCGTTTCTTCCCTGAATGTGAATCCATTCTGCGGATCCGTTTACTCCGATAACATGCAAGTCCGGTCGATGCTTCTTGTAGTAGGAGGATGGAGCTCCAACCATCTCCTTGGCGTGAATGGTGCTTCTAAACTTGTTAAAATGGCCCTCAGTGCGGCCGGAAAATGGACCTACTCAACGTTGACAAGCATCTATAAAGCAATATGTGCTATGCCCCAACAACAAATGAATAGAGCAGTCCATGCTCTCTCTTTCCGAGGCAAAATTTTAAATCTTCCATGGTTGAATTCTTTTAGACATATTTAATCCAATGGACGGCAGGGAAGAAACTAATGGAGGCTGAGTGTCGTGCGGCTGGAGGAGTTCAGGGGGAATGAGATTTTTTAGGAAGACAGAAGATGCTCAAATCACCAACCATTATTGTTATTATTGATGATCATTGCGTGCACCATCTTTATTTTGACCTTTATGGTGGTCCCTAATCGCGCAAAAGAGATTTAGCGAACAAGTTCATGGACATGACGGAAATTCCCCCGGATTTATATGTGCTAAGACTTCAGAGATTGGGTACAGATGATGCAGCAGAGCACCATCTCTGCTGCTTGAGCATCACTACCCGTCATCAAGACAATGATGCGATTGCTATATACAATGGAAGGTAGAATGATGGTGATCGATGAAGGTGTTGCCTCACCACCAGTGGACAGCAGTAAGGCTCATCACATGATCCACTCTTTGGAGCGATCCATGAGTGGAAGACAAAGGTTGGGGAGGCAGTTCTTCATATTCGTGGAATTCACACAGCTCTCAATGGGCATCGTGAAGATCAACCATTTTGTTATGATCACATGAATGGCCAATGAAGTTGATGATGGTTCGTCGCACTTTGTCTGATCATGGCGAGGAAAGAAGGCAATGATGGTGACAGGGCACAGACCTGCCAAGCTTATTATTTAATTCTTTGGTTAATCCTGAAAGTACATGTTATCAACAAAGGTAGGCAGCCAAGAGAGTGCAGATGGTTTTGTTGGTGTAGAAGCTAGTCGTTTCTTTAATGGTTCTAGGGAAACCACTGAGGACAACGCGGACGGAGAATAGACCATTAACAAATAAGGGACAAGAACTGTTTACATGGGCTTGCAGATAATTTTGATTTGAGGAGGATTCTGCAATTAGATAATAGAGACGGAATCTATTATTCATGAACTTGGGGAAATTGAACAGTTGGTGGCCCAGCGGTGCATCGAAAACAAAAGGGACCAGTACTGGGTTTCTTGGCTCTATCGCCAATGTGGGTGGGCAATGGGAGGTTCATACTTTATACTGTGGCTTTTTATACTTTCATTATGGGTGCTTTCACTGTGGCATGCACGTGAACTCACAGGCTTCAGCAGTAGAGGATATCTGCTACTCGCTTTCGTGGCAGTGATGCTTTGCTGTCTTCACGGTCAATCGAGTTGCTCAATATGAAAAAATTCCATGTTTGGGAAGAGGTATTCAAGTTTGTGAAATTGTTGAAACGCTGCATCAAGACCTGCTTTGGTCAAATTATTAAATGCGCAGTTCTTGATTTTTGTGTCACCAGTTTCGGACTTTTCAAAGTTCTGAAAGCGAGTATAAGTTCTGCAGATGAACATCTGAAAAAACCGCGTATTTTGTTTGGGACCTCTCTCTTTCTTGCTTCAGCCCTTGAGCGCGTAATCAAGAAGTTCTTTTTCTCTCCAGTAGAAAAATGGAGTCCTTGAGAGCTATTTGGTTTCACTCCTGAACACTGTTTTTCTATCCTCTTATCAGGGTCCCTTCTAGATAACGCTCCCAAAAATTACTCAACCCAACACGATCTTTTATCCAAAATCATTTAAATAATTCCAATTTAATTTGAAGCTGATTGATTGGCTTCCACCAGCATTTGTGGGAATTAAAAATTGCATGATACTTGTGAAGGCGCCCCTGCGATCATGGTGTCAGCATCTTCAGGTCGTTTGTGGTTCAGGGTCCTCAATTGATTTAAAACTTAAATGCACAAAGTTAATAGTCTACCGACAGTTGGATAACAGATAGATTCTGAGTTTGAAAAACCAATTTTAAAACAAGAAACCAGACGATCACCCTCAGCTGACGACAAAATTGAAAGTTATAGAGGTCCTCAAAGAATGCAGTGAAAAATGTGGTAGAACAGGGGCTACACTCTACAGTGAGAAATTGGTTTGTAAGGTGAGTTTTCTCTTGGGCAGAAGCAGAGCACGATGGTTCATATCTTTGTTTTACCATCCCAATTAGAAGACTTACGTTTGAATATTGATCCTTTACATTTAATTTGATGGTCAAGACAACCACTCATAAATCCTTCGTAACTGGACAGTTTGAATTTGTAACTGCTGCAGTTGTGCAGCAATTAAACTGGCTTGAAGGCTGATACGCTTGTTGGGTTAGCAGAAACTTAGGCCATTGTATTGTAGGCACAAATTTATACACGCAATCAGCATCTGGATCTAGTAGAGGGCTTGAAGTGATAAAAAACAGAGACAGGCAAGAAGAAGATGCAGTTCTCTGGTTGCTTTCAGTTTTGCTGTGTCTTCCTATCTCAGCTCACTTGATCGATGGAGTTGGGTTGGGGAGTGGCAGCTGGCATAAAGAGCTTCAACGCGGGGCAAGCTTTGGTACTGCTTGCTCAGAATTTGTGCCGGACCAGAGCTTCGCGGCTGCCGATGAAAGTTGCCCCTGTTCCTCCTTCCCGCTTCGTTCATCTCTCGGAAACGCTGCGAGTAGATATTCAGAGGTGGATGACTGACACAGCTTTGCTGTGTACTCATTTCTGAGAAGCAAGAGTACCACGCTCGCAGATACGATCTGCTTTCTTCTGGTTGAACCGAGGATTTGAAAGTGATTCACAATGCATTGATTGAAGCGAATTAGATTGGATTTTCAATGTAGATCAGTACCATGTGAAGGCTTTGGTCCGTGTCGGACCATGAGATATCAAATCAGAAACAGAAAATGCTGCTGGGGGCAGGAGGCTCGTGAGCTCCGAAGCTCTATTTATGCCGGACAAAGGAGACTTCCGATTTTACGACCACACGCTCTTAGGGGCCATTTTCAATACGTGGGTGTTCTTGCCGCTAACAGCATTAACAGCACTGATATTTTGTGAGTGTCCTATTCTAAAGATGCAATTAAATTCATAAAACCCCAAGTTTCATGGCAAAGTTTGGCACTCCTATCACACACATGTAGTGGGGAAAACATGGCATTTCACACGGAACACTTTTTCCCGTTTAAAACTGAGTTGGCTTAATTTTCTACCAAGGAATGAAACTCCGTGCTTTGCATGAGTGGTCTTCCCGCGAAATGCAAACACTACGGCATGATCTCATTCTTAAAACGCTGAGAAAGGGGGCATTCATATTCTTAGCATTCTGAGAGCAGGAATCAATTGACTGAGTGTTTTTTTTTTGGTAGAAATAACATTATGTTCTTGAAACGTATACTTGTACGATACATATTTCAAGAACACCAAAACGTTAGACATAATCATGCCATAGTTTTACAATAAAAATATATATAATATTCTCGGTACATGTGTCTTAGCAGTAACTGTTCTCAGAAAAACGTATACTTTTATGATACATATTGCAAGACATAAGCATGCCATACTTTTAGAATGAAAAAATATATAATATTCTTGGAACACGTGTTTTAGCCGAAACTGATCCAAGAATACAACAATTTTCTTAGTAACGCCGTCTTAAAAGTGCAGTAAGAGAGACTCTAGAACACCACGTTTCATAACCACATATTTCAACGATCGTTCAGACACATCGCTATTGAGACATGTCATGCTATGACCTTATCCCAATAATATTTCCGAATAACAATAGCCTTCACTTTTCATTTTAAAAAACAAATCACATGTATAATGGCACATCCAATGAGCAAGCTGCATTATTATTTTTGCACTTGCTTATTAAAAACATTAAAATTAATTCTTAAGGGGTTGGCGCAATGATCGGGGCAAGAGTTGGTAGGCGGCCGGTTCTTGTTTCAAATTTTGGTAGCACCAATCCTCTATGCCCTAAAAATGAGCTGCTTATATACAAATTTAAGCACCAAAAACCTGGCAGCCAAATTAAAAGGGATAAAAAGTTGATTGAGTCATTTAAATTATTGGAAAGCCACTCACCAAAAAATGCATTAACCTCACATCATTACTTCACCACTCCCAATATGATTCATGCTTTTTAAATTGTGCACAAAGTTGAGCTTTCTCCTGCTGCAACCGTCAGCTTACATATTCAGGCGACGGCATCATGTCCACCCACCCAGAATTGGGCACCACCAAAATGGTGCGGCATCAATGCTCATAATGACGGCCGTTCATCAAGATAAACAAGCAACTGCGATTTTATATCATACTAGATTATGATGCAACGGTACACCATCAATGCTCATCACAGCGACACGGTCCCTCAGGAGAAACATAAGATGTTAGAATTTTAGATTCCCGATGCCAGTTTTTAATCTTAAAAGTTCTCATCGTAACTCTAGTTCAATTATTACCAGAACCATCGCATCTGGCTCATAATATTCAAATTGATCGCTTTGACAAAGGAACTTAATACTGGGCATTGCTCAGCCAAATGGCAGCCATGCTTCGACTCCGTCGGGACTTGTGACTGCTCTTTCCGTGCAGTTAAACCGTTCGTTTCTCATGGCCAGCAGGTAAATGAGCTGCACGCATCGATCCCCATCTTCTTCACTTAAGGGAGGGAGAGAGATCAGGTAATGGTCTCTATTTCACGGGTGGCTGCAACCAAAAACATACTACTGTCTCCGTCAAGCTAGCTACTCCTCTCTTGACTAACGATCGATCGGTCGATGCTTTCGAACGGCGTTAGCTGTTAGCCCCACCATGCTTGCTCGAAATCAGAAGACAGCCGACGTCGCCTCTCTGGTTTTGTTTTGATGTTGACCACTCACCAAGCCACAGGCTTCATTCCATCATCTTCTTTCATTTCCTCGTGATCACAACAATCTGATGCTTCCCCCTTCCCCTCCACATTCATCCCCCACACCAACATTTTCGTCTTTCCCGTCACTTGCATCTCCCTCCATCTCCTTTCTCTTTCTGGTGCTTGTAAGCTTTAAATTTTGGATGTGGACAACATCTGCCCAGTCGCCTTCCCCATCTACCTCTCTTCAGATCTTGTTATTTTTTCCCTTTTTTAATTCCCTTTCCTTTTTCCTGAATATTATCACAGAGCTTTGCACCTGCATCGCCAAACTAATAAGTGTGCAGTCAATTTGCTGCAACTCAATGCATCCGTTCCGCTGCCAAGAAGTTCTTGTGTTGCAATGTCCTTGCTCATTGATTGGAAATTAAAAAAATTTGGTTCCTCTCACCGTCAATCGTACCGTGTGGATAACTGTACGATTTTCTAGTGAAATCTTTCAATTCAAGCTCGTGCCGGCAGAATCTTGAAGATGTATTTAACATTGTGATTGCCCAGTTGATCATTAAGTCAGTGTGGCTTAATTAAGTGTCGTTTGGTTTGGTAGGAAGGATATTTTGTGAGTGTCACGTAAACTTGCACAAAAAATTATATCGGATTCGTGGAGCATTAGTTATAGTATTTTAGGAAACTTGTTCAACGAGGGCACGGGAAAAAACAAGTAGTAACGTTTATGAAACATATAAACAAGTTCCAGATCCAAGGAGACGGTGCCGGAACATGTGTGCAAGACCAACTCATGGTACAGGTTTACGACTTCAGGTCGGAGCAACGCATAAAAGTTTTACTAGTGCTCCTGCCTAAGCTGGTTCACGTTCATCGAACTCACCTGAAAATTTTCCGGCCAATCTGAATCATTCCAGGAATTAGATTTTAAAGCATTGAAAATAAAGGAGAAAGTAAGAAAGGTTGCACTGAACTGTTGAAAACAATTAAACAAGGGCGTGTAACACCTTAATGCTTTTGATATTCTGAAATAATTGTAGAAGATAGAATTACCGAGTACCGACATAACATTGCCAATTCAGACGGTGCGAGAGAGAGAGACAGAGTGGGGTCGAACATTCAAACAAATGTAAATTGTGAGCATATAAAAGCGATGAATCGAACGTGGCATTTCATCAGCCTGAATCAGCCGACCCGACTTGACAATGCACAGGCAGAATTCAGTTATCTTTGAGTTGTCTTTAATATTTTACGCTTGTTGCGATTATTTAATGGATATAATTCTTTTGCAACATAGGAAAAAATTATTTCCACAGTTCAGGATTTATAGGACAACGTCGAATCTCAAGAACACCTTTAGTAAAGCAATGCTATTTAACAACTCCAAAACCATTTATTCTTAAATTTTCAACTAAATTCCTCCTCTAAATGATGATTTGTACGAGTCAAACAAATTTTTAGAAACTAGGATTTTGGGCTTGAGTGTAACACCCTAAAAATTTAGTTTCGTATTGAAGATTATGAAGAATTTTCAAGGGCTTATAAAGAAAGGTCATTAATAAGATGATTGTGCTGATTCCTAACTTTTTTCAGTTTGGATAATAAGATGATTGTGCTGATTCTTAACCTTTTTCAGGTTGGAGCCGAAATTGGTAGGAGGCGGGTTGTTACATTGAGTTCGGTAAGATGGTTAGTTAGCTGCACTCTAGACTTCATGAGACCGACAATTATACATAATGTAACAACATTAACAATAAGACAGTGGTGGATCTTTCCATTGAGTAGTTGAAAATGACAAAGGAAGCAAAAATTCAGAAGTCATGTTATTTAAATTGCAAAAAAAAGTATTGATTGCTTGACCAAGTTGCCCTTCACCTTTCTGTTCGAGCTTTGACTGGAGCCTGTCCTTGAACGCCGGGACTAATGGAGGTCACCGGAATTAGCAGCGGCAACCAGATTTGATGTATTTTTTGGCGATAGGCGCCGTCATCACTTCTACATGAACATCTAGCAAAAGTACTGATTGTGACATGGGATCTTGTGGCTTTCTTTTTCATTTTGAGTTTTCCAATGGACTGACAAAGACCCAACAGTGTTATTGCGAATGTTCTTACGTCTAAACCAAATGAAGCACAAAGGTCATGTCACATGTTCAAGAAAAAATGTAAAATAAATGGTTTTGAAGTACTTGATAAAAGAACATTTTTCCACTTTTTGAGACTCAAGGTAGCCCAAGTCATGGCTCAATCAAATCGAACTGCAGCAAACTGGGGTCACTTTTTAATGGACAAACATAAACGGTTGAATTTTGTGGAGACCCCAAAATATATAACAATAAGAAACTCAAAAAATATTAGAAGTTAGGGAAATGAAGCGAATGATAGTTTATAGCTTTTTATTAAGTAGAAAACGAATTGTAATCATTAAATAATAACAAAAGCATACAATATTAAAGGTAATTAATCAATAAATAATTGAATTCTGGCACGGCGTTGTCAATTCAGATGGACTGATTCTGGCTGATGAAATTCCACGTTCGAAGCATTACTTTCTATATGGTCACAATTTAGTTTGCTTTGAATGTGTCGCGCTCTCTCTCTCTTGACAGTTTTAGTTTGCTTCGAATGTGTCACAATTTAGTTTGCTTTGAATGTGTCGCCCTTGTCTAATTGTCTATATCAGTTCAGTTCAAGCTTTCTTACTTTCTTATTTTTTATTGAACTCACTATCATCTTGAATGGTTCAGGTTGCTTGGAAAAATTTTCAGGTGAGTTAAAGAAAACTTGAACAGGAATTGCCACACCGATGGCATGGGACGTATTGGCAAAATAGCAAGATCACCTTTGACGGTGATGATAGTCAGCAGAGAAGACTTGCAGACATATAGTATTAAGGGTGATCCCTCAAACAGGGTTGCAGCGGAAGACTTGGAGATAGAAATTGCAGAGTACTTGTGAACCCAGATTGTCCAATATGCATGTTCATAAACACATATTTTAAGAAACTTTTACCATGTTCATCCCAATAAAGATCGTAGTTTTAAAAAAATGACGAACAAAGAAGTGGAAAGCCACGAACCCTATTACAAAAGATAGCTTAAAGTCCTGAAGAGAAGAGAAAGATCTACAATAAAAAAATAATTACAAGAAAGTATACAATTAAAATCACAAAAAATGACAAAGATAGCTTTAATTTTTACTGCCATGAAAAATTAAAGAAATGAAACCAATATCCAGAATATTTTGGACTATATATATGTTACGTGCATTGATCGCGAGACACTTAATTAATTTCGTTGCATGTTTAGCGAGGTGTTACTTATAAAATAAAATTTTCAAAAGGTGAACGTTTTATAATTTATATTTTCAAGAAAAAATGATGTCATACCTTGTGAAGTACTAGAATGATTTTATTTATATTTTATGTCAAAGACAAAAAGAAAATTAATGTCGAACCTTGTAAACTACCAATTGACCAATCGGCCAATAAATCAGTTCTCATAGTCCCCATAATCAATATATACTGCAGTTAAATGTATAGTGCTCAAGAATTTTCAGTCAAACATTGATCCTGGTGGGACCTTGACTCCTCACCGATCATGCTACATCTCATTCAAAAACCAATTTTTAAGCAAAGTATATTGAACATAACACAAGACAATGTTTGGATGTCCGAAAAGACCAAACAGCTCCTTAACACACTTTCACCTTTAGTTCAAAGTGCGACGGTAAAATTACTGTGAAAAAAAAAACCTCATAAAGAGTGTTCAGTATCATAAAACACTAGTTTAGTATTCTATAAGTCTATTTCAAAGATTATGATAGTTCAATGAAACACTAACAATAACGTTTCATGAATCTATCCTAAATACTAGTACAACTTAAATATGGTTTAGTGGGGAAGGCGTGTATGCCTTCATTTTTTAAAATTTTAGAAAATATATACTTCTCTTTTGAAATATTGATTACAAATTGCCTCCACATTCCATTAAAAAAAAAAAAAATTCATGACTACAACAGCCATCTCAAAAGCCAAGCTCTGCAACCTTTTGATTTGCCATCACAATTAGAGAATCTACATTAATTTGAAAGACTTAATCACTCAATAGTTTAATATTTACTTTATTATGGATGTAAGTGCTCCTTCGGGTTTCCAGTATGAAAACATGTGAATCAGTGTCTTTTTCTATAAAAAAAATTCTAGCTCAGCCACTGGTGTGGCTGCTCTCAAGGTTCATGCTTGTTTCCTTCAGAACTGAACGCAAACCTAATTGGCGTTCATCATCTCCACCTCTAACCGTCCGCGGTCTGCCTACGCATTGGGGCAAGTGACAGCAAGTTTTCCGTGTAGTTCATCCGTTCGTCTTTCATAGGCAGCAGGCAAATGAGCTGCTCACATCAATCCCCTTCTTTTTTCTTCTCATAGGAGAGGGAGAGAGATCAGGTAATGGTATCTATTTCACGGGTAGCTGCAACCAAAACATGCAACCGTCTCTGTAAAGCTGGCAACTCATTTCTTGACTAAGCATCGATCCATGGATTCTTGAGAATGGCGGCGTTTATAACAGTTAGCCCCACCATGCCTACTCGGAATCATAAGAGATCCGACATCGTCTCTCTCTGGTTTTGTTTTGATGTTGACCACCCATCAAGCCACAGTCTTCATTCCACCATCATCTTTGGTTTCCTCGTGACCACAATAATCAGATGCTTCCCCCTTCCCCAACACATTCATCCCCCTCACCCACTTTTTCCTCTTTGCATCTCCCTCCTTCTCCTTTCTCTCTCTGGCGCTAGTAAGCTTTAAATTTTGGAAGTGGACAACAATCTACCAAGTCCCATTCCCTATTTACTTCTCTGCAACACTTACTACTAAATCAAATCGAAAGAAGATGCGACGATTTCTTCCAGAAATCCCAGACTATTCACACTGTTCCTTCTTTTCTATCGAATTTGTCATAACCACTACCTACACTCCACTCCACTCCACGAAATTTTGCAATATGCAATTAATTGACTGCAACCCAATGCTTTTGTACCGTGTCCATCAAATACTTCCATGTTCTTTAAAGGTTCTGTTTGACAGTCAGAATAATAAGACACACACAGTTTCATATCTGTCTCAAAAACTGAGAGACATTCATATGGCATTGCAACATAATATTCCATGAGTCTCTCTAAATTTTCAAGCGGATACAAGAAACAGCGTATTAATAAGCCCTAAAGAACTATAGCGACATGGAACTCAGTTGCTATGTAAGATGCGGTTTCTCTATGCCTCACATGTGTGTCTTAAGTAACTCTTCCTCTGTTTTATGTATGTAATAAGAAGGAAAGGTGCCATTTGTTGCCTGGTCTCCTCTCCATTTCATGTTCCTACATCAACCGCAGATTGCTTGCATTGCACCAGCTTTACTAATTCCTGTGGGATGTGTCCGATCGCCTTATATATTTAGAGGTTTGAATTATTGATTTTTAAAAAGAAACTTAGGCCTTATGTTATTGAGCCGAAAAAAGCTTGTTTCTGTTGCTTACCATCGGCTGGGCTCCGAAAGTACTCAAATATTTCTGAATGATAAGCGCCCTGGAGAAATAAAGTAAAAATAAAAAAAAAAAATTCCTGATATTTTTCAGATGGGCGAGTACATGTGTCCGTACAATGGGACCTATGGGATCGGATCGGGTTCTTGGGAGTGGACCTCGCTAAGCATAATCCATTTATCCGCTTTACTTTTTTTTAGGTTTTTCATTGCGCCTCTAACTTAGGATATATTCCTATAAGGGAGCCTCCACTTTTCAACTCAGTTTTTGTATATCCACTCGTGCGGTGGTGGCTTTATTTTATGAACTACATCAAGATAGTCCCATAAAAGTTGAAATGCATTCAGCCAGATCCTTGAATATTTTATTTGGCTCAGTCAAATCGAACTACATCAAATTAGGATCACCTTTTAATTGAGAAACATAAATGGTTGAATTTTGTGAAAACCCCAAAATATATGAAAAAAATAACTCAAAAAGTATTAGAAAATAAATGCAACAAACAATAATTTATAGTATTTTATCAAGTAGAAAACAAATTGTAATCATTAAACAATAACAAAAACATACAATATGAAAAATAATTAATCAATAAATGAAATTTTTAAAAAATTACATTAGCCCTGTGGGCCCTCCTTGGCTTTGCCCATACACTTGCAAGGTCTTGGATTTGTCTTTCAACGATCAAATTTGTAGAAAAAATATATGTGAGCTCGAAAGATATTGGAAAACAACGGTTCAGGCAATATTATATGCATAAGTAAAAAAAACTCAGGTTTGGATGTAGTACAAACAAAAATGGCAATCTTAAGCTTCAATATTGTTGTGGACATTTTTGCTCTATGTATGACAAGAATGACAATTTTAGGTTTCGATAACATGGGAAGCCACTTATCACTTACCACTACCGATTGTTCATTCCAAACTTCAAGTATTAGTATCTAAGTTTTTCTAACTTATGCTTATGCTTTAATGACATAATAGAGTTGTCAAAAAGACCCCTCACATCGAACATTGTTTGAAAACTAAGATGTCATACAATTATGCAACCGGTGATATACTCCTAGCACTAGTGTAGCAAATCATTCAAATTTGGAAGCTAAGTAAAAAAAGCTTGTGCCACAATGTATTCTTCTTAAAGGGCGGCTCCACAATCAATCTGACATGACACATTCCGATAGTGTATTTGGTGGCCTCGATCATCACACTTTATGGTACACTAAAAGGACCAGCATTGCTATATCCAGGGAAGGCGTGTAATGCTTAAGAGACAACAACATTTAGGGTGTCCCAACAGTGACTGTTTTGATCCACTATTTAAACAATGTTCACCACATATTTCATCTTATCTTATTTTACCAAATATATACTTCTGTTTTGAAATATTGATTGAGAATTCCAATTATGTGCCTTCACATTTCATTTAGAAAAAATCACGTATACAATTGCGCTCTCGAACGCCGGCTACCTAACCTTTTGATTTGTCATCATAATTGGAGAAACTGCATACTAATTAACTTGAGAAACTTAATAATCACTTACTTAAACTATTGAAATTTAATGACTAGTGCCCCACCATGCCTGTTTTGATTAGAAAACAAATGTTGGCGTTCATAAGCTCCACTTGCAACAGCCAGCCTACCTGTTTTAAAGGGGGCTGGTGAAATGGATAGAGACTGATAGGAGACTAGTTTTTATCCCAAACAACTTCCTGTGCTGAAAAAAAAGAAAAAAAGATTGCTTATATGCAATTTAAAGAGGGAAGAAATAACTTAGATGAAAACTTAGACGAAATGGTGCTCATAATGACAACCATTCATCGAGATATATAAACACGCAGATGAAATTTCAGAATATGATGCAAATGTGCACCATTGATGCTCATTACGGCGACGGTTTTGATTTTTTATGTCTAAGAATCGACTATAATTTAAGCCTTACTCTTGGAATCTGGAGGCGACTTTCTCAACTCTTGAGTTCTCAACCTTGGTAATCGTTACCTGTAACTCTAGTTCAACCGAACGGCAGCCGTGATTATTAAAAGTTAAAACTCCACCGACGCCGTCCGGGCTAGTGACCGCTAGCTTTCGGTGCAGTTCATCCGTTCGTCACTCATGGCCAGCAGGGGAATGAGATGAGCTGCACACGTCAATCCCCATCTTTTTCTTCTCTTAGGAGAGGGAAAGGAAGGTAATGGCGTCTATTTCATGGGTGGCTGCAACCAAAACATGCAACTATCTCTGTAAAGCTAGCCACTCGTTTTTCTTGACTAAGGATCGATCCATGGATTCTTGAGAATGGCGTTTGTAACAGTTAGCCCCACCATGCCTACTCGGAATCAGAAGAGATCCGACGTCGCCTCTCTCTGGTTTTGTTTTGATGTTGACCACCCATCAAGCCACAGGCTTCATTCCACCATCTTCTTTGGTTTCCTCGTGACCACGATAATCAGATGCTTCCCCCTTCCCCAACACATTCATCCCCCTCACCGACTTGCATCTCCCTCCCTGTCCTTTCTCTCTTTGGCGCTTGTAAGCTTTAAATTTTGGATGTGGACAACAATCTGCTCAGTCGCCTTCCCCATCCACCTCTCTCCAACTCTTGTTAATTTTTTCCCGACTTCAATTCTCTTTCCTTTTCTCCCAAGGAAGGGAGTCGCCACCCAACGCATCTGTCAATGATCTTATAACATGGGTTTGCCTAACTGCACGAGCTATCACTGAGCATTCTGCCTGAGTAGTAGTGAACCACTCATCAGACGCCTTGCATGAATTATTCAGGCCCAGTTTTCAGTGGATTGTGTCAAATTATCAACAATGAAAGTCTGAATCTTTTGAAATCTAAGATAATTGAAAGCCTCTTGAAAGAAATACTGATGTGGTAGCATCTACGACCTTTCTTCTCATTTCTTATAAATCTAACAGGCCTGACAATAAGTCGGAGTGTCTATTAAAGTACATGCATGCATTGCGGGCAGAAAATCTCTTTAACACTATAATAAACACTAAACCTCTGATCTGTAAGCGGGTGGAAACGGTAGAAAGGGATAGACTTTTCCTCTTTTTTCCAATTGTTTTCAATTTTGAAGGAATTGAATGTATATTAGAGATCTTTTTGCAACCAAACAAATTTTTTACTTTTTTTTTTTTCCTTTTTTGTCTTTTTAATTAATCAATCAAATCAAAGAAAGATTGATTGTTATTTCCTTCGCTTTTTCCTCCATCCAAACAAGTTAATGTTTACTTCAACCAGGCAAAGAATGAATCCTATTTGACTGGTACAATTGCGTATGAACTAATGAAATCTTAAGACCAACTCTGACGTGGAAGACAATTGATTATTGGTCCATGTCTAGCTTAAAAGAGTAAAAGCTTGTTTATTTTGTTGTCTATTGGCTGGGCAACGCAGGTGTGGGGCATGGGTTTGTCGTAGTGGGTCCAGTAGAACTCTGTCCGGATCCTCCACTCGTAAGTGGGACCCGAATCCAAAAATCCTTGCGATGTCAGTGGAGGGGGAAAACACATACATGTTCCAAAATTTATGCCAAAATAAGGTTATCCATTACAAGATAAAAATACCAAAATATTTCTGAAAAATAAAATGACCACCTCGAGAAATAAGATAAAAAAAAAAAACTCAAGAATCCTGATATTTTTCCGGTGGGCCGTGTCCGTACAACGGGACCCATGCGGATCGGATGGAGTTCGGATACCGTTGAGCACCACACGGGACCCACGCACCGCATCATTTTCATCCCCTCTTGCTTGGCACAATCCATTTTTCTAATATCTACTTTACTTTTTAGAATTTTCATTTGACCCTCCTATTTCAGATATATTCCTATAAATAAGCCTCGGTTTTCGAACATCCGTTCGCGTGGTGGTGGCTTTATTTTATTAATTGTTGTATGTGAAAGAAAAAAGGGTGATTTATTAGAAGGTAAACATATACTAAATAAATGTGTTAAGCCAGTTCGGTTTTGAGACTACTTTGGGCTTATAATATATTTTAAGAGCTTTGTGTGAAAAAAAAGTTGCGCAGATGCAATTCGCATATATAAAAGCATAAAAATTGGCTAAAAAAAAAAAAAAAAAGTTCCCTCGGACGTAACCAAGCCAATCTCATCATCGATCTTAGAATCTTATAAGATATTATTTACAAATTAAAAAGTCACCACACTTTTTATATACCCAATCTAAGGTGCCAATACGCCGAATGTTTAAAAGAATGAGCTGGAGACAAAGATCACTAATTTACAATAAAAATTTTCAGAAAAATGTAGGCCTGCGAACACAACATTATTATAATTAACATACTTAGTTCTCTTGCTTTCCTTTAATGTTTTTTCTTTGGTGTAGGCAGTTTGCATTTATTATATGATCATGCGGTCTAAATCCGTTTATCTAAAGGAAAACGGATCGTGCCTGGTAGTGCTTCACAGTTCATGGTCACAGTTCTCTGTTGTCTCTAAAAGGTCCAAATCCAAAAAACTTAGCTACGCCAAGACATAAATGAGGAAGAGGAAACCTCTTTTTCAAAACCGGCGTCGCCTTTAATTGCTTTTTCCTTTTAGGTGCCTTAGAATTTATCCCCAAAAAGGAAAAAGTGGGGGGCAGGTCTGCACGTCTTTCCAATAGGCGAAAGCGGCCCCTAGTTTTGCGTTCTTCGACGGAAAACCCACCCGCCGGTTTCATTCCTGGGGGCTCCGCTCCCTCCTCTCCTCTCCGTATATTATAATTTTATAATTCTCCGGTGGGAGAAAAATCGCGCCCCACGTGGACCACGACTCCCATCACCTCACTCCCCCTCTGACTCAAGTTCGTTTCCCCTTATCCACAATGTACAGTTTAAAAGAAAAAAAATTTCATTTATTAAAATCCCATCTTACGTTTCACCAACTACGTAACACATTTTCAAAGTTTAGCTCGCCGGACGTTTTATAGAACAAACGAGTCTTGTTCGCCGGAAAAGTGGTCGTCCGTCCGGCGATGATGCTTTTGCTCCTTTACTCTCTGACGGTGACGGTGGTTTTCCACCGGGGAGTTGAGTACGGTGTGCCTGTTGCTTGGGTTGAACGTGAAGGTATGGGTGCGTGTAGTACGGCGTCTTCACGTTGATGCTTATCCTCTCAAGGGCAAAAAGGGGAAAAGAGGTGGAAGAAATATCTGTCGAATCGTTCGTTCTCGGTGGGTAGGTGATCAATGCGGGCGACGATGTTTATGTGGAACGCGTGATCCGCTCAACTCGTCCTTATCGGTTGTGTTGTTTGAAGGCCGTTCCCGGAGTTGCTCATCTCGCTTTATTTAAATAAACTGCTGGCTTTGAATCTCAAACTTATTAATCTCTGCAAATAAATTCCAGCACATTTCGGGCACTGTTTAAAACTGTTGATCTTCTTCTGAGGAAAGATTAATGCCGAGTTGTGTAGAGCTATCGCTTTCGTTGTGGCTTTCGAGTTTCTGTGGATCGAACCAATTAAAAATTGACCGATTTTGCTTCGTTTTTCTGCAAATGCGACGCAGGGAAGTTTGAGATTTCGATTGTATGGAGGAAGAAGATGAGTGTGATCTTTTATTAATGCAATTTGAGATTAAATACAAGTTGGAGGAGAGAGGACCTTGTCCCCCCGCTCCCTCTGCTCCCAACAACGAAGTAAGTAGCCGTGATTCCGTGACATCCTGCCGTCCATGCGAAAACTGAGATCATCGAGACTCGAAGGACGTCCGTCGCACACGTGCCGGAGCCTGGCGTTGGGAAGAAATCGCGACCAACTTCATGAAAACGAGGATAGATCGCGATCTTGGTCAAGCGCCACGCGCGACGCAAGCGCCTGAGCTCAAGGGTAGTTGTTGTTTGGGACCGGCGGGGATGAGAACGGGAACCGATATCGTGAACTGACTTTGAATTTTGGGGCTTTGGGGGGAAGAAGCGAAATGGGTGGTAACGGAATGGGGAGTGCTCCGCCGGCGATATCGCCCCCACATCTTCCTCTCCGATCGCTCGCTCGCTCGCTCTCTCCCTTCTTTTTCCAATTTCAAAAGAATCAACTCGTACCGGTAAAAAATAGAACTCATCCAACGTCTAGAATCACGAAAAGAATCCCGCTTTCTCGATTAACTTTCCAATCGAAAACCGGAATAAGAGGTAACGCAAAAAGATTACACAGACCGGAGACCGGCTTCTCCTTTTTTCAGATTTACATCAATGACCAAAAAAACGAAAAAGAACGATGAAGCTTGACGGAAAAAATTGACCGGAAATGGACTGAACTGTGAGAGGAAACAATGAACATGTGGTGTATGTACGGTGTACTCTCTCTCTCTCTCTTTCTCTCTGTGTCTCTCTACATGACTAGTTCGTTCACCCACGCGATATCTGGATCGGACATGGCAATGCCCGAATTTTGGTCGTCCATGCTGCGGATGGTGTTGCGATTGGTCATCCTCATTTCCCTCTGCATATCTTCTTCCTCCTCCTGGAGTTTCCACAGAGCAGTGGGCGAGCTGCATGAGTAGGGAGCTCGGCTTCGATCGCCGACAGAAGCCAACTGCGACCAAGCGAAAGATATCGGAATGGCATTGAGCATCGTCGTCGAGTTGGTGTTGCTCAAGCGATTGATCGGATTGAGATCCATGTTCTCGAAAGAGTTCGAGAGGTCGCACATCATGCTTTGATATGACGGGAAAAATGGTGAAACAGGGGAGACCGGCGGCGACACAGGCGGCGAAGCTGGAGGCGAGAAGTGGGAGACTCCGATCATCAATGGCGAATCCGGGGAGGATCCTCCACCTTGAGGAACCAACTGATGGAGATTGGAGTGCGCCGTCTTCGATGCAGAGGCAGCAGCGGAGGCGGAGCAGAGAACGCAGCAGTGAGGGGAACGAGAAGGACTCTGGGCATTGTTCGGCTGAGTCAGAACCCGGAGCTGCTGAGGCGTGTGGGCGAAGAAGCACACCTTGCGCCGGCAGCTCCGGCCGTCCTTGCAAGGCTGCGTCCGATACCTCTCCGGATGCAGCCAGCACTCGAAGACGCCGTGGGCGAACTCGCAGGCATCCCCTTTCCTGCACGCACCCTTCCGAAAGTCAGCACAGACGGTGCCGGAATAGTTGAACCGCCGGGGATCGCGACGCCGGGCCTTTTCCCCCGGATGGGCAAAAGGGCAGTCGGTCCAATCGTGGCTCCGGGCTCGGGTACATCGCCGGACCTTGAACTCATACATCCTGAAATCATCACAGGCGTAGTCGTCAGGCACGGACTCATCGTCCTCACAGTTGGAAGGCAGGAACCTCCTCAAGGCATACGCCTCCGGAGGCGACAGCGAACAATCGCTGTGGATAGAGTCCGCTCGCTGAAGGAGAAGCCGCCGCAGAGAGTCGGCGGTCGCGGCGCCACCATCCCTCGGACTCAAATCCAACGCGTCGGCAAAACCAGCAAGAGACGGCCGTGCTTTCTTCCCCGAAAGGAATTGCAGCTGGTCCAGGGAACAAGAAACGCTAGGCATGTCGATCAAACTCCAACCAAAAACAACCCCAAACAAATCTTCACACAGACAAAACTAGCCTACAAATCGAACAAGGAAATGAGGAGATTATAAGGGGAAAGCGACATTGCCGCAGAGAGGGCTCGAAGAATCCTTCTCCATTGAAAGGAAGACGAAGAGGAGGAAGAAGAAGAGTACGAGAGTCAAGTAAGGGGAGAGGAGCAAATAAATAGCGGGGAAAGGAGGGAGGGACGGTTAAACAAGAGAGAGTGAAGAGTGAGAGTGAGGTGAGGGTGAGGGAGGACGTGTGTGGGTCGAGTAAGAGACGCCAAATGGAGGAATGGGCGTACGTGGAGAGGGCAGCATGCAGCCTAAGGCCTACGCGTCGAATGGCGAGGGCGGTGAGCCAGGTCATAGGTGCAGGCAGCGCGACACCTACCCATCTGGGTCCTTACGGGTTCGCCCGGCCGCCGGCTCAATCTTTCCGGCCGGCCGGATTTGCTGGGTCTTGGCCGAGTCGACCATTTCCTCCGGCGCGCCCCGAACTTAGAAACCTAGTAGTGGGAGTGCCGGTGACGTGGATAGACCCAAACTGGGCTAAAACGGCGAGACACTTTATGAGTCGGCCTACCTGCCCCGGCCAAATACGTCGAAGAGCAGGCCGGCCCGGACTGACTGTAGCTCTCCTAATATGGTGGGGTTTACCAACTCAATTACTGTGGAGCCAAGCTCGTTCTTCGTCTCTTGCACCGAAGTGGGTCAGTCGGTGGAGAAGGCACCAATCTAAATCAGGGTGCGCAGTAATGACGGCAAAATGGAAGAAGAAGGGCCAACCTAATTACTGATACAATAGAATATATGTTCTATAAATAACGGCGACATAATAAATGTATAATCAACTGGTAATAAAGTCATGGAAACCACTGATTCTTACAAAACTGAAAGAAGAGAAAATGGTTCATCAATGGAACGCCCACGATAATGTTTAAACCTGTCTGTCAACAGTTGTCTTCTTCCTTTTTTTTCTGCCTATGAGCATTGCTTCGACACAGGGGCAAACCTGCTTCCCCTCCGTCCCTTTCTCTTTTCATCACAAAGAGTGGTTGGTGCCTAAGAAGAGCCGATCCGCTTCTCGGAGTGATCTCTTCTAGAAAAGCAAAAGAAGAAAGAAGACTCTTACACAAAGTTCATTGCTTGGAAGAATATAATCCGGAATTGAGAAGCTTTACTTGTTAACGGTGGCGTAATTTGGCAATAACATTTTTCGTTTCACGGCGGTCCAGCGGCGCTCGGCTTTCCTTTTTCTTCTTCTTTGATCGTTGAATCGAATTCAAATGTTGTAATTATCGTTTTCTTTCTTTGAGGGCGACGTGAAAGAGAAGCCAAAATTTCTCCCATCAAGAGATCGGACGTCTTGAAGGTGTGTCCGTTCTTTAGAGCTGGCCAAGGATTTTACGGCATATGCGAACAAAAAAACGGGGATCAAATCAGGGACCACCGCCGGTGCAAAGCATGGTGAAGCCGGAAGTATCTTGAATTTTGGGTGCTGGGGTCATACATGTTTGAGTCCAAGAGTTTTTCATCTAATACAGAAGCAGACGAAAAGCTGAACGACTTTTTTTTTCTTCAAAATTTAGTAAAGCAACTTCTACGGCCTTTCCATGTTCTCCGTTGAAGTTATGGACTAGCGTTTGTTTGTTCACTTATTTTTATGAATTTTGTACATCAAATCTTTCAATCCATGAAACATTTTATCCCATCAAATGCTGCATGATTGATTGTCTCAAGGTGCATAGCCCAAATGGTCTGTTAGGAACCCGAGAGAGACATAAATTTTTTACTAAAGGGGTCAAATTAAAGTTTTTAAATTTTTGACTAAATCCGAAAGTTTATTTTTATATAAAACAAATTAAATTTTTTAAAATTTAAATATAAATTAAAAAAAAAACTTTTGGGGTTGGGCCAAGACAAGCATGCAGTTATTAGCACCCATGCAAGTCTGAATCCTAGGGCAAAGGCAAAGGATAGTTATAGATAGTTAGACACCCGAGTCCCATATATTTATGTTAATAAAGCCACATTAGATCTTATATCCAACCGAAATCAAAATCATATATGAAAAAATTTTGATATTCGATTAAGAAATTTGATCGGATTCAGATTTAAAAAATAACAATCAATTAGATTGGGCTTCATGTTTAAGTAAATATTTGATCATTTGCATCCTCCTCGGATATAATCTAAAAAAAAAAACATATTATATCTAAAGTCTATACATTGTCAAAGTTGTATGTTAACATGTCGTTACCGGTTCTCACCTGCCCTTTTGATGTTACCGAGACATGGTTTAATGAAAAATCTAGGGTTGGAAAACTGGTAGAGCCAAGAGAAAATAAAGAACGTAATTGGGATTCAACTTAAGAGTTGGATTTAGATTGAGATGTTAATCTAAAAATGAAATTCAAATATAGTATTAGATCCGTCAAACACGAATATATGAGCATCTAAAAAATGAATTTTATATATATATATATATATATATAATCCGTTAATTTCTCATTCAATCCGTTAATTTCTCATTTGGACAGCACTGAATAGCCATGCTGAATGGATATGGACCTACTCTCGTTAGGATACCAACAACTTATGTCCCATCGATTGACTGTCGTTAATAGTTGTGCAAATCATCACTTTGTGGCTATGTGATTTCGATTCCTGGAGCCAGTTGTAATGTGAAAGGAAAGGTCTGGCGAAGGACAAATATGATTGGAATTAATTCTCTTTCAGGGGAAGACGCTGGCTTCATGGAGCCCTTGTTATGAACAAAATGCAACAAAACATGTACTTGAAATTGGCCTCAGGACTGATAATATAGCAAGTGATTGATCATGTTTAAGGGTTTGCCTAGTGCATTCAAAAATTGCATTGTTCATATGCCTGATAAAATGACTATCATTAATGTTTAGATTGGCTTGGAAACACAGCTAAACAAATCGTGCTACGGATTCGATAAAAATGAATGTCTATATTTTTTACATCTGTGATTGCACCGGATCATGTCCAGCTCTGAATCACATAACATAACTGGTCGGGTTGGTGGCATAAACATGACGTGTGATTGATTTGATTTCTATGCACTGCTAATTTGAACTCGGCTCTATTACAGCCCTACTTGAGAGGGCTGCCAATGAATGGGGCTCCATTTTACATCAAAGTGGGCCACTCCAGTGCTTATTCAAATTCAAGTTATCTCAAGGCATATGAGACCATACCTACATTATTCTATGGCAGAAAATCCACTTGCCAGTTTCACATTTTAATGAAAGTGGAAGACACTCAATTATACGTCTGAAAGACTGCACATTATATATATATATATATATCCGATGATGACGCAATTAGCATGATTTGGGTCACGTGCCATGGGCAGGAATAGGTGGGACATGCTAAAGTTTGCACCCTAAAAATGGTTTGGGAAAGAGAGGAGGAATGCGAGGGAGTATCGGATCCTCACATGACATAGTGGGGCCGATCATATCCGAAAACCCAAGTTGAACGGATGGAACTCCTAAGATCTTGTGTCTCGGGGTCAAGCCAGAAATTTTTCATGAAGGGGGCTGAAGTAAAGTTTTTAAATTTTGACACGGGCTGAAATATCATTTTTCAAAATTTTTATATAAGACAAGTAAAATTTTCTAAATCATGCGGGCCCTCCCTTGGCTCCGCCCCTGGTTTCGGGTTGAGGTCCTGGCAGTGAATACCTTTTAAAGGAAAAAGGGTTTCGTTCTCTTTGGAGTATCCCCCATTTAAAGGTTGTAGGCTAATGAAATGGTATGTTACCATTGCATGAACCAATCCCAAAAGTTAGACTTAGTTCATAAAACTTTAGAACTGGGTCTGTCTTGAACCTACCTCAAAAACTGGGCTCGGTTCACGAAATTGGTATGTTACTCTTCCATCAGTCAAACGAAGAGTTAACGAAGAAGAGAAAAGAAATGGTGTTTGTATACCTGTTTTTTGGAACTCATCTGCACCATGAAAATGTTATAGTCTTGAATGTCCATTCAAGACTATAACACTAGTGCTTCTTAGCTAAAAAATTTCAGGCTTTGCCTGTTGCTTGGTTGGCTGTCGTTTCATAATTTCAGCAAACTAAGAAAAACATGCAAGAACCCATACATCGTGTTAGTCCTTTGAAGGCAAATATCCACATGTGACTGCCATGCACAATCCACAAATTTACTTGGATTCAATATATGTTTTCATGTTTCACACTTTTGCATCCTTATCTTAGGAGCATTCGAATCAGATATAAACTTTATGATATCAGTTTTTTTGGATATCCAGTTTGAATTCATATTCAAATTCGGATGTACAAAAATATCCGAAATCTGAATTCACAGTCTGAATGTGAACTTTAGATTAACATCAGGAACCTAATCAAACTTTTCAATCAAATCCAAACCAATACAAATGAGTTCCGCAAGTCACTGAGTTTTCAAACCTTGCTTTTAAAGGGCAAACTTGAAATGTTATATAAAATCAAAGCATTAACATGGTTGCAAACCTATCAAATCAATAGCTAAACGAGTTCTGTTTAATGTCAAAATGGAGTTTTGTGAACAAGATGCAGTTAAACTCGGTCATTCATAATTCGTGATCTTTTATGAGCACCGGAAATCTCAGGTAAACGAAGAAGTTCTGCGTGAGATTAGGTTTTTAATTATGTTACGTAATTCCATATGATTTGAAATTTTTGAAAAAAGAAAAAAAGACGGTAGATCTACGAAGGAAACTTAATTGCCATTATATCTTCTCCACTAAACAATATAAACCAGATTCTTCATTCACAAAATCATTGACCAATAAATTAAAAAGCAAGGAATATGATCACATAGGAATATGCGCTGCCGCAGGCATTAAAGTATATATATATATAAAAGAAGTGATCACTCAGGGTTTTGTGCATTCAATTACAATCGGGATCCCGAACATCACCGAATGACAGCGTAGTCAACCTTCTAGTCGTAACAACCATTCAAAAGTGATGTGATCATATATATATATATATATATAAGAAAATGATCTGCTTTCGTTGATCGATTGATCAATTTCTGCTTGCCAGGTAGAGAGTTTGACTGCTGCACCTCAAGCATACGGCGGGCAAACTTGTTCCTCTCCTTCTCGCCATTCATTATTAATCTGTTTGTGGATATGGATGGATCAAACAGTGGGATTTCTTTTTGTAATAATCACTGAAATTATCTTTGTTCATTTTGTGATATTCAAAATCCTCCTCGTTTTAACCAGGGCAGACACCATGATATCATCCAACTATAGAAGAGCCAGTGGCCATTAAATCTTTTCAAGAGATCATTGTTTTTACTTTGTCGCATTGCGTGTTTGTAATGAGATAATTGGAGTGTGCTGCGAAGGGATCCAACCGGCGGCCGGACCAATTTCCGACACCCCTCCCCTGCACCACATTCTCTTCAACGGACTTTTACCTCTGTGTGAGAAAGAGAGAGAGGACGCCAGAGAGGGTGAGAGATGACGAAGGCGAGGAGAGTGGTACTGTTTCCCGCACCAGGTGCTGGGCACCTGCTCTCCATGATCGAGCTGGCCAGGCAAATCCTGCAACACACCCACAACCTCTCCATCACCATCCTCATCATCCGACCTCCTTCCTCATCCCCTTTTGCCTCTCCCTCCATTTCCCAACACCTTGATGCTGTGGCCGCCTCCGCCCTCGACATCAACTTCACGGAGCTTCCTGAAGCTTCTTTTCCTGAAGTTGAATCGCAAGGCCTAGCGAGCAACCTACGCTTCATAGACAACCACAAGCCCGCCGTCTCGGAGGCCCTCACCGCTCTCCAGGAGACTACCACCATCACTGCCTTCATCTCCGACTTGTTCTGTATCTCCTCAACCAGTGCCTCTCTAGATCTCGGCATCCCCACCTTCCTCTTCTTCACATCCGGAGCAACCACGACGTGCATCCTGATTTACTTACCGGAGATGGACCGGAAGTATGAATGCGATCTTAAAGACCTGACCGAGGAAGTAGAGATTCCCGGCTCAGTGCGCCCGCTGCCTCCATCTGCCTTGCCGGATGCTATCCTGAGGAAGGAGGAGGACAGCTACCGGTGGTTCGTACAAAACGCCCGCCTTTGTTCTGGATTGGACGGCATACTGGTGAACACCTTCAACGAGTTGCAGCCGACGGCTATCGCGGCCCTGACCGATGGACGGTGCAGCCCCAGCGACCGAACTCCGCCCGTATATCCAGTCGGACCATTGCTGAATCTGGGCGCTGCGGGGTCCGAAGCGAAGAATCACGAGTGCATCAAGTGGCTCGACCAGCAGCCCCACTCATCCGTTCTGTTCTTGTGCTTCGGCAGCATGGGAGTCTTCCCAACCGAGCAGATTCACGAGATCGCGCGGGGGCTGGAACTCAGTGGCAAGCGATTCCTGTGGTCGCTTCGGGCTCCGACAAGGGAGCCGGGCCCTGGCTTTGCGCTGCCCCGTGATGCAAATCTGGAGGAGGTGCTGCCCGCTGGGTTCGTGGACAGAACGCGAGAGCGCGGACTGGTTTGGCCAAAGTGGGTGCCCCAGGTCGCGATTCTCTCGCATCCGGCGGTCGGCGGCTTCGTGTCGCACTGCGGG
Source organism: Nymphaea colorata (assembly GCF_008831285.2). Taxonomy (NCBI): domain Eukaryota; kingdom Viridiplantae; phylum Streptophyta; class Magnoliopsida; order Nymphaeales; family Nymphaeaceae; genus Nymphaea; species Nymphaea colorata. The sequence goes on from NC_045138.2 coordinate 25,723,908, forward strand.
TGGAACTCAACCCTCGAGAGCATGTGGTTTGGAGTGCCCATGATCGCTTGGCCTCTGTACGCAGAACAGGGCATGAACGCGATTGAGTTGGTGAACGTCTTGGGAGTGGGACTTGGTCTGAACAGAGAAGGCGGCGATGGCAGGAATGGAATAGTGAGAGCAGAGGAACTGTGGAGGGCGGCGAGAAGATTGATGGAAGGTGAGGAAGGTAGAAAGGTCAGGGAGAAGATGAAGGAGATGCAAGAGTTGGGGAGGAAGGCTGTAGAGGAAGGAGGGTCGTCCTACCTCAATTTGGCGACGTTGGTCGAACGCTGGTCTACCGGCTGAATTCAGTAACCGCACAGAGTTAACTGCTGTTCTTGACCTGCACTTTCGTTTCAGTATAATTGATCGTACTTGGTATGCTGTTCCTTCGTTAGTGTTTTACTATACATTTGAAGGGTTTAAGTTTTTCTTTTAAAGGGCCTATTTTCAGTTTACTATGTCATAGTTATGCAGAAGCATACAATAGTGTTGGAGAAAGACTAATCTTCGTTATTGGCTGCACTGAATATAATGCAGTTCTAAGAACATGCATCCATTCTACTAGAAGCAAGATGACACCAGTTTGTAAGTTAAGCCTAAGAGTGATTATGAATTCCCTCCATCAACTCAACTTTGAGCTTTGAAGTTTTGGGGGTGAAATGGTTGGGATTTTACATACATCCATCAGTACCAAAAACCCTAGCAAGGAAAGAAATGCACATGATATTGTAGCGCATTTTCAAAATATTTTCAATTTTTTTTTAATGATATTGTTGTGCTTGTACACATGACAATCATGATATTAATATGAAACATTGACCAATATCGATCGATCGCAGTAATTATCAGATACGGTTTCGTTTGTTCCTACATGTCCCTGTTTATAACTTGGAACCGATTAAATTGTAAACATAAGATAAGAATGTTTGATTCGATTCTGTTAATTCTATTATGGTTTGCGCATAATGAAAAATAAGTTCTTTTTCAAGTGTACATTTGACATTATTTCTATGAAACCACTAACTATTGTTGTATCGAAAATAAATGTACTTACCGCATAATCTACTAAATATTAACGCGTGTCCTTGAGGCGGCCTGCTTCTTTGGACACATCAATAAGCAGTTGATCGCCAACCTTAGTAAAGCTTGTTATGAATCTGTATATCATTGTGTAAGATTGAGATTGAGGGAAAATAAGTTTCGAAGGAAAACCAAGAAAGATCCATATCACTAATAGAAACCATTTGGGATATTATATACAGATAGATCTCATCCATAATTTGTATATGATCGAGCAATACGTGCAGGGCTCTATTTTCTTATAGATACCATGCTTGGCCCGAAGTGGTGGAGGTGGGCAGATGTGGGCCATTGCCCCCACTAGCTTACAGAAACTGTCAGATTCATACATTGGTACCTTATCAATTTTAACTTATGTAATATAAGTGTTCTTTCAATATATATATATATATATATATATATATATATAATCAATATGTATGCCTTTGGCTATGGGTAGCAATAGTTATGGACAGAGACCGTTGTGATTTAGAAATCGCCCACTGCATCGGCAGAACCCTGTGGGCTAGCATGTGCAGTTGTCTGTGTATTAGTGCCGTATACTTTTTTAGTGCATATTTAAAGGGTTTTAGTGCATATTTAAAGGGTTTAATATTGTTTTAAAAGTGTTTAATTTTAGGATACCGTGCATTGGTTTCTGCATCCACTACTCGCATGTACAGTAGTGTGCATTATTATTGAGGTAACATCTAACCCTCGATATATTAAGCTGACCAGCAAACTTTGGCGCCCTTAAAACCACAGGATATTAGTAGCGGCTTCCTTATTTTTCCGTCCCTATATTTTGACCCTTTGGAAAGTGTGCATGTTACACAAATATACTTGTAAATGATACCAAAACCGCATGTTATATCTCAGTGTAGTCTATGTATATTTATATAAGTATATAGCATAATTGTAGTAAATATGTTATTAAACTTTGAACGTTTTGTTATATGCATATACATTATTATTCATGTAATTTATGGTATATCATTATTGTAACAAATGAAAATCATAATTTTATACAGATGAAAATATACTTTCAGCGAAAAACAATTTTATCGATACGAGGCCGAGTTAACCTTGCAAGTTGCGAGCCAAGTCGGTCCGCATCAGGGCCCTGCGAGTCACTGAGTTTTAAAACCTTGCTTTTAAAGGACAAACTTGAAATGTTTATGAAGTCTACGCATTGATATGGTTGCCAACCTATCAAACAGATAGCTAAATTCGGTCATTCAGAATCCGTGATCTTTTACAAGCGCTAGAAATCTCAGGTAAACAAAGAAGTTTCGATCATGGAAGCGTGAGGTTAGGTTTTTAATAATGCAACGTAATTACATATAATTTGAAATTTTGGAAAAAAAAAAAAGTTAAAAAAGACGGTTGTTCTACGAAAGAAACTTAATTGCCATGATATCTTCTCCATTGAACAATATAAGCCAAATTCTTGATTCCCAAAATCATTGAGCAATAAACTAAAAAGCAAGGAATATGATCACATAGGAATATCCGCTGCCGCAGCCATTAAATTAATATATATATATATATATAGTCACGAACATCACGGATGACAACCTAGTCAATCTTCGATCCCCGAACATCACCGTTTGACAGCCGAGTCAATCTTCTAGTCGTAACAACATTCGAAAGTAATGGTGGTCATATATATATAAGACAATGCTTGATCGATTTTCGTTGCTTTTCTGCTTGCCTGGTAGAGAGTTCGACTGTGACTTGATCTGCACCTCAAGCAAACGGCGGACAAACTTGTTCCTCTCCTCCTCTCCATGAATTATTAGTCATCCATACGAACCTGCGTCACGACATGTCGATATGGATGGATAAAACGGTGGGATTTCTTTTTGTTCAATTTGTGATATTCAAAATCCTCTTCTTTTTAACCAGGGCAGACCCCATGACATTATCCAACTACAAAAGAGCCAGAGGCCATTAAATCTTTTTAAAAGATCGTTGTTTTCACTTTGGAGCATTGCCTGTTTGTGATGAGACAATTTAGAGTGTGGTGCGAAGGCATGTAGTTTCGATCAGTCCAACCGGCGGCTGGACCCATTTCCGACACCCCTCCCCTGCACCACATTCTCTTCAACGGACTTTTACCTCTGTGTGAGAAAGAGATAGAGAGCGCCAGAGAGGGTGAGAGATGATGAAGGCGAGGAGAGTGGTAATGTTTCCCGCACCAGGTGCTGGGCACCTGCTCTCCATGATCGAGCTGGCCAGGCAAATTCTGCAACACACCCACAACCTCTCCATAACCGTCCTCATCATCCGACCTCCTTCCTCATCAACTTTTGCCTCTTCCTCCATTTCCTACCACCTTGATGCCGTGGCTGCCTCCGAACTCGACATCAACTTCAGGGAGCTTCCTCAAGCTGCTTTTCCAGAAGTTGAATCGGAAGGCCTGGCGTGCAACCTACGCTTCATAGACAACCACAAGCCCGCCGTCTCGGAGGCCCTCACCGCTCTCCAGGAGACTACCACCATCACTGCCTTCATCGTCGACTTGTTCTGCATCTCCTCAACCAGTGCCTCTCTAGATCTCGGCATCCCCATTCCTCTTCTTCACATCCGGAGCAACCACGACGTGCATCGTGATTTACTTGCCGGAGATGGACTGGAAGTATGAATGCGATCTCAAAGACCTGACCAAGGAAGTAGAGCTTCCCGGCTCAGTGCGCCCGCTGCCTTCATCTGCCTTGCCGAATGCAATCCTGAGGAAGAAGGAGGACGGCTACCGGTGGTCCGCACAAAACACCCGCCTTTGTTCTGGTTTGGACGGCATGCTGGTGGACACCTTCAACGAGTTGCAGCCGACGGCTATCGAGGCCCTGACCGATGGACGGTGTAGCTAAAAGTGAGAAAGCCGCCAGTCAGTGATAATTTTACTGACGACAGAAGGAACGTGTTGATACATTTACTGATGGTGACCATCTCTATCACTAAAATTCAACTTTTACTGACAGTGTCATCCATCAGTACAACTTTGACCTTCATCGATAACATCGTCAACGGTCAGTGAAAATCTATTATTTATAAACGGAAAATACCATAGAACATATGTAACCGTCATTTAATGTTTAACTCAAGAAACAAAGAAATCAAAGCAGAACTGCTTGCAGCTTCGACTTGACTTTTGGAAGTCGAATATAACTGTGATCTGTAGCTTTAAACTAATTAATAACTTATTCGGACAGTAAAAATAATGATTGGATTGGATGAACATGTTCGACTCTCTGCTTGCACACTTTGTGGCCAGGCTCCTTGTTCATTCACAAAATTATACAAAAGCCAAAAGACATTGTTGATGGAAAATCCTTGATTAATCTCTACTGCACAAAATCCAAATTTGTTTTATGAATTTCATGCATGAAAGACTATTCATCACATAAACAAAGCTAATGGACATAGCCAAAATGTCGTTCGATGGCATTATTTCTCACTAAAGTTTTTCTCACAGTAAAAACTTGTTTTTGGATGGAAAACCCGGGGTGGGCGCCAGAAGCAAAACTTCGTTTTAGAAACCTTGTCTTTTCGTGAAACGCTATTTTGGGTTTGAAAACAAAGTTTTGAGCGTGCATCCAAACACGCCCTTGAGGCATTTAATTATGTTTCAAAATTTCATCTAATTTGAAATTTTGAAAAAAAGAAAAACTAAAACGATTTGATCCTGATACCTAATCAATTTTCACCAGATTCCTTGACAATCATTGATGAGGAAACCACTTATCCTCGCAGCAATAAATTTGAAAGTAATTAGGATGACAATACGCACTATGGCAAGCACCAAAAAACTTTGTTTCTTATATTTATTTATGACGGTCGTTAACGTCTCTTGATTTGGCAGTATATTGCCATTTCCACTCTCACGCTCTATCAGTGTATATGCGACTAATTAAGCCATGTTTAGAGTTTGGAGTTGACGGGAAGGATGAACATCCCAGCATCCCCAGATAGAAAAAGGCCCATTTGAAAGGGGATAAATTAAAGATGAAGAATTGAAAATTTTTTGTAAGGAAATACTACTGAAAGATGAGATAAATTGTTGGAAAACCATGTCCATTCGAGTTATTCCAGTGGCGGCCGGACTTATTTCGGACGCCCCTGACCAAGCAAATTCCCTTCAACAGCATCCTTCCTGATCTTTTACTACCAGAAAGACAGACAGGGAGAGACACAGAGAGAGATGATGAAGGGGAGGACTGTGGTACTGCTCCCCACACCAGGAGCTGGGCACCTGGTCGCCATGATCGAGCTGGCAAAGCAAATTCTACATCACACCCGAAACCTCTCCATCACCATCCTCATCATCCGACCTCCCTCCTCCTCCCCCTTTGCCTCTTCCTCCATCTCCCAACACCTTGATGCTGTGGCTGCCTCCGGCCTCGACATCAACTCCGTGGAGCTTCACCAACCTGCTCTTTCTGAACTCGAAGGCCAGGCGAACCACCTAGCCTTCCTAGACAACCAGAAATCCGCTGTCTCCGAGGCCCTCACCGCGCTCCAGCAAACCACCACCATCCTTGCTTTCATCGCCGATTGGCTCTGCATCGCAACAACCACAGCCTCTCTAGAGCTCGGCATCCCCACCTTCGTCCTCTTCACATCCGGTGCAACCACACTCTGCCTTTTCATTTACTTACCGGAGATGGATCGGAACTATGAACAAGATTTCAAAGACGTGACCGAGAAAGTCGAGTTTCCAGGCTCACTGCCGCTGCCTTCATCTGCATTGCCAATTTTTTTACAGGGAAAGGAGGAGGGAGGGTATCAATGGGTCCTAAGAAATGCCCATCTTTATTCTGGATTGGACGGGATACTAGTGAACAGCTTCAACGAGTTGCAGCCGCGGGCTATCGAGGCCTTGACCGACGGACTGTGCTGCCCTGGGGGCCGAACCCCGCCCGTATATTCCGTCGGACCATTGTTGGATCTGGGCACTGCTGGGTCCGACTCAAACGGCCAGGACTGCATCAAGTGGCTCGACCAACAGCCCCACTCATCTGTCCTGTTCTTGTGCTTCGGCAGCATGGGCGCCTTCCCAACCGAGCAGATTCACGAGATCGCGCGCGGGCTGGAACTCAGCGGCCAGCGATTCCTGTGGTCGCTCCGGGTTCGTGGAGAGGACGAGAGAGCGCGGACTGGTCTGGCCGAAGTGGGCGCCCCAGGTCGCCATTCTCTCGCACTCGGCAGTTGGTGGGTTCGTGTCGCATTGCGGATGGAACTCCACCCTCGAGAGCATGTGGTTCGGAGTGCCCATCATCGCTTGGCCTCTGTACGCAGAACAAGTGTTGAACGCGTTTGAGTTGGTGAATGCCTTGGGAGTGGGATTAGCTCTGAACAGAGAAGGCGATGATGGCAGTAGTGGAATAGTCAGAGCAGAAGAACTGGAGAGGGCTGTGAGGAGCTTGATGGAAGTTGATGAGGAAGGTGCGAAAGTTCGTGAGAAGATGAAGGAGATGAAGGAGTTGGGGAGGAAGGCTGTAGTAGAAGGAGGGTCATCCTACCTCAATTTTGCAACTTTGGTCGGAAAGTGGACTACTGGCTGAATTAATTAACAGCAGTTCAATCTTGTAATCTTCCAGATCATATTGTACGAGAGATAACGTCATCCGTTTGCTGACGATAAAGGCAATTTGTTGGGACCATTTTCGAAAATGTGAAAACATCGACTACCAGATCATTCCCTTGGGTGTTGCCTTAGTTGCTCTCATGCATAAGTGTTCATCGTCCCCTGTTACAACCATGTCATCAACTTACACTGTGACCACCTATGTTTCCTTTTGTGAATTACTAGATTATGGTCTGGAAAGCTCTGAGTGTAGCCCATCTTTATCAATTTGCTACTAAGTTTGGTAAACCACACTAATGGTGATTGTTTTAAGCAGTAGAGTGACTTGTTTTGACTGTTTCTCTTACAGTCCTTGTAGTAATTCCATATAAATATCTTTTGAATTGCCATTTAGGAAGGTGTTTTTAGTATCTAGTTGATATAGTGATCACTTTTTCGCAGCTGCCGCAAATAAGAGAATTCTGATTGTAATCTTTGCAATTGGAACGAAGGTTTCATGGAAGTTTACTCCTTCTACCTGCATGTGCCCTTTGGCCACGAATTTGTCCTCAAATCTCTCTATTTCCTCGCAACTCTTGTATTTGATTTTGTAGGTCCACTAGCAAACTACTGCTCTTTTACCTTGTTGCAATGGTACTATTTGATAGGTGTTATTTTCATCTACAGATTTGAGCTCCTCTCATAGACACTTACCATTCTGATTTTGTGTTTGCCTCAGAAAAGCTCTGAGGCTCTTTCTGAGAAACACACTTATCATGAAATTTGTTCTGAACTTTCTGGATGTCTTTGCGCCATAATTGAAGTCAGCTACCAAGTATTTTTCTTGATGCTTTCACATAATATGTCGGGAAATCTTTAAGCCGAGCTGGCAATTGACTCACTCTGGAGGACCGACGTAGTCGACCCTTGAGTGTTCTATTCGTCATTGCCATGAGCCGCGAGCGTATTCGGTTCTTGATAGCCGTGGGTTGTACTGTCTCCAATATTAGCATTTAATTCCAGTGTAGGAGAGCACTGAATGACTGCACTAATTGTATTTAGTGCAGATGGAAGTGGGTACACCAATATATTGAATGCAGGGATAGGAATGTTTAATGCACGCATAGGAGGGTACTCTTCTACTGACTGCACTAATTGTATTTAGTGCAGATGGAAGTGGGTACACCAATATATCGAATGCAGGCATTGGAATGATTAATGCACGCATAGGAGGGTACTCTTCTCTACGACTCTACCTAATGCAGGCATATGAAACAACACTGCTTTGTCCGACAAAATTATGTTTCTGTGCTTATACACCCCATTTTTTTGTGCACTTCCCGGGCATGTAGTTGATGTACCATGCCCTTTCCTTTAAGAAAGTTTTTCAAACTTCTCGTTCACAAATTCTACTAGTTCAGACACATCGTCCTCTAAGTTCTTAGTCCAATAGTTCGTTTTCTTGCTTCTTGCTGGTTTCTCATGAAGATTTCCGCGTTTATCTCTACTGTGTCACAATTTATTGCAATAAGTACATCTCATCTTGGGTCTTCCACGATTACTACTGGTTCTTAGTGAGTGACCTCTGTTTGTCCAACATGAAACGCAATGGTTTCATGGTTCGACTATCTCTCTGTCTTCTCTTCAAGGTCATACTTGAATATCTTCCGTCGGGCATCTTCCCACTGGATCATAGCACAGATACTACTAAGTGATAGTCGTGGGTAGTTCATGAGAATACAACTGCTAAGTGTATCCAACCCCTGGCCAAGGCCTGTAAGAAGTTTGAAAATTTGATCAATCTATATTCTTTGCCTCATGGTATCAATGTCAACAGTAGTCCGACAAATCTGACGGCATTGGGACAGTTCATCCCCCATTCCTTTCAGGTTACTCAAGTGGAGATGGAAAGGTTCCATACATTTAATGCTTTTGGCAATATCTTGCTGCAACTGATATGCTCTTGTCAGACTATGTTTCTCTCTGTACATCTCCGCCAAGGAGTCCCAAAGTTCCTTGGCTGAACCTAGAAACAAGAATCCCTCCGCTTTTGCAGGTTCCATAGGGTTCAGCAGCCACGAGACTGGGGATTGAATGTACAGCAACCGAATGAAAGTTTAGTCTGCAATTAATTTTGAACTTGAGAATACAATCCTTAAATAGAGCCTGGTAGCTCTTTCTTAAATAAAACAACTATTCAGAATAACAACCTTGATACGAATATTATTAGTTTGTTTATTTTGTTACAGCAGAATTTTTCTGGATCTTTCTCTACACCTTAGCCATCTGCATAAACAATAAATTGCACATTGTACAAGTCGATAAACAGTAGTAAGAATTCCTTTCAAACACTACGTACTTAAAATAGTAGCTGGATCAGAATTCAGCCTTTACTTAGTCCTTCGTTTGACAACAATAACCAACGAATTCGCACCATGAGAATTGTTGTTCTCCAAGGTCTCTTGTTTGTAGAGAGACCACTAAAACTACAACCAAGGCGATAAGAAAACCCCAGAGGCTCATCCAAGGTCACGGAGCAGCACATAAGCTCACGCCCGCACCCATCAAGCATTTCTCGAGAACTGTGACAATTTGAGAACACTTAAAACAACATCAACGATTTGAGAACACCAAAAACAGCATCAACAACAACATCTGAGAATTCTTGATGTTAGGAACAACACAGAAAACTCTCCTCTCACACTCTCAAGAGGGGGTTAGAAGCAAGAAGGAAGAAGACAACGATTTACGTGGTTCGGAGCAATAATCTCCTACGTCCACGGTTGCACAGATCTCTTGTATTCTCTCTCTTAGAAGAACACACAGACAGACACACAACAACCGGCGGCCATCCTCAAAACATAAGGATTAGGGTAAACCCGCATTTGTACAAAATGACTTATATGCCCTTACATAAGGAAAATTTTCCATCAGGGGCTAACGCCCCCGAACCCCCAAGCAAGGGGGCGCTGCTCCCCTGCAACCCCCAGCCAACTTACCGCGAAGTTGGATCCACGGTATTGCAAATGAGTGTCCAATATGGATCAAGTTCAATACACCAACAATCTCCCACTTGGAATTTGATCCATCCAAGTGCTTGTACATCATATACTCAACCTGTGCGATCATCAATCAACCTTGGAGACCAACTGAGGTTAAACATAACCTCAACTTCTCAGCAGTCACTGGCTTTGTCAACATGTCTGCTGGATTCTCTGTTCCACGAATCTTTTCAAGAGATAGTATCTTCTCTTCCAACAAATCTCTAATGAAATGATACTTCAATTCAATATGCTTTGTTCTAGCATGGAACACTGGATTGTTGGCTAAATGAATTGCACTTTGACTGTCACAAGAGAGAACACTCTTATCTTCCTTTACATGCAATTCTTTTAGAATAGTCTTTAGCCAAATCATCTCTTTGCTGGCTTCTGTAACAGCAATATATTCAGCTTCTGTAGTAGACAGCGCAACAACCTTTTGAAGCTGTGAAACCCAACTAACACAGGTTCCTCCTAGGGTGTAAATGTACCCGGTAGTACTTCTCCTACTTTCAAGATCACCACCCAAATCTGCATCCACAAAGCCATGCAAAAGTAATTCGTTTTTCTTAAAACAAAGGCTCATACCTGAAGTTCCTTTCAAGTAACGTAATATCCACTTCACAGCTTTCCAATGTTTCTTTCTAGGCTCAGCCATGTATCTGCTCACTGCTCCCATTGCTTGTGCTATGTCTGGTCTACTGCATACCATAACATACATCAAGCTACCCACTGCTGAAGCATATGGAATCTTTGACATTTCTTCATGTTCTTCATCTGTCTTGGGTGACAAATCCTTGGACAGTTTGAAATGACTAGCAAGAAGCGTACTAACAGGTTTAGCATCTTGCATCTTAAACCTGCACAAGATCTTCTCAATATAATTTTGTTGAGACAAATTTAATGTACATGTCTTACTGTCCCTACTAATTCTCATCCCAAGGATTTGTTTCGCAGCGCCTAGATCTTTCATTTCAAACTCCTTTGATCGTTGTTCTTTCAGAGAATTAATCTTTTACAAATTTGAGCCTGCAATAAGCATATCATCCACATATAATAGTAAAATGATATAACAACTATCAATGTTCTTAAAATAGCAACAGTGATCCATATCACACTTCTTAAAAGCATTTCTCCCCATGAAGTTATCAAACTTTTTGTACCACTGTCTCGGTGCCGGCTTTAAACCATAGAGACTCTTCTCTAACTTGCATACAAGACTTTCTTTTCCTAATACTTGAAAGCCTTCAGGTTGCACCATATAAATATCTTCCTCCAAATCCCCATGAAGGAATGCAGTCTTTACATCTAGTTGCTCTAAATATAAATTTTCAGCTGCAACTAAACTCAATACCAATCTTATAGTAGTTAGTTTTAAAACAGGAGAGAAAATTTCTGTATAATCTATACCTTCTTTCTGTTGAAAACCTTTCACTACTAACCTTGATTTGTACATTTTCCATGCTTCTTCTTTAATCCTATATACCCATTTGTTTTGCAATGCCTTCTTCCCACAAGGAAGCTCAGTTAATGTCCATGTTCTGTTAGCATGTAGAGAGTCCATCTCCTCTTTCATAGCTAACTCCCACTTAACAGAATCTGTAACCTTCATTGCTTCATCAAAACACTCGGGTTCTCCAGCATCAGTTAACAACAAGTAATGTAAGTAAGGAGAATACCTTCGATTTGGTTTTGGCCTTCTGCTTGATCTCCTTAATGGAGGTTTGGATGTGCTTGCTTCTTGTTCTATCTAACTGTTTCCATTTTGACTCTTAATTGCAACATCATCTTCAGAGACATCTTGAAGTTCTACAATGTCTTCACTTGTGTCATGATGTTCATTTTTCTCAGACATAAAACTATCCTTGTCTTTGTACAGAGCCATCTCATTAAACATTACATCATTATGTCTAATAATTTTCTTTTCTTTATCATCCCAAAAGCGATACCCAAACTCATCATTTCCATAACCAATGAAATAACATTTCCTGGACTTAGGATCTAATTTATCCCTTTTATCCGAGTCTATATGTATGTAAGAAACACAACCGAAGACTCTTAAGTGTGCAAGATTTACCTCCTGGCCGGTCCAGGCTTCTTCAGGTATTCCATAGTCCAAAGGAACAGAAGGCCCACGATTTATCAAGTATGAAGCTGTACTGATTGCATCCGCCCAAAACATCTTTGGTAAACCTGAATGCAGTCTCATGCTTCTTGCTCTTTCACAAAGGGTTCTGTTCATTCTTTCAGCAACCACATTTTGTCGTGGCTTTTTAGGGACCGTTCTTTGTGTTCGAATCCCATGATCTGCACAAAAATTTTTAAACTCTTTGATGTCATACTCACCTCCATTATCTGACCGCAGACATTTAATCTTCTTTCCGATCTGATTTTCTACTTCTGCTTTTCACTTTTTGAAAACAGTAAACACGTCAGATTTATATTTGAGAAAGTAAACCCATATCTTCCTTGTACAATCATCAATGAATGTGACATAGTATAGGGATCCTCCAAGAGAACGAACTGGAGCTAGTCTCCAAACATCAGTATGCACCAACTCTAGCTTTTCCTTCTTTGGAGGCCGTCCAACTTTGGAGAAAGTGACCATTTTCTGTTTTCCGAAAACACAGTCTTCACATAGCCCAATGTCTACAGATTTCAAGTCATGCAACTTGTTATTTGTTGTCATGATCTTCATTCCCTTCTCACTCATATGCCCAAGCCTGTAATGCCACAACAATTATTTATTATCACATTTCGCCACAGCCACTGTGTCTTTCACATCTGCAGTCATGTACAAAGTGCCAAGTTTGTGACCTCGTGCTATAACCATAACACCTTTGGTTATCTTCCAAGATCCGCCAACAAAGGTAGTAACATAGCCTTCGTCGTCTAACTGTCCGACCGAGATGAGATTCCTCTTCAACCCTGGGACATGTCTGACATCTTTTAACTTCCATACATGCCCATTCTCCATTTTAATGTGAACCTCACATTTCCCTACAATATCCAGAGGTTCATCAACTGCAAGGTATACTCTACCAAATTTTCCTGCAACATAGTTATGCATACTTTCATTAGAATACGTTGAATGGAAAGATGCGCCAGAGTCTAAAATCCAAGACTCTATAGAGCTGTGTACACTCAAGGCAAGTGCATCAGCTATATCTTCTGTTGCTGCATTTGCTGAATCATCTTCACGATTTGGGTTCTTCTTCTTCAACAACCTGCAATCTCTTTTCCAGTGTCCTGGCTTACCACAGTTCCAACAGCCATCACTTCGAAGTTTGGATTGACTCTTTCCCTTAGATTTGGACCTTCCACGCTCTTGGTAGCGTTGATTAGTTCTGCCCCTATTTTGAACATTTAGGGCAGAACCGAGGGGCTCTCCTGCCTCTCTTCTGCGAATGTCCTCACTAAGTATTAAATCTCGAACACCACTGAACTTCAATTTGTTTGACCCTGATGAGCTACTCACGGCGGTCACAGTGGCACTCCAACTCTCCGATAGAGATGACAGTAAAATTAAGGCTTGAACCTCATCATCAAACTTAATATCGATAGAACATAATTGAGAAGTAATAACATTGAACTCATTTATGTGATCCGTAACAGAGGCACCTTCAGTCATTTTCAAATTAAATAATCGACGCATCAGATATACCTTATTCGAAGCAGAGGGTTTTTCGTACATATCTGTTAGCGTCTTCATCAGACTTGCTGTCGTCTTCTCGTTAACAATGTTGAAGGCGACGTTTCTGGCCAGTGTCAACCGGATGACTCCAAGGGCTTGTCTATCCAGTAACTGCCAATCTGCATCAGCCATTGTTGCAGGTTTCGCTCCCATGAGTGGTTCATGCAGTTTCTTCTGATACAAGTAGTCCTCGATCTGCATCTTCCAGAATCCGAAGTCTTTACCGTCGAACTTCTCGATTCTGACCTTTCCTTCTTCCAGCGCCATTGTTCCTACCTCGAACGAACCTGGCTCTGATACCAGTTGTTAGGAACAACACAGAAAACTCTCCTCTCACACTCTCAAGAGGGGGTTAGAAGCAACAAGGAAGAAGACAACGATTTACGTGGTTCGGAGCAATAATCTCATACGTCCACGGTCGCACAGATCTCTTGTATTCTCTCTCTTAGAAGAACACACAGACAGACACACAACAACCGGCGGCCATCCTCAAAACATAAGGATTAGGGCAAACCCGCATTTGTACAAAATGACTTATATGTCCTTACATAAGGAAAATTTTCCATCGGGGGCTAATGCCCCCGAACCCCCAAGCAAGGGGGCGCTGCCCCCCTTGCAACCCCCAGCCAACTTATCGCGAAGTTGGATCCACGGTATTGCAAATGAGTGTCCAATATGGATCAAGTTCCATACACCAACACTTGAATGCCTTCAGCAAATTCCGATGCAAAGCATTGGAGTATATAATACAAGCACGACATCGCATCCTGGGATTGCTGCATGACATCTGGTGATGGCCTTTCAGACTGGAACCATCTTCTAGTGCCTTGAGAAATCCATTTCGACTCATATGTCGGAGCACGCCTCTTCCCCGCAACAATTCCGACAGTCCAAGCGAGAATTCAACTCCAGGGTGCCTAATCATAGAAAATGATATTCAAACTACACTGTGGACCGCCTGCCTGCAACACGATATTCTCCACAGAGCAACTAAGCCTCTGCTGCCTGTAAGAGGGGAAGAGAGAGAAGAGGAAAAGAGAAGATGGGGGAGAGGGTACGAGAGAGATAAAAGTTCCGGCTTGGGAAAGCGAAAGAGGGGCAAACCTATTTCCGGCGACCACTGCACCGGCGAGAGGGCAGAGGGGGCAGAAAGGGAGAGAGGGAGGGATCTGCAAAAACTTTTGAACGGGGCCCTCTCTGCCCCTTATGCCCTTAAACTTATATTGCTCGTATAGTCGTATTGCCTTTTTCTGTTTTATAAATTTAGTAATTGATGTTCAAACAAAAATAAAAAAAAAATACAAAGAAAAATATAATATTTCATAAACGTGCTTCAAATGTTCCCATTGCCAAACGTAGAAAAGCACATGTTTATTGAAGGAGAAGAGAAGGGTTCACGCCCTCCCAAATGCTCCTGGGTTAACATGAGTATCCGTCCTTAAATTTTTATTTAGGATAGCAACGAAGATATATACTTTTCTGAGTCCTCCAAATCTTAATGCCACCAATCTAATTTAGATGGTTCCAAACCCATAAATTAATGGATGACCAAGTTCACTTTAACGTTCATATGGAGTTTTGCGCAGGTCCAATTACATCCAGTACTCATTGGAAATTTGTGAACTTTTTCAAGTAATAGAAGTACTCTCGCTTACACAAAAAAGTATTTGATCATCAAAGCATAAGAATATCCTCTGAAGTCATCAAAATCAACTTTGAACGATTTATGATCTTTAGAACACAATTGCCAAGCTATTTTAGATTCAACTTGCACCAGAGAGTTGAATCGTTGATGCCCAAAATCATTGAGCAATAAAACCTGAACATGGCAGCAAAAAAAGGTATCAGGTAATTGTTTGTGTTCTCCATATTTCGTTGATGTTTCTAGCCATGACATCCAACCAACGTCATTAGTGACCACAAAAGAAAAAGAACGATTTTCATCTGCCATATTTTTTCTTGCTAAATAGAAACTAAGTTCGAGTAACTCGACCTGCGCTCCAAGAAAACGGCGGGGAAAAATTTTCCGCTTCTTCCCGCTATGAATTCGTCATCCATGACCTCATCCGTCGACACAGACGTATGAAATATTCGTGTCCTTCTTATAATAGTGCTCTAATTTATGTGATCGCATTGACTGGAAGAATGGATGCGCCGCCGACCAACAAGAGATGACAGCTATCTGAAAGGCATAAATGAAAGGATGAATACTTGTAATATTTTTATGAGGTAATACTAATGAAAAACTTGATAAACTATTTTTCCTTTGCTAGAAGACCCGTCCCTTCGAGTGATCCAAGTTGCGGCCCGACGTCTTTAAGACGCCACTTTCCAACCACATCCTCGACTGAAGCGCATCCTACCAGAGGGAGCGAGCGAGAGAGAGGAGAGACGATGATGAAGGGGAGGGTGGTACTCTTTCCGACACCAGGAGCAGGGCACCTAGTCTCCATGATCGAGCTGGCAAAGCAGATTCTGCATCACACCCACAACTTATCCATCACCATTCTCGTCGTCCAACCTCCCTCCTCCGCTCCTTTTGCCCCTTCCTCCGTCATCTCCCAACACCAAGATGCGGTGGCAGCCTCCGGCCTCGACATCAATTTCATGGAGCTTCCCCAAGTTGCTCCTCCTGAAGTCGAAGGCCGGACGAGCTACCTAGCCTACATGGACAACCATAAGCCCGTTGTCTCCGAGGCACTCGCGGCGCTCCAGCAAACCACCATCATCCCTGCCTTTATCGCCGACATGTTCTGCATCTCGTCGACGACTGCTTCTGTGGAGCTCGGCATCCCCACCTTCGTCTTCTTCACATCCGGAGCTACCACGCTTTGCCTCTTCCTTTACTTGCCGGAGATGGATCGAAGGTATGAACAGGACTTCAAAGACGTGACCGAGGCATTCGAGTTTCCCGGCTCGGTACAGCCGCTGCCTCTATCTGCCATGCCGAGTGTTTTGCAGACGAAGAAGGAAGAACCCTATCAGTGGTTCATGCGAAACGCCCATCTGTATTGTGGATTGGATGGAATACTGGTGAACACCTTCAACGAGTTGCAGCCACGAGCTATCGAGGCCTTCGCCGATGGACTCTGCTGCCCTGGAGCCCGAGCCCCGCCCGTGTATCCGGTCGGTCCATTGCTGAGTTTGGGCGCCGAGTCCGACTCGAACGACCACGATTGCATCAAGTGGCTCGACCAGCAGCCCCACTCATCCATCCTGTTCTTGTGCTTCGGCAGCATGGGCGCCTTCCCAACCGAGCAGATTCACGAGATCTCTCGCGGGTTGGAACTCAGCGGCCAGCGATTCCTGTGGTCGATCCGGGTTCGGCCGAGCGAGCCGGGGCCTGGCTTTGTGGGTCTCTGTGATGCAGATTTGGACGAGGTGCTGCCGGATGGGTTCGTGGAGAGGACGAGAGAGCGCGGTCTGGTTTGGCCAAAGTGGGTGCCGCAGGTCGCCATTCTCTCGCACCCAGCGGTCGGTGGATTCGTGTCCCACTGTGGATGGAACTCGACCCTCGAGAGCATGTGGTTCGGCGTGCCCATGATCGCTTGGCCTCTGTACGCAGAACAGGGGATGAACGCGTTTGAGTTGGTGGACGTCTTGGGAGTGGGATTAGCGCTGAACAGAGAAGACGGCGATGGCAGTAATGGGATGGTGAGAGCAGAGGAACTGGAGAGGGCGGCGAGGAGCTTGATAGAAGGTGAAGAAGGTAGAAAGGTCAGGGAGAAGATGAAGGAGATGCAAGAGTTGGGGAGGAAAGCTGTAGAGGAAGGAGGGTCGTCCTACCTCAATTTGGCGACGTTGGTCGAAATCTGGTCTACCGGCGGCATTCGGTAACTGCAGTTCCGGTAATCTTTCGGACAGTATTTTTGGGAGAGATATACGCGATCTCTTCACAACCTCTTAAACGTAATCGATCCAGACCATTTTTCGAAATTGTGTTTTTATTTTTCGAAATTGTGTTTCGAATTCTGGTCTACCGGCGGCATTCGGTAACTCGCACTTTCGTTTTCGTTTCAGTATGGTTCATTGTGCTTAGTTTGTTGTTTTCTTCGTTGGCTTTCTCTGCTGTTTTGAGTCTTTTGACGACGACTTGGGCCGTGCAGTAGGGACGTCATGGTAAAGAACTCGAATGAGGGTGAAACTTAATTATCTTAGGATGTAAAACGAGTGAACCTTGCCTGAAGTGGCGTTTGACAGCCGGTAAAATTTCGTCCTGTATGTTGCTTCTTTGATGTAGAGCATCCAGAAGGAATAATTGGATGCTTCTGGTTCTACTCTCTAATTTTTGAGCCACAAACGTTCAAGGGTGGGTGAAATGTGGCTGAAA
Organism: Nymphaea colorata; assembly: GCF_008831285.2. Taxonomy (NCBI): domain Eukaryota; kingdom Viridiplantae; phylum Streptophyta; class Magnoliopsida; order Nymphaeales; family Nymphaeaceae; genus Nymphaea; species Nymphaea colorata. The sequence goes on from NC_045138.2 coordinate 25,741,625, forward strand.
AAAGTACTCCAATTTGTTGTTGCACTATTGCACCGTAAGAATAACCTTCACGTGAACCAGTAGTCCCATCAAACGCCCGTTCAGTTGCCGGGAACCCGAACGGACATCTAATTCCCGGCGTTTTGTATGACTGAAATCGAGCGTGCTCTAATTAGAAAGTAAAGATGAAAGGTCTCATTTTCAAGATACGTAAACTTGGCATTTCAATTGATATGTTGTCTGGATTCTCAAATCAAGGACCTGACGGTTCCTTTCTGATCGCCTGCATCCAAAAACACCGGGAAGAAAAAAAAAGAAAAAGAAAAGAAGACAAAAGAACGAAGAAAATAGTTAGTAGATCTGATGTGAAATAGCTCTGCTTAGCAAGACAGAAAATCTGTCCGAAATCATTGGCCTATAAAGTCAAGGATTGGATCTTTAGGACCCAGAAGTGATAGGCAGTTGACCAACATATTTGTGCCAAGTTCTCCTTGATTGCTGGCCAAAACATTCTTCCTTTTCTTCAATTAGTTTCACAAATTCACTTTTGCATGGATCGGATTCAGGTAACATATGAACTTGAATCGGAAAAAACTTCAAAAATGGATTTAAAAATCAGATAGAGTTCTCATTAAAAAATGACATCTGATCAGGTTCAGGTATGTAATTCAAATTTAAATTCAGATTTTGTTTTAAACAAATATCTCATATATCCAATTTTCACACATTTTGAATGTGGGTTTTAGCATATAATATGTGGTTTCATTTTAAAGTTCAGATCCAAATATGGTGTATAATTTTCCTCATTCACGTTCAAATGTGAAGGTGAATATAGACATGGGAACATCCAACAAATCAAATATGGTAAAGGGTAATACGATTCAGGTCGGATCCATTCACATCTCTAACCAGCGGCAAAATAAGTGTGCTATCACTGAATCATTTTCAAGTTCATCAAAGTATTTCCCCGTCATTTTTCATTTTAAAGTTACAACAGCCACCAAATGAGGAAATTGAGTTGCGTGCGCAGACCAAATGACGAGATTGAATTAAGTACACACAAAGGAAAGCGGCCACCCTTATCCTGCCTTTGTCAATTCCTGTGCTAGCAAAGCCAAGTTTCCAAAAGAGGACCCTCCTTCATTTACTGCTTTTCTAGCCAATGCTTTCATTTTATTCATGTCGTCCCTCACTTTCTTCCCTTCTTCGCCGCCAGCCATTAAGTTCCTCAAAACCTTCTGCAACTCCTCCCCTTTGACCAGGGCATCATCTTCCTCGCCTTTCTTGCTCACCCATCATGGCAGACAGGGCTCTGGTCTCCAAGTCATGGAAGGTGTTGGATAAGATCCCCATGGCCTCCAAGTAGAGGAGGGAGCTGTCGAGGAACCAAGTGTACTGGGGAGTCCCCTTGCGACGAAGCGGAAGGGGAAGATCCAGTGGGTGCAGAGGGTCCAAACCTGGAACTTCGATCTTCGCAGTCAAGTCCTCAAAATTCGATTCGAATCGGCTGTGCAGGGCAGGGAGATGGAGGAGGAGGGAGAGGGCAGCTGCACTGGCAGGGAAGAAGACGTAGGCAGTGGGGAGCAAGACGACGGTACTGGTCTTCATGGCCTGGCGGCTGCTGCTCCTGCTCATCCTTGCGAATTTCTCCTCCTCCCCCTGTTTCCCTGCCAAGCCAAGATGAATGTGGCCACTTTCCAAGTACCATTAATGGAAGACCAAAATTATCGTTTTTGTGCACAAGAAATTTCTTGGATCAAACATTGGCTAGAATTCTTTGCCTGTGTGAGACTTTGATGGGAGTGCATGGACTCCAGTACATGACTCTTGGAATTCTGACTAAGCTTTAATTATCAAGTTGCATTATGAATTTAACTTGGATTCCGATGAAAATTATAACTCGCTGTTGTTTTCATATTCAAGTATATGTATGATGTTAACTGTACCTGTGGATCTCAAATTTAGAAGAACATTTTTTATTTTGCAGAAAACGTACCTGTTAACATTGCTTTTGAAACGATACACATGATGAATCAAGTTGAACATCTTAATTCAGGTCTCAACTCTTTCATTTTAGCCTGAGCTTCTTACGCCTATGTCGTTGTTGAAGCACACCCAAGTTTCCTTCCATAAAACCGAGGGTGTGTTCAATGAGTCATTCAACTCGAACTCTCGACACGAACTTGCTTGCTAAGGAATGAACTCGCATAGTTTCGCTCTTTAATAAAAAAAAATCTTGGATCCATCCCTGGATGTCAAGTACTATCGTATAAGAGGGATGCACATCGGCTGTATATATGATTCTGTGCTATTGTTGAGGACCCATCTTTTTCCAAAGTTTGGTCACGTTGGACGGAAATCCCAACCTGCTATCTATGTCACTAGTGCAGGTGCGGGTGCGGTAACGGCACATTTTAAGAAATTTAAGTGCGATGGTGCGGTGATGATATTTTATTATTATTTTTAAATTTATTATATATATATAATAGAATAGGCATATTATTATAATTTAATTATTAATGTATATAACATACTTGAATAATTGTATTGCATAAAAAAATATCAAAACAACATATATTATATAAGTAATTTAATAACATGGTGAATAATTGTATTGCATAAAAAAATATCAAAACAACATATATTATATAAGTAATTTAATAACATGGGATTCTAACTGGGCTTGGGTGTGAGTCGGAATCGCACCTATGTCCGGAATCGCACCTATGTCCGGTATGCACCCGACTCGATGTGGATTCTAGTGCAACAATAAAATAAAAGAGTCTGGTGACTTAGCCTGTTAGTGGATATGGTTCAACCTCATCCATGAGCAAAATTATGTACGGGGAAAGAAGCCCTAAAATTTCGCCGGTCTGAAATTTAAAACAACAAAAAAAAAATCTCCTATACTAATGTTAAGACCAAAATAGGGTCCAATCTCATTATGTTCTTACAAGTAATACTTGGCGAAAGATTGTGCCAGCTAAAATGGTGATGATAATAATATCGAGATATTCTTGGATTCCATACGTTTGGCGCCTTCGTGTTCAGTGAATTACATGTTTTATGCCGTTTTTGGCGCAACTGCTTGTTAAATGTGAAATTCCAATTTCAAAATTCAGCCACAAAATGAATGCTGCCATTAATGATCTTGATTCTTTCTTGGATCTTGGGCGGAAAACTCTTCTTTGTAATTTCACAATCTGAATTTATGTCAGATCCATTCCCCCTCTGAGTTAGACCACTGTGGTAGAGGATAGAAACACGTGAGTTTTGCCAGATGAAATAAACAAATAGTTTTGCACCCCAATTCCAGTTTAAACACTTTGATCGTGTGAAGAAAGTGAAAAAAAAAAAGGATGTGTTTGATGACTGGATAACAAATCTGAGGTGTTCTGGCGTCTCAGCACTATACAATACCCTTTCAAACACGAATATGTTCTCCTAGTTTAACACAATTGTGTACAACTTTTGTGGATTTTCAGTTTCTCATTAACAAAGAATCAGATAATAGTTTTATAAATAATCTCCAAAGGGTGTAACATAGCTGATCAAGTTGGTAATGACATTTTACCAATTTGATTTTCATAAGCCTTATACTTCCGTGAAATAAGAAATACAGATAATATCAAGATGAAGGTATATAGTCCCGAACTAAACACACACACAGCCTTGAATTCTGGGGGTAAGGAGAAATGAGGAGGATGAATTTGGCTTCTTTTTCATTTTTTTTCATGCGGGTAGTAATCTATCATTCTCTAAGTGTAAAATTTTTTAACAAAATTTAAAGACAAAAAGTTTTCTAGATACAAGAAAAAACCAAAAACCACAAAAATAAAATAAAAATAACCAATTATACAAGCCAAGCTCAAGTTAGTGTATGCCGTTAATTCACTTGACTAGATTAGTGGGGTTTTATACAAGGTAGAACGTGTATGGCCTCCGGGTTTGGTTATTGGACCCGCACAGCAGTCGGCCTTCAATGGGAAAAGGCATCCGCGGGTAACGCGTTCGGGGCAATAGGGTCCGAACCCGCTCATCGAAAATTATAGCCGTTACGTCCACAGGTCAGCGTACTCTTTCAAATATTGGTGACCGTTGAGATCCGAACGTTACATCCCCATGCCGGATCAAAATACGCTCTTCGCTTCTGTCTGCAAGAATTGATTATTCTTCTTCTTCCATTTTCCTCCGTAGTTGTTCCTCTCATCCTCCACAGCTAGCCCCCCATCCTCTCTACGTCCCGTAGAAATCTTGTTGCTTTGGCTCTCTAAACGGAATGATGGAAGCGTCGAGCGAGGTGGAATGCCTCCATCCTCTCCAGATTGATGAGATATACGAATTTTCTGCTCCTAGGTTCTTCGATTTCATTGTCGGTGAGACAGAAGAGGAGATCCGTGCAGCCCAGCAGTGGTTTGAAGTGACCCGTAGCTATGCGCCTTCACGTATGTTCTTGTTCTTCTCGTCTTCTTCCCCCATTCTGTTGCTCATTTCCATTGGTTTGTGGTCATTCTCTTTCGTTCTCAGCCTCCACCATCTGTCTTGTTTATTCTCTTCACAATCAAGAAATCTCTGTTTGTTCTCTTGTTCAATAGGAGGCTCTTTTTCTTTCTTCCCCTAGTTTTACTCGATGTGTCTGGTTCATGGAAAATGGCATTTGAAAAGAAGGGCTTCTTGTTGTTGGGAAACTGAATCCGGTTCTTGCTACTACTAGTGACACTCATCTCAGCCACTGCCTGCCCACTGCAATTATCCATCATTTCTCTCTCTCCCAAATTGGAAATTGTTATGAGGGGCTTCATTTCTCCGAGGCCGAGAGAAATAAATTTTGGAATTGGGAACGACTTTGTTCTTGGCCTATTAAGGGGCTATGATGTATCAGCCTCCTTTCTCTTCTGAACTTAGAGGGCTCCTGCTAGTCTTTGGCGTTCGGAGCTTTTTATGCTTTGGGGATCTAGTAGTGTCCACGCTATAAGCTATCTTCCCTTTTATCAAGTTACAGTCAGCATATTGGTCTTTTTTTTTCCTCTCTTCATGATTGGGGTCTTGGCTGCTTAGAGTCTGATGGGATTTACCTGTGCTCGGTCTTCAGCATTCATGTTGCGAATCAAGACAAGCAGGAAGGTGGATATGGATAGCACTTGCAATTTCCAAGAAACGGAGGAGTTACTTCCGGTAACTCGCATCTCCTTTTTTTTTTGTTATTAAATTCATAGAATGATGCTCTGTATACTTTGCTTCTTTTCCTGCACGTGCATCGTCAAGAATCAGAACATTCGTGTTTCTAATTCACAGGCAAAGATGGCTACAGAGACCAGAGAAGCAAATCTGCCAAAAAGTGATTCTAGGTGAGTCGGTCTTATGGGTTTTTAACTCACGGGTATCTTTTAGACTAATCATTTTCTGTATATCTGAAATAAACGATCTCCTGTTATACCTTCTCAGGATTCCAGAAGAGAAGCTTACCGAGTCAGAAACTGTAGGTAAAGTTGGTGATGGACGACGTGCTGAAACAAGAGAGAACCAGGTTAACTAAAATTTAACAGTATAAATGAATCTTAATTTTTGCAATGGTTAAACTTCGAGAGTTTAATTTTTTGTTGTCTTCATTTTATATAGTTGGCTGCATCTGAATCTTCCGCCCAACCTGGTCGCATTCTTCAGAACGCAGATAGGTATGCTCTCAATCATCATAATGGCAGGAAATCTTTTGAAATAGGTTCCTCACTTTTCAGTTGTTGACAGTAATGACACTAACTTTGGTTGGTCGTACTGCAGTTCTACCATCGAGAAATCAGCTACGAAGAAACCAATTAAACCAACTGACGGTATGAATTTAATTCATGATATTCACTTTTTGCGAAGGAGTTGACAACTATGTCTGCCATGAGGAAATAAGATAAATAAGATAACCTGGCATGGAATGGAAAATCTGCGAACATCCTAGCTTCTTCGAATTCCATGGAAATAATTTACCGTGTCCAGCTTCCCTTATGGTTCTCTTTCGACTCAAAAATGTATGTATTATTTATGTTTCATGTGCAGAAATTGGTGCGGGGACTCCCAAAGCACAAATTATGTCTTCCAAAAATGGGCACGTTCATAGCTGCAAGAATCCAACAGCCAAAATGAAACTACAAAAGCCCTCTACTGCAACGAAGTTAACTAAACAAACACCAATGTCACAAGCAAGAACTACCAAGGGGAGCGCTTTGAGGTTGTTTTCATTAATCGACAACAATCGATCCGGAAAAATGTTGCAACTGTGGTATCATGCTTACCTGTTCTTATATGTTTGCCAGATTGCCTGCTAGTGCACTTAAGAATTCAGCAAATATTGACATCAAACAAGAAAATCAAGCGATCAAGAGGCAAAAGCTTGATGGGGGAAGATCAAGACAGGTATCCCTACAACCTGGCCATCCCTTCATCAATTCAGTTTTTTGTTGGCAGGATAGTGTGTAAAATTCTTGCTATGGCGCCAAAATTTTTTCAGATTCTTAATGTCAAAGAACGGGTTTTGCATCATAAGTCTGAAGCTGTGGCTTCAAAAGAAAAAGCAGCAAACGGGCAAGCAACTAGAACCTGCAGGGAAAAGAGATACGAGTTAACCGTCAAAAAGGTAGCTTCACTGCTGTTTTGCTTTTTGTACAAACAGGACCTTGATTTTTAACTTCCTCATGCCAAATAATTATCGTTGCTTTCAGGAAATAAATCCTTTTGTTTCAGCAGCAGAATTGGTGAATAAATTCCATTCAAGAACGAGAGAACTGGAAATCTCACAGCACAGATCCCTCTCACATGTACCGAGATTATTACCCTATTTGAACCATTTGCGTTTGCTTGTTCTCGTCTTTCTGTTTTCTATAATTCCTGAAATTGGAATTCAGGCGGTTTGTAATGTTCCTTTTTTTTATTTTTTTTATACTTCATAGGATGATGCTGCGTCCATGACCCATCGCAAGCCTCCATTAGCATTGACACAACCAAAGGAACCCGAATTCTTGACAGCTCGACGGGTTCGGCCTGTAAAAGTAAAGAGTTCTGCTGAACTGGAAGAAGAAATGCTTGCAAACATTCCCAAGTTCAAAGCAAGACCAGTAAACAAGAAGGTTTTTATCCCCATTCTACCAGCAATCGATTCTCTTTTTCTTACCAAACGGAATTGCTGAACATTATCGCGTCCATATGAAACTGAACAGATCCTGGAAGCCCGTAGTCTGCCGGTCCCATCCAGAAGCATCCCTCAGCCACCGGAGTTCCATGAGTTCCATCTGAAAACAATGGAAAGAGCTTCTCAGCATGCTGGGACATCTTATATGGAAATTTCACAGAAAGTATGCTTTCTTTATCTGCAAGCCAAAAAATTGCAGCTCCTGCGCCTCTAATGTTTTTTGATATTAAGAATTTTGGGTTTTGTATTTGCAGGGGAAGAGCAAGCCTGAGAACACGGCAGCCTATGGGCTAACTGTACCCAAATCACCACACCTGGAAACATCAACACGTTCACGCCCCCAGACGTAGGATGACTTCGATCTTAAATCCTTTGCTCAATTTATCTTATCTTCATTTCTGATGTGTCCTTTCTGAACTATGGCAGCATCAAAAGTTCGGAAGAACTGGAGCAGGAAGAGCTAGCGAATATGCCTAAGTTCAAAGCGAGGCCGCTGAACAAGAAGGTATCACTTTCATTGATGTCATGACAGGAGGGTGAACTCTTAGAAAAGCCATTTTTTTTCTTTTTCGTTACTGCGATCTCACTTCTAATCAACATACAGATACTCGTGAGCAAAGGAGAACTTGGAGTTTTCCGTAATCAGAAGCACCAAGCTACCATACCACAGGTGACTGTTACCCTTGTTTTGGATTTCATAAAACTCGTGAAATTTTTGCTGTATATTTATTTACATGTTTTGCAATTTTCAGGAGTTCCACTTTGCAACCGATGAAAGAATACCTGCCGTGCATCCCGTGGTTGACCTCTTTGACAAGGTATAATCTACAACTTGCATTGGTGATTTCTTTCAATAGGTGGCATTTGAAAGGCGTTGATTAATCCTGAGTTTGGTATATTATTATTGTTTCCAGCTATCTATAAACTCAGACTGTCGCGACAAAGAAATTCCACGAATCACGATACCGAATCCTTTCAATCTTCAGACCGAGGTTTGTAGGCAATCGTGTTTGTGTTGGTACTACATGGTTACATGGTTTTCATTTTCCGTTTGTCTTATATTCCAATGGTTGAACGTGAATTTTAGGAGAGAGGTTTGGAGAAAGAAAAGAGATTCTTGGCAGAAGTTTTGCATGAACAGTTGGAGGAGCAAAAGGCCAGGGTTCCTAAAGCTAGTCCATATCCATATTCCACAGACTACCCAGTGGTAGGCTCTTGTCGTACGTAAGCAAGATAGATATTCTTGTTTCACGCAGTAAAAGTTCACTTAAGAAATGTTTTTGCCTTTAGATACCACCAAAGCCTCAACCAAAAGAGTGTACAAAGCCAGAGGCATTTCAACTAGTGAGCCTCATCAGGCACGAGGAAGAGATGCAGAGGTTGATGCAGGAAAAGGAAAGAATGGAAAAAGAGGTGGCAGAGATGAGAAAATTCAAGGCACAACCAATTTTGGACAGGTAATCCTTTTATAGAAGTTTAAGACAATATCGGCTTTTCTTTAAGGCATTTTGAAAATGCACCAGGGAAATTGCTAACAAATTTTTAAATCTATTCAGCGACCCAATTCCAGTTCCTGAGAAGAGAAGGATTCCTCTTACCCAAGTTCAGGAATTTGCACTCCATGTGGATCACCGATCTGTAGACAGAGCTGAATTTGATAAGAAGGCAGGAAAACGTCTTCAAATCTATATAGTTTGTGCCTTATTTTGTGCAGCGAGAATGGCAAACTAATTTTTAGTAGCATTTTCTGTTGCATGCGTTTTATATACAGGTAAAGGAAAAGGAGGCCATATACAAAAGATACAGGGAAGAATATGAAGCCGCTAAAGCGGTAAGTGAGAATTCCTTTTGCCACGAGCAAAAACGCAAAAACTGAGAAATTTGTATGGAAGGTTTTGCCATTCTTTTGATTTATGTTGATTCTTGTGTTGTAGATGGAAGAGGAGAAAGCAACAAAGCAAATGAGAAGGATGATGGTGCCTCATGCGAGACCTGTACCGAGCTTCGCAAATCCGTTTGTTCCGGAAAGGTAAGACGGGGTTGCCCTCATCCTTTTCTTCGGCTTGTTCACAAAGAAGTGGTTTTGAGATTCTTTTGTTTCTTTTTTTTCTGCAGGTCATCGAAAGAAATTACAAAACCGAAATCGCCATGCCTACTTATAGCCCAAAGGAAACAAAGGGCCGCAGCTTCTGGTTTTGCGCATATGCGATGACCTCCATCAAAAAGAAAACTTGTCGCCATATGTAGCCCCACTGTACCCTTCAAGAAAGCTTGAACGCCCGTGAAAACTAACTGTGTGCCATAAATCTATCTGTAGTCTGTATGCATAACGTATATAGCATATGATGTATTATTCTTGATTTTTTGGAACTTTGAGTTCAATTAATGGGAGATACCAGTTACCACCCTCGAATTTCTGTTCCCCCACTTCCCAATATGAAACTCTGTTCTTTTACTTTCCCAATGGATTTTTCTCTTATCGAAGCTAATTGGAGAATATACTGCAACTCAGAAGAAAAAGTAATCAAAATTGACAAATTTTCCCATGAACAAACACGAAACTAAAATTTCCCTCCGGCAACTCTGTCCCCGACTAGCTTTTTTGCACCAGCAGAAAATTGGACCAGTGTGCACAATTCCCCTTGAAAAGAGGCAACTTGCATCTTACTGTTATCCCAACCATCTTACAAGAATCATGGCTCAGGTGGTGCTTGGCTGCTTCTGTCAGTTGACAAAAAAGATTAACAGAATTACGAAGACAACGAATTTGATACAAAGCACCAAACTTAGTTGTCCCATTGATATTTTTAATTGGTTTTGCTCGTTATTCTCTCACATTTCTGGGTCTCTCAAGAAGATTGCAAACTTTTGTCAGGCAGCTCCCACTTGAAAAGTATCGACTCCTGTGGATATGTTTAAAAGGACCCATTTCCCGCTCCTTCCACCCTCTCAGCAGCTGCAAAATGGCCTTGAAGTACCTGAGTATTACTTTCTTTCTATTGAGTCTCTTCTGCCATCCTCTTGGGCTCATTTTCCGAAGATGCTGTCATGGGGAGTTGCCCCTCCTCCCCGGATGTGACTTCACGTTGGTTCAGTCTTCAAGCTAAGGTCCAAACGCAATGCAATTTACAATCCTGGGTTCATTTTTGGCCAGTCTATGTGTTTTATAGCAGGGGCAGAGCTATCGTTTATTTTGGAGCTGTGCGGAAGCACAGAGACTGTTTCGGCATCTTGTTGCCATCTTTCCCCATCTTCGGTTTTGCGTGATCTTCTTTTTGGTGGCAGATTTCAGTTATAGGTAACGATATCTCATTTCACCGGCATTCCTACTGTCTTGCTTTTTAATCTTCGGACTGAGATTACTACTATCGTTAAGGCCTTCTGACCTCCTGATCTTATCGCTTCCTTTAATTGAATTCGTTTTCGTCTCTCTTTCTCTCTCTCTCTCAATCAATTAGATATGACGGAACTCTTCCGTTGCTGCGATTATGCGTGTCCTGAAAACATACATAACGTAGAAGTTAATAAACTATATCAGGCTCTATTTGGTGCGGCAAATTTCAATTGGACTTCGTTCTCCATTAGGAAGCCCAGTCGATTAACCTTCTATTATTGCAAATTGTAGTCAAAACAGTAAATCTGTGTCTTTTCTCGCATGAAAAAGGTAAAATAAGGTCGTTTTCTCTTTATCTTTTTCGACCGCAAGATGAATTTTCATATGGAGTCCATAAGATGCCTCCGGCAAGGCTGCCCACCCTCTGACTACGTGAAACGAACCCTTCACCCGACTTTAAATAATAATTAAAAAACAGTCACGAATGAAATCGGAGATTTTCATAAAGAAAGCAGTCCAACTTTTAGCGAGATGAGAATAAACACGCTTCATTTAATAATTCTGGCTTTTTTTTTCGTTCCTTCAAAGTGTTTGAGTCAGCTTTCATCAAGCATCTGAACGAAATTAATATTTCTCTTATTACCCATTCAATTCGATTTGGAATTCCCACGGAAAAGAGGCGATCATGCATCATGCATCTAAGCATTGTTTTCTTAATTTGATTCAAACTCCAGTAAATTTAGACCTGCACTAGTGTTTGTATGCGAATCATTTGTTTGGTCATAAGGTGACACTCTTCCGACGGAAGGGGGCCGGAGTGGACCCTTCCATTAGAGAAAGAATAAAGAATGATACGTACAAGACAACAAAACCAAACCCCCACGTCAATGCATCCCTTGCTCATACGGCAAGAATCTTACATCCCAAGAAAGGGCAAAATTACAGATCTCCCTATTGGAGAAATTTCTATCCACAAAATGCATATCGTTCAACACTATGGATTCTAATGCATCTAACCAAGATTTCCTTTGCTAATTGTTGGCTCTAATGTCAATTAAAGAACGACAATAGGGAACATGTCGAAGTAAAGATTGACAAATGATCGACTCTGTAAGTGAAAATTAGCTACCATTTCTTCATTATGTCATAGATAGAATGCCATAACAGAAATAACCTGCTGCAGTTATATCCGCTCCTCATAGGGATTTGCCAAAAAGGACTGAAAACCTCAGTTTACAACCAAAGATTAATAGCAAGTAGCATCTGGTTAGATCAGTCTTGCTTCAGAATAATGTTCTCACAAGCCTGCCGTTATACCTCTTTTTTAGCTTCATCAATAGGTTTGTCGATCTGGTTGCAGGAGTAAAGGATTCTAATCCTAGAGGTTCCATACAACTATACTGAAACAAAGGATCCAACAAAGCTTAAACTCTCTTTGTACAAGATGTAACACTCCAAATATTTAGTCTCGTATTAAAGATTATGAGGAATCTTCAAGGGTTTATAAAGGGGGTCATTATTCTCACACGCACGGATGGACGCGTGTGTATTAAGGGGGGTGGATTGTAACGCTTTAAATATTTAGTCCCGTATCAAAGATTATGAAGAATCTTCAAAGGTTTATAAAGGGGGTCATTAATATGAGCCCGAGTCCAAGAAAACAATATAAATCTTCAAATCTTCAAAAGTTTATAAAGGGGGTCATTACCATGAGCCCGAGTCCAAGAAAACGATATAAATCTCCAAAGCTTCAAATGATCCTTTGTCTTCTTGCATAGAAGACAGGCAAAGGCTAAGGAGAATCCTAATCTTTGTAGTCTGACATGTGTAAGTAATCTCCCATGACTGCCAATGTAAACAAACTGACAGGCATGCATGCAGTAAGGATTTGAAGTTTCAAATCCATTTCTGCCATTTCATCACAGTTCCCCTAGCTCGAATGTGCTCCCACATTTAAATACCGACATTTAAAGTGTATTTAGGTGGGGGTCAAAATTGAGGTTATTTAAAATCTATACTTGATCAAATGATGATTTCAAAGAGAAATGTAAATAACTACTCCCTTCAGGTTTTTTCAGAAAAAACTATTGTTTTAGTCTTATCACTCAAACACTAGCCAGATTTTAGATACACAAGACCTGATTTTCACAAAGGCATAACAATCTACATATTTATGATCTAAAAGGGGACAAGTTTTTGTTGCATGGTCTTTTTTCTGTCGTTTGTCTCATTGAAAAGAAGATGATTCAGATTCTAACCAGTATTTTGATAATTACATTTCTTTCAACTTTATCTCAGATTATTCTGTTAAAATTACGCGTCCCAACACGTGGGACCATACAATCCTTTCATTTTAGATCAGAATATTAAAAGCCAAAAAGGCTACAACCGAGAGGGATCACTGTTGAGTTGGTAGGCCACCTGCCCTCCCTAGTTCATCTAAAAGGAGGAAAAGGAAAAAGGGAAAAGAGAAAAGATCGCGTAGAAATAAAAGGCTCATAGTAGATTTCAGGGCCCACATACCACCGCCTGAATCTGTCATGGCCGGACTGCCGTCGCCTAAGAACGGCCCAATCCAGCCGCCGATGCTTCAACAACACGAGGGGTCGTGATGAACAATGCCGTTGACGTGTTCCGTCCGGTCATGCTATGTTCCACGATCGCAAGCAAATCGCAGAGGCAAATTGAAGATACATGTCAACTAGGAGATAGATGCGCGAGATTTTATCAACTTGGTGGCATTCACAGGGCTACCATACTACAATGACGCCTTCCCTTCGCATCCACCACCAGATGTGAAGGTTAAGTGGCAGAAAATGAAGCCCAAAAACGAAAAAGTTGCCGTGAGAAGCTCGATCTCATGCTATTGGACAGGAAACATTAAAAAAAGCCACCCTTACCTACTAAAGCTTTTCGTGTCGGCCCGTGAATTATAATCCATCTAAGCTGCATTTGGTAGAACGAAAGTTGGGATGCAAGGAAGACAAAGATGCAAACGCCTGAAGTAGAGCAACCAAAAGGCTTGAGCATCTGATTTAAATATGTTCTAGTTGCACATAAGAGACTATTGATCACTAGCAGTGACATAACCGTCTTGGTGCACAAAAGCTTATAAAATGTCATGCTTTGTCTTCTTTCCCACATGCTAGACTTGCTGGTAACGGATTTGATCGTTGGTGCCTAATCCTTTTTGTGCCTTTGCAGAGACAGAAATATAGTTAGTTGGTGCCTAATCCTTTTTGTGCCTTTGCAGACACAGAAATATAGTTAGTTGGTGCCTAATCCTTTTTGTGCCTTTGCAGAGACAGAAATATAGTTCACATTGCAGCAGGTTTTGGAGTTCATTTATCTGTTGATTAGAAAATATGGAGCAGTTTTATCTAACAAAAGAGTTTTTTTTTTTTTGATAGATAAGAGTGCCGACAACCGGAGGTACTTGATTATGGAGAAAATGATACCTGACGGTCCTTACCTCAAGTATTTCTACGAATATGGTTCAAGAGCAAATTCTGGATAGGGACGTAGACTCTCTTAAGACCAGCATCACAGTTAACTGGCGCTCAACTTTTACAAATTCGACAGAATTTAAGTTAGCTGAGAGTGCCAACAGGAAACACTCAGCAGGTCAAGAAATTTATTAACATGCTGAGTTATACATTCAAAACATGCTGTATTAACAGAAGGTGGCGGCGAGTTGAATATTAATCTGCAAGAACTGTTCCTCATGTGCAGAATTAGGACTTAACACTTCGAACAATGTAAATTATCATAAATACAACGTGTGAAGCCACCAACTGCTTGTGGAACTATCCATGTACTAACCAGAAAAAGATAGTGCATTATGGAGCTAGAATTAGAATGAGCCTTATTTGGATATCTATCAAAGCTACCAACGGTACCGAATCCTACAAGTTATCAACTAAAAATTTTGGCCATTCTGTCAGGTTACCTTGGCTTTCTAGAAGCATTTCAGCATCGTTTCCCTCTTTTTCACTTTTAGTTGGCTCCTAGTGCCCATCTCCTCCAAAATCATCCACCGCATCTTTATTTGGTCTTATCAAGCTATTCCTTGGCCTTCTAGATCATTTCACCATATGATATGAATTTCTTATATTCTTTCCTCTTTCCAACTCTCCCCAAACCTCACCTCTGGAACCAAATCCACTCTTTTAAGCGTGTATGATCTTTTACCGTTGATTACATTTTATTAACCAAATCTTTCAACATTTCAGATTATCTAACGGTTCTAACAAGAATCTTTCAACCATAACTAAAATATGAAAGCAGGTACCGTGATCAAATAAAATCAGGCTTGCAGCAAAAAGATCCAACGGAAAACCAGGTAAACATGGTCCTATTGACATTAGACACGTAAATAGATTGGATATGATTTTAGAGTCTTGGTTTACTTTCTTTCTTGTTCTTGGTGTACTGAATTTGAACCAATCCGATTTTGATGTAAAGTTATTCGAGTGCAGACCATTCACGTCCTGAAATATGATGATAATTACAAATAAGCACAATTCAAAAAAAAAAAAAACACAAGCATTCCGCATAAACTAATGGCAATCAATATCACCCTCAATGCTGAAAACACTACAATGGAGATTTGAACAGCGTAGGTCCATCTTCAGCATAGAAATGAATCCTTTTGCATTGACCAACGTTAAGCAACATTAATTGATTACGAGATTTTTTTACTTCACCTACAACTGTCTGTCCACTTAGCCACAATTTGAAAACGCTCCATTCAATGGTACATTATTCAGTGCTTCTAGTTAGAGGCCTATCAGACATTTCTCAGACTGAGAAATTGAGAAATGTGGGAAGTAATGAAGAAAAAAATAAATTTAAAAAATGGACGCGAGAAACCCACTTTAGATGCTAACACTTTCAATTGCCATTTCTTAATTCAGTACTACCATGAAAGAGATCCTACAGATGGTACAGTGAAAAGTAAAGAATCTTCTTGAGCATTGGTGGATCTCATTATGCTACAGACCTTATGAAGCATATCAAAGATAAGAAACTGAAATAAACCTACAAGAACTACCAAGGCCATGCAGGTATTGGCTAGGTGTGAAAACAGATAAACTCAGGTGGTCCAGGTGCCACCAGTTAATACAATTACTATTGATAATGGTGAAAAATAGAGCAGCCAGCAAAAATGACAAGAGCCGCATACAGCTATGACCTTCCTACTGAGCATCAAACAGACAACAAATAGCTGTTTCTAGATTTCATGTCAAAAGCACAATAATGACTCGACTCACTTGGATCAGAAAAACCATGAACTATGAAACAACTCACAATAACTACAAACCTCTTGACAACTCTGATCGGGACTGCCTACTGAGCATCAAACAGACACAGGAAAGAAGAAAGACAAGCAAAGCATTTTTGCGCCTCATCAGGACTGGAATAAATGTAAGAGATGAATGAATCCAAGGAACAGAATGAAGAAAAAAAAACAGCATAATAAATACATTATCGAGCACAAGTCACTGACATAGATACCCTGATCAAGATGGAAGCGAAGGTGTCATTAAAGACCTAAATGAATTTGAGACTATGGCCTTGGTTATGACAAAGGCTAATGACAATCAATAAGCTTACCACTCACTGCCATGCTTAATCGCTTCACTGCACTAGAAGAATATGTAATATTTCTGATACCTATGCAAGAAATCCACCAATGGGAAAATTCTGAGTGAAAAATTCAAACAAAATGATCTTCTCATTCATTAACCAAGTGTTTCCATCAGAGCATCCCCCCTACGAGACACGCATTACAGTCCTTTCAAACAGTCTACTCATTTCTAAAAACCACTTGAAGAAACTGCAAGAGATAACAAAATGGCAAAATCATCCAATGGATGACAGAGTCATATCACCACAGCACATGAAAGAGAGAGAATGCTTATGTTTTGCATCGACTTGGAAGGAAGAACCCTGCACACCATTGAACTGTTCTCTTTTGTATACTGTTGCCATTACCACTATATAGTTGAGAAGCACAAACCTCAAGCATTGCATTGTCAAGGAAGTCCTAAAAGGTAGAAGGAAAAGTATGAACATCATCTCTGCGGACACTAACTAGTAACAAATTTCCATTTTTTTTTTCATGATTGATATGGAATCTCCAAGCCTACCACCGTCCTCTTGATCCATCAGCAAATTGGTGTTATGAACTTACTTTTATTAGCCATATAAAAAAAACGCAACATGAGATACACCATTCATAGGAAGAAATACTACAGGAAATTAAATAAATAGCATGAAAGAACATGATTACCATAATACACCCTTAAATTACTGCAGACAGCACAAGGACAAGAGACTCAAATTAACTCATTAGGCAGGGAGGACCACCATTAAAGGAAAAAAAGAGAACCAAAAGGAATAAAAAATGAAAAAGGTAATCCGAGGGCTAAATAGCATGCATTCATCAAAGACATCAAATACAGACGTAAAGAGGCATTGACTAGATAGAAATAGAAACTAAACATCATACATGCAGAACGGAAATCCAACTGCGCCACAAGGATTAATACGTTAAAGCTAATATCTTCTACACTTAACGGAGTATATATGTCTTCGAGTCACGGTAGTTGGCCCATGAAAACAGAATCCAGAGAGAGATGACAGAAGAGAGAGAGCAGCATGCTTGAAGTGTGAGGGTTGCTGAAACTATTCTGATTCTCATCTGATCTGGAAATGCTTGCAAGTGCGATTCCCCTGCAAGGTGATCTGCATCCTCCCCGCCTCCTCGGAAGGCCTGCAATGGTTATCCTTCAGTTGGTGCCCGATTCCCCTTCTGCTAGTCCCATCCGTCTGAGAATCCACCGAATTCTTTCGCCTCCGCTCATTGTGCCCCGCCAGCCGCCTCCGGCAACTTCTCTTAGACTCATCGAACTCTGATATCTCGTGAAACCTTCACCCACAAAAATATTAGCAAGATACGCTATTCAGCACAGAGCAAGAATAGTAAGAGTTCAAAATCAAGCAGTATTTGTAGAAGGGGAAGGATGGTAGCAGTGAAGAAAAAAAAAACTTTCACAACCAACACAATTTAATCAGACAGCAACTGACCGAAAAATGAGCATTTCGACGAGAAGGGCGAAACAGAACAGAAGATCAAGCGGAATTCCCTGAAAAGCGAAGGTGATAAGCAAGAAAAACCAGAATTGCCAGGGTAGTACCTGCTACACTGCTGGCAGAACCGTTGCCGGAGGCCGGCGACCATGACGATGGCCGCTTTGGAGTGTGTCTCGCAAACCTTGTGCCTTCGGTGGTAGCGCTTTGCGGTGGTGAGGTCAGCACAGCAGTTCTCAGCCTGGCAGCATGGCGTCTGGCCGGAATTGGAACCCTTCCGGCCAAGCACGACGGTGGTGCTAGCCCTCTTCCTCTTCTCCTCCTCTTCCTCATCTTCCTCCTCCTCCTCCTCTTCCATCGCCACCTCTTGTTTCTTCTCCCTCTGCTTGCCCTTCCTCCCCTCTGATGCCACTGCCACCGTCGCTGCTTGCCTTTCCATCCTCACAACCAGACGCCGTTGTGATGGTCGGTGAGGGATTCCGCTGCTGCTGCTTGTGCTCAGCTGATACACGAAGGGAGGAAGGGGAGAGGGCCACTGGGGAAGGAACGAATGAAGTGGGGTTGTAGGGTTTAATCAGAGGGAGAGAATTAGAAAAGGTGAAAAAGAAAGCAAGGACCACAAGAACCACCACCATTTCCTTGTGCGTTCCCTCCTCTCTCTCTCTCCCCCTCTCCGGCTTCTGATTTTTGTCTGCCCATGCCCATATTCATCCCCATCACGCATGTCACATTGTTAGATGACTTCATTTACCCATGATTGCGTCGTTATTAATTCAACAGATTTAAAAAAATAAACATTTGTCACCCCTTGTTTTCTCCAAAATGAAGATCGTACCACTTGTCCAGTCGATTCTGCCTTCCTGACTATTACCAGTGGAAAAGAGCGTATTTTTATTAGTTGTTAGATACTTCAATTTCTCCGTGAGATCTTCCAATCACATACTTTGTTTTCTTTTACTGTAATCAACTACTTCTCAAACAAACGTAATTCTGAATTATAGATTAAACATGAAAAAGTGCTCTCTTTTCTAAAAACAATCTCACTGACAAACAAGCCAACTTCCTATAGAGTTTTAGAAATGACAAAAAACATGAACTTTACTTGCCTAAGCAGATCTTCAAGCTCAAGTAACTCTAGAAAGCGTTTCTTAACCATGGTTTGAAGAGAGCAGCATTCTTTTGACGAACGGAAAATGGGGAGGTTTAGAATAGAAGGGAACAGCACCATCTTTCAGTTACTGCAGAAAAGGAAAGAATGGTGGTGACTGTTTTAGTAAATTCAGTATAAACAGAAAGATGCATCCATTATTGTGGGGAAGCCCCACTTGTACGCCTACCCAGCAGCCACAATTTGCAGGTCGAGGCCATGGAGAGAGATAAAACGGGGGGAGAGAGAGAGAAACCGTGAGGCGGGGCCGTACCCAAATCAACACTTGGCATCTTTCCACGTCTACTTTTACAGTAGCCTTTCCCCACATGGTCTTTCTTTCTCTTTTCAGTTTGCCTTTCTTTCTCTCTTGTTATTGTACCACTTACTCTCTCGTGGCCTTTCTGGATTTTACGGAGCGCCGGTTAGAAAGATCAAACCCCAATTTCACCGCGCAGGCAGCCTGGCATGAGTCCTTTTTTTCCATGTGAGGCCGTGCCGGGTCCCTGCACAGATTCGATACTGGGGACGCCTTAACCTGAGTTTCGCCGGTGATGCCAACCTCGGAAGGACTTGTGCAAGCCCGGTTCAGGACCGACGTATAATTACCATCCAATGGAAAGGATACGGAGAGCAATACGTGAAGCGGGAAGCGAGGCAGTGAATATTTTTGAAATAGATCACGAATAGGCAAATACAATTCAGGACGACGATGAGAAGCGGAGAATCGAATTTAATGCAGGGAAGCGAACTTTTACGACGATACTGATCGAGTTTTACGGTACCTGTTGTTCTGAAGTACTAATGGTTAAGAACGCCGTTCTGGTTGTACCTCCACCATACCAGGAAGGGTGAAACATTGATGGGGACTGTGCCGCATGTCCTTGTGCTTAGTTATTTTGATGTTTTTACATTGAAAATGTGCTATCATATTCATGACTGGAATTCGAAGCATTGTGAGCTTGGCCCAGCTTCTAATTGGAGATCTTCTCGTACCACACCGCCACCCATCGATGACCTGAGTAAGAGTCGATGGTGGACCTGAAAACATGGAATTTTGATGGGCATGAAGGCTGATGTCTTTCTATTACAGAAGTAAGCACAGAATGGGCTTCATTCAACATTTACAAATAGAAACAACAATACCATCATCTTTGTCGAAGTTCACCTTGGTTGAGACTGACCAAGACACGGGCAAAAAGGAACAACCATCGATCGAAAATATCTTACTTTAGTAAATAAAGTGCGGTTACTGCTATCTCCGTCATCGTTTGTGGCAACCAACGTAAAACTGTATAGTGTTCTAATAGGTTTTGTGACCAACACTGGTCTGGTTTGTGGACATGCCTTGTTTCTGTATTTTCTGGAAACCGATTGTTCATTCGCATTGACAAATTGTGCGTAATTTTTTTGGAATAAGCAGGATAAGAAGACAAAAGAGCTTAGATGCTTTTTGAGAATAGCTTGTGAACAGTTGATTTTCACAATCTCACTCTTCAACTGTAGATACAGAAGTAAGAATATTAGCCTGATTCTCTGTTACTAGCATTAAATTGGCAGGAAAATTTGGAGACTGTTCTTTGACAAAACGGAGAGATTTGATATGTGGGATGAATAATCGACATGATGGAACATAGATGCTACGGTTGTTGGCCACATGGTGTGGTGCCCATTAATATATTGATCTCCATTTCTCAAGAATCAGAGTCACATGTTGCATCTTTTCACGATAATTCCACTAAACATAAAAATTCCTTTACTGTCTTTAGAAATGAACAATCACATGACCTTGAGGATGCAAAAATCCATCAAAGTGTGGCAAAACTTGCGTTTTAGACTGGCGATTAAGAGTCATAACTGCTTGAATTTAAAACTGACTGCGAACCTAACGTCGGCTGGGTCCTTCATCTGAAAACTGGTAATAAGCCTGGCACCACTTTTTCCTGGGCAATGCTCCCGCTTTATGAATTTATTGAACGAGATGGCCAATAAGACATGTGATTTACGATTCGGCAGGTTACAGTAGTTGTTTGAAAATGAGTTAGGGTGGAAGAAGTAGCCTTTCAGTTTTTTCTTCTGATGAAATGGGCAGATTTTATTAAGCTGGTGAGAAGTAATCAGCAGCAAAAGTGAATTAGTAATAGGTTTTTCAGTTTTCGTTAGCGGAACTGGTGGCAGACAAGATGAATAAGCACTAGTTGTATCGCTTCTCAGTTTCCCTAGCACAGTAGCACCGTATAATAATAGCACCGTATAATAATCCTACTCATTTATAATAGTCCTCTCCATGCCATGGTATTTAAGTTTTCTGTTGAATTCCTCTTGATTCAGAATGAGCTTCAGTCGCCTCAAGGGGCATAGTCGGATGACCCTGATCCCATTATAAGTGACCCAATTCAAATCTGACTTGAGCATCAACGAGATTTAGGTTGTCCTATAATGTGTTTTTAATTTTGCTACAAAAGTTTTCAAAAATAATAATAATAATTAGATGGAAGATAATAATTGGATCTAAATATATGTGCACGAATATAAATATTGCAGGATATTGATATCGAACCGCTGCATGTGTTGGTCGGGTTCTTTATGTCAGAGTGCATGTGAGCTGTATCATTAAATGGTTTCACATATGTCACTGTTCCACAAATAGAGGAAGATGGCTGGTAGGTTCGCTCCCTTAGCTTTCGTCTTCCAAATCTCAATGTCAATGTCGGCCAGAGTGCTTTCGTCGTTGTTGTTCTTTCATATCTCTACATGGTTAACGGAAGATCAGATGGAAAGATCATTGTCTCGCGTTTTTGTAGGTTGTCTCACCTCTGTCTTCGCTATTAAGGAAGACAAAGATCCAGATGCCTTCTGTCTGTATAAGAGTTTATAGGGATTGGACGGATATGCATATTAGCTCTGAATGTTGGAACTCTTGGTTCCGACCAGGATCTTGACGTAGCATCACCCAGTAAACGTAAATCTGCAAGGGTAACTGACAACAGAAACAACAAAGGAAAAGAGAGATAAACAGTAAACCAAAATGGTGAGTTATTGTTGTTTACGGGGTTTGGTTCAAGGAGTCTTTAGGAGTTAATATCTCCATATATCTTTGAATGGGCTCTTAATATATTTGTAGATTCCCTAGTTTCCCCTTCTTAGCCAGCGAGCACAACTCTTGGATGTATCCCTTAAAGACACCTCTTGAAGGCAACTCACCTCATGGCCGTGTTCCAACACTGAAACCTAGCTACTTGTGAACTCTCGGGTCCTAATATAACCGAAGTGAGACTCAAATATGCATCTGAATCCGATGAGGGTCTAATCAGATCTGGTTTCAGACTCAGATTCAGATGCTATTTCCTAAAACCGAATCCATATTCAACTCGCATATCATTCAACATTTATATGTATATGTAACCAGGTTGGTGCCATATGTTCAACTTGATTCAAATTTCAATACGAAACTGCGTACCAAATTTGTATTCCTATTAGCCACATTGCGATTTCTCTATTAGTTTTGACCAAACGGATTAGAAAACATAAATGACCTACTAATTCTTCTAGTATTGCTTTCCTCCCTGGTTCTTTCGTTGCATTCTTTTCCCACACCTTCTCTCGCTGCTTCCCTAATGAACCTCTTCACTGCAACCTCCAAATTCTGCCCCCTCACTAATTCCTTGTTGGCCCCCCCCTTTGTTCTTGGCTTCTGTCCTAAGCTCACCCCCAATTCATCAGTACCAATGTTGAAGAGGCACTGATCACGGCAGAGAATGGGGGAGGAAGGACTAGGAGGATGGGTGACGAAGGTCGTGATCAGTAGCGTTCTGCAGTATTATATTCCCTCTGCAAGTTCAACCACGAAAGACCAGATGCCCTGCTGGTAGTGTGAAGAAGAGCACCACCTTCCTCCTCTTCTGCAGTATTATATTGATAACTCTAATTTGAATTAATACTTTGTGATTTGATTGAGGCCAAAAGTCCAGATAGTGTGGCATTCAGCTGGTAGGGAGGAGCATCTTGGACACATTCTTAATTTCCCACAAGATAACAAGTAATGGAAGAAAATCAGATGATGCCAGCGAGAAGTCATGGTGTCTCAAAATCTTCCCAATTTCTCTCCACTAAGAAGAGCTCGATGGTACAAGAGAGTTGGTCCCGTCTGCCAACCTTTTTCTTTGTTAGTCCTTTTCTTAACAAATTTGAACACTATCAGCCATCAGGAAGGATTTTCACATGAGCTAAATGCAGGATTATCAACACGAAAAAAGTGTAATATTCTTGTGTGCGCCGGCTGTGCCTGTTTTGTCAAACTCAGAAATAAAGATTTGCCACAATAATATTTCAGAGTCACTGAGCTTCCACAGTTTTCCAATGTGTAGTGAAGTCTCTCGAGGTACTGCCCACAACCAGTTGCTCGCTTCTTCATCTCGTGTTCTTCTGAACCAGAGAAGAACACCATTCATGCATATAAACTGATGAGCCCCAAGCGTTTCACTGAGAACATGAAACCAGAAAGAATCTGTTCCTGTAATTCAACCAGTTGGGAGCATATTAAGAGCATTACCTCAAAGCTTATGAACAAGTACCATTAAATATAACTTGTACAATCTGACAATGTAAATTGTGATGCAGACGACTGACTTTGATGTCGATTTCAATTTGGAGTCTTAAATATCTAAAACTTGAACTTAAAACTTGACGTGCAAATCTAGACTAACCAACATACGAAAATTGAATATTAAGTTAAGACTCCGACGATTCATTAGAAAATAAAATTGCACTAAGTATGAATCTGTACACAATTGAGTGAGATTTAATTAAGACGTCCCTTGGTCGTCGACAAGAGTACTCATCCCGCTTCCCATTGAGCTTCAGGCGGCCCACAAGGGACGACGGCGTACATTTGGTTCCAGAAAAAGGAACAGAACAGAAAAGAGAAGAAAAAGCCATGTCGTCTCAGTGAGGAACGGTTTCGATCCACTGTTGGACGACCGCTGCTAGATTGGCGTAAGAGGAACCGCGTCCTTCTTCCACCGCCCTTCTGGCCGACTCCTTCATTGCCTTCATCTTCTCCCTCGCCCTCGCACCTTCCTCCCCTTCCATCAGAGCCCTCACCGCCCTCCCCAACTCCTTTCCTCTAATCAACGTCCCTGCATCCACCTCCTCACCCACCATTCTCAGCCCTAACCCCAAGCCGTTCACCAGCTCGAAGGCGTTCATGGCCTGCTCGGCGAACTGCGGCCACGCGACCATGGGCACCCCGAACCACACGCTCTCCAGAGTCGAGTTCCACCCAAAATGCGACACGAACCCACCCACCGCCGGGTGAGCAAGTATCGCGATCTGAGGCACCCACGCCGGCGAAACCAGCCCGCGTCCGCTCGTTCTTTCCGCAAACCCGGCGGGCAGCACCCCTTTCAAGTCCACACCCACATGGCTTGACCGAACCCGCAGCGACCACAAGAACCGAGCCCCGCTGAGCTCCAGCCCGCAAGCGACCTCCCTCACCTGCTCCGGCGAGAACGCGCTTATGCTGCCGAAGCACAGAAAGACGACCGACGACTCGGGCTGCCTGTCGAGCCACTCGATGCACTCCCAGCCGTCCTTGGGTGCGCAGTCCAGGCCGAGCAGCGGTCCGACCGGGTGGACGGGAGGGGTGCGGCCTCCGGGCGTGCACAGTCCGTCGGCCAAGGCCGTCAGCGCCTTTTGCTCCAACTCGTGGAACGTGTTGACCAGCACCCCATCCAGCCGAGAGTAAAGACCGGTGGTTCTGAGGAACCAGGGGTGCGCGGGGTCATCCTTATCTTGAAGCGGTCCCGGGATGACCGTCGGCGGCACTGGCGACATCCCGGGGACTTGGATGTTGTCCTTCACCTCCTTGAGGGCGCGACCCTCGTATCTCTGGTTCAGCGTCGGCAGGTAGAGGGTCGCAGCCAAGCACGCCGCGCTCGACGGGTAGAAGACGAAGGAAGGGATCCCGAGCTCGGCCGCGGCGTCCATCACGGTGATGCAGAACATGTCGGCGACGAAGGCGGCAACGCCTGGAAGGGACGCGAGGGTTTCCCGGACATATGGCTTGTGGGTCTCTATGAAGCGCAGCAGGTGAACCAGGCCTTCCCCCTCTGCGGGCTCCGAGCGGGGGATCTCGATGAAGTCGATGTCGAGGCCGGAAGCCGCGGCAGCGTTCACGTGGGAGTTGGTGGCAGTGGCGGCCGGGGGAGGATGGATGAGGAGGATGGTGATGGAGAGGCTGGGGGCGTGGTGCAGGATTCGCTTGGCCAGCTGGAGCATGGAGACCAAATGGCCGGCTCCGGGGGTCGGGAAAAGGACCACCCTCGCCTTCATCTCTCTCTTTCGTCTCCCTCACTGAAGGGCTATGTGTTTGAGTGTAGGAAACAAATAAGGGAAGTCCGTAGCTTACGCTTCCGAGCAGAGCTTCTCTCGAGGGACTTGCGTCACGCAACTTTGAGGTGCGAACTCACCTCAAAGTTGCGAACCAGGGAGTCAGGTGGTCATCTTACATTTTGTCTTCTTCCTTTAGATTCAACCATCTGTTTACCGGAAATTCAACCACGTCCATGTGAACGTCTTGTTTGGGAATCTAGAAATAATGTTGGTGGATCAGCTGATTCTGGGATGCTTCTGTAGAGGCCAGTTCTCAATATTATTCTGGATCGTTCAATTCTTGATCTTTATACATCCGATTAGCACATGGAAACAAAACTGCTTATGTATGCTAGAGGAGTGCATTTCAAGTTTTTGATCCGATTGTATCATAAAAAATTTGGAAAAGGACTTGGATAGTGAGATTCTAGCAATGTTCTTTTCCCAACAGGATGGATGGCACTGTCATATGCTTCATTGTCAAACAAGTGGAAAAGTTAAAAATTAAGATTTTTGTTATTTATTTACTTGGTGGCTTGCTTATGATGTATATCTTATTGACTTCAAACAGGTATACTTTCAAAGTTCTGAAATGCAAGAATTATCTTTGTTATCGAGTTCACAGCCGAATTTCTTGTCCGGAAGTCCCAGCTTTGGACCGGTTGAGCTGCTCAAAGCACAGGAAGACAGAAGTTCTGAACCCCGAGGCTTCCAGACAGATCATCACAGAAGGCAGAGCGACGGGAAGGGAAAGTCTTTATTATTGAAGCGAAAATAGAAAAGATAGGTCCCCAAGTTTGGCACGCCAAAGAAATGCGGCGGCTTCTTTCTTTCTTAGGAGCACCAGCATGTAACATTGTTGATGGCAAGAACATAAAAATCAAAGAAATTTTGCTGGGCCATGTGGGCAACTGTCCACACGCGCCCACAGGTTTTAATGTCTGGATAGCAAGATAAAAGCAGTTTTTTCCATGAGTTATAGCCCCAAGAAGGGGGAAAAGTTAATCTTTTCTTAGGCATTTGGACAATCATGCTGTTTTAGAAGCACAATGTTTTGCCTCCAAAGTAAAAGGGTGTTTAAGCGTGCCTTCCAAAACACGCTCTAGAGGAACTGGAAGGAAAACCACTGGTTTTGCAAACAAACATGGAAGAGGATCGTTGCATTCTTCTCCTTTTTAAGTGTTCTACAACTTGGGCAAAACCCAAAGTTACAGGAAGAGGACGGATATTTCCAATCAACAAATGTTTAAAAAATGAAGAACATCGATTCAAAAATGATGTCCTCTTCGGCCAACTTGGACAAAATTCAAAGTTACTGGAAGAGGACGGAAGTATCCAATCAACAAATGTTTAAAAATGAAAAAACCTACAATGGAAACAGTAGATCAGGCACGAAGCCGACAACCATGATGAAAAAATCATCTTACCACCCCCCATGCGAAGCCGACAACCATGATGAAAAAATTATCTTACCACCCCCCATGCACATACACAGACGAGAAACGGGAAGGAAGATGAAGGAGGGAGTGGTTCCGTTCCCGGCGCCCGGCGCCGGTCATCTGGTCGCCATGATCGAACTGGCCAAGCGGCTCCGCCTTCAAAGCCACACCCTCTCCATCACCGTCTTCATGATCAAAAACCCCCCTTTCCTCCCATCCAGCCACCGCTGCTTCCACATCTGCTCAGGTCGAATCCGTCGGATGTTCAGGCCTCAGGCCTTAACATCAACTTCATCAATCTTGCTCCGGTGGAGCCACCGGAGAGCCTGCAAGTTAAAACCAAGACGCATCATTTGCTGGTTGAAAATTATAGTCAAGACATTTACGTACTAAAACTAACAAATTGAATTGTGTAACCTTTACTAAATAAGAGATGACGATTAACACGGCTTCTCTCGGTGTCATAGAAATCAAGGAAAAGGCTAGCGATGACGTAGATCAACAGACATGGTAAGAAATGAAAAATATACAAGATAATTTTTTTTTTAAATAAACATTTTGAAATGAATTAAATACTCGATCCATGTTACCTCTATATCAGCTGGCAAATACAGTTGATCAGTTTAATATTTCTTGGTTCTAATTTACCATCCAGTTCGAGAATAGCACAAGTCGATTGCTACTATAACAAAAAACCAAATATTGGATCTTAAACAGTCTCCAATTTTGTAAGATGTAGTTAGCATACGATTAGGCATGATTCTATTTGACAGCTCAATATCTTTAGACTTTGTCCTGTTGTTTTTTATGAATTTCATAAATCCCGGATAACTTGGTGACCGAGGCTTGTTCTAATGAAGAATTGCTGGGAGGTAGGCTCCATACCTTTGATGCCTACCTTTCATCTTATCCTTACCATTTGACCAGACATGATCTAAATAACTGCTTTACTAAAAGTTCCTCTTTTGATTTTTTGTTTTTATTTCATGTAAAAATGCTTATTTAACTTATTAAATTTTGACATTTCTATGGAAATTTGACAGTCCGAATGTCATAAAATATTGTGCCTCCTCATTGAATTCGGGTTGTATGAAGGTCTAACAGTTTCCTGACCAATCAAATCGGTTACATTTGTAAGGATAAATTTCGGACAAGCCTTGAAGACTCAAAAGCGTGTTACTAATCTCAAGGGAGTTGGTTTAGCGTGATCATGTAGAGGTTGGCAGGCGACTAGTCTCCACTTTGACTCCCTGAGGGCTAACTTTATGTAACGCGAATGAGAGGTCACCGATGCACAAGTTGAAACGCCCCATGAAGGCTTTGTATTTGAGAGGATGAGGGGTTGACTGAGAGCTTTGGCCTTCTTCAGGCAGGCAGTCGGTCAAACCTCACCCACCCCAAAAGCTGGTTACTAATAATTTTGTGAAAATTAGATTGCATTGTACCCACATTATGTAGGTAATCTCAAATATGGCTTTTATATTTCCTACTTTAGATTTTCTAAAGCGAGTGTTACTCTTACCCGAGTTGTAAAAGAAAGGGCCTATGCCCTTTAACCAAAGCACAAATTATCGCCAGGGAAATAATTTTGCCAAAAACTATATGTCCATATCTTTAAATGTGAAATAATGTAACTTGTTGGTTAAGCCTTCCCGCTTACCCCAGTCCAGTGTTCGCCCAGACCCACCTCCGAGCGAAACCCTCCCATCTAAAGAAGACCCTCAGATGTGCGGGACGCTATGCTTGGAAAACGGACCGAGGCAAAACACTTGGGCAAATCTTGAACAAAACCCCAAGAGGAGACTCCAAATTTTTAAGCTGGCTCTCGGTGCTCGAGGAAATGCCTGAGTTTTTGTTTCTCGAGTCTCATGGGGCTTAGCATAGCTGATCGGATCAGTAAGTTAGTAGAAGTCGGAGTAGACTCCAGAAAAAAGAAAGAGATTCAGCTTGTGGACCTAGACTATATGAATGGGTTTGAGCTTTTTAGTGCCAGACAGGGCCATGCATTAAGACTCCCGCCTTCCAACATTACCAGGTGAACCTAGTGTTAGACAGAGGGTGAAATGACACCCTCAGATTTAACCTCCTTTAACTAAAGAGCAACTATAAAAGACTGGGGCTTAAGAAGGAGAACAGATTCAATGCTTGACTATTTCAGGTGTATGAGACTAACAACCCACTGTCCCAAAGAAAGAGGCTTCAAAGCCTTCCCATTTTCCTTCCCTGCCTCCAAGATCTTGGAAAGATTCAATTGTTGTCTATTTCAAGTGTACAAAAGATGAACAAACCACCATGCAAAAAAAAAAAAAAAAAAAAAAAAAAAAGAAAGAGCTACAAAGCCTTCCCACTTTCCCTGCCTTGAAGATCCTTGATGCACCCTTCAATGCTTCATGTTTCTCTACTGTCTATCATCTATCATGGAAAGTGGATGTCCAAAAAACCAAAATACTCATGAACTAAAGCCAAAAGAAAGAAAACAAAAGACAAAGTTGAAAAAGTTATTTGAGACAATTGATGAAAATGGTAGATGTGTATCCGCGAGGTGCAGCCACAGCTTGCTTTGAAAAACCATTAAATTTGTGGCTCATGTCATCAGCTCACAACATTTTCTCACGCTTTCCAGAAGACACCCAATTTTGCACAGTCATGTTTACCTCATTCAACTTTGTCACATCCATATAAAGTTAGCGCTTTTGAACGTTTGAGAACGGTCATTTGGAAAACGATAAATTTAAAGGAACAAATTAGGTACATACCGACTACCATTATGCAAAATATCTACCACCCCACATAGAGTTGCAAATGGATTGAATGACAATATGATAAAATGCATTAAATGTTCGACGGAGACTTGTGCCGATACTTGGCAAGTCAGGTTTCACTCGTTGACATCCTCTTTTTTAAGTCTCCCGACTCTGCATTTTCTGCGCCTCCATTCTTGCCCATAGTCTGGCGTGAAACGCGCAGGAAGATGAAGGAGGGAGTGGTTCTGTTCCCGACGACCGGCGCCGGTCATCTGGTCGCCATGATCGAACTCGCCAAGCGATTTCGCCATCACAGCCACACCCTCTCCATCACCGTCTTCTTGATCCAAGACCCCTTCTCCTCCTCCCCTGCCACCGCTGCTCCCACATCTCTTCATGTCAAATCTGTTGCATCTTCAGACCTCAACATCAACTTCATCGATCTTTCTGCAGTGGAGCCACCGGAGGGCGCGGAGGGGCTAGCCCGCTTGCTCATATACATCGACAAGCTCAAGCCCCTTGTCTCGGAGGCCCTGTCGTCGCTCTCCTCCACCACCACCATTTCCGCTTTCGTTCTCGACATGTTCTGCGTCACCATGACGGATGTCGCGGCCGAGCTCCGCATCCCAGCCTATGTCTTCTTTACTGGAGCCGCAGCTGCCGTCGGTGGCGTGCTCTACAGGCCCACCCTCGACCGGATGTACCAACAAGACTTGAAGGACTTGAAGGAGCCGATCGAGATCCCCGGTTGGCCGCTGTTGCCACCTTCGGCACTGCCTCAACCCATTCAGAGCAAGAAGTACCCAACCTACAAATTGCTTTTGGAAGCGGCACGGCGCTACCCTCAACTCGAAGGAATCCTGGTTAACACCTTTTCTGAGTTGGAACCACAAGCCATGGAGGCGTTGGCGAAAGGGCTCTGCGTGCCGGACGGCCGGACGCCTCCTGTTCACACTGTCGGTCCCTTGCTTGGGCTCGCCGCGGCGCCGGAGAAGTCGGACCACGAGTGCATCAAGTGGCTCGACCAACAGCCCACTTCGTCGGTCGTCTTCCTCTGCTTCGGTAGCCTGGGTTCGTTCACGAAGGAGCAGATCGGGGAGATGGCACGCGGAGTCGAGCTTTCCGGGCATCGCTTCCTATGGTCGGTGCGGGAACAGCCTGGCGAAGTGCGGGGAGGCTTCCCTCGACCCATCGACGCCGACATGGACAAGGTGTTGCCGGCAGGGTTCGTGGAGCGGACCTCTGAGCGCGGCCTGGTTTGGCCGACGTGGGTGCCGCAGGTCGCCATTCTCTCGCACCCTGCAGTTGGTGGGTTCGTGTCGCACTGCGGCTGGAACTCGACCCTAGAGAGCGTCTGGTTCGGAGTGCCCCTGATCGCATGGCCCCTGTATGCTGAGCAGAGGATGAACGCCATCCTGTTGGTACAGAGTTCCGGGCTCGCCGTCGAACTGAGAGAGCCAGGTGAGTACGAATCGGTGGTGAAGGCGGAGCTGTTGGAGAGGGCCATCAAAAGATTGATGGATGATGAAGAGGGAAGAAGAGTGAGGGAGAAGATGAAGAGAATGAAAGCGTTGGCGAGAAACGCAACTGAAGAAGGAGGTTCATCTTATTTAACATTAGCATCATTGGTGGAGAAATGGACCAACATTCGCTAGGTAAGTACATCCGCATCCGCTTGCTCAAAACTTAGTTTTTCTGGGGGCAGAAAAAATAAATATGATTACCATCGTGCCAATCTCCTTCAAAGATGATCGAGTCCTATTCTTATTTTGTTGTTTAATGATGTGTGTTTGTAATACTCTCCCTATTTGTGCTCCTTCTTTTTAAAAATGAAAAAAAAAAACATTGTTCAACATGTGATATGCCCTCAACAGTGCAAAACAATGAGCTTTGAATATATGGACGAGCTTCGACCGAATTTTTGACACTAATTTTTTTAATATAAATAATAACAAAAATAACATTTGAGTCATGACCAACCAAATCAATTACATTGTATTAAAAATAAAACATTTGGACCCAAACAGCTAAAATAAACACAAAACTCAAAACCGACGCAGTGTCGAGAATGTCAATGCCTATTCATCACAATACTGAGGTCGTCCCTTCATAAGCCATAATATATCAAGAACTGAATGTAAAAATAGAAAGAAGGTTAGAATTATTCTCAGTATGGAAAAATCCAACCATAAATGGAATATGACCCAACAAAAATAATATTTAATTTTATAAAACAAATTCATATAAAGACTTTATGAATAACAACCGTGAGTCTCCAAATCTTAACACATATTACAGTCACGTTATAAAAATATTCGTAGATTTCCAATCGTGTCCTATCATTATAATGGGTATGGTCATGGTGCCGAGCAACAACAAAAATCCTCGTGAACACTCATGAGCAGAACAAAACATATCTTCATCAAGCGATCCAACAAATCGATGGTAACATGCAGTGAAGCATCCTGATCACAGATCGTCGCTGCTGCAGCAGGGCCTCTCTAGGCACCCGGGGTGAGGGACCAGGAGACGCTTTGCTCTCCAACAAAAATAGAACAAAATCTCGGGCCCTTGTGCCGCCCAATAGCCTGTGGGCCCTCCAGTGCAAACTGAGGAGTGTGCGTAACAGTGAGCTCAAGCGCACCACTACCTCTCGGGACGAAACCAAATACTGTGCAAAACACAAGCTCACTCACATATACCAATGCATACACAGTCCATGTTTGTTACAAAATTTAAATGTGGAGGTTTATCATTACTAGACATCGTCTAGTACTTCTCCGAAGGCTTGGTTTCCCAAACATAATCAAAGTCATTTTTTAATTAACTTGATGGCAACAAAGCAAATTAGAACCCATAAACCACAATATCACATCCAAAATCTCAAATAATAATATAATAATTATCATTTAGAAATAAAGAATTTATATTCAGAACGTGGCTTACTTTCTTTAATTATTCTGAATTTAATTTCAGAACCCTATTTCTGAAATTTTACAACAAATTCAGGGTACCAAGTATAACATTATGTTTTTCATTGAAATTGTAAACAAATTTATGAAAACCTCCTTTTGGCAATTTCTAAGAACTCTGAGGGTATTACTTTGCAATTTCGCATGAAATCTCTGGTTTTTATTTAAACTAATTATCGCGAGTCTTTTTTTTTGTAAAGTTTTCAGCAAAAACGTTGAAATTATAACAACTTTTTTTTTCGAAAACTTTGCTAATAAGGTGGACTAATTTTAAAAATTCCTAACTCTATATAAAACCCGTCCCTCGTTTTCTTTCCTTTCTCCACTCGACTTTCTCTCTCCTCGTGAGAATGCTTCCACCTTCTTCTCGTGCGATCGACGGTGGAGCTTCCACCGTTTTCAGCGACCCAACACCAGCACGAGGGAGATCTCTCAGCGTTAGGCTTCCTGCTGCTTCACCCACCGGCCATCTGACGCTCTCAGCCACCGCCGCTTCCTTTGCTGCTCCCGTTTCTCAGCACTGTCACCGTGAGAACGACGACCTCCCAGCTTCAATGGGGTCCTCTCAGTCTCCCTCTCGCTGCGACAATGAGGAACCGACAGGAGGAATCAATGTCTTGTTCCTCCGTTCCCCATGTCGCCCCTCTGCCACCAGCTCGGGCAACTGCCCTATTCGTCGATAAGGCATGAGATCTTTCCTTTCATCCCTTTTTTTTTTTTCTCTTGTTTACCGATTTTCGGTTTACCCTAGGTCGAGCAAAGCAGACCTGGTCCTCTGTCGACAATGTTCTGGGCTGTTTCCCTCTTTTTTTTTTGTATCATAGCAGGTTCGAAAAGGCCACCGAGTCTTCCCCTCTTCAAATCTGTGTTGCACGTTCTGTAGCCAGACCCTCCGTGAGGTTCTGGTATAAAAATTTCTTTCTGCGGTTTGTTTGAAGCCTCTAACAAAGCCCTAACTTAGACATACATGCTCTGTTTTAGGGATGATTCTAGTTTCGGTGTCTCACAAATGGAATAATGAATAAAAGAACAAAGAGAAACAAGTTAATCCAACATGCGACGCCTCACACGTCTATTTCTTTCTAGGCGTATAGATACATATATTCACATACATAGATTCACATATATTCGTATCTATAAGAACTCAAAATACAGAGGCTTCATGATACATGCATAACTGAATATTCCATACCTTTGAAAATCTGAGATGAATTTCCAGCAGCAAACTCTATGCTTTCGGTTTTTTTCCAGCAGCCACCAACTTCGATCTTTTCTAAGAAGAGAGCAGAATTGAAAAACCCTTCTCTCTCTTTCTCTCTCAATCTCTCTATTGCTGGACGTGCTCCTCTATTGCTGCAGTAAAAGAATGTTTCCCCTTTGCAGTTACAATTTTATCTTTATCTTTTCCACAAACATCTCATTTATGATAAATTTGACGGTTTGAAATATTCATTAGAAATCATTTGTGATTCTCTTCTGTTGAGTTACAAACATTTACGTTCCAAATGTTTAAGGACACTTAAGAAAAAATTGTGGGTCTTACAATTCTCTTCTGTTGAGGTTCAGATCCATAAATCCGTTTTTATCCTATTCAAAGTGCGTTTGAGCCTTATTTGTAATCAGCTTTTGAGTTAATGAAAAAAACCCTAATCCTGGTTTGTGTTTTCATATCCATTTTTCATATCCCTTTTACCTTTTCTTTTGCATCTCTTTCCATCTACCCTACATATGAGAGGAGAAATTCTCCTTTCCACTGCTCTAAGGTAGAAGGGAAGAAATAAAGCGGATGAGGCTTGTTTTTCAGAAATTGAATGAATGGAAGTTGATGACATAGTTTTCAGTTAAACTTCTTTTTCACAATTCAATGTGTAAGAGCGGTCTTGTGTCCACATTTAATGAAATAAAAAAGGACAAATGGCAACATAACAGCTGCTGTTAATCCGAAGAAAAGTAGAAGATACATAAAAGAAATGATTTGGCATTGATGAAATCTTTTCTAGTGCGTGGAAGGTGAATATATATATATATATATATATATATATATAGTGTATATGATAATGACATGTGGTGCTATTGAGTGGAATTGGAATTGAGTCCAAACTCAAACTTGCCCGTTTCTGGACCTTTCGCACCTTCTTTTCCTACAAATCTTTTCCTACAGTGGAAGGAAAAGAAAATCAAAATAGTTTCCTTGCGGCAGAAGATGGGAATGGCGAACGTGTCGTTACTATTAGTTTCAGTTGTTGCCTTAGCCTCCAAGGAAAGGGATTCCTCTGGAAGAAGCTGAACCGCGACATCTATTTTTTTATTCTTCTTTCACACGCGATCTATCCAAACTTTCTCATATCAGCAACACTCCAAACTCTTTGATTTAAATCAGGATAACAGTTTAAATTATTTTTTTAATTAAGAAAATGAACAAATAGGCAAATAATACGAAGGAATGCATTGTACCGGTGAGCACGACATAACGTGGATACTAATACTAACGATGACAGTGTTTTGGGGTTATAGTGCATTGGATGACAAAGTGATCCACGTTAAAAAAGTAAGGTTCATGATGATTGGCATGGGAGGGACGCGGCCTCTCTTCCCATACCAACAATCACTCACCAAAAAAAAAAAGGGAGGGGATTGCAGTTGAACTTTCAGCAACCTAACATTCCTTTTGAAAGTTGGGGATGGTGGAGACGAACGACTCACCAAAAAAAAAAAAAAAAAAAGCTTCCTATAAAAAAGATTGCAGTTGAACTTTCATTCCAACCTGACATTCCATTTGAAAGTTCCTAACATTCCTTTTCTTACCGGTGGTTTGCTAAACGAGCAAGCCATGACATGATCATGCCGTACTCTAGTCTTGTTTAGATCAACCAAATGAGTCGAGCTTCACTCCAACATGCTCCGCTTGTATAGACTGACTGATCTATCTGTATAAATCGAGTAAGGTTCATTTCAGTATGGTTCTTCGTATTTTAGTTTTCTTTTCAAACCTCCTTTGATGGCCAAGTTCAGCTTTAACGTTTGGAAACCGGGTCAAGGGCAGCTCAAGCTGGTGAATTGGAACCTTCTAAACACTTCAATGGATAGGTTCAACTCTAAAAGCGATCTCTCTTAATACCCAACACTGTTGGGTCCTTTTCCTTTAAATCCCTCTCGCTTTACTGAAACTGTGCATCAACGAAAGATGGGTCGGAGAAGCATCAAGAACTCTGGCGTCGTTCTTTTTCCGATTCCCGCTGATGGGCACCTCGTCCCCATGATCGAGGTTGCCAAGCGACTCCGGCAGCATAGCCCCACCCTCTCCATAACCGTCCTCTTGATGCAGACCCCCTTCCCCTCCGTCTTGTCCGCCACGCAGTCCACCGCCTCTCACGTCCAGGCCGCCGAGTCCTCCGGCCTCGGCATCGACTTCCTCCACCTTCCTCCGGTGGAGGCTCCTGAAGGATTGGAGGGGCTCGCCTGCATGCTCCAATACGTGGAGAACCTGAAGCCCGTCGTCTCCGATGCGCTTGCTTCGCTCTCCTCCACCACCACCATCTCCGCCTTCGTCCTCGACATGTTCTGCGTCGCCATGACCGATGTTGCGGCTGAGCTCCGCATCTCCGCTACCTACGTCTTCTACATAACCAATGCGGCCGGCGTCTGTTACAGGCTCTACTTTCCCACCCTCGACCGCATCCACCAGCAAGACTTCAAAGACTTGAGCGAGGAGATCGAGATCCCCGGTTGGCCGCCGTTGTCGCCGCAGGCACTGCCACAAGCTATTCTAAGCAAGAAGAGCCCTGCGTATCCCGGGCTCTTGGACGGCGCGCGACGCTTCCAGCAACTCAAGGGCATCTTGGTGAACACCTTCTCGGAGTTGGAGCCGGTTGCCATGAAGGCCTTGGCCGACGGCCGGTGCGTGCCGGACGGTCCCACCCCATCGATCCACCCGGTCGGTCCCTTGCTCTGCCTGCAGCAACCTGGATCTGAGTCGCCGGACCATGAGTGCATCAAGTGGCTCGACCAGCAGCCCTGCGGCTCGGTCGTCTTCTTATGCTTCGGCAGCTTGGGCGCCTTCTCTGGAGAACAGATACGGGAGATTGCACGTGGGCTCGAGCTCTGCGGCCACCGGTTCTTGTGGTCTGTGAGGGTCCAGTCTCGTCAAGGGCAACTGAGCCTAGACGAGGTTCTGCCGACTGGGTTCGTGGAACGGACGAGGGAGCGCGGTCTGGTTTGGTCGACGTGGGTGCCGCAGATCGCCGTCCTCTCCCACTCGGCCATCGGTGGCTTTGTGACACACTGTGGGTGGAACTCGACCCTGGAGAGCGTCTGGTTCGGGGTGCCTCTGATCGCATGGCCACTCTATGCGGAGCAGAAAATGAACGCAGTCTTGTTGGTGAAGGAACTTGAGATTGCTATTGGATTGAAGGGCGCAGGGCAGTCTGATTTGTTGGTGAAGGGAGAGGAGTTGCCGAAGGCGGTTAAGAGCTTGATGGAAGGTGAGGAGGGAATGAAGATAAAGGAGAAGATGAAGAGACTGAAAGAACTAGGGAGAATGGCGGTGCAGGAAGGTGGTTCGTCTTATTCAACAATGGCAGCATTGGTGGCAGAATGGGCCAAGATTGATGAATAGCTGATCGGATGTGTTCTTTGATTCTTTATAAGTGCTTGTTTTTGCTTGATCTTAGGAGTTGAATAGACAAATTATCTACTCTATGATTGCATAAAAGGTTGATCTCTCGGCCTCTAGGGTTGCCTTTGAGGTGGGGCAAAGTGGCAGTGTGTGTTGAACTTGACGTTGTGTTCGTGTTCCTGACTGTGCAAGGAATCTGCAGTTGAATAAATCAGAGAACATGAGAACGAGAACGTTGCCTGCATAAAATACTATAATCCAAATTTGTCGACACTACAGCAGAACACCTCAAGCCATTGCCACAAGCTCGTTCTCAAGGATCTTGCGTGATGAATTGAACATTGTCAGATTCCCTTTTATGGAAATCTTTGATAGAATTCTGGCAATGAAAAGGACCTAAGGACATTATTTACGGGATTCAAACATTAAATTTTCATTATGTTTTTTTCCCATCACTGGACGGAACCCACCTAACTATTAGTCAAGTAATAAATCGCTACCCAACTCTTGAAAGTAGTCAAATAGACAAATAACCGCACAACTTTTGAGAAAATGTTTCAAAGAGCCGACTCACCGACATAAATAAATTTGTGAACCAAACTCTGGTTTTGCGAAGAAGTAAGGTGGTCCAGAGAGGAGAATAACATTAACACAAATTCAACAAAGGTTGAACATGGAAAAGAGATTGCATCTAAGACTCAACTCTTAATTCGATACTACCAATCCATTATAAGTTAGTTATGAGAAATTAACCAAACATTATACAAAATTGAGGATGTCATGCTGAACCGAGACAACCTCATTCATATAAATAATATTATTTTTGTAGTTTCAAATAACCCAATAACACGTAAACAATCAATTTCTTCAAATGGCATGCCATTTTTTTTGTTTCTCACTCTAATTGGTTCATGGATTAGATTTCAAATTCTCGATATGTTTGTGATGGTAGTTTTTTCGGCACAACAAGATAATGGGCACCTGATTGCAAGGTACAACCAGACATTTTGAGGGTTTTTGAGTCTGGATGTGATCCAACATAAGAGTTTTGAATCGCCGAGGAGGACACCAAGCCCAGAAGAGATTATGCAGGAACCAATCAACACCAGGAGGTTGAAGCAAGCTGTACAGAAAAATGTCCTTCGCCATATTGTGCCTGTGAAGAAAAATACTCTGTGAAAATTGTATTTGAATTGCATTTAATGAAGGCAGATATCTACAATCTCATCAAATGAGAAACTCTTCGTCTATTCAGGAAAAAAGAGATACTATGCAAATTGTATTTGTGCCGCAAGGCCATAACATAAATTGAATTGGAGTATTAGATAATAGCCCCCCACTTTAAATGAAAGAAATATTTTTTTTTTCTGATAGCTGAAATTCCTAGACCTCTACTAGCAAAAGGTAGAGTAACATATTCCCAAGCCACGATGCTTTTTTTTCTTCAGGTTTGTCCTGCACCATAAAATCTCTTAAGAATACGATTGATTTTATTTTCTACCTTGGCAGGTAAGAAAAGCAATAATAAGAAATAAGAAGGCAGAGAAGAGAGGACATATTTGATCATGGTTACCCGACCAGCTAAGGATAAATTTCTAAATTTTCAAGAAGCCAATCTACTGTTAATAGTGTCAATGATTGACAACCAAGAGAGTGTCTTGACTGCTTGAAATTGAAGGAACAGCCCAGATATTCAATAGGAAGATCAACAATTTGACATTGAAAAAGATGAGAGGCAGCAAACTTAGTATATGCATCAACTTTTAACAAAGTAATAAACGTTTTGTCTTTATTAATGTCAAGACCATATGTCATAGAGAAAATACAAATAATGAACAATACTATCATTTGTTGAGGAGTTGCTTCCCCAAAAAGGACCAAGTCATCTGCATACTCAACAATATTAAATGAGAGATCATCCACATTGATTGGGTTAAGCAACCCATTTGCCACTTTTCTTTTAATTAAGACAGAAGCGCCATCGACGTCCATTGACAACGAGAGATGCATCTGATTTGGTAAGCAACTCTTTGATCCAAGAGATATATGGTCTACCAAAATATACAAAAAAAGACCGGTACTTACCATAAAGAATATAAAAAAAAAAACGCCACCCACCGCACAACCTGCCAGCCTTGTTGACATTGATATTAACCATACCTGACCTGAGTGGGTTACGACACGGCCACACAAGACAATATGAAAGCATTTACTGCCATTAAGGGTGGAACCATAATTTTTTTTTATGGGGCATTAAGCATATAGATAATAAATTTTTAATTGGCGTAGGACAATGACTGAGTCTCATGGAGTTGTCCTGTATCACTGAACCAATATACAGTGGAAAGGATGCGGTGGACTCATGCCGTGGTGGCTCCTAGCGGTCGCTGTTTCTATTCTTACTCACTCACCACCTGAAAAAAAATCAGACCGACAAAACGAAACCAAAGGGCGGAATTGATTCCCCGCGATCGTGGAAGAGTTTTTGTTCGGCTTTCCGGTGCTCGATTCTTCTCCTTCCTCACTCTTTTTTTCCTCTTTCCGGTGACATCGCGTAATATTATCTTAGTTAACAACAGTTTCAACATTCTAAATTTTTTCCATGATTTTCAACAAGATAGACATCCAGCATATAATAATCCATGTTAAACAAACACACCCCCATTTTATTTTGTAAATTCCCATTCCACTGATGGATTTTTAGGATTTCTGTCTTGCTGCTGCCAAACACTACCCTACCCTAATGAACCACTAAAACCTGTGGCCACGGATGGAAGGGGGCCATGCCAACCATCAACATCCAAAAATGATGTGTGGCTCACAGATTCTGGCCGACCCTTTAGACGGAAGAGAGCAACTAGTGCGTTGTCACCACTTAGCCGAGCAAATCTTCTTCAAGGCCTCGGGGCCTGCTAAAGAAGCCCAGAGAGAGAGAGAGCCATGGAGTCAACAGTGGTCATCTTCCCAATCACCACAACAGGCCACCTCGTCTCCGTGATTGAGCTCGCCAAATTCATCTCCCAGCTAAACCCAC
This sequence comes from Nymphaea colorata, assembly GCF_008831285.2. NCBI lineage: Eukaryota > Viridiplantae > Streptophyta > Magnoliopsida > Nymphaeales > Nymphaeaceae > Nymphaea > Nymphaea colorata. The sequence continues at coordinate 25,781,530 of NC_045138.2, forward strand.
GCCTCTCCATCACCACCCTTTTGATGCCCAGTCTTCTAGGTCCTTCTCCAGCTTCTGCGCACACGGAGACGGTCGCATCCACCGCCCTCAATGTCCGCTTCGTCCACCTCCCTCCAGTTGAACTGACCGTCAACCTGCAAAATGCCCAACCGGAGACCTTAGTCTCTCTCTGCGTTGAGAGGTACAAGCCCTTGGTGTCCGACCACCTCCGGTCACTTTGTGCATCCACCAAGGTCTCGGCCTTCGTCATCGATTTCTTCTGCACCACCATGATCGACGTCGCTGCACAGTTGAATATCCCCACATACGTCTTCTTCACCTCAGGGGCGTACCTATTGTCCTTGTTGCTGCACCTCCCCAAATTGGACGCCATGATTTCTTCCGAGTTCGTAGAATCCACGACCAACATAACCATCCCCGGCATGCCTTCTCTCCCACCACACGACCTGCTGATGCCTCTCAAGGATAGGAAGAACGACGCTTACAGGTGGATGCTCTACCATTCGCAGAAGCTGCACGAGATTAAGGGGTTCTTAGTGAATACGTTCGACGACTTGCAACCGCGACTTGCAGACGCCGTGCCCCAGTTGGTCGCCGGCGATGGCGCCGGCCCCGCCGTTCTCCCTGTCGGACCGCTGTTGGCCCTTGACACGAACAAGGGATCGGACCACGAATGCATCCAGTGGCTAGACGATCAACCCGATGGGTCTGTGGTTTTTCTATGTTTCGGCAGTTGGGGCGCCCTCCCTGATAACCAGCTCCGAGAAGTGGCACGTGGGCTGGAGCTTAGCGGGCAGAGGTTCTTGTGGTCCGCGCGATCTCGGCCACCGCCCGGAGAGATGATTCAGTGGCGAGACGCCAATCTGGAGGAGGTTTTGCCGGACGGCTTTTTGGAGCGGACCCGCGATCGGGGATTGGTTTGGCCGACGTGGGTGCCCCAAGTCGCCATTCTCTCACACCGATCCGTCGGTGGGTTTGTGTCGCACTGTGGGTGGAACTCTACTCTGGAGAGCGTCTGGTTCGGGGTGCCGCTGATCTCCTGGCCCCTCTTTGCAGAGCAGAGGATGAACGCATTCGAGTTGGTGAACGATCTGGGGTTGGCTGTAGGCTTGAAGAAGGAGAGCGTCGAGGACGACGCCTTTGTGAGGGCAGAGGAGTTGGAGAGGGCGGTGAGGCAGTTGATGGAAGGTGAGGAAGGGGAGATGGTGAGAACGAAGATGAAGGCGGTGAAGGAGTTGGCAAGAAAGGCGGTGAAGGAAGGCGGATCTTCGTACAATAATTTGAAGATGGTGGTGGCTGAGTGGAGCAGAGACCAGTGATTTGGCCTTCCTTCGGCCCTTCGGCATTGTTACGAACTCGTGATGGGCTTCCTCTGCGTTCTGCCTTGGCTGTATCTTTTTTTTTTTTTTCACTCTCTAATTTACTTTTTCTACTCCATGCCACCTAATGAAAATGTGATGTACCTCGGTAATGGCAATTTGCTTTACACTTTCTCCCTCTCTATATTTTGTACGCAGTTTTTTGTTCTTTTGTTCGCCGCTGTCTTCGAATCTCAGTCCTGAAAGACACCATAGTTACAAACATTCAAAAAGTCTATATAATACTCATAAAATGCAGGTTTCTGCTGGCATCACCTGTCTAACCTCAGCTTGTCTACCCACTTAAAAGCTAAAGATTTCAGTTTGGAGCAATAAAATCTGCACGGTGGACAAGAAGATCAGCCCATACTTCAAAGGGGTCGGTCCTAGAGGACTGAATTCAAAGAAATTTTGCATCCTGAAATTCTGAATTCGATCTTCCATGGGGACTCATTTTGAGTGATTCCATCATTGAACAGGTCTGAAGACGACGACGTAACGAGAACTCGACCCGTACCGGCAGAAATTGGAATCAATCCCAATAGTCCGGATCGGCTAAGCGAATCTGGGTCTTAATGTCCGACCCATTCTTCATGGAACGCTTACTTGCTTAATGTTCTTGACTTTGTTTTTTTGAGATATGGTTTCATCAGTTGTTGGCTGACAGCGGAACCCATCAATGGCTGCTGATGACCCTGCCATTTGAGAAATGGTGTTGTGAAACTTCACTTGGATCAATGAAATAAGTTGTAGAAACATCTAATTGGACGGTTGAGTTGTACTTAAAATCTTTGCTAGGGGATGTTTTTTGACTTTCCTTCCGGCAAGTTTTCAGAAAGTATAATTCTTCGCAATTCTCGTTATTTATGTTGTTCTTTTGTTAATTCACATAAACAAGATTATTCGCTATCCTTTATGAGAAAAGGAAAACAAAGGTACCAGACATCCTACTATCTAAGATTGAGATAAAACGTCTTGGTTTTTCTCCACGGGTAGAAAATAAAATCAGCAGGTTCTGTGATGTACTGATATAGTTTTATTCTCTCTCTTATGCTACTTGCAGTGGAGCAAAAGAAAACGCCCAGATTTAAAAAGTGTTCTTACCGCAGTAGTGCAATACAATTCCTGGAATGGTGGGGGTCTGATTGCTGTCAGCTATGAGGCTCGAAAATATGGCGTGAAACGGTGGGTAACATAGCATCCAATTCTACCATCATCTCATTCTCTGAATCAAAATATTGTTTAAGGAACCTCAAATTTTCAACTTTTGTCAGCTCTATGCGTGGAGATGAGGCTAAAAAAGTCTGTCCAGAGATCCAATTAATTCAGCTTCCAGTAGCTCGGGGTAAAGCTGACCTAAACTTGTAGAGAGATGCAGGATCTGAGGTTTGTCAAACCAAACGACATGACATTGCACTTTATCCTTTCAACTATTAAGCAGTGTATTTTGATACGTTCGGTTATGTTTCCTAAGCGTATACCATAACCCATGTAGGTTGTTTCTGTGCTTGCAAGAAAAGGAAGGTGTGAGCGTGCATCTATCGATGAGGTTTACCTTGACCTCACAGATGCAGCCAGAGACATGCTATCTGAAAGTCCTCCTGAAACTCTGTAAGCATTTGATGATGAAACAACGAAGATCCATGTTATAGAGTTTTGCAAGGTTTGTCCTTTTTAACAATATTGATTTTTAGTGTATATTCACTGTCCACTTGTTGCATGAATGCAAATTTTCACGTGTGTAGGATGAAGCAGATAGAGAATTGGTAGTTAAGGAGTGGCTCTGTCGCAGTGATGCTGACTGCAATGATAAGTTACTAGCTTGTGGGGCTGTTATTGTGGCAGCCCTTCGAAAGGAAGTTTTGATGGAGACAAAGTTTACATGTTCTGCTGGAATTGCTCACAATAAGGTGAATTTTTTCATCTGTACATTCTTCATGATCATTATCTTGTCTCTTATTAGATTTAAAAAATACACAGTCTGGGTTTAGGAAGTACAGCTATACTTGGCTGTAAGGCTTGTTTGTTTTGTGCATCTATTCTTGTATTGACCTTTAAATTAAATTTGAAATCCTGGTAGTACTGTGTCTGTTGCAATTTTGGCAGATGCTGGCAAAACTTTCAAGTGCAATGCATAAGCCTGCACAACAAACTATAGTACCATTATCATCTGTCAAAGAGTTACTGGCATCTCTCCCCATAAAGAAAATGTAATTCTCTGTTACTGCTTGTTTTGCTTGGGACTTTAGATTAGCGGAATGCATCGATGTAGACTGCCATTGCTATAGCCTTTTCAATATAATACTTTCTAAGCTTTAGGTTGTTGCTCTTTGTAGTTTGTCCTATAGAGACCAGCCAAGTCCTCCATTACAGCTTCTTTGCTTTTGCCTGGTTTTGGTGCTCAAGCATTGTTCTTTTCAGGAAGCAGCTTGGAGGAAAACTGGGTAGCTCGGTTGAAAGTGATCTTGGGGCGCATTTTGTTGGTTTTCTGAAGAAAAACTTTAGTCACTTTATGGAATAAATACTGGGTCGGTGGTTTGATTGATAAAAAAAAGCATGTTCATGCCAAAAGTTCCATTAACATGAATATTCAGCTGATCATCCAACTGCATGAATGGCATGTGTTAAGAGACATACCAAAAAAAGTATGAAATGCTTTTTTTCAGAAGTTTGCACATTTATAGAGAGTAAATTTGTTAGGACGTTGCTTTTTCTTTTTTTTTTTTAGGGCTGCTGTGTGTGTAAGGTCCACAATTTTATTTCCTTTTTCTTAGTTATGGAAATATTAATAGGTGAAGGAAATATAAACAATAGATGTCAAATTAATGAGCCGTTATGGAAAGAAAGAAAGGGGAAAGGAAAAAACTGACGGGTTATTACGTTCCTAACTAAAGCTGGGCATCGGGCCGGCCCGGCCCGTTAAAAATGTAAAAAACGAGGCTCGACATTATAAACGGGCTAGCCTGTGGCCCAGTCCGTTTAGAAACGGGCCGGGCCCACCTAATATCGGGCCTTGGGCTTCAACTTATGCTCGAGGTCCGGCCCGGCCCGATTATTAACGGGCCGGGCTGGGCTTTTTCGGGTTAAAGGAGTTGAAGAACATGGGGAGGGAGACAAGTGAGCTTGGCACCGGCGACCCATAGAAACGGAGGCTTAAGTTGTAGCGGTTTTCAGATGACAGGGGTGGAGAGATATAAGGGAATGGTCATGTTCTGGCAGACCTCGGGCAATGCGCGTCGCTCGGCTACCTCAACATTCAGTTTTTTGAAAAAAAAAATAATGATGTCGGGCTTCTCGGGCCGCCGACGATAACAACGGCAGGCCCGAGCCCGACCCGTTAATTACCAGGCCGGGCTGAGCCCGTTAACCTCAGCCCGGAAATCATTATTTCAAGGCCCGGGCCCAGGCCCGTAACGGGCCGGGTACCGGGTACCCGGCGGTGGCCCGGCCCGTTGCCCAGGCTTATTCCTAACTACTACAGCCCTAGACGTGAGAGTCCAAAGACAAGAGAAAGAGGAAAAGGAAGAGAGAGAGAGAGAGAGGGACGTCCTCATCTTTGCCCTCCTTCTAGTTGAGATAGAGATTGGTGGCTGCTGGAAAGGAACGAGAAGCAAAAAAAAAGGGGTTGGTGCTCGAAATTCATCTCGGTTAACAGGTATGGGAATGTTCAACTACGATTGCAGCATGTAGCCTTGTATTTTGTTGCTTGTAAATACATGGATATATATGCATTTTATAGTAGTAAATCTATGTATCTATGCCCCTAGACATGAGTAGAAGCATGAGCTGTTGTAGGCTGGAAATAAGACACAGCCCTCTTACTCGTAGATATCCTTGGTCGCGTGTGATTTCCTGAAATTTCACCAAAATGGATTTGCATAACGTCTGAATCCTAGAGAAAACAATTTAATTGCATATGTCCTCCATTTGAAGTCTGAACCGTGGCATACGGATATCAGAATGTTATCAATTTTTAAATGCCTGTAAGAATAAAATAACTAGTCATAAGCTGTCCATAGGTGAAATTGAAAGTATAATAGAAAGGACAGAAATTTGATTTCAAATGTCTCCGCAATGTTTGATTCAAAACAGTTTGACAGTTAGAGGAAGGCTTCAGAATCGTTATTGCTTTGTTTAAACCGATATTTACTTAGTGGCGAGCATCTACAAAGATGGAATCACTACATGCTAGGTGATTGGTAAGGATCTGAATTAGTTGCTGTCTTGCGTGTTTCTCTCATACAATTGTTCCAGTCCCCACTTTTAGGATAATTTATCTTACTGTTCTTGCTCATGGTCCAAAGAAAATCAGATCGGTAAAAGTCTGAATTTGGCCATCTTGATAGGCAAGTTCAGGTGGCAGACCCGCATCAGATTGTACCAAATCAGATGTATCATGATTAAAATTCTGACCTTTTGCAATTGAAGTTTTGATGCCATTGATATACGAAACACTTTATGCGCCTATCGGGATACTTTTCAAATGATGATTTTCTTGAGGAAGTATTAGAAGCATGAGTTAGATATGGATGAGCCGCAACCTACAAATTTGTTGTATACTTGATATAGTTCTGCGGTAATCTGCCCACTAGATGCGTATATATGTAATTAGTTGTTGCAACCCATTAGTTATCACTGTGAACATGTTATTTGCATAAAACAGAATTGGTTGAGGCTAAATCGCAGTAATCAGATTAATTAGACCTCTCGTCTGTTGCATGGGTCGCCGCATACGATATATATACGTGGATGTTCACTACAGAAACCATTGGAGGCAAGAACTGTTTTGTTCCTACGTTTTTTTCAGTGTATGTGAAATCTGAAACTATGGCGGATTCCCGCGGCCGGCGTTGTTAGCTCCAGTGTCAGAAAATAACAATTAAGGACTCGTTGGATTCATCTGCTTGCGTATATTATTCCTATAAAATTTCATAATTTTTGGAGCCGCCGATAAAAAGATATGAATTTTTGAGTGAGTGCCTCTCGCTGGAGTGTTTTCTGCGACAGAAAGTCTGAAAACTACGTCAGATTCCGGCGACCGGCGTTGTCAGCTCCGGTGTTGGAAAATAACGAGTAAGGGCTTGTTGGATTCGTCTATTTATGAATATTACTCCTGTTAAATTTCATAATTTTTGGGTAAGAGGTTGAGGAGATACAGATTTTTGAGTGACCATGTGTTGCTGGAATACCTCTTTGTGAAACCAAAAACTGCACCAGATTTCGGTGACCGGCGATGTCAGTTCTGGTGTCGGAATATGTCGAGTAAGATCTCATTGGATTCATCTGATTCTGAAGATTATCCCTGTAAAATTTCATCATTTTTTGAAAAACGTAATGTAATGTTATGCATTATTGCTCTGTGGTACCCTTAGATCTATTTACAATTTCAGAAAAAAAAGTTTTGAAACCTCTTGTTTCTATATGATGATCACCATATTATTATTTGAGATTTTTGAACGTGATATACTTTGTTTTGATGCATGTCTTTCGACTTTGCCTTGTTGCCATTAAATTAAGTTGAAAAATGGCTTATTGTTTCTGTTTGAGAAACCGAGCCTGAGGACGGTTTCTGTGAGAGGTAATAGACGATGTCTAGTGATGAGAAACCATCACATTTGAAATTCAAAGGCGAAACGGAGACTATGTATAATGGTTTAAGCGAGTGTGAGCTTGTGTTCTTGCCCAGTGTTTGGTTTTGTCCCAGGAGGTAGTGGCGCGCATCAGCCTACTATTGTCGCACACTCCTTTGTCTGTACTGGAGGGCCCACAGGATATTGGGCTGCATAAGGGCCCGGGATTTTGCTGCTGTTGTAGGAGAGTGAGGCATCTCTTGGTCCCTCAACCCGGGTTCTTAGAAGGGCCACGCTGCTGCAGCGGCGATCTGAGATATTTCAGGAGGCTTCACTGCCGGTTACCCTCGATCTGTTGGATCGCTTGGTACAGAGATGTTCTGTTCTACTCGTGAGTGCCCACGGGGATTTCTGCTGTTGCTCGGCATGATGACCATGACATTGTCAGAGAACCACAGTTGGAAGCCTATGATATTTTGAAGGTTGTGTATACCTCGTTTTGTTTCGGATAATGTGACGTAACTCTAATATGTATTAAGATTTGGAGACCTATGGTTGTATTTCATGAACCCCTTTTATGAAATCGTTTTACAAAATCAAATATTATTTTGTTGGGCCATGTTTCATTCATAACTGGATTTTTTCATACTCAGATGAATTTTGACACTTCTTTCTTTCTCTACAGGTAGTTCTTGACAGATTATGGCTCATGGAGGGACGACCTCAGTCTTGTGATGGACGGGCATTGACATTCTAGATACTACGTCGGTTTTGGGATTTATGGTTAATTTAGTTGTTTGGGTCCAAGTATTTTATTATTGAAATAAAACAGCGTCTGATTTCTTTATGTTTTAGTCATGACTCAATGTTGCTTCTGCTATTGATGCAATGAAAAAAAAAATTGGTGTCAAAAATTGAGTCGTGAGAGTGTGCACTCACACATGTTCATTTGGCGGTTTATTCTGTTTACTGTAACTGGATATGCACTACTTATTCCTCTGGGACTGATTATTCCTCTTTTTTAATCCATCACTCAGTACATGGTTATGGAATATCGCCAGGGGCATCAGTGGGGAAGAAGTTAAGGGTCATTTGCATCCCTTGAGCCATGGCTGTGGGAAGACATTTCCAGGTCCGAAAGCCTTGAGAACGATTTCTGCTGTAAGTATTTCTTTTTTATTCGTTTTTGACTTGTTATGTTTTTTATAGCTTCTTATAGTACCACTACCTTGCATATTCTTGTGGATGTTCTTACATTGATATGCTACCTTGCTTGTTCTTATTTTGTTCAACATGGGATCTTTGACAGCATATCAAACTGATGATCTCATTTCTGGCTCATGTTCTCCAGTTAGCCACTCTGAGTATGTTTATCTGCTGGTGTTATGTTCACTACCTTGTTTTAAATGTTCTTTTGTGCCCTTGACTAAAAAACCAAGATTACTTGCCTGTTGTGGTGCACTGAGAAGACAGGAGAGCATTTCTTACCATATCAATCTCCTTTGGTCACTCTTCTTATGGGTACTACTGCATTAATGTACAAGGAGTCTTAGGAAGATACTCATTATTGCCTAGCATGTTAACGGAGGACACATGAGTATCTCAGAAACCCATCACGAGTTTTGTTATGTGTTATTATATAAGAGCTGCATGCTATTATGAACAAATATTCCCCTACATGTCTAGTATTAATAACTACAAACTGAGCAAGGAAGTTCCTTCAATTATGGACAAATATTCCCCTACATGTCTAGTGTAAGTAACAAATATTAACATAATGTACGAGATCCTTAGAAGGATATGACAGAAACATACTAAGAAATAGTTTTGATCTGCCATGCTCATACAAATGTATGCGGATATACTTACACTAGACCCATTCATGAAGGAACTTGCCACCCATATCATATCTATACACACACGTGCGTACCAACATCTATATATATATACCTTCATAAGAACATGAGTTTTCCCTGTGGAATTTATTTTAAGCGACATAGGCTATAGAAGTATCCGTTTATGCACCTTTGAAATTGAGGTATCATCACGTCAAATCACCCTTTCATCTACCATCTATCATAAGGCTTATCATGCTACATGCTTTTTTAATAAATCTGATTATATTCTAAATTGCAGGAGCAACTTTATAATCATGTTCAACCTTTCATTTTAATGTAATGCATACTAGCAATTTGAGTCTGACAGCCTACCTCTTACTCTAAGCCTACTCGTATACACATTACATATTTACTTTAAATATCTTTGTTCCATAAGTATAACATATTTTTGAATTATGTGTTAAACAAACGTTTGAATATTCTCATACCTTATTCCTTCAAGGTGCCGTCAATTTGATGTACTTGCAGGGCTACTCCAAGGCAATCCAACAACTCCCTAGCTTCTTTGATCATCCAAGACGCGAATGACAAACATGTAGACCAATCCCTCTTTGCTGTCAATATTCACCCCAAGATACAAGAAAACAAGAATTATCTCCCTCTTTTCTCCAATTTCTAATTGTTGAGACCTCCCCTCTATGGCTGAAGCAAATGGGAACCGAAATTATTGTAGTAGAGCGTTAAACAAGGCCAATACATGAGCAGCAACACCTCCTTACGAATTTTATGAAAATGGCTTTTCACCTGCCCTCATTTTTCCTTAATTTCTCATTTAACATTTTCAATTACTACCCCCCAATCATGCTTATATTAATTTGCTCTTTTATTTTTTCATAACTGCACCTCTTTATCACATAGTTGACAATTTTTCTTAGACTTAAAAGAGTTATTTAAATCTACCATTTATAGCGGGTACTTTTATTAAAGTTTTTTCAAAAACGTTGAACCTTACGCGGATCATGCCAACCATCAACATCCAAAAAGAGAGCAACTAGTGCCTAATTGCAGGAGCAATTCTATAATCATGTTCAACCTTTCGTTTTAATGTAATGCATACTAGCAATTTCAATCTGACAGCCTACTTCTTACTCTAAGCAACTAAGCCACTCGTATACACATTACATATATACTTTTATATATCTATAATCCATAACATATTTTTGAATTATGTGCTGCACAAACGTTTGAATATTCTCATACCTTATTGCTTCAAGGTGCAGTCAATTTGATGTGATTGCAGGGCTACTCCAAGGCGATCCAACAGCTTCCTAGCTTCTTTGATCCTCCAAGATGCGAATGACAGACATGTAGACCAATCCCTCTTTGCTCTCGATCTTCACCCCAAGATACAAGAAAACAAGAATTATCTCTCTCTTTTCCCCCATTTCTAATTGTTCGAACCTTCCCTCTATGGCTGCAGCATATGGGAACCCAAATTATTGCACTAGAGCATTACACAAGGCCAATACATGAGCAGCAACACCTCCTTACTAATTTTATGAAAATGGCTTTTCAGCTGCCCTCATTCTTCTTTAATTTCTCCTTTAACATCTTCAATTACTACCCCCAATCATGCTTATATTAATTAGCTCTTTTATTTTTTCATAACTGCACCTCTTCCTCTTTATGACATATTTGACAATTTTTCTTAGACTTAAAAGAGTTATTTAAATCTACCATTTATAGCGGGTACTTTTATTAAAGTTCTTTCAAAAGCGTTGAACCTTACCCTACCCTGCTCTAATGAACCACTAGCACCTGTGGCCACTTATGGAACGGATCATGCCAACCATCAACATAAAAAAAGAGAGCAACTAGTGTGTTGCCTCCACTAGCGCAGCAAATCTTCTTTCTTCGAGGCCTACCGAGAGAGAGAGAGCCATGGAGTCAACAGTGGTCATCTTCCCAACCACCACAACAGGCCACCTCGTCTCCGTGATTGAGCTCGCCAAATTCATCTCCCAGCTAAACCCACGCCTCTCCATCACCACCCTTTTGATGCCCAGTCCTCTAGGTCCTTCTCCAGCTTCTGCGCACACGGAGACGGTCGCATCCACCGCCCCCAATGTCCGCTTCGTCCACCTCCCTCCAGTTGAACTGACCGTCAACCTGCAAAATGCCCAACCGGAGACCTTAGTCTCTCTCTGCGTTGAGAGGTACAAGCCCTTGGTGTCCGACCACCTCCGGTCACTTTGTGCGTCCACCAAGGTCTCCGCCTTCGTCATTGATTTGTTCTGCACCACCATGATCGACGTCGCGGCACAGTTGAACATCCCCACATACGTCTTCTTCACCTCAGGGGCGTACCTATTGTCCTTGTTGCTGCACCTCCCCAAATTGGACGCCATGATTTCTACCGAGTTCGTAGAATGTACGACCAACATCACCATCCCCGGCATGCCTTCTCTCCCACCACACGACCTGCTGATGCCTCTCAAGGATAGGAAGAACGACGCTTACAGGTGGATGCTCTACCATTCGCGGAAGCTACACGAGATTAAGGGGTTCTTAGTGAATACGTTCGACGACTTGCAACCGCGACTTGCAGACGCCGTGCCCCAGTTGGTCGCCGGCGATGGCGCCGGCCCCACCGTTCTCCCTGTCGGACCGCTGTTGGCTCTTGACACGAACAAGGGATCGGACCACGAATGCATCCAGTGGCTAGACGATCAACCCGATGGGTCTGTGGTTTTTCTATGTTTCGGCAGTTTGGGCGCCCTCCCTGATAACCAGCTCCGAGAAGTGGCACGTGGGCTGGAGCTTAGCGGGCAGAGGTTCTTGTGGTCCGCGCGATCTCGGCCACCGCCCGGAGAGATGATTCAGTGGCGGGACGCCAATCTGGAGGAGGTTTTGCCGGACGGCTTTTTGGAGCGGACCCGCGATCGGGGATTGGTTTGGCCGACGTGGGTGCCCCAAGTCGCCATTCTGTCACACCGATCCGTCGGTGGGTTTGTGTCGCACTGCGGGTGGAACTCTACTCTGGAGAGCGTCTGGTTCGGGGTGCCGCTGATCGCCTGGCCCCTCTTTGCAGAGCAGAGGATGAACGCATTCGAGTTGGTGAACGATCTGGGGTTGGCTGTAGGCTTGAAGAAGGAGAGCGTCGAGGAGGACGCCTTTGTGAGGGCAGAGGAGTTGGAGAGGGCGGTGAGGCAGTTGATGGAAGGTGAGGAAGGGGAGATGGTGAGAACGAAGATGAAGGCGATGAAGGAGTCGGCAAGAAGGGCGGTGAAGGAAGGCGGATCTTCGTACAATAATTTGAAGATGGTGGTGGCTGAGTGGAGCAGAGACCAGTGATTTGGCCTTCCTTCGGCCCTTCGGCATTGTTACGAACTCGTGATGGGCTTCCTCTGCGTTCTGCCTTGGCTGTATCTTTTTGTTTTTTTTTTCACTCTCTAATTTACTTTTTCTACTCCATGCCACCTAATGAAAATGTGATGTACCTCGGTAACGGCAATTTGCTTTACTCTTTCTCCCTCTCTATATTTTGTACTCTGTTTTTTGTTCTTTTGTTCGCCGCTGTCTTCGAATCTCAATCCTGAAAGACACCGTAGTTACAAACATTCAAAAAGTTTACAATACTCATAAAATGCAGGTTTCCCAATTTTACGATCTGTTTTATTTCTTTGGTAAGCCAAATGCATATTTTTGCTTTAGTCCCCTTAGAACATGTTCCAGCTAATGAAAATTCTTTGGAGTGTGTATCTTAAACGGTTGGATGTGTTCCGAGAATGTGTAAATTTTGCGTGGACCTAACTTTTTTGAGAGTGCATTTGTAGCATAGAGTTAACCCCTGAATTCAGGGTAAGCTATAATGCCATGTCTAACAATTAGCAGCTCATGGTCCTGTGCATGTACAGTTACTATGTTAAAACCCATGGCTTTCCTCACGAGTGACTGGTCTGACACCATTGCACCAAAGCAATGGTATGATCACATGGAAAAAGTCATTCCAATTCTGCTTTCTTTTTCGATCTCTTTCCCATTACCGAAACGTTTCATGTTCTTTCCTCCGTCAGCTATGGTGAAAATATGAGCACAAGGTCGTTCTGATCTAGTTAGTGTTTTGATACTCAAATTTTTACCTATAATAAGATTTGAATCCTTGACCTCCGACTTTTTTGCCAGGTTAATTTCACTGAAGCCACCTTATGAAGCAGAGTATTTCTTTTTCAGCATTTGATGGATTATGGATAATCTGTACAAATATGGAAAAGTTATCCCACTACACAGTCAAATTCTTGTGCATCAAACAACCTGAGGGCATAAATTATTTCAAGTCTATTCTTTTCGACCCCTTTTTCTGTCTCACTTGCTTTTCTCTCTCCTTATTATTTGTTAATTCACCTACCCCTTGTGGTTGATGGATCTTAAGCAAGCAAGGACAAAAGTTTCAAAATCTAGTTTTATTTTGAGTATGGTTTTACTGATGTCCAGCAGCAAAGTATAGAAAACCGGCATTGGATCTCAGATATGAAGTCGAACTCTAGTAAACAGTCGAACTCTAGTAAACCGGCATTGTCACAAAAAACGTGTGAAGAATTTCTAAAATTTCTTGGATATAATACGACAAAGTTATATATCTCGAAAATAAAACGGGAAAATTTTGACAAATTTTTACAAAATTTAAAACATTTAAAAAATCCTGAAAATTGTAAAAAAATAAAAATATGAAAAAATGTACAAAAACACGTACGTTTTTTATTTTCTAGCATTTTTTTGTTTAAAAAGAGGCGTTTTGTATGGGTATTATATGACTGACTATGTTTTGGCGGCATATTATACACTTATTTTTCCAATAAAACATATTTTTTGTGACAGTGTGAGGTGCCAACTTTGATGACAAGCTGATCAAATTCATGCACCGCGGGATTGCAGAATATGTTCCACAGCTGCCATCATATATATTGCCACTTCAATTTGAATGATGCACCACTTGCTCTAGTCTTTACTCAGACTGCCCTCCATATGCGTCAACTTTAGAGGGTGCCAATATCTTATCACTATGCCCACTTCCTCGTGTTCCCTCAATCTTGCTAGCTACTGTCTTGACATTGTCAGCTTTTAACGAATACAGGTAAGGGCAGTACGTGGGTTCTGAGGGTGTTAATAATGAAAAGTACCTGAGATGAAACACTTTGCTTGTGAGAGGAGCTATCAGTCCTCTGTTCATGTGATGACATCCGAAGAATAAAGAAGGGAGGTTTGAAGAGAATGGGCTGTATATATATCGACCTTCTCCATGCATGCATATATGGTTGATATGTGCTTAATGATCTTAGGCTTCCTTGGAGCTGTTGGAGATGGGCTCTCCCTGCCCATAATCCAGCAAGGCCATGAACAAATTCTAAATAGAAGATAGGATCTCTCTCTCCCTGTCTTTCAAGTACTTTTGTTAATCTTAATGGAAAAGAAACTCTCTAAAACATGTCAACAATGTTTGTCTTATGCTCTTGTCAACTCCAATAACTCCATGTACGTATTGCTTGTGATTAAATTCCTGTGGTGTCAACGTGCAAAGTGAGGTGACAGTCACTGGTAAACTTTGTTAAGGATGATAGTATAGTTTTTCTAATTGACACATTGTTAAGGATGATCTAATGATGATGTGGTAGGATATTTTAATTAGATACAACCAGCCGATATCATTAAAGAGCTGAAATTGATCTTTTATGTTGTTCCCGAAATAAGCACTTTTATAGTACATGCATTCATTTTTTATTTCGTAGGTGCTAATAAAAATTAAGGGGCATATTTTCGTTTGCTGGGTAGCACTTTTTAGCCTCGGTGAAAAAGAATGAAAAGAATTAGAGTCTAAGACATATACTCTTTCTTGTAGTTCAACAACCAGACACTTGCATTTGCATGCAGTAATGAGTTTGACAGGTAGAACTCATCAAAGAAAACACAAACATCAAAGAGAACAAACAAATCAAACATAACAGAAACAAATGTTAGACAATACAGTCCGAACAAACATATGTGAACAAACGCCAACAAGAACGTAGTATTTAGTTCATAAAATCATTAAATAATGGACAATGAACATCATTGTCCATAAAAATAAGACAGTAGTATGATAGACATAACTTCGTATATTCATATTGAATGCACAGCAATCAAACGACCTCAATGACCTCAATGACCAAACGACCTCTCATTGAAGAACTCCACCCAGAATTGAGAAATGAGAATTGATTCCAATAGTCCGGATCCGCAAACGAATTTGGGTCTTAATATCCGACCCATTGACTTCCCAAGGCAAGTAGAACCGAAAGAGGGGAAGGGAGGGCAGAACAGTGAAGGCGGGAAGGAGGAGACAATCTTCTTTTCGAGGGAAAGGGGAGGGAGGGAAGAACCAGATGCCGGTAGCTCGGCCCGAACTTCATAAGGACGTCCGCGTCATCGCCCATGTCGACATGGATTGCTTCTATGTCCAAGGTATGCCCCTCCCTCCCTCCCTCTCTCTCACACACACGCCCACACACAACCGAACCAGCCATGGCTGATGGCAGGAAGTTGTACTTTTAGTAAGTGACAGAAATAAACGAGTCCACCGACAATGGAACTAAAACAGTCTCATGCACATGCTTGACGTTCTGCCTCGATCTAAAGGGAACATTGTTCTCTCGCAGCTGCCAACTTTTCGAGGGATTTCGTCGGTAGAATGTTTTTTTTTTTTTTTCAATTAATTCTCAGATGCAATCTAACCGACCATCAAGTACATATAGGAGGGCTTGCTTGCTTAATGTTCTTGACTTTGTTTTTCTGAGACATGGTTTCATCAGTTGTTGGCTGAAAGCGGAACCCATCAATGGCTGCTGGGTCGATGACTCTGCCATTTGAGAAATGGTGTTGTGAAACTTCACTTGGATCAATGAAATAAGTTCTAGAAACATCTAATTGGACGGTTGAGTTGTACTTAAAATCTTTGCTAGGGGATGTTTTTGAGTTTCCTTCCGGCAAGATTTCAGAAGGTTTATTCTTCGCAATTATCGTTATTTAAGTTGTTCTTTTGTTAATTCACATAAAGAAGATTATTCGCTACCCTTTATGAGAAAAGGAAAACAAAGGTACCAGACATCCTACCATCTAAGATTGAGATAAAACGTCTTTGTTTCTCTGCATGACTAGAAAATAAAATCAGCAGGTTCCGTGATGTACTGATATAGATTTTTTCTCTCTCTTATGCTACTTGCAGTGGAGCAAAGAAAACGCCCAGATTTAAAAGGTGTTCCTACCGCAGTAGTGCAATACAATTCCTGGAAAGGTGGGGGTCTGATTGCTGTCAGCTATGAGGCTCGAAAATATGGCGTGAAACGGTGGGTAACGTAGCATCCAATTCTACCATCATCTCATTCTCTGAATCAAAATATTGTTTAGGGAACCTCAAATTAGCAGTTCTTTTCAGCTCCATGCGTGGAGATGAGGCTAAAAAAGTCTGTCCAGAGATCCAATTAATTCAGGTTCCAGTTGCTCGGGGTAAAGCTGACCTAAATTTGTACAGAGATGCAGGATCTGAGGTTTGTCGAAGAAAATGACATGACATTGCACTTTATCCTTTCAACTATTAAGCAGTGTATCTTGATACGTTCGGTTATGTTTTCTAAGCGTATACCATAACCCATGTAGGTTGTTTCTGTGCTTGCAAGAAAAGGAAGGTGTGAGCGTGCATCTATCGATGAGGTTTACCTTGACCTCACAGATGCAGCCAGAGACATGCTATCTGAAAGTCCTCCTGAAACTCTGGAAGCACTTGATGATGAGACAACGAAGACCCATGTTATAGGGATTTGCAAGGTTTACCCTTTTTAACAATATTGATTTTTTAGTGTATATTCACTGGCCACTTGTTGCATGAATGCAAATTTGCACGTGTGTAGGATGAAGCAGATAGAGAATTGGTAGTTAAGGAGTGGCTCTGTCGCAGTGATGCTGACTGCAATGATAAGTTACTAGCTTGTGGGGCTGTTATTGTGGCAGCCCTTCGAAAGGAAGTTTTGATGGAGACAAAGTTTACATGTTCTGCTGGAATTGCTCACAATAAGGTGAATTTTTTCATCTGTACATTCTTCATGATCATTATCTTGTCTCTTATTAGATTTAGTTTTACACAGTTTGGGTTTAGGAAGTACAGCTATACTTGGCTGTAAGGCTTGTTTGTTTTGTGCATCTATTCTTGTATTGACCTTTAAATTAAATTTGAAATCCTGGTAGTACTGTGTCTGTTGCAATTTTGGCAGATGCTGGCAAAACTTTCAAGTGCAATGCATAAGCCTGCACAACAAACTATAGTACCATTATCATCTGTCAAAGAGTTACTGGCATCTTTCCCCATAAAGAAAATGTAATTATCTGTTACTGCTTGTTTCGCTTGGGACTTTAAATTAGTGGAATGCATCGATATAGACTGCCATTGCCATAGCCTTTTCAATATAAGACTTTGTAAGCTTTAGGTTGTTGCTCTTTGTAGTTTGTCTTTTAGAGACCAGCCAAGTTCTCCATTACAGCTTCTTTGCTTTTGCCTGTTTTTGGTGCTCAAGCATTGTTCTTTTCAGGAAGCAGCTTGGAGGAAAACTGGGTAGTTCAGTTGAAAGTGATCTTGGGGTGCATTTTGTTGGTGACCTCTTGCAGTTTTCTGAAGAAAAACTTCAGTCACTTTATGGAATAAATACTGGGTTAGTAGTTTGATTGATGAAAAAAGCATGTCTAAATTGTCAAAAGTTCCATTAACATTAATATTCAGCTGATCATGCAACTGCATGAATGGCATGTGTTAAGAGATATACCAAAAAAAGTATGAAGTAAGTTTTTTCAGAAGTTTGTACCTTTATAGCGAGTAAATTTGTTAGGACGTTGCTTTTTTTTTTGTTTGGCTGCTAGGTGCACTGGCACATGTTCATTTGGCGGTTTATTCTGTTTACTGTAACTGGGTATGCATTACTTATTCCTTTGGGACTGATTATTCGTCTTTTCTAATCCATCACTCAGTACATGGTTATGGAATATCGCTAGGGGCATCAGTGGGGAAGAAGTTAAGGGTCGTTTGCTTCCCATGAGCCATGGCTGTGGGAAGACATTTCCAGGTCCGAAAGCCTTGAGAACTATTTCTGCTGTAAGTATTTCTTTTTTACGTTTTTGATTTGTTATGTTTTTTATAGCTTCTTATAGTACCACTACCTTGCATATTCTTGTGGATGTTCTTACATTGATATGCTACCTTGCTTGTTCTTATTTTGTTCAACATGGGATCTTTGACAGCATGTCAAACTGATGATCTCATGTCTGGCTCATGTTCTCCAGTTAGCCACTATGAGTATGTTTATCTGCTGGTATTAGGTTCACTACCTTGTTTTAAATGTTTTTCTGCGCCCTTGACTAAAAAACCAAGATTACTTGCCTGTTGTGGAGCACTAAGAAGAAAGAAAAGCATGCCTCGTGTCCCATAGTCCAATCCTTGCCATATCAATCTCCTTTGATCACTCTTACGGGTACTACTGCTGCATCAATGTACAAGGAGTCCTTTAATTATTTCTGCCAGAATTTTCTGCCTTTTCTTTTTCATTTTGTTATTGAAATAGCTGGGTGTTTGATGCACCATACTGGGGTTACATTCGTTTGATTATCAAAATATTACTTCCTTTTCAGGTTTTTGACCTTTCATGTTTGTTAGCTGTGCTTGTATCTTTACTGAAATAACCATTTAGGTACAAAACTGGCTAAATGAACTCTGTGAGGAGCTCAATGAACGTATACAGTCTGATTTGGAGCAAAACCAGAGGGTTGCCCAAACCCTAACCTTACATGCTAGAGCATATCAGGTACTTAAATGTTCTATTTTTTCACCTTGCTAATTACGGTTATTGTTTTTCTTTATGTCTCTTTATTAGCCCCTGGTTCTGCACTCTTAACCCTCTCTTTTCAGAGCATGATTATAATTTGGTTTCAAACAAGCTCTTACTTGTCCCTGAACCAAGAAAGACAAATACGTAACAGCTCTTTAGTTAGTAAAGATGCTCACCATTTGTTTGACGTGTTAGAATGGGATTTCCAAGAATAACTCAAGGGATAATATGCAGAACATATTACCTTCCATGAACGGACTCTGACTATATTAAGATGTTTACAAGAATTTGTTGTCTAATGAAGATGATCTACCTCTGCCTGAATGCTTATGTGCATGTTTTTATATACACAAGCATCACAGTCTAAAATGATTTTTATTTTCACTTGCTTAGGTGGCCAAGCAACTGCGTTAACCAGTGTCCCTATCAGAATATAGGTGTTTCTGAATGTGTTATCATTGACTATGTTCTGACTTGATGTTTGCAGTCCAACGTGGAAACGGAGAAGAAATTCCCCTCAAAGTCCTGTCCATTAAGATATGGGACCCAAAAACTTCAGGAAGATGCTCTGAAGCTATTTAACAGTGGGTTGCATGAATATATTGGCTTACGGTGTCAAAAAGAACATGCAAATCCAGATGGCTGCTCTTGGGGAGTTACTGCACTTTCAGTTTCAGCTAGTAATATTCATGCAGTGCCATCAGTAAGTACAGTTTCTGTGATGTGTGTGTATGTGTGATTGTGTGCATGTGCTGCAAGAAGCATGAGTACTGAGCAGCTATTTTGGTTACGTGATGCTTCGTTTTCTTTGTCGTTGGTTCAATAATAAACTTCTGGAACATGAATAAATACTACTGTTTGATTATGATGGGATATATGGACTTTCCGCATTACTAGATTACATGAGTATAATTCAAAAGGGTTTCTTAGCGCTTAAAGATCTAATTTATCAGTCGAAACTGCTTATTTGCATGTATGTTCATCAAATTTGGATATAATGGATGCTTATGATCTATATCTTGGTCAACATTTCTGTGGAGTTCCACTTGGCAGCCATGAGATAATCGCACATGGAGGTACTGCTGAATTCGAATTAATGATCTAGCTATGTGCCATGAAGTCTTGAACACCATCAAATGATCTTAGTTACATCATCTTTGAATTTTCTGGACTTGTGCACTAAAACTGAAAGCACGCTGATAATACTGGTAGCAAATCACAGTTGTGCCTATGATCTTTTTGGCTTTGATGATGCACTTGCCTAAAATCAATTTTCATGGAAAAGTTGTATTTATATATGATACACATAGTGCTTACACAATTTCTATTCTTAGGGTATAAAACCAATCACGGAATACTTTCGTGGCTGCAATCCTGCTTGCTCTTCCTCAGCACAGCTACAAACCTCCAATGTTATTGAAGAATCAAGTGCAGGTAGATGATTCCCTTGTAGAAAATACCTCGTCTTGTTACTGGTTGTTACGGTTATGGTTCAGGAAGGAGAAAGCATCTTATATATATATATATATATATATATATATATATATATATTTATTTATTTATATATTTATTTATTTATTTATTTATTTATATTGTATTGATGCAGAAAGCGATGATGGGTATGGATCAAACCAAGCAGAGGAAAAAGCAGCGGCCTGGCATGAAGGGATCAGCAACACCAATGTGATGGTTAAACGTGGTGAGGTATCATACGGCAAAAACAATTCATGGGATTATGGCCTGGACAATATTGATCCATCTGTGCTTGAAGAGCTTCCCATAGAAATCCAGGAAGAGATACGTGCTGCAATGCGTCCAGCTAAGCGTGCTAACAATGTTAAGAAGGGTTCGAGTGCTAACAATGTTAAGAAGGGTTCGAGTATCGTTCATTACTTCTTACCTGTGAAGAAGGAATAGGCAAACAACTTTCTGAATAATCTCTGATCTCCTTGATTATGGTCTTGGGCTTATACTTTCAACAAAGGCAATATCTCTGACATTTTACGACTGGCTATTGAGATTATTATTGCATGACCAAAAGGATGTTCCTGACCACATCACAATGCAAAGGCCATCATGCTGCGGTGTTCAACTGGATCATTGAATGAATGAAGGTGCAATATAAAGCAACAAACATTACAACAGCGTGTGACGCATGAGATTCAAAGGTGAAATGACGTCTGTGGCATGCAAAATTGCAAATGGTAGGGCATCAATTGCACAGGTTTGAGCAACTGATCTATGTGAATAATCTGCAGAAACATAACTTGCAAACTGAGTGGCATTAATGTTGAATATGGTATAGCTGTTCTAGATCACTCATGAAGAAAATTGTTTAGGTACCAAAAATTGACTGCATTGAAAAGTTGGGTCAGCGATAGTAACTGTTCAGTTGTACATAATTTAGTAATTGATATGTATTTTCCAAATTCCATTTTTATAGTCGATTGACGACGGATCTCTTGCTACTTCAACGTGTGTTCACGCTACTGTTATACGGTAGATTAATAAACGGTACATCTTCCTACGAGAAAAAGGTTTTAATTGTTTCGCTGCGTGTGGTGGGAGATGTACCTTGAACAGAACACAATAAGCAGCGTTCATTTTGCCTGACCTCTTGGGAGATGAAAACCAGACCTCTTCAAAGTCTCCTGAGCTTCAATTTTCATATAGGATGAGACAAGCCTAGAAGATGGTGCGAGGGGGTGACCCATGGCCCAAGAGGACGCCCTTACGGTTTCTTTGCACTCCAGGAGCCAGCAGTGAGGTGCAGACCTTAGTGAGAAAAAGTGCCGGAGGGACAGGCAGCCTGCTCAAATAAGCTTGGGCATCGGGTTAGGTGGCCGTTGGGTTTCCGATCTCCGATTCGAGCCTGAGAAAAAAGGGCACCGGGTCGGCCCGATAACTTATCGGCCGGGGTCTTGGGTTTTAATGATCGGGCCGAACCCAGCTTTCGGGTGTCGGGCAGGCCCGATGCCCAAACTTATGCTTAAACCACGAGTCGCAATAAGTGGTGTGGTCATTGCAATCTCTGAAGAATCTGAAAGCTGGAATCCAAGAAACCCACAAAGTGGATATATAACCTGTCATATGAATAAGGAGCCACTACTTTTCTATTCTAGTAACTCCTACCAGCAGTGAATAACCTCTCCAATTAAATCTTGTCCGTCTGCATGCCTACTCTGCCGCTTGGTTTCTCCTAGTTTTGTGAGTGTAACTACATACATGCATTTAAGATGTCTAAAAATGTAAGGAAAAAAAGATGATTTTTCCACGTGTTCACTTCGGTCTTGTATTGATTAACCTATTATCTCAATGCATTTGCTAGAAAGAACTTTCTTTCTCAATACAGACGCGTCTTTTGGCCCCACCTTGTTAAAATATAAGGGATTCTCTAAGGTGACAAAAATCTATCATGAAAGTTACGGTACGTTAGGAATGAAAAATGCTGTTTCTACTTTACAGTTCATTAATATGCACTTGAAACCCACCACTTACAACCTTTTTCTCTTTGCAACTTATTCGTTTATTTTACTTTTTCAAATACAGAGTGAGATCGCTAAACCTCGACACCTTAAAGTGGATTAATCTTGTATGAATAGATCCAGGCATCACATATTCCATCTAAATATATAGCTGTAATCTCTTATCACCTTCTCCATTTCATAACATTCGAATCTTCACTGTCCAATATTTCTTGAGCATGTCAGTCACTGTTGCAAAATAAATGTTTTGGTGAACGGTGAATCCGGTGGACTCACTCATTCAACAGAACCGATTGCGGATTGGCACAAAATATTTCTAAATTTAGACACATATAAACAAACTAATTAAGAAATGATGATCAAAAGAATTAAAAGATATATGAACACTAATAACGAATAAATCTAGTCAAAAGTACTACAAAAGAAGAGTTCCCCTTTTTGGAGGGAGGATCTATGTATTCATGGCTGTACCACTCTGTTTGCATGGTACCTTCACATTCACGCTTTCCATTTTTTGTGTTATGCTCTTAATTGTGTCATCATAGTCTTATTATTTCGGTTTGATAGCATTAATTTATCGCACCTCTTTGCAGAATTGCAGTTCCATCTTAGGTGAATCACCTAATATGTCAATTTGGCTGCTTCTGCTGAAAAGAGAGAGATAGTACAGAGAGAAAGAAAGAGAGAGAGAGGCCTTATATATAGTTAAAGGCATCTGATTCCTTCTGCAATCGACCTTTACCCTTTCATCTGACAGAATATTGCATTCCTCCGACCTGTCCCTCACCTTCCTAAAAGCTTTGGTTGGCTTAACTTCAGCTTAGAGCGCACGCGATAAGACGTGAGTTATAAGGTATTCGAAGTCATCCAGACTCAAATTCCAACTCCCTCTTCCTGCACACATGAAGATAGACAACGTTGAGTTTTCGAATACTATAACCTCTCTGCAGATAGAAAGCGCTCTTCTAAATGCAGGTGAACGAGGCTGTTCGATCTCAGGTTGAGCTCTCTGGATATGCCAGACTTAGGTCTAGTTCTTAGAAGGTCCTTTGACGTGGGAAATAATACGAATGATAGCAACAAAGGCAAGAAAACAGTACTCACTTTGATTCTTAGAGAACTGATAGGGAATTTTCTGTGAGAACAACCAAATTCTACAACTCAGACAGTGAAATGACAAAACCGTGTAATGATATAAAGAAAGACAGAAAGAAAGAAAAGAGCATGTTTGGCCGACAAAGAAGCAGCAGCTTCATCTGCACGTCACGCCGCCACTGCCGCTTGTCCATTCTTCAACCAAAGCTGACAGATTGGAGTCGGAAGAACCTCCTCCCTGCATCGCTGCCCTCCCCATCTCCTTCATCATCTTCATCTTCTCTCTAACTCTCTTGCCTTCCTCTCCCTCCATTAGACTCACCACCACCATCTCCAACTCCTCCCCTTTCACCAGCCCGTCGGCCACATGGTCCTCCTTCCTCACGCACAAGCTCAGCCCCATGTCCTTCTCCAACACGAACGCGTTCATCCTCTGCTCCGCGTCGAGCGGCCAACCGATGAGGGGCACCCCGAACCAGACGCTCTCCAGCGTCGAGTTCCACCCGCAGTGCGACACGAACCCACCGATCGCCGGATGCGACAGAATGGCGAGCTGCGGCACCCACCCCGCCCACACTAGCCCCCTCTCCTGGGTCCTCTCCACGAACCCTGCCGGCAGCACCTCGTCTAGGTCCGCGTCACAGGGCATGAACCTGTGACCTTGACCCAGCCGTGTCCGCACCGACCAGAGAAACCTGTGCCCACTGAGCTCAAGCCCTCGAGCCATCTCCCTCACTTGCTCCACAGGCAGCGCGCCCATGCTGCCGAAGCACAAGAACACGACCGATGAGTGGGACTGCTGGTTGAGCCACCTGATGCAGTCATGGTCCGAGCAGTCCATGCCTGCGTCCAGTCCCAGCAATGGACCCACTGCGCGCACCGGAGGGATCAGCCCACCGGGGGCGCATTTTCCTTGTAGCAGAGCTTTCATGGCTTTGCACTCCAGCTCCTCAAAGGTGTTGATGATGATGCCCTTGGCGTCGGACAACCTCCGGGAATGGTAGAGGAACCACCTGTACTCCTCTCCATCCCTGCCGTCCAACAACGGAGACGGCAGCTTCAGAGCTGGGATGGGCGACATGCCGGGAACCTCGATGTTATTTTTCGAGTCTCTGAACTCCCACTTGATTTTTCGGTCGAGGTGAGGAAGGTGGAGCATGAGAGCCGCCAGAGCTGCGCCGGAAGTGAAGAAGACGTAGGCCGGGATGCCGAGCTCCGCGGCGACGTCGATCACGGAGGTGCAGACGAAGTCGACGATGAAGGAAGAAACGGTGGTGGTGGAAGTGAGGGATAGGAGTGCGTCCAAGACGGTAGGCTTGTGCATGTCGGCGTAGACAGAGAGTAGAGTAAGGCCTTGCATGCCTTCCGGATGGGTGAGTTGGATGGGAGGGAGCTCGACGAACCGGACGTCGAGGCCGGAGGCAGCTGCGTCACCGGCGGCTGCAGCGACGAAGGAGGAGGAGGCGGCAGGGGAGAAAGGGTGGCGCATCAGGAGGATGGTGACGGAGAGGTTGGTGCGGCGAAGGGCTATGTGTTTGGCGAGTTGGATGGTTGAGACGAGGTGGCTGATCAGGGGTGCCGGGAAGATCACCACACTCTTCTTCATCTTCATCTTCTTCTTCTTCTTCTTCTTCTTCTCCTTCTCCTTCTTCGTTTCTAGCAAGCTCTATTCTCTGCTCTTGGATGAAAGAGTGGCTGTTGTATAAGTATGCAGATGATGCCGCTTCTGCGGCAACCAGATTCCTTGTTTTGGACATGTCGCAGTCGGCACGTATAGTAACGTATTAATTCTCAGACTTATGCCTTGCTATTTTCACCAAAGTTTCCGGTAGCAGATGAGGGCGAGAGAGGGAGACAACGCTGTTTCTTGCATCAAAAACGGGTCCTCGCAGATCTTTCATCATGGATGTCGCCATTTACTTTTTGAGATTTTCTCAAAGTAATCCTTTCGTTCTAGAGATATTCCCGGAATGAATTTTTTCTTTTTATTAACTCCCAAATCCGTCTTTCTCATTTTAGACAAAGTCATCCTTCCGTCTTAAAGCACCGATTAACTTGCGTTACACGCTCACTCGTTTCAGGTGCAAAATGGGGACATCTTTGTCGATTATTTTCCCTTCTCACCCTCTCGCCTCTTGTGAACCACCAATAACTCGGACTTCTTGTAGAAACATTTGAAGCACGACGCTTAAAAACGCATCGAGCAGGGAGGGAGGGCCGGAGGAAGAAAAGACCTCCGGTTTCCTCCATTATTGGCTGCGGGTGGTGCCCAAAGCTGGGGATTTACTTTCTGA
Source organism: Nymphaea colorata (assembly GCF_008831285.2). Classification (NCBI taxonomy): domain Eukaryota; kingdom Viridiplantae; phylum Streptophyta; class Magnoliopsida; order Nymphaeales; family Nymphaeaceae; genus Nymphaea; species Nymphaea colorata. The sequence continues at coordinate 25,807,072 of NC_045138.2, forward strand.
AAGGCCAAGGCCTGCAGAGAAGGTGGTGTCCCATTCATGCGTGCGACTAAGAAGACATGCATGATCAGTACTACTGCTTGCAGTCCTGCCCAACAGCCTTATTTCCTGCTCTTCCACTGGTGTTACTCTTGTCGGCTGTGCCGCGTCTTCCATGCAAGTCTTGTGCCACCAAAGGGTGCAGACGCCTCAGACCTTCAGACTCTGTTCTCCATCTAAATTTGATTAGGTTTCTGCAATTGTGTGTTTCAACCAGCAATAATTAATGTTGTAAATTTTCTTTTCTGTTTCTTGTTACTTACCTGGAATTAACTTTTCCCGGATTGGCCTGAAAAATATAACTAAGATTTGAATTTTTGTTAATTTATATATATATATATATATAAAAGAGAAATCCATTAGATAAGAAGGAGCTAAAGAAGCAAAAAGAAAAATGGACTACACCATCAAGTCTGGTCTCCACATTAAAATCGGTTGTGCCTCTCCATATTATTACTTTTTTATGTTGTGTTGCCATCTTGTCATTGAGCATTGCACCTCACGTTGAAACTGGGCGAACTCTACTTTCAGGTGGTTTATTTGAGCTTTCTGATGCATTATTAAGTGAATACTGACTTGGGTTTAATTTTCCGACCCTATTGATTCATTGGAGCTTTTGTGGCCGACAAAGGAACAAAACTAGCCGCCATAGTTTTGGACGCTGCATTCATCTATCATACTTGCAAGTACAGAACACAGTAATTAATAATTGAGCTTTTTATACTAAGCGTATCTTGCAAGAAATTATCACTATTTGTGAAAAACAACTTTACCTTTTCGCATTTATCATGGGGCAAGGTAAGCATTGGGGACAATCTGCTCAGCCATTTGATTTTGATTTCAGATTACAAGATGATCGATTGCAAGTGCAGATCTCTTCTATTACTTGTCGGTGCAAGTTGGTGATCATCTTTTCCATAGTAACGCTAGATGCTACAACACTTCAGAAAAATTAAGAAGGAAAAAAGAAGGACTTGAGAACTGGCCACAAACGATTTTACAGAGTTTTCATGGACTGGGGATGAGCGAGCCAGAAAGCCATTCATGGACGATATCGGCTAAACTGGTTCCGGAAGACCCGCCATCCTCCATGGCCCTCCTCCCCAATTCCTTCATCTCTTTCATCTTCTCCCTCACCTTCCTGCCTTCCTCCCTTTCCATCAACGTCCTCACTGCTCTCTCCAACTCTTCCCCTCTCACCAACCCGCCGTCAGCTGTGCCGCCCCACTCCTTCTCCAGGCCTAACCCCACTCCCAAGTCCCTTACCACCTCTACCTTGTTCATTCTCTGCTCTGCGTACAAGGGCCAGGCAATCAGGGGCACCCCACACCAGATGCTCTCCAGGATCGAGTTCCACCCGCAGTGTGACACGAACCCACCCGTGGCCCGGTGCGAGAGAATGGCCACCTGCGGTGTCCACCCACTCCAGACCAGGCCTCGCCCTTTGGTCCGCTCTATGAATCCAGTGGGCAAAGCCTCAAAGGGATCCACAGTTGGGTGGATGGAGACCCCCGGCCGCCGGTGAGACGGCGGCAGCACCGACCAAAGGAACCGCTGCCCGCTGAGCTCGAGCCCTCGCGCAATCTCCATGATCTGCTCCGCTGCAAACGCTCCCCGGCTGCCAAAACAGAGGAATACCACTGACCCATCTGGATGTTCATCCAGCCACTTGAGGCACTCGTGGCTCGGGTCTCCTACGCCAGACGTGGTTCCGGGATTACCGATCATCGGGCCCACGGCATGCACTGCTGGAGTCCGACCACCGGGAAGGCACTCCCCTTCTGCCAACGCCTTGAAGGCCGTCGGCTCCAGTTCACGGAAGCTGTTCACGAGGATGCCTCTTGCCTCTGGCAAGCGCTTGCAGTGGTAGAGGAACCACTGGTATTCGTCGTCCTTCCGGTCTAGCAAGGTGGCCACCGGCAGATCCCGAGGATCCACCGGCAACATTCCCGGAACTTCGAGCTTTGTCGTCAGCTCCCGAAACTCCGGCTTTGTTTCAAGGTCGAGCTTCGGGAGGTGGAGCATCAGCGCCAACTGAACGGCGCTGGACGTAAAAAAGATGTAGGTTGGGATGCCGAGGCTCGTGGCGACGTCGATGGCGTTGGTGCAGAAGAAGTCGATGAGGAAGGCCGAGATGGGGGTGGAGGAGGCCTGCAGGGACCGCAGCGCGTCGGAGAGCGACGGCCGATGCAATTCTGTGTAGAGCGATAACCGAGTCAAGGGTTTGATCTTCTCAGGGTTAGCGAGTTCCACCGGCGGGAGGTCAATCGAATCGATGCCGACGCCGGAGGCCTTATCGGCAGCGATGCTGGCGGCAGCGTTGGCAGTGGAGAAGAGGGGGGTGCTCATGAATATGATGGTGAAGGACAGACCAGGGCATTGGACAGCCAAGCGCTTGGCCAGTTGGATCATGGGAGGTAGATGGCCATGGAAGGGCGCGGGGAACACCACCACCTTCATTGCAGTCGATGCACCGTCGATCAGATCTTCTTTAGCTTGTTCTGCTTCCACCCAAACTAGATTGCTTGCTCTTACATCGAAATTTTGGTTTCCACTAGTTGGGCATAATACCGTTCTCTATCATAGTTTCTATTATTGTATTGCCTTGTGAGAGAGTCGTTAAGCATTTTGGTGGACATATATCACGTGTATTGCTTTTGCCCAAAACAACAATGAAAAATACAAAATAAGTGTGGAGCTTTTGTCGTCGATGTAGGTCTCAGTAGACCGAATTAAATCTTGCTTGTTTTTTGTCCTTCTTTTTCTTTACATGATATCAGAGCAAGTTTACCTCTAAATTTTGAAACCGCGGCAGATTTCAGCCACCGGCGCTGTCAACTTCGGTGGCGGTTTTGATCAAGCATAGGCTCGTTGAAATCGTCTGCATCTAAGGATTCTTCCTGCAAAATTTCAGATTGGAGCATTCGTTGAAGAGATAAGCATTTTTCTTTGGTTACTGTTTTTTTCGTTTTACAGTATCTGTGAAATCTGAAACTGCACCAAATTCCAGCGATGGTTTGGGTCGAGCATAGGCTCGTTGGAAGCGTTTGTATCTGAGGAATCTCACACAAAATTTCAGATCTTTTGGAGCAGCGGTGAAGGAGGTATGAATTTTTTATTGACCGCCGGTAGCATTGGATTCCAGCACATGTCTAGTATTTTTTATATAAATTTCAGAATTTTTGAATGATTCTATAAGCAGTTGCTGAATTTACAAGTGGAGAGGGTCTGACTGCAAATTCTTGCTAAAGAGAACGGCAATATGCCCAACTGGTGGAAACAATAAAGGAAATTGGATTCTTCAACACTACCAATGGACGAATTGTAACAGCCGGACTGCTGGCGAGATTTTCATGTGCTTGGGGTTTAAAGACTTATTATTGAAATACCTCAGGTCTTTGTCGACGAGTTGAAAATGTTCCATAATTTTTCCAGTCGCATGAATGAAGAAAAGTTTTTCTGTTATATATATATATATATATATATATATATATATATATATATATATATATATATATATATATATATATATATATATATATATATAGAGAGAGAGAGAGAGAGAGAGAGAGAGAGAGAGAGAGAGAGAGAAAGAGAGAGACCCTTAAGCTTGGAACACGGCGGCAAATATTGTTTCTACACTTAGCTTAATTCAAAATATTAGTAATAAAGAATCTTATTCGACCACCTTTTATTTAATGATACTGAATAGAGGTAGACGTCGATAATAAGTCAACATGAGATCATTTACATGAGGACTATTGTCCCGCACCTTTCGGGGTGGGACAAAATTTTCGAAAATATTTTTTCGAAAACAAGCCAATGGTTACTTTTTTTCATTGTCGTTTTGATAAACAGGAATGCATTTGTAATTTTTGAATTTTCTTTCGAATTTCACAGTAAATTTCCAAGGTATCAAACACAACCTAAGCGTTTCGATATGAATGAAAATGCTGATCTTAAAAGTGTTCATAATTTATTACAAACTAGATTATTTTGGGCAATTCTTCCCCCTGTTATTTTGTATAATATTAGAAAACAGGGAGACAAAAGTTTTTGCTTAGAAACTAAAATGGATTGGAGTACTTGGATGGTTACCTTGCTTATCAAGTTATTATTGAATTTTGATGCCACAAATTTTCCTAATCTTCCATTATCCAAAAGATATTTAAGGGGTATAGTGTGACTCCTTGGACTAGTAAGAGGGTGAAAGTCAGGTCATCAGTTTCATTTACGGGGTGCTATTCCGGATTGCAAATGGCGGCGGACACCACTTTTAAGTTGAACCAGTGGACTGTCAAAACATTAACGCAAAATGTTGCTTTTCTGGACTACAAATGGTGGCTACACAACGTAACATTCGAATTGAAGAATGTACACCAACTAACTCCCAAAGAGAGTGGAGAAGCCTCTTGTGAACTGACACTGTCAATAACTCTGGCTTCTTGTGTATGTGTATATCAGTGGACATTTGGAAGATTGAAACCTAGCAGTCTCCCATCTTCCTGTATTATAAAGCACCATACTAAAAAACTACATCGCGCATGGAAGGAGGTAGAAAAGTTCTCCAGTTTCCTGCAGTTTTGGCTGTGGGCCTGCCAAATTTCCAGCCATTTTCATATTAACTGTAGCCCAAAGATGTCGAATGCCTTCTTTAGCATCCCCATGAAAGGCATGCAGAAAAGATGGTATCCTATTCATGCATGCAACCAGGAGGAGCAGAGTTAGGAATTTTTTATCAAGAAACTGAACTATAATTTCAAAATTTTAACAAGAACCAAATATAATCTTTCAAAATTTTTATTGAGGACAAACTAAAACTTTTAAAACTATAAATCAAATTTTGATCTCTTCGAAACCAAAGTGAGGTCATGACCCCTGCCTGGCTGTGCCAACTAAAAAAACATGCATGATCAGTACTACTGAGCCTTGTCTCTTCTTGCACTGTCGTTACTCTTGTCGGCCAAGCCGCGTCTTCCATGGGGGCGTTGGTGCCACCAAAGGTGCAGATGGCTCAGACCGTCAGACTTTGATCTGCATCTAAATTTCATTAGGCTGTTCTGCCATTGTGAGTTTCATCCCAGCAATTTAATGCTGTGAATCTTCTTTCCTGAAATTAATTCTTCCCGGATCGGACTCAAAAAAATATAACTTGACGTTTGAATTCAACTTTGTTCATTTCAAATTCTCTTCCTCTCTTATATGCATATATATAAGGGCATCCATTGAACAAGAGGGAGACCGATGAGAAAAGGGAAGAACACCTTTGCCAGCTTCACGTCGTCAGTCATTATTTATTAATTTTTCATGTTGTGTTGTCATTTTGTTGTCGAACACTTCACCTAACGTTGAATAAGCTGGACGAGCTCTAATTTGTTGTTTTTTTTTTTTTTACTTTCTAATACATTATCATTTTAGTACTGTATTGAATAACTGAATGCTAATTTTCCCACCACATTGATTCTTCGAAGAAATTGTGTTTGACTAGCCACCTTAGTTTTGAACGCTGCAGTAATTGCGCATACTTACAATTACAGAACGCTATAATTAATCATTGACCATTTTTGCTAAGCGTGTCTTTCGTGAAATTATTATTTGTAAAGAACAAAGTTAACCTTTTCACATTTACCATGGCGCAAGGTAAAGGTAAAGGTAAACTACTAATTGAATTGCAGAGAATCTTCTCAGCCATTTTATTTCAGAGGAAGAAAACGATTGATTGGAAATGAAGGTCTCTTCTAGTACACGTAGGTGCAAGTTGGAGATCTTATTTTCAAAGGCAACGACGCTAGATGTCACAACATTTCAGGAACTGGCTGGAAAAGTTTTTTCAGAGATTTCATGGACTAGGGATGAGCGAGCTGCCCTCGACCCATTCATGGATCACATCGGCTAAACTGGTTTCGGAAGACCCGCCATCCTCCACGGCCCTCCTCCCCAACTCCTTCATCTCCTTCATCTTCTCCCTCACCTTCCTGCCTTTCTCGCTTTCCAACAACGTCCTCACTGCTCTCTCCAACTCCTCCCCTCTCACCAACCCGCCGTCGGAGCCGTCGCCGCCTTCCTTCTCCAGGCCCAACCCCACTCCTATGTCCCTCACTATCTCCACTGCGTTCATTCTCTGCTCTGCGTACAAAGGCCAGGCAATGAGGGGCACCCCAAACCAGACGCTCTCTAAGGTCGAGTTCCACCCGCAGTGCGACACGAACCCACCCGTCGCCCGGTGCGAGAGTATGGCCACCTGCGGCGTCCACCCACTCCAGACCAGGCCCCGCCCTTTGGTCCGCTCGATGAATCCAGTGGGCAAAGCCTCAAAGGGATCCACAGTTGGGTGGATGGAGACCCCCGGCCGCCGGTGAGACGGCGGCAGCACCGACCAAAGGAACCGGTACCCGCTGAGCTCGAGCCCACGCGCGATCTCCCTGATCTGCTCCGCTACAAACGCTCCCCGGCTGCCAAAACAGAGGAATACCACTGACCCATCTGGATGTTCATCCAGCCACTTGAGGCACTCGTGGCTCGAGTCTCCTACGCCAGACGTGGTTTCGGGATTACCAATCATCGGGCCCACGGCATACACTGCTGGAGTCCGACCACCAGGAAGGCACTCCCCTTCTGCCAGCGCCTTGAAGGCCGTCGGCTCCAGGTCGAGGAAGCTGTTCACGAGGATGCCTCTTGCCTCTGGCAAGCGCTTGCAGTGGTAGAGGAACCACTTGTACTCGTCGTTCTTTCGGTCTAGCAAAACGGGCGCCGGCAGGTCCCGAGGATCCACCGGCAACATTCCCGGAACTTCAAGCTTTGTCGTCAACTCCCGAAACTCCGACTTTGTTTCAAGGTCGAGCTTCGGGAGGTGGAGCATCAGGGCCAACTGAACGGCGCTGGACGTGAAAAAGATGTAGGTTGGGATGCAGAGGCTCGTGGCGACGTCGATGGCGTTGGTGCAGAAGAAGTCGATGAGGAAGGCCGAGATGGGGGTGGAGGAGGCCTGTAGGGACCGCAGCGCGTCGGAGAGCGACGCACGATGAAACTCTGTGTAGAGCGATAACTGAGTCAAGGGTTTGATATTCTCAGGGTTAGCGAGTTGCACCGACGGGATCTCAATGGAGTCGATGTCGACTCCGGAGGCCTTCTCCGCGGCGATGCTGGCGGCGGCGTTGGCCGTGGAGAAGGAGGGGGTGCCCATGAGTATGATGGTGAAGGACAGACTTGGGCACTGGACGGCGAAGCGCTTGGCCAGTTGGATCATGGAAGGCAGATGGCCTTGGAAGGGCGCGGGCAACACCACCACCTTCATGGCAGCCGGCCTACTTTCGACGAAGCTGGCTACTATTGAGCGTGCTCTGCTTCTTCTTTTTGCTCTTAAATAATGAAAATTTTGGTTTTCAGTAAGGTTCATCTTACACATGAGAAGCACCAAACAAGTGTTGCATCTTAGGACACGAGGGGTTGAATAGATCCCAAAAATAATAAAAAAATGTACAGTTATGTGTCCCCACTCATTTTTTCTATGGTTGCCTTTCGTCTTAGTACATGAATCAATAAATGTCAATTACTTATTGCTCAAACCAAACTCGCGTCAAAACATAAAGAGGCCACGGCAAACTGGAGTTCTATCTTTTTTTTCCTGTAAAAGAGCCACCTGTATAAAGAAAATTTTGAAAATGAGACGAGCTTCAACCACATTTGCAAACTCGAATAGGTTGAATAAATTTCCTCTTGCTAAAGTCTGCCAACTACTTTCTATTACTTCTCAGGTCGATGTCCACCTAAATCATCGTTAGTCTCACTCTCCTCTTTTTTTCCGTTTCTTGTTTGTTTTGTTTGCCCGAATTCTGCAACGATGGTGACAACTTGTAACCCAATTTTTTGGCTTACTGCATCTTCCTTTGATCGAGTTTGCTTCACTGCCTTCGTCCATCCTCACTCAGAAGCTTGGCTGTTTGGGAGAAAGAATATCAAATCAGGAAGGTTGGCAGCGACGATGAGGTAGATATGATTTGATGTCTTCCGCCTACCATCATTCCCGTTTTGTTCTTTCCAACGATCCAAGTTACATCATCAATATATGGTTTTAGCCATTTTCTTTACCATTATAATCAGCACATACAGAATCTAGAGAGAGAGAGAGACAGATGAAGCTTGGAGCACAGCCGCAAATATTACTTCTAAACTTAGCAAATGGTGGTAAAAATTACTATTGAGTTGAAGGGAGTGATCGTAAGTTCACCCAGATCCTAAAGTTGTCTCTTTGAGATATATCTCCAAGATCTCGCCTGAAAAAGGTTTTACAACCAGGCAAAGCCAAAAGTTCAACAAAAACAAGATAAGAGAAGGTTTTAAAAGGTGAAAATCCAAAGAGAAAATGGTAAAAGTGGATCTGAAAGCAAATAATGCTGACAAGTAGGCAGACGACAGATCCTGGCTAATCGATTCATATGCATCAGCAAAACGACATCTAATGTGTGCATAATGGTGATAAAGATATATGCTGGATTAATGTATGCAATAAAGTGGATATACATTGTGTCCATTTTAAGGGAATTCCCGTCGCATTTTATGCGCCCAAAAACCATCAATCTGGACAAGTTAACTCATGCGGATGCTTTCTCTTATTGAAAAAACTTTTAAACTCATGTTTCTCCCCTCGGATTCTTCTCTACCTTTAAAAGTAAAAATAGTTCTAGAAGGATGTTTACTTAGCGGGCCTTTGGATGACACCCTCCTCTAACTCAGTTTTGTAAAAACTTAGTTTTATGGAAAGCAAGTTTTTTAATGAATTTAAGAAACTTTGTTTTTTTTTTTTTTTTTTTTTAGATGACACATACAAATCTCGGTTTTTGAATAACCTAAAGGGATCAGGTTTTTCACTCCCTTTTACAAAACCAAGTTTTGACAAAACTGGGTTCAAACCCCGTTTCAATGGCACCCAAGTACTCCAAAACCTGATTTTGGAGGTAAAACTAAGTTTTGCCTCTAAAACCTGGTTAGGTTTTAGAGTGTCACACAAACACACCCTTATAAGTTTCTTTTCTAACTTTTAAAAGTAAAAATGGTTCTAGGACTTTTGCTTAGAAGTGAAAGAGAGTATCTTGATCAGGATTTGTTTGATGAGGTTGGAATTTTGTGGAATTCTAAAAAATAAAATTCTCATTTCTGATTAAATGAGAATCGCATTGTCAAACAAAGAATTTTGATTCTGGAATTATAGGCTCATTTTTAAATTAAAAAAAAAAATAGAATTATAATTCTACCCTAAGGGGTGAAATTATGATTCTAGAATTTTAAGATTTTTTTCATCTTTCTCTTTAAGGCACATGTCATGATGGTTTTCATTCATCAATTGTAGAATTTAATTCATATTTTATCCAACACATCATTTTCAAATCTCTGAAAACCAAATTTCAGACAGACTATTAATCACATAGGACAATTAGAACTGAAAGTTTCATTGCAATTCCACTTTGTGGTGGTATTTTGTTTTTGAATTTTAATTCTACAATCAAAATTTAAGGTCCTCAAGCGGCACCTAGAGATCAACATATGGAACCATGCTATTGAAAAACATTAATGTCAAAATATTGATAAACCACTTTCACTAACATAGACTATATGGTCCATGATTGGTGACTTTAGAGTCACTATATCTGGACTGTCCTTGTATTTTCAATTTTCTTACTCTTACTCCTCTCCCACCACCTAAATTTTAAACTTGACTTGCTGGTAGGGTAGATAGAGAAAGTGGTAAATTTTTGAGACTATAGTTTGACCACTTTAATGAAAATCTTTTAGCTCCCCCAAGGGTAAGGGTGAACACGAGCCGGCCTGAGCTTGGTCAGTTCGAACTCGGCTCAACTTCTATTTTGCACAGCTCGAGCTCGAATCAAGTTAAATAATGTTAACTTGAGCTCGGCTCGGTGAAGCATGTCAAACCTCGAACTCGAGCTCATGTAACGCGAACAGAAAAAGATTGCAGTGTGCTTGTTGCAGGGAGACGGCAGTGGTGGGGGAAGGGCCTGGTTGAAAAATCAGCTCGAGGTCCGCTCGTTTATGAAAATAGTCGACTCAAACTCTATCACAAGCCGAGCTTTAAGAGCCTTGTTGTTCACCCCTACCCATGGGTTAGTGTCGCAGCAACCCCTAGAGGAAATTCTTTTTCGTCTTCTTTTGGAGCCATTTGATTGCCCCAAATATTAGACCCAATAGTAACAATTATGGATCTCAAATCTTAAGATCTAAAATCACATAACACAACTTTTGTTTATATTTGATGAAGATAGAACCCACATATCCAGCCGAACTTCTATAGGAAGGGCAAATCGTGGAGCGTGCTCATACCACACCCCACATTTACTATCGTGTGGGTGGGTGCACATTGAACGTTTAGTAGTAGCATGATAAAGATGGATCTGTTCCTTAGAAATAGTGTTTCATTTTTTTATAAAATTAATTTACATAAGAAAACTTTTTAGATTTTTTAAGTTCTTACATGACGCCATCAAACTCCATTCCCATATTTAATGAATCGTTTTGCAAGTTCCCGTGTGTACATTGGAGTTGCCCAAGTGCTCGGTTTGTGGTGCTAACTTGTGTCAATCATCTTATTTTTGAAGGACAAAATGTAGTTAAGTTTTAACAAAGATGCAAGAAGAAGCACCACAGAATAATCAAGAAACTTGCTATAAAGAAATGATATCGATATTGATAATTGCACGTCACTCCTTCAAAAGAGGATTGTTACAGTTTTCTTGGCTTCAAGATAGGAAGCAGCTAAAGAACTCCCTGGAACACAAGCACTCCATGTTTTCTTGATGCAGCCTTTACTCGTATCACTATCATTCATGTTGCTTACCCGAAGAAAAGTGAGCCTGATGTTTAATTAGTCATGTTCATCGCTATCCTTCATGTGCGTACACATTAACACAAAGTTAATGAAGTTTTAGTGCTAAAATGGATCTCTACAGATGTCTATTGCTGCTGCTGTTAAGTGGGTAAAACTCTGTCGACAGAGTAAGGTTGAATTCTGTGGTTCTCATTTGTTGTAAACTCCTGAAACAAGTTTCTGGTATGTATCATATGCTCATTATAAGCAGATCGAGACATCATCTGTAAGCCAAAATTCCTTCTAACACTAACAAGAGTTCATCTTGTATCTTAATATAACTTTGAGAAAACAAAAGCTAGCTATTTTCAAGAGGCAAATTTCCCATGCACGTAGTTTAAGATGCATGAGAAAGGTGTGAAATTAATTCATCACTTGCTTAAAGCAGGGGGCGGAAGCAAGAATTTTCGTTAGATGGGCGAAACTATAGAGAACCGAAATATAATTTTTCAAAATTTTGATGTAGGGTAAATGAAAATTTTTAAAAGCATGTAATTTTTTCTTCTGGGTACAAAAATAATACCGATCTGTAACACCTTGTCACGTAATTCTCATTAAAGATAACTGCTGCAACTGATGCAATAGACAAAATCTCTGGAGACCAGCTTCTAGTAATGCAGCCCAAAAATCTTACCGTAAAGTGCATGTTGCGACTTAGGAAAGCGTTGTCTATTAAGTTTATGCCAATCTATGCAAATTGTATATTGTAAGAATTCTTGCCTTCAGTTATAAGCTTTACTTCGACATCCTATAAAATAGTTGAGATATGTTCCGATGATGTTGTGCTTGTATTCTATTCATGCATCGTGACCAATATAATACAAACATAACAATATTGAAACGAATAATAATAGCATTGGTAAAATGAAAACTATGCGGAAGCATGCGACTTATAAAGGCAAAGAATCCGCACTCTCAAGATATTTGGGGCTTGAGATCAGGGAATTCGTCGGACTTCCGAAGGGCACGTCCGGCCAAATAATTTGGAGGAGGAGAAAGATATTCCGAGTTGATGGCGACCGCTTCCCGCGGCCTCCTTCCTTTTTCCAGATACATCGCACTTTGATCCGATCGTCGCGGGCCCCACCTCCGAGTAGGACCACTCCCCTTCCGCCAGCATCCCGCGGGCCCCACGCCTTCCCACACACCACTTCCCGGCAGCCCACAGCTTCGGGATCTGCAGCCACGTGTCGGTCGGACTTAAAGCGCGCCGGGAGACAGCAGGTGAACCGTACGGAAACACAATGGTCATCCTTATCCGATACCTCTCCTCGGACCGTGACGATGTCCGGCTGTTTTGTTCGACTCGGTTTTGAAAGGCGACGGACGATCGTGCCCCTGTCCATCCTACCCGCAGACCCGGCTCGGTCTGCTCTCCGCCGTCGGATCATATCGAAACTGGAGGAGATGCAAGGGGAAGAGATGGCAGTTTTGGTGTCCTTGGGGTATTTGAAGGGGGGTAAATTTATAAATTAATATACATATCGGTTTCTGCAACTTTCTAGTGATTTTTTTATCTAAAATACATGAATGTGGTTAAAAATTCTATAAATCGGAGAGAAGAAGAGGGGGGAAGTCGGTGGTGGTAGGGGAGAGAGAGAGGGTGAGACGGAGGAGGAGGAAGAAGATGGTGCTGTTGGAGAAGCTTTGGGACGACGTGGTAGCCGGTCCTCAGCCGGACCATGGGCTGGGCAAGCTTCGGAAGCTGACCACTAAAGCTTTTGGACCCAGAGGTCTTCCTCTTCTTCTTCTTCACTCTAGTCTTTTCATACGTCGATCACCTTAACTTACACTCCTATTATGAACTGAAGGCTTTGATCTTTAACTAGAACTTTTCTAAGACACTTACCAAAGGATAAGCGTAGAGATATCTTCTGTCTGTCTGGTTAAAATTATTGCTGACGCTCTGTGTTTCTCTGTATTTGTGTGCGTGTGTTCCTTTGGTGGCCGTTGATTAACGATGAGAGAGATAAATCAGATGGGGAAGGTGGAGAGGGAAGCAGCAGCAAGTTCCAGAGGTCGCTGTCGATGCCTCCGACGCCGGTGACTCCAGGGACGCCGACGGCCACAACGCCGAGCCCTCGCAAGGAGAACGTGTGGAGGAGCGTCTTCAACCCCGGCAGCAACCTCGCCACCAAGACCATCGGCGCCGAACTCTTCGACCGGCCCCAACCCAACTCCCCTACCGTTTATGACTGGTCTCTTTTGCTCTCTACAATTTTAGGGACTTATGGATATAGTGTTGTTTTTTGAACATTTTGGTTTTGATTTTCTTGCTTTCTGTGTGCTGGGTGGCAGGCTTTACAGTGGGGAGACTCGAAGCCAGCACCGTTAGGCGATCTGCCGGCCGGCTACCAGTCGATTTCGTGCAGCGGCTTGTTGCCTCTTCCCATCTTTCCTGTTGATCCTTCTTTTTCTTCTTCTTTTTTGTTAACTGCGTGTATGACAGTCTGTTGAAGAAGCTTGTCACCTGGATGTGATACAGTAGTGGATAGTGTTTGGCAGATCTTGTACATAAGATATTGTAAACAAGTGGGGAAGGGGTTGCTGCCGAGATGTGGACGTTATGCTTATCTTCTTCTTTGGGTTTTTGTCTGCATGTAATGATTTCGGTTAAGAACAAATCTAGAAGATGTGATCTATGAATTTGATAATCCAAATGCCAGTTACTGCGCTTAATAAAGTTGAGCACCATGGGGTCTATATGGCCCACGAGAATTGATGAATGATAATGATGGGGGATTAAAGAAAACCGCTGATCCCTCTCCTCCTGTTAAAACATGGGACCCTTTTCAATTTTCATTATATGCCCATGAATCATAATGGATGTGAAGTTGGTGTAATTCCTTTATATGCACTGTTTGGATGTTAATAACTTGTGATACTAACGATGAATTCACCACAGTTCTTTTAGTTAAAGTTCGTTCTGGTAAATAGTGTGGATTTTTCTGTCTGCATTGATGGATTGGAACTTTTGAAATTAATGAATCCCTGTTTCTTTGGAAGTGTTAACTCTCGCAAGATTAATTTCATTCAGAGTCATTCTGTTGTTCATTCTAGTTCTACTCCCGAACGAGAAATTGTTCACCCACTAATTGAAAAACAAGCTAGAAACTGGATGCTACAGACCAATAACTACGGATTCCTATTCTCTTCTCCCCATGTTGGGAGGGGTGTCTTAAACAGGAGGTCTCGGAGGCGGACACCCCTTCCTCATATTTAAAAAAAAGTAAAATTCACATAGTAATTTTTTCAAGAGTGTGAGGTTGGTTCCTGAGGCCACTGTCAAAAATTATATTTAGTGCATTGCTCGTCCCTTGGCCCCCTCTAAAGTGACGACGAAAACCTGGCTGCTCCACCCTTGGAGGGTCCTATGATCGGCGCATTAAAAACAAAGCCACTCTTATCAGAATGGGCCTATTTTATGTATGTAATGAGAAGGAAAGGTGCCAATTGATGAAGATTTTTAAAAGTGTTAAAGTTTTTTTTTTTTTGAAGATTTTTCAAGTTTTTAACCAACTTTTATTTTTATCACTTATTTTTGTGAAAACTAGGCAATGGATTCAGCTCAAATTGTTAGTGAGCAAATCTGGCGAATCAGCAGGATCAGTGATCCGACTCACAAAGATGATCTTTGCGGCAACGGACAAAACCATCGGTTTCAAATGCCGTGTATCACAAGGAAAGGACAAGTGATAAACGGGAAATGTCTTGCAAAATAATTGAAGTGGGTTGCCGGAGTCAAAATTTCAACGTCGCCGGCTTGCAGTTCAGTCGTCGCGCTGTATTGTCTTATCGCCATATCGTGATCGGCGCTCACTTGACATCCACTGCTTTTAAAGTCATCTTGTATCGGGTCGGCCCACCAGATAAAGAGTCAATCGGTTCGACACCCAAAACTTGTTATGAGGCTCACTCGAGCCGAACCAACGTCTTTTTTTTCGAACCCGAGCCAAGTTTGTCGGGTACCAAGTATCTACCGGCAGCCCAGTCCGGTGCCTAGACTTAATATTGTCCCTGAAAGATTGCATATTTTTCATTTTTTCTACATAGGAAGGATCCACTTTCAAATGCATCATGTGGTGCTGGATATTGTTGTATGGTAAAAAAACACTGTCATTGCAGGGCATTGGCGATAGTTTATGATATAGCAACCATTTATGCTGTTTTAGCAACAGTTTATGGTTGTTCTTAACGATAGTAGTTTTTTAATCATCCGACACATGTAGATTTGGATTTTCCTATATATATATATATATATATATATATATATTGGCGGTAGATACTTACATGTTAGATAAATAAAGAACAATTTTAATTCTTGTTATTTTTTTATATCAATAATTGGGAGAAAAACAAAAACCAATATTAAATGACAAAAACTCAACTTAAAATGGGTCTAAGACCCGTAACCAGCTATGTGAATGTAGGAATACCACACGCTTAGCGGCCCTAGATGCATTACCATCAGCATGTGTATCAGCCTCGATCCGGTTCAACGAGTCACAAGCCAGGTCTCTTTTTAACAGTTAACGAAATGATTCGAAGGATCTTACAGGAAGTCTCATGATTCGAAGGATCTTACAGGAAGTCTCATGATTCGAAGGATCTTACAGGATATCAAGGAAGCCCATGCCAGCGTAGGAATATCGCACCGAGTGGGCGGCTGGTAGAAAAGGCCACGAGATGTTGAAACTCAACCAGGCAATCCAAGCGGAAGCTCTAGTAACTAAGTATGCACTTGAAATGCTTCAAATTTTAAAGAATGAAACATCGCACAACGGGCAGTTTTAAATATTCCAGCACTAGAAATACACTGGATTTCAAGGCTCCGGCTACAAGGGATTAAACGGAGAAAACACGGCACATTATTAAACTGAGTTCAGAAAGAGAAATAGTAATGTCAAACCAAAGGATAAACGAAAGATACAGAAGCTTATTACCAATGTATGGCCGATGGCACATAAAGTTTCAACAGAGGCACCCCACCAAACACTGAAAGAATCGAGGACAAAAGAAGCAGCAGGCAGCTGATAGAACTGCAAGTCTGCAACCTGTGACAAAAGAAGACGCCCAAATAATGCCCCCTGCGTAGTCAATCCAATCGACGTTCTTTTAACTTTTTAACTCTAATAAAACTCTTGTTTGTAAATCCACCTTGGCCGCAACGATATAGGAAGCGCTAACACATGCCCGAAGAAAGCTCGCATATACAACAGATTCCCACAAATCAACTCAGAACTGGAAGCAGAAAAGACATCTTTGAATCATTGTGAAATGTTGGGAACTACATGTCTGTCGCACCAGCAAAATCGGACTGATGAAAATGAAAACAAAAGAAAAATTGTGAAAGGAATCGTCACTCTTCGAGGCAGCACAGAATGTGATGGAGGCAAAAAACTGCTGCAAAACTCAAGGCCTAATGGCACAACCATTTGCAGTTCCTCTTAACCTATAGTCAAATACATCATAGGCGAGGGATCCCAAGAATCTTTGCAGAGAATTCCCATGCCACAATGGCAGCAGCATTAGCAGGAAAGGCCCTCATCATTGTTGGCCCTAGGCCAGCATAACAACCTCTGAACCCTGCTTGCTTGTATACCTATAAAGGTCCGCAAATGAGTCAGGCTGCATCGTGTATAAAAATCAAAAAGAAGAGAATTTAAATAATATTACCGAGTGCAGAATATTGAAGGGGTTCCTGCTAATAGTCATGTTGGGAGCTGTCTGAATAATGGTCTTAGCCACATCCAGTGGCAAAACAAAAGTCCAAAACTGCAATATTACAGTGAAATGTGTCAGAACAGGAAGCCAATTTTTTTGTAGTATCGTGAGAAGTTCAGTACTTACAGCCATACCACCAAGTCCACCAGTAATAACGCCAGTGCCAACATCAAAAATTATCTTCTGAGATTCGGTAAGGTTAGATTGAGATTTCAATGTCGAATGCATGAAATACCGACTCAATTCATATGTTGTAAAGAAGGCAGAGTTTCCAATTGTTTCTCTTAGGCAGGTAGCAAGACCACCGCGGAATAGATCCTTGATCTGTTAGCATAGCTAAAATGTCAGCTGAATTGATGTCACAGAAAGCTTGAGAAGTATCTACACATTGCTTACTCCATTGTTCTTTACTGTCTTGATAGCACAATCAAGGGGGCCATTATATCTTGGATGGTAATCCTTACAAACGATTGGGTCGGGTCCTTGTACTTGCATCCTACACTGAAGAAACCAAAGCTTAAAACATGCATACCATCAAACAACGACATCAATTAGTAGGTTCAGAAGAATCACTCACTTTCACTAGCTCTGCTGGGCATAATATAAGACTAATCATTGCTCCACCATATGCAGCAGAAGGTATAATTGTCTGAAGATTTGGTTTGCCGCTTTCTCGGCCTCCCTGTCACCAGTAATTGAGAAACCATTATTCCAAACCTATAACTCAAGATATAAGTTGGGGCTGGACATCAGCCTGTGGCCAAGTCTACATAGGCAGAAGGTTTGGCCTCAATCTTTCAATTGACTTGGACTAAAGTGTGCATAGGATGGAAGTGTCCAAGGGCCAGAATATCAAGTCGAGTAGCTCGGACTCAACACGGTAAAGCTCGTTTGTTTGACCAAGTTGAGATCGAGTTCACTAAGGTTGATTCGGTAAAGTTGGAGTCGGCTCATGCGTCGTCCGTGACATTTATTTCTTTTTGCATGTTGTGAGCGATGTCAAAAAAAAAAGGAAGGAAAGAAGACTGCAACCACAACTACATTAATTATGATGTGAGATTAGACCCTCCTCTCTCTTTTTTTTCTGTCTCTGTCATTATTCTATATGTTTTTGTGCCTCGATAGAAGTTGGTGGCAAGTTTTGGTTTTGTTTGAAAATCAAATAAATGACTTTATTGACTCAAGCCGAGCTCTAAAAATGCTCGAGCCTAATTTGTTGAACTCGACTCAAGCTCGAGTACTTCCGGTTTTGAGACGAGATTGAGCTGGCCCAAGTTGAGCTCGACACAGCTTGTGTTCAGGCCTATTGGCAAGGCCATGACCCATCAACAGGGGAGCCAAACCAACCAAACGAGGAAACCAGGCT
Organism: Nymphaea colorata; assembly: GCF_008831285.2. Lineage (NCBI taxonomy): Eukaryota > Viridiplantae > Streptophyta > Magnoliopsida > Nymphaeales > Nymphaeaceae > Nymphaea > Nymphaea colorata. The sequence continues at coordinate 25,825,077 of NC_045138.2, forward strand.
AATCTAGCTATGCATGATCCATAACAAACTTACGGTGCAAAGTAGACATCCTGTAGGGCATGGCTGGCCTGAATTGCCTGGAGAAGACCAGTCCAGGATTTAGAAGCTTGGCCATCCCAGTCTATTAGGATGCTGAACCTATAGCCCATCCCTAGACATAAGAAAAGTAGCAACAGGTTGATAGACATTGGAAAATTATTGGTTTATTAATAAACAATTGATGTACTCTAAGCAGGTGCAACGTTTTGCGCTGTTGGAACCAAATGCCAAATAAGTGGCATATTTACCTGTAATGCTGTTTTAGTTTGAGAATAGGCACCAAAGAGTATTGAACTTTCAACTGCTATTCCAATGAATGATGAGGTGGCGCCTCTGTAAAGTCCTGGCAGCTGTAAAGTGAGCACATATAATGAATATTCAACATTATTAATACTATTGCATAATTAAAAGCATTGCAACTAATGAATAAATGCCAGTCTTCACAACAATCAACATCCTATGATGCAAAGCAGGCCTCCAAAGTAGGCAACACAAACTGCATTTGAGCAACAAACCAGGACATAATCATGGAAAAAAAAGGAAATAAATTGAGGGACAAACATCAAGCAATAACCAATTAGCACGATCAAAAGTATATGAAACCCCTAAAAAAATGTGGCTTGGTAACATATATCAACCAGATGCCTTGTGTGATAAAAATAGAGGAAACAGAGTGAAAAAAAACATGAACTTTTTGCTAAAAATGAGTTTACATGTAAATCCACGAGAAGTAAAGGAGTTCGAGAAGGGAAAGTCTCTACATCTCAAATAAACACCAAAGTTATATAATCGAATACATGTTTATCAAGCTTGTAACTCAGAATAAGCAAAAAGCATAGCAAATATGCTTCAATGGTTCACAGAAAACCAGTTAGCAGGTTAACTGTACAGTGTACATGGCATGTCTGCATGTGTGAGATGTGCTTGTAAATACACACTACATACTGGCCTCCAATTGGCAGACTTCCTGTGAGGCTGGCCATATGCCAATATGTATGTGCAATCAGTAACACAATCTTCAGTAAACCAGATTTTAATGTATATAGTGTTTGAAGTGTTCGTAGCAATTATAACTTAGATATTCCTGCTAGGCATTCTTCCATGCTTCCTATATTGAATTTATTACGCATTTTATTCTTTCATAAAATTATAAACATCTTAATCCTTTTGTGTAGTTTTCATCCACTCGTTGATGCTAATCATTACATAAACAAGATAAAAGGACTTTTGTTGGTAAATGTCCAATCACTGGTCAAAATCTTAAAACTACCTCTTCTACTTTATTTATCCACTAATTTATGAGGTCTTATTATGAATGCTTGTGATACATATTGTCCAATGATGTTACTTTTGGATATAACTGCAAGCATCTTAATAACTTTACACTGACCATATGATTTGTGGCTTAGTCTTGATGAACCAAAGAAAGATTATTATTCTGTCATTCTTTTAACTGCCCAAGCTCCTGCTGGCTAGTAACTATCAATTAAGACACGAATTCTACTGCATGATATAGAAAATACAGTTCAATAAACATCCCTCAAGTTTTATCTTATTAATTGTAGCATGAACCACAGATTGGAGACTGATACACTGGAGCTACATATCATATTGTAAAACATTAGAACATTTTCCTTCATGTTGCACCTAAGTTTGGTACTTGACATCAGGGTCTATGTCTAGGTAACATAGCACAGAAGGATGTAAAAAAGGACGGGACATGAGAAAAAGTACCGAAGCCTAAAAGTCATACCATTGTGTAGTGCAATAAAGGGGAAAAAAAATCCAACTGCATATGCATATTAACACCTCATTCCTTCATCCACTTTATTAGGAAAGGGATGCTGTGAAGAGAACATTAAGTAGAAACAATGACCTAAGGTGACATCCAGGACTTTGACAACCTAAATGAACATAAGAGGAAGTTTATCAAGAAGGTGTAATGCACAATAACCATTAAATCTACATGCTCAATGCGCTCATGAGAACAAATATGTAGAAATCTACGGTGAGATCTCACTTACTAAAAGATAAGCAGTACAGTGAGTGGACATGCATATCCTGCTAATTTGAGATCAAAAGCAAACCTACACTGTGCAGGAAAATACATTCCTACGTGCCTATTAACTCTACCAACGATGATGGATCCAAATTCTGGGATCCAGTTGATTAAAAATCTCAGAAATACAAGCTGGTTGATTAAACTATCTAAGAGCTGCCAAAACCTTTTTTTATATATATGTTACTGCATAGTCAATTAAACAACTTGTCAAGACCATATCGGTATTAAGTGAGATTGAAAGTTGAATGTCAAAACACGAAGCAAGTTGCTGATATCGTAAGTGGCGATTGATAGAAATCTAGCACCAATATCTGTAACTAGAAAACAGTACTCACGCAGGAAGATAGAGATAGATAGAGAGAGAGAGAGAGAGAGAGAGAGGGAGAGAGAGAGAGAGAGAATGAAAACAAGAAGAAACTGAGGAGAAGAAGCCGTAGCCAAAATGGTTTGCACGGCCTCTATTTATAATCCCATTTCTAGAATTCTAAGAGTCTCCAATCGTAGAATCCTAAGAGATTTCACAAGCTCCAAGGACATTAATTACATCATAGAAACCTAAGAGACTTCACATATTACAAGGATATTAACTACAACATAGAATCCTAGGAGACTTCACATATAACAAGGATATTAACTACAACATAGAATCCTAGGAGACTCTTCACATGTTACAAGGACATTAAATAACTTAACACATTCTACAAGGAGGTGGAATCCTAAGAGACTCCTCTTCAACGTGCTGGTGAAGGATTTATATTTTAACACCCTCCCTCAAGTTGTGCATGGTTTTGCACCATGTACAACTTGCCTTTTAGAAACCAGAATCGTTCCTTTGTTAATCCTTTTGTAAATAAGTCTGCAACTTGTTCATCTGTACGAACATAAATAGGTTGAATCTCCTTGTCTTCCACCTTTTGTCTAACAAAGTGTTGATCAATCTCAATGTGCTTTGTTCGACCATGTTGTATGGGATTAAAGGCAATGTTAATAGCGCTTTGATTATCGCACATTAACATTGACGTTTTAATCTTTTCTCCAATGTCTTCTAGCAAATGTCTAACCCATGTAACTTCAGCAATACCTGCAGCCATGCATCTGTATTCAGTTTCAGTGTTGGATCTTGCTACTGCCTTTTGCTTTCGACAACTCCAAGACACAAGATTACGTCCAATGAAAATACAAAAACCAGAAATGGACTTTCTTTGATCGGGATCTCCAGCCCAATTTGCATATGTGAATGTCATAAGTTGATGTCCAGTAGTTATATTTTCACTCTTACCATAAACTAAGCCATCTCTTGTTGTCCCTTTAAGATATCTTAATATTCTTTTGACAGCATCCATGTGAGTATCTCTAGGTGCATGCATAAATTGAGATACTTGATTCACAGCATATATAATATCCGGTCTAGTAAATGTAAGATATTGAAGTGCCCCAACAATACTTCGATATTGCGTAGGATCTTCATATAACTCCCCATCCTGAGCACTTAGTCTTTGATTTAGAATACTAGGAGTTCCAACAGGCTTACAATCAGACATACCTGACTTTTTCAGCAGATCCAACGTGTATTTCTGTTGTGTCAATGTGAGGCGATTATTGTGCCTATCAATCTCCACTCCAAGAAAGAATCGTAAATCACCAAGCTCTTTCATTTTGAAGTTTTGCATCATCAAAACTTTAGCTTCTTCTATGTGTTTTTCTGAATTGCCTGTGATAACAATATCATCAACATATATAAGAAGTAAAGTAAATATGTTTTCCTTTCGATAAATGAAAAGAGAGTGATCTAGAGGACATCTCCGAAAACCACATTCTTAAATCTTGCAGGAGAAACTATCAAACCACGAACGTGAGGCCTGTTTAAGTCCATAAATAGATTTTCTTAGTTTGCAAACCCATGCATGAGAGTCTCCTTTCGTGTATCCTGGCGGTTGTTCCATATATACTTCCTCTCTTAAATCACCATGAAGAAAAGCATTCTTCACGTCCATTTGATGTAGTCTCCATCCATATTCAACTGCCAATGATATAATCACGCGAATTGTAACCATTTTGATCACAGGGCTGAATGTCTCATCATAATCTTCGCCATATTGTTGTGTAAACTCTTTTGCTACTAACCTTGCTTTGTGTCTTTTTATGTTGCCGTCAGGTTTGTATTTAATTTTGGATACCCATTTGGAGCCCACTACGTTCTTTTCGTGTGGCCTCGGAATGATCTCCCATGTTCCACATTCATGCAAGGCATCCATTTCTTCTTTCATAGTCTTTCTCCAATGATGTGATTTTGATGCTTGATCAAATGAAGTAGGTTCTTCCTCCTTGCCAACTTTTGCCATGAATAACTGAAAATCAAGTGGTAAAGAATCATAGCTAACCCACCTGTGAATGGGATAACGAATGCGTTGGGATCTTCTAAGGTGGGGCATGTTGTCTTCTTCACTGTGAGCATCTCTGTCCCTTAGTCGTCGACTGTAGATAAGACCCGAATACCGATGTGCATCGTTGCTTTGTTCTTCATTATTGCTTTCGTGATGACTTGATGACTGTGTTGGATTTTCTTGATTTTCACTTTGAGCCATATCCGACGGTTGTATTGCTCTCTCTGGATCTTCATTTTGAGGCACATCATTTTCTATAACAGGATCTGCATTGAATAACTGTGTACTGGTCCAGGGATCATAAGATTCAATGGTCATAGGCATTTCATTTGTATTATCAAAACTATGTTCATCAAAAATGACATTTCTTGAAGTTTTGATATGTTTAGTTGTTGGATCATAGCATCGAAAACCTTTATATTCATCAGCATATCCAAGGAATCTACATTCAATAGCTTTGTCTTGAAACTTGTTCCTCAAGGCAGCATCAACGTGAACATTGCATACACAACCAAAAACCTTCAAGTTCTTGTAATCAGGTTGTTTGCCTAAGTGTGTAAAATATGGCGATTTAGACATCAAGAGTGTCATAGGCAAACAATTTATTATGTATACAGCACTATGGAAGGCTTCAGTCCACAAGGAAATTGGCACATTAGTATCATGCATCATGCTCATGGCGCTTTCAACTATATGTTGATGTTTCCGCTCAACTACACCATTTTGTTGTGGTGTCTAAGGGCAGGAAATTTGTCTAGTTATCCCTTTTTCACGTAGAAATTCAATAAAATCAAGCGAGGAATATTCTCCCCCTCCATCACATTGAAAATGCACCACATTGGATGAAAATTTAGTTTGAATTGGCATAGAAGTTTCAAAATATGTGGGGTACTTCTGATTTGTGTTTCATGAAGTAAATCCAGGTGAAACGTGAGTAAGAGTCAATGAATAAGACATAATAACTTGACCCAGACATGAAATCAATAGGGGCTGGCCCCCATACATCAGAAAAAATAGTTTCAAAAGGTTTGGAAGTCCTTTGATTTATATTATGGAAAGGTAAAACATGACTCTTACAAAGTCCACAACTTGAACATTTTTTGACACTTGAAGTAAGAGGTAAGCTTGATCTTGGAATGAGACTATCTGTGACAAGTTTTTCAATGAAATGTCGACCACAGTGTCCTAACCGACTATGCCACAAATCAGACTCCAAAAATTGGTTAGGGCCCCTTACTTTTGATTGAAAATGGCAAGAACTTGGCACTGATGACGCATTATGAGAAAGACAAAATGTCTTCAATCCTATATCAAAAGTGGATGAATCCTTGGGTAGACATTCCTTGAGGACGTACATATTCCCTTGACGCTCCCCTCTAGCGAACATTTTCTTCGTTTGGAGGTCCTTGACATAGACAGAAGAAGGTGTGAATTCAACAGAAGAGCTTGTATTATCAATGAGTTTAGAAATGGATATGATGTTCTTTTTGATATTGGGAGCAAGAACAACCTTAGACAGTGATAGAGACGAGGATGACAATGGAATATGTGTAATGGGATGAGATTTTCCATCACCTGTTATAATGCAACTTCTACCGTAATGAGGGGATAAGTTAGTCAATTTACCTGCATTTCCTGTCACATGGGTAGCTGCACCTGAATCCAAGAACCATTCTCCCTGCTCATTTTGCTTTATAGTCATCTTTGAGAATGCGGTCATCAATAGCTGCTGCATATCTTCAGCAGTGGATTTAGAACTTTGTCTTCCTTGTTTATAATCATGTCTTACCCCTTTGTTTTTATTTTGAGGATTAAACCAACACTGTGCCTTCATGTGCCCTTTCTTGTTGCACTGAAAACAAATTGGTATTTTTCTTGAAGTATCCAAAGGAGACATACCTTGGTTATGTGGTGTTGGTAGAATGCCATGACCACCATAGTTGGAGTTCCCATGGCTCTTACCAAACTTTACATTCATAGCCAACACATTTTGGGAGTTCCCTTGATCAGTCCTTTCAATGACTCTTTTCATATTCATTTCGTGTTGGAGAAGTTTACCTTGTAGTTCGTTGAAGGAGGGCAGAACAGGAAGGACTTCAAGAGCTGTAATAAAAGCATGATAATCATGTCCAAGTCCATTCAAGGTTTGCTGCACCTTTTCCTTATCATAAATGTTATTCCCTGAGGCAGCAAGTTGGTCTGCGACGGCCTTAATACGCCCCAAATAATCCATGATAGACGTTGAACCCAGTGGCGGAGCCAGCGTGGGGCTGGCGTGGGCACTTGCCCACGCCAGCCCAAGATTTCTCCATTGGATTTCTTTTTCCAGCTGCAATTGTCATCAATCATTTTAAAAATAAATGCACTCCACTCGAAGAGGGATTCCCTCTATTATCTTTTAAATTATATGTTTTAAGTTCGAACCCATTTCAGAACTCATACTCAGTGATGAGAATTGCTTCTATACGAATGGATTCATTGCTTGTAACCTACTAAGTTAGGATAATTATTCACATTATATATATATATATATATTAGGCTACATTAATCCAGTGTGCAGTCACATGGGATCCTGGATCAGGATTGCGATGTTTCTTAGGGGACGTTTGGTATCTATAACATATTGTTCTTGTTTAATGATTCTACACCAAAATTTAGAGTAGATTTATGAAACATTATGTTATAGGGTTTATAAATCTGCCTCAATTTTTTAAACAACTTCATTGAATAGTAGCAATATAAATTTGCCCCAAAGATTGAAGCAGATTCGTAAAATAATAAAACTAATGTACCATGAATCTACCATAATTTTTTAAGTAGGTTCATCATGTTCAAATAATTGAGTTGAGTTTGAGTTTGAGTTGGAGATCAAAGCTTCGTCATACATCCCTCAATGTTTGTTTATTTTTACATTAATATCTTCAAATATTTGCTTTGTTCTATATGTGAGTGCCCATTCGTATGTGAAAATCTATGAATAGGTGCCCCCTCCAGAAAACTTTTCTGGCTCCGCCACTGGTTGAACCTTTGCTCAAATTCTGAAATTCTTTCTTTAAGTACATAATTCGAGCTTCTAATATTTGGGAAAAGGTATCAGCAAGGGTTTCCCATAATTCTTCTGCAGTACAATCATCAGAAACTGAAAGTAACACTTGTTGAGATAAAGTGGACAAAATATACGCAACCAGACTTTGGTCACGTCTCATCCACATAGTATGTTCAGGATTGTTGTCTTCATAAACAACAATAACTTCTCCTGCCTCATTTTTTATTTCTTGTAAAACGGATATTGGTGGAGCCTTTGTTGAACCATCGAGATGTCCAAAGAGGCCTTGACTTCTTATGAAAGGCATGATTTGCCTTTTCCAGATCAGATAATTCTCATGGTTGAGTTTTTCGGTAATAAGGTGAGGAAGAAAATTTGAGGACACGCCAGAATGCGAAAGGTTTTCCATGACAACAGAAAGGAATGGTACATAGGTAGAAAATGAGAGGGAAAGAAGACACGATATAACAAGATGTCTCCTTAGGTAAGCAAGAAGAAAAAGGAACAAGAATTGCGCAAGAGAAAAGTAAATTCAGGATAGAGACAAGATGAGAAAAGAGTTCTAACCAGATCAGACCTGTTTGGGCATTTCGTTTGGTAGAGATAACGTAACCTGGTGCTCTGATACCATGATAGAAATCTAGCACCAATATCTGTAACCAGAAAACAGTACTCACGCAGGAAAATAGAGATAGAGAGAGAGAGAGAGAGAGAATGAAAACAAGAAAAAACTGAGGAGAAGAAGCCGTAGCCAAAATGGTTTGCACGGCACGGCCTCTATTTATAATCCCATTTCTAGAATTCTAAGAGTCTCCAATCGTAGAATCCTAAGAGATTTCACAAGCTCCAAGGACATTAATTACATCATAGAAACCTAAGAGACTTCACATATTACAAGGATATTAACTACAACATAAAATCCTAAGAGACTTCACATATAACAAGGATATTAACTACAACATAGAATCCTAGGAGACTCTTCACATGTTACAAGGACATTAAATAACTTAACACATTCTACAAGGAGGTGGAATCCTAAGAGACTCCTCTTCAACGTGCTGGTGAAGGATTTATATTTTAACACCCTCGTGCATTTGTAAATGCTGTATGTAAAGAAAACCTTAAACCAACAGGGAAGCTGAAACATGAGACGGCGAATATTATGTAAAGTTTGCAAAAGCAACACTAAATAACATCACTAAGCTTCATAGAAATTGTTAAACAGTAAGCATGCACAGAAGATCTGCATGATTATAGGATAGGCAAGAAATCATAGAATTCATGTGCAAATCATTGGTAAACAAATAAGAGAAAAGATGAAGCGAGAATGGCAAGACATGCAACAATCAAGTTCATAGATATTCAAACAACATCCTCATGTATTGAAGATGCAAGAAGAAGTCTGTACCAAATTCTAACAGTATTTACGACTAACAAAATAACTGAAGAACATTTTATAATCAGCACAATAAGATGCCGCTTCTTTATCCAAAACATAGAAAGTACAGAAAACCAATACCCCCTCTGTCCTTAGTATGTGGGTGGAGCAATGAAGCGCATTTCTGTACATCCTCTCATTTCCCGTATTATGTGCCTGCAACTTCACCTGCGATAAGGGGGACAAGGTGGTGAAAATAAATATGAAACATGGGATGAAGGGACCTCGTTGGGCAACCTCCCACAGATAATAGATGTTAGCCAAACGCACATCAAGTTCGTTCATTGAAAACCCTTGCCATATTTGATGGTAAACTAAGTCAAGTCCACATTTTAGAAGACTCTGCGTTTTGAACTTAACCAGAAAATATTACAAGCAAAGCTGCAAAAAACTGAAAGGACCACAAAAGAGGCAGACAAGAGTAACCGAAAGTATCTGAAAGGTCCAGATGACGTGTTCATAGATACGTCCTTCAATGTACTAGAACCATCTACACTTGTTTTCCTGTAGTTGAGTTCCACTTGCAACAAATTCCCACATTCATTTTCCTTTCGCTTCCATGGTTTGGAGACAAAATTATCCAGTGAAGACAGGTATTGGTTATTCACGCAAATTAAGATTGTTTACCAGATAAGCAAATAAGCCGGAGTGACCAGGGGCGGAGCCGCATGTGGACTTGGATAGGTAGCTGCCCACATATTCCCACAAAATCTATTTATTTATGTATTGGTTGGTTCCGATCACTTGCTTATATATCGGTGCCCCTCAGTCGTTCACTTATTTTATGTATGGTGCCCACCAATTAATTTACTATGTATTTGAGAGGTAAATTTTTTTGTATTAGTGCCCCTCAGCCAAAAATTTCTGGCTGCGACACTGGTAGTGACATGCGAAAAGCTCAACAAATCAGAGCACCAAGGTTCCAAGACTCTGCAGGTAGATGACTCCAGGAGATCAGACGGTTTAAAACCAGGGTTCTCACCCAGCTTCCCCGCTACAGATCAAAGACAAAGCGAGAAACTTCCACTTCCCATCTTGGTCATCTCGGCATTTTGATATCGACATTGAAGTGTTCCTGGAAGATTATGCGTTGCCGAAACTCATAAATCAACCAGACAATGACCAACAACCCCTACCAAGTACCAACATAACATAAAATGCTGCCCCCTTTCTCAATCACTTGCATTGAATTTACCCGAAACTTTCAGCATAATAAGCAGATCCAACTTAACAGCAACTGAAGGGAAGAGGTAGAGGAAGAGACAGAAAATACAAAAATATCACGTAGAAGCAGGATAGGCAACAGCAGAATGAAGGGCAGCTGGGCGAGAAAAGACCTTGATGGTGTCGAAGGGGTGGCCAACGATGACGGTAGCGACTCCTGCAATAAAACCAGCAACATACTCCTTCATCACCTCCCCCATTCCACTCTCTCTCTCTCTCTCTCTCTCTCTCTCTCTCTCTCTCCTCTCTCTGTGGCCCGCTTATCGTGTCTGCTTTCCACCTTCGATTCGTCACCACCTGATAAGCTTTGTCCGTTGACAGTTCAGACTATGGAAGAAGCAGCAGGAGAGAAACCGAAAAAAATGGGAAGCCGAAGGGAATGGGTAACGTGCGGCCTTGAGGAGGAAGAGCGCCTCTTTCCACTCTCGATGACGACAAACGAAAAGGTGGGAAAGTTGAGGGTCTTTTCTGTTTTTGGGGTGCGCAGAACAAAGCGGCAACAAAGTTGGCAGCATTTCCCTTCCCCCCACTCTGGTACCAACGAGAGAGGTGAAGGTAGAATTAGAAGAAGCAACCTCACCCTGCCCACAACCGATCGCCCGCAAGCGACGCCTGCGGGGTGGGGACTGAAGACTGCACCCAGGCCAAAGAGCCAGCCTCGCACCCCACCTCCATGCCTGGTCCTTGGCCGGTCCTCGTCTCGGCGCCTTGGATAAAAATGACCATGAGAACATGTTGGCAACTAACTCACAAATACTTCAGTCTCCGTTGCCTGAGCTTGGCTTTGCATGAAATAGATGAGCTTTGGCTGCTCTGCAAGTAGATCTCAGGAACTAGTTGAACAAATTGAAGAGGGGCATGTATAAGCTCCGCACATTAGTTTATTAGACTACCTGACCAGCCTCCATCATTTGACAAACAAATATTATATAGCCGAAGCGTGTAGATTCTGCCTCCTTTGGTATGAAAAATGCTTTCATGTTCGAGAATTGTTCCTTTAAATGAGAAGTAGATTTTGATTGCCTATTGAAGCTTGACATCTGGAGCGTGTTTCACAAGGGCTATGTTACTGCCACTTTGCTTCCATCCTCGTGGTTGTTAAGTTACATGAAGTTTTTATTAAAAGATGGTTCGATGAGGAGAATGTTAATTAACTCCAAAACCAGCTTAATGCAATCCCATCTCCTGCCTATTTTCATAAAAGAAAACAACACAATGCAAATAAGTTGGAATGCCAAGTTCCATCAAGAAGATTACAAAAAGCACTTTCATATTATATTTTGACCATTTGACAATATCAAGAATCTCAAGATCCATCAATAGATAGGTTATATACACATCAATCTCTTAAATGACAGAACCATGCGGCTAGGACCATGTTCACTCAAATAAAGTAAGATCAGGTCTCTTTGCTCAGGCTGAATACACTACCAAGTTTATGGTTGAGATAGTTAGGCGACTCAAGGGCTAGTCGATTTCAAATTTCTTTCACAAAGTGATCAGCCTCTTACTGACAAACTCATGTCCTTTAGGGGTGTTTGGCAACAATAATAAGTTGTTAATGTTTCATAAAACACTATGTAGCAGCATTTCATGAATCTGCTCCATTCTTTGAAATAGATTCATAGGCAGTAGCAAATTGGAACTATTACCAAACTGTCCCTTCCAAGTTGCCAGCAAAGAATAGTTTGTAACTGTTCTGTAAATCTGCATCAAAGATTAAAATAAATTCACAAAATACTTTAAAATGTATTTCATGAATCTGTTTCAATTTTTAGAGCATATATATGAAACCATTGCAAACTGCTCTCATCGTCCAACAGCCCTTTAGGGCCCATTTAGCAAAAGAAATAATTACATGCTATTTTCATTGTTGCCAAACGATTCCTTAAATAGTGTTTGCTTCCCAGACAACTTGGTCTTGGAATGAAGTCAGGTAAAGCTGGGGGTTGTATGCTGATGGTTTGGAACTCTCATTCTAAACTCTTGTGTGTTGTCTGATGAAATGGGAATAAAATGCTCATGCAAATCTTAAATTAATACATCTTTGGAAAAGACTACTTGTATGATATGCTTGATTCACAAGATCCACAACGTATTGGGTTTTCACGGTTTTACTGTTTGGTTTGCTTCTGTACAAAATGGAAGCCTATGTCACCTAAGTGCGGTATGCGGGTGCCGGTGTGGCACATCTCATAAAATTTAGGTGCGGCGATGCGGCGAGAGTATTTTATTATTATTATTATTATTATTATTATTATTATTATTATTATAGTTAATTTAAGTGTGGCGGTGTGGCGAGAGTATATTATTATTATTATTATTATTATTATTATTATTATTAATTTATTATTATTATATTTTATGGTTTTAATTTGAAAGTTTAAAATAAAAAATTTCAAATATAACATATTTAAGAAGAGATAGTCTGCATAGTTCACTTTCAGTCACATGCACTTGAATAACAAAATTATACAAGTGCACATTAATTTACACAACCTAATTCATATACAAAAATCAGAATTAACTCAGTTGGTCTCCACCCAATAGTTTTGAAAGTTTGAAGACGAAGAAAATAAGCATTCCAATAAAATCAAGCTGATGTTAAGTAGTTGAATCAGTTTCATTATTAGGGAAAACTAAAAGAACGTACAAGTTCGCCATTTATTTTAGATTGCATAGCAAATGAAAATAAGCATTCCAATAAAATCAAGCTGATGTTAAGTAGTTGAATCAGTTTCATTATTAGGGAAAACTAAAAGAACATACAGTTCGTCATTTATTTTAGCTTGCATAGCAAATGACAGCTAGAAGCAGTAGCAGCAGTTTAAAATTCAGTAACAGGACATCGATAAAATTTTCTAGCATATATTGTGAAGCACATCTATGAGGGGGTGATGAAGACGCGGGCGGTCGACTTTGTTAAAAATTTAAAAAACCCTAAAAATTGGATGAAAATAGACCGACTCGCATTTGACCGCACCCGACTTGGGTCAAACGCGAGTCGGGTGCGAGTCGGAAAAGGACAATTTTAGTCGGGTGTGGTCAGCCGGACTTGACTCTTGTTTGACCACTTTGAGTGCGCACCGGAGGCGCACCCGGACCTGCATTGCATCAACGCGGGTGCGAGGCCAAAAAGGGCGCACCCTGGTGACGTAGATGGAACCTTGCCAGTGTTGAAGAAGTTTGTAAGTGAACAAGCGGTTAACAACCCACATCTGAAAAAGAGGCTTAAAGGCCCCTTCATTTCCCCAGTCTCCAGTCACGGTTGAAGAAGTTTGCTGCCTTTTTTTGTTAAAAAAGAAAAATCCATGTTCAATGTTTAACCAGTTTGTTCATGCAACCATAAGTAGGAATTAGATGTACAAATATGGCAATCATAGGACGATTCCAAGTCACCGACTCTTGTCATTAGAAGCAATCGGCGTTTGTTGGAGTTTCTTAATTGTACCTGATAGATATGTAATCATATAATTTATTTGATACTAATCATGTTATCTGGGGATCATTTTATCTAGGCAATAAAGTAATTTCACAACTCACCAAATTTTGATATACTTTTAGTCCAAGCTCTTAAAAGCCTGCATAGAATTTTAAAGTTCATGAACACAAATACGTAGGGAGGCACAAAAGCAGCAAGTGGATCCTGAAATCACGATTTGCAAATGTTCATGCGAAAAGCATGATACCGAGCATATGATTCCTATCAAACTAAAAAATCAGTTAAAATATTAGGTCGAGTGGATGCTTCCATGGCTGCTAATGGGTCGGTTGGAGGTACTCTCAAAGCTGACTTCATTACTATTATTTAGACGGCCAAGGTGACTGGAAGCGTGTGAACTTTTTCGATCTAGTGGAGTGAAGATACAGCCTGCTTCCGTGGCTCCTAATTGGTCTGTTGGAGGTATTCTCAAAGCTGATTTCATTACTAATATTCAGAAGGCTAAGGAAGCGTGTGAACCTTTTCTTTTCTTTAATGTTTATTTAGGAAAAACTGCCTTCAACGCAAAACCTCTAAGATCATATACCCTTATAACTCTAAGGTAGGTTCAGGCTGATTTCTGTTCTACAGTACATCCATCAACTCGAACAATGCACTTACTGCTATTTGCAGCTCAAAAGAAGCCTTTGTATAAGTACTGTCTTGCCGCCTGGTTGCCAGACAAACTTATTCACATAACTCTGAGAAAAACGTTTGATATTTTAGATTTGTTAAAAACTATTTCGCCGCAACGAAGATAACAACCACTAAGAAGTGATTGAATTGAACAGCTTATGTTTTTTAATGAATTAGGCACAAATTGCTAAATGGGTGCGCTAGCTAAGGAGCAATTCTGACAAAAAGAAAAGAACCTACTGGTAATCTGCCATAGGTCCTAGCTTCAAAAGTTGTACAAACTTGCAACAGTAGCATTTTAATGCCACCTAAGCCTATGCCAGAAAGTGGCACTATTTTGGCCGCATCTACCTGCAAATAGGACGAGAGCCCATGCACCTTTTATTCTTATTATCTGAATAGGTAACTAACTAAAACAATGTTAATGCAACGCCAAAGCACAGTCTTATGTTTATAGCTTTATTAGAATTACAGAATATGTGATCCCGTTTTCCTCAACATTCTCAAAGTCAATTCGGATCCTCATGTCTGCGGACTTGAAGGTGATCTAAGACATTTTTATCCCGTAAAATTCTCTTACACATGTATAGCGTTTGCCAAAATGACTTTCACTTCCTTATATACAGCAAAATTTGAAGGAAAGCTCATGCTTCGCGACAGCCTTATACAAGATGACATCTACAGGACTTCAGGAAAACAATAATAAGGGTTCAGTTAAACACATGAGACATCAGTTTCACACCGGAATCAAACAGCCAAAAAGAAACAAAAATCCGAAAAACTTTATATTGAAACACTGGTGGTGCCAATTTGCCCGAGAGAAAAACCAAGTGTATTTATGCCACGGAAGTCCTGAAGGACTTGAGACCATCTTCGTTTTGTTGATAGAAAAACAGAGAATCCAAATACACTTCCCATGGTAAACTTGAATATGTAAACACAGATGTTGCTTATGTCAAAACACAGGGTCGACACCTTTTCTGTTCGCAAACAAAGGGCAAACGCTGAACTCGCAGGCCTCTTAAGAATCACCAATCACAAACTTGGATTAATGAAACCACTGTCAACTGCCAATGACTTGATAGTGGGAGGACACTTGCATCAATAACATCCTTATTATCTAGAATACTAAAAGAGAGGAAAAAAAAACAAGGTATAGCTGAAATCAAGGATACGTATACTAAGAAGTTTATTCATAGTAAAACTTTTCCTCGCAAGTAAAGAGGAAATTTACACGACAGATAAACCAAAAGTATACAATCTCGAGTCAAGTAGAAGTTAAGCCTAAAGCCAGCGCTTGATGGCATGTCTCTCCTGTACTTCATGCTTCGCAGCACTTGTCACACAAACTGCAAGACTGCGCCTTTGGTGTCCAAAACTACACGCCAGAGGATATATATATATATATATATATATATATATATATCATATGCCAAAAGGCCTATACCGTTAATTACTTATGCACACTCTTCAACTAAGTAAGCACATGCTCCTGCAGTTAAACAAAAGCTGCCATCAGAGATTCAGAAGCAAATCTCAACTTGAGCTCCAAGTAGAGACATTCATATTCAAAGAACCAAGAAACAGTGTATGGCAAATTGCATATTTCTGTACGTTGTGTTATCGATTGATTGCAGAAAAGATTACCATTGCGGAGCATGGGTCCCCAACGACTCTTCCAGGGCATATGGTTCAATAATACAAAGAGCCTGAAAGTACAAGGAGTGATTGATAAATCTTGAGAAAGCCCACCTAATCCGCAAACACCATATAAGGAAAATCCATGTGCATATCACTGTAATACCTTGCCACCAATTTCCCCTTGAAGCACTGTTTGAGTTATTCGAGATCGGGTCGTCTTCATTACCATCTTTGGGAAACTTGGAGATTCCTGGGGCTTGCGAAGTTGGTGAAGGAGTATAAATGTCCCGACCACCGTAGTACAAAGATGAGCTAAGATAAAAGGATTCAACTCCTTCCACCTGCTCAGTGTTCAACCCCTCCCCGTTATCCTTTTGGATACTGATATCTGGGAACACAAAGGAAAAAAATATGAGAAGGGGAGAAAGAGAGAGAGCAAAGCAGTATATGTACACAATTTCAGTCACTGTGAAGTAATTTACAAAAACCATTTGTGGACTACTGAACTCTTAGCAGCAGGAACAGGAAGAAATCTGAATCGTAAACTAAAATGTTTAAAAGAACTGTGCATACCCTTAGACTTAACGCATATCATCGAGAAGATTAACAAGCCACCATGAACAGAAAAGAAGCATAGAACAGGGTGAGAAGATTAACGAGCCACCGTGAACAGAAAAGAAGCATAGAACAGGGTGAGAAGATTAACGAGCCACCGTGAACAGAAAATAGCATAAAACAGGGTGTTTCACGCACCAGAGACATTTTTGGTGTTCTCGTCTGACTGGTGATCACCATCTTTCCTCCAAGATTCCTCCGGAACAGAGCTCACATTCCCCTGACAAATAGAGAATGTCAATATCAAATCAATCCCAAACAGGAGATGGCTGTAACCAAATACGAAGAGCAGAGAAGAGGGTAAAAAGAACAAAAGAAAAGACAAGGGGAAATGGATCAAAATAAAGGAAACACGAGAATATGAAATGTTACAAAAAGGAAAAACTCGTCTGAATTGTAAAATCCGTGAAAAAGCAAAAACACACACACATGCACATAAAAAGTACCATTAGATTTTGTGAGCAAGGCATCAGAATTCGTATCGAATCTGCACAAGACATAGATATCTTTTCTCATTGTCTCGTACGCGACAAATGATAATGGGAAAACCGCTCGGAAAGAAACTTCACAGCCATCCGCCGTATTTACAAAATCCCGTTATATTCAGAAGCAACAATCAAAGAAATCTATAGCGAAAAACTAAGAGAATTCAATGAAAAAGAATCACCGACATAAAAAAAAAATTGCTACTATGGCCTTCATCTGCTTCGACAATTAAGAACGACCCCATAGAAACAATTGCACCACATCATCTTGAGGGAAAAAAGATTATCGATCATTAAGAAGACCACCTTAGCGTAAAATCCAGATTATCGAAAAAAAAAATTGATTCCCATCTCCCTGTTATTAACAAATTCAATCAATCAACAAAAAATCAGAGAAACCAACAAAAGAATGCAAAGATAAAACACATCCCGGAGAAACAATCTCGGCATCTAAAACAAAGCCGGCAACGAATCAAAAGTATGTCCGAAAAGAAAGGGAATCCACAAGATTCTCCCTGAAAGAAAAAGGAAAAGAATCAAACAAAGAAAATCCCATGAGAAAAAGAAAATGAGCGACAAAGAAAGGGCTCCCATAACCACCTTGGGAGAAGAAGACCACTGGGATGACGATAATGATGAAGATGAAGACGACGGCGGCGGCAACGAGGAAGCAGAAAAGACGGACTCGAAGACACCATTGGTACGAGAGTCCTTGTCACCAAAGAGCTCAGAGAAGGAGGAGGACCGGCCGGCCTGGAGGCCTTGGACCTGTCCCTGAGCCTGCTCCTCAACGCGGTCATGGCCGCTCTCTCCTTCCATCTGAGCTCTTCCCTACCACCTAAAGCGACTCTCCCCGTCGTCGAAGCGAGCCACCAACACCCACAACAACTTCAACCCCTCGAAATCGGATAAACTCCAACTACCCAAACCGACCAAAGGGAAAAGGAAAAAGGAGGGCCACGGGCAACCACAAGCCAACAAACGAACCCAACTCCTCTCTTCCCTTCCTTTCTCTCTCCACTTTTGGCCTCTTCTTCCTCCTCCTGCTTCTCTTTTCTTTTCTTTTTCTCTCTCCTGATTCTTCCTTTGCCTAAGCCAACCACTTTCTTTATTCCTGGACGCCGCCAAGAGCGGGGACTCTACACGCGGACTCTATATGACCAGGCTCCTCTCAGGGGCCCTCTCTCTAGTTGAGAGTGTTCTTGCGAGGAGAATTTATAATGGCTGCCCATCCTCACAGGTTTACCATCTTCGCCATTTCGTAAACGTGGAGAACTCTTCCTTTCTCAGGGGGCACCGGCCATGAAAAAGGGGGAGAATAGGTCCTACGAACCGCCTTTTGGGGAATATTGGTGTGCAGCAAGATCTTCTGCACGAAAAGCAAGAGTCCTGGGGGCCATTCGAAATGTCAATGCTTTACGCTGTTTTTATTAGTAGACTTGGCCATATATAATTTTATGAGTGGCTTGACTTTGTTTTTGTTTTCTATATTTCTTCATCAATATTTTCTTTGGGAAGAAATATTCCATCGTACGGTTTAATTAAAAAAAAACTGAAACCCTGTCTTTTTCTCTATAATATCATTCTACAATATCAAATATGATTTTCAGTGTCTTAAAATGATATCTTCAACTTGCATACCATGTCATACGATTTCTTTTTTTTTTTTTATAAGTGTTTTGAAAATTCAAAATAATGATCACCTATTAGTTTTGTATATTGGGTCAACCCCAGTAAGGATAAGACTTTGTTTATTTATTTGTGGTGCGATGATCAACTGATTTTATTGAAAAAATCATGCATTCCATGATTAATTTTGATAAAGAATAATGTTGCTGGTAGAACCTTGTAATGAGCTAATTTTAGCCATAAGAACACCATCTCTCTCTTTCTCCTTCCATAACTAGTTCACATTTTGAGTCCATTTTTGAGTCCATTTAAGGTCATAAAAAGTAAGACATAGCTAGGAAATTTTGATTGAAGAACACTAATTATATAATTTTATATTTTTAACACTAGTTATATAATTTTATATTTTTAAGGAGCTCCTATAAGAAAAACTACCATAAAATTTTAATATGATATATTTTTTGTAGACCTATATGAACAATTGGCCACACCTGGTTAATAACTATATCATTCCAAATAGCCTGAAAGGGATTGCAAGGAAATTTTTTCACCTCACTATTCACAAGTGGGTGAGCTAATTTTAATTTTGATGTCTATCATCTATTGCTTTCCAAGTAAGAGATGAGAAAAAGGTGACTACTCGAATTTCATAGCATCCAAACTCTCTATATCCTTTTTTTCTTCATTCTTAAGATGAAGAGCACCTAATGCATGTCAATTACAAATTTGAATATTTATGCCTCTCATCCCTTAAATCTTAGGCAATTCAATAAATGATGTAGACAGTGGTCCATATTCTTCTTATATATATATACATATAAGAGAGAGAAAAAGGAAAATTGAATGGTAACTTTGGCTTTTAAGAGTTATTCAGCCATCTAACGAGAGCCATTGATTCATCATGATGGATTGTTGAAATAAAAACAATGAGAAACAAGTTATAGATATTTTTGTCATTTACTATTAGTTCACACTTTTTTCTTTTTGTTTTTCATCTATTATTAGTTCATACTTTTTTCTTCTAGTTTTTCTCTCAACATCTCATAGGACTGGTTAGATAGATGGGTGATTATTGATAACGAGAGCCATTTTATATATATATATATATATATATATATATATATATATATATATATATATATATATATAGTAATCCTTTGGACCACCTGACACATTTTATCGGATGGTTATGATTAAACACACCTCCCATTGAGGGACAGTGTGTTGTGAGAGACCAGAGAATTTCTGTATCCAAACGCATACAAAAAAATCCACAACAGTAACAAGAACATCAATGTAAACAAAATCCAGCAGCTCCGTTAAAGAATTGCCATGTAAAGCATGACCTCGAGGGGCTTCTCAGCGTATAAATGCAAGATTTTTCTCCTGGAAGGAAGTTTCCTTTGCAATAATTTATTATCTTTGTTATCTGTCCCTTTCTGTTGTAATCTCTTTCAGTACAGAACTTTTCCTTTTCTTTTACTCTTCGCACAGACATTTGAGATGGCATTCTAATTTAGCAGTTGGAAGCAGTGATGATCCGCATTTATGAAACAATAATTCATGTTCTATTTGCCTCTTCTATAAAGATGACCAGATAATGCAGGATTTATATTAGCAGCACGGATTCTATATATGGGACTTGATTCCTATTGAAGTAAAGATACCTTCTTAGTTTGTATATAGCATTTATCTCTGTATTCTTTTACTGTCAGTTTTTCATTTTTGCAGTTTTTTTTTCCCTTCTAGGGGCACGCAATAATGCTTCTCAAGATTGTGGGCAGCTACCTTTCTTTTATCGTGTTTTTAGAAAACTGGAGTTATGTTCTCTTTTCTTCTTCTTGTTCTTCTTCTGCACAATTAATTTTAGTTCATAACCATATAATCTCTATCTTTCTCTTTCATTTTTCCTTGATAATTCTCTCTCTTCTTTCTTCTTTATGACTGGAGGAAAGTGCTGATCATTGTCTGACGGCATAAAACTCCAAGGCTAGTCTCCCTACCCTAAAGCCTATGCATGCTTTAATTTATGCAAAAGGTTGATGCTTACTAGAACCAAACCAAAAACTAGCGGTCGCCTATCATCCGCTAGCCCAACCAGCTACACCAAACCCCTTAATCGTGCCATGAATCATCTTTTGTCAGCACTGTGTCACGAGCTCGATGAGTCCTTAGACATCAACGGCGAGCTTGGTAGGCTTCAGATAAGGGATTTCGCGAAGCCAATGAGGTTTAGCCACATTTATCTAGAGAGTAGGTTGCAGGTGGCCCTACCATTAACTGATAGGATGGAGATGAGAAGACTGTAAGAACTTGGCTCGCTTGTATGTCCTGAGATTCCAACCAGGCTTTCATAAAGAGACAAAGCAGACCAACCGACCCAGTTGTTTGAGCAGCAGTCTTGTGTATGAACGCTGCGTGTGGGCTCATGAAATTTGAGGCCAATCTTCTGAATTGTGTCGACAGATCTTGGCACGTTACATCGTGGACATGAAATGTTCATCATTTTCTACCAAGAACTTCGACATCGACAGTGTCACCATTTTTTATAGAAAGAAAGTTACGTCCAGGCACACTGTGCGCAATAAAGGAGAGAGGAACATTTTGGTAATTTATTAAAAAAGGAAATGTCCTTCATAATCTTTTTATTATTTTCATTTTCAATTATGTCATACAAAAAAATTTCTTCTTTTCAGAATGAACTTAAGGGTATTTTAGTTATAGACCATATTGGTGCACATGACACATATAACCAGGTTCGGTTTTGATAGTGAATGGGGCGATTATGTGCATTGATATGGTGTAAAAATAAGTGCGGATTACGTGGGAAAACTTTTGAAGATAACTTTCTTTATCTAATGTGGCAGTGAAAGTCACCCAACGACCATAACTTGGAAGCGAACTTGTGAACTCCACAAACTTTTACAGACTGAATTTCTGGTTCATTAAGTGGATGACTCAAACAATTTGATTTTTCATTAAATACTTGGTGGAAACAAGTTATATTATATAAAGCTGAGCATATCAAATTTGATTTCGAGATTTCATGAGGTAACTCACTATTAGCTCGAATAGATCATTTGCTTTTCTGATATTTGAGGTATGACTACCAAATATGATGGATGATTTTGTTATATTAGAAGATGCGAAAATCGCCAGCTCAAAGAAATTAATTAAGTTCCCATTAAGAAAAAAATTGATTACCACTCAATTTTTTGAAGTAATTGAATGGTTGGTTCTGGATTCCCCAAGAAAGAGAGAGTATTCAAATCAACATGATATTGCTTAATGTTACTAGATGGATAAAAATTAAGAAAGCATCATTGGACGAATCATGATATGTTGCTAAAAACACCACGTATGAACTTTTGCATAATTAAATGTCGCTAATGTTCTTGGGGCAGCTATTTTTTGGTGATGGTTTATATATATATATATATATATATATATATATATATATATATATATATATATATATATATAGAGAGAGAGAGAGAGAGAGAGAGAGAGAGAGAGGAAGAAGAAAAAGTGGTAGTAGATGGATAAAGAATGACCCTTAGAGTTGGGAGAAAAACAAAGAGTTGATGCCTTGATGGACATTTTCATCATTTAGTATTAGCTCATATTTTTTTTTTCTTTTTTTTTAAGCTTTGATCTCAATTTGGGTTGAGATTGTTTCTCATTCATTTAAGGGATAAAACATCTAAGCAGGGACGGAGGGAAGGGGGGGCCGCCTAGGCCATGGCCCCACCCTGGAAAATGAAAAAAAAAATTACATTAAAAAAATATAATTTTTTAAGTGTGTAATGTATTTTTTAGAGTTGAATTCAATTTGGCCCTACCCAGATCCAGAGGTTGAAATTACATTAAAAAATATATAATTTTTTAAATGTGTAATGTATTTTTTAGAGTTGAATTCAATTTGGCCCTACCCAGATCCAGAGGTTGGACTGTCAGTCCGTCCCTAATGAAAATCCTGGCTTCGCCCCTGCAGTACCTAAGAAAATTTTTTCTGTCCCTTTTTCTCTATCTATTTATATAGATAGATAGTTGTTTTTGTGGTTTTAAATCAAAATGTACTTTAATGAGAAGTTGTCACCATCATAATGTCTAGCATAACCTGAACTTGCGAATCAAAGCCAGACAAATAGGAGACGATAATTTGATTTCGTGTTGCTTTTCTAAGAAACAAGTAAAGAAAGAAGCCGTGGACTCTCGAAACGGAAGAACCGGCCACACTGCTCTGACCTGATTTTCAGCTTTCCAATTTGTAGCATTCGATTCCATTTTGTGACTTCCACGCCAAGATTTTTCATTCTGTCAAGTGTCATAAGAAGCCACGCTAGACTCTCTCATTTCTTGACCACACTACGAAAGCTGATCCAGAATTGTCCCAACCTCTTGCTTTCTCACAGAAAAACATTTCCCATCAAACAACATGCAAGAAGTAAAGTCCCCATTTAAGAGGCTTACACATTCATTGATCTATCTTTGTCACACTCCCATCGGATCAAAAGTCCGCAAAACAGCAAACAACAGACAAGTGGAAGGACAAGATCACGGCAGCAAGTCCCCTTGTGTGGTAACCTTGCCATTATAGGGAAGTAGCAATCGTCTCAAACTCTCCAAACCCTTTCCAACTTGCCACGTGCATGATCTTTGCATGTCGGTGCGCGGATACTTGAACAAGTGTCATACGTAGATCCAAAAAATAACAACCTGATTTCACAAAATATTGTTTCATTCAATAGTACAAAAGAAATATAGGTGAACATGAGCCCAGTTATATTGGGTAACCCCACAACCAGGCGGAGAGAGGAGGGCCTGCCTAGGCCATGGCCATACCCAGCGAATTGAAAAAAAAAAATTACATTGAAAAAATATGAAAAAAAACAAATCTGGCTCCGCCCCTGAAAGTAAATGAGTCCGAAGAGCAAGCTGCTGCCAAATTTTTTGTAGAAAAGTACCTCGTTTTGTCCACCCAGATCTTAGTAATATGAATGCATTTACCATATCAACTGGTTTTTGTTATCCAAACAAAAGTCAAGTTTCTAGAAGAGGGAAGCTTTTTTTTTTCTTACCGTACCCAAACACATAAACCAGCTGGTTTGAAAAACTGGTTAATAACCTGATGCTCATTAAACCTGGTTTAGACTAAGCGTCATTCTTTAGGATGTTATATATCCAAATGCAACTTATGATTTTACATGAAAAAGCATAATGTGATTGTAGCTGTTATCCCTAATTCTTGCAATTAAAAGTTGGATATAATCATGTCATGCCTCTTGAATCAAGAATATATCGTCTTCCACATGTATTTTAGGAATACATGTTCTAAACACAATGTTGTTCATATTAACACTTAGGACTGTGAACTTTCTTTTATGCAACATTATATTTTATTCAAATACACATCCAAGTGGTCAAATTTGATAATATAATTCACGTTTCTTTGTAATTAGATTTGGATTTGCTATATAGCATAAACACCTGAATCTAAGTAATTGTCTAAATCTGGATATGCTTGATTTTTGAAGTTCTACATTCCAAATAGATATAACTTATTTGGATCCGTTTACTTCCCAGCCTTCCTGTCCATCGAAGCCATTGTCTGAGACATGGGCAACGCCATGGCGACTTCTGGGAAGCGCCGTCATGGCTCCCCTCAATAAAAACACCATGATATTGGATCTGGAAATTCACCTTATTGTTGGTTATGGATTCGATTATCTAAAACGTTAAGTGATCATTACCCACCTTTGGCTTTAA
Source organism: Nymphaea colorata (assembly GCF_008831285.2). Taxonomy (NCBI): domain Eukaryota; kingdom Viridiplantae; phylum Streptophyta; class Magnoliopsida; order Nymphaeales; family Nymphaeaceae; genus Nymphaea; species Nymphaea colorata. The sequence continues at coordinate 25,849,526 of NC_045138.2, forward strand.
ATAAGAATGAAAGTTGGAGTCAGATCGGTTGATAAGATTCGAATATAGAACGTATGTAGTGTGTAAACTCATATCAGATCTAAATTTTACGATTGAGCTTCGTATTTAAATGAGATTTTGATCCAAATCTGAAGTAACGTATGTAGTGTGTAAACTCATATCTTGATGGTATTGAGGAGTGTTGAGTTAGCGACCGTGGATGGATCTTATCCTCTCTTTGATCGGTTTTTAATATGGTAGAGCAATTTTCTTGAAGAAAGCATCTTCAAGAAAAAGGTGCCCGTTCGAACTCGTTTGAAAATTTGGGAATATCCAAAGAGAATATTATGCAATTCCAAGCGAATCTTATGAAATCAAGTAAGAGCATTGGACATTTTCACAACACCATCTTCAGAAAATTCACGTGCAGTTGAGAATATATTGGAAATCCCACTTGAGGTTGCTTAATAATAAAGCGTTGGAAGAGGTCCAAAGCCTCTTAACAGCTACCAAATTATTCTCCTGCTGCTGCTGCTTCTGCTTCCTGCGACATCCATCTCAGAGAGCAGCCATTCCTGCTACTACTTGAGTTTTTGTTTGGAAGTAGAAATACTTTTCCAGGAGCTTTCAACTCTTGATGTAATCCATCGTGGTCTAAGTAAATGTGTTCGTCAATGAAATACCAACTTCTATACATGTACGTGTTAGATCATGGGCAACTACCAATCATCATACTATTCTCAGTTCTAAATGTTATGTCTATCATTCTTTTTCTAGACTAGAGAAGAGAGATGAAAGGAGAGATAGATTAGAAGTCAGGGTACAGATATGTAGAACCACAAAACCAGTTTAATAAACAATCCATGCATGAGATATAAATACTTGAGAAGGTCGGATTTTGAGTTGAAAATACAGTAGGAATGCCAGAAGAAGTAAAACAATTATAACCTTAATGAACAGACAAATTTTATGTTAAAACTATGTTATTTTTAGGAACCGTTTGATGTTAAGAATATTATGTGAGTGTTTCGTGAATCTATTTCAAAATTAAAGTAGATATATGAAACATGTGAACAAGGCAAATTCGTGAAACAGTGACGTTTTAAGTAGCAGCTCAAAAAAGAAGAGCAAATTTATGAAATAAAACTTCACCGAATACCACCTTTCATTAAGGAGAACCGATCTTTCCATAAGCTTTCACTGCCCAATATCACAATCGGCCTTAGCAACCTAAGGTTTCATATTTTCACTTGAAAAATAATTTTAAAAAGTAATTAAAAAAAAATCAATGAAAAAGTGCCTTGTTTTTCCAAAGCCTCGGTTTGGGCCATATGGTCGGCGCAATAGTATCGGACAACGCTGCTTTTCAACGAGGAATCTTGAGACTGAGAAAATGACAAGCTTTCATGGAAAACGAGCCAAACAAGGGATTGAGTTCCTTCTGTTTGGCTTAGAGAAGAAGGCAACATTTGCAGATCCGTTAGACGACAAACCTGTGCAGAATTTTGGGTATTTTTGGGGTTCGCCGTCGACGTGATAGCCAACGACAATAACAATCATTTGAGTTGATTAATATTATTAGAAACTACCATTAAAAATGTACTTCTTTTTCTTTTCTGTGATTTAGTTTGATCTTTGACCCTCTCCGATTTGTAGTATAACGAAGAAAAATGAAGATTTATTCGACTTAAATCCTTTGATTTGATGAACCACAGTATGAATTCTGTCACAGCAGCAAAAAGCATATGGTTAGATCAGATTCATTACTTTAAAATGAGAAGTAATCAAGCTCGCTCTAATTATTCTTATGGGATCTGTAATTTCTTTTAGCTCTTGCTCAGTTGCCAATCGGGAATCGGCACCTAGAGAGTTGAAACTTTGTTCATTTTCAATTTAAAATTCCGGGCCTTTAGTTCCAACTGCCGGCGAAATGGGAAGGGCCCGGTGGGCCTGATCAGATTCATAGTTTATAAGTTATTTTGGGATTTGATGAGCGCCAGACAGGGCCCAGTTTTTTCTTATACCCGAATTCAAATTCGAAACATTGGTTTCAAATTTATATTTCCATATTTATTTGCTCCTTCATTCATTTAATATTTCATGTGTCTCTGTGTATTTCAGTACTGCTAGATTCATCCAAAAATCCACGCTAGAACCAACTTAAGCATCTCGGATTCCAATTTGATTTGATCTCATCCCAAGCAGAGTCGGGTCAGAGGAAACCGGGTCCCTTATACTGAACCATCTTCCATAAAGTTTAGCATCCAGCCTATAGTCGGATAAGAAGTCGGGCTCGGACCGAACTGCAGCCGGACCTGGCCTGGTGGAATATATATATATATATATATATATATATATATATATTAAATGTAATTAATTATATCAAAAATATATGTTTAAAATATAATAACATTATAAATAAGTTATTGATCCTACTAGGACCAACACAATATGCTTAAATTTAAGGGTCGCACCTAAAGTCAAGTCAAGCCAAGTATCGGATACCGTTCAACAGATGGCCCCATGCCCACCATTAATTTTAGATCCTTTTTAACAAACTTCTACCACCAACGTTCAAAATGCCAACCAACCCTGCTTTTTTATCTTTTTGTTTTTCCATTTATGATATTTTTTTTTATTTTCGACCCAAAGAAAATAAAATAGGTAAATATCAACCAATTCAGTCGGGGAAAACTGAAATGTTTTCAAAAATGGGGTTCTGCTGTTTACTCATTTTAAACACTTATATCGTACCACGGAAAGAAAAAAAAAGAGAAAAAAAATTAAGCATACAAATATATAATAAAAATAAGAAAGGAAAATAGAGGATTTTAATCAGAACCCGATATTTCGCAAGGTTCACGTTATTTTCTTAGCGTTGTGTTACACATTTAGAATGACGGTGAGAAGATCGACAATACATTCTCGAAGTATCAACGGTTACGGCTACTTGTTACCATGATCCGACGGTCCGGTGGCTCACCCAACGGAAAGAACATGAGGCACGCCCGCACGTGATCATAAGCCTTTGCAGGATTATCTTTCTGCCCGTTGGCGTTGGAAATTATCCAAAAATGCGGAAAATGGAAAAGTCAAAAGTCCACCAAACACCCGAAGCACAAGTTCGCCCAAACCCGAGATAGCTGCGTCTAGTTTCGTCATTTCCACAGGAAAAAGGCTTCTTAAAACCCCTGCTCGAGGTAGCCGTTACAGCGGAAGTCCACAATTGAAGCCAGAGGAAGAAGACGAGGAAGCTATTAAGCCAGACAGACGGAGAGAGAGACAGCAGTGTGGGAGAGAAGATCAGAACCAAGAATGGAGATGGAAACTCACAATCAGTACCTGAACCAGGAGGTCTCTCATTTTCAAAGTATCTTCTCCTCCCACTTCGACTCCGACCTCCCTCCTCTGCCTCTCGCTGATGCTCAAGCAGCGCCGGTCTTTGTCAGGGGAAGGCGCTACGCGCTCTATGCGGAGAAGAGGGAGGCCAGGATCAGGCAGCGGCTGGCCAGGGCCACCTACTCGCCGCTGCCGCCGCCGGCGAAGAAGAAGGTCTCGTTCGACCACGACGCCGGCCACGCACGCGTGCTCCAGAGGGTTGAGAACGAGCTGATGCGCTCCGTCCCCGACTTCTCTTCGCTGCGCAAGGAGAATAAGAAGCCGGTGCCCGGGTCGCCGCTGACGTCGTTCCGTACGCCGCCCAAGTCTCCTGGGACGGGACTCCCGTCGAGGAACGCCTGTGGGATCCGAGCGAAGAAGGAGGTTGGGTTGGTGAGCAGGAGCTACGCTAGCATGAAGGAGCTGAAGGGGTTCTCCTCCCCTTCTCAGCAATCGCTTGGTGGTGGAAGAGCCAGGGGAGCGGGGCTTCGTGGTGGTTACTAGGAGAAGATCGTGAAGCCTCCCCTGTTCTTCTCGTTTCAATCTTCTCCTCGGCTCTACTCGCTTTTTTTTTTCTCCCTTTTTCTGCCCTCGCGCTTGTTGAGGATTACATATTTTACATCCCTCCAGTAGTAGCTATAATATCTTGCTTAGTTCCAGCAAGTTTCTAGGTAGAGTTTGTAGACTTGGAACTTTCCTGTCTCTGTAAAGATGTGATTGATTTGAAATTCAGACCACTCTGTTCTACCGTGACCTGTTCTTCCTGCGTCGTGTTGGTTCAAATTTCAGAACCTCTGATTCGAAAAATTGTTGTGGTATCACAAATATGAGGGGAGACAATGCATGATGTTTATGCCCTTAATCTGAACTTTCTTAGTCTTGCTTTATCTGAAATGCAGGTTTATCTGTTATTTGGCTTGGTGTTCATATCGAAAAGACTAAGAATATCAAGAATTGCAAGACTCCTAATAAATTTCCATGCCCTCAATGTGATTTTCTGGGGGATGCCTGCTGTTTCAGATTAAATTTTGCAGTCCTTTAAGCGAGCCTGCCTCTGCGTGATTAACTGTTCCTGCGGAATCTTAAAGAGTGCTCAGATTATGTGTCTGGGAGGTGCTCAGATTATGTGCCTGAGAGGTCTGTTCTATTTGTCATTGGTGGATCAGATAGAAAAACTATGGTTCATATAAAAAAACTATTGCATGCCATGAATTAGAAGATGGTTGATGAATCTTGGCCGGCGTCGATCGGGATGTTTTGGGGTCTTCAGCTTCAAATTTGCCAATTTGATGGTGCATCCTCTCCCTACACCCACATTTCACGTGTGAACTGCAAAAAAGTAACATAGTCCAAATTTAGTAACTTGCACTTGCGAAAGGCATCTGGCCAATCTGAAGTCTTCACATGAATCCACAGGGTTCAGACAAAAACTGGTAAAGGTCCAACGGCTCCAATGCGACATCCATCTAGAGCCCATCAAAATCCAAGTCAGCCATGAACGATGGTTGTTTATGTTTCCTTCTGGACTCCTGCTCATTTGTTAGAGCCCTTAAACCCAGTCAGTTTCTCATGAGTCTGAAACTTGCAAGGAGAGTAAACCCAGGCATCTGAACAGTGGCGGAGCACTTGTGTAGGTGGCAGAACTTTGGGCACTATATGTAAATTTAAAGTCATAACAATGTAAGGTTAACATATTATATGAAATTTTTTTATGAGCTCCGCTACTGCATCTGAGCCAAGTGGCTAACTGGGTACCAAGCTCAACCTACTTAGCTTGACGAACCTAGCTAGGTGAAGCCATGTAGTCAGAACCTAGTTCAGTTAAGTAAACCTATGTTATCAATATCGCTCTGTGCATTGGCAGCCACAAAATTTCTCATTTTTAGAAGAAAACTTAAAAAAAAAGATTAAAAAGTTGAAAAATAGACCGATAGGGCATGATAAGTAACAATAGCTTTAGCAACCCAATATAGCGCCAATTCTGTTGTTTTTCACTAGACTGAGGTGGACAAATATTTGCCTTTCGATTCGGATCATAAGATCTGAAGTCCTTATTCAATCGGAGATTCCAAGTATCAGGTCTGAGGTTGCCGTGGATCTCAAATCGGGGATCCCAACTGATGCTTTTTAAATTATAAAAATGATTCCAACCCCCAAGGCTTCACGACAGTGCGAGCCATAACCAAACCTTGAAAGTACCAACATGATCACCAAAAGCTTAAAAAGATTAGACAGATCTTTTCAAATTAATGTGGCTAATCTCATTAATGACCATGCTTTGCTTAACCTTATGAGAACTAAGTTCTCAGGTTCAAGAGAAAGGCACCATTTTCTTACATGATTACAAACATGGGAAAGTAATTTTCATGGCTGTAGAGAAGGAAGGGTTCAGGGTTCCAAAGATGAAAATCGGACGAGGAAAGGACACTAGCTGAGGAATGCAGGAAATAATTCTGGTTCCCTGAGGAAACAATCCAAATGCATTTCTTTATTAGTTCTGCAAAGTGATTGGTAAGAAACAAAGATAAAACTAAGAAAGCATTCTCAAATTTAAAGAACCGAGAGGAAACGAGAATGAATCAAGACATATAACCTTGCATGGAGTGTTTTCATTTGAATTAGAGGCCAGAGAGAAGAGAAGGGAGAGAGAGAGAGAGAGAGGAGCATTCACATTGAGTCTCCTGGGTAAGCTCGAGATTTTTTAACGATATCAAATTACAGTAGCATTTCTAAACAGTCACTTTCACATGCTTTTTACAGCGTTTGCAAATTCGAGCAGATCCTCCAACTTGCCACAGATACCTGCAATCCGTCCACAACCAACATTGAACATTTGATGAAGCTCAACAACAGGCCTAGGAGAGAAGCTGAAAATCATTACCGTTGGGAAGTGTTGAAGACTGGATTTCCATCGCATCCACCCCAGCATCTTCAGTTGCTTCATGCCTTGTAGGCCTGAGTTTCTCAAGCTTAGTACGTAGTTCAGCGGCAGTACTTAGCAATTCTGAAAATTGAACACATGTAAGCAAAGAACACCCAGTATTTATGTATTTATGAATATCCAGTGAAAACCAATCCGAAAGCAATAGAACTACAATTGATGACGAAAAGCTCGTTCCCACATATACTACGAAAACTACTGTTCCATAAGACATGTCCAAAAATAATTAAAGAAATCATAAAATGGGTACATATTTGCGGTCCTGAAACCAAAACAAACAAAGAAAAGCTAAAGATGACAGCTTAGATTCCTGCTGCAGAAAACTGCCATAATTTCTTATACACTCTGATAGTGGATAACAGGCTAAAGAGATCAATATTACTGTCCAGGAACATCATATCTTCAGAAGGACACCTACAGGCTGACGATCAATTCTTGGGACAAGAAACACAGACATTTTAAGCACCTCATCAGAAATACAGAGAAGAAGAGTATCTTTTATTTCAACCATCCATATGTATGTTCAAGCATCAAGACAGACATTTGCAATCAGGCAACTAGTTGTTAGTCCAGAATATTTGAAAAATGTTTATAGATCATGTTCTTACTTGTAATCAAGAGATTCAATATAACGCAGTATCTCCAAGTCATACATACCAATCAGCTGTCAATTTTTCCTCTTCAAGGCGTGAACAGATAATGGATGTATAAAACAAGTCTCCAAATACTTTTCACCGAGTTATATTGCTATAACTGGAACTTTGACCTTACATATTGTTTCAAAGAGGCTAGTACACATCTTCATCGCAATAAAGATGAAACCTTTGTTTAAGCAGTAGTTCCATCATACTCTATGGCCATTTCTCTCCTGCTTGCTAAAGTTACTTCTCACCGTTAAATATTGTAAAGAATTTGTGCTTCAGTTGCTTAAAATATTCAAGTAATATCTCTAACTTTTCACAAGCAGGATTTCCCAAAAAACAAAAGCACAAATAGGTACAGTGAATACGGAAAAAAAAGGTCCAACAGTTGTAGATAGAAAACATGTAGACGTTAATAAAGAACTGGAAATTCCACCCTGGAACATCTTATCAACAGCATTCTCCTCCAATTCCTCTGCTGCCTCAGTTACAGCTCCAAGATAAGATCTACTTAAGCTGGACTGCTTCTCCAAAGCAGAAATCTCCTTACGCATCTCACCTGCTTCTCTTTCTGCCTGTAGCATAGAAGTGCAATGTAACAAATACGGGAAAAGCAAAAATAAAAAAGCACATAACAAGAGAACTTACAAGAACAAGTTTCTCTCTCAAAGAATCTAACTCAGCATCAAGATCTTTGTTCCTGCATGGTTCACCTTGATGGAAGTCTGTATCATCAGAAACATCCTACAAGAGGGAAAGTCTTAAGAAATCCAAAAGGTCGCATCATGTAGATGGATGGAAAGGTGCTAAAATCAAGCTATCCCAATTGTATAACTACAGAAAAGATAAAGCCCACAGTCCCATACACAGTCATAAACGTTATTCTTCGAAGTTTATGAAAATTTTGTTCGCTAAAAGGTCTTGGCAATTCAAAATTTTAAAAGTATATAAATAATAAGTAAAATTTTATAAAGTTATGAGGTTTTACTAATTTTGTAAAATATATGGTATGCCTCTTATGCAAACACTCAAGTTAGCTCAGCACCATCATACAGATATACCAGTTTATAGACAGGTAAGATGAGCATTTCCTAGTAGCCATATACAAGCGTGTGGTTACTCTATAAATTAGTCATTTCATCCTCCTTGAGTTTATAAAAAGGAAGAAATAAATTACTGAATTAGTGAAATCAAGGAAGATCATCACTAGTATAGTAGCTAATTCTACTTCGCTTAATTATTTCTCTGGTCAACTCTAGCTATTCCCCTTACCCATTTCAAGTCCACCAAAACAAAAAAGATACTTTTGCAAGCTAACGTGAACAGATTTTTGTGTAAGATCTACCCTTTCTATCATTCTTTTACAGACATCAAAGCCGTCCACCCAATGATTATTTTTTAACCCTTTTTAGCCCACAGAACTTTATAACACATTTAAAATCAAAGAAACTTCTGGGGCTTCTGATAGATCTCAGGTAATAAAAAAAATATCCAAAATTCGTTTAGTAGACCAAACATCTATATCACTAGGTGAGAAATATATCAATTCAAAATGGAAAACTTTCACTAAAAGCCTAAAACTATAAATTGTTCGTATTGATGCAATGGCTTGTTTAAGGGTGAAAAACATCAAATATAAATGGAAAAACAGTTTGTGCCTGTGGTATATATCACGTACCCTTTTGGGCAATGAGAATCCTTCTGGCACTGAAAAACAGTGGGTGAGACAATACTTTTCCCATATACTCAAGTGCCTGTTCAAAGTGGATTGAATGAAACGCTTAACTGCTGAAACTCCCTGCAAGATAAGAGCCATCAAATCTAATCAAAAGAAAACAACTTTACCACATTAACATGACAAATTACCATAATTTGAATCAAAATGTCAAACATTAGCATGAAATGTGATTCAAATAAAAGCACATGCAAGCATTAGATGGGTTATAGTTCAGATGAAATTGCAGTTGAACTAGCAGAATATCAAACCAACAGAGAAAATGTACGCATATAAATCAAAAAACATAAAAATATGTTGCATGAAGCCCCATCATCCGGTAGCTATGAGATATAAAATGTTGGACAGTACGTGCACACAAAAAATGCACTGAGTGATTATCTTACCATGACATTTAACTTTATGCAAGTTTCAACGGTGCAAGAATGGATAAACCCAAGCAGTTCTTTTAGACAATCCCCAACGATTACAAAATTTGTGCTAGTGAGGAAAACTGTGCTGCTCCAAGAGCATGATGAGCAAATGGGAACAGTTCAAGCTCTCAAGAATCACATGCAAGGTATAAAATGGTAAAATTGAATACTCTGACTATGTCAGAACGCCTTGCGGTTCACCTTGCGGTTCACCAAATAGTATGACTTCCTCCGTTCCAACTAGCCTTATATTAGCATTAACGTTCTTTTTACATATTTATATGCCACTCAGATTGCGATCAGAAACACGCGTTGGCACCCAGATTGCAATCAGAAGAACACGCATTGGTAATCACAAAAATTGGTTTTATCGCTTAATCAACAGCATATCCTACAGGTTAGAATACGTACCTTGCTTAACTCAGCCAATTTACTCTCATCACTGACGCCCAAAATGCGAGCTGCTTCACTGCAGAATCCACCATCAAAAGCAAGAACCAGAGAAAGAGATGTGACATCCTGAAACTGATTTTTATCAAAAAACTGAAAAATGTTGAGCCCCACCTCTCGTAGAATTTGAACCCGCCATCAACAATGTCATCAACTGAATTGAGAACCTCGTTAACAAAAAGCTGCGGATTTACATTGAGAGAATCGAAAACGGCCTCGCTCTTGGTTCCCTCCATAGCCACTAAACCTTGCATTTCCCGCTAAACTATTCGAATCAAGAAGAAAAGATGGAGAAAGAGAAAGACAAGCAGAGTCAACAAACCTCAACAAGCATATCCAGCGCAAGACATATAAAAGAGAAAAATCCACGTAATTCCTCAAAATCCTAAATCCCAATATGCGGAAATCAGAAAGAAATCAAACGACCAGACGGCACAAAATCTCCAAAAAGGTGAAGCAGAGAGTTCCAAAATCGAACTGAACAACGGATCTCTCCAGAGACCATGAAGAGATGTGGACGACTGGTGGAGAAGAAGAGGGGAATTCATTCTTTCTCGAACAGAGGAGACGGTTAAAGAACGGGAGTATTTTCCCTTCATCTACCGACCTCATCGAATTCCTGGGCAAATCCAATTTCCGTGATCTACACATCAGAGTACCCAGAGACGCACCTCTTGCTTCGCTACCCAGAGAAGCAGCAGCCAGCAGCAGCACACATAGAGAGAGAGGGAGAGAGAGAGAGAGAGAGAGAAAGAGGAGCCGGGGGAGGAAAGCTGGAAGGCGGGAAAAATGGAACGTTTCGGCTGTGAACGGTTCGGATTTGTGCCAAGTTTCCAACCCGGAACGAACCTCATTTTCCAGGTTAAAACGAAAATGTTACCGGATATTGCCTGTTCGACCCGAACCCGACCTGTGACGTACACTGGGCCAGGTTTGGATCATGGGTTTCTTTGTAGGTTGGAATTGTGGAACTCTAGAACTAAAATTTTCATTTTGATGAAATGAGAATTACATTCTCAAACAAACAAAAATTAATTCCAGAATTATAGGTTCATTCTTGAATCAAAGTTTTAAACTATGTTTCTACCATAAGGGGTGGAAGTGTAATTCTAGAATTTTAGAAGTTTTTGTATCTCTTCTTAGAACACATGTCATAATGGTTTTAATTCATCAATTTAAAAATTTCAATTCATGTTGATCAAACACATCATCTTCAATTCTGAAATCAAGATTCTGGACTGTTATTAAACACAAAGACAAACTAGAGCTATAATTTTTATTCCAAATTCAATTTGAGATGAAATTTTGATTCGAAAATTTTAATTTTAAAATCAAAATCCAAGACCATCAAACACCCATTAAAATATTGCTTAGGTTTTTCAACTTCCTCCCTGCTCCTGCGATAAGTTCGGGTTTTTGTCGATAACCCGAACCTGAGTTTCAGTTGCGGGATCTTAGATGCTGACCTTAATGCAATTTCATTTTGCATGTTGTCCTGTCAACTTATAGTCCATGATATGTACTTTTTTGTTGTTAATTGTTAGTATATTGTATAGCTTTGACATATTCTAAATGTTCTGATCTTTTAATTCATGAAGGCAGCCTATGACTTCTAGTCATTGATATGTCTAGCTTCAAAGGGACTTCGCTGCATTTCTGTTGTTAATGATCTTCTCCAATACTTTTCTGTTCATTCTGTCTTCCATAGTTTCCTTCTTCTGTCAGTGGCTGCTTTTTGGGTCGTCGTACTGGGTTGCTTATTTCTGAGACGGTGAGAGGGACAGTAAGATGCAGTTCCTCAGTTCAGAGGAAATGGGCAGGTGGAAAGTTACTCGGGAACAGCAATTTGTGGAAGACATTCTTTTTTACTAGGATCCAGCCAGCTCTAAATCCCTCAAAATAGCCGTCGGCGAACTTCTAAAAAGGGTCCATCTCTGATTCTGAGATATATTAGCATTCTGCTGGTTCCAAGTGCTTCTGGAGTTCAAGCTGGAGGCTGTCCATCAATTGGAGAGTCCCTTACCACTTCTCTACTCTTGGATTTTAGCATCCATATTGATGATAACAATGATTATACTGGGCATTCTAGGTAATACATGTGGAAACTCTGTACATGAATTATTATGACAGGTACAGTTGGATTTTAGTGTTTGTGGTGGTCATGAGGGTACAGTAGGTAGGTACTTGGTCTTCATTTTATAAAATGACCCGTGTGCATGCCATGTTCCAGAGTTCTTCTATGCCTACGCAAGATTGCCATACTGTTGTTTGGTGCTGACATTGTCAGTGGTATTATTGACTTCCAGTCTTCCCCTTGGCGGTCTCTAACATATTTTGAGGTACATGGAAGGCAAAAGAAAAAAAATGCCTGCCACTGATATGATCTCAAATAAGGAACCAAACTACTTCTTGACACAGAATTGTGTCATGATTTCCTGGCCCACATCATACTCTTACCTTCCTTTTATAATTCTTGTTATAAGGCTAACATGTGTTGGACAATGCTTCTCTGCTAGATGTTGTATTCTAATAGAGTTGCCCGTTACCTCAAATTGCTTCCAGCCATGGTAATGGATCACTTCCAGTCTTCCCCTTGGCGGTCTCTAACATATTTTGAGGTACATGGAAGGCAAAAGAAAAAAAATGCCTGCCACTGATATGATCTCAAATAAGGAACCAAACTACTTCTTGACACAGAATTGTGTCATGATTTCCTGGCCCACATCATACTCTTACCTTCCTTTTATAATTCTTGTTATAAGGCTAACATGTGTTGGACAATGCTTCTCTGCTAGATGTTGTATTCTAATAGAGTTGCCCGTTACCTCAAATTGCTTCCAGCCATGGTAATGGATCACAGGAAAGCCAAGTAATAATTACTTGAACTGTAACATAAAAAAAATAATGGTGTTTTAATGAGATCTAGTATTTGCTATCCTCCAGTTTATATTCTTCATTTTTATTCGTTGCTTATCCTTTCCCAATTGCTTTTAGTGTGTTCGTAGTGCATACTAGCAACACCAACCATACAAAAGCATATTTTTCATGAATATTTGCAACTATCTGCAGATATGCTATGAGTTGTTCAGCAAATGATTTGAAGAGAGTCCAACTCAGTTGAAGACACGGGTCTTGGTTCAATACAATTCAAGATATAGGTCTTTATATTGATATTGATTTCCTTTTCTCCTGAACCAATTGAAAGAGAACTTGACAGTATTGCATCTGGCCTCTTCTCTTTTGCTCAAAGCTCTCAAATCCAAAGGAGACCTATAGTGTTCTGAAAAAACTTTTAACGATAGCTTCGGGTCTCAAATTAGAGGCTGATCTGAAATCCCTTTCGTGTGAGATCAACAGAATAAACAAACACCCAATTTCACCACTGTAAAAATGAGGATTTGACATCCTCAGTATGTCTTATATCATAGAGAAATGCATACAAGCTGTAGACCTCATGTCAGCTAGTTGCCTTAAGAACAAAGTAAGGAAAACTGGAATGAAGCATCTACTCAATTAAAGTTAAGATCCCTCAAGATAAAACTAATTGAAGAAAGCAAACATGAGAAAAAGGAGATACAACACAAGCTCCTTAGTCCTCCTTGTCAGGTTTGGTCTCCTTGACCAAACCAGTCGTGGCTTCGCTGCTTGATCCAGCTTGTCTGCTTGAAGGGGCTTCATCCTTGTCAAATCCGCCTATGCTTCGAATCAGCATCACAATAACCACGATAAAGATGATTAAGTAAACGGTATTGATGCTGATTAATGAATTTATATAACCAATGAATGAAGGGCCAGCGAAGGTCTTCTTGACAATTCTTCCCTCCCTATATCCTTCAAGAAAACGACTTATTTGAGATCCATGATCCTCATCAACAAGACTTTCAGAACCCTCAACCTGTATGCAAACATCCAACAGAAATCAATCTCCCATCCAGGAACCAAAATCACTTACCCGTTCCAATAGAAGAACACAGACCAGTTCAAGCTTCTAAATCTAACCTGTGACCCATGTCACACAACTTTAATTATTACAGAAAGAATTGCAGCTAGGATATTGTCATTTTTCTATTGTGTGTTCATCGCATGAAGTTTATGATGATACTGCATTCTAATGGCATTTAAAGGCACTTAAGCAGTCCAGAGGGACAGATGAAAAATTGCACACTGGAATACAAATGACAGAACATGAAAATGGATCTTATAAATGATTGCATGTAGAAGGCAAGGTAGCACATTATCAAGAAGAGCTAGTTTACTAAGCATGTGTCACCGTTGCATTATCAAGAAAAGCTAGTTTACTAAGCATGTGTCACCGTTGCATTGTGGACAATTACCAAATATGTACATGGATGCATGCTAAGCTCACATTTTAGTGGACAATTTATCAGAACGGAAAGCTTCCCGATCAATGGTGACGAACCTGCTGTACAACAGAAAGATTGTTGAAGAATAGATGTGGTTTGCAGACGAGCACATGAAGCACCAGTTAGGAAGCTAATGAATACAATCATAGGGCAAACTTAAGTGGCTACTGAAATCAAAAGCTATTGCAACCTAAACACAGAAGCCACTAAACATACAGATAAAATAGATAAGTGAAGAAACGTGATTTAGAAAATATGACAATATGACATCAATAGACAACTGTCTCACAAAAGATGGCAGCAAAATTAGACATAAAACAGGAAATGCATAAACAGCCAACTTGTCCGCTTAACATTAGACAAGAAGACGCATAGAATACTAGTTTACTGACGATCCCCAATGCGCATCGCTTAACCTGTGACAAAAAGGAGCAATGCTCTTCATAACGTTTTGAAGGAAATCAATTGCAATTGCTATCGGATGTCTCCAGTCAAAATATGTGAGAGAATTACAATTGCAGGATAATAAACTAAGCAAAAAACTAGAAAAACATCACTCAGAAAGAAAAAAAGAATGTTAATGTTCACTTTCTGCAACAACCTTTTTAATTTATCCTTTTTTTTTTTTGAATTAGCTCACAATTCTTCCACAAGTGCAAACAAGTTTTTTTTATGAAAAAGACAGACGATTCTTATGGTTGGTGTGAATTGCTTTAAAGGTTACCGAATTGCAGGTATATCAAATAGTACACAAGCAAAAAAAAATTGCAGTAGCCCACTTCAAGTACAATGCAACAAGACATGATAACAGGTAATGGATATATGTCCCTATCTTCAGAATAAAGACAAACTATGAAACAACCTTTACTCTTATATCATACTTACGGAATAATATTCTTCCTTGCCATCCCAGACAACCATTCTCGGTAAGCTTGTCCACCTGTTGACATCAAATGCTTCAACAAAACCTTCCCATTGCTCCCACCCCACATAGGCAAATATAAGATCACGATTTGCAGATGCAGCAGCCCTCAACATCTTGATTAATTTAATAGAATTATCTTCAGAGTCATCCTTCATAATGGTCAAAACTATCTTCCTGTCATCATCTTTTAGCAGCTTAATGGTGTCAAAATTCAAGGATAGGCAGAGGGGGAGGAGACTCTGTTTGATGTAATCCTCCAAGAACTTATCTAGAAATGACGGAAAAGAAAGTCCGAATCAGCAATAAGTAAATTGCTTATCTCGTAATCATTACAAAAATGCATTAGCATTTAGGAACCAGTGCAACTAATTCTAAGGCATTCCTTTGGAGGTAGGCCTCAACAGTAACATGTGCTGATTCTTGAAGCAGGTTTGACAATAACATGAACTGATTCTTGAAACAGGTCACCAAAAGATGAGCAAGAAGGAGGCTATAGCATGCACATGCACATGTTCGAATAAAACATTCTTGAAACAAGTCTCTAAATATGAGTGAAACTGAGGTCACACAGCACGTGAAGCCAAGATAAACGTGAATATGTAGAACATTTTAAATGCAAAAAAAAAGAATACCAAAATAGTTCAACGGACAGCAAAACAAATCCTTACCTTCAAAGGGCCCATAGAATACTCCCATCTCATTATATTTAGGATGAAGGGAAACCAAAGCCGGGACCTTATCAAAATCGTACTTTACCATAACATCCTCCGAGAAATTCTTAGCAATGGAAAACCAGGCTTTTTTCTTGTATTTCATGGAAAATCCTTCTATTAGTGATTCATTGAGCCCAAAGCCAACGAATATAGGGAAGTATGTCCCAGCTGCTTCAACAAAATTGCTGATATCATCATCAGATTGAAGAATTGAAATATCCAGTGCCACAAACTTCTTCAGGATACGCACAAGCAACTCTGACTGGCGTGGACCAGTATACTCCATTGGCACACCATGAATAAAAAGCTTGAGAGTTGGAAACCCACTGCATTAAAAGAAAACCTTTTAGATACAGTCATGCCTGTGCTCAATGTAATCACTAAAATAATGCAAAACACAGTCCCTCAAAGCAGGAAAATTCATTGATAACACAAAATCCAAAAAAAGGTCTGGAACACAAACAAGAAACTATTTTAATATGGAAAACAGCTGAAAACAGTAGTGAAGCAATAGGTCTGAAAAGCACCATACTCGACATCAAATTTTGAAGCAAGATTTCTGTATTTGTCAGCATTTACTTTAGCAACTGCAATTGGTCTCTCCAAGCCTGCTAATATTGGTGCAGCAGCATCTAACTGCCAAAAGGACAATAGAAGCATCAGTTTTAAGGAAAGAAAAAGATACACATCGACAAAAGAAAGTCAAGATATATATACAGTTATACACCAGACAGAAACATACAGTAAGCAATAGAAAGAACAGGTACCAAAATGAACTGAAAATGGAGTGTAGGACAACTATTCCCAGCAATGCATAGCAAAAACCATAAAACACTTTTGGAACTACAACAATCCAGGCAGTAAATAAAATATGAACCAGAAAGACAAACGGATTTCTCCAATATGTAGTGGAATCAAAAGAAAAAAATTGACCATAAATTGTTAGGTAAAGAATTCATAGCCATTATGTGGAGGACGTGTAAAGTTGATCTATTTAAATTCTAAAAATTCTATGAACTTAGGAAAAGAGAAAATAGTTAGATTCTCACTTCTCACCATTTTATTTTCTAGCTCCATTAGGTCATCATGACAAAGAACATGTAACTTCTCAAGTCAGCGCTCATTTGATGGATGCATTGGATTATATTAGCAACCAGCTGCTTATAACAATTAAAGCATCTTAATGAGCTCATCTACATCCACCAAGTCCAGGTGGCTGGGGTGGCATCCACAGGTGCATATCTATTTGTAATTTGAGCTAGAAAATTAGTTGAGTAATTCTCTTAACTCCATCAGAGTGCATTTGTTGTTTGAGTAAAAACTTGGTTTGGTAACAGACATATAAGGCCTATATAAATGCTCAAGTAAATATATGTGAGACATATTGTGTGTGCCTCATGTCTAGGGTGATAAAGTAAGGAACCTAGTAACCTTGGGGGTTACTAATACATGATGTGGGTAACTTAAAGCATGTTGCTGTTTAAGTACCTTCTTTAGAAGTTTGAAAGAAATCCAAGAAAAATTCTAGAGTTTTGTTCTAATTGCTCTCTTGCATATCTGCTGTTCAGCAAGACCTAGATCACAGTTTACCAACGCTTGTTCCAACTCTTACACTGCATATGGTTACTATAAAAACATTGAGATGATCAACATATATTTTTGAATTCTGCAACCAATGCCCTTCTAAAACATTAAACTAATCATGCCCCATAAATGTTCAATTGCCCTTCCTTTATTTAGAGTCTTGGAACTTGTAGAAGCAGGTTTAATCAACCATGTAGTGTTCCTAAGTCCTAACAATGTAAAGTTATGTTCCATCAAAGCCACCACCTAAAAGCAACCAGAGGTTAAATTCTGGAACAATTTGTTCAAAGGACAACTTCGTAGTGATTTTGTATTTGCTTCGTAGTAAAAGTATAATAGCCTGTTCTCTTCCTAAGAAAACCTCCGACTTTTTCTCTTTATGATTTCAGTTTCCTGCTTGCAAGTTTCCCAGTTTGGATTAAAATCCATGCTATTTGCAAAGTTATTCGCTGAGTGTACCTTACTGTACACGCACATAAACCTTGATCCTGGTTCAAGATGGACCGCGTAAGCATGCTTTACCCGAGCAATTTAGATATGATAAATGATAGCATTTTTTGCAGAAGAAATTAGAACCATAGACATGGATTATCAGGGACGTACTTATAAAACAGATTTCACAACCTACCAAGGTTATGGACCAGATTTGCTGATTTGGCTTAGCTAAAAGGAGATATTATATTTATATATATATATATATATATATATATATATATATATATATATATATATATATATATATATATATATATATTCGTACAATTTACGTAAACAGGTTGCTCCAGGAAATTGAAAACACACAAAAGGGGAAACGATATAAGACCATAAGGTCTAAGGTGCCACTGAAACAAATCAAAACTAATTATTAATTCTAAAGAACCTAAAGAATATGCAGTAGATGTTAGAGACAAGAACAATGAAGCAAGTCAAAGAAGTCGCACAGGAAAAAATTATCATTGGATGCCGAAGTTCTTCGAATTTAAAGTTACAATCCTTAAAGTTACAATACAGATGGAAAGAGGGGCTTTTAGGGATCTCAATTTGCCCCAATCCCTTCTCCTTTCACTCGCAGATCAAGATCGAAAAAACACGAGAAAGAAAAACCAAAATTCATCAACTCAGGGTACTAAAAGCAGAAGGGCCAATGAGTTGTAGATAGTTTATTTTCGTCTAAAGAGAGGGAGAGATGTGACCTCTGGGGAGAGCCGTTTGCAATGGCCACACCACGGGGCGTAGAAATCGACGAAGACGTAGTCCAAAGAAGAGATGGCGGAGTCGAAATTGGATTCATCGAGTTCTAAAACACTACCATCTATCTTGAACTGATCGGAAGCGCGGAGAGCAATCAACTGCAGAGCACCAACCACGACGAAGGTAACCCACGTGAAAGAAGAATAAGAAGAAGAAGGACCCATGATCAAACCCAACCTCCCTATATGCCGCTGCCGTTCTCACGAGAAACCCAACATCCGCAAAGATCAAAATAATCAATGACTCTGCTCCTTTCTCTTCTTCCTCTTTCTTCTCTGACAGCGCCCGCTCGCTCTGGGTGAAGTTCTCTGGGATGAAGAAAGACGTCAAGTTTGATGGAAGTGCGTTTATATGGTAGGAGAAGTAGCAGCGTCGATTGTATAACTGATCGATTTGGTAACGCTGCAATCACCCTATTCAGAACGAGAGTTGGTGTTTTTAGAGGGATGCTGAGAAGAAAGCTTGACCGAAGGTCACAGGGTCATAGAACTCGGTTCGGTGAACTATGTAACAAGCGTAATCTTATACTGCAAATAAGATGCAAACCGCTAACACGTAACTTTGCCGTTTCCTAGTATATATATATATAGAAAATGCAAGAAGAAAGGTTTACTTTCATTTATTCTCATTCTTTTCATTTTTCTCCCCTCTGCCACTTAGATATTAAAATCATTCATTTAAGTGCATTTAATGCATAGTTTAAGCTAAGACACTTAGTTTAAGTAGCCAGATGATACAGAAGACTACTGACCTTAATGTCAATTTCTTACGAGCAAGCCAACTATAATTCTTCATTTTATTGAGAACTGCAGTTTGCATTGCTCCAATTTGGTGATTTAGGTTAAATTTGCAAAATTCCCTTTTTAAATATAATATATATAAAATGATTTTAATAAATTAAAATAGAAAAAGAATGAGTCCAAAATGGAGTGTAATTGAAGGATTCTTACGTAACATCGAACTCATTTTGTTCAAGAGGTAACTATGAAAGATGCTAACCGTAGCTAACGAAGCAGAAGGTATTCTTAAGAGGTGCAACCAATAGAAATGAATTTGTAACTTTGTGGAGCAGCGAATTTGTCAATTTGCCGGCATCTGACGGATGAATTGGTAGAAGCATGTTCCTTCTCTATTGATTACATATTAAAATCAGAAATCATGAAGCATGTCAAGTGTGCAACTACGACGTGTTTTATTAACTATATGAACGTCATCTATGCGGCTGATTGTAAAAGACAAGAACCAACCATCCCCTGAATTGTTTCCATATCTTCCTTCCGTTTTGTTCTTCCGGAAAACTAATTTATTATGAAATGGCATGAAATATTTTCTTGACAATCTGTTGCCATCATTAGTTGCATGGTATGGTATCGATCACTCCTGCACTGCGTTAGTACAAATGCAAGTCCATGCACGAGTATGAAAAGTACAACATAAACATTTTCTATAATCGTCGACGGGATGTGGACAGGTACATATTCCTCCATGCATTAACTTTCACCAACCTTCCTTCATTTTGATACAGACAATAACACTCAATTTGAGATGCTTATGTCATAACATTTCCCTGCACCAAACTAAGGATTTGAAGCAATATAGTCTACTGTACGAAACTTGGCCATCTTCTTCTCCATGGCCCCCGCCCTTGGCTCGCTTCGCTTTCAGTTCAAGCTCTACCCGCGGCCTTCCTCACTTGTTTGCCCTTCACCCCTCTCAATTACTCTGTCTGCCCTTGCTCAATCTGCTTCACAAATAGTATCCTGAAATTTTGACATGAAGATACCTGTAGCTTGAAGATTCATAATCTACAACTAGGATGGTTTTTCTCTGTTAATATGGAAGCAACAGGTGGAGTTAGTAGAGGAAAACCTTGCTTGTTTTGTGTGTTTAGAGTTACATTAGATAAAGCAATTTGTCGTCACGATCTAACATATTTACATTTGTCATCTATTAAGAGTTTCACCAACCCAAGAAATGTCAGTGAAGAGTAGCGAAATTTGAGATGGCTCGACCTGACCACATATTTTAGGTGCCTAATCCTTCTCAACAGCTATTCCTACAACTCATTGATGCAATTAGACAAGGACAGTAACATTTTCAGACACAAGGAATGAGTAGTAAATTGGGCGAGACTTCTCTGAAATTTATAGCCTTCAAGAATCCTTATGTTTTCAGAACATCCATGAACGTGATCTGCATCTGAACTGGTCTTCTCACTAGCTCAGTTTTCAAATTTCAAATTCCTTTTACGGGGTTCAATTATTGTCTTACCTTTAGTTACCATTCCAATTCCATAGGTTTTTGATTCAACACATCCGAAATAAGTAATGGACAACTTCAAATGAATTTCAAAGGAAAGTAAGTTCGTATAACAGATATTGCTGAAACAATCTTCAGAGCCAATGTTAAACATTGTTTCCATGTGTGCATTGCCTCTAGGGATTTGAAAGAGTACTCTCGAAGAGATGCGACTCAAAAACCTTGAAATTATTTTCACTCACAATGAATACAGATTGTTCTGCAATAGATTCTTCATATAAGAACTTCTCAATCTTCCACACCACCAGGGAGAAGCTTTCCAGCTGTTTGGGATCTCAAGCTCACGGTACCAAAATTTCTGACTGCAGCAGGAATCACCCTTGATGGAGACAAGACTTCAGCAAAAGAGAGGTTGTATGAGTCTGTTCCAAGGCGGCTTTGCAGCCATCCTCTACTACCAGAGAATCCATCAGCCAGGACCCAACAGTTCTTGAAACCGAGCCCAGTTAACAATTTTGCCACGGCTTTCGAATTGTCAGAATACCTGCACAGTAAACATTAATGCTGAAAAAACTTCAGTGCCTGAGTTATCATTTTTATTAAGTTTACAGGAAACAAAGAAAATGACAGGAACGGTGAAAAACCCAAGCTACAAAAGTCAATACAGAAGAAGTAGGAAAGCCTGTGATGTGCTGAAAATTAAAGAAGAAACAAGTCACTGTATTTCAATATCTCATGGAGGAGCTTTCCTATTAAAGGTAAACCAAGTTCGTAAGAGGCTGCATTTCACAAAGGATTTGTTTAATAGAGGCTTTCTCTGTCAAGATTTCTAAAAACTTAACTTCCATAAGAAAAATCTCGTAACACAAATGCTTTGAGTTCAACTAGCAGAAAAAGTCAAGAATTTTGTGCTAATAAAAGCTTAACATAAATAACAGTCACCCACGAGTCCATGATCACAATGTTTGATCCTTTGTTAACTCGTTTGAGATATGAGATCTTTAGAGCAGCTATTTCAGCTTCCACCTTCTTTGAATTTCTCACAATGTTTCGAATATTACTTGGAAGTTCTTCCAAACTGCGAAAGAAGAATGACAGAAACCATAAACAAGTTCAAGCATCATTATTTGAGCTTCAGTTATTAAAACATCAAGGTACGTGATTACTAGATAGAAGTCACTCACGGTACAGAGATGAGTTTGTTCTTAGCACTAGATGGTAAGCGAGGAATTCCAGCTTTGTTTTTGTCCTTCTCTGAGCGTATGTCTATCAGAAGATGATCTTGTGAGCAGACGAGATCAAGTGCTTGAGCAGGACTGAGGTCACCTTCAAAGATTAAGCAACATCACGGATATCTTAGCTCTCAAAGAAATGTTGAGAAAAGAGTAGACACCGTAAAGGATCGGAAAAACAGTCTCATAAATGCAAATTTTGAACCCGCCAATCCACATATTTGTAGTTCTCCTATAGAAAATAGTGAGATTAGGACTTGAACAACTAAGTCTGCTGATAGGCCCATGTTCAGGTAAATGGGTTAAGAGATAACAGTATGCTGACCATATTTGAGGACACATATATCTTTCATTTGAGTTACTAGGGAAAGTGCAGTGATCAGTATTTTGTAGCCCAAATTAGGCATCTAGGCCTAATTACAGCCAATAGAAACAAGTAACAAGCCCAAGGAGTCAACAATTGTTAGATGGGTGCCTTTTCCTAAATTAAAAAGTGATCCAGTTGCTTTAGCACTGGAATAAACTGGAAGAATCAGCGCGTCAAGAGCACCTCCTGAACAGCACTCAGAATTTGCAAGGCATTGCCTGCAATAATGTAGCAAATGACTTGCTGCTTGTACTCTGCTTACCTGCCGGTCTTTCAGTTTGCATTTCTATCTAATACATCCCATAGAGAAGTGCTTTGTTGGCATGTGCTACTAAATACCTTTCCAAGGATTGTCATGATGCATCACATGAATAACCCTAGGGCTGTATCCCAAGATCATATAGCTAAACAGGTCCCTGCATCTAAAGAATTAATTGTTTCATTAACATCTTGATTTCCAAAACTTTAATTATCTATTCATACGATGCTTTCCCAGCCGGACTCACTTGTCACTCTCTTGGGAAAATCATGTAAATAAATGGTACCATATGACTAAAAGGAAAAGCTTCATCGTTCATCAACTTACTTCACGAACTTTGCATCCTAAAAGATTTTGATTGATAAGGACAACCAAACCTAAAATATGGGCTTTGAACTGAAATAGACAATTCAGACAGGAAAAACTGCTTTCAATGAGAACACGAACTCAATACAATGTTGTAATTGACATTAATAGTAATTTTCCATGAGTGTGCTTCCACCATGGAGAATTGCATTTACTTGCACATGTATGTGTATGATTGTGCATGTAAGCGTGTGCATTATATTTGTAATACCTTTATAACCACGAAGACTGTATGAAATTGCAGACCCAATTGGAGGAAGAATGAAGGATGTGAGAAGGACAGCTCCAGCCGCTGCTACGATTGTTGTTGGATCAGATGAAGACAGTGTCTCCACCGTTGTGGAAGCAATGGGTTTTACCTGCTCAAGAACTTGGCCTGTTTGTTCTGCTGCATCGCCAGCAGTTTCAGCCATGGTCTGCATTCATAATGTCCTTAATTATAGAACTTGCAAAAGATCGAAAGTTAAAGACCTTAAGCTAATATCTGCAATAATCAGCTCCAACAGACTGACATTTTTGCAGAGTATCAACTACGTTGACGCCTAAATTATAACTTGCTTATTCAATTCAATCGTCACATATGAAATTCTATCGACCCCGATTCATTACAACGTCCTGCAAGGCAATAAATTAAACATTTCATTTATATTTTGGCGCCTGGTGCCATTGCAAATAGATGAAAACTGCCGACATGGAAACAAGTAAAATCTTGCAACTCTACAAACATCTGGTCAGCCTCAAAGATTCACTTAAGCAAACCAGTCCACAAATCAGATCAGTCAGTAATAACACAAGCTAGAAAGAAAAGGAATGACCTTGGCCGCACTGAGAACTGGCTCTGGATCAAAACCAGCATCCTGCAAAGCGGAGCCAGCCTGCTTTGCGGCTTCAGAAATGGCAGGTGAAGCTATTCGGATTGCCTCATCACTGGCCTTCTGAATCAAAGGAAGGGCTACATCAACCCCTGGCTTAACAATCTTTAGGAAACCATCGACAAGATCCTTCGACACCGTAATTGCCGTCGAAGCAGTCTCCTGCGCTTGCTCCACTGCATTCTCCACCTAAACAAGACAATTGATCACTCTCAACTTTGCTCATCAGCCCTAATCACCATCATATATCGTTTTCAAAGTACCATTTAGATATTTAGCGTTCCCGGAAAGTATCCGAAGCTTATATTCAATTCTCTATTCTTAAAACGAATTTGGTATGACCACATAAGCAAGTCGGCTACTACACAGAGTAGGTAAAAGAGCTTTTCCAATAAATAGCAACATACTGAACTTCTAGCGAGACAGAGAAGAGTGGGGGTGGAGAAAGTGGAGGAAGGAACCTTGGTGAGGGAAGTTACAATGTCGTCCTTCGTGAGTGCAATAGCATTGGGTACAGAAACAGCGGCAAGAAGAGCGTGAGATGATGCAGAGATGGCAGCTAACTTCGAGAATTTGTTGGACCGGTGGAGAATGGGAGTAGCAGTGTTGATGCTGGGGTGGATGGAGGGAGTGGAGGAGGGCTTGGATGGCTGGAAAGAAGCTATAGTTGGAGGTACTGCTGCTGCGGTTACTGCGCGGAAGGCCATGGCAACCACTGTCTAAGAAGAAGCCCACCACGCAATGACTCGCCAACCTTCCCTCTCCTGCAAATCAACTCAGTCACTCTCTCCCTCGCTCGAATGGTTGAAGGAACGATGGTTTTGATTCGAAATGGGTGGTGGGGAGTGACAGATCGGACTCTCAGATACGAGGGGCGATCTGCTGCGACCACTATATCGATGACACGTGTCATTTGGCGTGGGCCCTTCTCGATAGCAGAAGCTCACGGCGCCTCACCTTTTGGGCTTTCATGATCGAGTAGACGATGGAGGAAAAGTTTCCGCTGGTGTTTGTCTCTCTTGCCTTTGACGAACTTTTCTTGAATTTCGTTCGAGTTCTTTTCATTGTTTTAGCTCCATTTTTAGACCAATCGGATATACGCTCACCGTTCAACTAATTACACCCCTTCGTTCCTGCTGATCAAACATCACCTAGGAGTTATTTCGAAGGCATGTTTATTAGGTGTTTGGTAATAAAAACGTTATGTTATTGGAACATATGTCCTTAAAATGCATGCTTCAAAAACATTCATTATTGTTCTGAAAAGCATGATGCAATTAATGTTGTTTCAATTAAACACTGAACATGAACTAGACTACATTTTCTAGAAAAAAAAAACAAGATATTCCTGGAACATGTATTCTGAGAAACATATTCCATGGACACAAAATGTTTATTTTATTAAACACCTTCTTAAGATGTCAAACCAAGATTCAACCTACCTAGCCAACATCTAGGCAGACCTTTGAATTTTCTTTGAGTTTATGGAGATGAGGCTGCAGACGCGAATGAAATGTTTATTTGCGTAACGAGCAGAGCCTAGAACGGATTGCCATCTTATGATCCAATGGACAACAAGCCCACGACGACGTAGCAGGACGCTCACCCAGCCAGGCTTTAATTCTTGAAATGGGCTTACACGCATCAATAATGCCAATAATTTGTTCGGTTGTTACCAATTGCAGATGTTTCCGTTCATTGTCGGACCTACAAAAGACGAGGGCTAGAATCGTGTGTGGCTTTAATATGGGAGATACCCATGCATCCGGCCGTACTTAGCTGGCTTACCCATGAATCTGGCCCCATCATAGCAGGCTAGCAGCAGATATGGGACCTACACAACCATGCAAAAGAAGCCTGGCCATACGTTTGACTGTGATATCCGACGCACCAGCACCACGAGAAAGCAGAATGGAACAGCACGATGGTGGAAAGGTAGAGTGATTATCTAATGTTTGCGTGTATTCATAAACCAACTTTCATGATATGCAATGGATAATCATTGTGCATGCTAGGTCGAAGTATTAGTATCAAGATCTCCTGCCTAATGTTACAGATGAAATTTTGATGAAAACTAACAAGTGAAGGGTTAAAATGTATAATACAAATGCCGACCGTGCTAGCATGAGCTTCTGCTGCCTTCCGCTTGGCAGGGAGCGGCCTCTGACGCGTGAACCAGTGGGGTCACCCACAAGCCCCGATAAATTAAGATGGTCTCTTCCATAGCCGGGCCTATCATGCATGGGACCAGAAGCTAGAGAACCAAATCTTCCCATTCTATTTCTCGTCATGTTAGTTTCCATACTTGCATAATCTAGCTTCAGCTGCACAGCGTTCAGTTTCTCCAACTCAAGTTCTTTGGCATGAATTTCCACAGTCAATTCCTCTGCTTGAGCCTGAAGATTGAAATCATGGAGAGATGTCAGCAGCTAGAAGTACTTAATTATATAAATAACTGCAATAAAAAGTCTTGTATAGAACTGACTTGTTTTGTCGCCAGCTGTTCCAACAGGCTATGAAGTTGCTTCTCTAACAGCTTCTCCCTTTGTGCTGTATAATATAGTCATTAAGGTTAGCTCCTATAGATGGAGAACATGCCAAGGATGAGCAAAAAACGGTCGGGACTTTCCTTGGCAGGTATTGGGAAAGAATTCTAATTCCAACCAGCAACAATGAAACTTCCATTTGATGAGAATTTGAATATGAGTGTCACATTCAGGGGGTAATCAGTAATAAGACCTCTCCAATCAGCAGAGAGGATATAATGTACCTCGATCATGACACTGAACTATGCCAATGGACAAAAGGACACAAATAATTCAAAGACAGATAGAACGGAAAGTGACATGCTTGCTCATGTCATCAGCACATCACCATTCCTCAACCAATGTAAGTACATGGGCACGGTGAATAACAGAAGGCACTTGGGCATACAACAACCACTTATCTGGTTTCAACGAAACACTTTATCCCTATATATCTGTGATTTACCAGACATACACAAAAACTTCCTCAAGCCATTACCTCCATTATACAATCATTTGCTCTTTCCAGATCAACATACCCCCACCATTTACTTCACATATGTAAAATTGTAAAATACAAAAGACTGCACCTTGCGGTGCCAGCTACGATTCTCTACCAGAAGTGCTCTCCAGTGACCCAGTCTCTACAACAACCATTGTGTAACGGGTCAGTGCCTACAAGCTCAGAATAGAACTTGACCACTAATAATACGCCTCATCACCAATGAACAAGAAATATGAAGAGGAAAGCTTCTGCTAGTCAAAAATTGTTTTGTTGCTTCAGCAAATTTTCAAACTTTATAATCATTATTTCACAAAGAGTTGCAAACAAGAATAGTAAGACCAAGTCGTACTTTACAAACATGGGCTCAAAGTTGCCATTTTTCTATCATTGCATTAATATGATGCATGCTATGCTTATGACTTATGAGTTATGAGGAATACAGAATGCTGAATGGAAAAGAACCTACAGATACATGAACTACAAAGTTGTGATACAGAACAATGCATATAAGTTCGTACCTGGTGAAGGCTGCCTAAGTGAATCTCGTTGAAGTTCAGACCACGAGTTTTCCAAGTTATGGATTTGTTCCTCAAGTGATTTCTGGCAACAAAAAAGGAAAAAAATGAAAAACTGGATTTCCCCGAAGTATTGGCATGGGATAGTAGTGGCTCAGAAGTGAGAAGTCAACCAACTCAATTTTCTTCTTCTCTAAATCGCCTGCAGAAGATGCACCAGCAAGATCAGTTCCCTCTATGGCTACCGAATTGGCTTCTACTTCTACCACTTCTGCAGATCGCCTATTCTCCCATGTAGCTTGCAGCTTGTCCAATTCATCTCTGAAAGTACCTTCGGAAGATTCCATTTCCTGAAAATTAGTCACCAGCAATGGCATAGTTAAATTGGACAATCATTCAAAGGACAAAGAAGCACGGTGAAAAGGCCATGCTGTTGCTCCTTATGGTCATTCTGTAGCAGGCAACAAAAATATCTATAATAGGCTTAACAGCATTGCTCGCTACAAGAAAGAGATGTATAAAGGGACATACATTTCTAAGACATTCAAAAAAGGTGTGATGCTAACCACATTTACTGTGGTAGACTCTTGCTTCATATGGAAGATCTCCAGCCAATAAGAGTGTACACCTGACAGGGGGTTTAGTCAAAGACCTTCAAGTCGAAGAAGGTCAAGAGATCGATGTGAATAGTGCATCTCTTGGCATAACCTACTAGAGGCCTGTAAAACCCTAGCTTGACATTTGGAAGAAAATGAAGAAAGAGGAGGGACAGCCAGTTAATGCAAAGCTGAACTTGGATAGTACACTTTTGCTTTATTTTCACCTTCAAGTTGCACGGCCTTGAAAGCTAAACTCCATTATATAGTGAAATTTACCGTTGCATACAAAACAAATTTAAATGATTAAATCATGAGATCCATGCATGAGGTGATGCAATCCATCCACGAGATTTATTGTAGCAGCACAGACAAAGCATGATGAAGATACGCATCCAATCTGAGATGTGATGGTGGACAAGAGTTACAATCTCAGGAACACGGATTCAGCACACTCTTGAGACACAAGGAAGTTCAGATGCAGAGAAAACTAAATTCTAGAACCATTCACCTGATTCCTGTTTTTTGGTGAATCAAAAAGACCCTTTAAAATCCTTGATCTTAATTGATTTGGATGATCTGTTGCCCCCTGTATTATTCATTCAAGTAATTTAAGCATAATCAAGGTAAAATAAGTCTCCAAGGAATATCCATTATTCTGTAATTTAAACCATAGCTTAGGAGGACTCCACCAAAAGGTAACGCAAATGATGCCTGAATCAAGCAACAACAGTGGCAGGAATTACAAGGCAGAAATTGAACACTGTTCAACGAGAAGATATGGCCAAATTATGGCTTTTTGGTTGGCCACACTAAACCTAGAACTTCAGGATAGGTTGCTAAAGTGACCCTTTGTTACTTTTTATATCTGATATGCAGCTTCTGTCTCATTGACAAGCACTTGGAGTTCCCAAAACAAATGAAAAAGGCCCACATCATGAAATTGATTTTGAGACCAATGACTTTTGAAATTTGAATGTAAGTGGCCATGAATCTGTTTAAATTATGGTGATTGTATAGAACAACGAAAACCTAAGATAGAAGGCATGGAACTGAGGAAAGAACTCCAGAGAACTGATTCACTTGAGTCTGTCCTTTCATAGGGCATCGCGAAATTTGGAATGATTTTCAGTCTTTTAAATCGCTTGGATTTTCTGATTATCCTGTTCTGGAAACTTACCACAAATATGAAGAAATATGATATGTTAGTACTGCAAAGAGGAGTTTCGACAATGACGAGAATCACAAACAGCAGAATGATGGAAACATTCTCACTACCATATAAAAGCAAGAGTTGAAGATTGATATGGAATTCATCCAACTGTACGTAAAAAGATGCAATGGAAATTGAGAGAACAATGTAACAGAATGCGACAATGTTTCATGGGCATTAAGTTCTCCAAAACCTTTAGCTCGTGAATTAGCAATCTGCTTAAATACTATATGTTACCAACCTTTAGTTTATTCTCCAAGATACTTGCTTCTTGCATTTTCTCCTGAATTTGCTTCTGACCATTTGATATAGCCTTCTCATAAGCAGCATTTTCCTCTTGCAGTGATGCTTCCCTTAACTGTGCCTGGTGATTAGCAAAAACCGCAAATTAGTACATGTCAAGGAAAGCAGGCCTGGATGAGCTAAAAACATTTCATTGCGCAGTAAAGTACAGCTGCATCGTTCAACAGAGTATCCCGTGAAAAAGATCAATTGATTTGAGCCAATAATTGCTATTAGCGACGTTTTTCATATCATGTTGAGGAACATTGTTAAGCCAATAATTATAGGTAGCACGTTGACCGTTTCACGTTAAACCCCGAAAGTCTATAGTGTGAGATGAAACTTTCTCACAGTGATCTACCCAAAACACTCAAGGAAACATCTCCAATTTTTAAGTGCGGTAGCAAGTCTTAACGGATCCCATCGTTTCCACCATTTGGCAAATTAACTTATTTTCAGTTGAGACCAGATATATGGCAGTTGATCTATCCTGCAAATCGCTGATACACCGACATCACGCAATCAATCATTCTTTCTGGAAGCACCAAAATAAACCCGAAGATGCAATCAGCAATTAATGTATGATCCGATTATAACATCTAAAGAATCCAATTCCACGTGACTAGTGCACTTTGAGAAAACAAAAACCTATCAATTACATCGAACTGTTTTCCAGGATCGAGTTTAAGATTGAAACCCAACAAACAACGGCAAGGAAACCCACAAACCCCAATCGACCCACAAGGCAAATTGGCCATGGCGACGTCAACTTGCGTCGCATTTAGACGTAATTGAAGAAAAAAGGAACCTGTTATCCGAGAAGCGGAGAGGGGACGACTGGCGATCGTGAGATGGCATACGCACCTCTTGGCGGGTGGCTGAGTGGGCGTCGACTTGGAGAGCAAGGGCGGCGTTGGACGCGACGGAGTGGGCGTGTAGGTGGGGAAGACGCTGTGAAATGTGGGGAGGAGGCAGCCTGGCCCTCAATTGCTCGATGCTCCTCCGCAGCTCCCTGGCTTTAGCCTCCCTCTCCCTCACGTACGCCTCTTGCTCGGGCGAGAACACCACTGCCCTCGGCGATGGAAACTCCTCATCGTTAATCCCACCGGCATTCCCTCCTACCACGTCTGCTGCCCAAGCTAGCAGCCCCGCCATCTCTTCCTCTCCTCCTCTACACGTGCGACCTCTTTCTCCTCAACGAGGAGATGCCAACGCTGGACCTTTTCGGAAGATATTAGCACCAATTATCGACCGCGATTCAACTAGAGAAGCCTTTTACGAAACTCGTCATTTCTTGTGAATTAATAGAACAGCACACTGATTAGAAGTTCGTAGTCTGATGGGTGTTTTACTTCAACGATGAGCATCACTCTCTGGTCCTGTCTTTCCCATTGCACCCAATTGCCTCGAGGTGAAAGGATTCCTTGTGTTGTAGAGTGTGCCTCTCACCGTCTTTAATTGGGAAGATAATGTTATCTTCCAACATAGAGATTAAGAAGGCGTTTGTTTACCTCGGATGTCTTCACTGAGATCTCATACCTGAATATTTGAAGTCCGGCCCCTCCCCACATTCGACTTCATTACGAGATATTGGACAAATAATTATTGGATATCTCAAATTCTCATTTTCATACAATGTTCAAATTTGGTGTTTATTTGCTATGAGGTTGCCACGTAAAATGAACCTCATCTCGCTTTAATGTGTGATCTGATGTTATCAAATAATTGACTCGGACTAAACAACAGTTTTTTTCTAATCTCATTCCCGTTTTGACACACCTTCAGTGGAACGTTGATCTATTTTTTCGACAATGCTTGCTGGTTTGGATTCATTAGTTTACTTACAGTATAAACAAAGCGAAGAAAGTCAATCCTATTTCTCGTTTTCTTTTTGTTTTCTTAAATTAATGGCAAAAGAAGTATTGTGCTTCTTCAGCGTATGTTTCATTGCATCGAGTAAGGTGAAAATAACGCCGTCGTTAACTACGTTTTCTGAAAAATCGAACATAAATTACATAAGGGAACTGAATGAAAACACTTAAAGAATTTGTGACTTAAAAAAAAAACTCTTACTTTTTCATACATTATCTCATTTTTCTTTTATTTTCATCTGTTTAGTATTGTCTTTTTTTTTTTCTCCCATCCAAATATAGAATTAGTTCACCAGCCATTTGTTCGGAGGACACCTGCATTCCTTACACACGGGACGTACAAGCCTGTTGTGGTTGTCATTTACGTGCTTGAGATCCCAATATATAGATTGACATCAAACATTTGGAGATCTCAATGAAACCGGTTTGAATGCATGGGAGTAATTCTGCCCCCACATAAATTCCTATTATACTTCACCATCTAGATCAGGTGTACCACTTGTCCGGTTAGTCCGATCTGTTTGCACCACAATGGGTTAAGTTTCTAAAGACAGGAGCAGAATGGATTGGGTCCAGCAAAGAGGCTAAAGTCTTTAGTTGATCTTGGGTCAATGATAAACTTAGCTGGTTTAGTAACCCATCCATTTTCATATGCTTTGCCGGATGAATCCATTATTAATAAACATATTTATTTTTCATGGAGTTTGTGCAATAGACAGTACAACAATCGATAAAAAAAAAAAAAATTAATATGCAAGTTAAAAGATAACAGAAAGTCACTTGGCATCAAAAGCAAACATACTTGAGAATAAGAAAAAAAGACAAAGAACGTTGAGCGGTAGGACCAAACAATAGTATCAACAAATATCTCCGTTATCCTGCATTGAGGAAAAATGCAGGATCTGGATCCGCACTCGAACCCAAAAGGCCCTTGCAACTTCCCACCCAGTTAAACCTTGCGAGCGGAGGTAAAAATTAAGGCTGGAATGGATAACGTCTTCCCTCGGGCGGGAAGGTGAAGCATTCTCTCTCTCTCTCTCTCTCTCTCTCTCTCGCCATGAGCAGTTCTCTCCTGTTTCATCTGCAACCCACCGGCTACCAGACATTGAAGAAGGTGAGCTTGTCACGGCACACGTTATTGCTCCTGTAAACGTCCTGACAGATCCCTTGTGTTACCATTTTCTTGCAAGTCATAGTATAGTTATTCCTTTGTTGGCGTCTGTTTTTGAAGGATGGCTTTGCTTCTGGAGCCAAACCAACTGATCGATTATTGAGGGCATCGGAGCAGAAGACGAAGCAGAAGAAGAAGAAGCAGGAATGGACGAGGGCGGCTACCGGAGTTTATATGGAGGCCGAGACTGGGCTCCCTCCTTTCATGCTCTTTGAGAAACCTCGTGTTGAGCAACCGATGCCAGGAGGAGTACGTATAAAAGAATCTGCCCAATTATGTTTTTACTATTTCCAAGTTTCGGCTGATCCCAAAGCCAAACTACTTCACTACCCACATTTGCAAACTTCTTGTTTTCCTTGTTATTTGTACGACCTCGAAAAATTCATGTGTCGGTAAGTCGCTTTGATTCGAAATCCTGGCAACCAATTTTTGTAAACTTCTTATTCTCTATCGACGATAACAAAGATTTCGAGTAATAGAAGAGCAAGGGAGACATCTGAGGGCCTGGTTAGAATAGTTAATCGTGGAACGGTCAATTATCATGTCACATTACATTATCTTTTATTAGGGTTATCGTAGTATTGATCAGCACAAGAAGCCTTTGAAATTGTGTGAAATTGTTCACATCATCTCTTTATGTACGAGAGACGCCTTACTCCAGCTTATTGAAGAGTAATGTTTATCTCGAGATTCTGTGGACTTCCCGTGTCCCACTTGCAGAATTTTCTTTAGTTACTAATGTCATACTGATTTGTCTGGGGAGTGTTTGGAGTGGAAGGATCCATGCTGAAACGTGAACATAAGATTAGTTTTTCTTGATTCATATCACGAAGTCCGTTCCTAAAAAATGGGAATAAAGTATCTGTTGGTGACCTGGTGGAATCTGTTTCATGCGTGAGGAAATGGCTTGTGTCTTGTCTCAGAACGTACCAATGCAGTTGCTAACAAAATCCATTTGCATGATATTTGAAACATGTTAAATGCAAGGAGCTTGTCCACTTTCCTTATAGCGTGTGCGCCAAACTCCTTGCCCATCCCTCTGTTCATGTTGACGACAAAAGATGCTGCTTGCTTTTATTTCAGTCTTGCTTTATTTAATTTCTGAATCCCAACATCCTTCCTTTGACCTGAGGTGGCAGGAAGTTGTCGAACTTTCTTCTTCATAAAAAACCTCTTGTGAAGAAACCCATTTTTCACAAGTAATTATGTGATAACACTGATAAAGCGTCCTAGGCCAGCTAGGTCTATGGGAAAGCTTCACCGAACTCATTTTCTAACTACTGAACTGCTACTTCATTTGTTAGGCGAGCTATAATATGTTGTTTAAACCAAAATGGCATCCTTGGGAACTATATACATCGGAGAGTCTCTCTTAGCAGCAAAAGACAATGAATCTACTATATCTTCCTTGAACTTATTTAGTACGTAACTGCAATAGGAAGGTTTCTCATACCAGAAAAGCATGACCGTGCCATATGTTTTAAAGTACTAAGGAAGTACCTATATAAACTCATCGTGCGTATGCTGTACCCAAATTATTTTGGTTGAACAAGCTGGAAATGTTGTTATTGAAATCATCAGCTTCAGGGTGGAGTGGCAAAGTTCAGCATTGCCGTTCAGTTGTCCATACTTTATGCTAAATGACTATGGGTGAAGAAGCTTATTTTATTATTTTTTTGTCCAGTTTGAAGTTTGTTGTCTGTAGTCAAATTGTTTTCTCTTTCTTTGGTTCAATTTATTAACATCTGTCATGGGTTGGCAGTTGGAACCTGCTGATCCTGATTTTTACAAAATTGGCTATGTTCGTCATGTTCGTGCTTATGGAATAGAATTCATGGAAGGGCCTGATGGTTTCGGGGTTTATTCTTCTAGAGATGTGGAACCACTACGAAGAGCCCGGGTGAGAAGCTAATTCTGCGTTGTTCATGACCAACTGATTTTGTACATGCTTTGATCATTTATTTATTTGTGCTAGTCTACATGTTCTATATGTTGAATTATTATGGATTAGTTGATCTTAAGCATCAGTCATTGGCAAAACTATTGCTGTTTGTTTGTCTTGCATCCAACATTTTTCTGGCATTAAAATTCATGTTTTTGTTTGTCTGCAACTTCTCTTGCTTCTTATTCTCTTAAAATTGTCTAAACCTCCCTCTGTGATGTAGACCTTCTTTCAATGCTATTCATGACAAAGTCCATGAAATGCTAAACTTAGCATCGTATTATAAATGATAAGAGTCCATGATGTATCAAATTTGTCACAACCTTATCATATATCCATACTTTGAGTTGTAACTTATTCTTTTTCTGTGCCCATATGAGATCATTTAGGAATTTCTTAAAGGTTGTCCTTACATCAGTCTACATAGTTATCATCAACATTTGGCCCTTCTGTTTATTGATATGATTCATTGATGTCCCATTTCTCCAGTTACTTTTATCTAGTCCATATTAAATATCTATCTACACTTGTTTCTGAATATGCAAAAAGGATTGTGATGTATGAAATGCAATATGCATTTTATTTTATTTCAAGGGTTTAAGTTTTTAAGGAGAAAGCCCAAAGGATATTTGCACTAATAAAAAGGAAGTGAACAGTATATTTTATATTCTTCTTGAAGGATGAACATATGTCTACTACCTACAACCAAGAAGACCAAACCTTCTCTAATATCATGTTTTGCAATTTATGAAATTTAATCTCATGTATAAAATTGCGAGGAATCTTGGGGGACTTGTTGGGAGGCCGGCTATGTGATTAAATGTCCTGTTTCTTAATCTTTTTAGGGTTGGAACTGAAGCTGTTGGAGGGCAGATAGGGATCCATCAAACGAGGAGCCCAAGCCTGGGGTGAGAGTGGGTCGGTTTATTCCAATTGGCACTAGAGCCAGTTCAATACTCGAACCTAGTGTCTCGCATGTACAAGTGCAAACGCGTATACCTTGAGGGGGCTAGATGTGTGAAGTTTAGTCCCATACTTAAAGATTGTGAGGAATCTTGTGGGACTTATAAGGGGGCTGGCTAAGTGTTTAAGTCTCTTGGTTTCTAGCCTTTTTAAGGCTGAAACTGAAGTTGCTAAGAGGCAGGTTGGTATTCGCCAAATTAGGAGCCCGAGCACTTGGGATATACCACAAGAATCGATGTTGTTGTTGATATTGTTTGTTATTTTCATGTGTCCCTACTATTGTTTTTCCTATTTATTAACTTCTATTCTTTTCTCTTACTAAATTTTTCTCGACATTTTATATTTTCTTATGGATAAATTTTTTGTAGTAATGTTGATTTATTGATTTTCATTTCTTGCAGATTATTATGGAAATTCCACTGGAATTGATGCTAACCATTAGTAAAAAACTCCCCTGGATGTTTTTTCCTGATATTGTGCCGCTAGGTCATCCCATTTTTGATATTATCAACTCGACCAATGAAGAGGTATATGCCCTTACTGTTGGTAAATGAATGGAATGTTCAGAGTTTGCTATCAAATTTCTTTCTATCAGTGCGTAAATGCTTTATGAGTTCAGTCCCATGAAAAGTTCATAGTGTTAAATGTAAAGAAAGTTCAAATATTTATTTCTACTTGATGTTTGGCATTGCAATTGTTTGTAATTTCAGCTTGTTGCTGCATTTGACTGACTGATCTAATCATGTTCACAGCACAGTATCACACATTGTCTTGCTATCTTGCAGTTAATCTGGCTTCCACTATTCTTTTTGCAATGCCAGGAATTTGAAGATTGCTGATAAGTTTCTGGTGCAGGCAGACTGGGACCTGAGGTTGGCGTGTCTTCTGCTGTTTTCATTTGATTGTGAAGGGAACTTTTGGCAGCTGTATGGTGATTTTTTGCCTAGTGTAGATGAAAGTACAAGTTTGCTTCTGGCAACAGAGGTGTGTGCTATCCAGACTTAGGTCTTTTTTATTCTTACAATATGTTCCATCCTTCTTAGCTGTATGTTAACGTTGTACATAAATTTGTGAGGATATGCGAATGTTACCTGCTCTCAGTGGTAACTAAAGACAGTTACATATATATTGCTGTCATTAATAGAGTTGATTCTGTGGCCGATCAACGTATATTCCATTTACTATATTTTTATCTGCCCTTATAGATTAGTCCTTGCTCCTAAGATAAATACTAGTCATGGTCTGATTCTTGTTCACTTGTTCTTTCTGTCAGGAGGAGCTTTCAGAGCTACAAGATCAGAAGCTTGCTGTAGCTATTCGTGAGAAACAACGCCAAGCTGTGGAATTTTGGGAAAAGCATTGGGTTTGTTGCTTATGATACTCTTTTTGCAATCAATGATGCACTTGCATGTTGACTTGAGTAACTTGATATCAGTTCCCTGATCTGTCATCCAGAGTCTGGATATAGAATAGTTTGACTTTTTATCCCCTACCATGGCGGATGAGTTCCCCTCAACTGCTGTGCTACAGGCACTTTATTCTGCAAAGCGGACAGCTGGTGATTCAGTTTCTTTCTGCTAAAGGACATCGATTCTCCCTCATAGCAACCCATGACCAAATTTACAGGGCTGTATCCAATCCAAGTAGAATCTAAACCTTTTAGGTTCCTAGCATAACTTAAGAGCCATTCTCACTATACAATTGCTTTATTTGCTGTCACAAGGACGTCTTGATTCATGCATTGTGTCTGTGTCCCTTATGTACAAGTCACTTTATAAACTTCAGAAGAACTTTCTGAATCCATCTACGCGGTGCCACCTTTGTCTGTCTGATGATGATTAACAAGTTGCAAGCATTTCTTATTGTTTATTAAAAATTCTCAGTATGATTAATGGAAGGCATTTTTATTTCATGTGAAACAGCATCCTGGCGCTCCTTTGAAGATAAAACGTCTTGCTCGTGATCCTGAAAGGTTCCTTTGGGCAGTGGGCATTGCTCAGTCCCGTTGCACTAATTTACAACTTAGGATTGGTGCATTAATCCAAGATACAAATATGCTAGTTCCTTATGCTGGTAATGTTGATTACCATTGCCCGATTTAGCTTAGAATTTTGTTATGGTTGTTTAATATGAGTAGGGTAGCAAGATATATTGCTTAATCTGATTATAAATTTCTTGGAAGGAATGAGTCCTTTTTCAAATTAGACAACCTGGTAGCAAACTTCAAAGTTAAATTTGTAACTTAGCATCTGTGGAAGGTGCTTCGCATGCATTTAAACTTGGATCCTAATAATCCTTATAAATCTGTTTCTCTTATTGGAAGTCCTTATATCACAATGTTGTTTTTTTAAAGAGTTGTACTTCTTTTGGCCTTTAACTAGCTCTCTTTTCTACTGTATAGATATGCTAAATCATTCCTTTCGACCCAACTGTTTCCTGCATTGGCGTTTCAAGGATCGCATGCTGGAGGTGTTGATAAATGCTGGTCAGAGAATCCGAAAAGGGGATGAGGTGAAACTTTCAATTATCCTAAGAACCATACTGACAGATATTCCCTTGGCAACCCTTTTTATCTGACTGTTCTCATTGTATTTACCTGTACAAGTTAGGTTATTTAGTAAAACCTTCATAAATTCAAAAGTTCTTGTTGAAACTAATCACAAACTTCAGGTTTCTGTTGTAAAAAGTAAAATCCTGTCTCAGAACTTCATTATGTGTTCATTTATTTCTGAAAGAACTCACCCTGTTTCTGAAAAATTACTGCAGATGACAATCAATTATATGGCAGGACAGAATCATATGTTGATGGAGAGATATGGATTTTCATTGCCAACAGTAAGTATTTTGTGCAAAGATGATGCTATGAATAACAGCTGTAGACCAGTCACCCTTTTTCTGCTGTTTCTTTGGTAACAAGTTAGACTGTTTGATACGCCATAAGATATATATGCTTTATTACATAATGTCTTTACTTTGTTTTCATTTCACTGCCAGTCCAGTCAATATGATTTATACCTCTTCCCATGACAAAAGCTTGAGCTACTTAGACCATGCTTTTGGATTTTGCCTGATGTGCTTGATTTCTAGCTTTATTAATTTCTGGCATTTCTTAAGATTATAGTCCGCACATTGTAAATTTCTCCATAATTGTATTTTTTTTTATCTGTGTATAGTGGTACGTCTGTGCATCTTAGAACTGCAAAATGTGACTCCAAATTCAATTTAGCGAGCTTTCCATCTGAGTTATTCCTATTTAATTAAGATTTAGCAACCTCTTGGGTATATCTGTACATCTCCATGACCTGGGATTATTGTACTTGTCAAGCAGTGTAACTACTCAAATGTTTTATCTGTAGGTGCTTGGTTTTTTTCTTCTTCCATGTTGATGATTTCCTTTTTTGCTTCTCTAACTGTTTATTTGTGTATTTTGCTGATTGGCACACCAGAATCCTTGGGACGAGATACCTTTCTCTGGACATTCAAAGATTCACTTGGATTCATTTTTATCAGCTTTTAACATATCAGGCCTTCCAAGTGACTACTATTACAACAGTAAGTGTGGTCTTTTTTTCTTGTTGACACCTCTCTATATCCTGTCTATTAAATACGCAGCTCAAGAAATTGGTTTTTACAGGTAGGCTTTCTGAAGGAGAAGATACGTTTGTTGATGGTGCTATCTTGGCAGCTGCACGTACTTTACCCACATGGTCAGATGGGGATATGCCTCCAATTCCGAGTTTAGAAAGGAAAGCAGTATTGGAGTTGCAGGAAGAATGCCAACAGTTTTTAGCAGAGTTCCCTACAACAGCCGAACATGATCAGCAAATCCTGGGTATGAGTTTTGAAAAATGAGAATGGCCTCTTTATTTTTTGTAAATAGGGGTGTTGATTGAATCCAAGTTTGAACGCTTGATGGTATCCGAACTTGAGCATCTTTGACCTTTGATCTCAAGGTGGCTTCCCTTTGTGGAACTCCACGCACTTACCTGAGATCTGAGTCTTTCAGATGCACATGTAGGGCCTAAAATTGCTAAATTTAGGTCAATTGAGATTGATTTCTGTGATAGAAATATTTTAAGTTCTAATCCTTGGTCAACTGAAAATGTTCAGATTCTAATCCTCAGTGTAGCAGAACACTGGAAGCTGCAATCAGGTATGTTCACTGCTGCAGATGATCTGCTGGTATTTGGACGAAAACTAAACACATCATTCTGGTCCTGTTTCTTATACCTTGTCTCCTTGCAGATACAGAATGCACCGTAAGATGTTCATTCAGAAGATTAACAGTGCCTTGGAACTTTACCTAGACAGGATACTCTTCTGATCAACTACTGAGCTTCTATAAAATTGGCGTAGTTTATCACCTTGTATTTATGTACAAGCAACAATTTTTTGTGTGTTGCTTGTGTATGTGGGAGGCTGTGGAAATTTTGAAAGCACTGCATGCCTTATGATTCTATTTGTGTTTTGATTGTACCCTTCCCGTCCAAGAGGAGGCTAGAGTTCAGAACTTAGAAGCTGATAACACGTCAAAAGCGCATGTTATGCTCACCGATGTAAGTCGTCCGTGTATGATTTTTCTTGGATATTCTTTCTTTTTTCATGGATGTTTAAGGCATACAGCATTTTGACTGTCGGTGCTAAATGAAAGTGCCAAATACTAATGACATTAAAAAAATCCTTTTCCATTCCTTTTTTGATTTCCTTTCTCTTAAAATGGGAAGTTGGGATTTGGCACTCCTACTAGATTATAATCATGCCCAGGAGATGCTTCTGCAGTGTCGAGCGCTTGACCGCTTTCAACTTGAAAGTTAATTGAAAGATTTTAAATATCAAACGATTACACGGATAAGTAAAAAAGGATAAAGATAAAAAGTTCTGGTAGGAATTAGCAAATTGTATCTTAATTAGCACACAAGCACTGGATGAATGCATATCTTGGTACAAATTCAAGATAAACGGCTCGGCCTGTTCTTGGCCTAATGGAAGCCAAGTTTGGTGTGGTTGGAGAAATTTCTAACATTCATTGCACTTTGAAGCTGTGACAAAAAGTTGACCGTCACTTTCTTAATTTCCATTTGCCATGTTCTAATTATAAATAACTATTTCCTATGAAGTAACTTAAGGAATTATCGGATCCGATTATATAAGCCATTGGACTGGTTTTTTTTTTTTTTTGCAGCATTTAAGAAAGCAAATCGCTACGCGCCTGTCTATTTCAGCAACAATGTTGCCATTTATGCTGATTTTG
Organism: Nymphaea colorata; assembly: GCF_008831285.2. Classification (NCBI taxonomy): domain Eukaryota; kingdom Viridiplantae; phylum Streptophyta; class Magnoliopsida; order Nymphaeales; family Nymphaeaceae; genus Nymphaea; species Nymphaea colorata. The sequence continues at coordinate 25,890,089 of NC_045138.2, forward strand.
GACAGAGTTTAAACTGGATCTGCTCTCTGCCAAAGAAGGGACATGTTACTCTTCGGAATCGAAAAAAAAAAAGGGATAAGTACCATTTCTTGTATGAAAATCTTAGTCAAAATTTTTAAACTTTAATTCGATCACTCTCATAAAAAATTTCTAACTCGTCCTCAAGTCTATCGTACAGCTCAAAGACTCATATCCATTTAATAAGTCACGCACTATTGCGTCTAAATGGTTCGGGTAGTATTAATCTACAATACATACATAAGTCTAAAACTGAATTTGATATGATTCAATGCCTAAAAGATGACGAATCCCAAGATCAAATTTTAACGTTTAAATCCCAGGAACCGCCCGCGAACCGCCAAGGTCGATGCACGGAACGAAATTCAAAGCATTCGAAAAAGCCGCCACGAAGTTTGCATGTTTGAACGCAGAGGGGAAGGAAAGAAATGAAAGTTTATGTAAAGGACTGACCTTTTGATATAATTCTAAACGCACACAAACTTCTTACATGAACCATGCTTTGGATCTAATTCCTGTTTTTAAGGCTTCAACATACAACCTGCTTGTGTCACAATGTTACCACCTGGTTTGGTGGTGTTCAAACTCAAAAAAAAGCTAGGAACTAAGATAACTAATCATTTAACAATTTTTTTTTATAAATCCTTTAAGGTTCATTATAAATTTTTAGATACGAGACTAAACTTACACTTAGATCTTATGCTCATATAAAAAATACGTACTCAAAGCTTGTTCCCCTATTGAGACGAGGCCCAAATGGCCCTAAAATGTGGGTCCTTTAACCATCATGTCAACAAGGATTGCTGTTGATGCTTGTCCCTCTTAAACATGGTTTGCATTCGAAACTACAAATATGAGATTGTTTTTTGAAATTTATGACAAGAGCAAGACTCTAAATGGGCATGTTCTCGAAAAGAAAAGAGTAGGCGCCTTTGGAAATGAAATTGGAGGGAAGCCCCAGAAGCGGGAGGAGAAGACGGAAAAGAAGGGGGAGAGGGCGCCCCTTAAATTTTCCTTCTCTTCGTTTCAAAATTTCAGGACTTGCGAAGATCCCAAAACCGGTTTTTCAAAGCTGCGAAACTTCGTTTCCCGGTGTTTTTCACCTTTCCCGCCACCGCCATTTCCTCTACTTCCCTCCGCCTTCGCCCCTTTCCCTGTGCATCTTCTCATTCTCTTCTGCTTACTTGCTAGAGCCACAGAGAGAGGGAGAGCGAGAGAGAGAGAGAGAGAGATGGACGAGAGGGAGGCTCATCACTCCAAGGGAGACTACAGATCGCCGTCGAAGCGGTTCCACGGCCTTCATCCTCTCAAGCGGTTCAAGCTTCTGCAGCAAGAAGAGGAAGAAGGAGAACATGGCAGGAAGCGGGACGCTAATCCCAGCATCACCACCACTACAACCTTCTGCCTTCCAGCCAAAAAGAGAATCTGGGCTCTTTATCAACCCCCCCAATTCGAATCTCCCTCCCCTTCTCCCCCGAAACGCCAGCGCCGCCCTTCTCAATCACCCATATCCAAGAACGCTCTCTTTCAGAGGCGCCCCACTTTCGATTCCGCCCCACAAAGAGAAGTAAAGAAGGAAAAAGGAGTAGTTCGTGAAGATGGCAGCGCCGACAGCAACGAGGAGCTGGAGGAGGAAGACGACGGCATAGTTTGCGACGTCTGCAAGAGTACCGACGGCGATCCCTCTGATCCCATCGTCCTCTGCGATGGCTGCGACGTCATGGTTCACGCCTCCTGCTACGGCGATCCCCTCGTCCGTGCTATCCCCGAAGGCGACTGGTTCTGCGCCAAATGCCAATCGCGCAACAGTTGCTCCAAGGAGCCGCCATCTTGCTGCCTCTGCCCGGCCGATCACGGCGCTCTCAAGCCCACCACCGACGGCAGGTGGGCTCACATTCTGTGCGCGCTTCTTGTTCCCGAAGTGTTCTTTAGGGACTCTGCGGGTAGGGAAGGCATCGACTGCTCCAACGTCCCGCGAAGGAGATGGGAAGGTCATTGCTATGTCTGCGACACTAACAAGGGCTCGGTCATCGAGTGCTCGGAGCCAAGATGCTCATCTGCCTTCCATGCTTCCTGTGGTTTGGAGAATGATCTGCACCTCGAGTACAAAGAAGAAAGAGCTGGTGGTCTCATCGTCGGCTTCTGCAAACTTCACACTCACCTCTGGAAGAAGGTAAATGAAGCCCTTTCCTTTGACATCTTTTCGATTTTCCGTTTGCCATTCGAGTTCGCTTCTTGTTTTAGCATGGTTGCCTACGGAGTTTGGTTTTTAAAGTCGATTCCCTGATTTAGAAGTTCTTTGAGATGGTAATTCATTTTCAGTCATGGTATACCAAGCAGATGAAGCAAGTCTCGTATGTTAGATTGCTCCATACCTTATCGGAAGTGTCAAACCTCTGAGGCCAACTTCTCTATAGCTTTGTCCGCTCATTTTCTAAGCTTTCAATCGCATGGTTTACCTTACATCACCCATATATGTGATGTTTTCGATCATGCCAAGGGTTTCTCGCACTGTCTGGGAAGCTCGTGTGGTATGCCATTTTTTAGTATCCCTTATCTTCAAGATTAACAATATAAGCCAACAAACTATGATAGCTTCTAGTACATCTTCTTAGCGCCTCAGATAGTTTCGCGTTTTGCCGCATTCAGATATTTTCTTTGAATCCTCCTACCAGATAACAGATTTCTCATTATATTAAATTTTGCATATTGACGTCCAGATCACGTTTGGAAGTTCAGTTCCATTTCAAAATTGAACCTTTTGTTGCACGATATGACTGAAAACTGATGAATATGGTAATAATATACGGAAATTTGGTTTATTTTTCTTGATAACCTTGAAATGATCCTGCTAACTTCTCCGCCAAAATGAACTATATAGATCACCTCTGTGCACTGTAAAGAGATTATGAAAGATGGAAGTCATTGCTGTAACTGCTGATGTGTCTGGGCGATGGTGTTGTTTGCAATTTGGCTTATATCTACTTTCCCTGAATTGTTGTTCTTGTTACGCTCGGTTCTAAACTGTCACCTTCTATTGCTGCAGCAACAACTGACTGGCAAGTTCAAGATAGTGCCCAGAGTCCAAGCAAAAGCCAAAGGCAGGCAACGGTAGGCGCGACGGGGTCTCTTTGCACATTCATGTTGCAAACGGCTTTGCCACGCTTTTAAGCATTTATTTGCTTTTCAAGGCAGAAAGTGACACTTTCATGTTCCCAGATGATTGAACTCACTGTAACGATGCATATAACTTCCAAGAGTCGGGTTCTCGTCTTTTGTTTTCAAAATTGGCATAGGCGGCCATGTTTTATCTATCGAAAGATCATAACATTTATTTGCTTATATGGTGACAGCATATCATTACACAATTCGGAAGGTCCGAATTAGGGTACAGAACATATTACTACACGTAGTATCCACAAAGTGAAGCCAATCTCCTAGAGATCTTTGAGCAGCATATTCAATTGCAGATGAAATTGAGAGAGAATCTCGATAGAAGTTCTGGTATGCTGGAAATTATGGGGCCATAAGTCTGCAAAAATGAAGTGCAAAATTCGTGAGAGACAAAATGGCAGCTCCCAAGAGTAGAGAGCGAGAGAGACATATGCCACCCAATTATCGATCAAATAATTGATATTCGATTTCATAATTTTGGCAGCTCTCAAGAGTAGAATCATTGGTACCTTGGCGTTGTCATGAAGCTGGAAGAGTGGAACTGCAAGTAACTTCATGTTTTTAGGAACTTTCAATGTCTGACTTGCAGAGTGCTTAACCAAGAACAATTTCAAGCATTCCTGTAAGAGAAACAGTAACGAGGATCAAATGATTCAAATCTAAATGCCGAACTCTGCAGTTGTGTTGGTTTCTTCACCTTTGGCATCTTTGCGTGAGATGGGCAATAAGGAAGCATGATGGTATCATAACCAGTCCTCCACCACATGCCAACGCATTCTTCTACCTGATTATATGAAATTTAAAAAAACACTACACGTTGAATATGACAATAAAAGCCAACAAGAACAAAGAACGGGCTGCCACAGCAGAATAAACCACATGCTTATATTATCCTCTTCAGATCCAGGTATATACTTTACTTTAAAGAGTAAGGATAGTGTAATCAAATTGAAAAGGTGAATAGTACATTATCGTAGCCATACTCAAGCTATTAACCTATAGTAATGCTTATCCTCATTGCAGAAAACCAACGAGGGAGTTACCTGCCACTCCTTCTCTGGGTCAACCGTATCAGGAGAGAGCTTGCTTGATAACTTGCGCTTTAATCCTTCAATTTCTAAGAAAAGTATGCAGTCACTGCTCATTCAGTTCACCAATCTAAAAAAAAACTCCCTGATGAAAAAAAAGTTTGTTCTATGCCATGTTGCAGTAAAACATATGAGTGGCAGCAAAATAGCCATAACTTTGTAAAACACTGAGAAATTTAGACCAGAAAGCAACAAAATATGACCTAAAAATTCATCTTATTTAAGTAACTTTTGCAAGAGAAACTTATTATTTTCCAATTTCAGACTAGAACTGATTTACCTGTTTCACCAGGCCTTAGACGGCCACCAGGCAGCCTGAAGAAAGAATTTCTTACTTGCAGAACCAACACATGAGGATGTTTGAACTGCTCGACCTATTACATCATCCATATTTTGATCAATAGAAAGGGAAAGAAATAGAGTGCACAGGAAAAGGGAGAAAAGGTTAGGTGCACATATTTGTCAAAAATGTTGAAGAAACCAATTTGTATACAAAAGACACTATTAATCTGATTGCAAAATTGTGTGGAAAGCAAAGCAGAAATGCTATCTGAAATCCCTACAGCATGTTCAGCAGTGGACTATAATGGTGTCCTATATCCAACATTACTCGTAGAAATGATTCTCTCCTCGCCAATACTGCAACGGACATTCCTAAAATGCTTTAAGTTGCATAAGAGTTTTTCATTCCTGGAAGAAGGAACTGTTTACACTTTTTACCCCAATAGATGCCATACGGTGAACTAGTTTCAAATAAAAATTTCCCACTTCAAGCAACAAAATCATGGTTTATACAGCCCATTTATTTTGATTTCTTCCATGCCTTTTCTGCATTCTTTTGCTCCTATCCTATAGCTGGATTATTTTATGGCACTTCATCTTTCTTTACATGCAAGAGAAGAGTTGTTGATGAGGACTTAAACTACTAAATCTACATTACCAGGACAAGATGCAACCATTGAAGGACATTTGATTTCTCTTCCTAAGAATGCCAGGAATGGAATGTTCTGTTCCTGGTTTCCTAGAGACTAGAAGAACAAATGAGGCAATGGCCACTAAACTCAACATGGATCATCTATTTCCTTGACTGCAGAACATGCGCCAACACACCCTGCATTGAACATCCTCCTAGTGTGAGACATACACATGCAGTGTTGGACACGTTCAGAAAGTAAGAACGACGGCCCTTAAATAAATTTTCTAGTTCTCTGCCTCTGTTTCAGCAGTCATTTTTGTTTTGTTTGCAACTTATATACTGCCCTTTGTCTTAATGCCTTTAATGTACAGATTCTGTCAATTAAAGTTGTTTACTAAACATAACACAAACTATTTTTCCCATAAAAATTGTGTTGGCTTGGCTCACGGTTGTTGCGTTGGTTTGTTGCATTATTTGTAAAGTATCCGTTTCTCAGATGCCTCTCTATCCTACGTCCAAACAACTTGTCAGTTAGATCTTTCATTATACTCAGGAACTTGTGAAATTACAATCACAGAGCCAAGAATAAGCAGGTGGGAACGAGAAAGATTCATGCAACTACGGTCTAGAACAGGAAGGAAAAACCATCTCCTGCTATGTACCCCGGAAGACAGTGAACAGAAATTATGCAGAAACGAGCATAAGCAGCACAGGCCTGAAAGAACATAGACATCCCAATCGCGGAACGATTTCCCGAAGAAAGATATCAACCTTCTCTTGGTGTGAAAAGGAAACTCATACACTGATCATCCGTCACATCAACATGATAGAAATAAAAAACCAGTCGAGTTAACCATTACTAACCAGAATTATCCCCTCCACGCATCTTCTCAATCCATCTCTCATAAAACTGATACACAACAAGTAAAAACTAATTAGCTTGACCCAAGAGAAAAGGATCGCGTCTTCTGCAGATTGGCAGTGCAAATACGCATAGAATTTAAACTGTGGTCGACCAAAGAGGAAGAAGAATCGTATAAAAGTACCCTACAGTATATTCCGCACTATTGACATAACGGTTCCAACCAAACACACAATATAGAACAACGCATAAATCAAGAAACTCGTTATTTGATATATTTCTGGGTACTTGAAGAGAGTTGACAGAAAAGAGAGACTAACAAATAACAAAAATCATGGGCAGCTCATGATTAAACAGAGAGAGAGAGAGTAGTTGATGAAGGAAACCTCACTTGGATTTCATCCTGAGGATCCTGTCCGACAAGAACTCGTCCTTCTCTTTCTTTGGTTCCTTGGAGCCGAAGTAGTAGGAGGTCAATGGGTAGACGTCCGCAATTTTCCCAGGCTCCATAGCTCTCCTTCTCTCTCTCTCTCTTTTGCTCTAGAGTCTGAAGTGCGGTTTAGTAACAGAGAAATGGTTCAAATATTGGATCAGGGAAGAAGTTATCAAACGTGGCATAAGACGCGCGATCTCTATCGCGTTGGTGTCTCGTTGTCGAGGAGACGAAGGTGGAGGGCGCGGCAACAGTCCAAAAGTCAAGCCTCTCTCCGAGCTTCTGGAATTTCTTTTGATTAAAAGAAACCAATTTTTTGGTGTGCCTTCGAGAATCCGAGCATAGAGAGTTTGCGTAAGTCCACACAAAGGTGTTATCAGCCTGAAAGAAAAAAAGCAAAAGAATTTCTTTTTTAGATTTGTTACAGAAAAATTCGCTTGATTTATTAAATTATCCTGGCTTCCAACGCTTCCATGAATTTGATGTGGTATTCTTTTGTTTATGTGATAAAAACATTCACCTTAACATTCACGATTCATCAAACTAAGAATCATCATAGGTAATTTACACACTTAAAATCCTCATTTTACTTTTTCAGATTGAAAAAAGATTTAATCTAAGTTTAGAATAGAAAAGTCTGATTAAATCCATGATTTTCAAACCTTAAGGATTTTACATAAGGAGCAATCAAACGCCTCATAAAGTTCTCGGGTGTGCTGAGGCGACACCATTGAATGTTCTTTGAGTGGTAAAACATAGTTTTTCTCTGAAAAACAACATTTAAAACGTATTTAGGCAGCAATCGAAACTAAGCTTTTGAAGATTTAGCCTCGCATTTTCAAAAGGGCATAAATAACTTAGCTTGCCTCATGTTTTTCATATAAGATTTCATCTTCCTCATATCCCCCAAGTATTCACAAAAGTTGTTTTTACAAGATGACATTTTAAGCTCTCAGCCATACACAACCATAAAAATTAAAATTTTCAATCTAAATTATTCCCAGTAGCACGCAGAAGTTTCTGCAGCGGCAGAGTCATACATGCGATTCATGGCCACAAACTCAAAGAGATATTTATTTGGCAAGAATTATTAAAAGTTCAATAGTTTGTCGTTGCTTATAATATACGTACAAAAGATGTCCTATTAACACATTACTATTCATTCACAAGATGAACATGCCGTGGTAGACCTGACATATTAAAATAATATCTCTATCTTGCAGTTCCTTTGTTAGGCGAAATGCTCCTTTCATGTTGGATTTTCTGGACTAATCTTATCGAATGACTCTAGATTCTTCTGCCATTTCTCACCATCCTGCCGGCAAAATTGTTTGAAGGTCCTTTTACTCACTATTTGATTTCATTAATGGCTCTTCCCACCCAAAAGGAATATTATTTGATATTGGCATCTGTCGTCCAATATCTCTAAGTGGTTCTATATAGATCGTGATTAAGGAATAGCTTTCAACATTAGACATCTCAAGGTGATTCTACATAGGTTTCAATTTAGGATGAAGTTACTTCAAAGAGGCCGAAGCTTCTCTCTTTTTTCTCCTCATTCCTAGGTTCAGGACTGTTTCATAATCTGGGTGGGGAGTGGGGTACCCGTGAAGTAAATGTCGTGTATCTACCATTTGTAGTTCAAGAAAATAGCGCCCATGAGAATGGAATTGATGATTGATAGTTCACCATTCTGTCAGCCCGACCAGCTACACTATACTCCTTGAGGCCGGTGGACAGGGGTTGTAAATAAGTAAAAAAAAAAAAAACACATGGAAAGCGTTGTTTGGATATTATATCAAAAAGATGGAAATGGCAATGCCACTTCTTTGTTGGTTCTTGATTTACATTAAAAGGATTTCTTTGTGTATTAAACATATGCCAAATGTTTTTCAAAGTTGTCTTCACTGGAAAATGCATTGCACAATATTATGTTTGTAATGAAATATATTCAATTTTGATCCGCTTTGAGCAAATCCAAGTACTCCTAGCTTTCTTGTGGCTTCACTGGTTTAGATCAGAGAAATAATGAAAGTCATCATGCCAAATCATATTTTGCATGATTATATCATTTTTATTTGTTGTGATGGTTAATCTCCTACACCTCCCCCACTGTGCTTGAAGGAAGAATTAAAATAAGTAGAGCTTTGGAGTAATTTATGAATATATGAAAATCTTTGAGTGTCTATTGATTGTTATAAGTATTTCCTTTTGTTTTTGTGTCACCATTGTATTGGTGTTGTTGGTGCTATCATCCAAAGCTGTCTGTTCAGTTTTACAAAGAGATTCATCCATATTTTTTACCTGCTAATTTCACAAATGTTCACATACACAGTGTCTGTTAGAGAGAGAGAGAGAGAGAGAGAGAGAGAGAGAATTACCCATATGAAAAAAAGAAGAATTAAAGGACCATGCTTGCTATGAGACCCATCTTTAGAAATCAGGAACCAAGCTTGATTAACCTGTTTGTTATTTCTCCTACTGTCTTTTCCCATACATTTCATCTTTGTAGAGGTGAAGCCAAAAAATTTTATCTAAGAGGGACGCTATCATTTATAAAAATTTATAGGAAGGCGTAAAGGATATATATATATATATATATATATAATCACAAATTATTTTGTCATTTTTTAAAATTTCAAAGGAGAGAAGGGGGGATTAAACCTGCAGAATTACCTGCTGCTAACGATGGCAATGCTTAACATCAAGGGGCGAGCCTTTTTCCGACTGACAGTCTAAATAAATGAACTTTGTCTGGTTGCGCGCCCAAGTTTAACTAAGAGGGAGTTTGAATGACTCTGAACTGAGACCAAATTTTATTCAAGATCTTGAGATCTGTGAGATACATGGTTTTCAACAGGGATTATAAATCCCCTGTTCGAAATACCTGAATTACATTCCTCTATTGATCCTTGATTCGTAGATCTGGAGTTAGACCCTTCCACTGACTATACATCCTCGGGCTTGAAAGTAAATGGTAATCTTAAATCCATGTTTGGGCAAAACAGACCCCCAAAAATTTGAGATTTGGGGTAATCAAGCACGCCTTAATGTTGTGTTTGATTACCTTGAATCTTAGATCCAAGGTGATTCAAGATCTTAAGATACTAACTTCATTGCTTATAGGTCTTTGATTTCCAACAAGGATCTAAGGTTCCATGTTTGAAAGATGCAAGCGTTACATCATGCAATAAGCAAACTTTGCATCTCGAAATCAACCCCTTTCCTCTGACTTAAAACCTGTCGATTTAAGGCATAATGGTGATCTTAAACCTACAGTACTTAGATCTGTAGCTTGTTAGAACCATGGGTTTAAGTTGGATGGGAGCCTGTTCAAGCGGACCCAGGATAATCTAACGCTCCCTTATGTCTAACAAGGCAGTTTCTTACCTTTCATGAAGTTCGGATGGGTCGATTTCACATTAAAATTCATTACATTAGCAGACAGCAGACTTGAGAATCAAGGATTTAAGATCCCCATTATTCTCCAAATCTGTAAATCTCTGGTCAGATGAAAGAGAGGAGGGTGTTGCTTTCACTTGATTAGATCCCTGAAGATTCATGAACTAAACTTGGAATTCATGGATTTTTCCCACCAGATGATCGGTCATCAATTTGGCATCCTAAAATATAAGATCCCACCAACGTCCCGCATCACCAAGCAGATGCCCCTTAAGGTGTCCTTGACATTACTGGAATCAACATTATTCTGCAGGACATGGCTGTGATTCATAAGGAAGGACATTGTGCTGGTACTCTGCAACTCATCTATCGATAAAGTTGCCTTATCTTAGACTGAGGTACTGATGATGGTAGTAGAGAAGTACCACTTAGAGGGAAAGAGAGAACCGAGTTCTTGATATTTGAAACTCTTTACAGGAGTAGGCACAACTTTTCACAGGATAGACAAAGAAACGATCGGTTTTGAATTTTTTTTATTAACAACCAGAAATACAAAAGAAGGCAGTTAAATGAAAGAAATTCAAAACTTTTTTTATCTCTGCACTTTGATGGAATGTGGGATTAGGTTGTCCCAAACTCCTGCCTTATTAAAGGGCCTTCAGTGAAGACTCATAGCAGCTGTGCATGTAAGAAGACCTTGGTCTGTCTGCTTTATTCTCTTCTTCTTGATCTTCTTCGAGTGCTGAACAGGCACTTTTTATCATAAGAAATTGAGCACCTTTGCTGTAAAAATTTCCATTACAACTACTGTGTTCTGTAGTTTTGAACTCTGAGATTCTTTAGCTGTACTTAACCTGATTCAAACCCAATTTTCTATGAACTCAGCTGATCTGCAGATGAGCCATTTACACGTATATCAATAGCAGACCTGCCAAGGTGATCATCATTGGATGCCTTTTATTCCGAATAATTGCAACGGAAACCGTGCAAAGCTTGGGAAAATATTTCTTGAATAGGGCAAGCACCCCTTCCCTTTTTTACTCTTTTGAGCAGCAAAGTGCAAAGAAGTGATGCTTTAATTCAATGGCTTTCTTTTTATACAACCTTAGTGAGCAAGTTTTCATCAATCATTAGGGCATTCCCACCAAGAGATTCTCTTGTTTTATTTAATCTTCACCGTACACTCGACCAAGATGGCCATGGGCTCTACTTTTTATGGCTATTCATGAGTAAGAAATCAGTGATATATATGATGCATGGTCTATGGGGATTTGGAATATAAGCATCCATGGGATTACATACAATATGATATATCTGCCCTTAACAAGGCCAAGATCAATGACAGGAATATATGAGAGAAAGATATCGAACATCTTAGCTTGAACTTAGAGCTGCGATACGCTGTTCATAGTCGGCAATCCTGCTAGAGATCCTCGAACGTCATCATCTTCTCTATTTTTCTGTTTCATGGAAGAGCTTCACATGCAGGGTCATCTTGGCTTAGCTTAAGAGAGAAGATATTCACTACCATATTTGAACGTCAGACATGGAACAAACACAATCAAGTATTCGTCATTTGGAGGAACAACACTGGCGTCTTGCTTCGACATGTATGCTCCACCACCAGCACGGCGAGCTCGAACTCCGAGATCTGTGGTTATGCCAACCCCATTAGTGATATTTCTTTAATATTTGCTTCCTAATCGAGGTTGGTGTTAATGAATCCACTTCATTAATGCATCCACTACAACGGGTTTTTCTTTTGGGGGAAAGGTGAAAAGAAGTTGACATTCAATAGTGTTTAGGATTACAAACTTCTGCTCTTTCTCTCTCTAACTTAGCTGCAATCCTTATAGTAGTTAAACAGATAATGTCTCCTGGCGACTCCTCAGCACAAAAGAAGATATGATCTCGGGGGTCCATGGCTTCCATACATGCTACCTTCTCACCCAACGTCCCCTTTACAAAAGAGCCAGAAACAAGTGCCTGTAATTATGGTTTCTACAGACAGCCATGAAAAAAATTATTCCATATGTAAAAAGATCAAAACAATACAATATTTTCAATGTCGGGAAGTAGGTGGGACTTGGCCAAGTTGACGATTCCCGCTGCAACTGGTTTTCAGGAACGCTGTCTGACCAAGGCCAGGAAGTCCCAGTTTTTCCTAATTTGAGTTTTTCACGAGCTTGATCATATTTCAGGTTAGGTCCAGGCATGCAAGACCTTGATTTTGTTGGTTTTTGTTTGAAAAAGAAGAGGTTCTTGAATTCGTGCTAAGAAAATGTGTGCTGATGATATGGTAATAATATGGAGTGCATATATGTCACACATGATCACCTGCATGGTTATCATATTCAAGGCAGGACTCCCCACGCAACTATCTGGAACTTGGTGCAGGGAGCCAGGGACATTGTGATTCCAATTCACATTTTTATATGTTCTGTACTTTGCATTGGAAACATCTCTGTGTGCAGTGTGTGTGTGTATATATATATATATATATATACACACAAGCAATTTAGCCGCCTGTTTATGCAACTAAGAGAGCTGCATCGCATTCGTTCCTCTTTTGCTTTTGCCAATCACTATAAACTATGGGCACGAGAACTATATATATATATATATATATATATATATATATATGGTTGTTAAGTTGGCATGATGAGTAACACAAAAATGAAAAAGCATTGCAGCATTATTGCAAAGTAAAGTAGTAAACATCCCCCTCTTTATTGTAGTGCAAATTAAGTACTCTTAGTGGAAGGACTACTTAGGATATAGAACCAATTTTGTGCCATGTAGGGCCACCATTGCTTCTTCTTCCCTCATTTTCATCCAATCGCGGTGCGCCACCTCGAGCGCACCCGTCCGGCACGTCCACGTCGTCGTCGACGAAATGACAAAGGGGTTTCCAGGTCTTGAGAAGAACTTAGTCAATATGTATGAGCTTTCATTAAAGAATGCATCCACAAAGCTGAATATTAGGGAAAAGACGCCAATTAAGAGACATAAGTGAGTATTAAAGTGTGTTCACATATCAGAATATTGACTATGAGGTTGGTAGCTCTGTGAAGAAAGGCATATTATGAAAGTGAAGTGCTGAATTTGTCTGCCTTTCTTCTAAAGCTTCCAAATGATCACCAATATAAAAACGAGCAGAATGCAAGGGAAAGGCACAGTTTAGGGTTTATGAATGATAAAAGAACTCCGGTGAAAGGAAGTGGGGATGACCCACGGATCACACCCTCTTTCCGTCGAATCCCCTAAACTAAGGCCAACTTAATGCCCGAACGAATAAACTAGGGAATAAATACAGATTTTAAGTGGTATGTACACATGATGATAATAAACAATCGAAATTTGAATAACCGGGGACTCACTGTACTCGTGGTACCAATAAATAATATTTGAGATCCAAAACTTAAGGTCTAAATCAAATAATGGAAGCAAGACAATGCAACAGGAGAGGATGAAATTAAATAGTGTAAGGTTTTAATATATATATATATATATTATACCTAATAGGTCTACTCCGGTTCACAAAGATCCGAAACATCTTGTCATGATCTCACCTTTTACGGTTCAGGAAAATGACACCCACAAGAATCGAACATGCAATATGCCTACTATACTCCTGTCTGTCGGACTAGCTAAACTTCCCACACGGCCTACATGTAAAGATAAACGGATCTGAATCTCAATTGAACCAGGTAGAGAGTTTAAGTGACTGAATCTGAATCTCAAGCCCGATAAAGATCGGACCTGATTATACATAAACTTCAGGTCCTACTCTTTGTCAGATTTGCATTCGGTTTAAAAAATTCAAGTCCAAGCCTGAAGTTCCAATCAAATCGGATCTATTAAAAAGCAGACCCGGGACGAGCTTGAACTATTTACGTCCCCACTTAGCTCTACTGTCATTATGGAATCTAGATATTGAATCTGAACACAGCCACAGCAAACTCTGGACCGGGTCTAATGGGCACCCAAATCCAAACAGAATCCAAACCATTTATATCCATAAGCCATGCTTAATTTGCTTGAATGGATCTGAATCCAGGATGAAATGGTAGATGTTGGATCTGAACAATTACAAAAGAGGCTTTTGGAGTGTAGCAATAATTCACCTGTACCGGGTCATGTCAACCAACAAAGATGGGACCTTCTTGAGCCCCAAAACATTCACCAGCTGCTTCTCTTCTTTTCATCATGCAATCTCCAAAATATTCTCCTTTCTCAAAAAAAAAATGTATTTTTTTCTTTTCTTTTTTCCCATATGGTATCTTAAAAGTCCATGCCTACCCATTTAAAAGGCTGGGATTCATCACATCTGGTGGGTCTAATGTGGATCTGATACTTGAGGTACTGATACCAAATCCGAACCCGGCCCAATCAGACCAAAAAACACATGCAGCTGTCTCTTTTAGGGATTATGTAGACCAGATCCGAAATCTATGTGGTAAAGTTAACGCTGAAAGTTTTTAAATCCGAATCAGATATCATAATGGGACCTGGATCCGGCCCCCCTATGCTGATCCTGGATTTGAGAAAACAAATGCTTGATGAAAAAGTGGTTTCCGTCTGATTTCGCTTTAGTTTAATCACATGTGGCTTTTGGATTCATTGATAGAGGCAGATCTGGTCGGATGATTATAAATATACTATTTCAAAATTTATTTACCAGTTGGTTCATGTGCTTGTGTAGTGCTCAGACCTAGCCAGATGCTTTAGTTGGACCCAGATCTCATGTTAGGGGGAGGCCGGCTTCTACCACTGTTGTGAAAATCGGAAACTGAATCGAATCGGCCGAGCCGCGGATTCAGTGAAACAGAAAGGCTCATGCTAGGCCTGCTTGAACTGATGAGCTCTAACAATTCCGTGAGGTCAATTGCCCACACATAACTCACACCTACTACCTCAACCCGCAATCGAATCGGTGAATTGACCGATTCGAGCTGGGAAGGTCAACTCTGCTGCGCCAATGGTGATCCACATAAAGAAGCTAAAAAGTTGCTGCAACGTGCTGGTCTGGTCCTCAACTGGCGCTCCCAATTATAAAAAGGTGACCGATCTTACCTTTCCATAAAGGAAAGAGCCGTAGGCAAATTTATATATCTATATATCTCCACCCATGTGGTTGCTTGTGATACCAACATATACGCTTGTTTACTGTAAACTCAACTTGAGAGAAAAAAAAAAAATCCCATCCATTTCTTCTCACGAATTCCCTGATATTGACAAGAATCTTGTGGAGTTTAATGCTGAGTTTCTTCAGTTTTGTGTGAAATATGATGGGGAAGCTCTTTCGTAGCAAAAAGAAGGAAAGATGACATTATATGCTTCGTGATATTTTCTTATGAAAACAAACAAAGCTCTTAAGATTTTTGAGTAATCAAGTGAGCAAATTGAAAAGGGTAGACTTAACTTCAGCGTTTAATGTTTTGAATTGATTAAAATGGTGAACGTAAGCTCAGACTATGTCCTTATTTAAGATATAAGTGAACTCTAGTCAATTGCTTCTGTAAGATATCACATTATTTACTATAGGGGGACATTTAATTTTCTACTAAAGTCAAAGCTGGGTATTGTCATCAAGAGACTTCCTTCCTCATGATGTCGCACTACATGCATGCATGCACACACACATACATATATATATATACATATATTCACATATACACGTGCAGGTGAACACTGAAAAAACTGACGCGTGTGCGGATGCTAGCATGCAGCCATAACTAGGAACGTGGTGTTCCATAGGTGGCGAGGTTTTTATTTTGTTTTTATGCTCCACGTAAAGGAACAACAAATTAATAACCTTTCAGTGGGCGGGCGGAGGCACATGTGAGCTTGTATAGGCAACTGTCCGCATAGACCTATATAAATTGCTCATTAATTTACCAAGGCATCATAACTATTTACTTATTTATACATCGATTGCCTTTTAAAAGTTTACAATTTGAAGTGTTAGTGTCCTTCGGCCTAACATATTAGATTGCTACCCATTTTATATTACAAAGTCGTGCGACTGTAAGAGCTTTTCATCTAATTAAAAATATTCCATTATGTGGTTCATTTTCTTAGACGACTCAACGAGATGAAACCAAGTTATTTCATCGAGTATTTTGGGCTGACTTGAGGTAATATAAAAGAATTGAAGGAGGCTCCTCAAGATGCATCACATGTAGAACCTGAGGTTAAAGAATAAATAAATAAGAGTGCGAACTGTCGTTCTGCAAAAAGAGTACATGAAATTTGAAGGCATTAGGTGACACTCCTCCCTGCGCCCTATACTCATAGCAATTTGGGACATTTTATGTAGAGTGCAAGACCAAGCGCACATATCCCAAAGCACCAGCTATTTCAATGATATAATATTGCATACACCAAAAGACTCATTTACTAGGAATATAATAGCTCAATGGCGTCACATCTCTCAATAATGTAACATTCAAAAAAAAAAAAAGGCGTTCATTAATTTTTCCAAGGTGAATAAAAAAAAGCGAACTTTTGCCTTTGAACTTGCTAGACCAAGTTTCATTTTTCTTACACTATTCTTCGTTTTATACACAAGCTTGCCAAGATTTTACTTTACAAATCAAAGAGAAGTCTTTCCATGGTTAGTTAGTACTGCTGCACATTGATGAACTTTTAACCTCTTTGGATGAAGAAGGTGTTAACAGTCCACTGCTCGAAGAAGACCCAAAATGGCCTTTCCCCGCCAATTTTCTCTTCCTCTCTGAGGTTTTGGGCTGCGTACGTGAGGTCACGATCCCATTTTTTATGGTACAAAAGAATAGCGCCCACAAGAATCGAACAAGTAACCTGTCTTCTACACACCCTTTTAACCCCTTGAAATTTTCTGTTGTTCACTAAAAGATTATACCAATCTGTCACCTTGTGGTATGGGGATGTCGTTCATGGCCGATTTTGAAGTTGTGACGTTTAAAGTGATAGGCACAAGTCGTCCTGCCAGACGAGCAGTGTCCTTTGGGCAGATGTTTGAGAAGATGGAACATAAAATTTGGGTCCACATATTAACAAGCAGTGTAAATGGGCCTTTGGCTACATTTTTTTTTAATGTTTATTTAAAAGAAACCACGTTGGGTGTAAAACCCCAAAAACCATATTAATTTGATACTTGCATGTAAAACTTTTTTTTTATGCATAAAAATTCACAGTATGTGGCCCCTTCCTTGGTCCATGCTGGGTGGAGGCTCATAAATTTTGAACCTTCTTCACCTCGCAGTCACAATCTACTCACCCCGCCCCGCACATTAAGACATGTTTGGTTCGGTTTAGAGATGTTAATGGATCATATTTAAACTGCTTTAAAAAGTCGGACAAAAAAAAAAAACTTTTCAATTAAGAAATTGCATCAGATTCAGTTTTTTAAATGTCATCTGGTCGAATTCAGATTTGAATTATAGTTCAAATAAATATTCTATTGAATAATAAACCTCAATAATATAATATGGCCAGTTAAAATTTTCTACATCCAATATCCATATATTTTGAAAGTCGGTTCTTAATGTACCCAATATCAAATTAGAACATATGATAAGTAAGCCCTCCAGGGCTCGCAGGTGTATTTTGATCGGATGGTTAATTTCAAGTTGAAGTTCGGCTGGAATGACGTTTGAAGTAATCCAAACTCCTCGTCTATCATCTCACCAATCATTAAGTGAAGTGACATTAGTGAGCACTTGGATGTGCTTATTGAAACAAATTCCAAAGTGAGATTGGATTTTTCAAAGATTGGAATGGAATCTTCTTTCTTTCTTTCTTTTTCAAAAGTAAGTAGTTATAAAAGAAAAATGAAAAAAGTGAAAAAGTCATCAGATATGTAGGAAAATTAAAAGCTAATGGCTATCTCTATAGCAAGATGAATTTTTTTTAAAAAAAATTGTTTCACTAAAACTTGTTGAAAAATGTGCATCTGATTGTTAAAAACTCCTAAGCAACTAATAGTTACTAATGCACCTTTTTTTGATGATTTTCAATGATATAAAATTTAAAAAAGACCATCCAACTAGAGAAATAACCAGTTAATTTTAATTCAAGCATATATATACTGTCACTTAAAACATCATAAATCATTGCTAATAAGAATATAAATTGTCACTAAACTGTAAACATCGTTAATCTCTTTTTTTTTTGTCATATGAAAATATCCGACAGCCAGATTATTATCCATATATATAGCAAAATCAAATTATAACTTGTCACTTAAAACATCATAAATCATTGCTTGAATAACAATATAAATTGTCACTAGAACTGTAAACATCGGTAATGTCCTTTTTTAATTTTTTTTGTCATCTGATAATATCCGATGGCCAGATGACTATATATATATATATATATATATATAGCAAAATCTGACAATATATATATATATTTTAATTTGTTTTTCCTCTTTGTAAAACACTGCGTTATAACAATCATATAGCTGATCCATACCAAATCTATTTCAATTCGATTTAAGGGTGTCATGTCTCTGTTTTCTCTAATTCTGTAATATATTTTAAGAACGATTTATTTATATTTATTTTTGTGCATTTTTCTTTAATTTAAAAATATTAATAAGAAAACGGCGATGAGAGGATCAGAGAACCGAGGGAAAACTTATCCACACATTTTGGCCGCCCCACATAAAATGGCGGCAGGAAAAGGATGTACATCAAACGCGTCTTACTTTTACGTTCCCAAGAAACGTCTAATGCGAAGACCTTCTTGTGGTCCAGCGTTTGCTTCCTCGACAAAAGCCGAAAACAAGAAAAATGAAAATTTTTGATATCTTAGGCATTTTACGAATGCAAAAGTCCAAAACAGTCCGATCATTCAATATGATTAGTACAGGTGAATCCGACAACTCCGCTGGACCATTTCTAGTTGTCGACAGTGCTCAAAGAACCATTAATGTGTGGATATATATTTATGCATTCAACATAATGAAGGTTCAATATTGAAACAAAAATGTATGAAAATGAACAAAGTTCGCATTTATGTCGATAGAAATACTGTATAAAAGCGATGATAGAGGTTAAAAAACAATTACGATCCAATTTGAGTTGAATCCTGAAGGTTTACAGAAGTTTAAATCTGCTCAAATCTTTATAATTTTTTATCTGCTATCAGAAATGTGCATTCGCCGTTTTACTCCCTTTTAGTTTTCTTTCTAAGATGACCTTCATCGCGTCCCCCGAACATAAAATTTCTCCCTTCCAGGCTTCGGCTTCCAGTCTGTGCTTGCTTCCATCAGGAGGAGTCTGCAGATCAAAGCAACTCTGATCTCTCTCCCTCTCTCTCTAATAATACTGGTTAATATATTAACCTTCATCTCTTTTTCTTTCTTCATTCCATGTGATGCATGTTATCTACCATCTAACTCCTCTCCCCCTCTCTCTCTCTCTCTCCATAGCGAAAGGCTAAAAGTAAAAGAAATAAAAATGAAGAACAGCAAAGCGCCAACTTCTTTGGTCATCTGCAAATGGTGTTAAAATATAATCACCTCCGCTCACATGCTTCCTTTCTCCATCTAAGAACAAAAGTAACGCCATGGCAAATTAATTAAGAGGAGGAAGAAGAAAGACCCCACTGTTACCGCACCTTCCCCTTTTCTTATTATCTATAAAAATGTTTCATGAACAACAGTTCTTTCTCTCTCTCTCTCTCTCTGAATCTGCGGGAAAAAGAGACGAAAATAAAAAAGAAAATAGAAAAGGACACAACCACGACATCTTGTTTAAATCAATCGCTCCATACACGTCCTACCCTCCACATGCTCCCTCTCTCACTGGACATAATACAATCGCTTCCATCTTGTTTGCTTGCTCTCTCTCTCTCTCCCTCTCTGCAATGAGCTAGCTGTTTCTTGGATCCGGAGAATCTGGGTGTTGAAGTGTATAAAGAAAACTTGATGGGTATCCGCGCTTTGTTCTTCTCAACCTCATCCGGTTTCTAATGCCTTTGCAAAATCCATGGAAGAGAAGCGTGCGTCCCTCCCATCAGTATCCCTCTCTCACTTCTTCTTCTTCTTCCTGTTTCTTTCATTGGAATTCTTCGTCATAGAATCGCTGAATCCAGAAGGGCAGGCTCTCCTTGCATGGAAGAACAGCCTGAACGGATCAACTGAAGGTCTCCGTGATTGGAACCCTGTTGATCGCGACCCTTGCAAGTGGTACGGCATCCTCTGCAATGCCAATGGAGAAGTAATCAAGGTGAGTCTGAGGTCTCTCCCACTTCATGGCCCTTTGCCTTCTGGCTTGTCTGCCCTCAAATCCCTGCAGACCTTGATTCTCACAGGCGCCAACCTCACGGGATCCATCCCAAGAGAGTTTGGTGACTTCTCACAGCTGACCTTCCTGGACCTCAGCCACAATGGGGTCAATGGTGCCATCCCAACTGAAATTTGCAGGCTCACAAGGCTAGAAAAACTGTACTTGAATTCAAATTTCTTAGAAGGACCAATCCCTGCTGATATTGGCAACCTCACCAGTCTGTCATGGCTTATTCTCTACGACAACCAGTTGAATGGTGTGGTGCCTTCCAGCATAGGAAACTTGAAGAATTTGACTGTCTTCAGAGCCGGTGGGAATGCAAACCTGCAAGGTCCACTTCCTGCTGAGATTGGCAACTGTACGGAGCTTACCATGTTGGGCTTGGCTGAAACCAGCATCACTGGCCCCCTGCCCACAACTCTTGGCCAGCTTAAAAATCTGCAGACCCTTGCCATCTACACAGCCATGTTGTCAGGCCCAATACCAAAAGAGTTGGGAGATTGTCCTCAGCTTGACAGCATCTACCTTTACGAGAACTCCTTATCAGGTTCAATTCCTAGAGAGTTGGGTAGGCTCTCAAACCTTCAAAACCTGCTGCTATGGCAGAACAGCCTGGTTGGTACCATCCCGCCCGAAATCAGCAACTGTTCTTCATTGGTTGTCATTGATTTG
The DNA here is from genome assembly GCF_008831285.2 of Nymphaea colorata. NCBI lineage: Eukaryota > Viridiplantae > Streptophyta > Magnoliopsida > Nymphaeales > Nymphaeaceae > Nymphaea > Nymphaea colorata. Next base: position 25,910,937 of record NC_045138.2, read on the forward strand.
TCGATGAACACTCTAACAGGAAGCATCCCTCAAAATTTTGGGAATTTGGCCAACCTTGAAGAGATCCTCTTGAGCTCCAATCAAATCTCAGGCTCTCTGCCCTCAAGCCTTGTTAAATGCACTGCTCTAACTCATATCGAGGTGGATAACAATGAGATTACAGGTCAGATACCTCCAGAGTTGGGAACTCTGAAGAATCTAACTTTGCTTTATCTGTGGGAAAACAAAATTGAAGGGACTATCCCATCCACGCTTGCTGATTGTGAAAATTTGGAGGCACTTGATCTTTCCCAGAATAATCTTGTTGGGCCCATCCCCAAACAGATATTTTCATTGAAAAACCTTACAAAGTTGCTTCTGTTGTCCAATGATCTTTCCGGCCCAATCCCGGCAGAGATCGGCAACTGCACGTCATTGGTCCGATTGAGGGCAAGCAACAACCGGCTCTCTGGATCAATCCCATCTGAGATCGGAAGCTTGTCCAGCTTGAATTTTCTTGATTTGGGTCAGAACCAATTAATTGGATCAATTCCTCCAGAAATCTCTTCCTGCACAGGCCTTCAGTTTCTTGATCTTCATTCAAACAGCCTCTCCGGAAACATACCTGAAAGTATTGGCCGGCTGGTTGGCCTACAAGTGATTGACATATCAGAGAATTATCTAACCGGAGATTTTCCCCCAGCACTTGGTTCACTCACTTCCTTGACTAAGCTCATGCTTGGGTACAACAACTTCTCTAGCAGAATCCCTGCAGAACTTGGCAGGTGTAGTAAATTGCAGCTTTTGGATCTTAGCAGCAATAGATTTACTGGGGAGATCCCCCCAGAACTAGGGTCGCTCCCTTCTCTGGCAATCTCCCTGAACCTCAGCAAGAACTTCCTCACAGGCCAAATACCCCGTGAATTCTCCGGCCTTGTGAAGCTCGGAACTCTGGATCTGTCCCATAACTTGCTCACTGGAGATCTCTCTGTGCTTTCAACACTTCAAAATCTTGTGACACTCAATGTGAGTTTTAATAACTTTTCTGGCGCCTTACCAGACACACCATTTTTCAAAAAGCTCCCCTTGAGTGATCTGACTGGAAATTCGGCACTGTGCATCTCTGGTGACTCGTGTTCCCGCATGCCTTCAGCAGCAAAATCCAGCATACTGAAATTGGCAATGAGTCTCCTGCTCAGTGCAACAGCACTGTTGCTGTTGCTAGCACTATACATGCTGATTAAGGTGCGAAATGGCGCACCTGATGACACCGGAGACCCTGAGATTGCTCCTCCGTGGAGCATAACACTCTTTCAGAAGAGGGATATTTTAGTTGATGACATACTACGAAGTCTCATACCAGGAAACATCATTGGCAAAGGGTGTTCTGGTGTGGTTTACAGAGCATTACTCTGCGGTGGTGACAGTATAGCAGTAAAGAGATTATGGCCTAGCAAGAAATGCAGTGAGCTAGCCTTTGCTTCAGAGACAAACACACTGGGTTCTATAAGGCACAAGAACATAGTAAGGCTGTTGGGCTACTGTAGTAACAGAAGCACTAAGCTCCTGTTGTATGATTACATGCCCAATGGCAGTTTGGGTTCTCTCCTTCATGATGAGAATGGCAAAGGTGTGGTGGTAGAATGGGAGATGAGGTACAATATCTTGTTGGGAGCAGCACAAGGGCTAGCTTACTTGCACCATGATTGTATACCTCCCATACTTCACAGGGACGTGAAAGCCAACAACATTCTATTGGGTCAAAGATACGAGCCTTACTTGGCCGACTTTGGGCTCGCTAAGTTGCTAAATGAAGATAATATGAGCTACTCTAGGTCCTCTCCACATCTTGCTGGTTCCTATGGCTATATTGCACCTGGTAATAAAAAATTTCCTTCACCCAAGTTTCTTCCTTCTATAAATGATTTGCTGTTAGAGAAGTGCATGTGGGATTTCTATGCTAACCCAATTTCATCGTTCACCTGGCTGAAACTAATTGCTTGAATCTGTAAAAGTGTGCTGCTCGATGTATCTGTTCTTTGTGATTTCCTTATGTCCTTAAATACTTAAAGCTGTTAACAAAGCATGCTTTATCTTTCAAAAGCTTCAATTCTTGATTCAAATCAATTCAAGTTTCCTGAATGTTTTGTTCGTTGCTGCAGAGTATGCATCCATGTTACGCATTACGGAGAAAAGTGATGTCTACAGCTTCGGAGTGGTCCTCCTGGAAGTCCTCACTGGCAAACACCCACTGGACCCAACCTTCCCAGAAGGCCAGCATTTGGTTCAGTGGGTGAAGGACCACCTGAAAAGTAAAGGCAACGCGGTTGAGGTTCTGGATCCTAAGCTGCAAGGAAGGCCAGACTCGCAGATCCAAGAGATGCTACAATCTCTGGGCATATCGCTGCTCTGCATTAGCAACAACGCGGATGATCGGCCTACCATGAAAGATGTTGCAGCGCTCCTCAAGGAGATCCGCCATGATTTCCCAGGCGACGCCCATAAGCTTGATGTCTACAAGCAACCTGACAACCTCCCAAAGTACTCATCCACTGTCTCTAGCGCTAGATCGCTGCTGCCTCCATGCTCCTCATCTTCCTCTCTCCCATACTCTTCCTCTGTTTCTACCAAGATAAACCTCCATTGAAGAGGAGAAGAAGAGTGGGAAATGAAGTGGGAGAGGCACATTAGTTACTGGTAATTCAGTGATGGTAAATAGTAAAAGAGAGTGCTGATAGCAGAAGCAAGGCTTCTTTTTTTCTTCTCCTGGGTGTTGGTAGTGTTCTTGGCTGCTGTTAAGGAAGAAAAAGGGGGAAAAGGAACAGGTTTGAATGGTTTTAGCTCTAGGCTGCTGGTGGGGGCAGGAGATGTTGGGGGGAGGATGACAAGCCCACATCCACGTGAAGGGGATAGATGGCGACAGTCATTGGGTGCATTATTGGGACGTTGGAAGGTGATTTGGTCTGCACCACATGACTGCACGTGATGGAGCAGGATGGCAAAGCGTGGTGAAGAGGAAGGAGAAGGGGAAAGAGGATTGGTCAGTTCTTTTGGTTGTCAAATTGAAGACAGACACCCACTAAGCTCAGAGTACAGCTAGGCTTTTGACATATATAAATTGTAAAAGCTGTAAGATAGGCATTTTTCAGAATTGCTTCTGGTGGTTCTCATGAAAAGAGAATTAAAATTGCAGTTGGATGTATTTAGTGCTCTCTCTCTCTCTCTCTCTCTCTCTCTCCCCCTCTCCTTCTCTCTCTGCGTGTCTGTGTCTGTGTCTGTGTGAGTGTTGCAACGACAAAAAGCAGAATGGGTGAAGCTACTTGCTCGTTGAAAGAGAAACAAGTGAAAACGAAAAGTCTGAATATCTGTTAAGTGGGATCACAGCCTCTGCCTGCATGAGAAAAAAAGGAACAGATATTCCTCAGTTGATCCATACGGCAGGGCCTCTCTCTCTCTCGCTTGAACCAGGTAATACTCTAGAAACATGCCAAGATTCACAATCTTCGTAGAGCACATCGATGACGAAAAATGTATTAAGAATCCAAAATTTTGTGAAAAAACATGGCCGAATATAAAAGTCAGAATCTCGTCAAAGAGAGTGATGCTTATATGCCTTTGCGTTGCGGATATCGAACTTGATGGTTCTGTTCTCTTCCTCATCTTTATCTTTCGGCTCCTAATCTGGCAGCGCAACCTTCAAAAGGCATCATATGGTACGTGTCCCTTTTCATCAGAATTACCGAAAACTTTCGTGCAGCGAATTATTCAGGCTGTTGATTCAACAAACTCCCCATAGATTCAATTGGGTATATGTGAATTTTGTGGAGTCATATTTCATAAACTTATTCTTCATATTCTTCTGAAGATCTAATCAGATAATAATGTAAGTTGATCTCAATCATCCAAAACTTGAAAACCAGCTCCGAAACTCCTGTGTTTGGATATGTGAATAAGATTTTACAGAGATTCAAATTCTACCCTTTGAAATCTTGCAGGTTAAAGAACTTTTCAAATTCATCAGTCTAAATACGCGGAACCTGGACTGCTAGTGCATTTTTGCTCCCTGCCCTATATAACAAGCATGTTCAGGTTAGGAGATCTATGTCTATGTAACTTTAGCTGCAGTTTTGGCGTTTGCTAGCGCCATTTTCATTATCATTTCGCTTCCAATCAATGAAAATGGTTGCAGATATGTATACAAACTTTTACTTCATATAAAAAAACTTATACATATTATTAAAAAAAACACAATTTTAATTTTTTGTTGGGCCTAAAAAATTTCATATCTTTTCAATGGCACTACAGCACTATGTCATCTCAGAGTGGCTTCGAATCGGTACGGTGGTACCTCGAGGCCAACCTGACACTGAAATAATGCCAGAAATACTACAGGATGTCATCACGTCTCAACGCGTGGACAAACATTTCCTTCGAATTCATTGCAACGTCCCTTTTCTTTTCCCAAACTAACGTGAAAAACCTGGAAAATTATTGTGTGTGACAGTGAGAGAAATGAACTATAACGCGCTCAAAGCATGGTTCAGTGGTGAAAAGAGGCTCCGTGCCTTAGTTCTGTCGCTGTATGTCAACCCAGTCAAAGTTGGCTCATTTGTCACAAAAGCCACACTTCCTGCACCATATAGTAGAAATTTCTGGTTGAGAAGCATTTACTGAGGGGCATTTATGCTAGTAGGGGTGAACAAATGTCGAGTTGAGAGTCGAGCCCGAGTTCAGCTAGCATAAAATTGGCTCGACTAATGAAACCTCGAGCTCGAGCTCGGCTCGAGAATAGCTCGGCAAAAGCAGCTCGAGCTCAACTCTGCAGTTGCGTGTCGACTCATGAACTCGAACTCGACTTGATTATTTGAACGAGTCGACTCATGAACTCGAACTCGACTCATTAAGCAAAATGACTTGGCTCAAACTCGTTCACGAACTGAGCTTTAACGAGTCGAGCTCGACAAGTTGTTCACCCCTAACAGCTAATCTCGAAAAAGCAGCAACATATTCTTTAGCAAGTGGCAAATGAAGACAGGTCCGGCCAGAACCTCCGGATCATGGCCTAGGTCAATTGGAAGCACTTCACATGGCTACACATACGTCTAGCCTCACTCTCAATTCAGAATTTACAAGCCCACATGAGGCTCCGCTACTAAAGACATTGGTGCACCTCCCTCGTCATTTTTCCATGAAACTTGTGATACAGATCAACTCACCTCATTGATCGGACTATGGAACGGATGGAACCGAGATGTGCCTAGCTGTGCGGGATGCCAGTTAGATGGGTCTGTTCGTGGCAGGTATATTAAAAGGTCCTGGGCTCGAGAACTGGTAGAGTGCAACGTGGCAAGTATAATGAAAGGTCCAGGGTTTCTAGAACTGGTCCATGGTTCGAGAACTGGTAGAGCGTGACAAAACAAAGGAGGTAGGTCAGCTCGAAGGGGCCCATGCCAGCGCAGCTAGATGCATGTGAAGAAGAGCCAGAAATTTTTTATGAGGGAAACTGAATTAAAGTTTCTAAATTTTGACACGAGCAAAAATATCATTTTTCAAAATTTTTATATAAAATAAGAAAAATTTTATAAAATTTACAAGTAATTTTTTTAAACAAAAAAGAAATTGAAGCAGGGCCCCATGGAAACCCCTTTCACTCTGCCCATACATGTGCCTTCATTTAACCCATTTTATAAGCTCACCTACTTTGTGGCTTCTGTGTAGGTAGGGAGTAGGGACACATTTTCCTATGTGTAAGTAAAGATTTATTAGGGAATGCACTATACAGTATTGTTGTACAATCGGATCTAAGCATTAAAAATAGTTCTGACATGAGGAATGGGTTTAGGTTATTGACCATGCCATTTTGTTGACTCACTTCAGCAAAGGCCCAGTAACATGGATCATTCATTTCCCTTTTGGAACTCTTGGTGTCCAATGATAAAGGGTAGCCCGTGCATTGATCCTGTGAAGAACTCTCACTGATACATAAAATTTCAAAGTACAAGTCATTAATATGAAGATGGTAAATCATGTTCTACGTTATAAGGAGATTGGTTTTTCTCCTTGACTATGAAATGAATATTCTATCAAAGTTTACCCAAAACAGATACCATTTTACTTGGTCAATTCTAGAGAGAGAATTGTCCTTTATTAAGGTTGCACTTAACATCCTTGCCATATGTGAATTCACTTTTTTATATGCTAGGACAACTAAATCTTATCTTTACATTAAAGGGATATAAACAATAAACGATTAAAACAACTAAAATAATTTTTTTATCTCTTTCATCATTAAATGTTCAATAGAACCTTTTCATAATTAAAGAAATGGAAACAATGACTTGAGACTAGAGTTATCATAGTCAAAATATAACATTTATATTTATTATATGTGTACAACTGATTGATTGTGAAGCAGTTAAAATTCTGTTTGAGTGGAGTAAAAAAAAAATTGTTCTATATTGATAAGATTGAGACTAATATCAAATGTAAGTTCAATGCTTGGACTTGGACCTGAGTCTCAGGAACGCGTGTCCCTTAAAGGGAAATTAATTATAATACTTTATATTGTTGAAATTGAGAACAGATATAATCATCATGGGCCATTCGTGAAGATAGGCACGAAACCAAATCTATATGACCTTTTGCAGCTAAACTATTGATTAAAATCCAAGGTTGCTGATTTTTTTTTTTCAAGTTCTTCTAGAAGTATACTTCAACAAACTAAGTCTTGCAATCATACTCGTCACATCACATACAGTTCACTTTTCATATAAAGATAGCCGAACATTTCATAAAAATAACGAGAAATATTTTACATCTTCACAGGTCATAATCAAATAAATGTGTCTATGTCTTATCTTTTATATGTATATACATGCACACACACACACGCATGGGAGACACACACACACACGGGAGAAAGATAGGAAATGACCATAAATGTCGCTAAAACTATAATAAGCCGTCATCACACCATAAACAATCGTTAATATCAATGTACTAACTTTTTTTTAGCAACACACTTTTGATATATTAGCCATCGAGCAACATCATTTGGCTATATACATGGTCCATCTTTCAACTGTTATATATATATATATATTCGCCATGGCTCCATGTTGCAGCTGCTGAGCGACCAATTCATTATTGTTTTTTTTTTGGAGGACAGGAGGGGCAAGTTCTATCCATCGTGACCTGTACTGTTCGGTCCAACTAGCTGGCAGCAATTATTTCTCCAATCCCGGACTTATTATTGTTCATTGTAGCGTTCGTCCGGCCACTGGGTCATCCTGATCCTAATAATTTTAGATCCCCTTATTGTACTTAGATGTCCTGAATCCCTCTGATTTCTCTCATTTTCTTAAGGGGGAATGCATCTGAAACCTGTTAATCCGATCACATGGATCAGCCAGCCAATGTTTATTGATTTGTTCTGGTTGTTATTAATTAAATGGCAATCAAATCTGAGTTGGGTGTCATTCTTCAGTGGGCCGAGAGTCTTCCACCAATCCTAGAGGTCCGATAACAAGCGGACGGGGTTGGTTGGAGTTTTCCTTTGACTACTCATTTGTTTGGATGTTATTGATGCTGGAGTTGGAGCATTTCAGATTCTCTTCCTCTTTTTTAATCTGCTTTAGAAGCAGAACCTGCAACTTTAATTGGAGTTTTTCTAATAAAAAAGTGCACTTTATGCAAGAAAATGACCCTTTATCCTATCTAACTTACTACCGATATGATTCAGATTTAATGTACCGTTCGTTAAATCTAATTTATCAGATGTTAACACATTCAAATCTAAACCAACTTTTAAATTCAAATCTGACGTTTAAGTTCCCAATCAAATCCAAGCGACAATGTCATTAACCATATTGTTTATTATCCAATCTGATATTTATTTAACACTGATGTTATCTCTTAAATCTGAATCCAATCTGATTTCTTAATTGAACGTTCAACCTTTTCCCCATATCCCACTTTTTTGAAACAGTCTGGTCGAATATCCAACCTATTGACATCTCTACTGTTTTTGCAAGGACACAAGACTGGATTTGACCTTAAAAAGTTTCAGAAAGACGATATTATTTCCAAATGCAATTTTTAATATTAAATGTATCAGCATCCTCGTGCTTTGCATATTTGTACCTCTAGGTGTCCCAGTGGCTTCAATGTAGCCCCAGGGAGGCACTTGTTATCTACCGCTAGTGTGATAGGTAATCCAAACAAGAGAAACACAAACAATCAATACCCATGTTCAGCATGTGCACTACCTGCTGGAGTTTGCAAAAGGTGTGATGAGGATCGGCTAAAACTTCGAGGGTGGGGTTCAACATGGCCCAACGCTGAAAAACGGCAGAAACCTTCATATTATGTCCAGCTCATTTACCAGCCACCCTGCCCCCCTTTCAGCCATACTAGCTTCTTTCTCTTCCTTCTTCTTGACAATCTCAAGAATCTTCGGGTTGGGCTTCTTTTCTTGAAGGCGTGCAAGTTGCTTCAGTCTGATATAGGCCTTCTTCTTGGCTTTCTTCTCAGCAAGGTATTCCATCTGTAGGCGAACATGAAAGCGACTGAGACTAACATGAAAGTAAAATCTATACTGTACAGAGTTGAAAGATAATGCAAATATCCATCAATCTCAAAAGGTATAGCTAGAGAGGTATCATGGTTCAGTGGTTAATGCATCTCCCTTACCTGATTGGATAGGCTTTACAAATTACAAGAATCCAAATGGGGTCCATAATTTGGTTTGACCTATAAGACGTGGAGAAAATCACGAATTACATGGTCCATCAAATGTGGGAGTTTTGATAGGAATAATGCAGGGTAGTCATGCAAAATTGCTTCTTTCAGTAGGAGATCACCACTACTAAGATTCAAAAGCCTAACATCCACAGCATATCGACGCAATACCTTTAAAATTTCAATGGAGGATCACGACCGCTAAGATTCAAAACCCCTGACATGATACCAAGGTAGCAAAAGAAAGGCATAGAAGCAAAGCTACAAAAGATGGAGAGCTCCCGCTTGTGATGTTAAATTAAAAAGGTGTTTGAGCTTGTTTTTTTGTCAATCCCTGACATGTCAAAAGTGGCTAAAACAGATATAATAGACATAAATTGAGTATGGATTCATTGACTCAACAGTAGTCAAAGTCAGTTGAAAATGCAGCACGACAGACAACTAGAATCCGAATCAGAAATCAAACCCAGTAAAGTTCTTACCAACACAAACTAGGATCACAGTGATGGTGGCTCATTTGTGTTCTTTCTTCCCAGACAAGCATGCCATGTGCTTTGGGAAGATTAAGGATTTTTTGTTGTAGGTTGATATGACAAAAACATGCTCAAAAAGCTTGCATGCTTGGAAAAGAGCCACATACATCAGCAACGGCCGTCGCTTCCGCTTCACTGACTCCCTGTTCTTTCAACTCAAGCACACGCCAGCCAAAAACACGTGCAGGTGGTGGATCAAAACCATTAAACCTGCACAGCTTTTAAGAGCTAAGGTAAAGAAGAAGCAAAGTGAATAAAAGAGGTTGATTTTAGATTAGAAAAACAGCAAGAAAATACTCAGAACTTGGTCAAGGAAAAACGAAAAATCCAATTTAAACGAGGGGATTTCTAGTGGAAGTAGAAACAAAAGTGAAACCCATATAGGATGGAGAAACCTGAATCATGAATGTTTTAACTAGTCACAAGAGGCATCAGTTTAGATAAGCAAACTTTCAAAACCTATAGCTTTTCATTCTAGGACAAGGAGTTCAATTTCAGAATTTTAATTTGATTAGGTTCATATCAGATCTTTGCAAAAAGTATTCTCACTGAGCAGCACATGTAAGTGGCAAATCAAGCTCATTGACATGTCAAAAGTGGCTAAAACAGAGATAATAGACATAAATTCAGTATGGATTCATTGACTCAACAGTAGTCAAGATCAGTTGAAAATGCAGTACGATAGACGACTAGCATCCGAATCAGAAATCAAACCCAATAAAATTCTTACCAACACAAACTAGGATCACAGTGATAATGGCTCATTTGTGTTCTTTCTTCCCGCACAAGCATGCCATGTGCTTTCGGAAGATTAAATATTTTTTGTTGTAGGTTGATATGACAAAAACATCAAAGCATTACACATGCTCAAAAGCTAGCACATGTATTCTCTCTCTCTCTCTCTCTCTCTCTCTCTCTCTCTCTCGGGGGGGCAGAGAGAGAATCAACAAGCATTGCACAGGTGATCTGTCAAAATCAATAGCCGAAAATGCATGAAATTTTGTATGCACAAGAAAACATATTTGTGGTCAAAAATTACACCTAAGGAGTTGCAAGCTGACCATAACTATGCCATTAGAGATTTAGACTGGCAACTACAGTCTCAGTTCATGAGTGAGTGACAGAGACAGTATGTATCGTGCTCATGATTAGAATCACAATGCAAATGGAAAAAATTCTCATTGTGCTGCACCCAAGTTAGGAACCAAAATCCTTTTTGGATGTTGACGATTATTGAGAATATAAGATTAAAATGTTTAATTTGCTTGTGTAAGGCTTGTCTGATTGTTTATATTACTGCAGCGCGTATGTTAACGTGTGATTCTTTTGATATTATTTCTGTACCACACCCACACGCTTTATTGCGTTAAAGCCCTCCAAGTGAAATATTCGTTCATGATAAGGTAAGTTCGGGAGATGCGGAGATCACCCTCATGTTTAATACGACAACTATTATCCAATTTTGGAAAAAAAATTGTATCATGTTGTTTGGGTATCACATTGGTTTTGGCTTTGCCCATGTTCCAAACCTCCCCACTTTCTCCCTCCAATCTCCAAAAAATATAGATGGACATAATATTCTAACTGGAAATGAAAAAGGAGAAAACCAACCTAATAGCATCCTCGTATTTGGAATCGGGATGCTTCTTGAAAAACTTCTTGACGTATGCATCCTACGGAAGCGTAATCTTCTCAACTTTTGCATCAGTTCTTGGAAACGTGACAGGTGGCGCCCAGTATAAATCAATTCCCAAGAAACAGAAACTGCAATCATGAATTCGGAATTGCAATACATCCAAATGTTTGATAGTGCAAGCAGGTCTCCTCTCATGAACGACATCTCGAATGAAGTCAAAAGTGAACAATCCAATACGTCTAGAATGATTTATACTGTTACATATAGGACATTAGGTGGGTGTAAAATAAGCAGGACAACCCCAGGCGCATCAATTGGTCTGTGATGAAAAAAAAAAAACAAACCATTAGGATTTTGGGGAAGCAGAGAGAAATTTAGATGCTTCTTCCATAAGAAACCCCAAAATTAGCCTAAGATCCTCTTCTCAATTTCACCTAAACATGCATACCTTCTCCCTTTTTTGGCAAAACTTACAGTTAAACAGATAAGATGCAAAGTGGGTGCAGTTGAGAGCATGAAGGCGGTGAATTAACCTTTAAAAATTATCACGCTGTGAAGGTGGTTCAATCGAATGACGATATTGAGATTGACGATGGACGGAAGGTTTTGTTGAGAATCAAAAGCTGAGGCACAAGCTGAGAGAAAAGGATTCGGTGAGAGGGGGAAAAGAGTTTCGTTAAAAATAAAAACACACCGAGATTGCGCCCTAGGCAAGACAAAAAATAACAGCTTCACTTGGGGGCATTTGATACGTTGGAATTATGATTCTAAGATAAAATTCCAGAATCTTATTCCAGTTGAAACTGAAATGGAATGAAAATTCCATGTTCCATTTTTCTGGTGTGTTTGATGGCCTGGAATTTGCATTCCATAATTTTGATGAAATAAGCATTAAAATCAAGAATCCTTTTTTGTTACCGCAAGATTTATGAGATATGGCATGAACATCTTACAAAAGTAGAAAAAATAACCTGATATACAATTGCAGGCTGAAAATCAACGCCCAGCACCATCCCTCAACAAAAATTACGATGAAATTTTTTAAGAGGTGAAAGGAACATGCCCTTAGATAGGTAAATGACAGCCCAGGTGTCCAGTGTTTTAAGTTTTTAACCGCTCATGATTCACTTATTCGTTGGTTCAGTCTCACGATCTAATAACAGAATCAAAACATAGGAATGTAACCCAGAAACTTCATTTTTTTTCTAAACAGATATTGCTTTAATTGAGCAAGTTTGTTGATTTCATCTTCAGCAACAGTGAGCTGTAAGCTTATGTACTTGCGTAGTTGTATTAGAAAATAACAAGGATCGTCTTCAAAAGGTAAGTCAAATATTATAGTTTGTTTCTGTGATAGATTGCCTCAAACACCTTTCCTGCAATAGCTTTTCTACACGAGTGTTCCTTGTAGACGCGCTTAGCAAGAAATCTTCTACACAAGAAATTTTCTCAAACACATTCCTACTGCCTACACAAGAATAGCACGCAACAACTCATGACTTACACAAACGATTTCACGTTTTCTTAAAATCCTAGAAAAAATCAAAGTAAAAGAAGTTCATAGAATCAAAGACCTTTCCAGACTTCCATCTGAAGAAATTTTTCTCCTATTCAGGACCCGCCCTGGCTCCGTGGAAAAAAACCGTCCTTCTTCAAATTAAGCACTGTAAATTTGTTGTACACCGCCTGATGCCAACTGCTATGTCTTGCGTCAACAAAATTTTGATTTATCCCAACACAAAATCCCTCCATGGCTTCTCATTCCGTTAAACCAAAAGTCCCAACATCTTAGCTCATGAAACAAGGATAATGAGGAACATTGGCATCGTTGGGCCAATGCAAGATGAATGCGCCCGCACGAGAGAGAGAGAGAGAGAGAGAGGGAGAGAGAGAGGAAGGTCCAATCATCTTGCTGTAAGAGTGTCTTCCATGGTTCATGAGGGGGGAGAGAGAGAGAGAGAGTACCTGAGTAACATCACGCAGCAGGCACACTTCACCTCACGCACACTGCAGAAGAGAGGAGGGGGAAGACAGCAGGCGTCTGGTTCTTCGTGCGAGAGGAGGAGGAGAAGAGGTGTTCGCGGGAGCGCCCCAAAACTGGAACCGCGATTCTGTGTTTGAAAACTGGTTCCGGCTGTTCAGAAATTTTGTAATTCTGATTCCAGAATTCCACCGATTCCGCTTGAATCAAACGACCATGCTCTAACAAGATAAATAGATTCTACATGGTTTTTTTTTTTTTTTTGTCGCCTGTTCGTTCTTCCTGAAAACAAAACAATCATTTCTTTGCCCACTTAATTTTTTATACATTGCAAGTCGTTTTCGTATCTTTTTATTTCATATTTGAATCAGGATCCTAAATGCTGTTATTTATTAAATAAACAGCGCATTAATATCAAATCACCTTGTTTAAGAGGGCATCTGCTTCAGTTCAATCAAACAATCAAATTTTAGAATCACTATTCTCATTTTTAAAAGTGAGAATTACATTGCCAAATAAAGAATTTTGATTATAGAGTTATAATCTCGTTCCAAATTCAAAGTTGTAGAAATATGATCCCATTCTAGGATGTGGAATTGTGACTCCCAACTTCCATAATTTTTTAATTTCTCTTTAGGACACAATGCATCAAGGGTAAAATTCATGAATTCTATTTTTTCATTAAGCAAGTCATTTTTAATTGTTCAATAAAAAAATCATACTATCAAATTCGAAGGAAAATTCATACCGAAATTTTCATTTCAATTATTAGTTAAAGTAGAAATTTGGCTAGTTTCCATAATCAACATTTTAAGACATCAAACGCCCCTAAAGGGAAAAAAAAAATCCCAAATAAACTTATGTTACAAGAATACCACGTTCTTTTTTTATGAAACATAATGAAAATATGGGTCGTTTTTAAACTTGACAACTAAATATCGGACGCAATCACATTGTGTTTCTGGAAACAATAATATGATATTCTTGAAATACATATTAAGATATTACGTATTTTAAAAACATAACGCTTTTCTTACCGACCACCTTATGTGGACAAAATTTCGCATTTAGATACTCCGCCATAAAGTTTTTGTAGTCAAAATAAATTCATAAATGCAATCCTCCATATTTTTTGGGGAACGACTAGCTTTTATTTTATTTAAGAAAATCAAATGGCTTCGATGGGTCAGGAAGCCATTATTTATTTTTTCCAACATGCTTCAACCATGTTTTGTAATAAAAAAATCAACGTGGAATCCACATTATATATTTCAACCACGTTTAGCAAATTTGAAGGTACAGTTGCCCTGGAATATTTAAAGCTTAACAAGAATATATATATGAATTAGCCATGCAGGTCATTTTAACGATGGTTTATAGTGCTTTTAGTGATGGTTTATGTTTTATTTAGTGACCGCTTTCGTCCATCATTCCCATTACGCTCCTCACTAGCATGTGCGCATCATTACAAGAAAGTAGACCTTTTTTTTTGTTCTTTGTAATTGTTAGAAAGAGTGGCTCATTTTACCATCCGGAAGAGATGGTAACTGCCTTCCTCCTGGGCGCCTTATTCTTAGGGTTTGTGACAAAGCTTGTGTTAGGACCTATTACGATCCAAAGGATGACCGTACTGTATCGTGACAACAACCACAAAATTTGAACCTTTAATCCACTTTGAAGTGGGCCACCTGCCATCCAGTGCCCTACAACTCCTCCAAGTATATGGGCGCTAGACCTTGCTACTGTACCACCAAAATATGAACTTTTAAAATCCTTGATTGATGCATCATTGGCCAAAAATTCCAGAAAATGCCACGAGTAGACTTCACTAAACATGGATAAGTCATTCATAACGGCATAAGCACTCAGAAATAGCTCCTCAGTGATATCAAACTTGTTATAAAAGCTCGAAAAAGTTTGTTGATCATGTGTACTTGAGTCTCATATTTCATTTCAGTAGACAAAAAAGTATACTCGTCCTATAACTGACGTGAATGTTTCGATTACTTTTTAGGCTGGTTGATCATGATGATCATCTGTGGCGGCACGTAAAATATAAACATCAAAACTTCTTTTGCAATACGATGAACATTTTAAATGCTTAGTTTGATCTGGTAGCTGGTAACGATTTCATATCGATCTTTTGATAAATTTTAGTGCACGATGACACTCGAACCTTTACAAAGAACATAAAAAACACTAAATTGAGCATTGGGAGAAGCCCAAAAGGCAAACAAGAATGCAGATAGAAATGCCCAATTAAGTTATATTTTTTAGCTACAATCTCAAAAAACGGATTCACGATTTTCTTCGTTTGATGGTTGCCACCTAATTGCCCCATAATTCTACCAACCATGTTGCAGGAATTAACTCCGTTCCTTCAACAATGCACCTTAGTTTAGAAAGAATATGTTGGAAACAACGACTCTCTAATGTGTAAGAACACCACATGTTTTCACTTGAAGCCCCCTTTTGACAATTGCCTCAAAATTATGTCCGAAATACGAAAGTGAGAAGACGTGAATTCCGTTTTTGGAGCTACGGACAATAATCTTTTACGCTTATAAACTGGAAGCGAAGGTGACAACAAAATGGGAACGGCGCCAACACTGGCTGCGAGGGTTTGAGAGGAGGAGTGAGAGGAGGAGAAAGAAAGGAGACATTGCCGGCCGTCGGTCGATTTCTCGGTGGAAGAGCGTCACGAATCATTGCTGCCCATCTCAGGCGTCCATGCAATCAGAGAAGAATATGCAAAAATGCGGCAAACCTCCTGAGAAGGGGCCCCAGGGATCCGGCGACCTCGATCCCGAGCCCCTTGAAGAATTCGGTAAGCTTTCCGTTATCTTCAAGCACGAAGATGGTACAGGATATTTCATATTTATCCTTCTTTCCTTTCGCCTTCTAATGGACGATTACATTTGTTCGTGTAGCTTTAGTCGTACGCCCGCCAACCCCAGGGCTCATGCATGTCCATAGTTGTTTTTTTCGATTGTTGTTGTAAACCTTTTTTTTCACAGCTTTGATCTGATTAAGAATGCCATTTCCGTGGGTCTTTTTTTTTTCTCTGTCGAATTGTAGTTCTTGAAAGGAAAAAATTGGGGGCTGAGTTTCACTTGGAAACTATGCGCTTCAAAGAAAAAAAAAGATATAATTGTTCACTGTGATTCTTTATGATGTTTAGTTACGTTTGAGAGACTGTTGATAATGCTACTGGTTCATTTCCTTTTCCATTATATACATTTGCTTTTTTTTTTTTTGGTTCTATGTTATTTTATTTTCTTATCTCTGTGGGTGAATCGCCAAACCCACGTTTCACATTGTCCAAGGAACTTCCTATTCGGATTTTTACTGAAGGCGAGCTGTGGTTATGTCGTTAGGCTTTACCTATCACTTGTCTACTTTTAGCTTTTTCTTTAGGGATTTTGTAGGATGGCACCATTTTTCTTTACTGTCCTTTTTTTATGCGTTTCATTGAATGAAAATTTAGACACACAAAACTACACCGTTGAGGTGTTTACTCCAATGGACTTTTGTTACTTATAAAAGATGAACAAGAAGCTAGTCTTTCTCTTGCCATGGTTGGTAAGATACACATACACCTCACCACACCAGTTTGGTTCCTTTCTTGTTGGTTACATTAAAATAGGAAGGATGGAAAATAATGCATATACTTGGCAAATGCTGAACGATTGAATATGATATAAGGCAGCTGTGTGGTCAATAGATATGCTAATTTAAGCAGAAGGGTATCATATAGCGATACCGGTATAACAAAATGCAAGAGTATGTTACTTTACATAAATATGCAACAATTACACTGTTTTGAACATGAGCTGAGCTGACCTAATCTAGTATGCTTAAAACATGAAGCAAACTACTAAAGCACAGAAAAAGTAAAATAAGAAAAGAAATTGCAGCAAACAGATTTATAAGAAACAAGAAAATGGAAGGACAAATCAGCAGCTGATGAGAGGAGTCATTGCATTAGTAGTAGAGCACTGGAGCAGTAGTTCAGGATATTTAGAGCATTGCTATCAATGTAAGGTTGACACTTATCTTACAGTTATCTAGTATTACTTTATTTTGCTGCAAGTATTTCCAAAAAAGGAATGTAAAATGTAAAGTTATAACTTATAAGTTACAACCATTAAAGTTATGTTCTTCTTAAAGGATCCATATTTGAAACGGTTGTGGGAGTCCAAGAAGTTATTATTACTCAAATGAGATGTGAAGATTCTGGTAGTAGCTATCAGATACTAATTTGATGACAGCTATGTGATACTGCCATCATAAACCAATACAATAATGTTTTTTTTTTAGCTGAATCATAGACCAAGTTGAATAAAATTGGAAGTGATGCACAGGTCGTTCAGGAATAGTGTGCCCAAGTTGATCGACTATAGCTAAATAAGTACATATCTTTATATGGAAATAAATGTAGAAACATATATATCTACACATAGAATGCACATATATATTTGTAGGCCAGGGGTTACTCGTTTAACAACAGCTTGGTTGACTGCTTGACTCTATCCAACTAGTCACTGGTTTGAAACATAGACTGATCGATGACTGATTCAGCTGACTAGTCAGACAAGTTGGCTGACTAGTCTAGATTTTGACAACTGAAATCATAATTCGGTAGTGACAAATGACAATGCAGGTACAACAAATGGATGTGGACCTATAACATCTGTTTGAATAAATAATATATGTCAATATTTGTTACAAAAGTTTGTTCAAGAACCAGTGGAAATGTTTGCTAATTATTGGAACATTGACATACTAATTTTAATATTTGCTCTCAATGCTGCTTATACTTATAGAAGGCTATCACTCATGTTGATAATAATGCAGGAAAACTAGGTGGTTCAAATAAAATATTAGCTTTAAAGTTTAAAAATTCTTAACAAATGGAAGGTGCATTGTTATATCGCAGAAGATAGGATGTACAAATTGGTGATACGGACATAAGGTGCATGCTTTTTTAAAGTTGAATTTGTTGTACACATTGATATGCTGAATTTTTTAAGTAACATGTAGCATGATGTTTTAAGGTTGAATTTGTTGCACACATTGATACTCTCTGAATTTTTTAAGCAACGTGGATTTGGTAACAAATGGCATAATAGGAGCATTAATAACATTGGTTCCAATTTGTCACTGCTTGTGATGATCACACAGTGTTTTTAAACTTGCTGATTCAGCTCGTTGACTCAGCTGACTTGACTCGGCTCGGTCCCCTAGCATGTCAACCCAGTAGGGTGACTTGTTTGTGCACAAAGCTTGGCGTGACTTGGCAAGGACTCGTTTGACTCAGCTGAGTCACGATTTAAACAAGCATGTCCCACATTGATATTATGAGTTTGACAGGTTTATCTAATGATATGGTTGTAAAAATTAAGTAGCACAGTTGTAAAATTTAAAGAGCATTAAAAATCATTAAATTTCCAACAATTTGTCTTGTGGTGTCTAATGTTCTCTTCTCTCAGTCTCTCAGTTTCTCTCTCTCCTAAATGTTCCTCTTTCTCTCTTTTTTTGGCATCTCTCTCTCATAATTATGCCTCTATCTCTCTCTCATATTTCAATTTCAGCCGTTCCTCTCCCTTCCTCTCTCTCTCTCGCATTTTAATGCCCCTTTTTCTCTCTTTTTTGGGGCTTCTCTCTCTCATAACGACAACTTCTTTCTGTCATATTTCAGGTGGCCCTTTTGCTATCTCTCTTATCCAGTGTATCTCCCTCTCTTGCTCTCTCTCACATTCATATATATGAGGTCTCTCTCTCTTTTCGTTTTTTGGCATCCATCCCTTTCACCTTTACGTGAGTTTACATTAACATAAATAAGTAACACAAATGGAATATTGTTTAGATAGTTAGTTATATGTTGGTTTTCGTAAAAAAAAGGTTGACAAAACTTGGTTGAGTCATCGATTTGACCCTTCGATTGAAGAGCCGTGAATGGACAAGTCAAGTCCTGGGTCACCGGATTTTAAAATATTGATATTCATTCGTGTTGATAATGTCACAAGAAAAATAGGTGGTTCGAATGAAATATCAACTTCAAATAGTTAGTGGGCAAACCACAAGATCAGGCTTGCACTGGTTGGCTACTGCTTGTGGGTTAGCAAGTTGACTCGACAACCAATTTGGATCAGGTCATAAATTTTGATAGTGCCTTTTAGTACAGGTATATAGTAAAACTGTAAAGCAAGTTAATTAACTAATGAAATTTTTTATTGGCAAATTTTGGTTAAATTAAGAAAGCAAATTAACCAGCTGAAGAAATACTACTAGCAACCAAGGGTTGGTGAGAGATAGAGAGACTTAGACTTGGTAATGGGTGTTGGATATCATGACCAACCATCATTTGTGGATGGCCAGTTTTGGCCACTTTGGGATGACTTTGGAGAGGATAAGGCATATCCTGAAACCCTCAATCATAGTTTGACAACTTATGTACAAGCAAATATATCCTGCTTTTATGAATGAACCGGCTCAAAACCCCAATAGGACTTGTTGATGAGTTGTATTGGTTACAAATAGATCAATTCAGGATTAGGTGACCTTGATCCGACTTACTGAGTGTCAAGTCAGATAAGTCAAACCCTAATCCTCCAAGATTTGGTTGTGGATGGATTAGTGCTAGAAAGTTGACTGTCCTTGGGTAATCTGAGTTGACCCGAGAGATTCCAAGTTGACTTGTTTGGTTTTGCCAACTACTGCTGTGAACCCTAATGATGGGTGTACTTCTAGTTTTATAGATATGAAAGTTGCCTTGCATGGACTTGATATATATTATATAGCATGCTTTTGTTATTTGGACTTTGGACATGTCATCGCATTGGGTAAACCATGAGGATATGAAAAATGTTGTAAAACATGTAAAGGGACCTGTATTGGTCGGTCCAAAGTTAAATATGTAATATAATACAAAAAATCAACTTAACTTTTTTATGTTAGAAAATCAGAAAACTAAAATTCAGAAACGTACAAAATAGTAAGACAAAATTAGGAAAAATAGGAAAGAATCTATACGAAAAGCATTTCTTAAAGTTTTACTCGCCTTTCATTTTCAACATTTTTAAGAGTTATGGGAGGGTGAGTTTTCATCATTTTAAAAAGAATTTGCCAAGAAATCATTGTCTTAAGGGAGAGATCACCAACTTGAAGGAATGAGGATGAAGATGAAGAAGATAATGATTATTGTATCGATTGATAATAATCATGATGTTACTTATTCATAAACGTTATCTCAATTCTCATTTGACAGTGACCGAGTATGGATTATACGTTTTGATATGATGTAAAATACTTTAAACCTTGGACTTTATTTTATTATGTCGTTACTTAAGAACGATGAATCATGAGCTTTCATTATCTGTGCAATGAGATTTTTTATATAAAACACATTTTTCTTGATTTTTTCTCTATTTTTCTGATTTTTTATGAATTAAAAAATAAGTTTATGATATGTTTACAATACGCTTACGATACGTTACGATACGCATATAGGTCGGCGTGACCGATACACCTTAGGGTACACCTTTTCCAAGTAGTAACTTAATTATTTGCCCTTCAAAAGTAGGTTCCTGTTAAATCTTGTCGCAAAGTTTTTCTTCACCTTCCGCACGAGTTTAACTTTGTCCCCTTGTCTAATCACTTGTTAATCTTGCTACCAAGAAAATGTGGGAAAAAAAATTGCTGTAGAGATTTTCTTCTTGTATGTTGGGATAACTTTATGGCTTAGTTGCACTGGTTTCTGCAGATAATTCTCATGAAACCAACTCAAGTAGTCATATGGAAGATGTCAGTCCTTCGTGTTTAGTCCCTAGAGAAACAGAAGCTGATGCTACACCAAAAGCCAATAGTGTAAAGAGTCATGGCAGCCTTGATGCTGTTAGATCTTCAGCTGAGGTGCTAGTTGCAACTGTGGCTCATTCTATGAGGTGTTTGGATTCTGAATTAACAACTTCAGGTAAAAGTTAAAACATATGCTCTCATTTGATATGATGGAATACTATCTGCACCGGCAAAATAACAATTGAGAAAGACTAACCAGATCAAAGAATTGCTCATGCTTTTGAAGGTCGAGAAGGGAGTACGACCTCTGATCTTGATAATGATGGCATTGTAGCTGAGAAGAATAAACCTGCTCATCTTAGCAATGCAAAAGTGCATGTTGAAATGCGATCCCATGAAGTATGTAGGGATGATGAATCTATAGATGGAAAAAAGCATCTCTGTGAGCAAAGAGACATGCAGTCTACTGGGGATCAGAAACTGAATTCATTTAGGTATGTCATGTTGGTTCTATGACAATGTTACATGTGAAGAAAGATCAAAATGATATCGTGACTTAGCTTTTTCCATTCAACCTGGTGCTAAGTTGTCGTCATTAAATGTCCTTCCTATTTTTCAGCTTGGATGATACACACCAAACGCCTCAGACTTGGTCTCTGTGTGCAGAAGGAAATAACAAAAAGCGACAGGCAATAGCATGTGCATTTTTTGCAAAGGGTTGGTGCATAAAGGGGAACTCATGTACATTCTTGCATCAAAATGGAAGCACTGGTGGTGATGCAGGTAAAACTTTACTTTCTTTCTGGAGACAAGAACATCAATGATTCAATGACTACTCAAACATAGCTTTTTAATTGGCATATAATCCTGAATCAGGGAAAGACACTGGAAAAATAAACATGCTGTCGAATAGTCAAATGGAAGGGTCTTTCCAATGTGCTGATACTGTAACAAGTTCAGGACCTTCAGGTCTCCTGCAGGAGCATGTTTCCCTTGTTCATGATGGCAAAAGTGGAAAAGATGATAAGTTAGATGACCCTATGTTTTTCATCCATCAGGAAAATTTAGGGTTCAGATCAGAAATGGAGTATCAACATGTCAAATCAGTCATAAATGAATTTCAACAATCACCTTTTGAGAGGGATGATTCGAGGGAAGGATTGATGCCCCATCCTGTCCTGAGTGCGCCAGTCCATCCATTGTTCACTAATGAAGGCCTAAAGGTGTATAGTAGTCCCTTTGAGGAGCTTCCAGCTCATAGAACTTTGAATTTTCAGCATCAACAGTTCAACAGTATACAGTCAGGTTCTGAGGATTTGCACTTTAGAAATTTAGTGAGAGGTGCTAGAGGTGTCCAAGAAACTGCTGGGAGGTGTTTCATAGGCAGTGAAGTAACTGGAAGACCATCTCCCTTTGATCTTCCTACTTTGACCTCAAAAAATGAGTCTTTGTTATCTAATGCTCCTAACTATAGGTTTGTATCAAATGGTTTGTTGAAATATGGTATTCATGGCAATGCAAGTAGCCCCTCTGTCTATGATAGAAATGGAAGGCAATCTGTCAGTCCAAATCAGAGTTCATGTTTGACTATATTTGATAATATTTCGAAGTTAGATGAGTGCAGTAGCTATATGGCTAACACATCTTCTGTTATGCCAGCTTTAGCCTATGCACTTGATAGAGATAGGTCATCATATTACGGAGGGATTTCTCCTATGAGTAAGTTAGAATGTCAGTACAAACTTTCACGTGATGATATTGAATACTCCCTTTCAAGTTCTGGTTCTCGTCCAAGAAATTCTCCATCGTATTACACAAGTTCTGAGAATGGAAAGTTGATGCATATTGATGCAAGCAATCCATCAGCTTCCGGCGGGTATACGACTAGCTCTTATTCATATTCCTGGGAGCCATCTGTGCCTTTTCGATCATCTTTCCTTCATGCATCAGCAAGGTTGTTGTCTGAAAGCCCGTGTGATTCTATTCATGATAGCATTGAGCCTTCTAGTAAAGGAGCTAATGGGACCTCACAGGCTTCTGATTTTGTTAACGGCAACAATTTTGGCAATACACTCCCAGAGCCTTCAAGTAGTAGTAATATCATCACTGGGTTTGATGACAAGAGCTTTCAGAAAGAGACGTCCTTTCATGATGCTAAAGTAGGAAAGGGGGCTTATCTACCTAGAGGTGAGCAGAAATTTCTTATGCCAATTAAGAAAATATCTGGTAATGGCAATTCTGCTGATTTACCAACTGCTAGTAACACAGAATCACATGATGATGTGGCACATCTAGCGGGTGATGAAAAGGATATAAAGGAGACAAAGGCAATGAAGTGCTTCCGAGCTGTCCTTATCGACTTTGTGAAAGAGCTGGTGAGACCATCATGGCAACATGGTAATTTGAGTAAAGATGCCCACAAGCTAGTAGTTAAAAAGTCCGTTGGCAAAGTGCTCAGTTCAATGCATTCCCATCAGATGCCAAGCAATTCTGAAGCAATTGAGCAATTTCTGTCTCTTTCTCGTCCAAAAATTTCAAAGCTGGTGCAGGTGTGTACCTGAACTGTGACAAGGATCCTATAATAGTTTTTCCTTCCTAACTGGCATAATGATATGGCCATGCCCCTTGGGCGTTTCTGTTTCTTGCAGGGTTATGTTGCAAAGTATGCCAAAGCCCGAGAAGCTACCAAGTGAAGGTTTTAAGTGTATGGGCAGTGCAGCGGCCTGTTCAATTTTTGTTTGTTTTCTAAATACAAAGGATAACTGAGGTGCTTGTATGTATGCCTTTGCTTTATAACTCATACAATTGAGGTCTGTGCTACTGGCCTATGAGAGAGAGCTGAAAATAAAAAGTTATTTGGACCAAGAATCAAGATGATAATGTTGCTTTTGGTGCTTTATTTGATATTCAACTTGGTAACCAGAGCTGTCAAGATGCTATTGGGATGAGAAACTTGAAGCACCTGATTCCCTTTTGTCTTTAATCTGATACACTGACTGGAATTTTCAGTGTATGTTCACATGCACCGGCTTTCCAATCTTTTGGTACAAAGAAAAGTTTGAGATTCTATTTGTCATCTTGCCTTTACATATCAATGGTCAAATGGGAAGATTTGATTGTTGCTAGAAAGATCAAATGCAAAGAAAGTCGAACTTCTAATAATGGGAGCACACAAGGCCATGGTCCAAAATTTTGGGTGTGCTTTAATGAAGATTAATTGTCGACCTTTTTAGGTCTCACGTTGGTTTGTCAATGCAATATTGTAAAGTGCATCTTGAATGTGTATTAGCTGGGCTAATAATTAGATATGTACCACAACTTATCATAAAAATTGTAGATTTTTATATGTTAAGAAATTCAAAAGTTAGAAAGAAATAAGAAAAAATCAAGAAAGTATCTTGTCTATAAAAAGCAAGTCACACATAAATATAGCAATGGACATCCATTATTTTAGTATAACATAATGTCAAAACGCAAGAAGAAATAAGTATAAAGTCTTATACATCACAAAATCAACTTTATTCAGTGCAAGGAACAAATAACAATATGTTTTACCTTTCACAGTTAAAATCATGAATCTCACTTTCTTCAACCACAAATCAATCTTCTATGTACAAATCTAGCATCAAATCGACAGTTTTCTTTCAAATATCATTTTTTTCTCAAAGTGGCAACATCTCCTTCACACTCAAGTCCTAAGGGTGTCTAGCAGTCGGTGTGAAGAGATTTTCAAGACCACTTAAAATCAGGTCTGGGACCTTTTTTTCACTGCCAACATATTGTACAATAAGGGGGTGCATTTCACCAGCCACCACATTATAGATACAGTGGATATGGTGTGATATGGCAAGGTGTAAGGTATCACCAATAATAAAAATTATGATACATATCCTATGATACGGCCCCGTATCATATGATACGTGCAACACTACTTTAAGTTCATATTATAATTTTTTTTTTTTTTTACATTTTTCAATATTGTTTCCAGATGTTGGAGTTTTTAGCTTGATCTTCAAGTACTTTCCCACATGATTAGTGTCACATCCCGACCTTTTTAACCCTCAAACTATCTTTTTTTTTTTTTTTTTAAACATAAGGCATCGAGGTGTGACTACCCAATAATTCAAAAAGACGATGAGCCAAGCAATTCAAAACAATGAGGCGAACTTTCATTGATATAACCATTTTGTTTCATACAAATTCACATCTATGTGCATAACCAAAATGCCCCAAAATCACTAACATTGATGTCTAACAAAAAGAAGACATCAATAAAACCAAAACATGACGCGCCGGCACTACAAACGACAATCCCAAAACCACCCCAGTAGGACGTGAGTGAAGCCATCTGCTCAACTTGTTGCCCCGGGTCCGCCAAAACCTGAAAAGGAAAACAACTGAAGGCTCAGCCTTCGCAGTATGACAACAAGCCAGGAAAATGCCAAACCCTCTCAAGTAAGACTCAAATATACAAGCAAACATCAGAACGATCTATCATTATGTCGTGTCAGGACACGACATGCAGAGGCCACTCAATGGCTACAATAACATAATTTCAATCACATGCAAGGCATCATCAACATGTCACTTGCATTCATAAGCACAACAGTCACATGTACAACAATCCTATACATTTCAATCACATACATTTCAGTTTCATTACTATCAGTGAATTTACAGTTCCTGTGGGTGCAAACACAGGCACGTGCACACCGCGGGCGGCCCACAGCCGAGAGACAACCCCCGTGGTGGCCCAGAACAGTATGGATCCATCTATCCGCTGCAGCGGTAGAGCACTCATCCATGGATGTGTGAATTCCAAGGAGAGATACTCAGCCTTCCCTAGGACACCCAGGTTGGGAAGGCGGGAGCCTACGCTCCAAGCACATCACACCTTGTAACAAATTCCAAGAACATGCTAACATACTGTACATCGTTGCCTTAGCTTGCCTGCTCAAAGCATCAGCCACCACATTCGCCTTGCCTGGATGATATGATATCGTGAAATCATAATCTTTTAGGTATTCAATCCATCTTCTTTGCCTCAAATTAAGATCCCTTTGGGAGAATATATATTTCAAAGACTTGTGATCTGTAAACACTTCAAATGTTGCCCCATAGAGATAATGCCTTCAAATCTTTAGTGCAAACACAATTGCTCCCAACTCCAAATCGTGAGTGGGATAGTGTTGTTCGTGTGTCTTCAACTGCCTTGATGCATAAGCCACCACACGGCCATTTTGCATCAGTACACAACCATAACCGATTCCTGATGCATCTGTGTACAATACAAAACCCGAATGACCTGATGGAAGCGTCAGAATAGGAGCAGCAGTAAGCTTGTCCTTCAGAGTTTGAAAACTCCTCTCGCACTCTTCATTCCAAATAAACTTCACTCCTTTTCTCAATAGCTTAGTCATTGGTGTAGCTATTTTCGAAAAGTCTTGTATAAACCTGCGATAATATCCTGCCAATCCCAAAAAGCTTCTAACCTCGGTTACACTGCATGGCGTCCTCCAGTCCTGCACAGTTGACACCTTAGCCGGATCGACGGATACTCCATCCTTAGAGATTACATGACCCAGAAAGTTTACCTTCTCTAGCCAAAATTCACATTTTGAATACTTGGCATATAACTTATGCTTGCGCAAAAGACCCAATACACTTCTCAAGTGATCTCTATGCTCTGTCACACTCTCTGAGTACACCAAAATATCATCAACAAAAACAATAACAAATCGATCCAAGAACTCTTGGAAAACTCGATTTATGAGGTCCATGAACGCTGCAGGAGCATTGGTCAACCCAAAAGGCATGACCCTGAATTCATAGTGCCCATATCTGGTTCGAAAAGCAGTCTTAGCAACATTCTCCTCTCGTATCAAGAGTTGATGATAACCTGTCCTCAGATCGATCTTGGAGAAAACCTTTGCATCCTTAAGCTGATCAAACAAGTCTTCGATTCTAGGAAGCGGATACTTATTCTTGATGGTGACTTGATTCAACATGCGGTAGTCAATACACAAACGCATTGTCCCATCTTTCTTCTTCACAAACAACACTGGTGCTCCCCACGGTGACACACTAGGTCGGATGAAGCCCTTGTCTAAGAGCTCCTGCAGTTGCTTCTTCAATTCTTCTAACTCTGCTGGTGCCATACGATAGGGTGCCTTAGAAATAGGAGCTGTCCCTGGTGACAACTCTATCTTGAACTCCACTTCTCGTGTTGGAGGCAAACTTGACAGTTCCTCAGGAAACACATCAGGGTACTCACTCACAACTGCCACATCCGGTAACCTCACCGGTTCCGTCTCATTGGTCAACACATTGACCAAGAAAGCAACACTTCGATTTTTTATCAATCGTTTAGCTTTCAATGCAGACACCATTATCTTATCAGTTCGACTGGCCTTACGAGCATGGAACTCCACAGGTTGCATTTCATCAGTCTACAACTGTATCTGCTTCTTCCTGCAATCTATATTAGCATAATGTGTGCATATAACCAATCCATGCCCAAAATCACATCAAATTCGTTAAAACTCATGATCACCAACTGTGCAGGTAAGTGATGTTGATGGATCTCCACGTCCACATCAGATAGATACTCACTACACGACTCTTGAGCATGCATAGGGCTAACAACTTTCAGAACATACGGCATCTTCCTAGCACGCACTTCTAGTGAAGTAGCAAATCGACTAGATATAAATGAATGGGTCGCCCCAGCATCAAACAACACTCTAGCAATATGAGAACCAACAAGTAAAGTACCTTCAACAAGGTCGTGTGCCTGAAGCTCCTCCACGGTAGTAGCATAGACACGTCCAGTCGTCTGTCGTGCGCTAGAAGGACCGGCCTCTGGCTTCTTCAACTCTCTTTCTTTCTTTAAGGGACAATCCTTGATAAAGTGCCCCATCCTTCCACAGTGTAAGCAAGCTTCGATCTCTCGATAGCACGGCTTTCCAGGGTGCACACGTGAACAAGTAGGGCACTTCTGAGAAGTCGGAGTGGCCACTGACCCTTGGGTAGCCTCGCTACGGGTTGGCTGGTTCCGTCTGAAAGTTCGGTCATCCCGCCTCTCATAAGGCCTTGTCCTGCCTGCAAAGTGGTGGCGCTTCACCTGGGTTCGTCCACCTTGTGAATGCTGGCCTGCTTTCATCTAGTGATCCTTCTGTGTCCTCGCCCAGTCTTCTTCTATACATCTTGCCATAGTGACCGCCTCGTCCAAGTCACGAGGTCTGCTCGTCAAAACTTTGGTTCGCAGTCCCTCCCGCAGACCGCGCACAAACTTGCCTGCTCTGGCTCCGTCTGTAGTGTAGAAGTGTGGGCAATACGCCTCCAAGTGTCGATATCTTGTAATATATTCCTCCAAGCTCA
The DNA here is from genome assembly GCF_008831285.2 of Nymphaea colorata. Lineage (NCBI taxonomy): Eukaryota > Viridiplantae > Streptophyta > Magnoliopsida > Nymphaeales > Nymphaeaceae > Nymphaea > Nymphaea colorata. Next base: position 25,938,985 of record NC_045138.2, read on the forward strand.
TTTGATTTTGCTGTAGATCAAGAAACTCTTGCATGTTCTTGTCTCTAGCATGCACTGGGTAGTAGGTGTTGAGGAAGGAATCTCTAAACTGCTTTCAAGAAATTGACGGTTGGCCTGCATACCGGATCTCAAGAGTTGATTTCCACCAGTCCATGGCATCACCTTTCAGCAGGTAAGTGACATAGTTCACTTTGTCTTCCTCAGGCATCTTCAGAAGCACAAAGATGCGTTCAACTTCCTCAATCCACTGCTTTGCTTTATCGTGACTGCACCCTCCTGAAAAGATAGGCGGCTGCATCGCCATGAATTGTTGAAACGACACCGCTGACGCCTTCTCCTTAAGTGGCGCAGTGGTGTCTCCTGAAGGAGACGCATTACTCCTCTGGTTACTGACTATGGACTGCACAAGGGAGGTCAGTGTTTGCAACGTGGTCAGCAAAATAGACTGTTGATCCACAGGTGGAGTCTGCCTCAGTGGGGTTTGAGCACCCCCACCCAGTTGGGCATACTGGTGCCCTGACGTACTGTCATCGCGTGGGGTATGCGCATCAGAATGGGCCGGACTAGGCTCTCTCTGTGCCTCTATGGACGGCCCAGCTCGCTTCTTACTCTTACGATGATATTCCATCTGTACAAACAAGAGCCTTAATCTCAAATCCAGTCTATGACTAATCTCACAAATCAAATCACAACGTGCATTAGCACGAAGTTCAAAACATAGATCACATTACGTACTTATACGTGAAAAAGCATAACCACAATAACAATCTAATCAAATGAATGCGTACCTGGGCAACACGGCTTTACAAATAGGCTTTAACTCACATCCATAGTGGGGTTTGTCATGGCTCTGATACCAAAACTGTCACACCCCGACCTTTTTAACCCTCAAACTATTTTTTTTTTTTTTTTTTTTTTTTTAAACATAAGGCATCGAGGTGTGACTACCCAATAATTCAAAAAGACGATGAGCCAAGCAATTCAAAACAATGAGGCGAACTTTCATTGATATAACCATTTTGTTTGATACAAATTCACATCTATGTGCATAACCAAAATGCCCCAAAATCACTAACATTGATGCCTAACAAAAAGAAGACATCAATAAAACCAAAACATGACGCGCCGGCACTACAAACGACAATCCCAAAACCACCCCAGTAGGACGTGAGTGAAGCCATCTGCTCAACCTGTTGCCCCGGGTCCGTCAAAACCTGAAAAGGAAAACAACTGAAGGCTCAGCCTTCGCAGTATGACAACAAGCTAGGAAAATGCCAAACCCTCTCAAGTAAGACTCAAATATACAAGCAAACATCAGAACGATCTATCATTATGTCGTGTCAGGACACGACATGCAGAGGCCACTCAATGGCTACAATAACATAATTTCAATCACATGCAAGGCATCATCAACATGTCACTTGCATTCATAAGCACAACAGTCACATGTACAACAATCCTATACATTTCAATCACATACATTTCAGTTTCATTACTATCAGTGAATTTACAATTCTTGTGGGTGCAAACACAGGCACGTGCACACCGCGGGCGGCCCACAGCCGAGAGACAACCCCCGTGGTGGCCCAGAACAGTATGGATCCATCTATCCGCTGCAGCGGTAGAACACTCATCCATGGATGCGTGAATTCCAAGGAGAGATACTCAGCCTTCCCTAGGACACCCAGGTTGGGAAGGCGGGAGCCTACGCTCCAAGCACATCACACAACAGTACCCTGGGGCCTTGCACCGCCTGCGCTCCGAACAGGCGAGACCAGTGGCGAAAGCGGGACAACTCCCATACACATAGTCACATCCCACTGGCCTCTCATCTCTTATTCTTTCATTCTTATACTTATACTTGCACAAACACATTTAACTGGCTAGCTCTTGAGGTTGGTTCACTTCACGAGTGAACCCACACCTCCTATTGCCTCCACACGAGGGTTACACGTAACCACAACAGTTTTGGCTAGCCGTCATAACAATATGGGTACAACTACCCACTGTGCAAACATTTGCATCATTGCCCGCGGCAATGGGTATTCAATAAACATAACATTCACATTCATCATCATAACAATCACATCTTTGAAAACTTAGCCAAACCACAGAGAGTAGTCTCAATCTGTGGTGGGCTCGTAGCTGTCCTATGCAGTTATCATTCTACGATGTTTTCTAATGCACAATTGGGGTCGAGGAGATACTCGACTCGATACCCCGCCTCATCTGTCCTAAACAGTTATCAATTCTAGCATGCACATGCAAATGCGTAACATTATCAAAACAATTACTATAAGCCTTTCAAAACAATTCATATTATATATCAATTTATGTACATGCATACCCACATTCATCCACGGAACACTCAATCAATTCACATCACAAATCCTAGGATCCCATGATCCTAGGAACACACATTCATTCACTTGCCCAGGCAGGGATTTGCCTGGAGTGTCGCCATACCTGTGGCGCGTTCACAAGAATCTTCAAAATGCCTCGAGCTTCGAATCCGGTAGCTCAAGGTCGACGGAACGTACCCGGTGTACCTGCAGACACAAACACAAGATAAGATTCCTACTTCATACCTCAACAATTCAAACAAAAACAAAACAAAGTCATTGAGGCACGTGTCATCGTCTCAAGAAGGTGTCGACGGGTAGTGTTGACCCACAAGTTCTCCAAAAGGGTCACTTCCCACTTCTAGCCGTGCCAATAGATGCCAAAACTCAAAGCCATCAATCCGTCTATCACTAACGCCTTTCTCAAAACTCCCTTTTTCTTAAATCAAGGCGTCTACCCCAAAGACACATCCAACTTATGTACGTTATCCCTATTTAACTCCAAGATGCACCCGTTCACAAAAATGCGTGCTACAAGCTCACTAAAACGGTCCTAAATCTTCCCCACAACCTCACAAACTCTACCATGTTTCCCCTAATGCTTCGAAAATTAATCTATCATGCTTAAATGATCATCCAATATATGAATCTTCGCTTCCCAACATAATCGCAAGCTTTCCCCCAAAAACGAAAACACTAACATGTGTTCCAAATAATCAATTCTAAGCTCTAGCATGCTCAAACAATAATTATACGCGTTCCAAAGAGAAATATATCATAAAATAGGTTCAATTTCGCCTTGCTCACCCCGATTGAAGGTCTAAACTGCTGTAATCCTCCCGGCAGCCACCTCACGCGTCCAAGTGGTCCCCAAACGGCTAAAATCCTCCAATGCCGCCACTACCAAGGCCTTCTCTAATTGCTGTTACGAGGGGGAGGACAAATCCCCAAGCTGAAAACGGAGCCAACAGTGATAGCATAGTGCAAATCGGTGAGAGAAAGTGCTTGATTGGAGAAAATAGAAAACGAGCAGAAAATGGGGAGAGAGCGTGAAGCGTGGACAGAGAGGGAGGTCGAATAGAGGGAGAAAGAGGGAAAAACGGAGGGGGACTGATAGGGGAGAGAGTTCGGTCAAAAGGGGAAAAGAAGGCAGTGAGGGGAGAGGACGGGAGAGAAGAGAGAGTGAGGGGAGAGGACGGGAGAGAAGAGAGAGACGGTGGAGAGTGAGGGGAGTCGTTCGGTGGAGAGGGGAGACGAGAGACAGTGGGAGAGGGAGGAGGGAAAAGAAAACGGGAAGGAGAAGAAAAGAGAAGAGAGGAAGAGGCAAGGGATGACAGGGTTCACCTCAATGCCGCCGTCGTCGCCGCATTGAGGTGAATCGCCGTCGCCTTCTTCCCTGAGCTCCGGTCGTGGGTAAGGAAGAGACGGTAAGAGGAAAGCGAGGGAGAAGAGAAAGCGAGGGAGGAGGGACAGCGTCGGGCTCCTCTCGCGTGGGGCTAGGGTCCGGGGCTGGACCCTGACCCGACCCGCTCCGCCCAAACGCCGCGCGTTACAATTAGTGCTTAAATTTTTTATGAATATCTTCATAACATCAATAATGATTTTCCTATGAAAAGTATAGTATGATTTTTAGATTGAGTGGTATATTATAAAAGGGAGAACGGTTTACATGACATGCATAATGCCATGGTGCTCATGAATCGGTGATTAACTTGAACATTTTGATGGCTTCACTCATTTTATGCACTACTTTCCTTGTTGGGATTAGAAGTTATGCTTTATATTGAAATGGAAAAGTTGGATGCACATGAAAGGATAACAATGGATATGAATTTGTCAAGGTTGGAGTATCCATTATATATATATATATATTTTTATTAGAGAGAGAGAGAGAGAGAGAGAGAGAAACGTATACTACCAATCTCTCATATACACCAGACTTGATGGGAATCATCTAGGTCATCAATTTTAAGGAGATTAGATGGTAAAGATTAAGTTGTAAATACAGAAGTTAAATTGTTTTTTAAGAGTCTAAAATACACTGTAGTGGGTGTGTGAGGGAGAGAGAAAAAATAAGAAAACAAATAAGTTTCCTTAAATGAACTCGTTTGTATCCTTTCAGGGGCATTTCAAACTCTTGAAGCAACAAGCTACCTTTTATATTTTCTACGAAATCTCTATCAAATGATCTCCTTGGAATCAATGTTCTAGACAATTCCGATCAAAGTTTAGTGGCTACCTATGATCTCTAACATTTGATCTCCTTGAAATCAATAGGTGAGAGAACGAGAGAGAATGTGCGAGAAAATAGTCCCCAAATAAGGCTGTTATATATGTACATATATTATCTTGAAATCAGCCTGCTGCCGGGTATTACTAGATGGCTAAATGTTTAAATTTTGTCACTAAAGTAAAAAAACACACTATAAACCATCACTAAAAACACTGTAAGCTATGGCTACACCATAAGCCATTTGCAAGGTGCTTTTAGCAACGGTTTTAAAAGATTTTGTCATCCGACAACATTTGGTAGCTGACTGATTTCAATTTTTTTTCTCTCTCTTTATATATATATATATATATATATATATATATATATAGCACCATATGTTGTAGATGAGCCCTTGTTGGAGCTTCGAAGAATCTTCATGATTGTTATTTTATCAGTTGCAGGTTACAACCCTTCACAAGTTATGCTTCATGTTTATACATGAAGATATATTTTTTTAATTGGTTGACAATGGCTCCAGCCATGGCTATAAACCAGATCTTTACTACTTGATGTTTGTTTGGCCTTCACTGTGGTGAGGATCAATAGGCATACTATCTCTTAGGACCTTTATCATTATAATCATGATTGGTTGGTCTAGCTGGCTATCGACCAACTAGTATTTGGATGAGAATCAGATTTATACAAAAGGTTTTGACTTTTGAGACTAGCTGCTGACTTATCTTCTCACTATTGAGTTTGTGATTAATTTTTTTCTTTTCCAATTATTGTGTTGTTAGCATGGTATAGGGTGCAAAATAACTATTCTGCCATTGCTTTCTTTCACTTTTCTTCCTCTACCCTCATGGGGAGCTAACCAGATCTTCCTTGACCTTATTCTGATGGCCTTGGTGACACTGCCTTCATTTTGTACCACCACTTGCTTCGATAAGGCACTAATGACCTCATGGCAGACTTGGCTCGTTCGGTGCCTGCTAGTCTGTCTGCCCTTCAAGGTGACCTCCCTATCAAACATATTCAAGACTTCGCTTTCCTCTTAATTGAGCGATTGTAGGTGTCCTCATCCCTTTTCACAAGATTTAGCTTGAAGGCAGTTTAGGGATCAAGCACCCAACTAGGAATTGAGCTTGTTATATGACTTAAGGCATAATCCTTGAGGGATTGAAGCGTAAGCTTCAGGATCCATATAGTAAACTATATAATATTGAATAAAATAATGAAAATTGACAAATATAAGTTGTTAACGCTAGTAGTGAAATGGATAAGCTCATCCGAGCGGTATCATGGATATTTCCTATTTGTTATAATATTTTTTAACTTTTGCTGCAACTGATGTGCCATTAATATCATAGATCTTCCCTATATGTTGGACCATAACCCCACAAACAGAACCTTATAATAAACACAGACATGCCATTTTGGAATGTCATCATAACTTGATGTAGAACTAAACTTTGAAATTGTCACTAACAAATTGAAACAAATGCATGTGCCTCTCAGCACAGTTGAATGGGCACATGTGGTAGTTGCCACCAAACTGTTGGACGTCATTCCTATTGAAATTTGAAAGCCACCATAGGGCAACAGCAACCTAATAAACCTACATATGTATACACTATACAGTATACACAATCAGCTGAGAAAATTCTATATCTTAATTTCATAAAACTGGAATTCTAATATCAACTTAAAAAAATCAAAGATAATTTTAAGATTTGCGTTACTTTCTCAACCCATTTGCTATGAAAACAATGTGTCCAACAATATGCAAAGAGGTACTCGAATTCATTCCACTAGATGCAAGGAACAAAGATCCAAAGCATATTATCATTTTCTTTTTATGAATAACTGAGTCCTCTACAGATTTGGCATTTACATGCTTCAGCTCTAAAGAGACAATGCATGATCTCAATCTACAAATTCATTCCATATCAACATGGGCACTGAAAACAGGACCAAGACAAGCACAAGTCAAGTTAGACATGGAAGTAGATTATATTCACGGCTTCCCATAACTGAGCTTTTGAGAGAATGCTAAGGAAGTACAGTTCATCAGGAACGAGAATATAAACCAAAAAAAAAACGTGTAAAAGATGCTATCCACTGTGTGAGAGAGGGAGAGCAAAGGTGAGTAGCAATCCACCATCTCTTTTCTACCATTGCTTGAGAATAGTTGGTGAATGGTGGATAGTGTTGACTTGATTCAGAAAAGACACAAACACACCCCACACACACACGTATATATATATATATATATATATATATAGCGAGCGAGAGAGAGAGAGAATCTTCAATGGCAGCCATAAATTGGGGCAACTTTTGGGGAGGGTTTGGTGTTTGGGAGGGGGGGGGGTGGAAGGGAGGGGAGAGGAAATAGGAAAAGGGGAGTTTGGGGTTTGCGGAAAGAGGAAATGGGCAAGAGGGTCAAACAACAAAAGGATTTAATGTTTTTTAGTTGAAAAATACACTATGGATGAGGCATAAGCCTCACGAATGAAGCATGCATTGTAGTGAGACATGCACTGACCCACACACAATGACTTTGAGGTTTTTTTGGCTAAAAAGCCTTGAGGTGGATGCTTCATGCCTCGAGGCACATTCTTATAATAACATTTTGCTCAAGCCAATGCACGTGCCTTTCAGAACCTCTATTCATTCAGGTGGTTCCTTTTGGAGGATAACATCCTTCACCTGGCATTGTGGTTATACATGGCTTAGTTCTTTTAGGCCTTGAGTTAATAATGCTGAATTATCTCTCTTTCCTCTTATTGTCATCATGTTGCCAGTGATTCTGCTGCCAACAGGTGGCTCCTCCTCATCTTCTCATCTTCTTCTTTTTTTGTCGTTGTCCTTGTACTTCTCCTTTCTGTTTCTTCTGCCCATTGGGCTGTTGCTACTGTGCAATTTCAGCTACCTCCTTTCCTTCATCATCATCTTCTTCTGTTTTGGTTGCTCATGTCATCTTTTGTTTGTATCATTGTATGCTATTTTCATGGATATTTTTTAGTTGCCTGCACAGACACATGAATAAACATATTTCAATCCAGGATTGCGTATTATCTCTCCCCTATTCAGCTTTTTTCATTGTTTATTGCAGATACTTTTTCCGTTCAACGTTTTCTGTTTAGTGTTTATTTTGGCTATTTATGATTCCTTAGCCTTTATATGTCTATGCATGTTGTCAATTTGATTCAACAAAATGTTTTGATTCATAATCTTCTGGCTGTCCTTTTCATTATTTGTACTTTCATTTATTTTAATTTTTTCTGTTATTATATAGATCTATTTTATTGTATAGTGTACCTAGGTTGTGCTTTACTTTGGATGAGCGGGAGATTGCACCACCCCTTGGGTGAAAGCCAATGCTCCGCCTTTCATCTTGGTACCTCGCTTCATCTCCATAAAGCATAGAAGAGTAGTGCCCTTGGGAATCAAACTGGTCATGTGCGCTAATATGTCACCAGCGATCAGCTAAGTTATGACCCTTGAGGCAAACATTGTGCTTTACTTGATCCATAATGATATTGTATGTTGTTTGTTGGTTTTGGCAAATTAGTTTGTTTCTACCTTATTTAATTGATTTTTTTTTTTGAAAACTGACATGGATCAATTTCAACGGGCTAATTGTTTTAGGGATCTTCTCAATTTGGTGATTAGAAAGGCAGTTGAGGTTCTCAACTAAGGGTGTGAGACCTGAGTTAGGCAGTTGAACTTGGACCTTGAATGCTTGAACTAAGTTCAGGTCAATCTTCAGAATGACAGTAAAAAATCGTTCTCAGTAAAGGGCAGCAGCTTGGGTATGACTAGACTTTCTAAGTCCTAGGTAGGCTTACTTGAATCTTTCCTGTATCTAAATTCATGTGAGTTCCTTACTCCAGTAGGCTAAGGTAACTCAAGAGCAGAAAACTCTGAACTCTATTAGACTGGAAGGAATAGGACGACATAAGATTAGGTTCACTATGCTAAGATTAATTTAGTTAACTGGGATGGGACTGGTCCAGTTGGGATTGGACTAGGTTGGGTTGGGATAAAAACCAGAGAGTGAAGTAGGTCAATGATATCCACTTGCAAACAAACATATACACACACATACTTGTGCGTGTGTTTGCTGGAAATGCTCTGCACCTGTTACACTTTCACCTGTTCTGGCACTCACACCCACATGCCATATGATGGAAAATACTACTAAAATACAACCATAAGTATACGATTGGGTAAATTTCTATCATGGTTGGGTGCAAGGTTGGGATGTTGTATAGGTAAGATTGAGTCCATGGGGAAGCGGGTCATTTTGAAGCTTCAATTGCAACTTGCTTTGTCCCGAACCTGGCAGGAGATTTGAGAGTTAATGGGGAATTTCAGCTTGGGTCGCACCAAGACATTGCTCCTGGCTCATATTTGTGGTGTTAGTTGTAGCATGCACACAGGGTCCACTTCAAGGAAGTGATCTCTTATGAGTAATATTTGAGAACCCAATGACTCGATCAACTTGTTAAGTTTGATTTGTGGCCAGAGCAGGTCAACCTGGTTGCTTGAGTTGGTTTCATTAGTTTTTAGCTTTTATAGGAATATTGCACCAATTGCATATGAATAGTGAACATGCAATAGAATGAAATAATTGCTTGTAAAATCAGAAAATAAGATGGAAATTGTGTTGTAATGTAACTGAGATATATTTTCCCATTTATCATATGAAAATAAAAATATTAAACTGGTTTCTAGCTATATATATATATATATATATATATATATATATTTTAACAATGCCCAAAATGAAAAAATAATGACAATGGGCATTTTGAAATATCAATAATAACACTAGAATTGAAAATCACATGGTAAAACTTCATCTTGTGTCCCTGTTGATAAAATGAAAGCACTTAACTGGCTGATTCATTGAAAAATTAAGTCACATTTTAGCAATCTTGGTGGTCAGTACCTAACTACCTATCCTTCACCAGATTTTGGAGTTCCTTTGCCTTGGAGTCAGCATTGCTGTGGTAAGAAGCAGCAATATGTTCAACTTGTTTATGCAGCTGCTGTCCAAAACAAGGCCCAGATAAGTTCAGATAGGAGCCTTATTTTCACCAAATTTTTAGCATAAGGCTTAGTTTTCGACAGTCCATATTCTGTGCAAATCCACTTAGTGCTATCAAGCTTCACGCTGAGAATCAAAAGCTCATTTGGATTGAAATTGATGAACCAATTCCATCTGAATTTGATGAAACTCTATTTGCTAGGCTGAGATAACTTTGATAAAGATGACTTAACATTTATTTTAGATCAGATACGGTCTGCAAACTGAGATTTATTTTTCCGTTTTTTTTTTGCAGGATTTTTCTTCATATAATTCGATCCAGTTCAGACATGGGCTATATGATTTCCTGATAAGTGGAGGCATACTGGCAAACACCAACATAATTCGGATGTGTTCTGGTTCTATTTCTCCAAAATCCGTGCTACTCATTGTCTCTTGATTTCTTGGAAACTCTGAAAGGCATTAAAATTTAATGCCAACTCAGGACGAACAAATTTGATCTAATTGAAGCAGAGAACTGGAATCTCCATTTCTATTTCAGTATTTTGCAACCTAATGATGTTGAGTTTTGAGTGGCTTGCAGCAAATGCAACCAGAAGCCGGTCTCCTCCCAGCTTTGGAGGTTGACCAAGCTGCATGAACTTTTCGTGGCAGGCTTTTCATGACACAAATATTCATTTTTTAGAGGTTGTATTATGAGATAGAAACAGCATAAGACGGTTGAGCAACATGAATTCCTGCTTCATCACTAGGATTGCCTGCATGCATCTAAAGCAGCATTGTGGTTGAGGTGCAAGGATGAAACTTTAAAAGTCAGATGTGCTTCTGTAGTCTTTATGCAGTCGAGACATGGAATGCAAGCGGCATACCGTGAGCTTATGGCAGAGAACAAGCTGTAGCGATCAGCAAATTGAAGCAATAGCGACAGCCCACAGTAGTGGTACATTTTTTTTTATTTTCTTCTCGATATGGTTGTTTTCTTGTTTCGTCCTAATCTCGATGTTGTGTGCATTTTAACAGGTAGAGGATTTGGACTCGCAGCATGATTCAAATGGCCATAAAAAAGTGCAATTCTTCTGAAGTGCTGCACGAAGAACATGGCGACCATCTTAATTTGAAGGTGGCATGATCAGCACCGAAACTGTCTCACTGGAACGGTCCTACGGCAGAAACATCTGATCCAGAATGGCTGGGGACAAGAAGCGAAAGGATTCGTCTCCGATCAGTTCTCTTGGTTGAGGGTTGGCAGGAACAACGCTGAAGCAACCAAGTCGAACAGGGTTGGAGGCGGCCACTGCTTAAGCTTACAAGCGACTCACGTGATTGTCGTTCCATGACATAGTGGGCGTCCTCCGTCTGTGTCTGACTCTCTCTCTCTCTCTCTCTCATGTGGCGGTGGGCTTCTCTATTTTCTCTTCTACCGTATTCTGATCCGAAATCCTGGTTTCAGTCTTTTGTTAAAATTGATTTGGGTCGGCTGTATCTCGTTGGAGTCCATGAAACGCCGATGTATTATATGCATTGTCTCAGGCACGATCATTTAATTTTTTTGACTATTTAATATATGTTTTTCTGCAAGTAATTGTGTTGTATTCTTGTTCGATTTGTTGAACCTCACAAGCCTTTCTGTATGTTTTATTTTCTCTGTGTTCGACAAATATTCAAATGTTTGGTGAAGTTTTTCTTGTTTATTTATTTCTTGACTATCTAAAATTTCTGTTATGTAAATGATTATGGTTTATGATTTTTTCAATTGAGAACCTTATAATAAATCATTTTATATATTTTATTTTCACAATATTTTTTCTTGTTTTTCCTTACATTTTCAATAAAAAGTGATCCTAAGGTCGCTTGATTCATCTGATTTCTGCTTTTTGAAGAAATGTTTAATTTGAGAAAGTGATCTTAACAATTGGTATGATCCTGTGGGGAAAATAAATCATTAAAATGCATGGCTTCTATTTCTTTCACACCAAATGATGGGTGGTGCAACCGGTTGGGTCTGGTTATGTGGTGTGTGAAGAATCATATCTTCAGCAGGAGTGTTTGAAGATGTTATCTGGATGGCATTAAAGAATGTTGAACTTGAGCTTGCGGGTGCTGCTGTAGAAGTTAAATGGATCAGTTTTTTTTTATCCCGCTTCCTCTCTTTCTAACACATGCTTGTGCATGAACATGACTGAATGGAAATTCTAGGGTTCCCTGTGTTATGCTGAAAATGGAGAGAGAGAGAAGAAAAAAAAAGTCATAACGGGTTAAAAGAATAGTCAAAAGGAAAAACAAAACAACTGTAAAGCACCTTGTCCATTTTGGCTGGTTACAAACGTGAAAATATATTGATAAATTAAAAATATCGTTCTCTTGGTGCGACCATGGAAGCTGTAGCCTACTCTAGACGCATGATGAACTAAAGTGCCTAATTAAGCGTTTGTCATGTACATACTTAACTAAGTCGCAAATTGGTCAGATCTAGAATGAGGGTTTTGTCGCCATTATGCAGAAACCCATTTAGTGCTACCTTCCAACTAGCACTGCAATTTGCAGATGGGCTGGATTTGGTTTGAAGGTTTTGTCATTTTCTATCATATCAAATTTGATTTCAACATATCTCTATGTCTCGGACCCAATCTGCTTGCAATGCACAGGCTGCGGCTCTTCGTCGAGTGTAGTTTTCAGTACAGCTAGTTTTTTCTGAGTAGGAGAAGTATTTCATCCTACGACCCAACAGAAATACTGAAGTCAGATGACGCACCAACTATAATTCAACTTGCATGTTGGTGTCTTTCTAGCTGTACAAGAAGTTGACGGTCTGAAAATTCAAAACAAAAACTGGCCGCCTACCAAGATTCTGTCTCGTTGGTTGCACCAACCCTCTCAAGAATCCGCACACACACTTATTAATGGTTTGGAAAGATATGGAAGAACTTCAGTTTCTAAATAATGAAGGGCATTGTCATTTAAATGTACGTATACATGAAGCTGCCGTCCAAACAAAATATTTCACGAAATGCCGTCAACTTTTAGTCAAACAACAAAAAACATGCTCGTGTTTGAAAGTTTTTCATTTACTCACTTGAGCTAAAGCAACACAATCCTGGGTTAAACGAACAATGCAAGTATGCAACATACTCAAGATGCATTTTGTTATTTCATTGAAACTAAAGCTACTTTTTGGCAAGAAACATTCTATTCAGAAGTGCCAAAAATGATGAAACTCCCATGGCAGATCTGGCCCATCTGCATCCCAAGTTTCGGTTTATGAAATTAATGCAGTGTAACAACGGCAAGCTCTAGAGCCAATCTACATTGGGGTCCATGTACAATTGGGCACTTCCCTTTCTAACTCATTCATATTTAATTGGCAGGCATTTTTTTTAACTCGTATTGTATATATATATATATAATATATATATATATATATATATATATAGAAAGGCTGAGCTGCATAAAAAAACAAAATTGTAAAGCTTGTCAGCATTTTGAACACCAGTATCTATCAAATTCATGGCATCCTAATATTAATATACATGATAGGCTGTTGCATGACAGACAAAGCAATAGCCAAATCAGAGTAGCTGGGACAGCAGGGTGGAAGGTGTAGATCTTTGTCCACCTCTAATGGGGACATCCTTGTTGGCCCTTCAATGTGGGTGTAAATAGGGCTATGAGATTAGAGATGATCATGTGATCGGCGCACTCTACTCGTGTTCATTGTTATCAATATCAGTGTGCACCGGTACGTATCGGCCGATATGTATCGTATTGGCCTCTCTCCAAAACTATGCCAGGCGTTCCGAATACGTATCAGCCGATATGTATCGGTGTCGGCCTCTCTCCAAAACGACGCCAGGTGTTCCGAGTATCGGACGATACGGAGTCACTGTGACAAGATAATAGAAGCCTTCGACGTTCGATTACGATTGCCGATTCGGTAGGTTTCTGATGCGAGACGGAAGATGGGAATCAGTGTTACGACTCTGGTTTGGTTAAACAGAGATTAGCTGCTTCGTTTCGCCAGTAATAATCTAGATCAGGTGACTCTGAAAATTGCAGCTAATGAGGATCTTCGATGACTGCAACTGCCAAATCCCAATTGAAAAATGATGGTTTTCTTCATTGTTTATTTTCTATTATAACTTGCTGCATGGCTTGTTGGTGGTGGTTGGAAAGAGAATTAAAGCAGATGGAAACAAGGATAAGATACTTGAGAATAACGGGGTAATTACCAAATCTCATATTATGCATGATTTTGGCTCCACTTCATCCCTGTTTTATCGTTTTGCTTATGATATCAATGCAAATAATTGGGTCATGGCTTTGAGATTCTGCTTTCATTGGCTCTACCGAGTTCGACCAGATCTGATCTCCATTCTGTTCAGATCTTGGAAATCTGTGGGGGCCTTGTATGATTTAGAAATGATAATAAAATAAATATGTTAAAAAAGTACGCTCTTAGACATTATCAACACAAATTTGTTTTTGTAAAACACAAACGAAGATGCCATGTTTGTCAATATTGTTATTAAAGGTGAACCTTTTTACGGAGAAAGATAGACAAAAATTAAAATGTACCAACCAGGTGGTCAAATCTTTGGGAATCAAATGGTTTTTACCTTTTAAATTTTAAAAAACAATTCAAAGCAAATATGAAAGTGATAATTCTAGGTTTAACCCATGGAAAAGGGGTTATCTGAGCTACCCAAAACAGGTTTTGGCTTCCAGTTAAGCGGCATGATGAAATACTCTTCTTACTTCATTGCTACACATGGCTAGTCTTTTCAACTTTTTTTTTTCCTTTATTTTATATTTAAAAAGCTAGTAGAATATATATATATATATATATATATATATATATATATATATATATATAAAGATAACTTTTTTTAGATCAACGACCAGATATTATAGGTGTATTGGTAAAAGGATAATTTTTTTTTAGATCAACGACCAGATATTATAGGTGTTAAGGTAAGATGGAGATGGATCGTAGCACATGGTGGAACCCAAGGACAAAAAGCATATATGAGTGAGTAGTAGCTGGATGAGCGGTCAATGCCGAAGAGAAGAGAGACAAAAAGAGTTGTTTTTTAGTGTCGTATGTCCAAGCGAAAACTTCTTATACATCGGATCACCCTGCTTTTAGATTCAGCCTCAGATCAAATAAAAATTTATTCAAAATTATTTTTTTAATATTGAAAATAAGAAAAATAAATTTCTGTTCAACTGAAATAAAAAAAACTTTACAAATATTTTAAAACCATAATTAGGAATAAAAAGTTGAGTAAAAAGAACTTGAAAAGTATATGCTCTGCCATGAAAAGGGCGAACCTTTGAAGGAAGGGAGACACGCGCCTTTGTTTATTTTCCACGATGCACCGACCCCTCTGCCATTGGCACGTGCGCACGTGACTTGCCTTCTCCTTCCCCCAGCCTTTTCCGCCCTCGTTCCCATACCGCCCCTGCAGTCCGGACAAAATTACCAACCCTGCCACTCCCCGCAAAGTGCATTTTCTCAAATGTTCGTTGATTATTTCTAATTTTTTATGATCTTGCATGCATAGGACCACAACGAGCGACATTGATGCCACGGCTTCTGTCTCCATCACCGATCTTCTTGGCTCGTTATAAACCCGTTCATTGATTCTTTTCCATTTTGCAGCCTCGAATTTACTCCTTGCTCTTATCAACTTTGAATGTCTAATTATTGATGCATGTCACAAACATTTGATGTGTTGTTTTTTTTTTTTTTTCGCGAAAATGATGCTCGAAAAGTTATGTCGGATTCAATAAGATCGCGCATTAAACATAATTTCATGCATTTATTTAGATACAAATAGGACAGTAGTGCTCTTTTGAGACAGTGGCGGAGCCAAAAATTTGACCGGATATCTGCAGTTCAACTAAGTATAGAACTTCTTTACGTCTGGTGCGTTTGAAGTTGTTGGGTATAAGGTGGGCAATTTCTCGGGTTTAAGGGCCACTAAAACTTTTCATTTGCCGACTCAAAATCAGATCCATTAAGCCAGATCCAATAAAGAAAAATGGATTAAGGACGTGTTTGTTTGTGTGGACAAAGTGTTCGCAACATGAATTTGAGAACAGATTATTTCACTTTTTGTTCATCCTCCCTACCTCAAAATCGGCGCCTTCTATATCGAACGTTTTCCTCAGATTACTAAGAATAGATCTGGGAAACTTTTCTTCCTTTTTCTCTCACAAGCAAACACTGCATGGAAGCATTTAGAACTTAACAAGTTCTTGCATGGCTGAAAAGGCCAAGAAACTTGAGAAGTTCTTCATGTGGCAAAGTCAAGTATATATATGAAGCAAGTGGTGTCCAATTTCCCGACATTTTAGCAAAACTGAAGCTAAGTTTGGCAAAGATAGATCTGGTTTTGCTAATCTGATGCTTTGTTCATAGAGCTATGGGGATCACTTGACAGAAGACACAGAACAAATCACTCTCTAAAGTAATTCAGAATCTCCACCATCCATTTTCATCACATATGATGATTAATATAAGTACCAATAATGTACTTTTGATGGGTGCCTTCAATCTGCATAGAAAATAGTTGAATGAAGCCAAACGGTACGTCTGTTTGTATCTGCTTTCTTTATAATCGGGGATCGACCAATGATAGTTTTTTGAACTGGAAGCAAATTATTATCAAAATGATATAAGCATATCACCAATATAAGATAGAGTCAAAGAAGGTGAAACTCTCATGATGAATCTCTCGTGATTAAGGGGAAAAAGAGAAGAAGTGACAAATTAGAGTGTTGTGTTTGACTATCATCACGGCCAAAACAATTTGGAAGAAAAGATTTAAAGCCTAGATTCTTGTTCTTAGAAGAGCTGAAAGCCGGATGTTGCGGCTATATTTTGGCCGGAATTCCATTGTTTCAAGTTTCCGATTCTCCGTCTCCGTCCTTCTATCGTATTTGTGTTTCTTTATCTATACTTTTCTGTGGAGAAGCCAGATTGTATATAATCAGCACTATATTTTCTAATTTCTCAATTAAAAAAAAGTATATATATATATTATAATTGAAATAAAAATAAGAACGATAAAAGTAAAGCAAGAGTAAGATAAGGGCGAAAGAGCTGTAACCATAATGGGCTTTTAATTAAAAAAGTGAGAAAAGGACAGAGTTTCCCATTATCTCAACACACACACATATATATAAATTGGTAGAAAATCAGACCAATAAGTCAGGGACAAAAACAAAACTCATTAAATATGATATTTAAAAAGTTTTTTTTTGTAATCTAAAGGATAAGTTAATGCAAAATATCTATTAAGTTGATCTTAAGGATAAGTTCATGCAAAATATATATTAAGTTGATCATTTTTTGGGTATTAATAGTACTTTATAATAAAAAAATGAGCGGCTCTCATACCATTTACATTTTGATAATAGAAGAATCAACCTTTTTCATAAAAACAACCTGATTCATGTTTTATATCAAAATAGGTTTTATAAGTATACTAGGATGTTTACATGCATCTCTCTCTCTCTCTCTCTCTCTCTCTCTCTCTATATATATATATATATATATATATATATATATATATATATATATATATATATATATCATGCAAAGACATATTAAATAGCCATTTGGTCTCAAAAGTTTCCAGAAAAACTTTTTAGGAATGAATTGTGGTGTCCATATCGAAACATATTGAACTGCGTGGTGAAAGATATAGAATTGCATGCTCCATGCCGTTGTATGGGTAACAAGAGAGACAGATGTAGCCGATGAAATGGAAATTAATTAACAAAAACTGGTGGCGAGACGGACGTCAACAAGCATTGCAAAAATCTGCAACGAAAAACCAGACAGGTGCAATTGCGAAGTAAATGCAATGGGCTAGCGAGAGAGAGAGAGAGAGAGAGAGAGGGCGGAACTAATGAGCGATCAATCAACTTCGTTCGGCGCAAGTGCATACACTCGGCTTCAACATGATTTGTTCAGTAAAAATCAAACTTTAAGGGACAATTTGACATTAAGAACAGGTATGAATGTTGAATCTATCTCAAAATTAAGATAGATTCATGAAGTACAAGAACTTGTTTGAGATAGATTCATGAAGTACAAGAACTTGTTTGATAAACTTGGAATAGATTCATAAAACAACAACACTTACACATGTTAGTTCTAATACCAAATATCGGCTAAGAGTTTTTTTTTTTTTTTAAGATAGAAATTCAAACATTATGCATTAGAATCGTATGCTTTTACCATTAGCCTACCAAATCAGATCAAATTGGTAAGTATGATTTCAACGTACTTGGAATACAAGGAAAAAAAATTTCTACTCGTGAGTTCCGTACCTTCGTTAGTATCAAATATTGAAGCTTTGAACAGGAGGAGCTGTCTTTGGGAGGGCATCTTCCAAATTTTGTACTTGGACTCGAGCTGGTATGTTTCCGTAATTTGTGACAACTTGGAGGGCTAATGCTCCCACTGCTTTACCCATCTGGGTTTCTTCCCTATAGGCCAAGGATAAAGCCTGTTCCCCGCTTGTCCCCCCTTCTAACATAAGCAGCCTCCCCCCCTCTCTCTCTCTCTCTCGCTCTCTGTCTCTCTCTCTCCCTCAGAGGATTCCAGGATTACGACCGAGTAAATTTTCTTTGGAGTTTTAGTTGCAGAGTAAATCTATTGCTCCTTGCTCAAGGAAAAGAGAGGTAACGGGAACGAGGGAACGGGGAAAGAGAAAAAATGGTGGGCTCAGACAGGAGCAAGGAGGCGGTTGGAATGATGGCTCTTCATGAAGCTCTCAGAAATGTCTGCTTGAATTCTGACTGGGCTTATTCTGTCTTCTGGACCATTAGACCTCGACCGTACTCTCTCTTTCTCTCTTGCTCTCTCTGATTGCCAATTCTGGTGAGAAAACTACCACTTCTAATGCTGGTTCGTTTCTGCTTACGTGATTCTTGGTGATTACAGGAGGTCAAGGGGTGGTAATGGATGCAAAGTTGGTGATGACAATGGTAGCTTGTAAGTTGACGTTGCGGAGAATTTAGTTTCTCTAAGAACGGAAAGGAAAACTGTTGTTTTCGTCTAAGAGATTTCTTTTGGTGATTTTGTTGCAGGATGCTCATGTGGGAAGACGGGTTCTGTAAACCGAGGGTAGCAGAGTGTCTGGAAGATCTTGACGGGGATGATCCTGTTAGAAAAGCTTTCAGCAAGATGTCCATTCAGTTGTATAATTATGGAGAAGGGTGGGTAGTTGGTAGGTGTTAAAAAAAGAAATTGTAAAGGTCAATAAAAGTATTTAATAAGTGAACCGGGTTTAATTTTTGCCTTTCGGTTTTTCATCAAACGATGTGAAACTTTTTACCAGACTGAGTGATTGATGGATTATTACCATGAACAGTTTGATGGGAAAGGTTGCATCTGATAAATGCCACAAATGGGTTTTCAAGGAACCTTCTGAATGTGAAACCAACATCTCCAACTACTGGCAGAGTTCATTTGATGCAGTAAGAATCATGTCATTCTAAAATTAACTCACTTTTATCTCTTTTGATGTCCTGCCATTTTTAACTTCCAGTTCTTTTTCCTCCATCCAGCTCCCTCCTGAATGGACAGATCAATTTGCTTCTGGGATCCAGGTACAGATTAAGCACTCCAAAAATTCTTCATCTGGGTTGCCACCTTCTTGCTTTCAAGTTTCACCCCTGATTTTGTCGAGCTTTTTCAGACCATTGCTGTGATTCAAGCTGGGCACGGACTTCTGCAACTTGGATCTTGCAAAATCGTAAGCTCGTTTGCGAGATTTCACTGCTTAACTTCTCTATTGGACTCTTTCTCTTGGGCCTATTTAGCTGAATACGACTGAATATCCAGGTTCCTGAAGATCTGCACTTTGTGTTGAGAATGAGGCACACTTTTGAGTCTCTTGGATACCAATCAGGGTTCTACCTTTCCCAGCTCTTCTCTGCAACTAGAAATGGATCACTATCGTTGCCCTCTAACCTAACCAAGCCGACCATACTGAACCATCCTCCACCCATATTCAACTGGAACCAGAGAGCTCTGCACTCTGCTGCGGTACCCACCACGCCCATTGGTCCTCCCAACTTTCCCAATGCTCCAAGAGCCACCTTGCCGCCAACCGATGAAACCCAGCTCTTCCTCTTTCCACACGCACCCGAATCGCAGATCGACGAAATGATGGTCGATCACGACGCCGAGATCAAATGGCCTAGTGGCTTGTCATTCTTCAGCGCACTCACCGGCCGAGCAGAAGAGAGCAAGCTTCTTTTCGGCTCGGAAAGCATCGGCGAATTGGGTGAAATGGGGGCGGCTGCTCAGGGAAGGCCTAGATCATTGCAGCAGCAGTTGGTGGTCGGGAAGAACCTGAATTCGAGCTCGAATTCGCCTGCAAGCATGTGCAGCACCATGGGAGATTCCAAGGCATTCGCCAGAGGTTCGGACGCCATGGCCGCCGAGAATGTGAGCGTGACGGAGTACCTCAGCTTGGAGAGCCACGGGATCAACAATGGAGAAAGGTTGAAGAGAATGGAGAACAAGTTCAAGAGGAGCTTCACAATGCCTGCAAGAATGGGTTCCTCAACTGTCGAGAGCAACCATCATCGTCAAGCTGAGGGCTACAGAGGACCAGAGGTTGGAATGTACTCGGAGATCATGGAGTCGTTCCTGGACTGAGCAAACGTCTTAGCCTTTCCCTGCCAGCCAATTGTCTTCTGTATTTTCTTCCTTTTTTCATTGTAATGAAGGGAGAGGTGTGTATATAAGAGGGAGAAAGGACCTGGATCACTCCCTTCTTCTCCATCGTGTGACTTCTGCTCATTGCCTAAGATCATGTGACAGCATTTGGTTAGTGCTCCTGATTCATCTCCCCATTCTTCACGTTCGAGCATGAAATCCATGTTTCTTATTTCTTCAAGAAAAAAAATGCTCCCTTTTTTACTTCCAGTTTGGTTTTATGTATCTTAAGTTTGGATATGTAAACCAAAGAATCAATGATTTAATGTATATATCAATGAATTTAAGTAAATATAAGAATTATATAAACTGATCTACTTGCTGTTCAATCAACTTGATTGACAGTTTAATTAATTTTTCAAAGTAAAAATTGTCATTCGTTTCTTTTAAAAATATTTTTACACGCACTACCTACCTTATTAACCACCAATCAGGTTAATCAAAGAGTTCATAATCACTGCACATAGTTTTGACATTTATTCATATTTACTCAGTTCATATATATATATATGTGATGGTGGATTCCACCTTCAACTTTATAGGCTGTCTGACCGGTAGATGAATTCAAAACATTTAAATCCATGTGTGAAGAAAATCATTGAAAATAAATGTGCAAATTAAATTTTATAAAGAATAAAAAATCAACACCATAAAGTTCAAAACCTACAATGATCATAAAAGCTTATCCACACATCTGATTTTGACTAGGGTTCATCTTTGCAGTGTAAAGTAATTGTTAAGCATAGTGAATAATATTTTAATGTTCGTCATTTAATTTGTATATGTGTGTGCGTGGGAGAGACGTACATCTCTCAATTTAATAAACATAGGTTGTTGACATTTTCCGGAGACGAGCTTGGTTATTAATGCATATCCCTAGAAAATCTTAAGATGAAATGATAAACATTTTGCTCCATCACATACAAAACTTTATATATAATGTGGACATCTTCGCAAGGATGACTTTACATGCTTGATTTTGTAAGAATCAAAACTCTTCAATTTCAACACCATTGCGTGCGTAACTTTATCAACGAAGTTCTAAAGTCGGTTTAAAATATTTCTTGTTAACTTTGAGGCTGACGAACTTTGGGGAGACAGGGGCACACACTCCGGGCATCGCGCTCTAAACCTTTTTTTTTTTTTTCAATCTAAAGGTTCTAATTTTTGACCTTACAGGCCATTTTTCTCCACAACAAAGAAACCACTTTGAAGAACTTAACCGCATTCGCTTCAAAGTAGAAAGTGACTCGACTTAATTGGTCTTACTAACTGGTGAAAGTTTGGTCGTCAGTTTGATTTTCGTAGGTGTTCTTTTTTTGTACTATAATACATGGCATCTCCGTTGATAGGTGCTCAACTCTTCACTTAGGTCTCGAACAGTCCGAAACCCCAGAGTCAGAAATGAATGAGAGATTGAAGTGACGAACTTCACGGCATTCGCTGCAAAGTGGAAAATCACTCAGCTCACCATTTAGCAAAATTGGTCTGACCAACCAATGAAAGTTTGGTAGTCAGTTTGATTTTCATAGGTATTATTTTTTTGAACCGTAATACATGACATCTTAGTTGATAATCTTAGTTGATAAGTGTTCAACTCCCCACTCAGGTCTGAAACAATCCCAAACAAACCCGAGAACCATAAATGAAATAGAGCGCGGCTTCCATCTTTTCTGGATATTTTCAATTTCCCCCCACCATTGAATACCAGTGAGAACTGGATAATAGACGGTCACTCAGATCTGCGGTTGCATTTTTGAAAGCATGAGTAACAATATTAGTGGGAGGCGACGTAAGAAGTTGGATGTGGCTGCAGGTATTAGCTGCAATCAAGGCGGGAATCGAGGGGGGGGGGCTTTAGAGAAGTGCCCTGGTACACATGCAATTGCAGCAGCGTTGCCTGGTAGTTTACCAGTCAAAGCAAAAAGCTTGGTGTCTGCTGCCTGCCGATTGCAACTGTTGATAGGAGTACGGCAGAAATCCAGGCCTTTTTCAAAGTGGAATTTTTGCCTGCAGACATTATCTTTTGCTTCTTATTTTGAAGAGAAGCTCTTTCTTTACTGGTTGATCAACGAAGATTTACTTGGCATTTGAATGACACTCCAAAAACCAGGTTATACGAGCCAAATATGATTGGTTTTACCTCTAAAATAAAGTTTTAAGAGCGTTCCTAGTACCATTAAGCAATGGCCGAGGCGGAGAAACTTTTTGGAGAGCACTTATTCACAACAACAGTTAGCTTCTGCCATGATGTATCGGCAACCTGGACTTGTGCTCTCAGCCTTAAATTGAACTGTTAAACTTTTGATGGTTAAATAGTTATTATGAGATTTTGATGTTTTTCATGGTCTCTTAGTAGGGCTGCACACGAGCCGAGTCGAGCTCGAGCTCAGCTCCAACTCTAACCGAACTCTTTATAACAAGCTCGAGCTCGACTCAACTACACAAAATCGAGCTCAAACTCTACTCGTTTAACACGTGTAGACGTTCATGTGGTGTTACTTGTGAAAATTTGTTTTTACCCTAAAAGTTGAAATCGGTAAATCGATTTTGGCAGTATTATATAGAGTATCAGTTTGCGAGTCGAATTGAGTGTAAACAAGTTAAGTTCCTGAAACTCGAATTCGACTCATTTATCATTTCGAGTGTGTTTGTAAGCTTGAACTCAGCTCGTTTATAAACAAGTTGAGAACGAGCTGAGTTTTTTTGAGTTGGCTATCTCTCAATTGTTTCACCAAAAGTAAAAGGCGTGAAGTTGAAATTTGGGGAACTGGGGGATCGCATGGAATAACCCAATGAAAAAAAGGGGTTTGACTGGGAACATTTCTCCCCCCTTTCTCACCAATCACGTTTCCTGGATCCGGATCTGTCGCCGATGCTCCAGACTGACGCGATTAGCCGCCACACGTGACTTTCCTTTCCTTCGCAATTAAGATGCCAACCGTTCGAATCCGAGACCACTAAACGCATTAAAAGATCCGGTAAGACTTTCCGAGCTTAGATAAGGGAGATTAATTTTCTCGCCGGAAATTAGAGCCGATATGACGGAGACGGGCAAAACTCTCTTACCAGATGGCTCCAAAACTTGCGGCGCAATCCGAAAGGACAAGACGGCACAGTGCAGAAAAGTCCAAAGAGTGAATTCCTTTTTAGCCGATGAATCGTTTTCCATCGAACTGCACGGTGCCGCAGCAGATATGTTCCTCACGCATTCAGGAAGGAAGCGAGAAGGTTCATCTGTCAATCGTCAGGAAACGCACCACAGACAAGGATTTCACGGTCCTTGGGAATACCTTCCTGTGTTTCTTTTATCATGGAAAACTGGGAATTCGGTTCAAAACTTTGTTTCCTTTGGGGAAGTCTGGACAAATTCTTGGGGCCAACATATGATCTTAAACTGTGTGTGAATATGAAGTCCCAAGGTACAGGAACTAATGAGTTTCTTTAAGAGGTACCCATTTAAGTCATGCCCACTATCCATTTTAAACCATAACATTCTTCAAATTTGGCTTTTTCTACTCACTTAAGTCATGCCCAGTTTTATTTCTATGTAACTGAAGTTTAGTACGTCCGACCCACTTGATTTTTTCTTCTCTTAGCATTGACTTGGGGAAGTATATATCCTATGCATGTTTCTCTCTAGACAGGAATGAACAATAAATACATATAAGATAGAGAAAAAGCATGCAACTACGATCAAGTACAGCTCTCTCTCTATAGGTTTAGATATAATTTAACAGTGATTTGAAGTCAAGTGGTACTTGTGTTTAATAACAATGTTCACATTTCATGAGCAAAGCAATGTGGTATAAATTTTTGGGTTTAAATTCGCAGATAGTCCAATTTTTCATGGAGATCTGAATCTTGGTACTTGATAATTGATATATATGTAGTTTGCATTCTTTGTGTAAGACGACATCGAGATAATCAGATATAGTAACTATCCAGTAATTAAGTTGATATTGACACCCTCTACAAGTTGGCCTCCTGTTGTAAGGAACCACAGGGGAGGATAGAAAGAACATCTTCATCCACAGACTGGAACCGATGTGGGCTGTTCCTTGGACTTTGTAGCAGTTACTTGTCAACATAGTTGTTTCTTTGAACAGGCCAAGATATGTTTGGAGTTGGGAATACAAAACATCAACCTCTTGGATCAAAGGCGGAACTTTGATGTACTCTATTCTTTATCCTTATCGGATCCTTACCTGCTGATCCAGTATTGGATCTCTAACATTTACATGGACCAAACCCTGTTCAATATTCCAAGTGCAACAATAGGTTATCTCATAGCTCAAAGTGAGACCCGAAGGCTCCTCCATTCCCCTCCAACTTCTAGTGTTGTTTGGACTGCATCTACAATACTGAGGGGCACTAATAGGTAATAAAAGGAAGCGTATGGGTCCGTGTGGGCAGCAGCCCATACACCCCCTGCATGCTTAAGTTTTAAAGATGCATGCATGCTTTAGTGTTATCTTGGTTAATTTGACGGGTTTACTTAAACACATCATAGAATTCATGAAAAATAAAACATTCAAACCAACAAGAAAATAAAGCATCATAGATCATTTTTGAAACTGATGGAAAGTTTTAATCAGTATAAACGGACTTTCGTCGATGAGTACGTACTGCTAGTAAAATGGAAAATTTAGTGCCCGTAAGAACTCGTCATTAAGTGTCTGAGATTTACCAACGTGCAACTGAGGGCCGTCAACAAAGATCAAGATTTTCCTGTGCGGTTGGTTTTCCGTGAGTAAAAGTTGAAGCATACTGACGTTCTTCATATCCGTCGCTAGAAATTTCAACAACACAGTTTATACAGTGAAAGCCGCCAGTGACCGTTTCCTCGTTTTTACTTACACTTTCATCCTGTCAATAAATCTTCCATTTCAATAGACTTTAACAACTAAATTGCAGGAAAAGTGCGCAATTCGATCGGCACGGGATGTCGTCACTACGTATATTCATGAAACCCAACTGCCGCGGTCACAATCGCCAACAAAACTAGAGAGAGAGAGAGAGAAAAAGAGAAGTATTCAAGCTAGTCGACGGCTTCTCGCTTCTTGTTTCTTGATCAGTTTCATCCCATCGTTTTCTTGTTCACGACATGAAGAAATCCGCGGCGCTCAGGCAAGTCTGGGAGGAAAACTTCTACAGGGAGCAGGAGTTCATCAGGCAGGTGGTCCTTCGCCACAACTACGTCACAGTCGCCACTCGAGTCATTCCCCTCCCGACGGCGCCCAGCCCCGCTTCCTCCCCCGCCGGCGCCACCCTTCCCACCTCGGATGAGAACTACGCCTTCTTCCGCCAGCGCGCCAATGCCATGAGGCTGCTGCAGCTTGGCCTCACCTTCTCAGACGAGGGCGGCAACCTCCCCAAGGACCCCATGACAGGCGAGAGGTACACCTGGGAGTTCAACGTCAAGGTGGCGAAGTCTATGGACGAGATCGACGCCGTCTTCCGGCAGCACCTGACGGAGAAGGGCATGGACGTCGACTACAACATGAAGAACGCCATCCACCCGGACGTGCTGTGCATTGGCTTGTGGTGCATGGATACGCTCATGAAGGAGCGCATCCGTTGGGTCGTCTTCAGCGGTTGGGCCGCCTTCAGCCCGCTGCTCAACATCATGAGGTCGGTGACCGGAAACCGTAAAAATTTCATCCAAATCACATTCTTGAACTGATCCTTTCCTCAACCGATTCTTAATCTACAATTTAGCTTGAATAGGCATAACTTTCTCTATTGACAACATTGGTGGCGATCGATCTCGGATCTGTTCGAAAATGTGATTTGCTCTCAATCTTTCAGAGCGGAGGAGCAGCTGCCGGAGCGGCGGGAGGCATTCCTGGACTTGGTGAAGTTGTATTTCCCGAAGTTCTACGAAGTGAGGCAGCTGATGTCAGGCTGCGGCCTGTCGGGAACGCTGGAGGAGACGGCGAACGTGCTGGGCGCGGGCGTCACCGACGGTGAGATGTTCAACCAGGCAGGGCCCGACAGCCTGCTCACGCTGCTGGTGTTCCTGGGGCTCAGGAAAAGGCATTTTGGGCGGGGAATACCGGAAGAGCAAGCCAACTTGATCATGTCCATCAGTTAAGGAGTTATTTCCTTGAGAGAACATGCTGAGCTCAATTCTTCTGGTTAATTTCCTTGTCTTCCTTCACGTTGGTGCTTCTGGTTTCGTGTTTTTTCATGGCAGGGAACTTTTCTGTTCTTTTTCTGCTCGCATGGAGATTTTTCTTGTGTTCATCGCATATCTTTCGCTGCATGGGAATTGAATCTCATGTTCGACTCAAGAAAAAAGAACAACAAAGTTTTCTCCTCATCGATGGTATTCTATGATTTGTTCTTGCGTTTTATATTTGCAGGTAGAAGGCAAAATTATCAAGCTTCTACTAATTCTTTCAAACAATATCATGGTGGAACCATGAATTCGATTAAGCAACATTCAACTAATCAACTAGCGTTAAGATCTGTGTATCCTAATCTGAACCTCATCTTATTCGGATTCACTCTAACTTGATTACCAGAATTGACGTGCCGCTCTAGTATCAGCTGCTAATTCTGTATTCAATTAGAAATAGGTGCACCGAAGCATGTATACGTGCAACAATAAGCAATTAAAGTAAGAACTTCTCCATGAAACATTATATTTACTTTGAGAAAAGGAATTCCATTAATTAGATTTTTTTTTATCATGATTAAAGAAAATGAAGCTAATCATGTTTTTGAATTCCTTAGTGAGTGCAGTATGAAATGAGGGTCTTAATTATGTGATATGATGCATGCAAGTGGTACTAGGGCTGCTTGCTCTTGTAAGGGCAATATAAATTCCAAACACCTAATTAAATCTTATTAAAACCTAGAACATCTGACTATAGTGAGCAGGAACTAATACGGAAGCTGTTATATGTTCGTGGAGGCCATTCTTGGTGTACCTCCCCAATTGAGAAGGTACATGTAGCGTATATTTCAGTGACATTATTTCATTGGACCTAAACAATTTGTTGGTAGTGCCAAACGGCCTTTAAAGAAACTGAATTATTTGGTTGTTTGGATTGTAAACTCACTCCATTTGCCAATAATAATAGGAAAAACCAAAGTACCTCTTTAACATCGAGGATGTGAAATCCTCTGACCATCCAGTTCTCTATCCAATCATAATTAACTGTATCGAACATTGTCTTAAGAAAGGCCAAAGAAATCCAAGGATCCCTTAATGTCTTGAATTCTTATAATTCAAGACTACTAATCCATGGGTCCAATTATGTTTCGTTGATTCAGAAAACATCTGCCGAATTTCGAAACATTACAAACTATGTCTTTTGTTTGAATCTTATCACTCCAACCATATTTACTACAACTATAGAAATGCTATAAATTGTGGCGGCATTTACATGATATATAATCGGGTGTGAGAAAAGTGAGTAAATAAGTTCACCATTTCCACTAAATTATTTATAAAAAACCATGTTTTGGGTGTATCGCTAGAACACATAAACCAAAGAGCTCAATACAAAATTTAGTTTTCACGAGACCAAGTTTCAACAAAACTGAGATCTTGATGATGCCGTCCAAACGTTTCATACCTTAGAAATTCTTTTCAGACCAACCATGAGTATATGTTTATGAATGGGTAAAAGTAATATTTAAATTTTTATTTTTAAATGATAAGTTAAAAATGGAAAAATATAATTAAAAAGTAAAATAAACGTAGCACCCTTGAAATAGATACATACAATCACAAACTTTATTTTAAAGTCGATGAATAAAGGAGTGAGAAAAGCGACAGCGCGTTTCCAGCCGCACATTTTCTGACGCGGGGACGGTGGACCCGCGAGCGCCTTCGATCGAGAGAGAGATGGTGGGTACCCAACGGGATCCCATCTGCCTCCGTGGTGGTGGGCTGGCTCTGGCTCACCAGCTAATCTGGACCCTGGCAATTCTGCGTTCGATCCCCTGACGAGGACAAAGGATGATAGATGTACGCAGATAATTGCCACGAAACCAGCTGCGCCTCTAGATGGACGGTCGGTAGGGGCCATGCCTGATATTTCTCTGTCCTCCTTTCTACATCCCTCCCCTCTCCTAGAAGCCTCTTATGCCTATTACCAGGCGGGGATGGTTTAATTTCTTTCTTTCTTCGTTGGTTTTAGATGAATGGCGTTTCTCTTGGATACTGGGATTGGCATGGTTTTGATGGCCTTTCGAGAGTAAGAAAGTGAAGAAGGGGAGGAGGAGACAGGGAAGGAAGGTTGGATTGGAGAAGAGACCAGATTGGTTTTGTGTTTCTTGCCTGTATCCGAAAGAAGATTAATCATCTCGGAGATTGTAAGGAAATGGGGAGAGTATATGTCGTGGAGTTGGAAGGGAAGATCTACAGATGTAAATTCTGCCTCACCCACTTGGCGCTTCTAGACGACCTAGTCTCCAAGGTCTCTCTCTCTCTCTCTCTCTCTCTCTCTGGTTCATTTCTGTATATGTGCTATGCTCTCTTCCATAGTGATTTTTATGTTATGTGATCTGCTTGTGGATTTTGTGGTTCTTTCTTTATGTGGCTATCGGTTTCTCCCCGTTTCTGTAGAATTTGAGGGATAACGTTGCTTCTCTTGGTAGTTTGACTGTGTGATTTTGGGATTTATGCTACCTTGTGGTTCTTTCTTTATGTGGTTATCAGCTTGTTTGGATTGGGAGGAGAGTGAGGGGAAGGAAGGGAAAAGACAGATTTACTTGTGCTTGGATGGCTAATTAAGGAGGAGGAAAGGAAGGTATCAAAAGTTATTGTGTTCGAATGAGAAGGTAAGGAAGAGGAGGGAAAGCAAAAGAAAAAAGACATAGTATGTCTCCAATGCCTCTAAAAATGGAGAGATTGGGAGGAAAGGAGTGCTCAGTCTAAAAGATGACAAATATGTCCCTCACTCTCACTCTTCCGTGACTCCATCTCTTCAATTTGTTTACTGCCATAAAGTAGCATTTCTCTATCTCTATCCTTATAGGGAAAGACCTGCTTTACAAGCTTAGCAAATTCTTAGTGCTCTATTTCTTTCATTTTAAATATGTCTTTTTTACATACATGCGTATATAGGCTAGAACATACATGCATATATAGGCTAGAAGAAAAATACTGGTGCAAATTGCATAACAGCTTAAACTCATATATTATTCCTTAAATCACTCTAAAACTAAAATGAAAGGAAATAAAATAAAATAACTTACAATCGTATTTTAATCATTAAAATTTCATAACTTAGTTAGCATTCAATAATTAACATGTAAGTAATACACACACATATATATATAATATTGATATAAAAATAAAAATAAGCATTAAATTAAAAAAAGAAACATTGAATGAAAACTAATATAACTAATTGCATTTTAATCAACCCCAATCCGCTTTTTCTTTTTGTTTTTCTTTTTTTGAGAGACAAAGCAAGAGAGAAAGATATATCTTGGGTGTGAAAAATAAATAATTTTTAAATAGTATTTTTGAGAACTTTTTAAGGCCTCATGGGTACCACATTTGTATGTCAACTTTAAGTTGATCAAATTCATAAATGAGATATTAATGCCATTTTGAAAAATTTATAATCGAGATTAATAATACGCGAAGTGTCTTTCGTGCAGCTTTACTGTTAACTCTGAATGCCAGATCCAAATTTTTATTAAAGAGTATGAAAGCCATGAAAAACAAGATACAAGAAATTACTCCCTCATAATAAAGTAACAGAGTATTTGATTGCGAGAAGAACTTCAAGCTAACATTGTGGTCCAAACTCCAAACTATCCTTGGATTCATACATGGTGTAGGGACCATGGGGACAATGTCAGACTCAAACCTTCTTTCCCTTCCTTTTAACAAAAATGTGTTTCACAGGATCAACACCATCATGAATTTAAGTAGTCTTTGATAGGCATTTTGCACTCCAAAGTGTAATAAAATAGTATTTTCAACTGAATCGTAGAGGCAAAATTATCTAATATTTGATAGAAACTTGTATATGGTTGCATGATGTAAGGAAGCCATGTACACCACATTTAATGTGGTCAATTAAAAAGCCGAGGTAAAAAAATGGGATAGTTGCACCAAATAGGAGTATTTACAAGCTCAGCTGTAAGCACTATTGTAAAATCAAACTCAAGAGTATTAGGGGCATTATGGTCAACAAACTTAAATTCTTTTCTTTCCTTTCTTTTATATAGCTAAACAAAAGTGATATTTTGACAACTCCTTTCATTTTCCTTTCCATCATCTGCAAACAAACTTTTATAATAGCTTTTTTTTTACTTTTCTTTTATTTTCTTTCGTTCTCCATTATTAATTTCTCATTTCCTTTCCTTTTCATCCTTTAGTATCCTTTACTTTCCCTCCATCTAACCATAGTGATAAAGGGTCATTGTTCACTGCTTATTTGAGCCCTTGGCCCAGTACGTCTATTGTGCTTCTGATTACGGACTAGAAAAACAATTAGGTGTCTCTGGCTAGGTGCTGATGGATTCAAAGAATGACACTTGGCAGGAAGCTTATTACGTGTATTGATTGGAGATGCCTAAGAGTTAATTGACTGCAATCTATTAGTTGAAGACTTGAAGTGTTACATACAAGGTGGTAACATACAAGGTGGTAAGATAATTGTGAGCATGGATTCCTCAGATGGGTTCTGCACTTCTTGTGATTGCCTAGGTTCATATTAAAATACTTATCTTTGAGAAAAAGGATTTAATGCCTTAATGTTTTGATACCTGCAATCTTTTCCTGGGAAGCTTCTATCCTCAAGTGGACTGCCACGGTTGGGCATTAATTAGAATAATGTTAAGTCGGAAGCACATGCACCTTGTGAATTTGAAAACTAGATAAATGAATCATCATCACTTTCTAGGCTAGAGGCAATTTTGTTTCAAAAGCATAATTATGAATGATCGGTCATCAAACATTAGGACGGAGCACTTTAATGCTCTAAGAAATTTTTATGCGCCTAAAGATTTCTCATCTTGTTTGACTCATTTAGGATGATAGGAACCATATGGCATTGGCTTTTGGGCACTTATGAAGAGTTTCCTAAAAAGTGTACCCAAGCTTCTAGCCAGTAGCCACCATTTTTTCAACTAAGTGAAGGCTATTTCTTTTACCTGATATTGTTGTTATCCTTACTACATCTTGTCATCATTACTATGATCACCATTGCCATCACATTCTCGAGTATAATAGTTATTATTGCTGCTAAACAGGTATCCTTTTATTGATTGTCTTTGTCTACTCATACAGTTTTTTACACACTTCTGCTTCTAAATATAACTGTGATGGACATGGCCTATGCTTCTGACTTTATGATATTCTAAGTTTGAAATTGTCTATTTTGGTCATCAATTTATATAAATGATTAATTGACCTGCTAACTGATGAGTAAGATTGCATGAGAAGCTATTTCTACTGGGTAAATGGTATGGTTCATTTAAGAATAACATGCAGGTATGTTACTGCTTATGTAAAGAAATTCAGAAGGTCAATTCCAGTGACTGATCTAATCCAAGTCATAATTCTATGTTGCTAGTCCCTTGGGTGTTACCTTTGCCTCAATGCTGCATGCCTTGCCCTTCTCTGTGTCTAATCTTTGAATTAATGATGAAATACATGGTCTCTTTGCTTAGAATTATATGCCTTGGCTGCTCTGCCGATCTATATGTTGGTCTGCCAATTTGTCTTGTTATAAGTTTTCTCATGGTTGATCCTCACATCTTCTTTTTTCTTTTAGGCTTTTCATTGTCGTCGAGGCAAGGCATATCTTTTCAATAATGCGTGAGTCAGATTATCTCTCTGGAAAATTTTAACATTCATTGTCTTTAATTGATCATTTGCATAAGTCTTATGCTTGTCATCTATGTCTAGCCCGGAGATTAATTAGATGTTGACATCTGCTTGTTATTTTTCTACATAACTTAGTTTGTTAACTGTAAGGAACTGTTGTGTCACTTGTGTGTGCTTATATCTTCCCTAGTACTTATGGTGCAGGAAATTTACTGCATTATATGTTGCATATTATTGTTGCTTATGCTGTAGACCTTCTATGTTGTTTTCTTTATATTGTTATCAAGAACGGTCCAAAGATGTTTTTACTCGCACCTGGTGATACATACACAGTAAACTTGACTTGCTTCCCCCCTTCAATCCGTGTCAGAGTCTTCAAAGATTGAACGTATCTTTGTCTCTGCACTCTGACTATCGTATAGCCTTTTCTAACATGAATTTTGTAAAACCTTTTCCATGTGTCTTTTGTAAAGGGTGGCTATTAATAGAGCTTATAACGATCACATTCAAGGACAAGAATAGAGGTAGTTGTGGTTGTTCTCCACAAATTTTATCATTGCATTTACCCTTTTATTTTCTCTTCCATTTCACGAAGGTTACATGATACCATAATTGCCGTTTTCACCTGGGACATCATCTATCTGTAGTGTTATTGCAAACCGAAATTTTCCTCCACAATATCTTGTGTTGTCAACAATGGCCAAGACACCTCAATTTAAAATTCTACTAAGACACCCTCAATATAAAATTCTACTCAATGCACTGATGCAGTCTTGCAGAGACATTAGTGTTTGGTGTTTTCATATATCATTCTTTTGTTTATTTGTACGTTGTAACTAGTTCCGAGATCGGTGTCCTATATTATTTATGTGCAGCTTTATTTGAAGGGCATATTTCCCCTTCTGAGATAAGTTGGTGATTAAGAAACCTTAATTTTCAATTAATTCAGTTATTGCTTTCTATCTATTTTCCATTGTTCTTTGTAACTAGAATTGTTTGGTGTGATTTCTGTGGAGATTAGAGTCCGTCATCTAATCGCTGCATCACACACATGCACATGCAAGCAGACAAATACAGACATATTGTGCACAATGAGCCAAGTTACTTCAACTTTCTCAGGTTGATACATCTCCACTTCTATCAAGCTCATGTATTGAACAGGTCAAGCTTGATCATCAGTGATCACCTATCCAAGCTGTACATGACTACATCTAAAGGGGCAACCTTGATCTGCTTTCTTGTAGTTCGAATGGCCTCAACTAATGTGGATCTGGATGAACCAGAAGGGATGTAAATATATGGTACTTGCTACATCCATCACAATAATAAATTAGTGTAATGATTTTCTTCTGCCAGCAAAGGTAGAGATGGAGATCACAGTTTTCAAGTTTTCTGTCTACTTCTTCTGCCTGTTAACAGAGGAAAAACATTTTGAGTGAACCTTAGTGTGGTGGTTAAGCTTCATTCCGGCTTGAGAATGGTGGTTAAGAGTAAGACTGTCTCAAACTTGGGCCAGTCAGTTGTTGACCAGCTTGTAACAGCCAAAGCTTGGCCTTGGCGCCATTTTTTGCATCTCTTCCTACAGACCAATCATGTATATGATACAAGTCTACCATCAGAAGTCCGACGCAGGTTAGTCAAGAGACTCAAGACCTGAAATGATAATTGGTCTAAGTCGATTGACTAAAAATAAGTATATAAACGAACTTATACAGGAATATATATATATATATATATATATATATATATATATATATATAGGTCAGGCATTTATCGGCTGACTAATCAAGATTTTGACTATAGAGGCACAAGCACATCCAGTGAAAACATCTTAATGTTTGTACATGTAGGCAACATGCAATGAACCATTCACATCTTTAGCCATATCTGTGTAGCCTGTAGTGTAAGATATTTTCAAATTCTCATGGATACACCAAGGATCTGTGGTGTGTGTGGAGACCCCTTTTCTGATTGTGCTCTTCTGGTCATACACCATACCTTTGTTAAACATCATGATCAACACACCAAGTGCATTTGTGCTTCTGTGGTCTATGCCTAATCTTTGTTAAACGTCATGACCAAGATCAGAAAACCATTATTAATCAGCTTCCTTCTTGAACTTCACTTGTGCAGAGTGAACATTATCGTTGGAGATCAAGAAGAAAGGCTGATGATTTCTGGCATGCACACTGTAGCAGATATATTTTGCTGCTGCTGTGGGCAAATAGTTGGTTGGAAATACGTAGGTTTCTATGATCTACTTATACTTTTTTTTTTCCCTCCTTTCCAATATCTGATCCATTGCACGATTTCTCTATGTCAAATGCTTTTCTGCAGGAGGCAGCTCATGAGCAGACTCAAAAATATAAAGAGGGGAAATATATTCTAGAAAGGTACTTTGATATTTGATGTTTCTTTATCTTTCCATTCGGAAAATTTACCCATCTAATGGAGGGAAAAGAAGGGAAGGAAAGAGGAAATGGAAAATGAATCATATAATGGATATCCTGGTCGGCTTGTAGTTGTACAATATCTTATCTGCATTTGCATGCCTAATGATGCATTCTTTTGCGGGCCTAATGGTGCAATTTTTTCTGTCTAGAGGGCGGATAATTGATGGAATAGATCCAGAATTGTACCTTGATACGCAAATGGGTGGCAGTGATGCTGAGGATGCTTAGTTCATACGTCTGTGTATGTAATCATGTTAGCTTGTATATAGAGAGATCAGATAGTTGAGTGCTGTTAACGGCTGGGGATACCTTCCTTTTGGTTCCATTATCCCACTGCCCCTCTGTAGAAACCTTTTTTTTTTTTTCCTGTTTTGCGAGGACATTTTTATTTAGCCAAACCTCTATTTCTGTGAGAAAGTTACTAGTTATATGTAATTCAATAATTTCTGAATTTTGGAAAGATTGGACGATCAGGTTATTAGGACCAACTAGGTGGTTATGGTACCAGCTCTCAATGGGCATATGACAAAGTATGAAGGTGTAGACGGATGGTAAATCCCAGGTCCCTGGTTGGAGTTTATCTGGCAGAGAAACAGTAGCTGATCTTTAGTAACAAGCTCCTCATGGCCGTCTAGGTCTACGTATTCAATGACTTGGGGACCTCCTCGCTGGCGTGTGATTCTCAGCTTTGACCTTGAAGGATGGTTTCACACAAACCATGAAATGGAATTTTCGAACTTCTGGTGTCCCGTGAATTTTGTTGTCATTCATGAACGACGTTTCCTGGAGTGCTTTTACAGACATTTTTGCGTGCCCTAGTTAAGTTTTGTAGGTAAAAAAAATGATTGAAATTTTGGAAGAAAGAGAATGGGAGAGAAAAACTCTTCAAAGTGTTGCATGAATTTGAATTTTATGTCTTTGAAAAGCTATGGAAAGAATGAGACATTTTTGGACCATGAGCATGCCCACATTTCCTAGTCGCAATTATGAAATAATAAGCGGATGTTGGATTTCTAGAGTAATTTTTTGCCACAATAGTTGGAGAGCAAGTGGTAAAGAGGGGGCACTTATTAAAGATTATTGGTACGAAGGCCATTGGATTAAGTTCCAGCGTTGTCATTCACGGCAAGGCCCCTCGACGGGATACCATCTTGGTTCTTGTTGGTACACTTGAGCATTTTTGGTATCTTAAACTTCTAAAGGTGAAATTCTCGTGCATTTTTGCGATCTCAAACTCCTAAAGATGAAATCCGAGGTTCATCAAATTTACTGACCAATTTCATTTTGGTTTCTTCATTTATGCCTGTACTTTAGTTAATTTTATACTTAAACTCAGGAAGAGGAGAGAGGAAGAGAGATCTTATAAAAAAGTTGCTACTATAAAATTTATTGGCAAGTTTCTTGTTTAAAACTTAAACGGGATTTAGAAAAATCGATAACAAGTGTATGAATGACGTTGATGACTTGTATTATAAATATATCACTCCAAAAACTGTTGATAACGCAACAATTTCGGTCAAGTCTGGCCTAACATTTTGCCTTCATAATATTTAAGATAATACTAAGTAAAAAAAAAACCTTTTAAAGTACACGAAGCCAGGAGCACATTCTCTTGACAATGGTAAACACAGGGTCTCAAAGCAGCCTTCAGATTTCATCCAATCTCTGAGACCCCGAGATTCGAACCGCTACAAGTTATTCCCAGTATTTTCCTATTTACATTTTACTGTGCCTAAAATTATGTGAAGCGTCGTTGATATGCCCTTGCCCGTTCGATGAACGTTGCAGAAGCTTTTCAGCATGGTGCTCCTTGATGAACTTTGCAAAACGGCTTCCTTTTTGTCCATCCTGCTTGTCCAATATAGATTCTGGAAGTGAAGGCCTTGCATTCGGTGGAGGTACCAGTGACCAAATCGCCGCAAATTCATTTGATCTTTCCAGAGTCTGCAATATTGACATATCCTGCATGTCTACTCCCGAAAAGGAAGGAAAACCATCATCGTTAGCAGCAGCACATTCTCAACCACAACAAAGCATGGGGAAGTAATGACATAGTGTTTCCCTGTAGAAATTTATGATCAATTTGAACAGCTAGATCTAAAGAAACACATGTAACCATTTTTATCTACCTGACGAGAACCTAAAGACTGGTTCCAGAGGTGCGAGGGGGATGCTGAAATTCAGGTGAGGGATTATGGTCCCACGGCTATGCCTTGCATTGCTATATCCAAGAGACAAACCACTGATTAGACTGTATGTATAATATTCAAACTATCGAAACATGGAAGAAGATGATGACAACACCATTTCCAGAAAGATGGATTAACAATTTTTTCATGACGCAACAAGTCACACTTGCATGAGTATACCTGGTCACAAGACCAATTAAATGGCCCCTTGAATTGAAAACACCGCCACCACTTCCACCTGGATGCACTGCAGCTGTTGTTTCAAGCATTGCAGGCACAGGTTTCCCACCTCCAGTTTCTAATGCCTTATGAGATGTCTTCACAACTCTAGCAATCACACCAGAACTAACAGATGGGCAAAGATCTGGAACCATGCCGGAACAGGTATAATCAATCAATGTAACAGGTAAAAACTAAAAAGATAGACCCCCCCTTAGAGGATGAACAGGAATACTTAGCAGCTACCAGTAATTGTGAATTCAATGAAGTACTTACTTGACCGAGGTCCAAAAAGGCCATGCCCTATGACAAATGCTTTAGATCCAGGTTCTGGCCATGCGACCTCCGGAGTCACAGGACAAATACAATTTGGGACTGAATCTATTTGTAACAAGGCAATGTCCAAAGAGCCTCTGGAAACATATACTGTTCTTGCATCACACCACACTTTTGTGTTGTCATGATCTAGACGAACACGTATCCTTCCATAGCCCTGGTAAGTAGGATTCCTTGCATATGCCATCCCATCAACTCCAGAGTCATCCATCAAAACAGGCTCAGGCATCAAATTCTCTCTCCATGTATCGCTTGGCTCTTCTGTTTGAGAAAGAATAGGAGATGTCCACAGTTTGTTTGCAATTCCACTTACTTGAAGCATTTCTCTAAATCTCCATGGCTCCAAAAGGTGAGCATTTGTGAGTATGAGACCTTTGGAATTTAGTATAATGCCAG
Organism: Nymphaea colorata; assembly: GCF_008831285.2. Lineage (NCBI taxonomy): Eukaryota > Viridiplantae > Streptophyta > Magnoliopsida > Nymphaeales > Nymphaeaceae > Nymphaea > Nymphaea colorata. The sequence continues at coordinate 25,976,735 of NC_045138.2, forward strand.
AAGCCCAAGCTCCATCTCCAACAGTCACAAGCACAACTGATGCCATAGCCTTTTGAAGCTGAAATAAAGAAGGATGAATAGTGACAAAAGCATCTTCTGATGCTTCTATGGAATCACTAGTGATGTCCACTCGGAGTCCACTACTTGAGACAGTATTGCTAGATGACTCCAACTGGGCACCTGCAAGTTTCTTCTGAAGTTTTCTGTGTATACCATCAGCTATGGCATCCCATGGCACCACAAGCTGTTCACCAAAACGTTTATCTTATGAATATGAGAGAGAGAGAGAGAGGGGGGGGAAAGAAAGAGAGAAAGTAGGAAAACTGCAAGCATGACCTGAATTTCCGCCCCTCCAGCAGATTGTTTCATGGGCCTGATTAGAATGCCAACAAGGCATGCATTCTTGCCAAACACTGGACCACCTTCCATTCCTAGGCAATCAAATTATTTTTAAAAGTGAAACATGAAGCATTCACATGGCAAAGAAATCTGAATCAGAAGTCATCAACTCTGTGTAATGGCTCACACCAGGCAGGCATCGTATATCAGCCATCAACAGGGAGCTGCATGAAGCAACTGATGGACAACAATTCGCAACCACACCAACAGAGACACTGGTTAAAAGTAGAAAAAGCTAGAAATGAATTGCACATCGAGACCCAACAATTGCTAGTGCTGCAGAGAATCAGTGAAGAAAAATGATCCACAAATGATGTTCAATTGATTTCAACTGTTTCCATGAAAGATATTTTAGCATGCAAAGAAAGATGACTAGATTTAAGACGAACGTATGTACCCAGTCAACAAACAGATCAGCTGCCATGTTCTTTAGATACATGAAGGGAGAGGTAGATGTGGGGATTAATCAGGCTTCCTCTCATCTAAAGCCAAAGTTAGAAAAGATATCTACTAATACATTTTTGTACGTACTATACTGGAATGAGCACAGCATGGCAAGAAAAGAAGGAAAAGCAAAAAACTAGCAAATCCACTGATGGGACGAAAAGGACATAATAAGGAGCAATAGGCTCAAAACGGCAGTTTGAAAAATGCTTAACTAAGAAAAAATTGCAGAAGCAATACCTATTGAAGAAGTGTAATGGAGAAAGTATCCCAAATGGCGAGCCCATAGCTAGAAGAACATCACCTCTTTTGTTGCTTAGTGAAATATTGACATGTGGTCTATCCTGAAATATGAAGTTTGTCAACCTATAAAAGATTCTGGATAGATTCCATATTTCCTCTAAATCCAGAGATCATTGACTGAAGGTGGATTTCATTGAATGAGCGATATCCTCCAAATTCAGAATCAGTGACCGAAGGACGCACTAGAAAAATTTCTACCTTGGTGTCCATTCCAGCAAGTATGAGAAAAGCAAGCCTGGTAGTAGTCGAGGCCAGAATACTTGGCTCTTTTAAGCTGTCTGCATCCCTTGTACTCTGAATCTGTTGCAAATAATGTGTGCCTCTTTCTTCATCCTGAAACAAATTAGAGTAAGACAACTAATAACAATTTCGATCATTAAATTGATGATGAAACAGAACAAAACAATAGACGAAAATCCATATTCAAGTATAGATCTTAGAAAGTAGAATGGGTAACACAAAGCAAGTAATAACTGTTTCGACTTATGCATGTAACCCAATCCCTTCAGAAACACATACGTGTCCAGCTCCACTTTATATGGACATGAACCAATTCTTTAAAGGAAAAGTTTCAGACATCTTCTATTTCACTCATTATATCAAGTTAACAAGGAAAAAAGAGAAAGTTTCAGAGGGCAAATTAGTTTTTCTATTGCTCAGAAAAAGGTCATTCTACTAAAGCAAATAACGGGGCTGATCTGGGTCCAGATGGTTGGTGAGTGTAAATAAGAATCCAATAGTTGAAAATGTCCTTATGTGCTATAATAGACATAAATGGAGTATATGATATCTACAAGGTCGAGAAGTTCTTTTAAAAACATAAAAATTTTGTACGGACAAATAACAGTCATATGGCAATTCATGACCATGCGAAGTAATACCTAGTGCCCATGCAAAGACAAGGGGAAACAGATGCCTTTGTAAAAAATGTCACATAGATTTCTTGTGAACAATAATTTTGAAAATACCCAAGTCCAACACATGACATACATATCCAGCATATCCAGGTATTGGACACTTTGAAGCTCAATTTTCCTCCAAGCCACTTCAAGCCTACTTGGATGGGATAAAAACAAGAAAGGAGAACAAAAACAACCAAAAAGCCTGTGACTTACCTGCAAAAGATATAATCATATGAAAGAAAGATAAGACAAAATCTAGTTCTACAATTAACGGGTGAACCTCAACTTGTAGGGAGTTGATATTTGAGTAGGGAACATTCTTTGATGATGCCAATGACCATCCAGACTCCCAAGAACCACCATGTCCTTTTAGTAGGGAGGTAAGTGCAATAGATGATGCTGGGACGTCCACCTATAAGTACCATAAGAAGAAATTTTAGATCAAATTAAGGCAAATAAAACCTGATTAGCTTTTGAGTTCAATGACATTCGTATAAAAGAACCTTGAACGGCTGATGCAAAAGTAATAACGAAGTAAAACCAGAAAGATATTCATAATATTAGAAAATTTGCTTATTAAGTAAAAAAGGAGAAATTTTAGATCAAAGTCAAAATTAAGAATGATAAACTCTGATTAACATTCAATATTGAAGCCACTGATGCTTTATACTAATGAACCTAAAATGCTTGATGCAAAAGCAGTAAGGAAACAAACCCAGAAAGATACACATAATATCAAAGTCGAACAAAACAAGATATGGATAGTAATAAAGTCTTATGATAATGAACCTAAAATGCTTGATGCAAAAGCAGTAAGGAAACAAACCCAGAAAGATATCCATAATATCAAAGTCGAACAAAACAAGATATGGATAGTAGTAAAGTCTTATAATAACCGCATAAAACTGAAGTTCAAACAGGCAGTTCAGATGCACCAACTCACTCAAAAAATAAGACAAGTTCAGGAAATGCATTATATAGCACATAAGTCACCAAATTTCCTTAAGTTTTCTGAATAATTAATGTCTCCAAAGCACACGACTGTAGACTTCGCTCCAGAAAGGAGTCATAATTCCATGTGAAATTACTATGATAGATCAATATGTCTCCAAAGCACACGACTGTAGACTTCTCTCCAGAAAGGAGTCATAATTCCATGTGAAATTACTATGATAGATCAATTCTATTACAATAACCAACAAATAAAACCAAATATCATGTCATAATCAGTTGAAACCTTACCAATGTAAGAAGCTCCGCTGGTAGCCATGATGGATCTTCATGCTCCATCCCACCATTTTTATCTGGTGCTTTCCTTCTGGCCTGGACAACCAGTCATGCACAAAGGTTTGAGCATCTAACCAATTTAAGGAAAAAGAGGCAGCGAGCCAGCAACATTCTACCTCGATCAGCACATCAATCTGCGATCCAGGCACCAATTGTGGTGGCCCCTGCAATAATGACCATGATAAGAATCAAATAAACAGAAAGTTATTCCCCCACAATCAAAACATGAAGTCCTTGGATAGAGAGGCAACAACAACAATAATAATGGTTCAAAGGAACTCCCATCGAACCTGTGATTGAATCCCACGATCCTGGTGCACAGTAGAAACAAAAGGTTCCACCACAGATGCAGCAGTAACAACTAGTGCCGACATGATCGGGCTCTTTCCTCCATGTCCAATTAGGCGTTCAACAACAGGGCAGTGGTGAGACAAGGATTCAGGTACCAGAAACCCGGACGACGATAACGTTGTCTTCCCCGACCTGCATAAAGTAATTAGCTTCTTCGAGACGCCAACAGTGACAAGATCTACCAAATACAAGCCAATTGTTTATATCCTTCAATGGGGACGTCAAAAGCATGAAAAACTTATGTAGAGCATCCAGAAAAGTGAACCTGCATTAGAATTCATTCCCACCAATACCCACCATAAAAGATCCTCAAATTACTCTTATTCGCCTATCATCGGTATAAGAAGAAGAAGAAGAAGAAGAAGAAGAAGAAACTATACTCATAAAATACAAGGGTGGCAAGTAAACTCACTCTGCATGATAGAAGGCATGGCCATGCATCTTGCGACCCCTCGGATCCTGAAACGTCAAAAGAAATAAAGCCATCAATTAAATTTCATCTCATCATGCCTTTGCCAGAAATGGTGCCTTAATCAAAGAAATGATAAATTTTTAGTCAATCGGACTGAATCGTCTAAGTCCAGGGTGAACAATATCTGATGCATCAAGTGAATTCGTATTCGAAAAACTATGGTATAGATAAATATTTTATCCCTCCATATCCGAATCATTCCATTGTTGAACCCCAGACAAAATTCACTCTGAAGCTCTCATAAGTCATATCTAACTCGCAGTTATAGAGCGATATCAGGAGAATGAGGTGTCAACCAGTAGTCCCATTTATCACGAACCGAAGAGTATAACTGATAAGCTCCGTTTTTCTCTCTCGTAAGATCAGAATGACAGTGGGAGTGAGAAAAAGATATCGCAAATTGTCTACTTAGCTTCTGCGTTGTCTTGTGAAAAGCTAAAAGGGAAATACAGGAAAAATGAACGGACGAGAGCATACAGGGCCGCTGGTTCGAACAAGAACGGCGAGGCTTCGAGCCACATCGACGATCTGCCGCACACCATCGTCTCCCATCTCTCCCCCTCTCTCTCTCTAGATGACTATCTTGCTTCACTTGTGGGGTGGACCGTGGATGAGAGCAGAAACAAGACGCGAAAGGCCCCTTTTAAGCGGCTGCCAACCTGGCGGACCGCGGTAAAATCTCGCGCTTTTTCCCAACAATATTGAAAAACGTAAACGATAAAATATAATTATGTGTCATCATGCATTGATGGTTATCTCCTTATTATAAAACAGTTTACAATTCTTTATTAAAATTTAAAATGAAAATAAATTATATACGTATAGAAAAAGTCGATGCTGCCGTGTTTGATTAAATTTAAAAAAATAATAATGCGATAATGATTCATTTATATTGGTTTTAGCAACAGTTTTTCATTTATTTAACAACAAATTTTAAATTTCAATCATTTTATTAATTGTATTTATTTATTTATTTACACTGGGGAAGAATCAAGATGCTACGATTGACGCGTGTGGATAAATATTAATAATCCCGACCTCAAGTTTGAAGTGATAATGCCCAAATCAAGGTGATAATGTTGAGATATTGGAAAAACAAAAACAAAGTCAATATAAATGAAAATATAATTGGTGGTCCGCAAAGTCATGTTCACGTCTTTCTTTAGGTTTTGGAGCATACACCTTTCAACTTAGTATCATGCAATACAAGAATTGAACCAATAATATGTTTTCAATGCGATAGTCGAGCCAACCAGCAAAGAAGAAAAGAAAATTATAGAAGCATGTGACTTCCGATTTCATTGCTATTTGTTAACAAGATTGGTTGAAATTGAAATTATACATGTTAAATGTAAAGATTTGAGCCAAGTCGTTACAATTAACGTAAAAAAAAGGTTCATCTCTCGACACAGGGCAAGAATCTTGATTAACAATTGGATAACGAGGTGTTCGTTGGCCTCGATGTCGGTGTATTGAAGGGATATAAGGTTTAACAATCGTCCGCAGATTTCAGATCTGCAAGAGAATTAAGATTCGTGAATTTGAGATCTAAATGTACTCTTGAAGTTTTCCACTACATGAAGAATCTCATATACATGGGAAAATTGTATTTCTTCCCCGGTCAGCGGAAAACAAAAACGGGAAACCCTGGCTTTTTCAAGGTTAAGTTTTTAGTTTACAAACTATTTCATCGCAAAATCTTTTCCTTACAAATGCGACCATAACCCTATTGGATAACCTAGAAGATCGGGAGCATTTTTAGAGTCCAACCGCGAGGACCGGCGACCACACCCACCGGCCGGTGCACAATCGGGGAAGCCGCTGCACGGTCTTGTTTGAATGGCATTCGGCTGTAGATAAGGCTGACCTGAATCCGTCGCCTGCCCAAAGCTTCCGGCCTGTTCTCCCCTGCTTGTCCACTTGAACGATCTTTCCAGCAATTGAATCTCATTTCAAGGCGCTCGTTGGTCGTCACTTCAAAACGGAAGATCGGATTTTTTTTATTTCGCGCGCTAAATTTGCCGGGTTCTTCTTTCCCCCTCGGAACAGTAAATTCAACGGTGAAAGTTCCTTCCCCTCCTTTTTGCCTTGGTGCGCGCCGCCTCTGTGTTTCCTTTGATGATTCCTTTGCTGATTGTGTTTTCTTCTCGTCCTTCCTCATCGATTATCAGAACTTGTGGACTCGTCTTCGTCAATGAGAATTTTCGGTTTCTGCTGTTTTGCTTTCCAGGCATGTAGCTTGTTCCTCGCAAGTAGTCGTAGCGAGTTTTCCTTCTCGCCTTCTATTGTTGTAATGTCCAAAGCTCTATTGGATTCCTAAAGACGAAACAAAAGTCTCGACGTTTTAGCTTCGTAGCACCGCTTTGTTTGTTCACAATAATACTAAATCGGTTAGTTATGTAGTTCTAAAGTTGGAGACGTGTTGCAGTGTTGGGCAAGAAAGAATGTTCTCTGATCCATGGTATATTTCAATTGCTTTCGTGGAAAACGAAGGGAAAAGGCATTCATTTTACGCAGGAAAACTTTTATGGTTTTGTTAATTTTGTAGTTTCAAGATACAAGTGTGCCAGATGTTTTGGTGAGTGTTTACCTATCCATGACGAATTTTAATTATTTGACTGAAATAGGGAACATGAAAACGATGCTTCTTTCGTATGCTTTTTAGATTTCGTTCCTCATGCAGTATTAGCGGTTATCTAAACTACCTTTTATATTTGGACTTCCATCATGAAATGTTGAAAAAGAGTAAAGGCTCATTTCATTCTGAAGTGGGTTTGTTTAGTAGTGCCTTTATTCTTACAGTCTGTCAATCACAAATCCCATTTACTGGTTGATTAATGTAGCTCTTTTCTCTATAGCTATAACTTTTTGAACGCACATCTTTTGCAAGTTCGTGTTTATGCTTCAGTAATTGAAGAATCGATGATGTTGGTTTATTTAGGTGCATCATGTCGTGACTCTAAGCAAATACATGAATATGACTGGATATTGTTTTTAGCTTGGAGACTTCTGAATGGAGAGCTCTTCCCAAGAAAGTGTCCCAGCAGCAAAAGCAGTATTATTGGGTGCTCTGGCTTCTGGTGTCAATGTATGTCTCTTTCCTCCATTCATTGTCTAGTATGTCTTCCTTTCCTTTCTTCAACATCACTAAAAATCAGTCATATGTTACAGGCTTCCACTTGGTCTGTCATTAAGATGGTGTTTTTGTCGCTGGGTCTGTGCTTTGCCGCAATGCTGTTTATAGCATTTGCATCAGATGAACCAACTCTCATTTTGCATGTTCTGATACTTGTTTCCTTGGGTGCGCTCCTATTCCTCCTCCTCAGTTGGTAAGCATCTGTTCTACTTTATTTAGTGGGTATTTGTCTTCTTAATTAATAAAAGTTGGTCTTTTTATCCTCATACGTGATGCTTAACTTAGTTTCTCTTGTCTCCTTTTGGTTTTGTTTCCTTATTTGAACTAGCAATGGCACATGTGCACGCAAGATTGTCCTTATAACTTTACTTAGGAATCTCTGATCATTAGTTTAAGGTCATCTTATATTAGTTGGAATCGGCCGATCGTGGCACTTGAACCATTTTGTTTATAGAAGTATGTTTTTATGTTTGAGGTCTAGCTAATGGAAATGTAGATTGATTGGCTAAAAATCATTTATGACAAAGAATGAAATAATAATTTACCTATAATATGAATTATATTTGGTGGAACCAGCCAGCTATATGTGTAGATTTCTGCAGCAACTGTTAAGAGGCAATAGATATTAGATAGTATTGTGGGGCCTGTTTGATGTCCTGGGTAACTTCTTTTATGTGGGGAACTTATCCTTGAAATATAAAGAGGCCATCAAACATGGAGTGAACTTCATCATAAACTCTTTATGTTAGATCAAGCAGAGAAGAAGTCGGAACCCAGGGGGTCCGACCTGGGTTCCGACCTTTTACCCCTTTCTCTGCACATCTAATCCACTAGGATGTAACCTGATGGATTTATGCAATTATGCAGACCATCAAACACCCATTTAGTTCTTTATGTTTGACATGACACCACTTAGTTCTTTAATTTGACGACACCAAATATAAATTGTCCTTATAGGTTAAGTGTTTTCTCTTCTTCTTCTTATTTGAGGCTACTGCTGTTCTTTTCTCTACTTCTACTTACTATTTCTATGGTATCAGAGTTGGGGAGTCTGAGACCCTGTATATTAAAAGCATTGTCACAGATATCGCGAGATTTTTTATCTCACAATATTTATGAGAAAATCAAATAAAACTAAAAAAAAGATAAAAATTGCATGATTTTGAAAATCTTGCGAAAAGGAAAATTCTCGTGAATTTATCACGAATTTATCAAAATTTTGCCCAATTTTTTATTTTTTTATTTTTTAAGATTTTGTATTTTTTTAATTTCTGAAAATTTGTCAAGATTTACCTGACAATAATAGCTTCACTGAAAAATGCCTGAGAAAAGCCTCGCCAAGGTATTCTACGATGTTCATGACAATGATTGAAGGCGCTTTCTTTTTGCATTTGTTAATGTTTTTACGTATGAACATTCTTCTTACATTCTTTGTTAATGCATTTTCCCCCTTAGCCCTTATTCTATTCTTTTCCTCTTCTCTCTTGGTTCTTGATTTTCCAAATGCTGAAGTTGTTTTAAAAAAGCATATTATTCGGAGTGTGTGCGCGTGTTGCCGAAGAGTAAATTATGAAATTGGCATATTCACTCGTAATATATGCTTTACATCAAGTTCTTGAAAGGAACCCCTGCCAACGTTTTCTCCAGAAGGGCTGACAATGCCAGGGCTCTGAATCATTCTGCCCAACATGGATATCCAAAAATAATGGTGGTAATGGAACAAAGAGTTTTCCTGCCTCTCGGTTTGCTTATTTTGTTGGCCTTGCTTTGATATTTCTTTCCTTGAATGAACACTTTTTCACTAAAAAATGACTGGAACCCTAGACAAAAGAGGGAAAGCAGGAGCCAGGAAACACAAAAGTTCTGTTCAGTGGTGTCAAAACAACTCAGTTGTATTTGAACAATTTGAAGGAAAGAAGGTTGTAACTTTCAAGTTGTACGCTTGCATGTGTGTGTGTGTGTGTGTGTGTGAGAGAGAGAGAGAGAGAGAGAGAGAGAGAGAGAGAGAACAATGTCTGTTAATCATCATATTCAAATGCATTTCTTGCACAAAATAAAGGCACATAAATGTCTTGGTTATGGGTATGTTTGTTACTCTAACTTGGAAAGCCAGATTGCCTCCAATTGTCTATCTGGTGTAGTGCTAGCCAAGACGGCTTCTCTTTGCTTCTTCGTGTTGTGATTTGGTTGCTAGTTCTTGACTCCTAAGGAAAATATTTTCATTTGTTCCTAATGGAAAAGTGTGTGCCACTTCAGGTTCAAAATCTTCAGGCTCTTAGCAGATGTAGGGACCGAAATTTAAACGGTTTCATTTTATGTTTGTTTCTCTTCAATTGCAACAATTATTTATGATTTTCTACAGGTTTCTTTCACAGACAGGCCTAGTTTCTGTCGACCAGCAGATGGCAGAGTTGGGAATTACAGAAAATCAGCAAACTGGTTCAATAAAAGATGAATAAAACATACATTTTATTTCAACTTCCCATTAAGGAGTTGTTCGGCAGCCATCCCATTTCACATCAGAAGATACACTGTTTTGATTACAACAGGAGTCTCAGCCCAACACTGAGAACTTGCCATTACACATGGAATAAGCTGGAAGGAAAGGTAGTATTTACCCATTTATTTGTCTTTGCTCCAACTCATCCTTCCTTTTCGTGCTTCTCCTTCGGTTTGCTCTTCTTGGCCTTCATGAAGCAGAAGCATGAGCAGCAAGGGAATTGAAAGAGAAGCTTCATCTCCCCCTGGTTGTCACAACAGAACACAATTTTTGCCCATATGGTTTTGTTTTCCGATTTCATTAAGGCCTCCCTTATCCTGCCAGTTAGATTCCATTACTGACATTAGGTGAAAACCTGATGGATGGCCACTTTACTTTGTCTTGGCAAGGAAGACAAGAATAATGACAATGTGACGTGACGTATGGTGGGCCAGCTCTTCCAATGAGAAGAAGAGGCATGTGGACTCTTTTGTCTGCAGTGAAACTAAAGATATCTACGGTTTACTACTGCGTGGTTTCTTTGAACAAGTCTTTTTTGTAGTAATGGTGGCTAATATGAGTGCCCAAACACATACATGCTTAATATCTGGAAAACCCAAAGTCCAGAAATGGGCGCAGAACATGTTAGTTCAAAAGGAAGATCAGGTAACTGTTGTCGGAACTGGCGAATTTGTCACAATTGGTTTATTCTTTTTACTTACCATATTTTCCTTTGCTATTGTATTATTGAGAATTAAATGAACTTAGACTATACATGAACCTTACAAAACAAGTTGTCATTTGCATAGTTTGTCTCTTCCTTCTGCCCCCTGTGAAACTTGATAATCGGAAGTAGATCCCCTCAAACCGACTCTATGCAATGATACGTGGCAATTCTCTAGATCTTCTCGGAAAATGATTTTGGTGTTAGCATAACACCGACAACATTGAATCGTTCAAGTTCCCTTTGTTTTCTTTTTGGTTGGTTTACTGTGGACACAGACGACTCGCGTCAGCTCAGCCCGGCGAGTTTTGCTTTCTTTTAGCTCGGTTCAAGTCAGCCCATGAGGTACTCAATCTATTGCCCTTCCTTACGTGTCGCCGATCAAAAAGTTTGACGCTTTAGAGTTCTTGCTCAAATTTTAAACATTGTTTATCACTTGAATCCGTCACGTTTGTTTCCCATTTGATAGCTTGTAAGAGTTTAAAAGTTTTCTTTCTTTTTATTGGGTAATGAACGGGAACTCTTAAAAGAGCGTTTCATTAAGAAGAATACTTCGTTCTTGCAACACATGTTGCTAGAACGTTATATTCTTGTTCCAAGGAAAATAGTGCGATTATGTTCAACATTTGGTTGTTTGGAAGCAAAAACGTGATATTCTTAAAACGTGTATTCACTCAAGATTTTGGTAATGATGTTTGAGTAGCTTACTGCATTTGTTATGCCATATTGGTTCTGCGTTCGAACAGATATTAGGAGTTTCTCGAACTCCTTCTTGTAGCCATCCCTCTCCACGGATTTGTTCTCTTAATTTGCTTTTAATTAGACAGTAAAAGTTTGTTTTTCAGAATTTGAGGGGTCACGAAATTTGGTTTGGTTGGAGTCTTCCACCAAGAGGGAAACTTTTGATTGTTCGATGCATGTCTCCCTATGCCTACCTTTAACTTTACAGTTGCTATGCATATTCTGCTCTAGCTAATTTGGATGTGCGACATTCTTTGCATTTGCTTCTTGTAGAATGTTACCAAATTTAATTTTTCAGTATCAATTTTTATGCTTGTCAGCAGCGACAATTATCTGAGTTTTTTTCTTTTCTTTTCAAAAAAAGAAAAAAAAAAAACAGCGCAGGGAAATGGCTTCCAACCATTTATTAGATTTCAGAAAAGAATACAGCAATCAAAAAAAAAATGAAAGAACACAAGGGGACAAGAAAAAACAACACCAAGGAAAAGATCAGTTGACAACTATAATCTCCATTCTGCACCAACAACGAAGCGACTTCTTTAGACAGGAAGGCATCATTCATAACCGCCCTGTTGAACTTGAGAGAACCCAAGAAAAAGGTGGAAGAAACGCACCCTAAGAAGTAGAAGCTGTCCTATTAAAAGAAGTTCTTCATTTGGCCAAACATCACTCTAGAAATAAACTAGGATCTACTGTTAACTAGAGCAATCAGCCTAAAATTGAAAAATATAATTCGCAATATCCTTTCTAGGGGATCGAAACTATACGAGTTCTATCAATTCTTTGCACCATCTTTTCTTTCAGTAATGGCTAAAGACACCTCTGGCTTAACAATATCCCAATATTTCTTTTTTAAAAAAAAGAGAAAAATCATCCTGCCCAAAAAAATATCAAAATTTGCCTTTAACAATACTGCATGCCCATTGAATTCCCCTCTTTGGTTATTTGCTTAGAAGGTCCTCATTCCCCTCATTAATTTGTTTATAAGAGAATGGCCAATTAAAAATTTAGGTTGGGCCCTTAACCGCACCATCATTCATTCTAATTCTTCTATAAGATATTCATGAAAGAAGGAATTGTTCTCATCCTCCTCCTTGAGGCAATGAAGCATGGCATTTTTTTTTCCACAGGATTTCATGGCTGACAAGATCTCCTTTCAAATTTTGTGGTCCTTTTAAGACGAGGAATCAGATTCAAAGTCACCATTGAGTTGCAAATCCGCCAATTCCTTTTGCAAACCAGATGATCTATGAAGGATCTAACGCGCCACAACTTAGTCATTAGCTCAACCATTGGGCCACCACAGAAATCAAATGTTCCAAACTTCAAAGAACAAACTCTCTACAATCAGAATGACAACTCTGATGCTTAAGAAATCTAAGAATCTCCTAATCTATGAATTCTGAAAGATCAAAACTGAATGACTAGAAGTCATTGTCACTTCCGCCTAAAGACTACAATCATCTTCAACCCTATCAATCCAAATTTTTATTCATAAAACACCTACCAGTTTGACTGTACACGAAGAAATATGACTTATGGTGATTAGGCTAAGAATTGCACGTTCTCAGAATCAATATTTATTTCCTCCAACCTTGCAAACTGAACAAAGGTCTAACTAAAGAACAGACAGCATGCGAGACTGCTCGGAACCAACCCTAACAACATTAGAGTCACCAAGAATCAATGGAGGAAATATTTAATAGCAAAACAGGTCCCCAACATCAGAAATTGACCTCTTTTTTGCTTAAGAATCAGTATCAAGATTCACTCCATTAGCATCGTCTCATACCTTCATAGCAAATGCGCTGAGGGACACAACAGAGCTGGTCAGATTGACAGATCAGTGAATGGTGGATACATGACATGGATGTATTGCTCCTCACTCAGGTCTCGAAGCAGCTCTACACCTGGAAGCAAGGAGTAAATGAAAGGGGCTTTGGCCGCGTATGATTGCAGATAATTGTCCCCATTAACTTAAGATTGAGTTTATATGATAGAAAAGCACCTTTAGTAAAGACAAAATGTAAGGTCGTTAAATCGTATTAGGTATCCTAACTACATCGAATAATATTAGTGAATAACTAACTACGCCCAAACAAATTATGTTGCCATTAGTATCTAAAAGTTATCTGATATTTTGTATTAATGGTAGAAAACCCTTCAAGAAAAATCTAATTGTATTAATAAATATTTAGGTACATTTTCATGTTTTCTTAGATGATAAATATTTAACAATTATTTTTTTAGAAATAAGAATCTGATTTTTTTATTAATAAAATAACCTTAAGTTTGCTTTTAAGAATATATGAATGATGAATTGGGGCATGACTGGATTGTATACAATTTTCGCTCCCTTTTATTTAAATTTACCAAGGAGGCAGATCATTTGGCTGCCGAGATGCTACCACCCACTTTGCAATAGAATATATTTACAGTCACGACATACCATCAATTTAGTGGCATAAATAAATTCTTGTAGAGGTTACAATAATTAAATAATTTTATTCAAGTGGCAGATTTAGGATTCTTTGATTAAAGAGCAGTTGCAGAGTAAAAAATTTCTCTTGAGAGGGGCCGAATTAAAGTTTCTAAAGTTTGGCACAGTCAATATGAAATATTATTTTTCAAATATTTTTATATAGTCAGTCTGAAATATTATTTTTCAAATATTTTTATATAGAACAAGTAAATTTTTTAAAAATTTACATGTAAATTAAAAAAAAAAATTGAAGTGGGCCAGGGTGTAGGCATTAGGCATGATGTTGCCGTTCTGTCATTCCACTCTCTTTCCATCCCTCTTATTTTGTTTTTTTTATACGTTGTTTTGTATATTTTCTCTTTTACTTCTGTCTTGCGGTTTGTTACTGTAACTAGGGGACTTCTTGTTCCCAATTTTTGTATCTAGGGGATTTTTTATCCTCAAATTTTGATATATATTCCCATTTTATCGGCACTGCAATGAAATTTTGAAAGAGCTAGTGTAAGCGAATTCCACTGGACAAGTTCAAATGCCTAATTTGTCTTACTTATTCTCATATATATTTTAATTTCTATCAAATATAACTGAATTGTTTTTATTTGTGTCCTTCTCATTTTAGAGAGAGCTGGTAATATCTTTACTAATAACTCAACCTCCTTCAATTTTAGTATCGATCTTTCTTTCCGAGACATAGTATTATTCTAATTCGAAGGCAAACACTGACGGAGACGTTCCCTGCTAAGTACGCAACCTTGAGAGAGACGGGTGGGAGAAAAGGAGGGCCTAATAAATGAAAGAGGGCGCTTCCCCATCAACAGCTGCGGCTCACTTCTTTCTTTCCGGTCCATAATATGATCTTAATGGCCCATCCACTTAGACTCGCAATATGCTTAAATGCATGTTTCAATTCAAATTTGTTACTGTAATGTAATTAAAAATCTAGATTGTCAAAGGGGTGTATCATTTCGGCGGGCAAAAAACCAGTCATTAGTTTGATTCCTCCGTAAAGTTATATTTTTTTTACTGCAAATAGTGGCAATGCGACATTCTAATTGATGAATGTACCTTAGGTTCATAAACTTTGATCTATCAATTTTTTTTATATTATAAGTGTAATTGATGTTTTAATGGTCCAAAAAACATATCTGAAACTCAACCAAAAAAAAGTTTAATGTATTTTTTCTATTAACTCAATCTTATGATCATATTTACCAGGTTATAAAATTGTACAAAAGAGTAGGTTAGTTTGTATATTTTATGTTTCCGTCGTAAGTTGTTTCCTTTGGATAAAACATGCACTTTACAACATTTTGACAGTATGACATCAGTACAGTCTTTTATCCACATACTCGTAATTACATGTCATGTCGATGTGACTCATTATTTTTTTATTAAACGAATGGATCACATCGGTGAAAATTTTGATTCAACCATTGTATCATTTAGTATTCAAGAAATAGAAATCCCAAACTTTGTCTAGAGCCAACTTAATGAAGATGCAATTGTTCATTTACATAGCCTAAAACAAATAATGTTCTGCTTTAATCCAAAAACATATATGTTCTTGTTATAGAAAATATATTTGATTGTTAAACTTAAGAACAACACCTATAAACTAACGCTACACTTTTTAAACATGCATTTTCAGAATATGTATTCCAAAAACACAATGTTTTTCTTAACAAATTCCCTCTTAAATTATTTTATGTCACAAAATTAAAGTACTTAATTTCAACGCTATGGAAAAAAAAATCAGTGGTAGATCTGAAACTTGATCTGGCATCATCCTGATTGGAAATTCTTGTGACCAAACGCTGAAATTAAAGCGTTTAATCAAGTCAGGTTGACCAGTGCATTGAGTTTCGGTGAAATAGAGCTTTCCATTGAACTTGTGGCCCCTCACGAAGAAACTTTGGCTCCACTTGAGACCTTATCTTTGTGGACCGAGAGTCTTCTTTCCTGTTTAAACAAATCCAAAAATATCTTGCTGCCTTTGTTCGTATCTTCACTTTTGTGATGCAAGTTGAACAAAAAGAAGGAGGTTCGATCCAAATATGTGTTTCTTATATGGCAAGGAACTTTCTTTAAGAATGCAGATCTTTTAATGAGTAAGCACCTCCTTATGGATATGTTCATCGCATTTATTGTGCAAAATTGCTCAAAGATGATGACATATTCTAAGCAATTTTCTTGAATATTTTCTTTTTGTGGACTACCAACTTGGATATTAAAGCGCCATCAAGAGCTCTGCCCACTTGGCTAGGGGCAGGTTTAAGACCTTCAAGTTGAAGCACATTTTTCAATGAAATGAAAATTGAAAAATATCAAGAATTTTAAACTTAGAGTGCATTTCTTGGCATAAATGTTCTGTTAAAAGGTTCTTCTAAGCCTAGTTTGCCTGCCAAGAAAGCACCCAAAAGGTAAAATGAGTAAGTGACTATAGTCTTATGAGTTTAGTTATATGTAATTCTAGTAGTAAAAAGAATGAGTTCGACAATTGTTTGAAGTTATTAAATGAAATCTAAAATACGGTAGATATATAGCCTTTTGTGTGATTCAACTGTGCCAACTTTGCTTGAAACTTAGATCTTCAAATAGAAAAATGTTCGAACTTCTTCAAAGACTCGGGTTAGAAATGTTTGACAAGAAAAACTGCTAGCGCTGGTTGGCCAATAATATTTTGTCACAGTGACACATGAACTGACAAGTTTATGAATTTTAGTGTGAACACAGCCCATGCCTTGAAACTTTGAACAGTATTTTCTCGGAGCATGCTTATGAGAAAACGCCACTTCTCCTACCCCAACTGCCACCATTTTTTTTCCTTTTTTTTTTTGGCTTATCCTCTTTTACCATGGCCTTCTTGCTCAATTATGTCTGTCTTTCTTGTGGACCTCGTAGAGCTGGCAAATCCACGGAAAATCACTACCATGTTTTTTCACAGGTTTAAAAGGCATTTACAAACTATCGAATGAAATTAGTTTTTTTGAAGGAATTTTCAACAACATGATGTCCAATGTTGTTGGATGACTAAATTTTAAAAATTTATAATTAAAAATAATTAATGATTTGATGGTACAAGAATGGTTTATAAGGTTAGGGACAATTTATAATCCGTTTAACTGGAAAGTTCTAAATCTGACGACCATCTGCCGTATTGGTAGTGATTTTTCCTTTTCTTTTTTTACTAAAAACTTTTAGACACATCGATCGTTCAAGTGCAGCCTTTGGCGGCAGGACAAGCACGACTGCACGAGGGCTGTGACTGTGATAACGCCACCATCCATGAACTCGACCATCATCCCCTTTTTGTGGGCAATATTGCTAAACGATACGCACTTGTTTGAGTCATAGCCACGACGTACTCTCCAAGCACGAAAAAAGTACGTAAGCTCGACTGTTTTCACCGCTATTTGCTAAGAAAACACCGCACTTTTCTTAGGAAAATGAGGATGAAAGCATGGGATCCGTGTATAAAGCTTTGAGAATCCTCCACCCACCCTGAGAATTTGGAGACTTGGGAGCTCGTTTTCCAAGGCATGCGTTGAGTCGGTTGGAGTGAAGGCGAGGGTGCCCACACCGCAAAAAGTCTCAACTTTCAACGAATATGACAAAGGAAGGGACAACTCTTGTTCGATGCTCAGCTGCAAAGGTTCTTCGAATTTGTTACGTGGCAGTCAGCTATTGGCTGACATGGCTGATGTGTCCTCGAGCTGACGCTGGCCCGCAGCTTTCTTGACCGTGAAGGTGAAGCCTCTCCCACTCTCTCTCTCTCTCTCTCTGTAGAGAAAACTAAGCAGCGGCTAAAATCCATGTCTGAGAAGATCTATCTTTAGTTTTGTCCACATTTCACAAATTTCTTTGTCTCTCTGTTCTTCTCCATCTCGTTGTTTTGTTTGTTTTGAGATAAAGGGACAAAGTTGGAGGTCGGGTAAGAGTTTTCCCTTACAATCAGAGGCTGAAGGTAGTTCAACTTTTATCTGTGATGTTATGCTTTTTTATTGTGGCTTTTCTTTTGGTGGGTTTTCTACCTGATCAATACATGCTGTTGTGCTTTGTTTTCCATGTGGTAAAGTTACCCATGAGTCTTTATCTTCTTTTGTCTGGTGTGGATGTTGTTACTCACTTTTTTGTTGTATTTGGCTTTGAGTTCGTCGGTTGCTTGAGGGGAAGGAAGGATGCCTTCCCAAAAGGAGAAGAGAAAATGAAAACCATGTAAATCTTTTCCTATTTTCCTTTGGGAATTCTTTAGTTAAGACTGGAATCTGTATGCTTGATGCAATCAGTTGTTTGAGAGATAACAAATTGGCATAGTTGACAAAGTCTTTTTTTGCACGATTCCCAGTGTGCAAATCCACCGTATAGTCCTTTTTATCAAAGATGTATCTTGCCTTGGTGATAGTTTCCTCCGGAAATTAAGAATAGTCTGTTTTAATAGAGAGAGTATGGATTGTGTCTGTAAGTAAGCGGAAGTCGGGTTTGTGGGGACAATATTTCGTTGTGTCAGATGTAATCTTCCTATCGTCCTTGAAATCACGGTGTAAACTGCATGTGC
This sequence comes from Nymphaea colorata, assembly GCF_008831285.2. Classification (NCBI taxonomy): domain Eukaryota; kingdom Viridiplantae; phylum Streptophyta; class Magnoliopsida; order Nymphaeales; family Nymphaeaceae; genus Nymphaea; species Nymphaea colorata. The sequence goes on from NC_045138.2 coordinate 25,995,010, forward strand.
AGAATGCGATTCCACTTACGAGTTCACCACGCTCCCTTTTGGTAGCTATGTTACCGTGGATTTTTTTTTACATAAAGAAATGAAATTCTAATCTGTAAAAATTCGTCATATTGTGAGGACGATTCAAACATGTTTAAAAGAAACAGCGTATATTACGTCTGCAAAATCTTTTCAGACCAAAAAGACTGTCAAAAGGATGTTGGGGTTTATTTCTGTATGATAAAAATTATAATACCAGTTGTTATCATATCAAGCTTTGGCAAAAAATTATAAAAATTTGTCATGATTTCCTGCTCAATCGATTACTTCAACGTGTTTGCTGAGAAAAGGACCGAATTAGAAACCATGTCCTACATCTTGTTCGTCATCTTTGAGTATAATTTATGTTGTTCTCAGAATTTCGATGCCAGGATTTTCTATTTTTTTTTTTTTTGGTTTGGCTGATTTTTCTTAAAAGTGTCTCACGATTGACTTGATGTGAGCAGTACCATGTGGCAAGCAATAAATTTTTGTATCCTTCAGAAAATATGTATTTAATCCTTGTAGATTCCTGAATTGGGTGAGCGAAAAAATAAATGTGAACAATTGCTATGCTGCAGAGAAGTTATGTCGTAGCCCTGGTTGCAATCCTGTGAAGTGTCAGTTGGATGCTTTCAGAATGATTTCATCAAAAGGAGCTGCATCCGATTTCAAGCTTCTGAATGGTGCAAAAGTCGGAGAAAACAGTAAGGCGAACCCAATGAAATCCCCGAAGTTTATAGATGAGGTGGGGTCAGACTTACTGGCAATATTCTTTTGAGGATCATGGCTCGAGGTGGATATGACCTGCTCTAATTTAAGTTTCACTTGTCTTGCTTTAGGCTATCGAAGCAGAAAAGCAGCTATGGGCTTCAATCAACTTTAAGGGCCCGCTAGATGAAAAAGTTGAGGAATCATACTGCAAAGCTCGCGCAGGTTATGAGAATGCTGTTTTTGTGGACAATGAGGCTTCCGAATTTTATGATGATCAGTTATGGTTACTTCACTACAGACTTATTGAAGCATACCGCTGCAGAATTAAAGCATGCTGTCAAAGTACAAGTGGTTCTGGCCTCGCAAATCCTCAAAATCCCCGCATTTTGCAGGAAAACTGTGCTGGAATTTTGACTGGATTTCAGTGCTTCTTAGCGAAGTCCACAAAATTCTATGAGGAAATGATCTCAAAATTGCGAGAGTATTATGGGATTCCTGGAGAATGTTCAATTGACAGTTGTGTTTTTTCTGATGGATTGGAGTCAAAAGTTGTACAGAAATTTCAGCTCCTATGCCATCGCTGCTTCATCTATCTTGGGGATCTTGGACGTTATAAGGAATTGTATTCAAGTCCTGAAATTCCAAGCTTCAACTTGTCCATTTCTACACGTCACTACTTGAATGCAGCTTCAGTCTATCCTGCAAGTGGGAACCCTCATAATCAGGCATGATTAACAGTTGTAGCATGCACAATTTGCCCTTATGTTCTGTTTCATGTTGATGATTTGGTTCTGCTAATTTTTCATTTACAGCTGGCTCTTTTGGCTATGTATGTTGGAGACGAACTCCAGCAAATGTATCATTTTGTCAGAAGCCTCGCTATTGCGGACCCATTCCATAAAGCATGGGACAATATCTTTTTACTATTCAATAAGTTGCTGGTAATTTCTTAATATCATTGTGCTATAGGGCTTCTTTTCTTGGGATCATTTGTTTAATGGTATAAAATATATAATTAGGAAATTGATGCTGCATTGTGGACTCTCTTTTCTTGTTAATGATGCTTGAGAGTTTTGAGGTTAGAGAAGCCTGTCAGCCTTTCAGTAGACTTCCTTTTTAATGCATGCAAAAGGACATAGTGTAGTTTCTATCAGCTGGAAAGCTGATATCATAGCAGGCTGAGTGCATCTGTACATTTGTCGCTAATGGGCATTTATGGCATGCTTACCAATTCCATTTGATGAAGACTAATATTTAGGAAGCGGATAACCTATGCAGTGAATCAAAACTCGAGGCTGAAACAATTTATGCTTGATCAATCTCTATTTGATTTTTGGTGAGGAAATTATGCCAAGTTCTCTAGCTAAGGAAATCACTAGTTCTTTGTCCTTTTGCTTCTGATTGCGAGACTTGGAAATTCATATTCTGTAGAACAACATCCAGAATATGTTGGAGTGTTTGAAACCTTTGTATGACATGATCTGAGAAAATGCTGTTATTTATGCATCTATCTGCCAAATGATTATCCCGCCTTTGTATATTCTGTTACCTGCATGTAACTTCTCTGTCCAATAAATAGTTCTGCGTGCAATGGTAAGGTTTATTCTTTGCCTTTTGCTGATATCCGATTATGAGAATACAGGGTTAGAATCATTCACTAATATGTACTTTGTCTCCCAAGGTTACTTCATTTTCCTTCCAATTAGTTTGCCATTATTATATTATTATAACAATAACAAAAGTAAACTTATGATTTTGTCATTCAAACAGCAGAAAACATCACTTTATTATTCTGAAAAAGTACAACTTATGTCTCACAGTAACAGCTAAGCACATTCACAAGCACTGCAACTTTTAATTTTTAAACAATGTGGAGTATGAAATACTAATTTCATTCCAAATATTGGTGGATTCTCAATCAAAGTTTTTTTACAACAAATGATCAGCTTACACCTTTGAGGGAAGCCAGTTTGGAGAAAAATAGTAATGGATCAGGTGCTAGTCATTCAGAGAGCATGGTATGTGAGGCTGCTGTGATGGACATGTCCAACGAAGCAAGTTTTATGGAAGCTTTTGGGTATCCCTTCACCAAGCTAATCAGTATGCTCTGTACAAATAGTAGGTAAATTTCGGAATTTTATTATCATTGAGTTAATCTCCATCACATTCAATTCAGAAGTAATAACTTTTGTAAACTAATATTTTTATCCTCTCTTTATGTGGTGAACTGTTGAAGTATGCGAGACTCATGGTTGATGCTGTGTAATGTGCAAACATTTCAATTTCTCTTTGTACACATATATGCTTAGTGCATAGTGCATACATGCATAAATGTAAATCTAGATACATGTATATAATATATAAATCCTTGGAGAAAAGGAAATGGAAACAGAAGTAGGGCATGTGATAGTATGCTATGATTCTCTGGTAAATTATAACCGGAGTGTAATGTTGAACAGATTTGAGAATTCGGTTCAGTAAATCACTTGCTTGACCCATGAAATGTTCAAATCTCAATCAGTTCTCTAACTCAATCTTTGTGCACGAAAATGTTGAACCTGCACCTTGAAATTTTACTGCGTGCATGGAATTCTGGGGGTTGTCATAAGCTGATGTCATCTGATTATTCTGCTGCTTATGGTGCAACAATAGGGAATTTCAGCAAGGATGATGCCAATTCTTGGAAAATGAAACTATGAGTATTATGGGGAAAATGGAGGTGAACAACTGATGTGAACCCACTATTACTCCAGCACCAATTGGAGAAGGGAGATGTGAAGTACATCTTTAGGGTTAGATTGAAAAGAGTGATTCTGAAAAGAAAAATTTTCATCAAGATTAATGCTTTCTATACAGAGTGATTTGAAAATGGCTCTAAGATGCTTGGGATGTATCATTCACGTAGGGAACTTTAGTACTTCCTACGTGCTTTATGAACACAGATGAAACTACAATAGTTGCTTCTTATAAATGTGTTTTTTATTTTTTAAAATTACCTTTGAGAAGTGTATTTTTTCCTTGGTATTTATTCGTTGGAATATATATTCTTTTGTTTTAGTTAGTTCTATCGCTGATTGATTAGTTCAAAGTTCAAACTGATAGTTCTATCGCTGATTGATTAGTTCAAACTGCCTGTTTGCTAAATACCAGGACGGATGGGCTTTCTGACACGTATGCTGCAATGTTAATTGGTCTGAAAACGGTGTTGTTTGCTGATGATGCAAAGTTGGATGATATGCTGCGCACTTGCCAGCCTGTAGGAATTGAAGAAACGAAGAACAGTGCCTTCCGAATTATACAGATAGTTTGCATAGTCATCTTTGCTATATGGTGCCAAAATCTGGAATTTAAATTTGTTAGATGTGAGCGTGACACACAGAAGAATTTCATACAGCTGGCCTGGTCTGCTGCTTTTGACATTATGGGGCATGTGATGCATCGATGTGTGAAGTACAGTTCCATTAATGACAGTCCTCTACTGCCTGGTGTACTGGTTTTTGTAGAATGGTTTGCACTTAGGACAGATCTTGATACAATATTGGATGAAGCTGATGAAAAATGTGGGAATGCAGCAAGATACTTTTTTAGTTGCTTTGTGGATATGTTGAATAAAGTTTGTGACAAAGGTGATATCAGCCATCAATCTTCTGGTGCATACAAGCTTTCAGATAATGACATCCTCTGGGAAGACACTGAATTATGGACATTTTCACCTCTTTTGCCCATTCATGGGTCAAGTACTGGCCTGAACTTCATTCCTGGAAAGGAACTCCGAAGTAAACATGAATACCAGGTTCGTAATTCTCGGATAGTAGCTTCTGCTGTCAGGCTTGTTAACATCTTCTCTACCTCTAGTTGCAATTGGATCAGCTACAGTGAAATGGAAAAAAGGTTCTATGCACTTGAAGCAGGTAAAGAGAAGGAGAAAACTGAACTCCCTAGACATGACAATTTACTTGTATCAGCAGTAAAAGAAGACATTGAATTGGCTTCTGAGTTCACCGGCATGTCCAAAAAAACTAACACCAGTTCTCAGTCTTATATTGAAGAGGATGAAGTCATTATTTTCAACCCTGCTGCAAGAAATAACTCGAACGTGGATCTTGTCTACTCTTCTGTAGCCAGTGACTTCATTATTTCACACACGGAAGCTCTCAATACAACTTCACCCAAGCCAACACCAGGATCGAAGCTTAATGATTGGCATTCTATTAATACATTCTCTGCATCACTAGATCATACTGAAGTTTCTCGTGCTTCCCACTCAGATGGAGTGGACTTCTGGAATGTTGAGGGTAGTAAATCTGCAAGGTTACTGACTGCTGATTCTGTTCTTCATCCTTTATCTGATCTCAGCATTTCATCAACTTCGGCAGAAAGAGATCAGACAGGATATGTTCCGCCTCATCCTAAGAACTATGTGCATTGCTCAGGCAGCTTGCCATCTAGAATTGCCTCACCTTCTCTTCGCGGTTGGATAGTCAGCAAGGAGAAAGGTCCAGCCCTTCCAGAAAGTTTGGCGAGCACTAGTTCACTCAGAGCTGGTTGGAGTCCACTGAAGGACACACATTCAGCTGACACAACAGGCAGAGCTTTCCCAGAGGGCAGCTCGCTGTTCAGTATGTCACTCCCTTCACCCAACACTCCCAACTATTTGAGTCCACTCGACTTCCAGAATTCAAGTACCAGTGTCCCTGACTATTTTTCTGCAACGATCAATCCGTATGTGAGTCCATTTCCCTCTGCACCTGTATTGACAGATGAAACCATAATGCATGGCAATAGCCCAGCTACTTATCCTAGAGAATATGTCGACTCCAGCTTGAGCTTCCCTCGACATTTTCCTATTTCTTCAGCGCCACAGGATCTGCTCGGAAACCCTGGAACAACAGGCTTTATTGGTTCACCAGCCTCAAGTGACAAACTCAGAAACTGGTTCCTAGCTCAAGGCCTCCAAGGCACTAGTTCTGGTTATGGAGGTTACCCTCATGCACCGGCATTACCACCAATCTATTATTTTCATCAGTACAGAGACATATTCGGTACCCGCTATGGTGATGATTTGTATCATCCACCATATTGTGATTCTACATTTAAAGAACCTGATATCTTGAAAAAATCACCTCCTGACAGGTGGATGAATCCTTTAGGTCCTACTTTCCCAAACTTCTATGACAGTTCATATAGAGACCACAGCATCCCTCACGGCTACAATGCCCTTGATCAAAAAGGAAAAGAAGTCATGTTTTACGGCTACCAGAGTGCAGCTCCGGTTCGGTACGGCTTGGCTTGGGATCAAAGGCCAGAGCATCTTTTGCATTCACAGTATCCCACTGATTCAGAATGGTACAGGCAGCAACAGCACGTCTAATGTCCAGCTACCAAGTGTGTGAAACACTAAGAAATTGTGTACTTGTGCACCACACTTCTCTTGTTCCCCCAGGTGGGAAGACGGTTCATCTTTACTCACAGTCAGTTCATGTAAATGGCCAAACGCCAAAGTGAGCATTGAGCTATCTTCCTTTCCTGTATAAAATCATAAAGTATCTGTTCCTTTTGTTTCCCTGTCGAAGAATCTAGAGAACAATTGCCAAAAAGACGCCTCAAACAATTTTTCCTTTTCATCATTGTGTCAGAAGGATTTTGTGTAGTCTTGATCGGGAAGAGAGGATATATATTCATGTTGGCCCTCCGACTGGATTGACACGGTTTCGGGATCATGGGAGCGGCTGCATCTCAATAGCTTAGAACACATTTGCATCACTATATTTAAATTAATAATAGCAATAATGTAAAAGTTACTCCTCTCGAAAACAAAATATCCAAAAAAACTTAAAAATTAAAAAAAAAAAAAAAAAACCCTTCTCTGGTAGCATGCTATCATCAAGGTAGAACGTCAAGGGTTGCCCTGACCGTTTAATCGGAGTCGACCGTCGCCGGACAACAAGGGGCAACCTTTCACCGCGGGTCGATGGTTAAAGGGGGTCAATTCAATACCCACTTAACCATGAGGGTCAGGTCTTACTATATGGCAAACTTTTTTTTTTAAAATATTTTGCTTTTAAGATGAGTATGAGGATTAATCCCACCGTCTAAGCATGAGTAGTCCTATGAATTACTCTTCTAATATCATATTTATTTATTTAGAAACCATTATGAATTATGAAGAAAATTTGAATGCCTACTCGTTAGGCATGAAAAGTTGTAGAATTTGATCGCCTCAGGCAACTACTTTGTAATTCTATTTTAGAAAGTTATCAACTGATCCTATAAGAATAGTTTATGTATCCAAATAATTTAAATTCATCCAAATACTTGGCTATGGAAAAACGGCTGGGTTCAAGAAACGGTTAAACCGATTAGACAATTGACCAGTAGCCGGTAAAGAAAACGGTCTTGTGGACAGACACAACGTTTAAAGGTGACGCATGGATTAAAGGAAATCAGCACAGATACGACACGGGTACGATGACGGAGACGATGGTACGAGTGTCCATGCAAGATGAGCGGCGTCTTGCGGCTGCTGAGGTCAGAAATGATCTTGCCGCCCGTCTTCCCGCTTTCGCCTCCGTGAGTTTTCACAAATGATTTTGCCGCCCGTCTTCCCGCTTTCGCCTTCCCCCCTCTCTCATGGCCGACTCATCCTTTTCCGCCCCCGTTCCTTCCGAACCGAGTGACAGCGACTCAGAAGACGGCGAGTACAACCCTCAAAGGACCACCAGACGACTCGTCACTAGGGCCAGTAGCGGAAGTACTAGGAGGAGCAACAGGAGGAGGAGGAGGAGGACCGCCAGTCCCGTCCCTCGCTCTCCTGATGTCGACGAGACGCAAGAGTTCGAGGAGGGAGGAGATCGCCAACCCATCGTCAACGTCGAGAGCGAAAAAGATGAGGGAAAAGATGAAGGAGATCAAGGTCGCAACGGAGGGAAACCGAGCGTTGGCTTCGAGGACACGAGCATGGATGATTTGGGTGTCTGCCGTTGCCCAATTTGCATGGAATACTGGTCGTCCACGGGCACTCATCGCGTCTGGTATCTACGACCGGCTGCGCTTCATTATTGATTTTATTTGTTTCATCATTTTCCACATTATGCTAGTTTTTTTCTGAATTGTCACTTGCGTAACCATCCTCGCGGTTAATTACGAAATATAGAAATCAATGCGGCGAGTTAGTTAGGTTCAAGATGTAAAAAGAAAGAAGAGAAAACGCTGGCATTCGATGGGGTTGTAACTTTCATGCCAAACACGCTGGAGCAATTCGAAATGATATTTGATCCTGGTCTTGTTAAGCATTCAGGTTGTCAGAAGTGTGTAAACTCTGAACCCGAATTTTGGGATGAAATCCATGTTAGAACGAAGCATCTCTGAACATGGCTTGACAAAAAAAATTGTCTCCAGGTTTTTATTTCTTCCCTTGATATAATGATACCAATTGACATTTCCTAATTGGCGGAACATTGCAATGGATATTGCATTACATTGTTTATATAGCTCCCCATTTTTGCCCGTCTTCAAGTTGCACGTGGAAGTGAATCATGATAGCCATGTCTTGGCGATATATGGTCGAAATCGTTATTGATTCTTTGAAGTTCACAAAGCGTTTACAATAATTATTTATTTTCACCAATGAAAATTAGTCTCTTCGAAATAATTCCATAATTATATCCGGTTAAACATCAAGGTGTTCATGCTCTCACTAAGGCCCCGTTTGAAAGCCTTATCCAGGTCGCATAGAAAGAGTTATCCTGGAAGAATTATTCTTTAGTTTTGACATTCACAACTTTAGAGGATTCCATCCAAAAACTTGCATTTGCCGTGGCTCGTTCTGTCTCCTTGTTTAATAAAAAAGCAGTGAACGCTTATTAACTTTCAGTTTTGTCGCAAATATTCAGTTGCCTTCCCTGCGGTCACTTGTATGGAAGATCCTGCATCAACAGATGGATTGATCAGTGCGGAAGAAACAATAGCAGTGTACAGTTTCCTTACCTGTTTCCTGATGAAATTTCAACTTTTTTTTGAAAATTTCATTTCTTCTGTTCTTGTGGTTCATGCCTCCATATTTACGTGACTTATCCAGTGTCCCCAGTGCAAGACAAAGTGCAAAGCACAAGATATTAGAAACCTATATGCACAGAAAATAGCAGCTGTTGATGAAGAGCTGCAGCAGGTACTGGTTTCATTGTTTATTTATTATAAGGTTAGCAGGTGTTCTGGTTTCACTCGAGCACTTTTTTCTTTTTGGCAGGAGGTCATATCACTTCGAGCTGAAAATGAAGTTCTGAAAGTAGAGGTAATCTTGCAATAAGTGATGGGTATTCTCAGTTTTTAATTGTTTGTTAATGGGATAGAGATTTATTTTATTAAGTTCCTCCGATGGATAGATGTTTTTCTTACTCAGATTGTAGTATACGACTGCGTCATTAGGTTCCTAAGGAATTCATCCAAAGAACACCTCATTGTTTCCTTTGTATTGGTAGGACTGTTGACTTTCTAGAGATCAGTTGGCCTAATATGAAAAAGGTTGCCTTGCTCACATAAAATACAACATATAATCTAAGTATTCGATCTGCTATAGAATGTTGACACATAGCTTGCAAACAGACTATCTAGATTTGTATTTTCATTGCACCACAACAAAAACAACACACAACAAAAAAACACCAAGCAAAAGAGACAAGCTTGAAAATCTAAGTTCATTTATTTGGCCTCTTTATCAGATTTCATCTGGTCTTGCAGTTATATCAACATATTTGTGCACTGGCATGTGAGAGCATGTACTAAGCTTGTGTACCTCTTGACTAAGTGTTGTCTGTATCTGTATCTGTTTGTGTTTTTTTTTGGAAGCTATATTGGGTTATGCTGAATTTGCTGTTTGATGGTTAACTTATTTAGTTACTTGACATTTATACTTTCAATGTGGAATCACTTTGCAGAAAAAGAAATTGCTGGAGGAAGTTTATCAACTTAAGGTAAAAATATTCTTGCTAACTTTTATATAAATTATAAACCAAGTTGTGTGTGTCAAGTATTATAAACGGGGTCCTGTATCATACCTATTGTTTGCATGAAATGGATGATTTACTTTTTTGTTTATTTTCCCTGTTTGACATCTGAATGAAACATGGTGTTTCTAATTGATGTTATAGGTAGTAGGCACATAGTAATTTGCTAGCAAGTTCTTCTTGTTAGCAAACTTTGTGGATATGCTACATTGTGCTCATACAATGGGCTGCTTTCTGCCATTATACCAAAACCATGGATTGCACAGATACAATTAGGTTGGCAAATATGACAATATGTTGCTCAACTGAAAAATTTTGCTTATAAATGGAATTCTTAGCACATTTTTAGAACATCTTCAACTCCCTCTTATAGCTTGCTTAGATGGGAGGTGGTAACCTAAACGCCTAGGCTGAGGCACCCAAGCACGTCCAGACAAAAAATATGTTATTTTAAAAATCCGTAACCCTCAAAATCCAATCTCTTTTGTTTGTTGCATCTTCTATTATACTGACTGAGGTAGAGTTTTTTCCAAAGCCCTCACTTTAACCCTTTTCCCTCTTTTTCTTTATCCCATTTTTATTTTTTTGTCTTTATTCTGTTGAATAGGATTGCATAGGCTCCGACTTGGCACCTCCAGTGCTTTGTACGGGGTCTGCTGCCTAGGCCCATGCAGTACATTTCACTGCATAGATTGTACCAATGTCATCATATATGTAAATCAATCTTTTAGCTGCAATAAAGCATGTCAATCTATTATAGCTATTTTCATACAAAAGTTACCTGAAAAGGATGAGCACTGAAGAGCCTAATATTTCCTTTCAAGCCAAATGAACCATGTAAAGAGCAATACCACCTCCATATGAGCCTCTACATGTTTTAACAAGGATTGGCATTCCAAACAAACGGCTGGTGTATACAGTCATCATTTCAGTCTTTCTTGAGATATCTGGCTATGCATGGATTAGCTACTCCTGAAGGTGCTGGCAGTTGAACGGTGAGACTGTTTTGCTCATCTTTATGCCACAGGTAGCACATGCAACATATGCTTCCAATTCTGCCTTCCTCCTATTCAAGGTTGACCTTTGCGTATATATTGTTCCATGACATTGACCACAAGGCTGAGAGGCCTGTAGGCAAACCGGAAGCAAAACCTTTTTCTAACCTCACATATTCAAGTACAGTTATCCTCTTGTCAGTAGGTCTAAGCCCTTCAATATTCTCAATTTCTCATAACTTCAGTCATTCCTTCAATTTGATGTCAATTAAAGTTACAATTGTGAAAAATGCTTAGCCACCTTTTGGTGTCCAATAACTCTCTATAGTAGCAGAATGAGTTGCATAAACTTGTGATAAATGAATCAGGTCTTGGCTGTTGGAGCAGGCCCATCTTCCATTGTCAATCTTTAGCTTAAGGTGCAATCCCATGTACAATGACAATCTTTAGCATCAATTACGATTTCATTGATTATCCTCTTGGGACATGTCTGAGAAATGCAGTTTTAGCCAATCTGACAATCAGTCCCCTTGTTTAATGACTCTTATACCATAAGCAGCAAACGTGTGAAAAGATATGGGCGCACAAGTAGATTCTGAATCTGTAAGACAATTGGGTCTTTTACTTGTGCACAAGTAGTTATTTTTGTCTTGTTTCTCTTTACACAATAACTTATTTTCTTGTGTGTATCTGACTTATCATTGCAGTTCTGTTGGGATGCTTTTCTCATGCTTGCTATGTGCTTCTAGCTTTACACTTATGTCCATATTTGGTGGATGCTTTTTTGTTGATTATTGAGATACCTTGTTCAATCATCTCCACCATATGCTGGCAAATCCTAGAGCAGCTACTTCAATAAATGCTGATGTTGCTCCTGTATGTTATAATTGTAAATTCCCATTGTATGTGACACACACTTCTGGTTTGTTGTCTGTATAATTGATGCATGCAGAACATTTCTAATCCAAGCATAATATACTTGGAAGGAACAAAAAGGAAGCACATCTTATATACTTTGGAAGGACGTCAGATGCAAACTCATATTGGTAAACGTTTATTATGTATATTAGAAATTTGAATATTAAACTATGTTTTCTTTATCGTGTATGTTAGAAATTTGAATATTAAATTATGTTTTCTTTATATCTGTCGTTTGTCTACTAGTGAAAGCTAAATGTATACTAGTAGTCAAAGCTTTATCTTTTTTCCATGCATTATAGCTTAAGCTTAGTGTTTGGGTACATTACTATGATTTATTCGAGAAAGTTCACGTTTGAATGTTGTGAATCTTGTAATTGGCAATTCAGATAGAACACAAGTCTGTTGTTATACTGTAACGGGGGCCTTCCATGGGAAGAGAGCAACGGGTGCCTATTTGTTGTGGGATTTAGAAAAATAAGACAACTGCCTTTTTTTGGAGATAATCTTTGAGAAAAGGGTGAGTTAAATTGAATGGATGTAGAATTGGATGAAAAAAAATAAGGTGCAAGTGGACCAAAGAGAAAGCTTTCTTTTTAAGGCATCAGACCATAAAGGGCTGCCACATATGTTTGAACTTTGAAGAATATTACAGCATCTGCCTGTAATATATATTATTGCATGTTTGCATATACCACGTGGAATTAGTTCATGAATGTTTAGAATGCCAAAACAGTACAATTTAGGAGCTAAAAAGATATGATGAATAATAGAAAAGTATGAGACATTCAGGAGATATACAAATTCCTGGAAGAAGTTGGTTGGGGAAATCAGCCAGCTTTGTGAAAGGGACCTTTTATTAAAAATTAGAACTGAAATCAGTGAAAAGATTGATAAGAAATGCTAGAGGTAGTCTTGCTAGGGTTTCTCCATTTGGAAGCCTGAGATTTCCTTCAATCTTTTAGTAGTTTAATTGATGCACTCTTGTATAAATTCTGATATTCTGGTTAGTTTTGTCTAATGAAAGGGAATTCCTTCATTGCAGTCTGTAACACGTAATCGTCATTACCTTTGCAGACCAGTACTTTGGATCAGAAAACATCCAAAGGTCATTCGATGCTTCCAGTTGCCACTTCTTGTTGCAGGTGTGTTGGTGCTTAAAGTGGAACAGAAGTCCTAAAATGCAGTGGTTTCATTCTTTTTTTTTGTGTGTGTGTGTGTGTGTGTATTATTTGGTTTATTAAGTTGAATTGGTATTGATGCTTCAAGCAGATATTGTTCTTGCAGTTTCCCAGTGATTTAAATTTAGTGTTCTATCTTTTGCCCTTTTTTGGGCTATATGTTTGTGTGTCTGTCCATCTGTTTCTTTTCTTTTCTTTTTTATATGAGTGTCTCTTGGTGCTTAATATTTTCACACTTTGAACGCCCCTGAGAATAACATTGTGTTATCTTGGCTGTTGAGATTATGGGTTTCTCCTAAATATTAACATAGGCATGAACTAAATCCAGATTTCTATTAAATCTTAAGTCTGCTGTATTTAATAAAGATAAAGAACCCAAAAGTAAGGTCAAAAGCATGCATGTCTCATTGCATGTGATCACACAATGGAAATTCTTTCTGTTAGGCACTATAATGCTTTTGTTGCACATGTTGCACCTGCATTAGCATTCACTGTTCTTGGGATATGGATGACTGGCTTGCACATTTAACAAAAATGCATCTTGCCTATTCATGATACAATTGAATGTGTAGCATTATGTTTCAAATTCATGATACAATTGAATGTGTAGCATTATGTTTCAATCATAGTTGTACTGCAATTGTATATTTGTCAAACACTGTTTGCAGCTTAGCCGTTGTATTTCTTTGATATGTATTCATCATAATTTTTTATTTTTTTCCATATGTGGAATATATGTTGAGTTGTATTATTGTTTTCTGCTGTAGAATGAGTTGGTGCTGGATGGAGCAAGGGTTTTTGACATGGACGCCCACTGTCAAATGATGGTTGTTTCATCAAAGGCCTCTGTTGCTCGGGGGGATCATATTCTTAAAAAGGTACTTTGTTGACTTTGGACCAGTGGTTTGCTTCATATGATCTCTTGTTACTCTTTAAGATTTTGATTTCCTCAAGTTAAGGGGCTTGTGCAATTTTTTGATGTTATGCTCTTTATGACAGCTAAGTCTGTTAGTTTCATCAGAGCAAGACCTTTTGCATCTTCCTGCAAACACCGGTGCTGTCAAAGATCTCCATATTTCTCCTCAATCAACTAACTTTCCTGGTAGACTCATACTCCTGGCTTCACTAGGGAAGAAACTTTCAGTTGTCAGGTAAAAGTCCTATTGGGCCTATCTTTTTGTGGTTCTGCATGTTGAATTATTGCTGATGGCATCTACTTTTGTAGCTTGGAGAACAACAATGCTGTTGTAACATACAACTTACAGGTAAATTATAAAACCTTTTATTTTAATGAAATGACATTGATAAATTGCACGAAAATGTACATATTATTTATTGGTCATTTGTCTTCTCGGTAGCTTCAATTTCTTATCCATTTTGTTTTGTGATCCATTGAGACTGACATTTTTCACTTTTTTGGCAAAAAGCTTCCATTAACTCTTGAAGGGAAATTTGTATGCGCTAATTCTTAGTGTTTCTTTGTTTGTTACTAAGCAGCATTTAGTTTTTGGTTTAATGCTTCGCATTTGTCCTGGAAAGGGGGAAATAGTGAATATTTGGACACTGTTATATAGGCTGGCTTGTCAATATAGGTGTAACAGGGACTTTCCTAAGGAGGTGTTTGATTGATTCAGATTTGAGATACATTGATTCGATGTGGATCTGATATAGCATGTTTTGCTGATATGGCAAAAGATTATTGGTAAAATCCATGTCTCATTAAACTAAAGATCGCAAGTCAGACCTAAGATCTGCACTTGAAATCCTCACTTTACTTACCTTTTCACATTGAGAAAAGGACTAATTTTAAGGTCAGAGGAGGGTCTGGTCTTAAATCCATGGATCTCAAACTCTAGGTATCTTAGGCCAGGGGCAAGCAAATGCCCCTCTAAAAGGTGATCTAGGTTCCTGAACAATGTGGTTGTGAGACTAGTTTATCTTTGTTTTGCCTTGTGTTACTCATCATGAATGAGAAAAAATTGCATGTTTCCTTTTGTATGAAGTAATATACATGAGTTTTTAGGGTTTCTGTATCACCTTCCACTTCTCATTGAGGATGGTAGCTAGATCAGGTTTGGAAAAGCTCGCACTTCTAAACTTCCTCCTTCAGCTTCATGTCCTTGTTGCTTTCATCTATGGTTTTTCTGAGCTCATTGGTACACCTGGAGAAGCTACAGAATTTGGTGCTAAAACCAAAAAAAATCTCATATAACTAGAATTCTTATTTCATCTAATTCCTTTTTTAATTTTGCAGTTTTTGTAGATGTCTTCTCTCTGTTTCAATTTGAACCTTTTGTTATCTCATTCGCTGGTGAACATGATCCTTGGATAACAAACCTGTTTCTTTTGGTTCCTCCAGGCTCCTGCTTGGTCATGTGCATGGGATTTGAACGATTCTAATTATGTTTACGCTGGACTACAGGTTAATCCAAAAGCATTCTTTTATGCCATAAATAACAGCCTATTAATAGATTGTGTTTCTGGTGGTTAGCTATGTTAATAATCTCTCTTTCTTTCTCTCTTCTTGCAGAATGGGCTGCTCCTGATTTTTGATTTGCGCCGGACCATGCATCCTGTGCAAACAGTAGGTGGTCTATCTTCTCATCCAGTGCATACAGTCCATTCGATTGGTTCACAAGGGTTGTTTAGTGGAAACTCAGGGGATAAGATGTTTCTCAGCGCTTCTGCTGTTGGTCCATGCATATGCAGTCCTGGCAATCTTGACAACTGGTATGTATGATGTCTTATTCATTGGCCATAGTATACCATATGTCCTTTTGGAAAAGTTGATTCTTCTGCATTTGGATTTTGCTCACTCAATTTATGAATTGTTGTATGCATTTAGCTTAATTTGAGATGCTTGCAGCACATACTTGTAATATTTCTACAATTTAATCAAATTTTTTTTTGTTTCATGAATGTAAATTTATTTGATGCAACATGTAGCATTTTTGTCCCTCAATGCAGATTCTAATGTATGTCATAATGATTTATGGAAACGAGAACACGACTTGGTTTGGACTTTTGAATTCTGAAAACTTTCACACTATAGGACATGCAGACACAAGTTTGTTTTGGAAAGTCTCATTGATAAAAAATATCTTATTAAATATTTTTTCATTAAAAATCATTACATAGTATTAGAAACTATAAAAGATTGTAAAAATATGTGCATCCAAGATACTATTGCTCTAGATAAAATAAGAACTCATTTGTGGAGCCCTAAATGGAAGCATCAAATTTTCAAGATAATTGTCTCAAATAATGGGTCATTCACGCCATCTCTCCTGAAAAGTGAAAACTATGTCTCTGTATTATAGACTAGTATAAATGCATTTCTGTGATTAGTGATTACCCATCATGAAGAATATTTTTGTTGCAAAAACACATTTTTCATTTAAATAATAAAATACTTGCTTGAATGTTTCCAACCAAAAAATGGTTGACTAGTTACATTTTAAGCCATTCTTGTTTACGAGCATCTTCATATAGATATGTAAATTTCCTCACATTCTCTAAAAGCTTGTGTGAAACCTTTGAGTGTGTGTGTGTGTGTGTTGTTTATTGGCATATCATACACAATTTTTCTGAAATGTTGATATTTGTTTCATGTGAAATCATACTTTTTAAACCTCAGGGTGCCAAGAGGTTGTGTGAGGTTGCAATGTCTCATCAATGTGGTGACTCACGCAGTTCTGTCAGAGCCCTTTTGATCTCATTTTCAATCATTGATTTCTTCAGAAAATGTTAATTAGTTATTACTTCTCGTCGTGATAATATTAGAGTTTGTGGCACATCATTGAAGACTAGACGCTGCTAGCGATTACAAGTGCATATAAAGTAAATGTTTAAATAGCTATACTTGGTGCAAATTACCTTGAGGGGATCCCGTTTGCAAAGATTATACTATAAAGGATTTCACTCGATATAAATAAATATTAGATAAATATGATTGAACTTGTCCTATTTAGTAGAAGACACGTATTGGATTATATTTTTGACATCCATATATATGCTTTTCCAAGTGGAAAATCACGGTCTCCTTCATCATGCAACAGTTCTCAACCCTGGTCCTTGCATTACAATATCACTCGATACCACAAGGACTCCAGGAGACAACTGTCAAGTGGAAAATCACAGTCATTGGAAAATCACAGTCATGGGAAGTAAGATTGTGAACAAAGTTTTTCACCTAATCTGGTTCAATTTACAATTTGTAAGATGTAAACAAAGGTTTTCACCTATTCTAATTCAACCTAAAATATGTTCCTGAGTAGACAAGCACTGAAAAACACATTTATCAGGCTCACGTTGGCCGATAAACATCTTTATCCTTTTTTTCCTTGCTTGGGTCTAAAATGGGGCCCAGCCAAAGAACTGCAGACAAACACAATCTGCCGATGTGAATTATTGGCTTTGGCACAGTATCAATTTTTTAGTATCCTAGTCCTAGCATAAAAATGGCCTCATTTGCTTTCTAGGTAGCATCAATTCAATCTGTGGTTTTTGATGGAGTTGATTTTTGTAAACTCTTTGTGCAGGTCAGGAGTTGTCCCTGGGTTGGAGGACCAGGGTGTATGTATATCACTTGCACATTGTAGCCTGAGCAATGACATTGTTGCTTCTTTTCGGCCAAAAATATCAGCCACAGATGAAGGGTTGAGTTCACAATCTTCTGCACCACCTTTAACCTCAATCTCCGAGCCTGTGAAATCTGGCCGCCATTTTCTAATCAAGAAAAACAATGCTGGTGTGTATTCTGTGGATGGGTGCTTCACTGGGAATGTCAGTGGTCTCCGTTTGCCCAAGTCGGCCATCATAGGTTTGGCTAATAACAAGTCACTATTCACTTACGGAGATGAAACAAGATGTTGTTTGGGTGTATGGGACTTGCAACGCTTGAATTTTGTTTCGTTCCTTAGACCTCACCAGCAACCAATACTTGATGTAAAGTATGCCCGTTCCACTGGCGCTGGCTTACTTGGTTGTATAAGTGATAGCATGTTTCAGCTTTATACCTGCTATTGAATGTTAGTGGTTGTATAAGCCAGCATGCTGTGAAACTGTATTTATGGTTCATGGTTAATTCCATTTTTTTCTCCTGATAACTGTGCCGCTAAAGCTTCTGATGATATGCTGTAATTCTGTGGATTCTTGCTTCAGACATGAGTGTGTAGACAGATTTGGTTTGGGTTGAACCTTACCATATTGAAGACCACAGATCTGAAATGATATATTGAAGCGAGACTCAGGTTTGGAATCTGAAACGATTTAAAGTGTCGGTGAATGCAATCTGAAGATTTTGTGATATTCTCGAACCACCGTTGGTGGAAAGCAGGCAAAGAAAAGCACTCACATGTCGCTGAATTTTGAACTTTTGGTCGAGTAGTATTACATCTTAACTATATTTTCATCTTCTGAATAAGAGTTCGGCTTTTGTTAAGCTATCTGATTAGTCCATTTACACCCCTAATTACACGAATAATGTCTATAGATGGGGATCTCTTTTTCAAATGCCATTCTGTTCTAATTTCTCTTCCATTTACACATTTGCCTTGGGATCTAATTGGGCTCTTTGTTTCCTCAATGTTGCAGATATTTGAAAGGATTTAAGGGTTGTTTCCCTCTTGGTTAATGCCGTATATGTCCTTGTTTTGGATTTGTGAAAATTGATGCTGTGAAAGTTGAATCCATTTTTATTTCCTTCAAAGGTTTGAGTGTTGTTCGAGACCATGTCCTTGCTATATTGGCTCCTAGGTTTTTCTTTTCCCCTCTGAGAGGATTGATGCCTACAAAAAGAGATGCCAGGAGTTTGCAGGCCCAAATATCATGCAATAGAGGAACCGTGCAGTTCGACATCTTACAATTGCAGGTACTCTCTAGCTGCTTCATAAATCTGATACAGTAGTTTGATAACTGGTGATGTTTTTTAGTCAATTGCACCAAGCGCCCTACGATTTGGTCAAAGACTTGATATGGTAACCATCTTACGCGACGTGAAAACTCGCCACCCTTTACCCGTTCAACTTCTTCAGTGGGCATCCTTTACCCATTAGTTAGAGAAAAGGAGAATGAAGAGAGAATAAATCCATGCATAGCAAGCCAAGCAAAAGAGACATTGATAAGAAGCCTCTAAAGCACAGGAAATTTTATTCAGAACTTTTTAATCAAAAATAAGATAATCAAATAAACTTTCAAGTATTCGCTGCAAAATTTGCCTCCCAATTAAAGAGATATAGAAACAGATTAAAAGAATACCAAAAACAAATAATTTACATTTGGACACAAGGCCATTGTTTCTCTTTTCCAAAGAGATTAGAAATTGCAAGCAATGCTCACTCCTATTCCGTCTGTCATGTAATAAATGGAAGGATATCAACTCCAAAATTTGCAATGTCTTAAGGGGGAGGTGATATTTCAGTGCAGGAGCGATCGCAGATTAACAACGCTAAATTCGGAGCTATCTAACGCGAGATGCAAAAGGAAAGGCCAAGGTGCAAGACGATCTTAAGATCCATGTACTCTACATCTTCTGATTCTTGATGCAATGATTTTCATCCAACATAAGAGGATGACTTTTCGCCTTTAATCCTTTTCTGCGCCACAGGTCCAGTAAGTAGGTTTCTAGCTTCCTCACCTGAAAGAAAATCAAAAGACAAGCCAATTCATGATTAACAATTTAAATGGCATCGAAGGGGTTTACATATTAAATACTGTAGACGGAAACTTAAGAAGCAGATTAACTAGAGCTCCACCTTGGGAGTACAAGTTCAATATTTATGTCTCCTTTATTGCAGTACAGCTTCAAATCAGATCGAAATCTTTAGCTCCTAGTTAACTCTTCCTCTCTTTGTTTATCAATTCTGATACCCCACATATTGAGCTTTTTTAAGCATAAATGCACACTATTTAACTTAACTAAAATATCACACTACTGCAAGAAAGAACTGCCTTCTAACATTTAATTTAACTTTATACTGTAGTTGCAAAAGGTAATCTCTTATGGGTGAATCAGTTGAATATTTTGCCAGGACAATTAATCTAATAATAAATCCTTATTGCAATTCCTACATTAAAAATATCATGCATGATTCACTACATAAGACGTACAATCTAAAAAGACTAGTTCTTAAACAGATTTGTGCCATTAATCAAGGCTGAAAATTTAAGACTGAAATCTATTGAACATATTGTTCAAATATAAAAATGGGAGCTGAAACTAAACAAACAAGCAGTAACCTAGAATATAAATGTAGCAAATCGAGTTCCGACACACCTGCTTGACAGCCAAAGGTTCTTCAGTTGAATTTAATGGTTCCGTTAAGATGGTTAAAAAACCATTTCGGTTTCCGTACACAATGTCCGTCAAAACACGGTCACCGACCTGTATAATAAAATTGTACGCTAAGAACTTAGGATAAAATCAAATAAATTATCAGGGCTTCTATACTTTCTTACCATGACAAGGAAGGACGCACTATACCCAAAGTGCTTCTCTATATCATCGGCTGAACCTGCAGGCTTTTTACTTCCTGTTAATGAAAAAACATACTGCTTTTCAGAAGAAAGGATACGGATGAAGACATTTAAAATTCATCTCCATATCGAAATGCACCTCAAGCATGCAGGATTAAAATTCGTCTCCATATTGAAATGCTACGGTACAACATAAAACAAGACCGCGACATTTTTGCAGTGTAAATGACAGAAGCCTTTTTCAACGTCTTGATATGTTATTCTTCATTAAATTGAGTTACACCGTCCCTATGCCTAATGACATATATAAGCAATAACAATAAAGAGAGAAGGCGGCAACAAGATCCAAGAGAATGAAGATTTAGGTGTTGGATAAGAGTTTCTGCAACTGCAAACGGCGCTCATTAAAGACAATCGGACCAGTTCTTAATGCTTCTACCAGGAGAAAAGATCAAATAAATATACTAGCGAAAAAGAACGCAGAAAATAATAGATGGGTAGCCCAAAAAAGAAAATACTTGCCATGCCTTATTACATTAATTCCGACCGATTTCTCCAGTGATTCTGCTTTTGAACCGTCGGGATCATACTGATAGAGACCTACTCCACCACAAAACATTTAAATAGAAAGGGAAATTACAATCAGATATAGATATAAGAACAAACTTCCGTTGAAATTCGACGGCACCTGCTGAATTGCTCAATATGGCAACGTTCCCTTGAAAAACCAACTTGCAGTCATCGAGAGAATTGGATAGAGAAGGCCAGAGGAAGTTGGAATAAGGGGCGGTCAGGGTATTGTCCTTGTCGAATACGACCCCTTTGAATCCCCGTCTCTTGAGATCCCTCCAGTCGATGGAGCGGACGTCGCGGACAGAGAGGTGTGGGAGAGCAAGGTGGTGGTCGCGGAGGAAGACCGAGACGGAGGAAGCGATACCCGCGGAATTGAAGCTCTGACCCAACTTCCCCAACATCAAGGCCGCTTTACTCCGGTCCTTGACGATGGGCGTCCAGGGACCGTGGTGACAGCTCGGTGGCGGTCTGCGGCTGTTCTGTTGCAGCCGGAAAGAGCGAGGAAGAAGAAGAGAGGAGAAGGAGGAGGGAAAGGTGGAACTGGAAGTGGAAGTGGAAGGAAGAGAGGAAAGCGGAGAGACGACACTGGATCTAAAGGCAAGCATAAATGGAGTTGACGATTGTACCATGCTGCCCTAGAAGTGTAAAATTCACCTCTTTTTTCCCCGAACAGACGGCCCTTAGAAGGGAACGACGGCCTTTGTTGCATCGTAACGGATGCAAGCATCATTATTTCATTTCCATCTGCATTGATAAGGGCCTTTCAACCTAAGATCCTACGTGACCAAATAGTATCATAAATTTTAAAGTTTCTCTTCTACAAAAAAACAATTGTAATCTTTGCTTGGTAGATGTAGGAATTACATTATATAATTGATCAGTCTTGCATCTTAAAAAATTTATGATTTTTTATAAATTTTAAATCTATAGTTTTCTGGAATCATGATGGCCACCTGAAATAATCACCACCTCGAATTCAACAATTAATGGTAGGAGGCTACTACATCTTAATGAATTACCCCACTCAACTTTGCTTATTCGTGTAAAGTGTCTTCAATATATATATATATATATAAAATCAAGCAATAAATAGAAAATTTGAAAATGGCTATGCAATACTGAAATTTTTTAATATATTTTACAATGACCTTATAAATTTATTGAAGGTTCCATTGGTTAGACCTTAATGAAAATGTAAGCATTAAATTTATTAAACAAAAGCAGTCTGAATTAAATTGAATTGATTATTTTTTAAAAGCATTTATAAAAAGTAAAATTTATGACATAAGAAGCCTTTTTTTATTTCGCAATAAAATTAACTGACATGACTGCAGGAAGAAAAACTAAAGTAATTAAAACCTGCTACTATGACTTTTCCTTTGCATATTTCATTCGTTTTGCTTAGGTCTTATGTTATAAGCCACACATAAGCTTTAGTTAAAATGGATGGGATGGAGGCATGGAGCAACTAAAAATGCAGAACAATAAGCTTAATAGTAATTAAAAAATTACTAAAATTTGCATTTAGTAAGTAACTTTTATGTAGTAGTAGTTTGGTATCTTCCAAATTAATTTCTGCCTCTATAATAAATGAAGAATACAACAAAAACTTAGTTTATCATGCAGCATACATAAGAAAGCAGCGTTTTTTTTACATTTGACCTACACTGCTAGAATCAAAGCTGTTAGAAGCTGAGATCCCTTATAATAGAAGTTCAATCTTTGACGTGAGAGTGAGCCAGCTTTGACGTGGGAGTAAGGTTGTTACGATAAAAATCCAAAGACCCAGTACCCATTCGGGGAATCTCCGACATGGTTCAACCCTGACCATTTGCATCAACTGAATTAAAATGTGTTTCCAACCATCCTTTGAAAAGTCTGAAGTGCATCCATCACCAAAAAAAAAAAAGAATCTAATGCATCTCAAGAAAATCATCACCCAAAATTTGAATCTAACGCATCTCCAATACACATGACCGACCATAAAGACCACAGGCACATTGCTCCCCATAAAGCAGCCGCTGGAGGATCAGTTCCCCATAGTCTACATGAGGAGGATCATCTAAGCGCATACGGCCGGGGGGCTACCCCCAAGCAGCTGTTATCTGGAACGGAGCGCATAGGAAGTGGAATTTCTTGTGATGCAGGCAGCAGCTGTTACCCCTTCGTCTTCTACTAAGGTTCTTATCACAATATGTGATATAAATGTTCATAGTTACGAATGTGAAATCCAAGTTACTCTTTCTTTTGAATTTCAACCAATTCAAAATTAAGGCCACGAATTACCAAAATCAAATTTCATCCCGCCTTTTCTTTGCCAAGTTCCAGTAAGGGAATACAGAATCCGTTGTCACAATGAAATGTGCAAACTAAGAATCCTATGCAAGCTGTAGAAGTTATACGCTTCCACTAAATTATTTTCTAACATTAACAAAGTACAAAACTTTCTGACATCATTCTTTCTTGTCATCGGGTGTAGTAGCTCTCCAAATACCAGCTAAAATGCTGCCAATGACAGAATGGCAAACACTAGAGACGGCGCATGGAACAGCAGTCAATGGATTGCTAAAATGCTGACCAGCGAGCACAACGCCAAGCACAGAATTCTGATAATACCACACAAAACTATTAAATTCTTGACCCACAATAGTGAAATCAATAGCAACAATAATCAAAAGCAACAGCAGTACCTGCATTCCCACTTCTATGGAGATTGTACGTGAAGAAGCCACATCAATACGAAGTAACCTTGAAAGAAGCAAGCCAAAGAAAAAGCCAGACGTATGAAGAACACAGGAGGCCATAACAACCTGTTGTCCAGAGATGAGGATTGCCGAGGCATTTTGTGCGATGGCATTGGCACAGAGAATGGCAACAGTAAACACCGCGACAAGTGGCATGAATGGAGAAAGTCTCATAACAAAACCATGGAAGTACTGATTCATGATGGCACCAACTAGGACAGGGGCAAGCACAACCTGCATACAATACAAGTGATTCAATCCCTGAATGAAGCTTGAACATGAACGGCAAAGAATAATATGAGCATGGAAATTCATACTTGAAAAGTTGACATGAAGAGTCCAGTAGCATCTACAGCAACATATTGGCCAGCTAGTTTGGCTGTGAGGAAAGGAGTCAACACCTGCAAGTTACAGACTTCAGAGAAGAGGTTTCTAACTTTTGACATTATAAAACTTTTACAGGGAAATGGAATACTAGATGGAAACAGTCAACTGTGAAGGATTCCCAATACCACAGCCGACATTGTGCTTGCTGCAGTCATTAGGACAGAGAGTGCCACATTTCCACTGCAACACAATTAGACAGAATGGTGATGCGTCTATCTGCTTCAGAAAGCACAATGACAAGCGACATAGTTGCGTTTCACAAACCGTGCTAAATATGTAACAATGTTACTAGCAGTTCCTGAAAAGTAAGGGTAGAGGAAGTTGGAAGTCAGAAAGACAGCCGAAGATAAACATAAAGCAGTTGAAATGAAATAGGAAGAAATAAAAAACAAGGTAACATCGTGTGAGAATATACATATACCTCCAGGACAACATGCAACCAAGATCAGGCCAGCTGCATAATGGGAAGGCAAATTAAGAAGCCTGCTAATGACAGCACCTGAGAATGGCATTACCTGAAACCATCTCTCTGTTACTCAGCATATGCTCATGAAATGCACAGTAAGATACATTAAGGACTATCTCTGTTCATCAGCATATGCCCATGAAATGAGCAATAAGATGCATTAAAGACAAAAACTGATGTCAAGCATGGAAAGTTCTACCAGCCTTAGTTATCATTTCCCCACAAGAACTTTATTCAGGTCCATAGAAAAGAGGCTCACTCAAAACTGTGGATGAGACAGACACTCCCAACCACAAACTTAGCAAACAAATGTAAGGAAAAGATTGCTCCTAAAATCTTAAAAATTAAATAAGTCGAGAGAGCAATTAACAGGATGGATATTCAGCTCTGATCTTCAAGACACAGGACCATTTAGACCGCACTTCCATTGACCCCTCCCAGTATAACGTCTTCTTTGCTAGGGAAAACAATAACAAGATTATCTCAAAAAGCATTTTAAAAGAAGCAAGGGAGACAAACATCTGCATAAACTTGTGCCTCCACCATTTCAGAGCTGACATCGGGGTCTACTTGCTTGCATGCATCTATCTCATGAACAAGTTCACAAAGTTTGCAATTTTTGAAGCCATTCATATTTCCTGTAGGAAAAGGAAATAAGTTTTCAATATTTTAAGGAAAGGAGGAATACTTGGGGAACTATAATTTTCTGAATGTCCAAGATGACCCAGTTATTTACTTGCCTCTACTGTTTTAGTCATCATAATAGTAGTGCAACACTGCAACGAACATCTTTGAAATCTTTAGTAGAAATCACTTTCCTCAATTCATCTTCGACAAACATATTAAATTATAGCCTGATGGGATAGATATTTCATAATGAACTACGATATAACAGCTCAGCTTCACTGTGCAGGCTAAATGACGATGAAACTCCATGTCTATCCTATATCTGAAACAGCAACCCCCCCAAAAAGGATCATAAGGATCATGCTTCTAATAACCTTTTATATGAACCACCTTAGGTTGATCCTACCATTAAAAAAAGGGATGTATCCTCCATGTCTTCGCAATTGCCTTTTCACATATTCTTGAAAATCATAACGATCAACGATTGATGATCTTAATGAACAACAGTTAAAAGGCAACGATAGCAAGAAAAATGCACTATCATGGTCCACCTGCAGTATGCAGGCCGAACCAATAAGACATCTTGAAATCTCCTGACATCCTGTATTAGCATGATTTGCTATTAAAGGTAGTGGCTTCAAATTGTGCTTGGAGGCTGCCAATCATGACTCAGTAATTTCCATGTCAATAATTTGATGAATATTAGTGATCTTGGAAAGTGGACATGTGAAAACCTTTGCCTAAAACAGTGCAAGGAATGGCATAGCAAGGCGCACGAAGCAAGAGAACCTCAAGACGTAAGTATTGATTGGCACTTAATGTTGGATGTTACCATGCAAGTTCATTTCTCATGACTTCTTTCCTGGTTTAATCATCCCGAATGACCCGAACTTGTACAGAAAGAATCTCCGGAATCACTGGACATTATTCACCTTCGATTCTTCGAAGATAGTGAAGTCAACGGCTCAAGACCAGAATGGACTAAAATGGCTCAAAGCATCATATCGGAGACCATTCTAAGTCATGACGATAGTATAGTATACTAAGCTAAGCACAAAGATTAGTTTTCTTCCTCCTGAAATGAAAGTCACGAAAATCAAGAGCGGAGCACTGCTAGTAGAAGCCTTGTGGTTCAGCAGAATCACTACCGCAAATTAGCTGCGGATTAAGTAGGGAAGGAAAGATCCACAAGACAGTAATAGTAGCAAGAGTAGTTCGCGGAGCAAACCGTGTACTGGAGAACAAATCCGGTGAGCAACTCCCGCGGCATCGAGAGCGCGGCGCGGAGATCGTTGACGGTAAGAGTCATCCCCATCCCTGTTGTCCACCACAGAGTCCATTCCTCAACACAGCGACCTTACAGGGAGAGTGAACCAAAAGAAGGAAGAAGAAGAAAAAGAGGTGGAGCTGACCCAGCATGGTGAGAGTGAGACCCAGCACCTGCCATTCCCGACGGAACCAGAGGAAGTAAGACGGCCGGCGGAGAGCAGAGAAGCAGGCAAACGAAACCCACAAGGGGAAAGCGGAAGAGAGCAAGTCGGTGATCCGCTGGAGGCGATCATAAACTCCGCCCCTATCGGCGAGGATCTCGTGGCGATCATGGCTGCAAGAGACGAGATGGGTAAAGCTTCTGTTACTGGCACGAAGAATAAGGGGAGGAAGAGGCAATGGGTCCGCAGAGAAAGAGACGGAAGACGATGATGGGGAAGAGCGACCGTTAAGGGGGCACGGTTTTGCGAGGAAGAAGGTTGCAGGAGGCTTTGCGCGGACGCATGTTGATGGCTTCGAGGGCGCAGTGGGTAAGAATAAGAGAGAGTGCATTGCTTCCCAAATTAATCTTCTTCCACGACAACCACTTAACAGCGACAGAGAAGTGGAAGGCCCGACGCCGACGCCGACGCCGACGCCGACGAAGCTAAAACACCGGAGCGGCGGCGATCTACTTGCTGGATCTGATAGGGATCCAACTTTGTTGAATCCGGATACTGGTTAGTCAGATTTAGATCCAGACCCTCGCTTAAGATTTGAAAACAAAAGTACATTTGTACAAGGTAGATCGACGATCCTCCTTCCTTGTTGGAAAATTGGATTTGGATACTACGGTACCAGATCTAAATCCAAATTCCCCGAGGTGGACGTCCGGTCTTGGATAAATGGGGGCTTGCTGTTCTGAATCTATGAAGGAGAAGAGATGATTAGTATAGCGTGTTCGGACTTGTCTTATGAATCGTTCAATTTTTATCAAAAGCTCACCTTCAACTTCATTAAGCTTCAGCTTGAAGTTGTGAGTGCAATTTAATGGTCACCACATTGATCACCAGATGATAAGCTGTCTTGAGGAGTACAACATAGCTGGTCGGGTTGGTAGGCGGGTAAAAGTTCAATCATTAGTTCAATTTTCATACTCGTTATTTTTTTTTTTTTTTGGATATAAACGGTAGTGAACATTATTTTTTTTGGAGTATGGTAGTGAACATTATTTTTAAATTAAAGAAAATAATATAAATTTAACAAAGTTTTACCCATGTCATAAGCAGTCATAAATCACGAGACGGACAAAAAGGAGGAAAAAGCTTCGGCCTTTTTAAGGTATCTTCCTCACAAAATTTATTTTAAAATCTTAAGTTGATTTTCTTCCCAAGTCCGTACTATTTGAAAATAATTTAAGGGCGCAGGTCGTAAAAATTGTTTTGGGGTGCAAAATTGCATATTTGCATGTAGGCTCGTGTGCCTTCCCTTTATTTTACGACAATAGATAACTAAAACACACATCTCTTTTACAAATAATGTTTTGAATCACGTTTTTTTAAATAAAATAATATTTTTTGACCCATCAAATTTTGGTGCATTTTGAGCCATCGATTATTTTTTTCCTTGTTTTTTCTTTTTAAAGTGTTGTTTCTTATTTATTAAACAAGTTAAATGAATGCAAACAATAAATTGTGCTGGTCATTTAATTACTTGATTGAATATTCTTAAGGTACAGATAGGAACCCTAAGAAAACCTTGCGGCATAGTATTCAACAGAACATGGGCTGTGTCCCGATGCATGCACCAGCTACCCCACTATTAAATTAGTTTATACATAAATATACGTTACGTTTTTAAGTCTGCACTTTTTTGTTCTTGTAAGTTGTTCTTCATTTCCCCTTTTATCATGCATGTTTATACTCTCAGAAAATTCTAAAGCTTAGGTACGATGGATTGCCAAGGCTCATGCATCCACACTTGAACCTCCGATTTGCTTCCCTAAGTTGAATCAAGCTCGAGATTACCAAAACTCGATCACTTAAAAAAAAAAAATCATACTAAACATCACAATTACTAGCATGAATTAAAACAAGAAAAGAGAAAAAGGTAAGACTCCTCTTGAACGAATAGGGCAATCTATTGAAAAAATGAAAAATTATTGGAAGATAAGAATGCCAGTTCGCATTAATAACTGACACAGTTTATACCTTTATGTTTTATAACTAACGGTGATGGTTCTTTGTGGAATACCCGCTTAACTGAGGTGACCTACCCATGTTTTTTAAGCTTTCAAAACTTAAAGAGGCATTTTATAGTACAATAACAAATGTATATGGATTTTCCAAGTTCATGCGGAGGCAGCTTCTTGTTTTAACGTACAAATCTTAAAAAACCTGTAAACCAAAATGAAAGCAAAAAGAGAAAAAAAAATTTCCATTCATCACTGCCTTCTGTCTGTAAGAACCAAGTAAAAAGAAGCGTCTGAGCAACTTCCTTACGCTGGGAAGTTAACAATGGTTCTTAAGGAACCTGTCATCACGTCTCAAAAAGATAACATTTACATCACGTTTGCAAAATCTAGGAATTCAAAATCATATGTTGTAACGACTCTTCGCCAGTCGGTCATGTTTCTTTGCGTCATCCTGCAATAAAAAGTGTAGCAATTGAAGAAAATTCAAAAGACTAAAATGTGAGATACTATCCTTGCTGTTTGCTACAGAAGCTAAGAATGTTTGAATCTCCTAAAGAAGGGGTAACTATGAAGAAAAGACCGAGCATGGTGAAGAGAAAAAAGGCCTAGTAGTTTCGAGGACCAGAAAGGGCGTCCAATGCAAAGGCTAGTTGAAACGACGTCCATAATCCTAAATAAGACCAATTGAATCACAGAGGCTGTCGTAAACATGATAGAGATTAAAATGAACCATAAACGACTTACATGAACAATGAAACCAATGGTGTCATTATAGTCTAGAAATTCCTTCCACTCCTTCCCAATGCTAAGCTGCATCATTTGGATGGCATTCCCAAAAAAATAAAAAATAAAAATAATCAGATCAATTGTAGACATACTGTTCAAATATATTGTTAATTGAATAAGAGAAAAAACAAAATATCATATTGTCCTAACTAGTTATTAAAGAAAATATGAAAAATAGGTCAAATAACTATTAGATAATACACGAGATTCAATCACCAACAAGAACAATTTTATGTCCGTACTATTCATGGAGCAGAAAAACAGTTTCGAACTATGCTAGACAGCCTATACTTGTGAGAATGGGGCAATAAGCTAAGGTAACTATAGAAGAGCAATAGAAGGACAAAAGCAACCTATGAGAGCATGAGATCTGTGAAATAACAAACCTGAGATACTGTAATGATAGAGGACTTTTCTCCAAAGGACAAGCAGGAGAATAGCCCAACTGGGATTTGAACCCCACGCCACAAGCCCCACAACCCAATTAATGAGGCATGAATAAGATACTAAACCATAACAGAAACTTTTTTGCAATCGACATTCTTTTTGTTCCAGATGTACCAATGCAAAAGGATAACAACCATAAACGCAGAGGTCATGTCTCATTATCCATATAAAAGACCTACTTTGTGGCAAGGATCACCAAACATGATTTCTATATCAAACCAATGAATCAAAATCACCAGCCCCATTCCCCTTGTTTTCCTTGATTGTATGAAGAATGTAACCTGAACCATCATTTGGAGACATGTACAGATAGACACATTTTTTTTGGCAGGCAAGCAGGGTTAAGCAGTTGGTTACCAGATATGCCAACCGAGACACACAGAATCTATGGAACTCTCTAACTTTATTCAACTTGAAGGAATTAATCCAGCCAACGGCCAGGTGGTGGACTGTGGAGTAGTAGTGCACATCTGTATAGTAGTGCATGAATATATATTGCTAAATCCTACTCCCTTCCCCACCTTCGTTCCCCAAATAATCTTCATATTTTACTTCTTATCCCAAAATCAAATCTAGCATCAGCATATGGAAGACACGACACTCTTGAAAAATATGAAACAAAGAATATTTATTGAAGTACATAGCATTCCTCAGATAGCAACTAAAGCTCTTATTATGAGAATGAAAAACTTTTTCCTCAACAGCACAAGTACCTGAGCAGTTTGATTGGCAGCATTTTTGGTCCACAATGCTAATTTATCCTGCTTTGCACGAACATTAACAACAGCTCCACAAATTTCATCACCATCTGTAAACTGTTCTCCAATCATGGCCAACAGCTGGGAGAAAGGGGGGGCGCAAGTTCAACAGGAATTGTGAGATGTTAATGGTTACCACAAAAAAATAAAACTATTTACCACTCACTATAGTAAACCTAAAAGGCTATAAACTCACAGTGTAGAGCCACCATTTATCAGCTTTCCCCCTGGAACAGCTAACACTCCATTTTCCTCCATTAGAACAAACTGGATCCTCCCACTTTGGCTCAATTTTGTTCTTAAAGCAATGAAAATCTGCACCAGCAACCAACTTGCTTGGTGGAATTATATTGTTGTAAAGCCTGATAGGAGATAAAAATTTGTCATTTATATTCACAAGAAGAACATAAAGCACAACATGTGAGGCACACCAAAACTTGAGAAAAGTTAGAGAAAAAAATCAATTTCTAACTCAACGCAGTTCTCCATTAAATCTGATGTGATCATGTACTCCATCCAATCTATCATTACTCAGCCCAACTGGGATGGGGAGTGACTCGCCTTTTGAGTGGTGCAACATGCTTGTCTAATGATTAATCTTTTATGGCAGTAGAATTCCCAAATCCCTCAAACGAGAAAAGGAAAAATACACAAAGCAAGATCAGATCCGCGCTTGACCATTAATATTTCATGGCTAAAAATTCCAAAACTCACAAAAAGAGAAAATACAAATTACACAACCAATAGCTGGGCAGATGCTTTTTGTCGTTCAATCTTCTTTTTTTTTCCTTTTGTAAAAACCATAATTAAGGTTTGGATTTTACACGCATATAACAAATTTATATGATAAAAAAATGATTTAATGAAATTATGGCATCCGCATAAAAAACTGATAGATGACTTTCTTGTTCATTAAACAAGAGATAGGTAACCCACAATCTTTGGTTTGGACTGCCTCGAATGCTCAGTGCAACCACATGGATATTCTTTCAGTGTGTCGATGTTCCCGCGCTTTGGGTTTTAGGACGAATCTTGCAGTTCAGCATCTTTTCTAATTTCTGTATCTTGTATTTGTACTTTATTGGATCCCTCCGTCCTCGATATGCGTTGCAAGCAGTATAAAGCTTGCACCCTTTTAGGGAAACGATGGTGCTGAAAAAGCAATGAACCATCGACTGAGTCGCTGAATTTCACGCAATTTAGTGTGAGTACATGGAAATAAACACCTATCTTGTCAGAGACGACGTTTAGAATTTGTGTCCGAGGCACAAGGGAACAAATGAGGAATTGAAAAACAAACATCTTTTAGGTTGAGTTTATATGCCCAAAATCTACATACATGACGGCAACACAACCTTCTCAATAAATGAAGAGAGCAACAGAACATTTATCGGCGGTTCTATATTGGGATGACGATATAGAGGGTTACCCCCAGAACTCCTCGACGGTGGAGAAGGTGTGGATGGCGCGGATGGAGCTGCCCCAAGTAGCCTGACGATTCTTCCCCGATGGATTGTCGAACCAGAAGGTCCACGAGTGCTCTAAAGGGTGGGCGTTCTCGATGGGCCGCTCCACTGCCAAAGCAGCGCTGCCCGAGCCGTCGTCGACGATCTCTCCGTCCTCCACTTCCGTGTCTTCCGCCGATGCTCCCGTCGCCGGCCGCCCCTCCGACGTCGCCTCCTCCGATGAATGCCTCTGCGCTTCTTCGCCTTCCGCCATCTCTCTCTCTCACGCACACGCCCACACCCAAGAGACTGCTCAACCTTTTATCTAGGAATGAAACGGGTTGGATTCAGTTGGACGTTTGATCCGACCCTAACATGTCTTTTTACATTAATATTCGGTGGTCCTTAAATATATATGCTTAAGTATAAAACCGCACCTTTAATGTTACTGACCTGTTCTGAAGAATAGGTCGGAGATAAAACCACACCTTTAATTTTGGTGTATAAAAACCACACCTTTAATTTTGATTCAAGTTTTTTTGCAATCCAATTTTACTGAAGAATAAGTTGATGCAAGACATATATTAACTTGATCATTTGTTAACTTTAATATTATTTTTTATAATAAAAAATAAATGGCCCTCGTACCATCAACATGTTGTTGATAATAAAAATTCCATATTTCTGTATAAAAACAACTTGAATTAAAATATATTTTATATAAAATAGTTTTTATAAATACGTTAAGATGTTTATACTTTATTTAAAATGATTTTTTAACAAAAAATTAAAGGGTTTGGTTTTTATCTCTGGTTTGAGAGGAAGAGCACGAAATTGATCACGATCTTCAATTTATCGAATCTATGGAAGACCTTGTTTGCGAATACATTTTTAGGCATAAATTCCCAAGATCTTCCACACTTCCGTTAGCACTCTTCCTCAACAGTTTTGGCCATCAGACCCGATTTCACCGTTTCTGGTTCTAACCCGGTTTCGCTACCGCCTCTACCGTTTCCTCTCCCTTCATCCTGTGCATGCTCTCAATGTTCAACCGCCACTTTTTCTCTTTGCTGTCTCGCGCGCGCACCGGGCAGTTCTGGTTCGTCGTTTGAGGAATTTCAATGTCTCTGAGAAGCTTCAAGGAGTCTCTGAAGGCCTGTACTTCTCAGTCCTCCGCCGCTTCCCTGTCATCCACCACCACTACTGCCTCTGCTTCACTTGCATCTTCTCTCTTGCCACCATGCGAAAGGAGACCGCCCAAATCTTCACTCACGCAGCAGCTGCAACGTCTAGAGGACGACCATGACCACGCTCCTGTTCCCTCGTCCACCCGCTCACTCATTCAAAACGATTCTCTCTCAACCCAGCCATCCGAGAGAGAACTCCATGAACTGTCCTTCGTTTCTAAAAAGCCCGAGGCGCCTCCATTGCTGGAATCCCACGGGCCTTACGAGCCCCTTCTCCTTTCAGAGCCAGGCGGGTTACCAATCGTCCAGGTGATATGCCTGTACTAAGTTTCTAAGGAGCAAAGGAAAACATGTCTTACAGATTCCCCCATCCAACCCGGGGGTTACTACCATATATCCAATCATTGCCGAATTCTTTTCACGGCACGATTTTATAACCGATTTCTCTGTTAGATATCAACATTAGATCCTTTTTGGAATGAAAAATGGATATATTGGAAATTTCACATTGATTTATATCGATTGCAGGTGCTTTAGGCTTATCGTTTGTGAATTATTATAATCGAAAAGCATGGAATGTAGCTAAACTTGGTTTCACCATTTTAGGTTCCGGCCTCCATCAATTGTAGGCTTCTCGAACATCAGCGTGAAGGAGTAAGATTTTTATATGGTTTGTATAAGAACAATCGTGGCGGCATTCTTGGAGATGACATGTGAGTGCGTAATATTTTACTGTTCTACGAATTGATGTTATCGTTGTCCATTTCTAATTATTCTTATTCCAGTCAATGACATGTCTAAGCTGATAATTTAATAAAAGAACATTCACTAGACTCCTCCTTCATTAGAATGTTTTGAATTCTTTTTTCCTTTTTTATGATTATGATAAGCAATCAATACCTTGCTGCCTAATTATTGCTTTATATGTGTGGAGTTAATTCCAATATTAGTTGACATCTAATCTATTATTTGTTTGGATGCTAAAACTTGTGTGGCGCTATTGTCATGTCCTACGCTTATATGATTTTAGTCGTTATGTTCCGGTGGATGCACTTGATTCAAGGTCAAAGAAGGACATATGTTCAGGGTAGCACCCTCGTTTTCTTGTTGTTTATCCTTCAGGCTAGGGCTGTCGCTTACTTGGCCTATGAATCAATTGAGAGTTGGCGCTCCCTCATGCTAATCCTGTATTTGGAGCTCCCTTGTGTCCTCTTTATTGCTTGCTCAGTACTCTCATTCAGTCATTATCTATCCTTTGATCGCTCATAAAAGTACCTTCATTCACTTGTATGCTCACTCGTGATTGCTCACGAAGGTACTTGACTTATTAGAGAAGGTAGAAATAGTTGGATACAGATCGAAGGATATAGGGCTGGGTCAAATGTCTAATTGGTGATTGTGTAAAACAATTTAGTAGGCATTATTTCACTAGTCACTATTGTGAGGCTTCTGAGCGAGTTTATGCATGAAGGCAACATGTATGCATGTTTTAGAGCTCACATATGCCCTAAAACACTCGAAGTTTTATCCAGGTAAATGAACTTTGAATTCTAACTATTGACATACACTTATATATATGTGTGTGGAAGCAGATTGGGCAATAGTAGTAGTCTTTGATAGGAAATCTACTGTTGTGCCTTGGCTGGTGGGAACCTGGTGGCATGGAAGAACAACCGACAGTAATTGCCAGGACATATGTAGAGACCATTGTAGAGATGTGATGAAGAAATTTCAAAAGGTTTATGGATGAAGTCTTTACTTTTATAGTTGAGAAATGACTAATGAGCTTAAATGGTCCATTTCTTCGATATGCGCCATGCTTTTAGGGCCAATATGACTGCTTTGCATTTTGCTGAATTTTGCATTTGCATTTGTTTATCATTGTTGAAGAAATAAGCATTGCATTATCATTTTACCAAAGTGCTCTTGTTGGACTAGCATTTTTCATCTTGTTCTGGAAATGGATTTTGTCCATCTTCCACATTTGGCAGCATATTTTCTAAGTTTCTGGCCAAGGATTTGTATGGTAAAATCTAGTTTTTACCTCTTAAGTGGAGGTGATTAGCAGTGTGGTTTTCAGATGATGCAATTTTTTTGTGAGTTTTGACTGACAATCTACTTTTTTTATGTGTACTTTTTTGAAGATTAGGTTTGACTTTTCGTATTTATTGTGCTTTCAGTTCTGCCTTCCCTAGTTATCATGTACTGTAGATGTTTTTTTAGCATAATTCAACAGAATTTTAACATAATTGAGCAGACTAGTCGATCATCCCCCTAGAAATTGATTGCCTTTTCCCTTGACAGTAGAGTGTGTTTTTCTTTTCATTCTGATTGAGGTTTTATCTTAACATTGATATTTGGCAGGGGGCTTGGTAAGACTATCCAAACAATTGCATTCCTGGCTGCTGTTCTTGGAAAAGATCCAGATCATGGAGAAGTAAATTTACTTAGAAGAGACCATCCAAAGAATGAAGGTTTAACATTGATAATTTGCCCTACATCTGTCATTCATAATTGGGAACATGAGCTGTCTAATTGGGGAAACTTTGGTGTGGCCGTTTATCATGGCATAAATCGAGATCTCATCCTCGAGAAGTTAGGGGCAAGAGGAGTTGAGATACTGCTAACCAGTTTTGATACTTTCAGGATTCAATATATGGTCTTATGCAAGTTTAATTGGGATATTGTTGTCATAGATGAGGCTCACCGACTGAAAAATGAAAAATCACAATTGTACAAAGCTTGTTTAGGAATCAAAACAAGCAAGCGGTTTGGACTGACAGGAACCATAATGCAGAATAAAATTATGGAACTGTTTAACCTATTGGACTGGGTTGCTCCTGGGTCTCTGGGTACTCGTGAACATTTCCGGGAATATTACGATGAACCACTGAAGCATGGTCAAAGGCTAAGTGCACCTGAAAGGTTCGTCCTTATTGCTGATGAGCGTAAGAATCACTTGGCCACAGTTTTACAGAAATACTTATTACGAAGGACTAAGCAGGAGACAATTGGACATCTCATGATGGGAAAGGAAGACAATGTTGTTTTCTGTGCCATGAGTGAATTGCAAAAGCGTGTGTACAGAAGGATGCTAGATCAGCCAGATGTTCAGGCTCTTATACAGAAGGACGTACCATGCAGTTGTGGAAGCCCTCTGACGCGGGCTGAGTGCTGCCACAGGACTGCTCCCAAAGGCATCATTTGGTCTTATCTTCATCGTGATAGCCCTGATGGTTGTGATTCATGTCCCTTCTGTCTTGTGCTCCCTTGCCTTATCAAGTTACAGCAGGTATGCCCAATATCATTTACACTGCTAATTGAAGTCCTTAAGGTGATGTGGAACTGTTTTTTTTTTTTTTAATTATTATTTCTTTCCCTTCCTCAGATAAGCAATCACCTGGAGCTGATTAAACCTAACCCCAAAGATGAAATAGAGAAACAGAGGAAAGATGCAGACTTGGCTGCTGCTGTTTTTGGGGATGATATTACTTTAGTCGGTGGAAATACTCAAAGCGAAAATTTTATGGGCTTGAGTGATGTAGAACACTGTGGCAAGATGAGAGCACTGCAAAGGCTAATGGCAACATGGATCAGAGAAGGAGATAAAATTCTTCTGTTCAGCTATTCTGTAAGGTGATCATTATTGCAAAAGTTTGTACTGGTACTTGATCATGGAAATGATGAGGAACCCTGGGGAACTCCCATTTACTTTATTTTGCAATCTCCTCTTATTTCTGTTCTCCTGTTTGTTCTTACCTTTGAGCCTTTTTCCCCTCTCCAAACCATCTTTTACATAAAGTGGATCACCTTGCACTTCATGAAGTGATTTTGAAGAAGCCCTATCTGTTACCAAGATGGTACTATTGTGACATTATGGCTGGCCTTTCAGAGGATCTGATCTTACTGTGAAATAGCTTACCTGAAAACTTCCCTTTAAAGGTGTGCATGTAACGTTGTAAAACTTGATAGCTTTACAATACATAGGCCTCAAAAATGTTATGTTCTATGTCGTTTGATGTTGGGTTACATGTTGGAACGTCTCCAAGACGATTTGTCTTCTTGTAGGAAATTCTTTCCGATGATAATAAGGCATGCTTCATTGGCATCGGACTTAATCAGACTGGAGGAGTGGTTACTTTGAGAAGTGGACAAGCTATGATCATAGACAAGGAGTGGTCTGATGTACTGAAAGTATTAGTGTGTCATTATCCTGTACAAATAATAAACCTTGCTACATTTTGATGCTTGTCTTATTAAATTTACCAAGTTTAACCTCTCTTATTTTCTACCAACAAGAAAGCATGTAACTGCTGAATCAAATCCTTGTGCCTTATTCACCTTCAAATGTAAAAGCATACTATGCCTTGCTGAGGTTTGCAGTATTATCTGCTCTGGCACAAAGTTGTTGAGAATAATGATCTTTATTTGCAGAATGCTTGACATACTGGAGAAATTTTTGATCCGCAAAGGCTATTGCTTCTCCAGACTTGATGGTTCAACTCCAATGAGCTCCCGCCAGCCGCTTGTCGATGAGTTCAATTCAAGTCCTTGCAAACAGGTAGTTTTCAGTAATTGAACATCAACGTCAAAATTTTTATGCTATACAGCTCTTAGGGTGTTGGTTTTTCTAGGTATTTCTCATATCGACTCGAGCTGGTGGTCTTGGGCTCAATCTTGTCAGTGCAAACAGAGTGGTAGTTTTTGATCCCAATTGGAACCCCGCACAAGACTTACAGGCCCAAGATAGGACATTCCGTTATGGGCAACGGCGCCATGTTTTAGTCTTTCGGCTTCTTGCAGCTGGTTCTCTAGAAGAACTTGTTTACACTCGTCAGATATACAAACAGCAGCTTTCAAATATTGCTGTTTCAGGAAAGATGGAAAGGCGTTACTTTGAAGGTGTCCAGGTGAGGTTTCTAGCCAGAATATTTTTATTTTTCGGCAGCTAAATTGGATCTTGCATCCATTGATACGTTTCAGGTTTCACTATTGAACTGCTCTATACTTGGGTTGGCAGGACTGCAAGGAGTTTCAAGGTGAGCTTTTCGGGATATGCAATCTGTTTCGTGATCTTTCAGACAAGTTATTTACAAGTGAGATAGTTGGCGTGCACGAGAAGGCTGTGAAAGAATCTGTTAATCCTTGCAATGGCCTAGGAGTAGTGCCAGATTCTCAAGTGCATGCTCATGAAAACGTGGAGTTTGGTTTGCAGTATACTCAGTCGGATGAATCCATGTTTTCTGGGAATGGAATTAATGCAAACAAGGTTGTGCCAAGAAATTGTGAAGAAACCATGCATCTGTTTAATCTACTTGAGGGAGCAGGTGAGTGTCCTGGCTTTCAGCTGTATCTTTTCCTGCCTATTTCTTGCATGAACTTGATTGACAAAGTTAACAGACATTCTATTTTGGTGAGCTGCCAATTTGAACTAAAGCTGACTTTAATGCATATAGTGATATGTTTCACTGGAGCAATAAACACAATTTGAAGTTCTGTTGATAAAAAAAAGTCAACATGCATGAAATATAAAAATCTCTTCTGTCATGTCTTCATCTCTTCATAGTAATGACTTCTCATAACCTTTTCTACACATGTATACATGCAGAGCACACACACGCGTGTGTGCAAGAGAGGAGAGGGAGAGGAGTTTACTGCTTCCAAATTCCTCATGCTCTCTGATTATATGATCTTTAGTAGGTTGACCATGCCTATCTAGTTCTGACTGTGATAATCTAGTGCATATGGGAACTGGAGGATAAGGAGTGAAAGAATTTGAGAGATGGGGTAGAGACTGAGAATAGGGCTGATTATCTTTTCTATCACTCCGAAGACATGCTTCAAACTCATTTTTTGGTGTTTAAGAATGAAGAAAAGCAAAGGGCAATTGGAGCAAATATTCAATTCCAATCCAAGATGAAGCCATCCTGAAGTAACGAGGAATCAAATTTAACAGAAGAAACCATTCAGTTAAAGATCTGTTTGCCTGGTCACAAGCACATTTCAAAATGAAAAACAGGCAGGTCACTGGAGATAATTTGTGCCATATAAGGCATATTATGAAACAGGTGCTGGCATGTTAAGAAATATTCAGATGAAGATGTGTCCTATTGGTCTTGAGCACATTTCGCCGAAAAAGACAGGCAGGTACTTGAAGTTTTCCTGTTGTATGTGGTACATGGTAAGTATTACAAAACAGGCATAGCTTGACGGCCTTTTCTTAGTTATCAAATCCTATGTCACATTGGTATGAGTGTGAATATGGGTGCTGGTGCAGACATGGATGCGGAGCAATTTCAAAAAATGTGGGTGCAGAGATGCCTCACAGACATATATATATATATATATATATATACATAGTCTGATAGCTATCGATACTCTCTCTCTCTCTCTCTCTCTCTCTCTCTCTATATATATATATATATATATATATATATATATATATATATATATATATATATATATATATATAGAGAGAGAGAGAGAGAGAGAGAGAGAGTATATATATATATATATATATATATATATAGAGAGAGAGAGAGAGTATATATATATATATATATATATATATATAGAGAGAGAGAGAGAGAGAGAGAGAGAGAGAGAGAGAGAGAATTGATAGCTATCAGACTCTCGTATACCAGGCTTGATGGGAACCATCTAGGTTGCCAATTTTAAGAAAGAAAATTAGATGGTGGAGATTAAGTTATAATAGAGCCCAACTGTCTTTTCAAGAGCCTGAAATACCCCTCAAAGGAGACAAAACATTTCGTTTAAGAAAACTGATTTGTTTTCCTTTCTCTCTCTCTCTCTTTCTCTCTATACATCCTCCTTTGAAGGATATTTCGGACTTTTGAGAAAACAACTTTGCTTCCACATTTGTAACTTAAAGTCCATCATCTGATCTCCTTGGGAGCAATGGCTCAGATGATCTCCATCAAGTCCAGCGTATGATGATTTGATTGCTGTCTGTTTATATATGCATATATAACAAAAATAAACACATATAGTACAAAAAGATGAAATGTAGATAAGCATGGACCATCCCTTTCATGCCCTGCATATGTAAACACATTAAAACGCTCCCTAGATTGGACAGTTTTGGACATAGTCAAAATCGACCAAGTCTATGAACGGATTCGGCCTTGGTGTGTTGACCGCATCTGATGCAGTCCCAGCTGTGTCCAGGGCTGCACTCATGTCCAGACTTATGTCTTGTGCATGTCAACGCAGGTACCTCAACTTGGACAAGGTGTCCGTCACTTGGATAAAATCATATCTTGGTGGATTGGGTGTCAGCTTTTAAAGCAAAAGACTTGTATGATGTCATTATATGTTGGAAGTTGGAACTAAAAGTATTCAACTAAAAATGTATATACTAGTGATGAGTTGAATTTTGGTTGCTTTTTAAGCTTACAAGCTTGTATCATCTCATTGTATTCATGACATAAATTGTAAGCTGGCTGATGATTTTCATGTTTTCCTTATTAACTGGTGGGCATGTGAAATTGCGAACCAATATAACCATGTTGTCTATAACCTTGGATGCTAAGTACATGTGCTGTTGGTGCTGTCTCTCTTTGGTGCTTTGAATTTCAGGTATTATGTATGCACACAGAAATGAAGATATTGTGAACATGAAAGAATGCCACCAAGCAAGAGATGCTGATGACTGCACCAATGACAAGATCAAATCATGCAATATCAATCCAAGGAAACGTCCAGTGGATGTCTGTCTGCCTCTGGTACATAAGGGCACAAACAGTGAGGAGAAGAAGGCAGAATATTGTCGGCTTGCCCAATTTATGGGTATGGAGGTGGTTGAGTTCAGTAAGTGGTTACTGTCTATTTCAATATCTGAAAGAAAGAGTCTGCTTCTTGATTACAAGAGACATAAAGATCAAGCAAGAAAGAAGTAGTTGGTAAGAACGAGGCAGGAGAACAGTACTGCAAGAATATATACAAAATGGTTCAAGTCCTAAGGTTTTTCGGGTTCAGAGAGATGCAGATCAAATTAAAGGCAGGCAGGAATAAAAAGGTAAAAAGAAGAAGATTTGGGTAGTAACTTGATCCTGGCTCTTGTTTTCTATTCGCTATTGTAAATATCACGGCCATGAAATGCAGAGGATCTGTTGAATGCCTTCCTGATGCAGAAACGTGTTAGGCCATAGTGTAAGAACACTTTATCTTGACCTGTGAAATATATAATAAAAGAAATTTTCAATGTATTTTCCTTTCAAAATGATCTTTTCTTTCCCGTTTGCTTTCT
This sequence comes from Nymphaea colorata, assembly GCF_008831285.2. NCBI lineage: Eukaryota > Viridiplantae > Streptophyta > Magnoliopsida > Nymphaeales > Nymphaeaceae > Nymphaea > Nymphaea colorata. The sequence goes on from NC_045138.2 coordinate 26,036,445, forward strand.
CCTTTCTGGAAAATTACTAGTCATCACTCATCAGATCATGTTTCTTTTGAGCCACATTCAATCTTGATAAGTTTGTGTTGGCTTTTCTGATTGTGTGAATGCAGGACATATTAGGAAGCAGCAAATATTTTTCAATCTCTGATGATGTTGAGAATTCATAGCAAGATTAGTTACTTCACCTCAGGTTATGGTTTTCTTCTAGATTTTTATGTTTCCACTGTGAGTTGGATCTGTTGACAAACATTATGATGCATGAAACGTTTCTTCCACAGCCAGGATATGCTGACGGCCTGTTATTGTTTTTCCCAGCATCATGAAATCAAAATGGGAAACATTGCAGCATGCAGCTGGAACTGGATCGTGGCCTGATGACCCTTCCTCATTTCTGTTGATTCAGCATGTGCTCTTTCTTGGATTGGGGTCTCTTTCTTTGACTCCATTGCATCAGCAGGAGGGTTTCTTTCTCCTTTCTTCCTCAATATTCTTGCTGCATGGACCTGTATACTTGTCATGCCCTAGCTTTTGAACAAAGCTAAATGCTTGCCCTAAACATTCGTACTTAACTAGTGACTGCATCATCTGACAGTTGATGCAAAATTCGTTTGTTCTTGTACATCCGAGTCCCAACGTTTTGTCAGTTGAAGGAGTGGGCTTCAATTAAAAAAATAAAGGAGCTAAAAGGTATTTCTGAACACCCTGTCTCGGTGTCTCCTCTATGCATGCCGCAAATGATTCAGGCTGCCTTTGGTGATTACGGTCAGGAAGGAGTCCGATATGAATCAGCCAAAGACGGCCGTTGTTTGACTCAAGACTGAACATAGCAGACCCTGTCCGTTTGCTAACCTATTTCTAATGGTGTATGACTGTATTCCTTCTTCGTCTTCTTTCTCTTTATCTCTGACTCTCTCTAGGAATAACACCATAATCTAAAGGTACAATGTCTAAATTCAAGATCGCTTATCTGCAATATTTTGATGTTTTAACGGTCGGACCTTTTAGTCATGGTTAAGATCACAAACCGGCCACATTTATATGTCTTTCAAAGGAGAATCAGCGATGTTTTCTTTCAGAATCGGAAGAAAACAATTTTTCTTGTCTAAGAGGACGAGTTTACTACAAAAACCATGGCGAATTTGCTTCTTTTTCCTTAATTGTGCTTCAGCAGGAATTTGTTGGTTTTTCACTTGGCCATATTTGGTGCTGATTTATCCTCAACCATTCTGGTTCAATCTTTAAAAGTTTAACTTTGAGAGCAATTATTAAAGAGCTGCCTAGTGAATTAAAACATTATTTTTTATGTAAAAATAATAAAAGATCCGCTAATAACTAAAATTTCAGTAGTAAAAAGGGAATTTTTGTATTTAGGGAGTGAATCGGTATTAAGCAAAGTCCTCCGGGTCTCGGACACCGGCCACTTGGGTCCCGATCCTGTCGTCCTTCAGTTCGTCTTTTAAGTCACTTCCGCCACCGGCGAGACCTTTCTTCTTCGTGCTCCCTCTCTCTGCTCCTCTCTCTCTGTCATCCTTCCCCCTACGTTCGTCTTATTAAACCCGCTTGATCCATCCATCCGTCTATCTATCTGTCTAGGAATAATCAAACGAAAGAGAATTTATTGGCAAACCAATCCTTCTCGATTCTTCTTACAACGTGAAGCCGCCAATAGTAAGAAGACGAAGAAGGATTTACAGGTCCATCTTGTCTTCAGAATCCTATCAAGAGGTAGACAAGCGAACTCTTGCTTTCCTACTTTATGAGGTTTTATCCGAATGGTATCCTTGAAGCGAACAAACCATTCTTGAGTTTTGCCTGCTTTTAATTTTTTCTCATCTATCGTTGGCATCAAGAATAATTGGGGATGTGTTCTTGTTGGGTGCGCTCCGTGAAGTCTCTAAAGCAATTCCCACCCTGCAGGGAGATGCAATTGTGGGGGAGAATCGGGCCGAAGCTACTTGGGCTATCCCGTTACCATAGAAGAATTATCATCGTAGACAATGGGGCTTCCTGGAAGTGCCCTCTGTTGGCTGAAGCGAGGAACATTTGGTCTGGCCCGAGGCCGCGTTCTTTTCTAGAAACATGGCACCGTGAGCGTTTTATTCCTTTTCGGGGTTTCGCCGCTCCGGTTCAAGTAAATCCATCTCCTTTCGTTTTTAGTGTTGGTGGTATTTTCGTCTTCTTGAGTTTATCTCTGCAGAATGATGAAGCGTTCACCATGAATTCAGTACGTGACTTACGGTGTAAGTTGATTTTCAGGCAAAACCGAAGCCGGAAGCGAAAGCGACCGAAGGCCCACGCATTAATACAGCAATTACTGCACCATTTGTGAGGCTTGTTACTGATGAAGGTTGCATTTTAAAATCAAAGCGGTGGAACTTTTGATTATTCCTGCATTTGCTCTACTGCGTTCTGAAAGAAAGAAGTCCTCACAGTTGTCTTTCTATTTGCACTCTCCTACTGATATTTGGTGTTTCTAAATTTTTTGAGGACTTCATATTAACGTCATTGATCTGAATCTGCTCAAACACTGATCATAGAAATTGGGAAAACCCTAACAACGAAGGAGATGATTTTGAAAACTGTACTGTGTGGACAAATTGCTACAAACTGTAGCTGAGAACATGCTGGATTGAGTGAATATGTAGGCCTTGTACCACGGTTTGCCTGTCTAGTCCTTTTACGTGCTTGCTTAAGCCTTTGGTTTCTTGGAGAACTTTGGAGCAAGACGCTAAATTGTTTGAAGATCCTCTTTCCCGTTTGCATTAGACGCCAAATACCCTCAAGTTGTCATTATATAGATGGAACCGGTAAAGTTTTGTCTGGTTGCTGTGGGAACTTGTATGTGGTGGTCTGTTTCATATGACAATGATCAGGTTGCCCTCTCAAAAACGGCTTACAGGTCAAGAGTCAAGACCTAATGTAGTGTATAACACAAGATTTGTATGATCATCCAAATATTTCAAGTTCTTACTTAGACATAGGATTAATCTAGTACGATCCTGATACTCCTTAAGTAACATGCTCCCTCGCATGGTAGCTCCCATGTCTGAGTGTTCGAACACACTGTACAACTTAGTCCCAAATTGACCTGAGCCTCTGTATGGCAGGTGTTAGCCTGTGTTGTAACTTGTAACTGGTTCCCCTTACATTCTTTTGTAGTTTTCGTATAATTTTTCTAATGTCTTTTTCTAACACTTGTTTGCAGGCCATACAGTAGTCTCCAGATGTGAGGCCCTTGATCGTGCAAAGAGGCTTAAGCTTGATTTAGTTGAAGTAGGTACTTGATTCTTCAGTCTTCTTAATTGTTCTTACCAGATCAGGGGAAATGAATTAGGTTTTTTCGTAAAGTTTTGAAGATACGAGAGAATATATGTTGTTGAGAGGTGTTGGGGAGAAGAACCTCTGAACATTATTACAATGATATTCTCCATTGCATTGCACAACTTTGACTAATTAATGCCAACATGAGTGTGGTTAAGCTTTGGCTTGTCTCAATAAACAGGTACAAAGAACTGCCAATCCACCTGTGTGTAAGCTCATGGATTTTCACAGGGAGAAATATAAGCAACAAATGAAAGAGAAGGAGCGCACAAAGGACAAGGTGTGAAAAGCTTGTTAAAATGTTTCTTGTGGTTTCCAACTTTCTAACTGTAATTTTAGGGGAAGATCTATATGAATACCAGTTTAAACTTATTTTCTTGCTAATTTGTTGAAGCTGCTAAGGTTGATACTAGTATTTCGTTGCATCACAAAATCACAACATTCCAACATAGTAGAGCGGACTGGCCTGTCAAGATTTCAAATCTGCTTTTGTTAACAATTTGAAAGAAGAACAAAAAACAATTTGGTTCCTGAAAACTTGGAGCAGGGTTTTTCTTTTCATACTTTGTTGGAATTTAGTAAGTATGTTTAAAATCTGATTTGGATTGGCAAGAATACTTTTGCAGATTAGGTATTGCACTAAATTTTGAGCTATAGTCTAAATTGGTCATATGGTACACTCTGTTACTTATATTATCATTATTATGTTGTGTATGTTTGATGTAATAAATTGGCATAGTCTGTCCACTTACAATTTCTCTTGTAAAGTGCATATTTAACATGTATTTGTCAGCCCAATAGTTAGATACGTAATGTGTTGTTAATATAACGTAAAAAATCATAAATTTAGTTTTTCTGGTGTTAAAAAATTTGAAAATGAAAACAAACAGAGAATGGATCAGGAAAATACAGGAAAATATGTTACTATAATAAACATGCCATAAATAAATGCAGAAATGAACATTCGTCAGTTTAACATAACATAATGTCACAACACATCAAGAAATAAAATTAAAATTGTATACATCACAAACTAATTTTCTTTAATGCAAAAATGAAAATATTATCATCTGTTGTCTTTATCTTCATTCTCATCTTCATTTGCAACGTCTCCTTCAAATTTAACTTCCTCCTTGGTGTATATAGGCTTCTCTTCAATATCATTTGTTCCTTCAACATTGAACCACTCAAGATCTTACTCTTGGAATATGGTGGTTCTTTCTTCCTTAACTGACAAATCTAGTGCCAAAATACATCAAGTTGATAGGATCAATCTGTGCTCTACGCTTTCTTGTTGAAGTTCTTTCTAATTGCCTAAATAAATAAGAGAAAATTTATTAATATATATCATAAAGCAAGTGGATATTAATGGGTTAACTTATAAACCAAGTTTAAGTTAACTTATTACCTTTCTCTCAATTGTATATTATATCGAACATAAACAAAGTCATTCAACTTTTTATGTCATTGACTATTTTTTTCTTAATGTGGATTTGTTGGAAAACTTTCCAATTTCTTTCACATCCACTTGCATTGCTTGTTCATTTGAGGATCTTAATTGCAAAAGTTTTGAGGTTTGGACAGTTATTCCCAAGCTTATGCTACCACATGCCTAAACACACATAAAACACTGTGAGTAATAGCTAATAACAAATATAAGAAGCAACGGATAAAATTACTAAATTACAATTGTGAAAAATAAATTGTACTTTTGTGTGTAATACCTGGATGCATTGTTGTTTTGTTATGAATGACTGCATCTCTTTCCTTGTCACATTGATAGTTATCATATATTTTTTTATCTTATGATGAGTTACATCTTGTAGCTCAAACTACGAACTTCTTAGTGTAGTGTGATAAACCCTTGTTCACTTTTTTTTATCGATTTTAAATGTTGCAAAATATCTCAAGGCAGGATTTAAGTAATATGTTGTTGCATGAAGGGATCATGAAGTTACTTAGTACACCTCTCATTTATAATAATCCATAAGTAATATGTTGTTGCATGAAGGGATCATGAAGTTACTTAGTACACCTCTCATTTATAATAATCCATAAAGGCAAGTACTATTTTTTTTCTTCTTTAATTTCTCTCCTACAGTCTTTTTTGCTTTGTCGACGGTGTTATAGAGTCACCCCATGACAAACTTATCTGTATCGTCAATCAATTTTAGGACTTTTTTGCTTTTTAGTAATTTGGCACATGATTCTCAAAATTGGTTGTTGAATACAATATCCACAGCTTTACCGACTTTATCTTATTAGCACGTGGATTTACAGCCTATTCATCACCTGAGAACATGTGCCTCAAAGCATTTCTCTATTTCACCATACTCTGGATTGTCAAAACATTTCTAGCAAATCTAGTTTGTGTAGGTCAGATTAGTTCACCTATATGAGCATTTTATTGTAAATTTCAATACAAAAACATGATTATAAATGTATTTTATGATCTTTTGAATTGTTTAACAGTTGATATCAATGTAACAAACTTATTTCATTCTCAGGCTATGGCACACACAATTACTTCTGTAGGCCCTAGGCATCTTCTTATCATCAATTGACAGGAGAAACTTTTGATATAAATGTTCAAGAGATAAGAACATATAGTAATGAATTGTGATTGAGTTGTTGCAACCTTTTCTATTCATATAGCAAAGGAATAGTAATATCTTTCTAACTGTTTGCTAAACTAATGTGCTAATGCAGTCAGAGCTTCTCCGAAAAGGTGATTGCAAAGAGGTTCGCTTTACAATAAAAACTGTAAGTATGTTTTCTGTTTTCTTTTTGGCTATTCTATGTTATAGTTATATGTCTAACATGGTTACCTATCCTTGATATATGAGGGCTAAAAAGGCAAGATTTTACGTTTATTTTGCAGACTATCTAGCCACTAAAACCATTTCATGTTATTCTTGATGCGTGATGGTTTCTCTTCCTTTTGTTAAATTAGTGTACTGGGTGGTTATTTTGTTTGGATCTACATGAGTATTTCTCCATTTAATGAGAATGTCACAGGATATCTACATTAAAAATTTGAAATATTCAATTTGCTCTTTTAAAAAATATGAAAGAGGGAAAGAAAACAAAAATATGAAAGAAGTTAATGCTTGTAGAATCTTCTTTCATAATGGATACTTCTTGTTTGCTCAAGGTCCCCATAGGCTGTACAAGTCTAGTCTTTGCTGCTAGTGATTACCATATGTATTATGTCTCATAAAACAAGCATAATGTAGAATTACTAGTGCTGCACAAGGTATGGTCGGATCTTTGAGGCACCGAGCAGCTAGGAGATAGTTTTCGAAATGGATCATTCATCCTGCACAAATGATGTCTCGAGGCCATGTTTGGATGTGCGGTGGCAGACTGGCAGTATTGTCATGTGAGTAGCAGTGGCATATCGTTTACAAGTTTAGTTGGTCTAGTCTTGTTGCTGTGATATTTGAAGTATCTGTTACACTCTATGAAACACATTCTGCAATGGGTATTCCCTTCTATTCACTGGCAGTATTGTCATGTGAGTAGCAGTGGCATATTGTTTACAAGTTTAGTTGGTCTAGTCTTGTTGTTGTGATATTTGAAATATCTATTACACTATATGACAACATTCTGCAATGGGTATTCCCTTCTATTCACCACAAAGTGGTCCGGATCGTCTTGTAGTGCCAAGCAAAGCAACTCTGGCATCATAATCTTTTTTATTATGACCATTTCCAACCTCCCATTTGGACCCAGGCATACTGCCCTCACGAAATTGTCATTTCTTGCATACCATAAATGACTGTTTTGTCATGCTTCAAAATTGTATCAAATTTGCAAGGTTTACTCTCCACTTTCTGCTGACGTGGATATACTGTGTGTGTATGTGTTTGTGTGTTGTGTTATTTATTTCAGACAATGCTGACTATGATACTCATGTGCTACTATAGCTATTACTACCATCTTCTTCTGACATATGTTATTTGTGAATGTTAATTTGTGCTGTTCGCTTTTTTTCTTTTGAAGTGAACATTTTCCAATTGTATGGTTCTGTACTAACTGCGCATGTATATGGTTCTGTACTAACTTCATACATGGTTCTGTACTAACTTCACATGCTTAAGAAGGTCTTGGAATTCTCATAAGTGATATTTCATGGTTAATCTACAAAGAAAACATTGAAATTGTTATTCATTTTGTTAGTTGTAAACTTGCTACATGAACTCCAGGAACAAAAAGATTTGCAAATGAAAGCAGACATGACTAGAAGACTCATGGAACGAGGTTATCGTGTGAAGGTAGACATTTGACATTTGTTGTGAATGCTTTTTCATGAGCATTGATTAATAGTTCATTCCCTGTTAAAGTTATCCTAGTTTTATGTTGGAACTGCTCCTCTTTGTTTTAATTTCTTTGTTTAGAAACTTGGTGCCACTTTCTCCAGGCAATGATAGGTGAATCCTCAAGCCTTTTCTTTCCATCTGTACAAAATTCATGTTATTTCATAACTAAATGAAAGTTAATGAAAAGTAAAGGAATACTTTCTTTGGAACCGGTATTATTGCATGTTCTGGTCTGGGAATAATCATCTTTCTTTAGGCCTTTATATGTATGTGCACCTTACTCTTCAGTTTTGTGCCAAATAGCAAACACAGAGTTTATGGTTGATGCATATTGATCAGTATGCGCCTGTGCTTTCAATGAGACAAAAGAGCGCCTATTCCCTTGAAGTTACTGCGAAAAATTTCTTGAAGGAAAGCATGTATGGGGCAACCCACTTATAGCCAGATGCAGTTAATGTTAGTCTAGCATCATGATCATTTTTATATTTGATATTTATCCTGCTCTCTTTCAGAAAATTGAGATCTCAATTGGAGTTTGAGTGAGATTTGGGTCTTGATGTGAAATTTCAAAATCTGTGATTGCTCTTGGTGTAATGTTATCCACCTTTTTGGGACAGAGTTAGTTCAGTTTTGCCGCTGTTAGTTGTGCTTCATGACTAGTTTACATGGGTTACTAGTATTGAGTTACACTTGCATACAAGGTTCACATGGAAAGTGAACTTGTGGATCTCACCGCAGTATTTTTTTTTTTCATGTGCAGTGTATGGCTATGGGCAACGAAGATCAGGATCTGGGCTCTTTGCTGTCTCGTCTGGCTGCTCTGGTGAACTTTTTTTTGTTTTCATCAAATGCATCCTTATTTTGAACATGATAAATTTGCATTTTTAGGTGGTTACTTGAAGTTCGTAAATGTGGCTGAGCCTTGATAGCTGCAGATTTCAGGTCTGACCTTGGATTTGCTGAGAAATCTGCAGAGCTATCAAACCCATGATCTGAAATTTGTGGATTTCAGATCCTCGAAGACCATGAAATCCCTGGATTTCAGGTTGGAGGGGGGAGGGGTGCAACCTCCAGCCCGGATCTAAGATCCATGCGGGAGGCCGTGGCGGGAAGAGCCCCGTCGTCCAATTACCCACCAGACCTCCTTCTCTGTGATACAATCTGGGGGCTGGAGCCCTCATGTTTCGGTAGTTGGGAAGGGCGTTTGAAGCTCCCCACTGTTGCTGGAAGAGGGCATTAAAGCCCTCTTTTCTTGCAAAATCAGAGGGCTTCAGGCCTTCTTTTTCTGCCGGGGAAGGAGGGCATCGAAGCCCTCACTTCCTGCAGAAAGGGAGGTTCCAAGCCCTCCGATTTTGGCCTGGAAAGAGGGTTTGGAGCGCTCATTTTCTGCTGGAAAGTGAGGGCTTCAACTCCCTTCATCTCCAGCAGAAAAAAAAGGGCATCGGCGCTCTTTCTTAGCCATGAAACAGAGAAGAAATAAACCCTTGGCTTCCATGGTCGAGGGTCTGGTCAAGGGTTTGAGAATAGAGAAAATTGGAGACTGAGAGGGAGAGAGAACACCAACTAGATCGCCGACTTGCCTTCACCGTGGGTTGCTGTGCACCGGGTCACTGGCGAACACTCCGGTGAGCCATCAGGAACGAACGAAGGAAGAGGGGAACCTCCTCTGGCCCCTCGGTGGTCAAGGGAAGAGAGAGTCGAGAGGCTCTCAAACAGCAGCTTTAAGAACCTTGGTTTTCAAATCCTCGGATCTGAGGTCCGAGGATTTAAAAACAGCCCCGGATCTGAGATCCGGGACTATCAAATGCGACCTAAATGTTTTCTATACTTATCCATGCCTTCTGTGCTCATGGTTTTGCAGTTGCACTCTTTTTTTTTTTTGGCGTCATGTAAGCTTAACAACGAACTTTTGTGCAGATAGAGGATGTTTCTTTTGTGGAAAGTGGTCCCAGGGTGGAGAAACGGCAAGCATACATGATAGTGAGACATGCTAAATTTGGCCCGTCAAAGAGCAAATCCGGGCAAAAGACTGCCAAAGTTGCCAAGGCATCAACTCTGGCTCAGGCCTCTGCATCTTCGAGTTCAAGGTCTGATGCCATCAGCACAGGTCCTGATGTGGAAGTAGAATCAGAATCTGAGACAGAGACAGAATATGTAGTTGTTAATAACGATGGTACAAAGGAATTTGCTTCTGGTGATGTAGAAGAAATTGACTCTGAATTTGGTGATAGAGTTCCTTGGTCAGATTTTGCTGCACAGAACAGTTCTCAAGCATCATTCACTTCTGAAAACTCTGATGTGAACACAGAGTTCGGCAGCAAGGAAGTCACTTCTAGCATAGATGAGGACCTCCTCCCTGATGCAGGTCTGTTTTCTAATGATGCCGCAAATGGCTCAAAGATGGCAGCTATTGATGAAATCCTGGCAGGAGTTGACAATTCTATTTCCTCTGAATCTGGAAGGGGTAAAGACCCTGTCGGGAGTTCAAGCAACATGAATAGGGCTGGTATGAATAGCAAATTCATTACCAGCGAGGGTCCTTGGAAACCACGTTGGACGCCAATTTCAGACCCTACGCAAGAATCTCGGAAGCCTGCCTTTGGTGAATCAAGAGATGCCAAAGGTTTCATAGGCCACACACTTGATGGAATGTCATTGCATCCAGAGACTCATTCTGCGGAAAGCAACCTTCTCGATAGTCAAAAACATTTGAGGGGAGGAGCGCCACCAATAAAACCACCAAAGGAGGTCTTTGGTCAGGTTCATCTTTCTGGCACACAGCATGATTCCCCAACTGTAAGAAGGCCATTGCATGTGGACCAGAACATGACAAAAACAATTGGAGGTTTGCAGAGTGGAAAGAAAACTCTCAGGGAAGAAAGTGTTTCAAGTGGCCCAACAATTTCAAGTTGCGGTGAGTCCTCTGGCGTATCTGCTGATTCTGCTCCACGGGTCAGCTATGGTGTTTTCAGTGCCTCAAAGAATATGGCTTCTGGAGATGGAAGCAGTCAAGGAAAAAGGAACAGGGTTACTAGCCCAAGTGTCACATCTGGAATGCCTGATTCAAACAACATCAACGTTAATAGAAACAAGTCAAATTCAGAAACTGATAACACTAGTGTACATGATAATGGAAAAGCTAGACAAGGAGGATGGGGAATATTTAGCAGGGATTCCTCTAACTCCAACCAGCAGAGGAGTTCTACAGACAGGTGATAATAGAATATCTATTCTAGGTGGAACCGTTAGTGCCTTCTCTGCATCTTAGACCAGGAAACGTGCTTGGTTTTGGGTAAAGCATGTTCTCATATTCACGTCACCGAGGCAGAGTTGATTCTTATTTACACATTTGTCTGAGCTAGATTGAGTTTTATAAAGCTTCCAGAGCCTGCAATTGTTTCACTGCATGCTATTTCTTTGGTCTCTGTAAAATTTTGGGTTTTTTTCACACTCTTCCCTTTCAGGCCAAGTTTTTCGTTACTTCTATGTTACTAGTGACCAGGAACACGTTCAATAATGTCATATGTGGTCCCCCTTCTACTTCTTCTTCTTCTTCTTCTTCTTTTTTTTTTCTCGGGCATAGAGTAACATTAAGATCCCTTATGACTCATCTGAATGCTGAGACGCTTAGCAGCCAAACATAAGGTATGAGGACAAAGAATGAAGCGATTAAAAGTAAAGCCTCACATTCAGATTACAAATGAATTGCACGTACTGTACGGTGCTATTGCAATTGAGATAAGGAGGGATGTTAGGGTTGGAAGGTGAAATTCCTAGGCTGCTTCGGTCTTTCAGTGGTATCAAATAGATTCTTACTTGAAGCTCGCGCTATGGCTAACCAGTTCTTCCGCTTTACCCATTTTGACTTTATTAATCTGAAAAGTATACGGTACTGTCAAATGTCATCAATAGTCCAACATAGTCTTGAAAAGCTAGTTACATTTATTATTTGCAAAGTTTGTTTAAAAGTTGTACATTTTATATTATGTTTTATATTTCTCATGTTAAAGTCTTCATGAAAAAATATTTTTCCCGTCACCTATACTTTGCCAAATTTTCCTTTTTTAAAGAATGCGGCTTCAAAACAATAGCCAAGTGCAAAGAAACAGCTTTGAAGGTTTTTACTTCGAAGGTCACTTATTAGTCGATGTAAATTCCAGATGCGTGACGACATTTTGCGTACATCTCTGTAAGTCGAAGCAGTCAGATGACCAGATGGTTGAAGCCTGTGAGTTCTTAGTAATAATCATTAATAGAAAAAATTACGGAACGCGCTGAGCATTTAACTGGACACGCTTATAATCATCGAAGATTCGAAAGCGTGTTGTCGTTATAAGCATCTTGTATAAAATTTTCAATCCACTGTGAACTTTCGTAGTTTTTTTTTTTTTCGCTCGATAAAACTGAAGTGTACTTTCTTAACATTGGAAGCAACATTCTCTGGCCTTCAACGAATCAACCATGAGTAACGGCCTTAGCTCTGCCAAGATTGGTAATGGTGAATACGACCGAGTTCCTCTCCTGATACGAGTCTGAATTTGAGCTTCCAATAAGCGGAGAGAATGAAGCTCCAACGAGAGAGCTTCACTCTGCAATCTTAGGCGTTTGCCATGTCATGCATTCTCTTGGGAAACAGGCCTTGCTCCTCTCCTCCCATCGTCATCTTCCCCTGCTCATCTCGTCTACATTCTGCAGTTTCTCCCGAATCCCTCTCCTTCAATGCTTGACCGCTTCTTCCTCCCTTTCCCAAACACAGCAAGCTCACGCCCATCTGTGCAAACTTGGTCTCTGGGATCAGCTTGCCTCCAGAATCGTCACTCTGTACGCCCGCCACCAGCGATACGAAGACTGTCTATGCGTTTTTGTTGGCGCACTGTCATCAGGAGTCCTGCCCGACCACTTTGCGTTGCCTTCTGCTATTAAGTCATGTTCTGCGTTGTTAGCCCTCAGCGTTGGTCGCCAGATTCACAACCTTGTGTTCGTAAATGGGTTCGATTCTGATTCATTCATTCTGTCTTCTTTGATCGGTTTCTACGTGAAATGCGGTGAGCTGCAAGATGCCCACCGATTGTTCGGTGAAATGCCCATTCGGACTTTGGTTTCGTGGAGTGCACTAATTGCAGGCTATGCCCGAAAGGGGCGTGCTGATGAGGCAGAGTCGCTCTTGATGGAGATGAGAGCAGCGGGAATCGAGCCCAATGTGGTCACGTGGAATGGTTTGATCACCGGTCATGCACAAAGCGGCTATTTCTTGAAAGCCGTTACAGTATTTGCGGAGATGTTAAGTGAAGGATTTAAGCCAGATGGTTCATCAGTTTCGTGTGTTCTTCCTGCCGTTGGTCATCTAGATAGAGTTTTGGTTGGTAAGCAGATACACGCCTGTGTAATGATGAATGGTCTAGATTGGGATATCTGTGTTGTTAGTGCCCTTGTTGATATGTATGGGAAGTGTAGGTGTATTGAGGATATGCGTGCAGTTTTTGACGAAACGCCTCACAAGGATGTGGGCTTATGTAATGCTCTGGTTTCGGGGTTTTCTCGGAATGGTCTTGTGGACGACGCACTGATGGTTTTCAGAGAGATTGAAAGTCAGGGACTGAAACTGAATGTTATCTCGTGGACTTCGATGGTTGCTTGCTGTTCTCAGAATGGGAAGGATCTTGAAGCTTTAGAGCTCTTCCGTGAAATGCAAAACGCAGGAGTTCAGGCCAACTCTGTGACAATTCCATGCTTGTTACCTGCATGTGCCAACATAGCAGCATTGCAGCATGGAAGGGCTATTCACTGCTTCTCGCTCAGGCGATTGATTGCTTATGACGTGTATGTGGGGAGCGCTCTTATAGATATGTATGCAAAATGTGGTAGGATAGCTGATGCGCAGTCTATATTTGATGCGATGCCAGTGAGGAACCTGGTTTCCTGGAATGCCATAATCGGTGGTTATGGAATGAATGGGATGGCTAAGGAAGCCCTGCAGTTATTTCAAGCAATGCTGAGAAGCAGGCAAAAACCTGATTCAATTACCTTTACCTGTGTTCTCTCTGCCTGTAGCCAAAGGGGGTTGACAGAGGAAGGGCAGCGCTGCTTTGAGAGTATGTCAAGGGAGCATTGTATCCTTGCAAACACGGAGCATTATGCATGCATGGTTAGCCTCTTGGGGCGTGTAGGAAAGCTTGATGATGCATACTCGTTGATACTAAACATGCCAATGAAGCCAGATGCTTGTGTTTGGGGAGCCTTATTAAGTTCTTGCAGAGTCCATGGTGATGTTGATTTGGGTGAGATTGCAGCAGAGCATCTGTTTGAGTTGGAGCCAAGGAATGCTGGGAATTATGTCCTTCTTTCCAATATTTATGCTGCAGTGGGGAGGTGGGATAAAGTAGACAAAGTAAGAGATATCATGAAGAGCATTGGCTTGAAAAAGAACCCAGGGGGCAGCTGGATACAAATTAACAACATGGTGCACGCATTGCTAGCAGGAGACAAATCACATCCTCAAATGAATGAACTCATAGGGAAGTTGGAAAGCCTAGACATGGCGATGAGAAAGGCAGGGTACCTTCCCGATACTAACTTCGTACTGCATGACATAGAGGAACAAGACAAAGAACACATCCTCTGTGGGCATAGTGAAAAATTGGCTGTAGCCCTAGGGCTTCTTAACACACAGCCTGGGATGCCTCTTCGAATTATCAAGAATCTGCGCATCTGTGGTGATTGCCATTCAGCTATCAAGTTCATATCAAAATTTGAGCGCCGAGAAATATTTGTTCGAGATACAAATCGTTTTCATCGTTTTAAGGATGGCACATGTTCCTGTGGGGATTTTTGGTGATATAATTGGTGGTTGGTGTGGTCCAATTCCAAGTGATATTCCAAATAACTATATCGGCAAGCAGGAAGAGCTTTTCATATGTTGGGGGACTGATGGGAGTGACAGATTCAGCATTGTGTGGAACGAACGAGAGTTGTGGATTCTGCTTACTAGGCTATGCAACAGTGGGACACAGAGAGAAGAGAGAGAGTTCCATGTTGAGGCTTTTTCTGTTCTTTTAACCAGGTCCTGCAACTCCACTTCCCTCGGGTTGCCCACGTTGAAACTTTATAAAAGATTGATCAGGTAGGAAATAATAATACTGTGGATGATGTCACATAAGATATTCAGATTATTTATGTGATTAATTGGCATTTGCTAAATGTTACGAGCCCTGGGACTAGGAATTCCATGAGCATGTCAGCCGTTGTTGCTCAGCGGGGAAAGGAAAAAGGACATACATCATCAGTCAAGCATACAAGTTCCATAAAGCCTCATAGATTTTGAGTGAAAAGTAGCCGTCCAATGCTTTGAGGGGCTTGAACAGCAAAACTCATTTTTTCATGCAGTTCATGGAAATTGATCTGTAACCAGTGAAGTTGTAAACTAATTAAAAGAACTCCTTATGCTTGAAATGAAGTTTTGGGTCAATCTTCTTACTTTGCAATCACATACTATGACAGACTTAGTATCACTAATATTTTTTTTCTTTGAGAGGGATGAACTCTGAGAAATATTGATCAAAGCTTGGAACTGCATATTAGTATGAAATCTCTCTTTCTCCCTCTTAGGAGGATTCCAGAGTTTTTTTTTTTTTTTTTAAAAAAAAAAAAAAAAAAAACCTTCGGCGATACTACAAAAAAGTTCATGAGATATGCAAATTTGATGTACAAAAGGTCATTCTATATGAACCGCTTAAGGTGAACTTTGTTTTGTCCATTTTCAAAAGAAAGGCTACATTTTTTGATGTTGTCTAAATTTTTGCCCTTTGGCAGTTTGAGAAAAACCCTCCATTTAAAGTCATTTGAACCAGTTCTTCCATTACTCCATTAAGTATATCACAAGCAGACAACAACTTTGATTGGAAAAAATTATGACGCCAACGGTTGTTACATTGAGCACCATCCAGTTTTTCTGGTAACCGTTATTGCATGAAAAAAAATGTTTATTTATTTTTTAAAAGCTGATGATATGAGTTGATTACCTTTCTTTTCTCCAAGGACTTAACGGCTACGGCAGGCAGAGATGACTGTCGGTGGTGATGGCATTCATGGGAGAGTCAACAGAAAACCAAAGAAAAAATTTGATTGCGCCGTTGCCGGGGATCGAACCCGGGTCACCCGCGTGACAGGCGGGAATACTCACCACTATACTACAACGACTCGGTTGAGTTTGTAACTTGAATACTAAATTAAAACGCTTTTAAACACCATTCATACTTAGGCAGCCCTACAATCAAGCAAATTTATTTTGTTCAGCCCTTTGGTAACTTGGAATTTATCCAAGATTAGGAAAAGGTGCAGTTACAACAAGAAAGAAATAAAGATAAAGGTACTTGTATCCAATATATATAAAATGACACCCAGCAGCACTCCACATTTAAACTAAAAACAATAAAATAAAACTCAGGGCTCAGTTTGACCGGCCGGGATCCCTAGTCCATGACCAAGTGGGTCAAACAATTCCTTACATAAAGCTTCCTTGAAACCAGAACAACAGTTGTCCTCCAGAGTTATAAATTTAGGTGGGCAGGAAGGAAGGACGCCCAGTCACATGCACCATGTCCATGATTATAATAGGCAAGGCAGGCAGGATGGTCCCCTTCCTACCGCCATAAGACAGGGTTGGTTCAGATCTCCAACCTGATGATCTCAAGTGACCCAAGTACATGCCTTAACTTTATATCTCTAGTAGGTATCTATGTTTCCTGCATACCTTGGCCCATTAGTGCCCGTCTCAGTTTATGCGCATCGTACCGGTTCAGCATCAAAACGAGACGACCGCAGGGTCCCCAGACTCGGCTTGAATGAGTCGGTCTCGATCGAATTAGCGACAAACCGATTCGATTTAGTTGTTGATTCAACAGTATTATTACTCATGTTACTTTTCTAGTACATTCTTTAAAAGAACTTAAAATTTTTCTAGTACATGCATACTCGTCGACGAGCTTTCTTCTCAAAGAAAAGGCTTTTCCAAAAAGTTTGTATTAAAAAGCCATACAAGAGAACGTGTGATTTAGTTTGTCAGAGCCTTCTTTGAACTGCAAAAATGAAGAAAGAGAAGCGTTCAGGTACCTGCTATCGAAGCCAGATTCCAAAAATGTAAGTAGTTTCTCACAAGCATGCGTGCACTGTATAAAAATTTTACCTTGCAAATGAACACAAGATGGCAGATGTTACTCACGTACGGTGGATGCTTCTAATAATGAAGGCATGCATTGGATCCCATAAAAGGATCAAATGGCTTATGTTCTCCTGTTTTTCCAGGGAAGAAATCACAAAAACCCTAAGAGGGCGTTTGTTTTTTTGTGGATCTGAGATCCCCTCTTATCTCAACTTGTTTGTTGATCTCAACATAAGCTTCAAGTCTTGAATAATATTGTATTTTAAGTCAGAAACCCTTTCTCTATGATTTCGGGGTGCGCAAGAAGAGTATTTCATCTTACTACTCAGAATCGAAGCCATGACCCTTCACTCCCTCCCTAAGGCCTGAAAATTCGCTCAAAGTACCAAACCGGATTTCGATACCTTGGCCCTTCTCTATGATTTCAAATTCGTGAATTTGAAGTGCAATAGTAATCTAAAATCCAGAGTTCTTGAATTCCATGTTTATTAGAATCTATGGAGTTAAGGTGGGCTCATTATCAAATCAAGCCCTTGGATCCAAGGACTAAGATCCGAAGAAATCAAACACCCCCAAAGTGGTGTTTGATTGCCTCAGATCAAATATCCAATGTGATATGAAAGCACTTTGGGGTTGACCTCAGATTCTATTGAAATTATTTGTTTTAAAAAATACATGAATAAAAATATAAATAAATTGCAACATTTGCATCTTAAAAGTCATAGATTTCAACTTGTTTGCAGAACTCAACATAAATTAATTGTAACATTTACTTCCAAATTTTGCTTACACTTACAAATGGCTAGCTTCAGGTTTAAGCCCTCCGTAAGGGATGTTCCGAAACATTGGATCTCAAAGGTGCATCATGCCCTGACTCTTACAAAAGTCGCTTGTTTATATTTAACTCTCAATGGTATCTATATCTTAAGAAGTCTCATGCATGACAGGACCTGAATGGGGAATGGCCCCAAACTTTTTAAGGCCCAATGAGCGAAGAAGTCTCTAAGTTGACGTAGTTGCCTTCAAGTAAATCATAGTTTCGAAGAGTATAGCGTAACTGGTCGGACGGAGGGTAGGCTGGAGAAAGTCTAATTGTTATTTGAATTATCATGCACTCTACTCCTCTAAATCGTAAATGATGGATGCACAACATTCTATTTGACAAGTATCCTGCTTCGCATGTAGGTCTCGAAGCAATCACCTTAGACTTGCTTTTCATGTAGGTCCGAAAGCAACCTTAAACCTAGAGAACAGAGCAACAGAGAGGCCTCAACATTTTTTGGGTCAAAACATCTCATGAAACAAACACAAAACCAAGTGTCTCTGTCTCAAGCACTAGCGAAAAATGTTATATGAGAGACGAAGTATTTCATGACACCCCCACAACCCAAACCCCGGCAAAAGAGGTAACAATTTTTTGCAAAAAGAAGGGAGGAAAAGCAAAAATAGAAACGAATGTAAAAAGTTTTCCCATGGAGATGAACGAACGCGTCTTTATGTCTTCACACTGTCGTCTCTACCCGCGTAGAGATGTCGTCGAGATAGAAGAATCTGAGGACAGCCACCATGGAACCAGGCTACCACTGGAAGATAGTGATCAGAAAAGGGCAGAACACCACAAGGAGCCGAAGCCAGAACGTATAAATTATTGCACCGCAGGGGAGAATCGTCCTCTACACTACACTGCAGCAGGCAGCAGCAGCAGCAGCAGCTAGCACGTGGTGGCCGGCAGCCTCACAGTCAAACATGTCAATAGTCTATCTGCTATGATGTCGCCGGCCGCTCTCTGTCTCGCTCCCTCTTCACCTTGATTCCTTCTTGCGTACGAAAGTCAGAGTGAGGTAGACCATGGTGGTTGATTCCTCCGCAGTCTAAAAATTAACTGTGGGATTGTCACCATTAGTTACCTGCTGTAAAAAGAAGATGAGGCAATATTGTACTTGCCACTTGAACATGAAGGTTTCCCCTTTTCTGTATAAAAATAATAACTTGGGGACTAAGAATAGGAAAGCTCATAAATTCCTGACACATAGAACTATCCCAAGTTTTTCGAACTATTCACATTAACCTACATAATCTTTATATTTACTCATTTTATATATATTTCTATGTGTGTGTATATATATATATATATATATATATATATATATATATATATATATATATATATATATATATATATATATATATATATATATATATATATAACTATTGAATACTTGACTTTGGGGAGGAGAGTGCATCAGTTTCAAAAGTCGAATGCAAGAATTTTCAACACTGTATTGTTCAAATCTCCCATTGTTTCTTCGCTTTTCAGAGAACATCCCTCTCCTTGAATACCCACTCGATGGGTCAGCATCGGGAGGCAGAGCAGACAGCAACTTATGCATGCTAAAAATGGCATCCCCTAGTCGTCTGTCTTCTTCCTTGATCCTTTCTTTTCTTTGGCCCACCCTCCTCTCCACTGCTCACCTACTCCTCTTACTATCATCGTCGTCGTCGTTGTCTGTGACTCCTCCTCCTCCTCTTCTTCAAGACTTGTTATTAAGAGCAGAGGATCCAATGCAATCGGTGCGGATTCTTTCGCATTATCTGATCAAGCTCTGCACCATCTATAGGTCGGAATGTAATGTGTTTTTGGAGCAAATTGTTTGGTGCTTCGGTTGTTTTTTTCTTGTCTTTTCTTAATTGAAGCCTTTAACTTCTGGAATATGCATGTGGAAGGTGGATGAAAATGAAAAGGAATGAGGAGCTGGTCGCAAACTTGTAGGGAACTATGTATCTGTGTTCAACTTTTATTTTTAACAACCTATTTTTCAAAAGATTCTCAAAGTCTCCTTCCTTCGGTCCTCTTCTTTCCAGGGTCCTGGGTTGCAATAAGACTTGTGTGGGGTAAGGTACTCCATCAATTAGGCTGTTGTGATATTACTATTTATGGTCTATGACAATAAAGTTTACATAAATTGAATAGACGATGTACTTTTTATGTGTCCGCCTACCCGACCAACTATGCTACAGTTTTTGAGGCAGTAGCGGAACTACTGTGTGACCGATGTGGGTTGCTATCTACGCCAGCCCTTGAAATCCTTTATTTTTATTATGACTAAGCTGGATGTAGATCCACCTACGGTGCCCATACTAAACCTAGTTCAGTGCCGCACAAGCACTCACCATATTGTTAGTACGCCTCAACCAAAATTTTCTAGCTTCACGCCTTCACCACTGCTATGAGACATATTTTCTGGTCCGACCAATGCTTCAAAAAGATTATCTTACTTTGAGATTAAGAGCGACTTTTCATTGTTAACCCTAGAAATTAAAACTATAGCTTATCTTTTTAGCATCATTTTTATCTCCAACCCAGTTTACTATCTTTGTTTTTTGGTGAACAAGTTCTTTTGTTTCGCTGGTCAATGAAAGTGTACTTCATCATATCATTTGAGAGTTTTTATACAAGCCGAGACCCTTATTGCAAAAATTGTCTATCTTTTGAAATTATAGATAAAATATAGACCAGAAGAGAGAAAATTCTGAAAATATAAATGAGGGAGGATGGATGAAGCGAATAAATAAATATACTTGGTTCAGCCCCAAAGGTCTACATGCATCCATTTATATATATTTGTTCCAAAATGTGGTTGAATCGGAATTGTTTTTATATACAGATGAAGAGTTGGGCAGCGGCAGCGCAACATAAGGGCCATGTGAAAGCGAGGCACAAGTCTATGGGAAAGACACCTAAAAGCTGAGAAAGTGGCCTCATCTTCTCCCTTCTTCCTTTGACTGCGGCTTCTTCAGCATGTTAGCACAGAGCTCTATGTTTGAGTTTTCAAACCCAATAATGAAAGCCATCTACGACTACCCTTTGCCTTCCTCTCATGTGATCCTGATCCAAGTTAAGGGTCCTATGTTTTTAATCGAGTTTCTTTCACCAACAAATATCAAATTCTTGACCTTCTTCACCACTTGATTGCACTTAGTTTGGATCATAGAGAACAGTTGGAATATCAAAGGCTCAGGCAAGTGCAGTTCCCTACTTTAGTTTAATTAAGAATCCAATATTTTTGTAGAACATATACAATTTTTCAATTTGGATACTTAGTAGATTCCGATCCAAGATAGATGTGGATTCTTAATAATAAAGATATATATCCAAGATAGATGTGGATTCTTAATAATAAAGATATATAGCATAATGACAGTCATCGTTATAGAGGGCATCCCATTGAGACCTATTAATTAACAATGAAAAGCGAATGTGAACACTGTGACTTGTGAGCAGGTTCACATCATGGGGAGGCCTTGGATGCCGTCCATCTCTGTGAGGATGAGCGGCATCAAGAACGCCTTGGGCGATAAGTTAGACGCCGTTGGTCTGAACTTGTTGAAGATGTCCTTGATTTAGAACTTTGCGTTCATCTTTTGACCGGCCAACCTATCTTTGTGATTTAATAATGTTACTTGTGATTATTTTAATGGGAGTGATAAGATTCATGGCCACCTCTGCTCCACCACTCTGTCACTATAAATACCCATGTTCATGGCTGCGTAGGGGAGCAAGAATCACCAGTAGTCCAGTACTGTGTGAGAGAGAGAGATGGTGGTGAAGCTGCACGGACCCGGGTTCGCGGCCGGACCCAGGAGGGTGGCGGTCTGCCTCTTTGAGAAGGAGGTAGAGTTCGAGCTCATCAACGTCGATCTCTTCTCCGGCGAGCACAAGAATCCCGACTTCCTTCAACTCCAGCCCTTTGGCCTTGTCCCTGTCATTCAGGACGGCGACCTCACCCTCTTCGGTACCTACACTATTCACTCTTCACACACACACACACACCCTCTCTCTATCTCTCTAGTATGAACGTGTGCATTTCTTTCTGCATAACCTCCACTGCTGCCATCTACCAACTAGCTAGACAGAGAGAGAGAGAGAGAGAAAGATAGAGGCTTCTGTCTCTGCGTGACTTGTGCATCTCATAAGCACAAATTCTTGGTGTGCGTCAGCTTCAGAAAGTGTCCTTGAGCTTCAAAGTGAGATGCCCAAAAGAAGAAACTGGACAACAGGACAAGTGTTCTGTGACAGGTTTCTTCAGCACCAATAGTTAAACTTTGCATCTAAAAGGAAATCTTTTTCATGGAAAAAGCAGATCAGATGGACCAGAAGGATCCCTTTGATTGCAGAGGAAAACTTCGGTTGCACTCTGCATGTGCCGTTTCAGGACTTCTTGCTTTTGTTAAAAAAGTTGCAGCGCTTCGCGAGATTCTTTTTCAGAATTTCTCTGCCATGGCCGCAGAGTTTTATAAGCTATCTTTTCTGTAATTATAACGGGCTTTGCCAGAAAATGCCACCAACGAGGGGCTTGACTTCAATGTGATGATCATTAAACAGAAAAACATGATATGTTTTCTCTGACCATTTCCTTTGTTCGGCATACCTGCAGAATCGAGGGCCATCCTCAGATACTGTTCCGAGAAGTACTCCAGCCAGGGAACAGATCTCCATGGAAAGACCATCGAGGAGAGGGCATTGGTAGAGCAATGGCTGGAGGTCGAATCTCACAACTTCAACGCGCCGGCGCTGTCGCTGGTCTTCCAGCTGATGTATGCTTCAAAGCTGGGGATCCCTCAGAATGAAGAGGAGATCAAGAGCAGCGAGGAGAAGCTCAACAAAGTTCTTGACGTCTACGAGGAGAGGCTGTCGAAGAGCAAGTATCTCGGAGGCGATTTCTTCAGCCTGGCTGATCTGACCCACCTGCCATTGATCCATTACCTGGTTCACGACTGTGGGAAGGAGTCGCTGGTAAAGGGCAGGCAGCACGTGAGCTTGTGGTGGGAGGATATCTCCAGCAGGCCTTCTTGGAAGAAGGTCTTGGAGCTAAAGTAGACTGATTTCAGGCCTTACTGTTCATTTGAAGTAGTTGAACTTCATTCTTCCTTTTGAGAGCAACGATCTTTACCTTAGTAAATAATTTTTTTTTGTGTGTTTTGAAGAACTGGTTGAATTTGATGGGATTCATCTCTTTATAGTTTTTGAATTTTTGAGTGAGTGAGAAGATTACGACCCACTGCTCTGAAATGAGCCTTGAATTTGATGGGATTGATCTCTTTATAATTTTTGAGTGAGTGAGAAGATTATGACCCACTGCTAGGAAATGAGCCTTGAATTTGATGGGATTGATCTCTTTATAATTTTTGAGTGAGTGAGAAGATTACGACCCATTGCTCGGAAATAAACTTAAAGTCCCTATCTCCACTCTCCCGGATTATGGGCATGCTAAAATTGGTCTTATAATATAGCCTTTTAAGGTAATCAACATGAATTGTTAGTTGATTAACTAATTATATATATCATAATCAGAAGATCCTCGCCGTTAGTTATGGCCAACAAACGGCTACCATCATCTTGACGTCATTTATACTGCTGGGAACTTGGGATCCTTTCTTTGGCCTTTCGCCGGAAATTAATGGCGGTGAAGATCTCGGAGAACGCATTTTCTTTTCAATGGTTATAGAAAAATGAAGGCAATGACAAGAACTACCCTTCCTTGACTGTAGGAAAATAATTTAAACCGATAATATATCTTCGATTACCTAAATTTTCTCTTGAGTAAAACACTCAAGCCAAGCCATCTCTCTCTCTCTGTTCTCCAGTTGGTCTTGGTTATTTAAAAATTCAGTTCAAATGGCACTTTAATTAATTATTTACCTGTAAACAATTGATCACAGACTTGGAGAGATAAAGGCGGCAACCTTGGATTTTTTTTTCCAACTGACATTGTCATCAATCATTTTTAAAATAAATGCACTCCACTCGAAGAGGGATTCCCTCTATTATCTATTAAATTATATGTCTTTAAGTTCGAATCCATTTTAGAACTCATACTGGGTGCTGAGAATTGCTTTTATAGTTAGGATTCATTGCTTGTAACATACTTAGTAATGCAGCCTATATATAATATATATATATATATATATATATATAGGCTGCATTAATCCACTATGCAGTCACATGGGATCCTGGATCATGATTGCCATGTTTCTTAGGGGTCGTTTGGTTCTATAACATATTCAATGCCAAAAGACTATGTTATAGGGTTTTATGAATCTGTCGTAGTTTTTGAAACAACTTCACTAGATATAGCAATATAAATTTGCCCTAAAGATTGAAACAATTCAAAAAATAATAAAACTAATGTGCGATGAATCTGTCTTAGTTTTTTAGGCAGATTCATCACACACTCCCATAGCATTCCTGCTGCCAAACAATTCACTAAATTCTTTGAGAAAAGTACTAACAAGCCAAAGCAAACTCATGCAATTGTATTGTACCCAATTGGGTATTATGGATCCAAACAAATAATCCGTTAATGAGCCTGCTCTTGAAGAAAAACAAATTCGTAAACCCGGATCTTTGTCTTATGAATGTAGGAACGTCAATGAGTTGGGTAAATATCCGACGATGAGAAAGCAATTCGTTTTTCAGATCTAAAAGCAGGATTCAAATCCTAATCAAACATGGATCTGTCGGCAGTTTAACTGACTGAATTTGCCTTGATTGTATGTAAAAGTTAATCAGATCTTGGCGTTGTCAGATCCAGATTTGATTTTAGAAACTCAAAGTCTGAGGTTAACCTCAGTAAAGAAGATACGATCTAAGCTGTAAATTAAGTTGACGTCCAAGTTAAACTCGAAAATGAAATCTCAAATGAAAAAAAAAAATTAAGATAAATATTGTAGAAAACGTTACTTTAAATTTCGAAACATATTAAAAATGCCCAAAACCATAATAACGAGGCTGATGTCCATGTGTTTCGTAAAAAACGCGTTAATTTAGAAGATATTAACGTTTACTTTCTAAAATCACGCCATCTGCCAAATTTCACGATAAAAAATGGTGAAAATAAAGGCGATATATATAACGCGGCCAAAGCGCGTAACACCCTCGCGAAGGAAATTCGCTCATCTGTGATCCCAAGGCGAAGGGGGAGTCTAGAAACAAAACCCTCGCTACATGATATCAGCCGTCCATCTAATCGTGATGAACGGATGAACCATCTTCTTGCCAGGCTGGCAAAAGGGATTTGATTGTGGCCGTCGGATGTGGGAGGGGTCCGTACGCGAGGGTCCATTTCGACGGCCCGCTCTTCGTCTATAAGTACCAGAAAGGCGCGAGTCTACCTCTTTCCTTTTTTTTTTAGCCGCTCGCCTCGTCAGCCGTCGCGCGATTTGCGGGAGAGGGAAGAGAAAGGGGGGGAGTGGAGTTCCCTCGCGGAAGAGGAGGAGGGGGAGGAGCGGTAGCAGGAAGGTTCTAGGGTTTCCGTTGTCCTCCTCGGCGTCGCGCTCTTCCTCCTCTCTGCTATCTGTCCTTTTAGGGTTCTGCGTTTCGACGCCCAACCGCGGAAGCGCCGGCGACCGATCGATCGATTGGGAACCGCTTTCCGACGAAGCCCGAAGGTCAGTCTTACGGGATCTTCCTTTGTTCACTTTCGGCTTTAGTTTAGTTCTTGCGGGAGCTTTTCCCTGTTCAATTTCTTATCATGGGTCGTCCTTGGCGATGGGCTTTCTGGAAACCCTAGTTTTGGGTAGTCAAGTGTAGTTGAGGGACCTGCGTCTTGTGGGTTGGATTTTGTGAATCCTGGTTGTTACCTTCTTCCTGGCCGTCGTTTGGGAACGAGAACGTTAAGCCCTAGGTTGATTTGTTTTTATTCTCTTCGGTTCTTACTTTTCCATCCTAGTCTGTTTGGGAGTTCTCCTCTCTGTGTTCTATGTTACTGTTGTCAGCTGTATTTCCTTAGCCTTATGGCTTGTCATTGTTGGTCGTTTTTCGCTTGTGTCGTGATTTAAACTGGAGTGAGCTCTGGATCTGGGTTTTTCGTTTCTAGGATGTCGGGAGACGACTCTCTCTTAGGGATAATGTCTGGTGGCTTATCTAGCTTCAAGCAGGATGTTTTTTGAGTCTATGTTACGTAGTAGGTGGATTCGAAAAATAGATGATCATTGGTTTGGGTGTTGCTTGTATCTCGGTATGAGATTAATAACAGTCAATCTGCAGTGCTCTTAATCAAAGTCTTCTACTTTTCTAGTATACGCAGAGGTTCACGCCCCTGTGTAGGGCAACACTTAATCAAAGAGTCTTGTCTTGTGCAAGTCTACGACAAAACAATACCTAAGGCAAGCGGAATCTCGATGAATTGGCGCAAACAGTGTGGACCTTATCTTAACGAGCCGCATCGAAAGTTCCTAAGCCTCTACGAAATAATTCGATGCAGTTACTATTCAATTAAAATAGTGAAAGGTACGGATGTGAAGATCGGAAGGATTCTTTAAATGGGAAAAATCATTCAAGAACTGCGGTTTCAGATGGGTAACTAAATTACATTGTTTTACACGATTATGAACATATTTCATAGGCGTGGATAAGATGTGATGTCCATTTGATACTGTTACTAATCCTAAAAAAAGTTGATGAACAAGAGACTATATCAATTTGTGAATTCAGCGTGAATTTTAGAGAGGTTGAAAATCGCAAATGTGGGATGGAAAAGCAATTTTAAGCACAAACGAGAGGTTAAGTCATAACAAGTGCGAAGACTCAAATGTGAAGAATCTAATTCTGATATCATGGATTATTATTGGACTAGTGCTGATTCAAGCTGCATCATAACTTGATTAATTAATGTACTGAATTCAGGATAAAATTGTCTTTTAGTAGTGGAGAATATTTGCTATGAATGTTATTTATAATTCACTGTGGCAAATGGTTAAACTACCAACGGTATTGAAACTTAAAATTTTGCTGAAACTTAAAAAAAAAAAAACATTGAATTGCTATAAGGAATGCACAAACTTTAATGATGTAGAAATATGTTTTAAAAATAAAAAAATTCGAAAGTATTAATAAATTTTCTTGTGGTTCTTGATCATGCACTTGATTTTGAATTTCCATCGATCAACCTGTCCTAGTTTTATTGTGGTTCTAATTTTTAGTCTATATCCTGAACTGAAAGCTACTGAGGAATGAGGATCTCTCTGTTCTTCCTCCCTTCTAAGTGCATGCATATGCAGCTAGTAAATGAAATACAGGAATTTGGTCTTGGGACGTTGGAGTTTGATTCTCTTTTAGTGGAGAATAGTGAGCTCTAGCTCATAGACAAAATCCACTTAGACAACCTGAGTTTGAGTTTAGCCCATTCTGGTAAAGCATACATTTTTCAAGGACTAACCAATAACAGTAAAATTTTCAATTTAATCTTATTCTGAGAATATCAAAGTTGCTTGTTAGAATGTAATCTATACTATGCATGAAGGCATAAGAGCAGCAAAAGTCTTTTTTTGTGCAGCCAATTACATGCTTTTTGATGTTTTTGTTTGTAGTAGATAAGTGATTATACAGAAGAACTACCCTAGTATGCCTTCTTTCTCTTAGGGAATCTCCTGCTAATTGTGAGGTTATTGGTCCTTTATTTTGGAGGAAATAAAAGTTCCAAATACATTTTTTAAGTTACACATGCAGTATATGGTATGTCTGTTTTTCTCTGTACTAGTGACTTATAGTGGTAGTAAATTATGAGTGATATTCACAAAGTGTTTCATACTGTAAAAAATAAATAAATGTGATAAGTGTCTCTTAACCGTCTAATGTGCCAGTTTTTATTGTATCAACAACCTCTACTATGACTTCATTATCTGTTGGAATCTGCTTGTGATCTCTTTCTGAAAGAAATCCATTTAATGAAATATGAACAGGGAGTGAGAGTTTTTGCTCCTCGTTCAAGTTTCTCTTCTTTTAGGAGATCTGGATTGAAAAGATGCTTTCACAGCTTCATTGAACTTGCAGTGAGACATATACATGGATCGGAATATTGTGTGTGGATCTGATGATATAAATATTCATGATGCCCCATTAAAGACATTTTTACTAGCAAGCATGTCGGCTGGTGAGAGGCTGTCATTAAAGCAGAAGCTGATGGTAGAGCTGGCACATGTTCGATCTGCAGTTAAAAATATTGGTTCTAACTGTCTTCAGGATCTGGGTTCTCTTGATAGTTGTAAACTCCTTGCTCATGCGGTGCTTCCAGATTGTGCTTTTGTGAGTGAGAAATGTGAAGACAACCAATTCGTAGAGCTCAGAGAAAAGAAAATTAGGAACCATTCCCAAACTGCATCTACATGGTCCACTGTCACAGGAGTAAAGCGTGATCCTCCTCAAGGTTTGGAACACAGGGTTGCGAATAAAAGGCCAAGACTTGATGGTGATATGATGAAACAGTGTGCAAGTCTATTAAAAAAGTTAATGAGTCATCAATTTGCTTGGGTGTTTAATCATCCAGTTGACCCTGTGAAGTTAAATATTCCTGACTATTTTACCATCATTACCAAGCCAATGGACTTGGGTACAATCAAGTCTAAGCTCGAAAGCAAATTATATTTGGGCGTTCAGGACTTTGCTTCTGATGTACGGTTAACTTTCTCCAATGCCATGCAATACAATCCTCCTGGTAATGATGTCCATATCATGGCAAAATCGTTGAATGGCATATTTAATAAGAAATGGACGACTTTGGAGGAGAAGTGGAGGAAGGAAAGCCAAGAAGGAACACAAAATCCAAATATGAAGCCAGCAAGGAAGCTGGTTGAGAAGCCTCGGAAGACTGCCCGCAAAGAGCCTATCTATTATTTGGAACCCTCATTTAAGAAGCCAATGACATCTGCTGATAAGCTGAAGCTGCAGAAGGACCTAACAGCCATATCTAGAAGCAAGCTTCCTCCGGAACTGCTTTCTTTCCTCCAGAAGTTTGGATCACTTGGACCCAACGGAGATGAGATTGTAGTGGACATCGATGCATTTGATAATGACACAGCGTGGGAGTTGCAAAAAATTGTGAAGAGCTATATGGAGGCAAGATCAGCAAAAGTGAGCTTGCGGTTCCTGAAGTTTTGTCACACTTTTTGTTACGTTCATGACATCATGTTTCTATGTTCAAGTACTTACGTGGCCTGTGGCACATTATTCTGTGACAGTCTGCAGATACAGGGAATGCTTTAAGACCTTGTGGCCGTAGCACTTGTAGCATTGACCACAAAGGTAATGATGTGCAATGCTATTTGAACCTTCTTCTGTTGTATACGTCAAACATTGACTGTATGCTATTCACAGATGATGATGGCTGTCTTTTGGATGAGCAATTAAGTTCAAAAGCATGTAGGAGCTTGACAGCCTGCATGAATGGCATGTGTAGTGACAAAACCTGCCAAGGTGGCTGTGGTCGCAATGATTTCACCCAATCTTTGAGTGGTGAGATATTTTTCTGGATTTTCTTCCGCAACATAGGGTTTTGGTTTTTCAAGTAAATTCTCTTACTGTTTTATCCTGTTGGTTTGGTTTGGCTCAGATGTGGATTCTGAAAGTTCATTAGACAGGGGATCAGTTCGAGATCGAGCTCGTGGTGCTAACTCACTTCATTTGGTAATTAGGGTTAGCTGTCATTCTTGTTCCATTCTTAAACATGTGAAAGGGTATTGTTATCAGTTTTTTTAAAGTCTTAAAGTTTCAATTTTTACTTGCTTACATAGGATCCATTGTCAAGTAATGCTAATTCTGCCGACAAGCAAAGTGGCCACCTGGACCCTGACACAGATGGTGGGAACAATCACTTGATATTTGATCAAGGAGATTTTCTTTTGCAGTTATATGATTTGCTAAGTTTGATACTGTATGAAATACTCCAGGAGCTGTGAGTGCTTTGGATGAAGAGAATACACAATCAAGTCCTAACACAGCTGCTGTCTCTGTTGGTGCATCTGGAGAAGGTTATCATAGCTTGGAGTTGTAATTCAATTTGATCGTATGCCTTATTCTACTACATGCTCTTTTGACTTAGACACTTAGTATGGCATTCCTTAATCAGGTGGAAGCGTTACTTCAGAGATGCAACTCTCTCCTGGCAAAGCTCTCCGTGCTGCAATGTTGAAGAGCCGATTTGCTGATACCATTCTCAAAGCTCAGCAGAAGACCCTTCTGAACAATGTGGGATTTATTTTGCAACATGGATTCCTGTAAACACATTTAGGATGTCAAATTTTATTCCAATTGTTGTAATTGAATTTTATGTTTTGCTTTCAGGGGGAGAAGAGAGATCCTGTAAAGATGCGTCGTGAGAGGGAAGAAATGGAAAGGAGGCACCTGGAAGGTATTATTGTGGATATGACTTGTACTTTTTTACGTAAACTGAAAGCACTTGTAAAGATTTTTTTTTTTTTACCTGCAACACAATTTTCACTTCAACACATCTTTTCTTTTCTGCTATTGACAGATAAGGCTCGAATTGAAGCTCAGGTCAGGGCTGCTGAAGCGGCTCGTGAAGCAGAAGCCAAGAGGAAGAGAGATGAAGAAAGGGAAGCAGCTAGGCTTGCTCTACAGAACGTGAGTGCTTTTTCTCATTGGTTCTTCCACATGTTTGTGAATTTTGTGACATGAAGGTGTATTTCTGTTGTCATCCGTGGATGTAGATGGAAAGAACTGTTGAAATCAATGAGAATGACAATATCTTGAAGGATCTTGAGCAGTTTGGCTACTCACAAGGAATGAGCTCGGGCACTGAAATAGGGAGCCCTGCATCCGGTCTGGAAGGATTGGGAGTGTTTGCAGGAGGGAATCCATTGGAACGTTTGGGGTTGTTCATGAAAAATGAGGATCTTGAAGATGATGAGGCTCCTTCCCAGATTATGCAGCTGGCACTGGCGATGTGGAGGAGGGAGAGATAGATTGCTAAGCCTTGATTTGCTGTTTTCTGCAGATAACATGGTCTTTCTTCTTCTTTTGGTTTCCCGGAGATTGTAATTTTTTTGGAAAGCAATCTGGTAGGGACGAGGGTATGAGGATGATTGTAAATGGTTGTGGCTCGTAGAATGAATGTGTATTTGGTGAGGTGAGTGACTGATTAGTTCACATATTAGGGTAGTGGGCACGTGGACCCGAGTCCCTATTTATTACAGGTATTACAGATGTGAACCGAGATTTTGTAGGGATCTGGTAGTTTTTCACTTTGGGCCTTTGGGGAACCATACTTTCGTGTAGTCGGTATTTCCGTACGTGATGCGTAAGAAACAATAAAAAGACTGTATACTGTATGCTCAATAGTGTTCTCATAGAATTTGTAACTCCATAGGAAGGTGGTGAGAGAATTTGCTCTTGGCCTGAGAAAGATTGTAACTGAAAGATCATTGCATGATAATTCTGTGCCGTTGCATGCATTTTGCATTTCGTTCAAACAAACGAAGCTTGGTTTCTACGATCTGAGAGTGAAACTCTAAGTGCGCTGCCTTACCACCATACCTCCACCTGTGAAGCAAATTGCGTGAAAGTTTCAAAGTTTTATCTCCGGCGATTCAACGTTTCTGCTGTTGTTTGGCCTTTGTAGCCGGATAGCCTCTGCTAAAGTCGATCAACTCAAGGGGCAATTTACCCGTCTCACCCGCCAACCTCTCTCGCACACTGTCCAAGTTATCAATGTTAAGTTTTACATGTATTCTTCTATGTCATCAACATGCCGGGGCTCTCCGGGTTTCAACAATTGGTAAGGTGTTTCTGTCATGTTTCTACTGGTTATTTGAATATCACTTCTTGTTTCTACTGGTATTTGAATGGCACATCCGGTTTACCTTCCACCAGTCCAAAATAACATAAACCATAAAGAAACGAGATTATCCTTTTCTTATACATTTTATAATGCTAGTCCTTGGATTGAATGAATGTATGCACGCCATGTATATGGCTCCATCAAGCACATATCATTTCAGCATGTGGTTCTTGGTTTTTTTTTATCTTCTAACTCACCGTACTGCCTACCCACTAAATGTTCTCTCAGTTGCAGGGATCAGATGCACCGATTATTTGGCTGCTTGGTATTAGTAGAACGTTCAAGTCGCGGGCATTATAAATTCCCATTTTTTGGAAGAGGCTACTACGGTCAAAAAATATCAGAAGTCACGAAGAGAGTTGTGCCTCACCTTGCCATGTCCTACATGCTAAATTCCTCTTCCGCTGTTTAGCAAAGCAGAAGGCTGACCTCTACCTCATAAGTGGGGAAGAAGCATATATATAGGGAAATTGGTAGATTCCAAATCACTAGGTCAGGGATAAAAACCTGACTCTTTATTTTTTTGCAAAAAAGGTATTTTAAACAAAATGAAAGCATCCTAATATATTTATAGGTATATGATATTCATCTTTTATGACGGCCTATATTTCCTACTTTCATATGTCTCTTTAGTCTTCGGCTCCACAAGATCATATAATTTCTCCAGAAGAGCAGTATCAGTGGCTGCACAATGGGCGACATATACTGTCATAGCCATTAGAAACGGACGATTCTTTCGTATCTTGTTTACGGGAAAAGAAGGACGCATCTTCCACAAGAAGATGAAAATCTACAGTCAACAGCAATTGCCAATTATACGCAACGGGGGCTCCACTTTTCTAAGTCGGGATGACTTGTTAGCATCAAATCCTTTATTAACATCACGGGCCTGTATCCTGCTGAATCTGCCAACACAATTCATGATGGCTCCTCATCGATGCGAGACGAACCGAGAATAGTTTTTGATATGTCGTTTCCTTTATTATTTTAATTTCTTTTGGATGAGATTTAATATTTGTTTTTCAATGCAAAAAGCAAAAATGGCTAAATTGATTCTTTACGAATCAAATGATTCACCACGAATCACACAGGCTTATACAACCACTCACAATTCAATTGGTAGACTGCTTTCCCATACGAAGTGAGCAGCTGCTGTCTGTTTTCTATTATTATTGTGGAAGAAACAAAATAAGATGCTCCTCTTTTTGTTTTCGAGGGTGTTGGTGCAATGGAAAAGAAAAAAAAAACTCGATGATTTTTGTTTCAACTTACCCAAGCGTCAACTCTCTGTGTTGTAAAAGAAAACTTCAAATGCGACAGAATGGAATTTTAAGGTGGGTATCCTCGACTCACCCAAAGGATGATCCTCCTTTTTTTTTTTAAAAAAAAAAGAGGGTTCATATTGGAATAAACCAAAGTATCGGGCACTGTTTTGCAATAGCTGAAAGTCACACAGCCTTTTGAGAACCAGTTCCAAGAAATGTAAAGCTTTCGATAGGATCTCCAGTTTCTCAGCCAAAAATGATATCATTGCCATCACAAGGGGTCCCAATGATGTCTAAACATTGAATCTACTTTGGTCGGTGAACCACAAACGCTAGATATTTTTCTTTCAGTATGTAGAAAATGCCAAATCCTTATTAGTTTTTCTGCATTACATTAAGTACTGTTCTGATGTCATGCGAACGTAAGGAGATATATCAATTATCATAGAAGAAACTCTAGGCTTCGTTTGCTTCACATAGCTTCCTACCAACATAGCTTATCTTAGAAAATGATAACAAATATACTTTGCAGATTGCTCATGGATCACAATGATCATCATTTACAAAATTCTACCTGGTTTGCCTGGGCATCTATGTCTACAGAAGAAGAATTTCCTCACCCTGTGGTGAAATTTCATCACCCTTTACTGCCTCCTTGCTTGAAATGGTTCTCAAGAAACATGGTAGAGCTCAAAGTAGATCTTTCCTCTCCCTATGCCATTGCATTTTGAAATCAATAGTGGATCGGCTTGACCCAAGCTCAAGCTCGTCTTCTAAACATTGAACTAAACTTGGCTCATTAAAGAAGGCAGGTTGCCCGACCTAGACTGACCCAGTCAGTTTATGTTGTTTCATTAGCCATGTACATTATTCTCATTATGTTATTCCTTTTGAAAATTTAATATGATTAACTTGATTGGTCTTATATGATAAACTCAGGTCACGATCCATGAACAAATCTCATCCATTAACTTAGCTCAGGTCACCTCTGACCGGACTTTCGGGTGAGTGAGAGGACAATCCACTGCCTGCAAGAAGCCGAAAGGACCCCCATTCCCGTTGCCTTAGGAATAGCTGCGTCGGGGCCTGAAAGAACAGCAGGCTACCTTCAATTAAACGGAACACCCCACCTTTTTGCAGTGCAGGGAAATAGCACCTACTGGAATTGAATCGGGGATGCGTAGATCAGCTATGGTCAGGCTATGATGATAGATTATCGGTCAAATTGATGTCCTCCTCAGAGAATGAAGCATTGGAAATATTTGTTTCTTTAACAAAAACATGGTAGAAGTTGCAGATATAAAAGTTGAAGTGAATCCCTTAAACATGTAGAAATACTCTGTAAAAGTGTTTTCCTATCTACTGTATACTTTAAGTGTTGTTTCATTCCTACAGATAAAGATGTTGCAATTATTTGCATGTAAAGAACCATTTGACCTTCAAATTGAGAGATGTCAAGAACTAAAGGCTCGAGGTTGATCTCGAGACAAAATTTACTAGTGTGCTTACATACACAAGTGAAAAAAAAATCAATTCACGTCATGTAAATCCATACAAGTGGATCTGGTGCAGCCGAGAATTTGAAAATGACTGAACTGAATTGAAAAAAGTCTCATCCTAAGTCCACTGGCTCAACTTGTTATAACTCAAGAGGAGAACGAAAATAAATAAAAGAAGAGAAGTCGTATAATCTTCCAATAGTAACACTGGGATCCCACTTTTACTAATTAGCAATGGTTGCTCCATTCCAGATTTTTCTTTTTCAAATCAAGGGATTGTTTTAAAATTCCAATATAAGATCAGAGGTGATAAAAGAATGCGACATCATATCTCAAATTCTGACAACATACTGAGGATCTCAAGCCTTCATTCCTAAAAAATGATGAAAATCTACCGTTTGTTTAGCATATGGGTCTTACATAAAAAGAATTTCAGATCAAACTTGGATCTGATATCCTAGTCTGTCAAACTCAAACTAAATGTGAGATGTTACATATCGTGTGTAAAACTAAAATTTACTCACCAAACAAGTATAAAACATTTAAAATTGTATTCTAGTTTTTCAGTATCTGCAGAACTTACCATTCATAATAATTTCAAGTCGAGAAATACAAACAAACGTGCTTCTTAAAGCAGCCAATGAAGCCATCGCCTCAGCATTATTGAAAAGCATACGCATGTGTGTGGTTCTAAACCTTTGGCAGAAAAACCCCAAAACAAAATGACGTGTAGATGGTGACCTATATGGTCCTAAACGGTCGGTATATTATTTCGAGATTTTGGTTTTTCTAGGCACACCTAATTCTCGATCAAATCTGATGTTTCATGTACTCAAGTGATCCAAATCCGAATTATTTGAATGCTTAATAATTCATAAAGTTGGTAGACTTTGGTATTTGGTATTGAAGTACTTTTTCATAATACCTTGCTATGTCAATGTAACGACTTGACTCACTCCTGTAATCGAGTCTTTGGTTTGACGTATCACAACTCGCTCCCTAACAATTTTGGTGTCAGATTGAAAAAGACTAGGAACCAAGAACACTAATCACTTAACCCTCTTTATAAGTACCTCAAGATCGCTCACAATCTTTAATATGGGATTAAACTTTTGGGGTGTTACAACCCATCCTTCATTCAAGCACACGCATCCGTGCATGTAGAATCTTAGGTTTGAGCATTGAACTGTGTTCTAAAGTTAAGCGTGCTTGAGCGAGATTAATACTATGATGAGTGACCTCTTAGGAAGTCATTGTCTATAACGACTCGACCCTCCCTTAGGCTCGAGCCTTTGGT
Source organism: Nymphaea colorata (assembly GCF_008831285.2). Classification (NCBI taxonomy): domain Eukaryota; kingdom Viridiplantae; phylum Streptophyta; class Magnoliopsida; order Nymphaeales; family Nymphaeaceae; genus Nymphaea; species Nymphaea colorata. The sequence goes on from NC_045138.2 coordinate 26,071,933, forward strand.
CTGACAAATCCCAACCCACCCGATACCAATTTCAGTTTAAGCTAGAAAAAAGTTAAGAACCATGATAACCAACAATTTAACAACTCATTCATAAGTCCTCCCAAGATTCCTCATAAACTTTAATACGAAACTAATTTTTTTGAGTGTTACAATTCGACCCTCTTAAGGCATACACGTTTGCATGTGTGAGACCTCATGTTCGAGTGTTGAATCGTGCTCTGATACCACTATAATGACTCAACTCACTTGGACTCGAACCCTTAGTTTGACAGATCTCAACCTGCCCCCTATAAGTTTCAATTTCAATTCGAAAAAGATTAAGAGTCATAACAAACAACAACTTAACAACCTCTTTATAAGTCCTCCAAGATCCCTCACAAACTTTAATACGACTAATTTTTGAGGTGTTAAAATCAAAATTGATTCTCACCAAACTCTAATTCAAACCATTTTTATTGGGTGAACAAGACGACAAGAAGGTCGAAATCCTCAAACCTTTTTCCATCCCCTTAGTACAAGCTTACTTTTGGTAAAGCACCCTTTCTCCCAACTTCCAATCCGCTCTCTTAGAATGAAAAGGTACGCAATTTTTTTCGGTTGACGTTTCTAATTTATGAGGTTTCGTTAACTTTTTGAAGCGATTATGTGAAAATAAGATTCATGTGAAGAGGGGGGAGTTGACTATGTAAGAAGAAGACGTTCAAGTTTCTACCGACCGTTGTGGTGACCGTTGGTGGTGGAATGAGGGGCGTTATACATCACACCGTCAGTAAAGGGGGAGGTCGATCGGTCTACGGTTTTGTTTCACATCCAAGTAATAAATGAGGGGCCGGGAGGAAGGTAAGGTGGAGAAGGACTAGATGGGCGAAGGATCGAAGAACATTACACATGTGGGCTTCATAGACATAACTGTTGATTTGGTAGGTTTGGTTTCATCCTTGGCCTTACGTAGATCTAACACTTGGCCTTATTTAATCCATATAGAAGGAATAATATTTAAATGCTTTTTATATGGAGTATTCTATCTGTCGGATGATTAAAAACTAAAAATTCATCACCAATGAACTGTTGTTATATCATAAACTATCGTTAATGCTATGTGACAACTAATTTTTAGGAACATATTTTTTAATTTTTAACCACTTGGCTACATCTAATCTAACACATAGGATAGGTCTTTATATATATATATATATATATATATATAAAAGAAGAAAGAGAGAGATTCTGTAAATCATACTTTTAACGAGCACATATGCGGCTGCTTACATTGCATGGACGTCCGTTAGGATGGACTAACGTTACATATATATTTGCACATACGATTTAGTTAGGTTCCATCTCTCTTTCCAATAACTCAACCATGATGTGATGCATATGATTGCTCAATTAGAGATCAATTTTTTGAATGTTTAAAGTTCGATGTGAATTAAGGTCTCCTCAAAATTCAGTAGTTGAAAAAGTTTGAGCTTCTATTGTCAGAAAAAACTTCTGCCAAAAGCACACAAGAAAAAAGGTTGGTTTATTTGCATTTAACATATTTGGTTAGTCTACATCATCGAACTCTGCCTAAACAACTTGCAAAGTTCGAATCGCAATGTATGCGCAACAGTTCATATATATATATATATATATATATATATATATATATATTCAAAAGAAGGAAAAGATGAGTTGTCTAGCTACTATTTTATTATTTATCACCTTCATTCGTTCCCTCGAGTTTTGCCGATCAAAACTGGTGGCGCGAATGTGAAATGTGGCAGAGTTTAGGGAGGGGCCCTGGTGGTTGGGGTTGGGAAGCAAGGAAGTGGGGATCATGGCCTGCCTCAGCCCGACCCCAATCCAACCCCAAAACTGGGACCAACTCAATCCCCATTTCTTTTTTGTGCAACTGGATAGCCACCACCATCTGCACACTGTTATGTCATCATCATCCTCGGATGGCATGATCATCATCACCATCATCCTCCCCCTTCCCCTTCTTATTAAGATAGCTTCCTCCCTCCTTCCTTCCCTCCCACTCTGTCCCTGATCACTTTACTCATACACCTCCACCTGTGGAAGCTTTGGCAAGGAAGGTCAGAAAGGCATCCAGAAAAACGAGAGAGAGCACCATATATCATGATGGCTCTGGAGGCTTCACCGGAAGCGCGACCAGTCTTGCAGCCTGCATGTAATCGAGTCCCAAACTTGGAGAACCATCGGAAGGTTGTGAAGAAACAGCCACAATCAAAGCCACCTTCGTCTTCACCGGCACCACCTTCTGCTGCTAGTCTAACCTTCCCTTCAAAAACTGTACTCCCAAAATCATCACCGTGCAAACCTGCCACCAAGCCTTCCCCACCATTATCCCCCAAATGCAGCAAGCCTTTGGCTTCCTTGGCGGTCCTCAAGCGCGCCAGCGCCGGCGACCCTCGCAGCCTTAACTCCAGCATCGACAAGCAGAGCTGCAGCTACACCCCCATCTACTCTGCCAACAACAGCGGTTCCTCTTATGCCTCTCCTCCTTCTGCTGCTAGTACTTGCACAAGCGGCATTACTTCTTTGAAACTGTCATCCTCTTCGCCGCGTCTTGTGAGAGGTAGGAAGAAGTCGAAGAGTACTGCAGACGCACTCTGCGACTTTTCTTCCATATTGCTCAAGTCGCCTGGCAGCATAGCTGCTGCAAGAAGGGAGCAAGTCAGCCTTCTTCAGGCACAGAGGAAGCAAAAAATTGCTCACTATGGGAGGACGCCCAAGGCTGGAGTGAAACCCTTGCAGGAGGAACCTCTAACGCCCACCAGTGAAGCACAGGAGCACAAGAAATGCAATTTTATCACTCCCAATTCAGGTTTGCCCTTTTCTCCTTTCCGCCTATATATGTATATGTATAAAAAGTTCAATGAAATTAAGGGGCTAATTTCCAAATTTCGATTGTTTCTGCAGATCCCATCTATGTCAGGTACCATGATGAGGAATGGGGAGTCCCTGTTCATGATGACAAGTATGTTGGTTAGCACTTTCTTTTTCCAGTTCATAATTTTATGTCAGAGTCCTGTTCCTCGGTCTGCTTGTGGTTGATCGTTATTGAAATGGGATAATTGGGATGTGGTGTTACAGGATGTTGTTTGAGTTGCTGGTTTTGGCGGGTGCTCAAGTGAAAATGGATTGGACTACCATCTTGAAGATGCGTGTTGCTTTCAGGTATATATATCATCATCAATCTTGTATTCTCCATCGAAAGCCTTGTACAGGGAGTCGTCGCCTTCTTGTCTTTCCTACATTCAACCCTCCCTTCCTGAACATATTTCGTTTTTCTCCTTCCTCTCTCTTTTTTTCAAACTTTTCTTTTTATTCTGAGGATTTGTCTTTTGCAGGGAAGCTTTTGATGGTTTTGATGCTGAGTTGATTGCTAAATTCAGTGAGAAAAAGATTGCGTCCGTAAGTACTCAGCTTAGCATCGATGCGAGCATAATCCGTGGTGTTGTTGACAACTCCAAAAGGGTGATTGAGGTACGATCTAGCTTCTTCCATTCTTCTAATCACCTGTCCATTAAGAGACTGGTCTGCTTGGAAAAGCATGACTGGTTTTAGTTGTCACTGGCCTTAGCATATTCTCATAACTGTCCTTTCTTAGAAGTGATGCTATCATTATGATGGCTATTAATTCACATGAAACTCGCTTATGAAAGCGAGGAGAAGATTAATTGGTATGTCATTCACTACCTTTTACTAAGATTTGTGTCTGCTCAAGGAAGATGGAATCATACTCTCCATTCTTGCTGCTCACTCACCAAAAAAGACTTGTTGTGCATGAGCTCACATGCACTAATGTCTGATTCAGTTACAAGCTAGATCATCAATCGCTGTTCTTATCTTCTCAGCTGATACGGTTAAGGTCATTCTATTCTTGTCTCATTTAGGTTTCTGTTTGTTCCTTTTGCTTGATGACAATGCAGATAAAAAAGGTATTTGGTTCGTTGGATAACTATATATGGGGATTTGTAAATCACAAGCCAATGTGCCCAGAGTACAGGTCCTGCAGGAAGATCCCTGTGAAGACATCCAAATCGGAGGGCATAAGCAAGGACATGGTGAAGAGGAACTTCAGAAACGTGGGTCCTACTGTCGTCCATTCATTCATGCAAGCAGCTGGCCTCACCAATGACCATCTTGTAACTTGCCCACGCCATGACCACTGCACCTCGTTGGCAACTCCCTTCATGTCATCATCTCAATAACCCTCAAACTCTTTAAGAAAAGGAAAAGGAAGCAGAAATATAGAAACAAAAGGAATATATAGATATATACTTTGAGTAACTTGTGAGTAATTTCTAACTAGATTGTGACTAGTGTTCTTTCTTCTCTCTGTAAGACGACGATGTTAATCTAAGAAGGTATCTGTATCTGTGCTTGTTAGTTGATGTGAAGTTATGATTGATTTAAGGGTGAATGAATGGAATCAAAGACATGAGAAGTGGGGAGGTGTTGGAAAGGAGAAAAGAAAAGAAAAGGTGGGATGTTTTGGAGAAGAGCATGTGCGTTGCCAGGCAATCCATGTGTGTGATGTCAGTTGCACTCCGTTGGCTTTTTGAGCTCTCCATGTGACTATGGCCCACGACTCCTTCCTTTTACAGGCTGTGCCCAAGCTAGGAGGACCACGGCACACATGTTGGGTCTTTCTCTTCTTTGTTTATCTATGGCCTCATCCCACTTGCCAGTATTGCTAATTCATTCTCTATTCTAACCCTTTTTTTAAGGCATCACTGCCACTTCAGTGTACACTTTGCGTCATGTGGGTTTGTTGTTTTTTGTGTGCTGCCCATGATAAGTTGTATCATGACACCTGTGTATTCTATTCTATTAAATGGCAAATAGCTTTTTCTTCTTTAGTTTTAAATGTTCAATTCTCCCTCTCTCTCATGACACCTCTGTAATCTATTCTCTTTGTCCAACAGCTTTTTAATTTGTTTACTTTAATTTTAAATGTTCAAGTCTCTCTCTCTCTCTCCCCCTCTCTCTCTTTGGTTCTTCGTGCGCTGCCCATGGATAAAAGTTACATCATGACTAATGAGATCTATGTAGTTTGTTCGATTAAATGGGACACAGCTTTTTGAACTGTTCACTGTAATTTTAAATCTCTCTCTTTCTCCTCTCTCTCATGTGCTCTACTGCCTTACGAAGTGGGAATCTGACAACGATGACACCATTGTGGACAACTACCTGTAGTATGTGGTTAGTTTCAGGTTCAATGGAAGAAATGGAGGACCTACGAACATTTCAATAACTAGTAGATTGAAATCTTACTACGAGAGTAGCACCACGAGATAATTTAACATTCGAACTGATGGGCACACACACTCCCTCTCTCTGTTTCTGAAAATCTGTTTGCTTCTGAGCATTTAAAGCTTACGGTCACGAGTAACTCAAAAGACAACAGGTTACTTCTGCGGTTTTGTATCCAAGTCCATGATACATACAAGAACTCGGACAGTACCATGCCTGGTCGTCTTCTTTTGCCTTCGCCACTGAAAGACAAAAGCTAGAGACGAAGAGAGAAAGAGAGAGAGATTTTAAGAAGCCCGTAGGTAAGAACAAAAAAAAATGGTAATCTAAAATGGGATGCGAGATGAGAATATGAAACCAACGGAGGAGAGGCCATGATCCATCACGTGAAATTGCATCAGTGGATGTTAAAACGCTCTGAACAGCACATTTGGCCTGCATTTTCAGTCCCCATCTCCACTAGTTGGTAAGAAGGGGAAGAGGTTCGATCAGAGGTTCACGAGATCGAGACGACCGCAGCCCCATAAATAACGCATTTATTCAGGGGGTAAAAAGGAAGGGACGTTGACTGGTTGTTGGTTTATTTTGACGAGATCTTTACGGAAGGAAGCTTAGATTCTCAATTCTTTCCGAGTGGTGGTGTTAAACTTGGCTTTTAAGCCGGACCCTTATAGAAGAAAAAATTTGAATGACGGGCCTCATCAAATCTAGATTCTGAATTTTTATAAGTGTGAACAAATAAAACAATAAGACTACAACCAATGGATTGCAAGATACGAATTTAAACAAGAACTCTTCCGGTCTGTTTAGTTAAATTCTTCCGGTTATTCAAACTTCCAAGTTCCGACCACTTTCAGTGTTCCTTCTCAGTAATCCCAACTCTTATTCAGAAGCACCAATTAGCAGATCATCTTTAATTGGTAATAAGTTTCTTCTATCTGGTAACAAGTATATCAAATGCCCATCCATTTTTCCTCCATGAGTTAATTCCAAGAAAACCCAACACTGAAAACCTGTAGGGAGCTGCAGAAAAGCCCTCGAGACATACATACTTGCCATGGCATTGGCTTGCATCAGGTGTGACACCCATTAGACTGCACATTAATGGCTGTCCGCATCACCTTGACACAGTCAAGGCCCATCCCATTATGCATGTCAACCTCTTTGGGCCTGCTCAACGTCCATTTTTGCAGTAAAGAACAACACCATTACTGTTTCAGAACTTTTGCACGAGACGGGCGTCAAAAGCATGGAGTGAAAATTTGAAAAGTTAGGTTGGTGGTAGTGATTTTGGAGTAGGAAGCCCTGCATCTTGATGTTGGCGAGGACCGTGGGCGACACGTATGAGACAAGTACAGAATTAGGCAACTCCATCATGTAAAGATTAGATAGAAAGCCTTAACGTATTGCGATTCACATGCCACGCAAACCCGGTGAACGTAGAGTGGGCCTACCAGCACTATCGCATGTTTTAAGCATGAGATGTGCACAGTGGTTAACCTCCCTGTGACTTTGTCGATATAAATTTCCAGTCTCCAGAAATTTTTCTTGAAGGTTTCCTATCCTTTTAAAGATTTCTCAACATGATTTTAAATAAGAAACACCAAACAGAGTAGGTGAAAAAGAAAAAAAAAAGTGAAAATAATCAGTCGAATTATTTGAACAATATATATATATATATATAAGAAAATAAAAGACAGCTGACTGCCTTTGTGGCAGGATGATTTTCTTTTTATTTTATATCAATAAAAATTGTTACAAAAGGTGCATCCTGTCACTAAAAACAGTGCCCACGCAAGTGTTATTAAACAGGTTACCAGACTCTTTATATATCAAACTTTGATAGAAATTATTTATGCTGTCGATTCGAAGAAGATTAGACAACGGAAGATTAATTTGCACATACAGACGCTATGTTGTTCTTTTACAAAATGTTAAATAACCTCACATGAAGAGATAGAGAGGGAGGGATATATCTAACTATTCTAATAGTTCTGACTTCTTAGTCTAAAAAAAATTCTAAAATAACCTCATATGAAGAGATAGAGAGGGAGGAATGTATCTAACTATTCTAATATCTCTGACTTCTTAGTCTATTTCTTGCACCTACTTTCTTTATTAAGTGTGACTTAATATGAGGAGAGTTGAAGAGATAGAAAAATTGACAAGTCAAATCGCTCGAACTAAATATAAATATATTTCTAAGACACATGTTTAACTTAAGTATCTGTGATTATGTGACAGCTACATGATTCTCGAAATGCTTTAAAGACTTAAGAAGCATGCAATAATAAGTACTTCAAAAGTAAAACGTTCAGATAAACATATTACGAACAAAATTGTTCATAGTATTAGAAAGGACTTCTAAGCAACACAAACTCTTCAGTACCCAAAAGAAAATGGTTGTATTTTTTATTGTCCAAAAATGGCCTTCGTCCATCTTTAAGTTGGAGGAGAGATAGAAAGAGTTCTGAAACAATTGTCCAAATCTGAATAAAGTCAGAATTGGAAAACCTGAACATATTACGTCTTCAGATCTTGTATGTACAGTTAGATCCGAACGGAATATCCAGAATTTCTCCGATCTGATTCCGGTGGGAGACCAAGCAAATTAAATACGAGAAAGCATGGTGATTGTCACTGATAGGGCCATCAATGGCCTGGTGCAGGCAAGGGAAGGACAGCATTTATCAGGAACCTGTAAAGCTTCCTTTTACAATTGATATTTTTGGATATAGATGACTTCACTATCACAATTAAAGGTGTTAGGCACTGATCTGCCAAACGTCTTTCAGAAGCAGAGAGCCGGCTTCGCTGAGAATTCGAATTCTGTGACACCTGGAAGCTCTTTGCTGAGATATGGAACAAGACATGAGGAAGAAGATCTAAACCCTGTCCCCTGGATTGTGATGGGGGGAAGCTCTTACTAAAAAAATCTTACTTAGTTCATGATCGATTTCAATCGAGTTATTTTTAAAGAAAAAATATACCACGCTTGTGATTTTTATTTTTTATTTTTTATTTTTAATCTAATGGGATACATGGAACCATGGTTCCGGACAGGAGCGGAGCCAGGGGGACCTGGCAGGAGCCATGGTTCCCTGAGATTTTTGGGGAAAAAAGCTTGATATAGTTTTCAAAAAAGTCTAGTCTGGCTCTTACAAAATTTTTGAAAAATATAGTTCGACCGCTGTAAAAATTTTGAAAAATATAGTTAGATCCCCAACGAGAAAAGTTTATTGGCTCTGCCCCTAGTCTTAGAAGTTGACTGAATTTTACATTACATACGATTTGCAAGCTAAAATTTTGTAATTTGAACAGTTTTGTAGTCATCCATGTTACCATTTATTGAAACTTCTTTCTGATTATACATTAAAACTTTAAAGGATGTTTGGTTCACTGACAAAGTTAGAAAAAATTATAAAAGTATGCCCAAAGTTTTCGTAAATAACAAATCATTTCTCAACTTCTAAAAGTTCACACATAAGCACTCAACTTTTGAGGCAGATTCCCAAGGAGTCGCTTACATGTTGATAAAGAATGTTAAGTTTGATATGGAAAGTAATAAAAATACCTCTTTTAAAGATAACAAAAGCACCTCTTTTAAAGACAAAAAACATTTTTCATCAGCCAAGGGAGAGTGCTTTTTTATGATAAGTATTTTTTTTTTGTCATTTCATATCAAACAGTAATGGTTTATGTCATTACTCTTTAGGCAACTAATTCATAAGTTCTCTCAAAAGTTTAGTTTTGTTAATTTTTAAAAGTTAAGCAGCCAGTTGTTTTATTCGTTCAAATGCTAGGCCTTTTTATAATTTTTTCAAAAACTTGTCAATGCATTACTTTGAGTGGTATCCCATACGGTTCCGTCAAGCTTTGCTCCTTATCCTTACTTTTTAATTGTCGTTGCATTAAAGAGGTACATCCTGTGCTTTTTAAGAGGGTCAGACCATTGGGGCCCTCTGTTTCTAATCTTTCTTTTTCCAAGAAAATTGAAAGTTGTCCAGGATGCCATGTCTTGTATGTGCATAACTAGAGGCTGATCTCTCCCTGAGATTAAAAAAAGATCATCGCAATCAAAACATGCCTTTAAGGTTGAAACAAACCATGAGTTAAAGAAAGTTGTGAATCTCTTGGATTAACTCTGCATGGATGGTTGAAGAATTTAAATCTTTAACACAACATAGACTGATGGCTCAATTTAATTGCAGCGTCTTTAGAGCAAAATTTAACATTCATGTTCTAAAGTCTTGGTACAGTAGCTATGATCTCAGGATACGACTAAAATTTGGATGCTGCTCGTGAGGTTAAGATCACGATGACTTGCAAATCTGAGAACCGGGTGGAAAAATCGTCTTTTCTGTAGTACATTTTCTCAGAAGAATAGTTTTGGACATCATGAAACGGTCGTAATTGTTTGTCAAATTCTATTCAAAAGGAAGAAATTTAATGGACAAATTGCTTGGGCATCAAGAAGAATGGAAGACGTTGGCAACTTGGCATGATCTCAAAAACTTGTTTTTGAGACTAATTCCACTTAAACTCTAGTGGGTATCTTTGATTGCATGCTTCGGCCAAATGAATGTTATGGGACATTCATTTGACCAAGCTAGACATTGCTTGGAAAGCATGTAGAAGCAATCGAAGCGAAGGCAGACGAGAGGTTTTTCCACTTGCAAGAGTGCACTGTCCTTGGTCAAACATAGAACAAATGAACCCAGAAACAATAGATTTTTTTTAAATTGTGGAATGCTGGCAGGCCGTTCTCATGCATATGCATTAATTTGGCAGTCCAAATCTCGATGAATGCGGAGGCTACTGGTATGATTTCACTTGAACGGAAGTTTGGGCAGAAGGAGTGCTCAGTGTCGAATACCGCGATGGTCAGCTGCTTTAATCAAGAAATTAATTGGCAATTTAGCTTTCGTAGGGGCTTCTTCTGAAGTGACTCTTCGGCTTGATTTGCTTGGCAAGTTATAAAAATATTTAGAAGAACTACATCTACATGTCCTAATGAATTCCCATGGCCTTGTTTTATTAATTAGTTATCTTAATAAAAAAAAAAAAGCACCAGCCTAGGTATAAATTTTGAAAGAGAATTTTCCAATAGTACGACAGCTTAGGCTTGAATTTCTTGCTTTTAACAGACTCAGGCCCTTTAATTGCCTATAAAAGAGGCAGTAAAATGAAAAGAATTTCAAATGAAAGCAGATTCTCTCAACACTACCAAGAGGTGGTGCCTTTTTTATAAAAACTTTCAGTTTTAAATATGCAACGCATCCCTGGTTTTTTATGCATAAAGTTGTTTTCTGACACATTGTTTACGAGATGCTCCTTTACATCGACTGCCAACATCTCTGACCAAAAATTGCATTGTTATTAAGGATTGCCGCAAGTTTAGTAAGTTGAAAATTGGAGATAGCCTATCAGTTTCCGGAACAGGATAGCTCAGGCATTCTAGCTCTGATTCTATCCATTTACATGTGGTTTCTAGTGCAGAATAAAGATCTAAAAATGACCTGGGTAACTACGTTTCTTTTCCACTTTGAGGCGATATATTTATCAGACAATAAAGGGGCTTTACAATATGTAGAAGCATTAATGCTAACAATGTCATGGTAACGGTAACATGCTTCATCCTTTGAAAAAATGGATGTGTATGAAAAAAGAAAAAAGAATTGGTTACATGTACACTAGAATTCGCTTTTGCCGCTTTTGCCATCGTCAGAGAGAGTCTCCTCTGATGATGCCTGCGTTGAATCCAGTTCCACATCAGGCGCACGTAGGTCGGAGTGACTTTTCCTTGAGTTCACACTGTCACTGTCGTGCTCCTCGCATTTGACGTGTTTTCCTCTACGCCTAGCCAAACCAGGTGAGCCCCTGTCATCCTCAGTAAGCTTCAGATGCTTATAACTCACACTGCTAGTGCCTCCAACGGCTTTGCCATGGTCCTGATCATGTCTCTCCACAACTGTGCTTTCCCATATGTTCTCGTACCTAGATGTGGCTGGGAGCTCATTCAGATAACTTGTACCCGGTTCATTAAGCACAGTTGGCAGCTCACTTCTCCTAGAGCTTGTGATTGGTTCATCAAGTGCAGGAAATAAACGGGGACCAGGAGCAGCGCATGAGGCCACAAGGTGAAGCACCTCGGGAGACGGACAGATGGTTGTTTTCATGGATGACTTCTGGTGCACTGGTGGCAATGGTGAAGCTGGCGTCAAGTTTAAGGTCGGAAGACTGAGGTTTGTATCAATCCAAGGAGCTGATGTGCAAGCAGAAGTTCCCGCTGGAATTGAAACTGGATCAGAAAAGGCGAGCTTCAAGGAGCTAGCAGGCATCTTTTCTGCAACTGCATTGCTTTCAAAACTTTCAGCCACAAGGCCTCGCACACGAGCAGAGATCTTGCCCAATCGTCTTCTCTTTTTAAGACGTCTCCTAGGATCCCTTGGTGGGAAGGGAGGAGGACCTGGATTAGTAAATGAAGGGATTACACTCTTATCCCCATACAGTACACGCACAGAATGTGCAATCGCAGAAACAGCAGGAGGCAACTCAGGCTCCATTCTTCTTTTAGGCAAATTAACCGCCTCCCTAAGCCAATGAGGCAAGTTGTTTGGAGTAGAACTGCTTGTAGCAGTATCTTTCAGTAAACCAAACGACTTTGGCCTGTGATCAGTTTCCGTGGGGAGAAGCTTGTGCAGATCATGCAAAGCATTAAGAGACTTGTTTAGAAAAGACGGCAATTTAAGATACTTTGATATATGCTCTTCCCCTTTCTTGTTCGGCAAATCCAAACCGACAGTTGCATTCCACATATTGAAAGGTGGGAGAGACCCAAAGAAGGTGCTTGCCAAAGGATTAGGTGGGAGGGGCTCCTCCGGAATCAACTTGCCAGACCTGTCAAAATGCCCTGTGACGGAACCAACAACAGAAGCTGCTCTTTGTCTACCAGATTTTATTTGTGGAATTGGCGAGTGATGCCTTTCCAAGTTGATTGGGGGATGGTCGGCATAATCAATGTTAGAAGGTCCTGCAACTGAATCACCCTGTCCTAGTTTCATGTCTGTCAAATGAGCATGAAATTTAGGAAGCATACATGGGCCTGGCCCTAAAGGTGAAAATCTGCTGCCCAGCAAAGCCCGTGTCATCATTGCATCTGAAATACCAGGAAAAGATTCTGGCTGTTCAATTTCCTGTGATGGAAAATTAACCCCATCCAAAATTTTGAGCTGTTCTTCTTCCCACCTTTCAGAGAGCTCCTCAGGAATCCGATGCTTAGAGAATCTTAATTTGGAGTCTCTCAGCATGGAATCCCAATTTCCTTTTCCATATCTACGCACACCTACCCAAAGGGCATCAAGCTCATCCTCTGACCAGGATCTTGAATGTCTTTTCTTGAACTTGCGAGACATATTTGAACCATTTCTTGTGAAGATCTCATCGAAGACCTTGTGAGTCTGCTGATATGATGGATAAGCAGATGGAATCTGTCCCAAGGTTAGCATGCCTCGCTCATCCTCTTTTGCTTCTCTGGAATGCTTTGGTCTCCTGAGAGTTGATAATGGTGATACTGTACTCATATCTTCAACAGATTCACTGGCCACTTCATTAGGTATGCCCAAGGATAAGTTTGGGCAGAGGTGAGAAAGTGATGAAGGGTTCATCGTTGGTAGTGCCATTTTAAGTCGGTTTTTTCCCTGGAAAAACAAATCTGGAAGCATCATGCCATCTGGAAGTTTCAAATAAGGAGTGCCATGATCTTCATGACCACGATGTCTCTGCAAGTTTATATCAGGAAGAGAGATCTGCAAGTAATACACAAATGGTCAAATCAATGAGAGAAAAATGAGAGAGAGAGAGAGAGAAAGAGGTGCCATGTAACATACCGCACTAAATGGTAACCTCCGGCTTCCTACATTGCTATTCTGCTGCAAATCCTGGGAAGATATCTCCCTCAAGACTGTTTCATCACCCATATCAGTTACAGCATCGAACTTGTGATGGTGCATATCAACTGATTGACTGCTAACTGCAAGTTCAAATGGAAATTCTAGCTTCCCATTCTTGCAATTAGACTGAGATGGATTTGAGATTGCTACATCACTTTGAGACAGAGCATGTCCCAGGTCTTTACTCCCACAAACCGTCCCATAAAACGGAAATAACTTGCCAGAGGGAAGAGATAATTTTCCATGTAAAGAACTGTAGACATCCACAGGAGGAAAAGAGACAGAAGGCTTCATAGAAAGATCAAGGAGAGAGCTTTGTGAACCCACACAGTGATCATGCCTCATCGAAAGCTCACCAAGGTGTGCCAAGATTCGGTTCCCATCTATATGTACACCAGGGATCATATGATCAGTTAACACAGGGGCAGAGCCTGTAACTGCCTTTCCCGGATCAAGTTGCAGATTCATCCCTGATTTAGTTGTGTCACCAAAATTTGGCAGAGGGACTTGTTCATGTGAATCCACTGAATAGGAATTTCTCTGAGCAAGCCGTTCCTTCTGTCTAGCTCTAAGCTTGGTACTGTTGAAGTGAAAAGAAAAATGTGAGAACTAGCACTCGGCCATTAAATTTCATAAATTTCAAACTTACAATTTTTCTTTCAGGGCTCGACCAGCCGGTGTATATTCAAATTCCACTTCCTCATCTTCCTTACTGCTCTGCTTTAACAAAGATCATGACAAGACCAAACAAATCACCTTCCAGCAGTTAGCAACAATGTTTTACTTCTCCAGAATAGCTACTAAGGATCAAAACTGAAGCTTAAAAAGGTCAAAAAATTAGTGACACTATGAAAAGAATTGAGAAATTTGCACTTTCAAAGATTTGATGTGATGATTACAGGCTATTCTTATCATGACAGTTTTAACATAGATGACACTTAAAAAGACTAGTTGTGAATGCACACAAATGACATTGCATACAATCTGAAACTTAAGACAAGGAAAAGGCATTGGCTAAAATAGGAAAGTTGCACTGCTTAAGTCAACCCACTGTTGGAGTACCTCACTCAAGGCATCATTAGAGACCACAGCAAAAGCTTCCTTATATGATATTGCCTTTCTCAAGCGCTTTCCACGACCAAGAGCTGCTTCCTCTTCACTTTGATATTTCTCCCATCTAAAGTACATAACAAAAAGATTATACTGAAAGGGAAAAACAAATATTGCAATAGGACATCCAAACCATCTGAATCTATTTTAGCCAAGTTCACTTCCAATCATTTTAATGCAAGTTATGCACGTTTATATGTCCTAGATATAGTAACTTGAGGCAGGAAGAGACAGGTGCAGACGAAAATTGATTGCATCATCAATGCTACTAATTGTAGTGATTAATATGGAAGTGGCAGACAACTGAGGACATAGATGATATGATAATATATTGCAGGCATGGTGGAAAGCAGCAGCAATAACAGTTGAAACTGTCAAAAGTCTCAAAACAGATGTGTGGGCTCCGATGTGTATCTAAAATGTCTAGGAAACTGTTAGCACTAATGACAGAGACCATGAACATTGATTTTCCACAAACTGTTGAGATTGAAATTTGGATAGTTGTCACCAAATCATCTGATGACAACATGGTTTAATCCTTGAGCATTACTTTTTTTCTGTTCCTGTTTCTGTATCATCAAAATTATACCTGAACGTGGCACAACCACACTCTGATTTAAAACTTTGTTTTATAAATCTATAATTCAAGGAATAAAGGATAACAAAAAGAAAAGGCAAAACGTCACAAGATTCAATAATCGAATCAACCTTAGCAACTGTTAAGCGTCATCACATTATAGTAACCTAGAAGTCCAAAAAAGTATCATATTTAGAGAGCACCAACAGATACAATAGGTCACCTCTCTTTCAGAAGGCGGTCCCACTCATTGTCATCAGCAGTTACAGGGTCTAACTTCTTTTCAGAACCCTGCTCACAGCCCTCTCCCCCTATACCAGGAATATATGAGCCATCTTGTTCGCTTTGTTCATGTTCATTCCAGTCCACTGACTGCCAGAAAACAACAGTAGTGTCAATGAAACATATTACCAAATTAACCAGCCTATGACTCCATCAGGCATCAAAAACAAGAAAGTTCCTATTTGCAATGTTCCAAGATAGAGGGCAAGAACAGTGGAAAAGAAGAAACATCAATCCAATCACTTGAAAAAAATACACTTGCATGATAGATCCACATGATTACTTAATAATTTTCTGAAAAGAAAGGATCAAAACTCAGTCAGCCTATCACAACGCTCTTCACTCTCTTACAGGTGAAGTATCTAGCAAAATTACACTTCAAGAACAACCAAAACAACTGTAAATCACCAAAAACAAGGCAATTAAATGTCTCATTGGTGAGACATCATCCGTTTGAGACAATGAGGGGTGGACAAGCAGTTCATACTCCTACTATGTTTTATAATGCAATGTAGAGCATTCAATTATATAAAGCCATAGAGCTAGATAGATAGTGATCTGGAATGATAATGGTAGAAATGATAAGATTATATCCTTTACGGCTTTACCATCAAAAAGAACTTGGCTCAGAATAAAAATTTGGATTTACCATTTGCTTATTTACTTTTAAACTTCAATTAGTCGGTGGTGCAGTTGACAAAAGGTAAAAGCAAGAATCAACTAAAAATATGATTCACAAGTGAGACGGCAATGCATGACATTGACACATTTGGACCCTTCATGAAGTCTGGATAAAAATGCCCATATAGCAATAGTAGTGCAAGCAAACTAGCAAAGCAACCTTTACTGAACCCAGCATTTCACATTCTGTTTCTGCTTCTGCATGTCCATCAGTCACTGTATCAATATTGGAACGATCTAGCAACTTTAGAATTGCATTTTCATCCCATATTGTCCTTGTATAGCCATCGGTGCATCTGTCCCTGTACACATCTCCTAAACCACCAACCTTCTTCCTGTGCTTGGTCTCCGGTACTGTTAAAACATCTGCTTTACCAGAATTCTCTGCTGAAACCTTGGCTACAGGCTCACCAGAATCATTGAATAGTTCTTCAGTTCCCCATCGAAGAATGTCTTCCACTTCTTTCTGAGATTCTGCCTTATTAACAAAAAGTTGATCAAGCATCAGCTTCTTCTTTGCTAGTTGCAGGATACGCTCCTCAACGCTAGCACGAACAACGAGTCTATATACAAGAAGCCTATTGGATTGGCCTATTCGATGGGCTCGATTCATTGCTTGAATATCAGCATGTGGATTGAAATCAGAATCATAAATAATCACCGTATCTGCAGTAGCCAGGTTAATGCCAAGGCCACATGATCGAGTAGATAGAAGGAATACAAAACGATCTTTATCTTGGTTAAATCGTGCAATTGATGCTTGACGTTCAGCAACAGATACAGATCCATCAACTCTTTCAAATGATGCAGACCCATATTCAACAGTCAGATAATCTTCAAGGATATCAAGAAGTCTCGTCATTTGTGAAAAAATAAGCACACGATGGCCCTGCTTCTTTAATATCTTGAGCATAGAATGCAATAGAGTCAACTTTGCTGAGGCCTTAATACGCATTTCTTGCAGGAATTCCACAGACCCTGAATCAGGTTCAGTTCCAGGGATGAGATATGGATGATTGCAGATCTTGCGCAGCTGCATAACAATATTCAACATTGACTGCTGGTACCCTCCTTTACCAATATTGCGTAAGATTTGATAGTTTTTTGTCAGCATTGCACGATAGTATTCCGCTTGGATGGATGACAACTCAACTGGAACCATGCGCTCAGTCTTAGGTGGTATGTTTTGCATAGCATCTTTCTTGAGTCTCCGAAGCATGTGTGGTGCAACAAGCTTTTTCAACTCTTCTACTTTTTCAGCAGAGGTAAGATCGTTAAATTTCTGCTCAAATGATAACAAGGAAGGAAATGAGGCTGGCTGCAAGAAATTCAGCAGATTATAAAGTTCACCAAGGTTGTTCTGCAAAGGTGTCCCTGTCAAAAGCACGCGGTGCTGGAAAGAAAACATATTGAGCAAACTGAAGAGTTTACTTCCAGAGTTCTTCAGACGATGTCCCTCATCAACCACAAGTACCTCCCAAGGCACGCCACGAAGATGATTTGAGTCAGCAATAACCATTTCATAGGTTGTCAATATGACATTAAACTTGTGTTTCTTTGTTCTCTTCTGAGGCATATCAGGGTAGCTGGCATGCCATTCATGCTGCCGAATGATCGCCCTTGCCTTTGCACTACCATGATATTCTACAACATTCAAATGAGGAGCCCATGATGCAAATTCAGCCATCCAGTTGGGCATGGTGGATAGAGGTACCAATACCAAACAGGGTAAATTTACTTTAAATTCCATGTACAATGATGAAATGAAAGCACAAGCAGATACAGTTTTTCCCAGTCCCATTTCATCAGCAAGGATCACGTTTTTTGACTTATGCCAGCATTTTCGCAGCCAGTTTAATGCCTCTAACTGGTGTGGAAACAGAGAACCACCTTTGAGCTCCTTGGGCTGTTCATCAAGGCAGGCAATTTCACCCAGTTCATGTTTAACTTTCACTTTCTGAAAATCATCGTCTGTAGCATCCACAGCCACTGTTCCAGTTTCATGTTTCTCAAACTTGGTGACAAGATGAGCAGCATTTGCAATGGCAGATTCTTCAAGGGTCTCCCAAGTACATTCATCATAAGGAAGACCACACCACTTAACTAAAACTTCCTTTTTATCGCCATTAAATTTACGGAGACCAATAATCCGCTGTGGATGTATCCACTGTTCTTGGCAAATGTTTATAATTGCATTGCCATACTTTGCTTTGAAATTGTCTAACTTTCTCTTTGCTAGAACTTTCAGCTGTGGTTCAGAAACCCAACTGTTGTGAATATGGGACTTGCCCACCCACTTGACCAAAAATTCATATGGAGAAAGGTTCTTGTTTAAGGATGGACTCTCAGGCGGAATCACGTCCAGATTAAGGATTCCTGCTGTAGGATTTGTTACAGTATCAATGTCAGATGGGTCTATAGGTATATGAGCATCATTAACCTCAGGAAGTTTACTGTTGCTGCTTTCAGCATTATGTGATTTCCTTTCATGATCAAAGCGTTCCATTGGTGCTGGTTTGCTAAATTTTTCAACTTCTCCTGTGCTAGTAGCTGCATTCACATCTTCACTTATAGCATATTTTTCACCACTTTGTTCACTAGTATTCACATAAGGAGTACTCTTCTCATCTAAATTATTGTCATCTTCCTTTTTTGTATGAGAAGCATGTTCAACTCCTACCATCAAGGAATTATGTTGATGGGCATTGGAGGGCAATTCCGGAGTAGCCTCTGGAATGTTAGATGGTGAAGATATAGAATCGTTTTGCAGTCTACGACCAAGTATTCGGTCAACCTGTAAATGTCTAAGACAATCAGTAAAAAGACTAAAATATAACATAAAACACTTGAAACAGGCAATTTAGCAGCCTATTAGTGTAGTAGGCATGTACTTGTTGGGCTGCATGTGGATCACAGTCGTTGTCTTTTAGCTTAAGCATATCCTTGCTCCTGTCAACAACAGCATGAGATGAGTGCACTTTCTCCTCAAGAACTTGCTGCAACCAAAATCAGAGACATTACCTAAAATTAGGAAGTAATCAGTTTGGTCAAAGAAACTGCACATATTTGTTTAATAAAACAGGGTTTCACTAAGAATTCACTCCTGGTGTCTGTGCATGGAAAGATGTTGCATACACTAATGGTACCTCATTCTGTTGCTTGTCAACCAAGTGAAGCATTTGAGAGTCATCTTGTCCTAGTGTGTTAATCTTTCTGTGAACAGTAGAACCACAGTTTGTGCAGAATACATCTTTATCAGAAAACTTTTTCTTTAACTTGGAGCCACATTTGACACAATTGATTAATTTCTTTTTGTTTCTGTCCTTAGATTTCTTTGTGTCATCTCTTCCATCAGCCTTTTGCCTCTTTTTTCCTGATTTTTGACCAGATGTATGTGGTGATAATAAAGTGATTTTCCTTTTTGAAGTTCCATTGCTGCTTTGCAATAAAGTCCGCCTTTCAGAAGTATCATCCTTTGGCTCCATACTCTTCTTAAGAGATGAATCTACCTCCTTCGATGGAGAAATCATCTGCACTGTTGCCTGATCATGTGACTCAGAAGCAAGGATTTTCTTAACAACATCTGTATCAGCACCATGACTGATGCATTCCCTTGATCCATCCAACAGTAAGGACCCTGTTGCAGCATTTGTAGAACTTTCAATTTCGTGAAAACCAGAATTCATTTCAGAAGGCACAATAACACGAGGAGAAGTTGGCTTCCCTCTGTTAGATGATCTACTCTTTCCAGGAATGAAGCTTTGCATCTTCCGTAGCAGTTTGACTGAAGAGCAAAATGGCTTTGAGGCAGTTTTTGGCTTCTCCACAATTTTCTTAGATTTTTCATGCCTTGGTACTTTCTCTGATATGCTTGTAACATTAGCAGATTCCATCTGATTGAGACAGGATGGGCACTGCCACTTACCAGGAGGCGTTCGCTGAAGGAAAAGGGAAAAAAGAGAAATGAAAAATTGAATTATTTGGTTGTACTCTGAAGGTTTAATCAAAAAGTAACCTCATGAACATCCAATGTATACCTTGAGAGGGGGGCTAAGGCATTGAAGATGATAAGTTCGAGGGCAACTATCACAACATAGTAAACTGCCACCAAGATCACACACGACACATTCGAAGTAATACTGCAGCACCAAATGCCAGCAGAGAGGACAAATGAGATATTGTTAACCTTTGATAGTTCAACAAATACAAAGCTACGCTCTCACACATGCATGCACATATCTTATTTAGCACTTGCACACAGACATGAAATATCTGTAAATATAACTCTGCTCAAGAAATTGAAGTACCACAAACATATGCAAATCAGAATGTACTGAAAGCCATCAAAGGAAAACCGCCTTGAACTGGTAGGTAGAATACAGAAGTTTAAAAAAGAAAAAAAAAAAAAAACTCCAAATGGAGGAAGCTTTTTTGCCTCCATTTGTTTTGACATTCGAATGAACATAATAAGATGATAAAACTATAAGATGCATATGCACAGGGGCGGAGGGAGGGGGGGGCCCGCCCTGGCCATGGCCCGGGTGAGTGCAGGGAAAAAAAAAATATATTGAAAAAATCAATTTTTTTAAGTTTGGCCCGGCCCGTCGCTCCTCTTGGCCCTACCCGTCGCTCCTTTTGGCCCGACCCGCGAATTGTTTGGCCCGCCCCTGAAAAAAATCCTGGCTCCGCCCCTGCATATGCACATCAGTACATGTACATTGTACAGATACATAAAGGTTTTGTGGTATGCATACAGAATAGGTATATAGTATATACCACATATATATATATATATATATATATATATATATATATAGCATCAAGATGGTAAAACTAATGGCAGTATGCTAAATCATGCTTCAAGTCAGGTATGACAAACTGAAATTAGAAGTTGGGAAAAGTCTTCAAGCCTTTCAGTTCAATAAAAAGGACATCACTTTCAAGACATCCCTAAGATACCAATTTTGCCCAGATTGTGTTCTGAACCCATGATACAGATTCACCACTGAAGATGCAGCACTCAAGTCTCAGGAGACTCATTTAGTGAACCAAAAAAAGGAAAAGAGTGCTTAACGGATTTGTTTTCAGGGTAGGACACCATAGCAGAAAATGTGATAACATGGATTCTACAAGTAATTGCATATTTAATAATGGGAAAGAAATAAGACTACAATTACAAACAATATGAAGCAACAAGACCAACCGATCCCATCATTTCATTTCTTCTTCTGGGCATCTAGCTTGAGATACTGTTTTCACCATTAGTTGCACATTGCATTATGAGTAATTTCTTACAGAAACAAAACTAGCTCCAGCACCTTTTCCTTAAGTAACATCAGATGAAGAAGAAGCATGTTTGTTTCTATGCTTCCAATCTCAGCTTCCATCAATTAATTCATCCAATAGAGGAGCATTTCCGAATCCAGAGATGGAAAAGAATGTTTGATGAATTTGTTTTCAGATTAAAACACTATAACAGAAATGTGCCAATATAGATTGTAGAAGAAAGGGAAAGGAATAAAACTGAAAATAGGAAACAACAAAAACAACTGACCCCATCATTTCCTTTCTTCTTTTGACCATATCTTGAGATACTATTTTCACCGTTAGTTCCCCGTTTTGCATTAGGAGTATTTCTTACAGAAACAAAACTAGTGCCAACACCTTTTCCTTTAATAACATCAGATGAAGAAGAAACATGTTTCCTTTTACGCTTCCGGACCCATCTTCCATCAATTAATTTATCCAATGGAGAAGCATTATCCTTCATACTGCAAAACTTTGCCTACATAACAATAAAAGAACCATTGGAATGGTTAAATGAAGGACTTTCGTGAATGCAAATACTAAACTACAGAATAGCACAGGGCTGCTGAACCAATTTTGTCTGCATCATGTCCCATATAGAGTAAAGAGGTGCAGAAGAAATTATTTAATTGAATACCATACTACAGTGATAAAAAAAAGGCATGTGCATAACAAGCTACGGAACATCAGAAAGCCTTTAACGGGGTGTTTGATAACCTTGGAATGAAATTCCACTCATTGGGTATACCCTCAAATCAAACGAGCGAAAATTTTTGGAAAAATCTCACTCATGTTATTTGTGAAGGCAAAGAAAAGGGGAAAAGAGCTAACCCTAAGAGGGTCCAACCTTGTTTCTTGAGAAGCACTTCCTGTTGTATGCAAGAGAGAATATTTTGTTAAAAAGATTTCTTGCCATCAAACACCACCAAAGAAGATAATGGCATGACTAAAATCAACTGAATAGAAGATCCCCAATCACCAGTGATATGGGCAGTGAAGCCAAGTTGAATAAGCATATGTCAATGACGAACGTCAACCCCATCCTTCAATAAGAGGAAGAGAGAAGAAAAAGACAACACTACCCAAAGATGTAGCAAATAAACAGGAAGCATATGAATCATCACAATGTGATGGCATACAAGGTAAAAACTTGAGTATGAGAAATTAACAGAAGCAGGAGACTATGGAAAGAAAGGAGAGTGACAAAGCATTATCTACCTCCAAGCTTTGTAACATTATGAGTTCATAATGTGTGGCTTCAAGCAATTCAGTTTCTTTTTTCAAGAAACTAATGATATGGGGACACAGGTACACCTACCTGGCATGCCTAGGTCTGGATCAGGGTCAAATCCAAATCTGATGGATCTGACCCACTTTCACAACCTTTCAAGCTTCCAGTCTCCAAACCCTAAACTCTCTTAACACCTCTTCTTCCCTCTCCTCCACCAACACCAGCCTCCAATGACTACTAGCTACCTCTGGCAACTGGCACCTACATAGGTATGTGATGTTTTTTTTTCCTTTTCCTCTTTTCTTTACTTTTCTTACTTAAAATGTTTGTTAGGACTTCATTCAACCATTTCCAATTTCAACAAGTTTTTTTATGAGTTACAAGTCTTATCTTGGATTACTATTGCCTCCTTTTTCTCAAACACATATTTCTTGTGTCAACAAGATTTTAGTTTATTCATTATTTCAGTTTGTGTAATATATTATTTCTGATTTCTTTTTCTCCAACATATTGTTTCTAGTTTCAGTTTGTGCAATAGGTTAGTACAATAGTTTTGAATGAGTTCTTCATTGACATAATATGTAGAATATTTGTGATTTCATCGAGTTTGTGGAATATTTGAGCTGAATCATTCCCTCTAGCAAATCTGCCTGTAGCCATATCCTCTCAACTTTTACATATGCATCTCCGTTCCAGTTCTTATCTGTAGTATTTTATCATCATTTCTTAGTTGCTAAGACATCTTTCCATGGTCTCATGGACACGTTCTTCTAATCACAAAAATACTTGGTTAAACCAAGTAGACAATTAGCAACAAACATGGATATAGCATGGAATTGTAACATGAAAATCATGGGTTCTATCATCTATGCTTTACCCAATGCCAAGTCCATGATTGATGTTGTATCACTTCTTACACTTTTAAATCTTAACAAGCTATACTGGGAGCAGTCAGTTTGCAATTATGAACAGAGCTATACAAATTGCATCCACATGCATTGTGCATACAGTCTACAAACTTTGCCATTAGAGTGAGGTTGCCATTAATTAATCATGAAATTTGAAAAGTATTCTTTAAGAGGGTGACAGAGAGAGCCATTTTCGCATATCTTGCCATCTAAATCTAACTAAGTTTGTAACTAGAAGATGCTAATAGTTCACTCATGTTGTTCCCTTACAATTAGTAAAATTGAAGGAAGAAGAGAACAAAAAGTCATTAGAGACTGAAGATTCCAGATGAAAAAGAATGTTTTCCATGTAGCGAGTGAGACATTCAGCTATGTTGTGCATTTGATCTAAATTGAAGCCTTGAAAATTGAAATCACCAAGCAAACAACACCGATATCTTAATTATCCAGTTTCAGACTATCTACTCTTCAGAGGAAATAATTTGCTACAAGATTACATAGCCTAACTTATAACTGCACCTTCAACCAGATGGAGAAGAGTATGCAACCAAAAGTAGATGTATGACATCTATGCAGTACCCACCATATTACAACAGAAACATGCAGGAACTCACTCAACAGCATACCAAGGAAGTCTATAATTCCTCAGTGTATCAACCTCATATCCACATGATGTGCTAAGAGCTTAGATGCACTGACCTCATGTCCACACAATGTAGTTTTGCTTTAAGCAACCACACAGTTTTTTTCATTTGAAACATACTAAGATGTATTGGCCTCGCATTCAAACAATCTAATGCTATAGAGGACATTGCATTAAGAACACAAACATATAATATGTCATATGGCTGTACAGGATTGATAATACACAAAAAATATGATTCCTCAATCCCTAAGAATAAGCCCAACTACCAAGATAACAAGAAGTAAGCAACAAGAAAGTACCTGAATACTCCCATCCCACTGAAGGAATCACATTAAGACTGAGCTAACTAAATTAATTAACACCCTCCCTTAGGCTGTCCCAACGCATGCAGGCCAGAAAATTAACTAATCGCATTACTCGTACGTTCAAGCCCCTAAAGATTTTTCCGGAAGATGGACAAATCATCTCACAATCGAGCACCATATAACTATCCATTCTACACATGCTACGGACAGAACAAGCAAATTTAAGACAGTACCCAGCAATCAGAAACCAAAAAGCTCTACAAGTTTGCATCGTATAATGAACAGGTTGATGTACATTTCTGAGCCGAACAAGGTTAACTAAAAGGAAGCACCAAAGTCCTCAAGATAACTGAAAGACCTCATACCACTGAACCCAAACCCTACGGAGAAAAGACACCAAACAGGAGTTCGCCAACAAACAAGTGTGCCACATACGATTCGCCCAAGCCAAATAAACAGTGACGGCAAACGAAATAGTAAAAGAAACCAAAAACCCTAACGCAATAGGGATTCTACCGAGACAATAATTGGGCAAGAAAGAAATTGCTCACCTCATTCGACTCCTTTTGCTCCAGTGAGTAAAACAGAGAGAGAAATAGGGGAAAGAGAGATCGGAAGGCCAAAAACCAACAACACCAGAGCGCCCCCCAGAGGGGAAGAGGGGTTCAGGGTTGAGGAAAAAGGCAGGAGGTAGGGCAGCAAAAAGCGCGGAGAAAGGCGGAGAGTATGAGCGAAGGAACGAACGAACGAATGAGTGAAATCGATGAATATAAATAAATATGAGAGAGAGAGAGCACATACGATACGAATCCGGCGCATTTGTAGGACTACACACAACCATCGGGGACACTGACATGGCAGGCTGTAGTTGGGGTTGCTTGGGGCAGCAAGCCACTCAAGTCTCGCCACGTGGCGTCAAGGAGAGGGACCGTGCACCCTCGTGGGGGCGTCGCCTCGGGGAATGAGGAAGAAGAGAAGAAGAGGAGGAAGGGCTTAAATGTGTGCGTGCCACCACTCTCGCTCCTCCCCATCGCCGGCTTCTCTCTCACTCTACGGACGCGCGCGTCTGTTCTTTCTCGGTAGTTCATCTTGCAGATTTCCGGTCCATCGGCCGATCGAAGCAGCAGCCACCGCCGCCGCCGCCGCTGCCGCTGTAGGAGGCGGCGGAAGAAGAGGAGATTCCGAAGGACGCGGATGGCGGAGGGAGGGGAGGGATTGTTGGCAGGAAAGATAGCGATGGCGCTATTGACGATGCGTCGCCATCATCGAGGTGGAGAAGCGGAGGTGTGAAGGCAGACGACTTCTTCCACTGCCTCTCTCTCTCTCTCTCTCTCTTCGGTGGTGGAGACTGGAGAGGACTCGCTCGTAATGAACGACTCCTTGTCTGCCGCCAAATTTTCCCTCCTCTTGCTTCTTCCTGTTTTTTTCTCTCTTTCCTTTTATAACTCCCCGTTCCCGGCCATGGCCTCCCCCTCTCTCTCCCGCGACGGTGCTCGGAGGAAACGGACGGTCGGTTTCTTTCTTGCTTGTTAAAGTCTCTAAGGCTGCAAATGGATCGGATTCGGGTCATCTTTTTACAGATTTTAAGCCCAAAAAAATATTATAACACAGTGCAGCGTGTCTGCCGTAACTTTTCTCTCGTCCTTTTTATATATATATATATATAATCAAAACTAATAAAGGGTCGTTTTCTATTAAAAATTCAATGAATCTCTATGTTTTTATTGTGAAAGGACCCCTTAAAAGATGTTACTTTGTAAAAGTTTTACACGAAAATCTTTTGCCTAAATAAACATTAAACATTAAAAAAAAAAGAAAATGGAAAAGATCTCATCTGGTTAGCTTTGTTTTCTTCTTGACCTTTCGCATCATATATCTTGCAGCTTGTCAAGTGAAAAGCGGCGGATCATTTTTAGTGCCGCTGTTTGTGATAGTGAATTTTTCTTACGCATTTAGG
Organism: Nymphaea colorata; assembly: GCF_008831285.2. NCBI lineage: Eukaryota > Viridiplantae > Streptophyta > Magnoliopsida > Nymphaeales > Nymphaeaceae > Nymphaea > Nymphaea colorata. Next base: position 26,098,157 of record NC_045138.2, read on the forward strand.
AAAACAGATGAGATAGAAATTATTTTGTGGACTCCGAACCATAGCATCTTATGGAGATCTTACGCACCAAACCTTCCATCTAGAAGGGAACGCTTTCCTCGATTGCACCTTAAAAAGCGTTTTCAAAAAAGTCTATATGTTGGACTAACTTTAGTGTACAAAAAATAGTATACGAATCTCATTGGATATGTATAATATATCATATTTGACATCAAATTGACGTTGAGGCCGACCTATTATATTGTATTTAAACTAAATAGAAACTTTGATTCAAACTTGATAAAAAAAAAATATTTTTATTGTGATTTTTTAATATTTAATAGAAGATATTTAGCAGCAACCACCAAGCTCGATTCAGCTGAAGTGCTAGTAAGTGTGGCGATGATGATATTTGAGATCCATGTTACTGAAATCCTATGTTTGTTTGAATAACATGTCCCGTGATTCCAGATCAAACCTCGTATCCATGGAAATGTGCTCTAACAGGAACTGAGGTCGATCAAACCCGGACTTTTTTTTCCCACATTGAGGCGCAATAAGAAAATGGGGAGAGGGTGGGCCATGTGGGGGCCTAACAATCTTGGAAGCCCATGAGGCATTTAATGAGGAAAGTACCAGATGCAAACACAGGTGTTCCTGTTGCATTAATGCAAACACCTTTCCCTCGTCGAGAAAGATGCTTAGGAGAATGGGTCCACCATTTTTTCCCCCTCCTCTTAAGCTCAGTCTTCTTACCAACCACGTTTACGACATCAAGTCCCAGAAACAATTTCCCTGCCCAAAATTTCTCTCCGCCAACGGGCTCCGTGTTCGGGGGCTAACACGGGACTTGTGCTGTGCAGTTTTATGAGATTTTTTATCTTTATAATAAAAAACATTTTTTCAGTCTCAGTTTTCTGTTTTTCATAGTTAAGGGTATTTTGGTCATTTTAAACCTAAAGCATATAACGTGCTTCGGTCATTGCTTTTTGAATTTCGTGGGTAAACTTTTCCTCTCAAACGCCAAGTTTCCTGCCTGGGCTAACGGCTTCATTTACTGCTTCTTCTTCTATTCCTTTTTTTTTTTTTTTACTTGCTGTTAAAAGTAATTTTCTGTTGCCCAATTGGATTTTGAGTAGAAAATACTTCTTCCCACATGCAATTTGCTGAAAAAACAGGAACTTGGACTGCCTCACTTTAATATGGCTCATTAATGATGCGAATCTGGTTACTTTTAGTTTTAGAGCAACTCAACAATTAAAGAATATGGTCCAAGTGAGAAGACCAACATATGATTTTTTAGAGAGGGGGGGCCGCCTAGGCCATGGCTCCATCTCAGCCAATGAAAAAAATAAATTTTTTTAATTGCGTCATGTATTTTTTGAATTTGAATTCAGTTGGTCCTACCCAAATTCAGAGGTTGAACCGTCGGCCTGCTCTTGAAGAAAATCGTGGCTATTTGATTTTATTTTAGTTATAAAAAAAGAAAAAAAAACAAGCTTGTCCGTTTTATTGCGCGTCAAATTTTTTTTTGGGGGCCTTACTCAGATCAAATCATGCAGTTGGCCGCTGATCTAAATGATCCATGCCCCAGATTTGCTCAAAGTCTCTACCAGATTAAATCATGTTGTTTTGATCATGTTTTATCGTTAAGATCAAGCATTTAAGCGTCCCAATCAACAATCGATCGAAGTTGTTTATGTGACATTCAATGCTAGCTTACCCTCTTACGATCTCCATAAGTTTGATGTTTTGCAACAAAAATTCAAATATGAGGTTGATTCAGGTCAAAAGCTCACCAAACCAAGTAGCTAGCTAGCTAGATATGACATCATTGTAAGTAGACGGACCAATGACGGAGCCAGAAATTTAAGTTAGGTAAGCACAAGTGACTGAGGGCCGCAAAGAGTCAGATCTGGTTTGAGGGTCTTGTCATTTTCCATCGATGAAAGCCCAACACGAACCTGCTTGCGGCTCCGCAGATGACTGACACCTGGTGCAAGTGTCGGATTGGTAGAATAAAGTATTATTTTTAAAAAAAAATCACTTTAATTTCCTAAATTGGCTGATTTAAACTTAATAAATGGAATAATTATTCAATTATGTGCCCGGTTCAAAGTTACAACGTTTTAATAAGTTTCTTATTTTTAATTATTTTTAAGTTATTTTCATTTATTATTTAAGAAACGATTCTTTTAATTGTTCTCAATCGACAGCCTCACTGATTTTGACTAATTGACAGGTATAACACGGGTCCACATAAGTTTCTAAAGCAACCATAAACCCTGAGGGCAAAACTAAAAGAGGAGAAATTCGAAGCTTCTTCCAAAGAATATACTCACTCGAAATACATTCTTTATTTTTAAGAAGAATTTACAAAGATGTTTCAATGTGGTGGTATAGCAAGAACATACATATTACTTTGAAAAAAGTTCATTTAATTACCTCTAATTGAAATGGCTAAGCATAAAATATTCGAGCACAGCTATGTTCTTGTTATTCGCTTGCAAATTAAGTATGTTTTTGTAAAATATTCATTTTTAAAATGTTTTTATAAGCATTAACCCCTTTAATCCATGTAACACTCGCCTGCAACTTCCTATCTTATTTTTAATGCAATTTCATTTATTTATATATATTTCAATAACTCATTGTTTATTATTCACAAACTTCATGGGAGAGTTTGATTTTTTTCCCCCTTTTGACACCTTTTTCTCATCATTATTGTCGCCTGTTTGCCCTTTTCTATAATGGAGTATGTATTTGTCACCTTGTGGTAGTTGACACCGGGACTCAAACAAACTTATTCTTATCTTTAATAATGGATGTTTCATATTGATGATTAAATCTATGTGAAAATCCCTTAAAATCCATAGCTAAGAAGAATATTCTACAAATTCAATATACGCACTCAAAATGAACTAAGGTTCTTTCTCAAACAGTTATCTAAAAATTACCCTGGTGAAGTTTTACCATTCCATACACCACTATACCTCGCAAACCAAACAAGAGAAAAATTTAACTTGAGATATATTTTTCAGCGGTGTTATACGTTCAAGAGCTGAAATTGCAGAAGAAAAAATGGCCAGCCTTGAAGATCCAACTATCTTTCCTAACAATTTTATCCCACGTTCGTCGAGGCATAACTTTAAAGCAGAGCTTAGAACTTATTTCCATCCATCAAACACCACCTTATAGAACTTTTTCTTGTTTGAAAAGAAAAAGTTTGGCATCCAAAATTACTTTGATGCAGCTCATCACATTGTAAAGTTTTTAAAACTAACCATATCATTTTGGACAAGTGTCAGATGGGCAGCAGCCCGTCGGCAGCATCATATGTCACCATCTGCTTCTTTCTCGAACAATATAGGTAAGGCTGGGTATGGGGCCAGAGGCTTGTCAGGCTTTTGGATTGGGCTCGAGCAGTAAACATGGGCTAGGCTCCGGCTCGAGCGACATTGGGCTGAGCCTGACTAGACCAGATAAAATTAGACTGGGTTGAACCAGGCCTAGGCCCGATCCGCCTTGACTCAAAAATGGAGCTCAGGCTAGACCCAGGGCTGACTTTGAATATCCAACCCAATGCCCAGCCCTCAATATTGGTACTTCATTTGCAAACCTATCATGTTGGATTGATTTGTAGTTGTATAATCAGGGGTGGAGTCAGAAATTTTTTTTGAGGCAGACCAAATTAAAGTTTTTAAATTTTGACTAGGACTGAAATATGATTTTTCAAAATTTGTACATAAAACAAGTAAATTTTTTAAAACTTATATTAAATTAAAAAAAAAAGTTGAAATGGGGCCAGGGCCCAAGAAGGCCTTACTTTGGCTCCGCCTCTTGTTGTATTGACAAGTTGAATACTAGGATCAAACATTAAAAGTATATTCATTATTATAAAATACAGCTCAAAGAGATGGTAGTTCTTCAATAGGAGGTGGCCATCTGCACATGGAAGTTCAACGTCAGTGTCACATCTTCATCCACTTTGAGACTTCTTCCATATGTCTTGTCCAATAGAATACCCAATTGCCAAGGAATCAATCAACAAGGAACAACAGGCAACCAACATGATTCTTTATTAAATTGAGGATGAACTTGACAAATACTCTTCATTTCAATATAATACCACTTATTCCTTCAGCATACATATTGAAATCACCTATGAGGTAAATATCATTCTTTGATAGGCATATCATAACATTTGATGTTAATGAATGCACATAAAGAATCATGGTGGAACGAATAATGGATCCAAACTTTTCAGTTCTTGTAGCCTGTTAGTCATGAACAACTCAGTCACTCAACTCAAATGTGGTTTCTCTCTCTAATAAATAGAAACTATGAGCAGGTATGTCAACCTTGGCGATCGATCTTATATGGAAGATCTTACAATATCTAATAGATGCAAGCTAGTTAAAAATGTTATCTAAACATGTGGGCTCTTACTATCATTATACAAAGGACTATTATGGCCTAAATTATGTTAAATTGATGCATTAATTCCATGCTGAAAATAATTATTACTATGTCTTTGTACATAGTCGTGAAAAGCAAAACTTTATATGACAAAGTTGTCGATGGGAATGAGATTTGTAGCAAGAACTTCAAACATGTAAAGTGTTTTGTTGAATTACGAAGAAAAAAGATGCGGCTAAATCAAATGTAAGTAAAAAAAATGAAAAAGAAAAGTTAAAGTAGGCGACAACATATGGCCCGGTTCACCAAAAAAGGCAATAATCCGGCAGTGGAAGGAGGTGGCGGACTGGACCTTTAAAGTTCATAATGAACCACAAAATAAACTTAATAGCCTCAATTAAATTAAGGTTAAGGGTATGATAGCGATTCACAAGTAACACGAAAGATCTCTTTGCCGTCACGAATGAGGAATGTTTGAAAGAGAAACAATCCGAAGAGTGAAGATGCAAGCAAGAAGCCATTTGACCGATTATCAAATTTTCATCAAAATAAGCTTTTAAGTTTTTTTCCCCCCTTAAATTACAGTAACAAATAAATAAATTAATTCACTTCAGTTTGCATACTTGATCAAAACGAAGGTTACCAGACAAGCAATCCCATCAAAATTTAATTATACGGGCATCAGTTTTTCAGACACTACATGAATTTTATACTTCTTATGATGAAGGAAATGCATAAACAAATCTACTGCTGCTTTTCAATGGGGGTTAACTTATAATTTAACGTTTGGATTGTTTGAAAAAGTAGATTTTATAGCCAATTCGATGATGATAAGAAGGTGGATGAGGTGATGATGATGATGGCAATGACGATGATGATTATATCTATCGTCTGATTGCTAACCAATAAGGTTAGAAGCGGGCATTTCGGGGTTACACACTTGGGCCTGAAGCAAACCAGAAAGGGAGGCCGCAAGGGGTCTCAGAATCTGGTTTAGTTCTTACCAGGAGTGTCTGGATTTAGAATCCAAGCATTGTTCTTTGAGATTCGCGCTCTAAATTTTTGGGGTGTTCTTGCCGTGCTTCAACCAGTCAACGCTGCAGACTCCGTGATCTTTTCCTCCCGATTTCACCCTCCCTTTCAACTCTACCGTTACTGTTTCCAAGGTGAGCCACTCCATCTTCTCAACCCGATCAAAGAATTCCGGTATTATCACTGAGTCTAGATCAAATACGAATTTGTTGCTATTTGGTTTGTTGGTATTCTTTTATTTGCTTTTCCTGTTTTTGATAGGATTCTTTTGTTCTTGCCCTATTGGTTTGGTGAGCATAACTCTTTCTGTTTCTTACTTCCTTTTCCATTCCATGGTATTGGTGGGCGTTGATTCGATTAGGGATTCGGAGGACTGATAGTTTCCTGTGAAGATCGGCAAGCAATCGGAGGTAAGCGGGACGTTCAGGCAGGTAGTTTCGCTGGGGATTTAGCTATTTGATGGGTGGGTTGCGTGCATATTGTGCTTAAGGAAAATGGGTGTTTCGGTTTTGGGGATAGTCCTCTTCTGTGGTTTGATTGATGGAGAGGAAAGTGGAAGGCACGAAGAACAGGCCCAGTAGCTTCCTGCGGCCCGGATGCGAAGCCATGGATAGGAGGAGCGAGGAAGCGGCTCCTATTCGGGTGGTTAATTCGAATCCGCGGCCGCCGGAGCTTCCGTTGCCGGCTGCGGGTAGGCCGGTGAATTTCTCGATTCAGACGGGCGAGGAATTTGCCCTGGAATTCATACAGGACCGCGGGGCGTTCCGGAAACCCTTTGCGCCGTCCGATTCGAGCCGCCATGCGGAAACCCATGTTGCTAGCAGTAGCAATCCTCCCCCTGCCTATGAGGACCACAAGACAGTGATTGGGATTCCCCGTGTGGGATCTGATGGTGGGTCTGAGGCCTCTGTGATCGCAGGCGAAAGGGCTTCACACGGAAAGGGGTTGGGGAACAAGGTTCTCACGGGGGGCGATAAAAGAGGAGTTGTCGAATCTGCGGAAAATGCGCCGTATAATTCTCTAATGGAGGGCAGCAGCCGCGGTCGGAGCAGACGTTCAATTCGTAGGGATACCTCTTATGGTGCTGGTGATCATGGTTATGGGTCTTCAGGTACTTCTGATAGCTCATTGTCCGGAAGGATGAAGCTCTTGTGCAGCTTTGGGGGTAGAATCTTACCGAGGCCTAGCGATGGAAAGCTCAGGTATGTTGGAGGAGATACCCGGATCGTCAAGATAAGGAGGGATATTTCTTTTGATGATTTCATGCAGAGAATGTTGAGTGTTCACGAGCAAGTCAGTGTGGTAAAATATCAATTGCCTGGGGAGGATCTTGATGCCCTTGTGTCTGTCACTTGTGATGAGGATCTTCAGAACATGATGGATGAATGGCTTGGTACAGAGGGGCTTGAAGGCTCTCATAAACTTAGGATTTTCCTTCTCTCTCAGAGTGATCTGGAAGATGCCAATAACGATGTTGTCTCCTCCGAGTCTGGATCTGATTATCAGTATGTGATTGCTGTAAATGGTCTAGCAGAAACGGAAACCAGAAAGAGCTCAATCGGGCATGGCTTAACTTCTGCTTCAGGCACTCATTTGGACCAGCTTATTAGTCTCAATGCTGGGGGTGAGGAGGAGGGTGTTAGAGTTGAAGGTCAGTCCGTTGCGGCTGCAGCTTCTTCCTTGACCGACATTCTTCTACCTGCATCAACTGAACTACTGCATACCATGCCTAGTGCGGGTGTTCTGCCTGCTGCCACTGCTACAGTATCTTCTCACTACAGCCACTATGGTGCTCCAAGTCGGCATGATGCCACAACATTTTATCATGGCAATGCTGCTCATTATGGGGTTAGTGAGCTCCAACCTGTGATGGGTGCACATCCTCTTGAGAGCAGCCACCATGCAGAATCTGGAACGGCTGTACCCTCTGCTCTACTGCACGAATACAGTCAAAGTTACTATGGTCACTTTGAAGGAGTGCCGCCAGTAAAACCATCTCAGAGTTGGCTTCCTCCAAGAACTCCCGCTCCCAACTTTCATGCCGCAGCATCTGATGCTGGCTTGAAGTTACAAGAACCACAAGCTAAGACGAAAGAGATGAGAACGCAAGGTGGGTCATTCGTAGCTCATCATGACTATGCTTCTATAGCCAGGGACCCGAAGAATGATGTTGGCCATCTGACTCAGCAGTTTGACATTACTACACTGCCAAGTTGTACCGCTGAACATGTTGAATCTCATACAAGTAATAACTTGGGAGGTTTCCCCGTTTCAGTCTTTCCACCAGCTCCTGTAGCTTCTGTTCATGAGGGAGTTACCAAGTCCCTTTCTCCACTAACCAAGACTGGTTCCGATCCGTGGTTGTCTGATTCTCTACATGCTGGTCAGTTTCATGAGACCAACAAGGCTGGAATTGGAGAGGATCACTCTACTCCATCTGAAGGGGTCCTTACTTCACATGCAGAGAACAACACAGACTATGGCTACGTCCAGCAGCCTGTGCTTTCACAAAGAGCCTTCCAATCTGAGAGAATACCACGTGAGCAGATTGACTCACAGAACAGACTTACCAAGTCTGATGATTCTATCAATTCTCATTTCTTGATGCTTGGGTTGCAGCAGGCAGGACCTATTACAGAATCTGATGATGGTGCAGTGCCTGGAGAACTATCGGGTTCACAGGCCAAGGCATCTCCTTCATGTGCAACTCCTTCTCTGGAGGACGGAATCCTTCAATTTCAAGAACATAAAGATTTTCCATCTTCAATCACACAAAAGACAAATTTGCCTAACAAGCAAGAGAGATTGGAGGCTCCTAATGTGCCAGAGAATTTTGAGGGGTTGGATGGCAAGGAACCTGCCCTTGGTCTTAGGCCACATGATCATGAGGAATCTGGCACAAAGCCTGTTATACGAATAACGCCTAATCAAGTGAAAGAAAAAGCTGAGGCAAGCAGCTTAAAGGTGATAGTGGGTGTAGGCAGTGAAAAAGATCTTGTTGGCAGGGGACAAGTTCAGCAGGATATTGTTAAAAGTGGTCCGCTTGAAGCGATGCCCAGTGATGACAGTAAGATTTCCAAGGAAGGAAAAGCTGGACAACCTAAGATCAAAGACCAGCCATTAGAGATGAAAGAGAAAAAGGGTGTATCCTCTCCATCATATAAATTGCAAGCCTCTGAGTCTCTTCAGTCTAAAGAGAAATCACTTGTTAAAGAAGTGGTTCATGGATCTCACGTTATAGATATTGAAGTTGGAACCCCTAATATGGTGCAGGCGAATTCTACTTCCATCTTACCAGAAGCCCTTCATGGTTTAAGATCTGAAAATCAAGAAAAAGTTGCTGGGTTTTCACCTGCATTTCCATGGGACGCAAGCCCTGGTGGAGTCAATTCTCAGATGCAGAATCTCGATAATGTTTCAAAAGATGTGAAAGGCGATCTGAAAAATGTTGACAGGATTTCTCCAGAATTGCTCTCTGATCTTTTTTTAAAAGCTTCTGATGTACAACCATCTGGAATAAATCCACTGCACACCGATGAAGCTGGATTGAGCTTGAACATGCCAAATCATGAACCACAGAGCTGGTCATTTTTCAGACAGTTAGCGCAAAATGAGTTTGTTAGGAATGATATGTCACTTCTTGATCAAAATATTCTGAGCTATCCACCTGCTCCGGTGTCTGTTGGTGAAGGGAACTCTGGGTACTATTATCCTCCTTTCAAGGGTGATGTGCTGCCATTAGCCCAGAATATTCAAGATCATAGTGGGATAACTCAGAAAGATTCACCTGTTGTTTTGAGGGATGATGCCAATCTGCTGGGTAAGGGTGGGGAATCTGCCAAAGTTGAAGACACTATCTCTTATTCAAATATGACAGATGGTGAGATCTTGCCAATTCCAGAATCAGAGTATGAGGTATTCCTTCTTGTTCCAATTACTTCCTTGATGGCACTTCCAAAATTTAATTTTTTCACATCTGCTGTAGGCATTGAGTGATTGACCTTTTGGCACCTCCAGGTTGGTAAATCAGAGATGAAAAATGTTGGTGGGCCTATCTTTGACCCCTCTCTGGATGACTTTGACATGCCTGATTTGCAGGTAAGACTCCTTTTACTCCTGCTACATGCAGTCTTCTCGTTGTTACTAAATTGAAGGCATGACTTGCTTGTAGAACTTATCTGGATGCTTCTTAAATGAGTTGGAATATGTGCCCTGGGGGATTGGCGAAAGGAGATGGTCTTTTTTTTCCTGGGGGGTTGGGTGTTGGGGGTTTTAAGGGGTGGAGAGGTGGGGTGAGGAGGTTGTCCTTTCAGGTAAACCTTTTAGTATTGAAAATTTGAAGTGGTTCTTTCCCCATGGTTACAATCACAGTGATATTATAACATATTTCCAAGATAAATGATGCTTTTGCGTTTCCAGAATATCAATATATTTTAGAATATTTTCAGGAAAGGGTCTCATGATATGCTTATCTCTTTGTTAGATTCTATTTTTTATTGTTTTATATCTTAAAAAATTGTTTTATTATATGCTAAAAAAATTACTGGAAGATCTACTTACTAGTCATTTATTTCGCTGTTTAGAGCTTTGGATAGTCTCTCAAGAAGGTAACTTGTTAAAAGAAAAGCCCTTGACAGAAACGTTGGCTGAACAAGGTTGGTATGCTGTTGTATAACTTCTGTGCAAAGAAACCTTTCCACAACTTACTTTTCGGTGACTGGATTTTCAGGTTTTTCAGAACTAAGAGACCATTTCATTTTTCTGGTGATAAAGAAAATGACGTTAAGCATATTGATGCTTATCCCTTTGACATAATTAAAGTTGGATTTTTGGTGTCTTTTTCCATCGTGAAATACAATCTTAGAAATGTACATCCATATTGATTGGAATGCAACTTCCCATGGGGTGATCAAGTTTTCCAAGATGGTTTGGACTGTACATAGGTGATAGGTCTGATTTATTCCTTGAAAAAAGACAATGACCAATTTTTTTTTCTCAAAATACTGGCACTGATTCTGTTGGGAATAAAAATAAATTCTGACTTCCTATCAAGATTTGAACTGGATTTCATCTAGTTGTAAGATTTATAGGGTGCGTATATCAACTTGGCTCATTTAATTTATCAGTAATGCGATGAAATGTGGTTGGTGTTGGTACTTTGGTTAAACTTTGTAAGTAAATATTGCTTAATTCATAACTGCAATTGAGTATACCCCTTTCTCTCTCTCTCTCTCTGTACATTGGCACCCTTCTTGTCTGGATTATCTGATTTTGTGAGTTTATGTCACATGTAATTAACTCGAATCTTGATGAACAGATTATAAACAACTCTGACCTTGAGGAGCTGCGGGAACTGGGATCTGGCACATTTGGAACTGTCTATCATGGAAAATGGAGGGGCACGGATGTTGCCATTAAACGTATTAAAAAGAGCTGCTTCACTGGGAGATCGTCTGAGCAGGAACGCCTGGTTAGTGTGTGCCTGTAAACCTGCATGGACTTGTGTATGTGTTTGGTGTTTATTTATTCTTCTATCTAACTGCAATTTGATGTGCCATGTTTAGACCCATGATTTCTGGAGAGAAGCAGCAATTTTGTCAAAGCTCCACCATCCTAACGTTGTGGCATTTTATGGAGTTGTGAAAGATGGACCTGGGGGAACGTTGGCCACAGTAACAGAGTTCATGGTGAATGGTTCTCTTAGGCATGTTTTACAACGCAAAGACAGGTGACTTTGACTTGCACTTGCTATTATGGGCCCATTTTTCCTGTTGAAGATTGTATGACTGAGGATGTTTTTTACCTGGATGATGTTTCAAGGCTCCTTGATCGACGTAAAAAGCTTATGATTGCGATGGAAGCAGCCTTTGGGATGGAGTATTTGCATTCAAAAAGTATTGTTCACTTTGATCTCAAGTGTGATAACTTGCTGGTTAACATGAGGGATCCTCAACATCCAGTTTGCAAGGTAAGGTTCTATCAATGGTTCTCCTTGATGAGTGTTGTTCCAGTTCATTCATCTCTCCCTTCTGTCTTAGTAAATTGTTTGCTTTCGGCTTGTGTTCTAAAAAGCAAAATGATTCACATAAATGTTACATCTGTTGGTATTCAATTGGTTGGACGCTGTCATTCAAATGGTACAATTATCTATGCCTAGGTTGGTGACTTTGGGTTGTCAAAAATAAAACGTAATACTTTGGTTTCTGGTGGTGTGAGAGGAACACTACCATGGATGGCTCCAGAATTACTAAATGGAAGCAGCAGTAAGGTCTCTGAAAAGGTACTCTACTATTCAGCTATGTCCTTCTCATGTTTTCCTCAGTATCACGTGGAAAATTTGTAACCTTATTTCTCTGCAGGTTGATGTGTTCTCTTTTGGCATTGTCATGTGGGAAATTCTCACAGGTGACGAACCTTATGCCAACATGCACTATGGTGCAATTATCGGTATGTGTACAGCCATTGTATAAAACGTTCTTTTATGTTCTCTTCGGTGTCTTTCAGTCAATGGTGGCTTGAGCTTCTTATTTGCAACCACTTGCAGGTGGTATTGTCAACAATACCTTGAGGCCGCATGTACCAAGCTGGTGTGACCCTGAATGGAGAAAACTAATGGAACAGTGCTGGGCTCCAGACCCTTCTGCTCGGCCTTCATTCACGGACATTGTTAGACGCCTGAGGATGATGACAGAGAAGCCAGGGGTTTCAGGCAGGTAGCTCAGCACGAACGGGAGTGATGCATGACTACCTTGCAGCTGATATCTCTACTTTATGACAAGTTACTGTCAGAACCCTCCTATTGCTGCTCTGCTCTACTTACTTTTGTGTTGTAAAGTCACGTTTGAACAATAGCACCCGTTCACTTATGCCGGTGCTCTTGTTTATGTTCTTGTCAATTATGAAAGGTCTATACACACAGTAAATAACAGATTGTGAGGACTCATCTGTCGATTGTCTATTATGTAAGGTTTGCGTGTAAAAATGACCGAGGTCATCGGGAGGAGATAGGTCCATCGAATGGGCTATTGTTCATTACTTGTATTTTCTGGAACATATTATTGATTATTGGTTGTTTGTAAACTGAAATGTGTATGAGGCATTGGGAGATGCAAAGTACCAAGCAAAATTGAATATCCTTTTGTTTATTTGTTATTGTGATTCCGCTCTTATCAAAAACTATGAATTTGTTTTTATTTGATACTGAGTTATATTAGCCTGCGGTGACAGGAACTTGGGCATGCATGGTTCTGTCAAGACGTTCTATTAACAGGTGAATAGTGCTCTCTCTCTCTCTCTTTCTTTCTGTGTATCCTGTTTGTATCATCAAAATTTGACATGGAGGTCATGAAACCTGATTGCATAAGTAGCTAGTGAATCGTGAAGGCAGGTTTATGTAATGGGTAGACGTTCTTTTAGGACAAGAAATGGATGTTTGGTGTTGGTGGTCTTTTCCTGAACAAGGGTCGTGCCAGGAGTGGATTGGCAGGTAGGCCTTACACGTTAACTTATTTCCTTGTAGTGGGCTACGATCACACCTAAACAAGGCAACAAATGTATTTTTTCTAGATGTGTTTTGGTTGCATGGTTTTTATTGTTTAAAATATGCTTTGGTTGCATGTTAAGCTAGAACGTGCAACTCTGATTCACTTACATAGACCTATTCTCTGTATTCTTTTGTGGGGGAATAATCCCAAAGTAATATTATTAACACTTTGATGTCAACATTAGAGATGTAATGGCCAAAGTAAAAGTTAAAAGAAGGGGATCGATCAGTCGAGGGGTTTGGTTGAATGAGATATTTTTACTTTAAAATATCCCAATGCAATGCTATGCTCTAAAGCTTTCATGTTAAGTCAAAACATAAAAGTGTTCAGATATACTCTCTTAAGAACGATTGGCTTTTCATTTGAATGAGATAAGCATTTATTGTTTAAGGACTGATTAGTATAACTACCAGGATAAACAAGGAAACAAGTCTTCATGATGCTGTGACCAAGGAAGAAATGTTCGTGTGCAAGAAAAGAAGAAAATAAATAAAAGTAATGAGGAGACTAAAGTTATAGGAAGTAAGATCAATGGGGAAGCAAGTGAAATATTTTTTTTAAGCTGGATTAGGCAGACCCCCACTTACCTATAAGGAAAAACGACATGGATCTTCCCAAACAGAAGCAACCAAAAGAATCAATAAACAAAAAATTAGAAGTTATGGAGTATAGAGTCTACAGGCCGAGCGTAATGAACAAGCAAGAATTTCCATGTTAAATAACATTCACGTGGTTAACGTAAGAGTTTTTCTGGATGACCTAACCTGTTTTCTTCTTTCAATATATGAGCATGCATTTCTGCAAAATTTATTCTGGATGGTCTAACTTTTTTCCTTCTTTGAATATATGAGTACACATTTCTGCAAATATTTATAGAATTTCTAGGCCGTTTACATTATTCTGACACTGTGGGTGTGCTTCAACATGTTCACTTTCTAAGAATAGAGACTTAAAGCGTTTTTGGATAAAGTACGATTATTTTCTCAATGCTGAAGGTTTTATGAAGATTTGGGGCCATTTTGATTTTGAAATCTTTATTAAGTTACATCCCCACAAGCAAACTGTAGGGACATGTTGATTCTCATAGAATAAATCAAATCACAGTAGAACAGTTATTCTTGCATGATGGGAATATGCTGTCAACTGTCATACTAAGTATTCATAATCAAGGTGAGGACTTCCAGACTAAGGTGCAGATTGATGAAGTAGAGTTTGGTTCCCTGCAAACCTAAGAAAGTGAGTGACCCATGGTTAGGTACTTGACACTAGCTTACTCTGGAATGAGACTGACATACTTTCCCAGGTTATGGCTTTGTCCTTATACAGATTAAGGAGATGCCGCAAATAAGGAAAAAGCCCCTCCTAGTTGGGGGCCTATATCTTGTCTACCAAACTATTTCGATGAATCAAACAGGGTTCCTTCTTTCCCAAGCCTTCCATAAAAGGAAACGCTGTAAGAAACCAGCGAAAGAAATAGGAGACAAAAACAATTGAACTGGTGCAACACTGTGCATATAGAAGCTTATTTATATGAGTCAAAATAATACATTAATAAAGAAAAGATATGACCCAAAAGAGTTGAAGAAAACCCCTTATTTTCCATTACTCTTGTTTAACAAGCAGACAAGATTTTCCAACAAGGGTGTTGGTGCAAAGATTTGGGCACCATCTGTGGAGAACTATAGGAAGCTCAAGGTGAGTAATGAGGAGAAAAAAGCCATGGAGGTCTGATCCTAATTAGTGTCTGGCACATTGAGGGAGAAGAGAGAGCTTATGAGGTATATATTCAAATGCTTGGCCTGTTCCAACCAAGCCCGACCTAAATAGGACGCGACCAGACTCGACCGGAGCTCCAGTGGCCTTATAGGCATTAACCTGATCCCGGCTTCTTAAAGGTTATCTTGGTTTTTCAACTCAGTCCAGCTGAGCTTGGATTCAGCCAAGGACTTTACGCAAATTAATATTATCATTATCATACATTTTCTTTATAAATAAAACGATCTAAATTTGCTTAGAGAAATTGGGGTTGAGATCTATGAGCGGATCGGACCAGTTAGCCTGGATCAAATCATGGACGGTTTGGTTTTTGATTTTTATCTGCCAAGCTAGGCAGGGGCCCTGACAGGTCAGTTCTGAAGCCAAGTCTCGGATCGAGTGATTCTCGTCAGGCCACGCACATAGGTGTGAACAACGCTCGAGCTCGGCTTGTGGACGAGCCCGAGCTGAGTCCTTTGCTTAACGAGTCGAGATCGAGTTCATGAGTCGACTCGTTTAAATAATCGAGTTGAGTTCGAGCTCAACACATAACTGTTGAGTCGAGTTCGAGCCTTAATCGAGTTTGTCGAGCCTTAATCAAGTTGATATATTTAAAAGAGTTTATGAGTTTGTCGAGCCTTAATCGAGTCAAGCTCGAGTTCAACACGTAACAACAATGAATGTCAATTCTATTCAAATGAGTTTATCGAGCTTTAATTGAGTTGAGCTCGTGCTCAACATGTTGTCGAGCCTTAATCGACTCGGGCTTGATCAGGCTCGTGTTCACCCCTACGTTGATTGGTGCATCGCATGATTCTGGTTCAGCCATAACTCGACATGTATCTAAAGATATTTGACGTTTGTGGTTCACTCACTTGGGTTCATCCATGCTATTTAATTGGGGTGTAACCCAACTCTGTCCAACGGGCCGGTACCCAACAATGGGTTGTCGGGCTGGCCCTGGTCTGATTATATTTGTGGCCCAGAAGCCGGCCCGACCCCATGGTTAGCCTGGGTGCCGTGCCATGAGCCCAGCTCCCCTCCACATTTTCTTTTACGTTCGGTACATATCGAAAATTTATTTAGGAGTTGATTCATAGGCTTTCATTTATAATGTTGGTTTTACCAGGAAAGTATCACAATAATGGCTTCAATAATGTCGATGCTCCTTCCAGTTGGACTTGCAAGACATTTTAAGTTGAAGAAAAGTCAATTGGGTTGCAATGTCCCGTGAGAATGACGTCAAGAGTCTTCCCCTCCGAACAAAGTTGGAGAATAATTTTCTCACCAAACATGCAGCTTTCCGTGAATTTAGGACCTTGGCTTCACGTGGAAGAGAGATTCATGACTCTTCTTTTTATCTGATAGAAGAAACAGAGTTGTTCATGAGCTTAACCCATTTGAGATTGCGAGATTGGCAGGCAGCTGTTGCTTTGCGAATCACAAATGTATCCGTCTCCCCAGGAGAAGATCTTAAATGGATGCGCAGACAAGCGAGAGTTGTCGCTTTAAAAGTTCTTTCATCGCCACTGCTTCAATCCTGCTGCACTTCCTTCCTCTAATGTTTCCCTGCTTCTTTCTTCAGCAAGCTCATCGTTTTAGCCAATTTTTTCTAAATCGAACTATGTTAGCGCCTTTCTCTTGATCTTAGAACTGTCACATGTTTTTAACTCTATGAATCTTTTTGCAGGCCAGCTTGATTTCAAAAGCAATCTTAGGAGCATTATATGAAAATTTTCTCTTCTTTTCATTTTTTTGGGGTTAATTGAAACTCTTCTCAACCTGTGAAATTATGAAGGACTAGACCCTTTGGACCTTTGAACCTTCACTCAGAGTACCCACCGTGGAAATTTGAAAATTTTAAAATCTGAACAACTTCAACTGCCATTGAGTCTTTCCTTCCAACTTGAATTCTCACTCCAAGAAGCTCATTGGAGTGGTGGATGCAACTAAATCGGCCACTTTACATCCCTAGATCCACAAGGAACGCTGCCCAGGATTTGATTCATGTGCCCTGATCATTTAAGGCCTATGATCTAGTGATTCAGCCGATAAGCTGCATATTCTGTGAGATCCATTTCTGTACGCGGATCAGATCACTATACCTAAAGCCTACCCCTTTCATTTCTTTCAGGAATCAGACCCTACATAATGGCACAGTGCACAGATGAAACTATATATATATATATATATATATATATGAGAGAGAGAGAGAGTCAACCACACAAAAATAAAATGAATAACGGGTGTCCGGAAGAAAATGATGGGAAAGATGGCAAAACTTTCTGATGATTCCCATCAATTCATGATGAAGGGAAAGAAACGAAGGGATTTTACAGAGAGAGTTCTAGAACTGTATTACTTCTCGATTGATTGGAACCTACTGGGATGAGAGGCTCGGATTAAATTACAAAAGGTAAATGAGGAAAATACATATCAAGATCTAGCTTCTCCACATCAAAAGAGGAAAGAAGAAATAGGAAACCATGAAGAAGATTCGCGATGAGAAAGTCGTGGAGATCTCTAATGGTGATGGAGGTGGTGGTGGTTGTTGGTGGTGGTAGTGGCAACGCTGTTTGGTGTTGTGGTCGTGGTTGCGGAGGTGGCGATGGCGGCACCGGCTGCAAGCTGCGGCGGAGGGGTCTTGGGGGGCGGGGTCATGACGAACCTGGCGGAGAAGGCACGGAAGTGGTCGGAGTCCTCGGAGCCGGCGGCTGAGAGGCCCCTGTCGAAGTTCTGGGCGTAGCTCATTGGGTCGTAGTGGCAGTGGAAGGCGGCTGGCCTGCTGCCGGCCGTGGCCTCCGAGCAGAGGCACCGGCTTTGCTTCTTAAGCTTCCTGACCAGCTTTCTCCAGTTAGGCGGTGGTAGGTAGCAGCCCGATCGGTGCTGGTGCCCTTTCCCGGTGGCGCACTCCTGCCACCTGACCGGCCGACCTCCGGCCCCTCCCGCCACCGAGCCCTGTTTCTGCCACCGGAAAAGTGAGCCATCGGTCGTCATTCTCCTTTTCTTGTTTATCGGGAGCAGATCCTCCACTCTGAAGCACAGAAAGTAAAGAGAGAGAGAGAGAGAGAGAGAGAGAGAGAGAGAGAGGGGATGGTGGGGGGACCCTTCTGGTTGCAGAAGCTTCACTATTTGTAACAATTTTCCTAAAAAAATTTATTTTTTGAAGAAAGGATAAATTTTCAAAGACCTATAACAATTCCATCTTAATTAATATGTGACATCGAGATTTAGTCATTTCCCGAATGCCTGCTAATATCCGTCACCCTTTCAATGTACGTGTATTTTCGTGTGGCTACTCACTAAGTATAACAGGAGATGCTTCAAACTGAAACTTTTATAAACCTGGTTTAGGAGAACGATGAATTTCAAATGAAAATAATAATTGCTGGTTCCCAAGTTTTACGTGATGAAATTTTAGTTTTTGAGAATGATAAACAAAGCCAGGTTTAAAGCTTTTTTTCTTTTTTTCCATTCATCAAGTTTATTAGACTCCCACAGCACTTTTTTGATTGTTGTCCAACAAAAAATTAAATTACGTAAGTCGATTCAGTTGATATCCAAGCAAAAAAAAAAAAAACTTGACTTTTAAATTTTCTAAGAACTTAGTTGTTAGTGTATCACACTAACATGAATAACAGAAGTAAAATGAGAGGTTGAGGTGGGTAGTAAATATTAAAAAGTATTGCGTAGAAAAATGAAAATGAAAAAAATAATAGGAAGCCATGTATCAGGTACAATTCAATAAAACAATCCAATGAAATATAATTTTTTGCCGCTGCTTTTTAGTTAGCTTAAAGTTTTTGTTATTTATTTTGTTACCCTCATTTCTGTGTCAGCCAATTTTTTTACTTAGCTAACAACATCCATAAGAAACCAATTATTAATAATAATAGTAATAACAATAATAATTATAATAATAAATGACATCAACCGATAGGAAACAACAATTAGATTTTAAAAATGAATCATGTGGGATGGTTATTATAATAGAATAGTTATATCAATTAAAAAAATAAAAAAATGCAGAGTAAGATAAATAGCGAAACAAAGCATAAGTTTGTTGGTTGCAGGAATTCTTGATTCAAAGGATACAAGTTTCCTCGCCAACTAGAACATGAAATTCGTATTGGTAGTAGAAAAGCTTTTCTCGAAAGAACAGACTTCAGCCACGCCGATGTAACATGCTCCACTTATTATCGTCTTTTTTAATAGTGTACAACTCCGATGCAAAAAGATAAAAAATTAAGAAAATGAAACTGAATTATAGGAAGCTTCCATAAACAGAATAAATTTTCTTGGATATTCGATTCAATTTCTCATTTTTTACAACACCTGCCTTCATATAATGACTAACCAAATTCATGTTAAACACGTAAATCTGGTTATTTTGTTGGATGGCGATGAGTATTTCATCCTACCATTTTGTAAAAGGATTGTGGCCTTCATTTCCTTCATCTTCGATGATACAAAACATGTTTTTTGTATCTCGAAATAATGTTTCTGTTGTGCTTCAACTTAGATATTGATACTCTTTTGCAGTATATAAAATTGATGTTTCGATAATTCAATATACACATTAGCCGCCTACTAACTGCTACCCTATGTATTGCAAGGATATGTTTAGTTCTACTTTACTCTAATGCTTATGCAACAAGATTTGACCATTTTTTATCAGAAAATTTTAACTTCTTCTCTTGCGTCATACATTACCTGGTTCAGTTCATCATCTTTTCGAATCTTTTAATGCATTCACTATGTTGCTTGTGATCAACTTATCTGAACAAGATAGATAGATGTTTGAACTTTTTTCTTTTTCACCAACTTGGCATTAGACAAATTCTTACCAGATGCGTTCATAGTATGAACTCTTGACTTTAACTCGAAGCTTTTGTTTTTATTCTTTTTCTTGAGCCAAGTGGATGCAGCTCTGGCCGACTAAAGAAATATTAAAACACCCGGAGTCGAAGATTAGTTAAATTAATATGAGTTTACGCGTAGAAACAGGGTTTCAAAACGTATTAAAATAAACTCATGCAGACATCACATGCAGGTAATCGATCTTTGTTTGCTTCTTAAGTAAAATCACAGAAACGGCTCGTGGGTCTTCTGAAAATAAGGCAAGATTTGTCAGTATTTTAATAAATTAAGAACGTTTCCGCGTGAATTTGAAAATCTTGCCTAACAACGTGACCTCTTCGAGCTACAAAACATGCCCATATGAAAAATGAATTTAAAAAAAGGAAAAGGAAACGTTACTGCTAACTCTCGACCACTTAAAATATTGGATTCCGTTTTGCTGAAATGAGCGTTGCGTCCTTCTTGAGAACCGCGCAGAGAATTTTTGAAGAAGACAGTGCTGCCCCTTTTCCCCATGGAGAAAGAGTAGCTTGGTCCCCCTCCTCAAAAAATTCAGATGAAAATTGGTCTATTATTGTTATTACCATACATTCTTCAATTGTATATATTCTATATATGTGTTGCACTTTGTTGTTGATGTCTCTTTGATCGAATTTAATATATTTGACCAGAATTTGATGTAGTTGATAAGACTGAATCTCTAAGCTAGAAAAGAGACATTGAAATCTAGACTGTTATAAATTTATCAAAACTGTTTTCTTTTCAAGTTATAAATTTGGGTCTTGAAGTTCATTAAAGAAGTCAAGTTTTTAAAGAACCGATCAGAATCTGACCAAACTGATTAGATGACAACTCTTAACAGAAGATCACAGCTCAATGGATAAACAAGAGAGCTTGAAGATGGAAAAGCTTGCAGAGTTTACCATGTCACTGTTAGTGCAAAAGTTAACCATGGAAGTTAACGGAAGGGAGGATGATCTGCCATTCATCTGCAAAAGCGAGGGTCTTTATTGAGAGTTCTATTTACCACTGAAATGATTGAAGTGTGAAAACGTCTTGCTGTCTCTGTACGGGACTCTGTGAGTATCTGTCAGGAATAAGTTTGACGTTTTCTCTCTTTTACTAATGGGAGAGTGGTGGCCTCTAGAGTGAGCCATTGTTTATCATTTTCTTCCCTTTGTTCTGTCTTTTTTCTTAATTTTTTCTCCATTAAAGAGCAACCTTTGGTACTGTTATAAATTATTGTGTTTCTCTTGTAAAGGATAATGTTGACAAAAGAACAAAGAATCTAGTTCTTGACTCCACTTGGTCCGGCCATTATAGATTTAAGCTTAAGCTATGTTGCTGCTGTAGTCTCAAGTGGTCTGAATTAGTTTGAAAATTCTGTCAAACTTTTAGTGCACCAGATTCCGTTTCAGTTCAACTTATGATTCATTTTGTTGCACAGGATCTGATTCATTTGCAGTTAGATAATAGCACATCAACACAGTTTTTTTTTTTTTGGATGAAAGTGGCTGTTGAATGGAGTTTGGTTTCTCCAAGTTTGATCGGATTAGAACTAACAGCCACAGTGATGCGTCTGCTGAAAGATCACGATCTGGGGAGGTAACACTTTTGAGTTTTGGAAAAAATTGGACAAAGAATCAATGGATGGAGATGATCGAGCGGGTCTGGTGAAGGTGACTTCGAATGAGACGTAGACGAGCGAAAGGGGACAGCCATGGTGGGTCGACAGTGGACATTGACCGCATTAATCAGCTGACAGAAGCTCAGTGGTGGGGGAGGGGAGGGGATGAGCACCTACTTTTTTATGCTCAGTTTTTCCGCTAAGACGACGACGATGCCGTCATAATCAGACAACGCGAGGGGGTCCAAAATGTCAAGAAAAGCAGCTCCATTTCCCAGGTGGCGCAGCGATGTGTTCCCCGATTCTTTCCAACTTCTTGACATGAACATCGTGTTTGTATCTATTGACTATAATCACAAAGGGAGAGAGAAAAAGAGAGATATGATCTGGTTGATTAGACAGATGAAGCATGTTGCCTCGGTTCCAATCAAACTTCCGGAAATTGGGACGATTGACACAGGACAAACAAATACAAATCGCAAAAGAGAGAGAGGAGGAAATTTTAATTGATTAAAAGCACAAAAAGGACAGTAGAATGATTGCTTTTGATGAGATGGGGAGGAGGAGATTTCGGTTAAACGGAAAAACTGGGGAGGGGAACGCCGGCCATGAGTGGTGGCGTTACTTCACATGCAGTCACGGGCGTGGCTGATCTGCCTGCGCCCGAGCCCCAAGGGAAACGACAAACATGCGCTGCTGCCCGCACCACCATGAATGCATTCATGGCGGTGGTGGTGGCGGAGAGTACGAATGCAGAGGGGCCGGGTATGTTCCTCTGCCAAAGATCGGCCCACACCCACCACCATCGTCCTTGATTTCATAACGCAATTGCCACCAACGCGCTCCCCCATGTGCAGCTGCTGCTTCTGCTTCTTGTTAGGAGTACTCTCTCTTTTATTCAATTCTCTTTTCCTTTCTTTTTTCAGTCAAAGAGCACATCTCCGGCTTTTTCTCCCACGAAAATTTACCATCACTCTCTCTCTTTTATCCTGCGCCGATCTCAGGCGTAAGTACTGAACAGAATAGTCGGGCACTTTTTTCCTTACAAAATTTGCAGTGTGTGCATGGGAGGTCCCACAGCACTTTTGGTGAGATGGATCTGCACATTAATGTGTTGGGACTCGAGAGATCGACGCAGAAAACCACCCTCTATCTCTCCCCTCCTTCCCATCTCCACTCCACTTCTCTTGTTTCACTTCATTGTAACAAAGGAAACTGCTTTAGAACTTGTTCATCCTTAAGATAAGTTCATCTTCTTCAGATGGTTAAGTTTATCAAAATGTATTTATGTTGTTTGAGGTGTATTTGCATGGAGGTCTTTTAATTCCTCCTTTTCTTTATCTTTATTCAAATGTCAGTGGATTTAGCTTGTATTGACGTTTTTTTCTAGAAAAATGATAAGAGCATATTATTTTTATAATATTTTAAATAAAGATTTCAAAAATGATCATTCAGACCCAGATGCATCGGCCCAATAGCGCTGACTCATCGCATTATTTTAAAATGATACCAGGCCTTTCATGCATCCCTAATTCGTTCCCAGATCTGGTGAAGGGGCACTCTTTTGGAAAAAGAAGCACTCTACAAGGAAAACAGCAGACCTTTCTAGCTCAATGTAGGTAACAAACAAAACAGGACGTGGGGGTTGCATGGAACTCAAATCTGCCTCAGATCAGACCTTCTGAAACAGTTCTGGACTCCGGGAGCAAGAAGAAGAGGCGTGGTTCCGACCTCTCATCGACTCATCGCCACAAAATGTATGATACCCACATGAACCGACATAGCTGGCTAATTAACAAAATGCTGTACTACTCTGCATTTACTTTTATGTCATTCTGTTCACACAACTAATGTGCAATAGTTACACCGTTATACAATTTTTAGTTACATATCGTATCATCCTACTGTAAAGAATCACAGCGGAAAACATTTTTGAGAAACAACAAAGGTGAAATCCCAGTATCAGCTTGAAGATAAATTCACCAGGTCATCACCCATAAAAGTGGAAGTGGTCTCAAGTTTCTATACAAGGGCTTACCACATGCCGTTCAAAGAAAAATATCTTTACAATGATGTCACTCTTTAGTTAAAAACCTGTTTGCCATGTCCACGTTCGCTTAGAACAGAGGCCACATCTACCAACCATGGACCAGATTGAGACTCCCAAATAGAACTGATTCGACTGAGATAATGAGTTATAGGTCAAACAAGTACACGTAGATATCATGAAATCGTGCAGCTGCCATGATGCCTAGAAAGAAGAAGGAAGATTTTAATTATGTTTAACCAATATGAATGAGAGAGAGAGAGAGAGAGAGAGAGAGAGAAAGAGTTTACTTGTCAGTATAATAAGGCAACAACTCCTGAAACTTGAGCCAAAGTGGGCCTGTCTCCTGAACATTAACGTTCTCTGGCCCACGAAGGTATGCTTGAACAATGAACTCATGAGTTCTTTCCCTGCTCAAAATCGACAGCACCAGTTGAAAAATCTGGACAGTTCACACCCCATAAATTTCAATATGCAGAATACCAAATCAAGTTACCTTCCTTCATACTGTGATAGCCATAATACGTATGCAGCACCAAAATACATTGAGACAAACGGCATGGATAGGTCCTCCGCCGACCTAATTATTCGTGCCTTATAACCTACATCACTTGGGAACAGTAAGAAGAAACGATGAGCTTCTGAAGCAACACAATATAGCACGTAACATAGAAAAGATTGTCCTGCCCTTTCTAGTCGAGAATAAGCTTTTTATGAAGTTTCACACTCTCGCAATCAGATAAGCTGCTGGTTTTTTAACAGGATAGTGCTTTAACCTCAAAATATCACCTGCCTACTCTTCATCAAAACATTTTGAACACCGACAGCATAACGTACTTTCATGTAGAAATGCAAAAAAGGTGATAAACAAAAAACCAATAATTTAATGGATGAGTCATCTACCCCCTCATTCCTCTGCCATATGGCAATCAAGGAGCACTTCGGCAAGCTGCAGGATTAATTGAAATTGTTGCTTCACAATCCAAATGTCCATTTCACCTTTAAAATGGGTACTTTAGAGATTTCACAAAGGTCATTAGGTCCATGACACATTCATTAATCCATCACATTCTCTACTTCTTGCTTTTTATCCCCAGTATTGTATCCCTCGCCATTGGTTTGTCCTAGGCAATATCTTTCAGCATTGAGAGGTCTTCTCCCACGCAGCTTATTTCTGTTTCACTTGTCTATAAGCATGTATATGTGATTGGATATCACTTTGAAACAGATCAAAGAAGATCCCCTCACTTGAAAATTGAAACTAAGAAGGAAATATAGGTCGCCATTGCTAAGTGGTGCACCCACACTCATGTGACATAGCTAGAAATTCCTTTTGCTTTTCAATTAAATGGTTGCAGATGATGATTCATGTCATATGATGCTTTTATAATACTCAAGAGTGAATAATATGCCTGCTTACTTGTATAGCCAAAGGGCAGTTGGGTAGCCGATGCCCATGATTCCAGATTTTGAGTCCATACCATGGAGAAACCTCATGCTACTAAGTTCAGCAAGGGCAGATAAAAATTCCTGCACTTAAGAAATAGAAATAGCACATGAAGTTAAGAAGCACAAGTACATGAATAATCTCGCGGCATCAAACATAGGAGAATCTTTCATTGCATGCAGCAAGAACTCAAGCAAGATTATGCTACCTAAATAAAAAGAAATATGATCAATTTTGTGTCAAAACTATTTGAAACAATGGTGGCTACAATGTCATGTCATGTCAGAGACAAAATAGTTAGATAATTCTGTAAAAACTAACCGATCTTAATCCTCTGGAAGCAAAATGCCTTGAGATTGTAATATCTGCAACAGCCTACACAAAGAGTACAAAACTATGTCAAAAGGGAAAACATGGAATTGTACGACAAACAAACATTTAAGGGAAAGAAATTGAAGATTACACCATGTGATATCAGAGAGAGAGAGAGAGAGAGAGAGAGAGAGAGAGAGAGAGAAAGAGGATAAAAATTGCAAACTACCAAGCTTGGCCCAATAAAGTTGTCACATGGGTAATGTCACTTAGCTGGTACATTGTGCTTCCACCACACATTACAACTCCAAGGCACAGCTAGTTGAGCCTGGTTTACACGTGGCCGATACTCAATATCGCATTTTTCTGATAAACATGCTTCTCTATTTTACATTTGCAGTTTTTTCTTTGAAGATCATATTTGACAAGCATTTGAATCTTTTAATTGGACGTATTAATTATGTTTACAAATGACAACACAACATCATTTTTATCATTAATTTAGCTTTATATCATCAAAACTCAAATTGTGCCTGACTCGGCTGAGTCAGCCGAGTCTGGGTGTGGATCGCTTGGGTCCTACAACATGACCCAGTAAGGGAACGATCCCGATCCAACTAGGGCGATTCCCAAGTCAGATCGCTGGGTTTGCCAACTATGGACTATGCTCTTTACATACAGATGGCAATGCTGTTGCATCATTAACACTGGGACATGTGATGTGGATTCTGAGTCATGCATCAAACTTTACTTGAGAAATAGGACAAAAACAAACCCATTTTTTAATTTTGAAAAAGTAGAAACCCATTCACATATTTTAATAGCTCATGTTGTTGAAATAACCCTAAAGATATTAAAAATATTCAAAAATTTTAAATAATGGTTTTCAAAGATAGGCATCCATATCCATATGTCCAAAAGCCTCAGCCAGTCAATCACATGAAAGGAAATCTGCAGGCAAAATTGGACAGAGAAGATAACTTGGTAAATATATGTGCATCTGTTGGGTGAAGAATGTTTATTCACTAAAAGTAACATGTGAAATTCAATTATTATTTATATGCTACTACCAGATATCTGATAACTAGATGAGCAGAGCGTCTGAAATGAACTTAAGAAATATTTGGCTCTCCAAAAAAAAGTGAAAGCAACATTCTGATGCACTTGTTATGGTCACCACAGCAAAGAGGATCAAGAAATTCAATATGCGGTATTTTGTGGTTATACCTTCACCTCCACCCGAGAAAGATATGGCCTCTTGTTCGAGTCAAGTGAGAAACGCACACTGCCTCTCCTTTCTCCAGATTTTTCCCACTCCTTTAAGACCTCAGGACATCTCCATAGTTCTTCCATATCTTCCTTGGACGCCTTTGAGTCCCAATATGCCCATTCATCACCTATGCTATGGTAAAAACAAGTCAAGCTACACTGATAAACATTTCCCCCAGACAAGGCAAACCAAAAGTGACTATGGAAAACTAAACGAACTTGATTTTTTATAAGACAACATCAATAAAACATTCACCATCAATGTAGAAATTCTCAAAACTATGTGCTTCGCTTCAAGAAGATTTCAAATGTGAATGATACAGATTAAAGCAAACACATTTTAATATTTCAGGTTCCTACTGTTCATCTACGAGTTAGCAATAGGAGAAACAAAGACCAATAGCGAAGAAATGGTGAACAGAAGAAATTTCAAATATGGAGCCCTTCTATAGTTACACAGTTGAAGATGGAGTGCATATGCCAAATCCTGAACAATTCATGAGTCAATAAAGTGGTCATGTTTTATGTATAAGTAGGTGCTCAGCACTCACTTGTACATTGGGTGGCCCCACCTAAGAAAAAAATATTAATATCACAAATGCTAGAAGAGCCTCTTCTTGTACAAATATAACCAAGTTAACGACATCCTTTGATGTGAATCACTTTTTGTTTTTGGTTGCCAGGACTTTGTTTTTCTGCTAGCTAGACAATCAAACTTATACCTGAATAACTTTTACGGTTTTGCCAAACTCACTAGAAGAGAAACTGAACATTTACACAGAAGCAAAAACTAATTTTTGAACAGTCAGCAAGGAACAACATAGTTTAAACAAAAGTACAAAGCTATTATTTGGTAAATGACTTCTCCTTGTTATCAATTCAATAAATTTCTGGTGAAAATAATTCATATACGTAAAAAGCAGACAGGCTTTTGACTGCTCAAGGCACAACCTATGGATATGAAAGAATACTGAAGACATTTTTCAAGAAACAGCCTTCTGAACTTATATTTACTCCATAATTCAGCCATAATGTGGATATCTCAGTCACATATTTGTAGCTTCGCCAAATAATATGAACCAATCATAGCCGAAACCAAGATACATTCTGAAATACATTGAATTAGGTTTGCTAAAAAGAGAATAGGAAAACAGTTTAAGAGGCTGTATATTTGTGGAGAAGAAGACAAAGACCAATCAGCAAGGTCCACAGAATTTAGCTGAAATGTGGACAAAACTGCCTGGCTCTTGATGAGGAATTTAAGAGATGCTCAAAGCTTGTTTCAGCTTTTTGACGTGTCAGGAGTTCATAAGGCATTCTTCTTCACCTACTGCACCTTTTAGTAAAAATGGTAAAATTGTTTATCTCCATATAACAAATTCAAAGAAGAAGTTGGAAAAATTAATGATCGACCAGCTCTATCACAGCCCTGCAGTAGAAGGCGCAGATCTCCTATATTCTCTGAATTATCCAACTGCCCTTCATTCTAACCTTGGTCTATATGATAAAATCGGCTTATTCGTGGATTAACATATCTCAGATTGTAACATACATTTCCCAACAAGTTGATATCACAATAGTAATTATTTAGCAGTTCATAGACATTTAAACAGGTGAATATCAGTTGCAAACGGGAGCAATTGTGAATCTGGGCATTGGAGACACACAGATAATAAAAGAAAAATAGAAAGCCCATCTCTCTAGACTTAGTTCAAAAAAGGCAAAACAAATGGTTGCGAAGAATGAGTACTAAATATAACATGACAATCTGATGTGCTAGAGAAGGATCAGACTTGGCAGTTCTTGCAAGAGGCAACAAGAAAATATTACAGCACCTGCCTTCGATGAAGCTGGTACAAGAGATCTTTGAACATCATTTGTCGCGGAATGGAACTCCAGGAGCTGGGTTTCACTGAAGATAAGCAAGAGAAAGCCAAAAGGGATCAGCACAGTTTCATCTATCAAACCCTTAAATTGTAACCTGAAAATACAGTTAACTGAGTATGAAAGCAGTCTCATTATGCGCTTGCAGCAAAAAAATACACATGTTCAAAGCTACAAGCAACCAAAATCTTTGAGCATCAGCAACCGTGTTGCAAGATACTCCATTATAAATTGTATACATGTAACACCTCATCTGTGTAGAAGGACATGAGAATTGTCTTATATTCAATGTTAGAGTTTATGTATCTGAGAATTATACTACCAGTAATCCTGGGGTTCATAACATTTTTAGCACAAACCAATGGAAGCTATGGGGCAGGTCAGGATATCCGCTACTAGACATTAGGTTAAGTTTGAGTTGGGCGATTATGGTCGGTATAAAAGATAAGTTTAAAATTCAGACAACGACTCCAACGGGTGTAATTGTAAGTTTGTAACACCCCATGTCAAAGGACTAAAAATAGTCTTCTATTAATGCCATTGAAAATATTTGAGGGGTTTATAAGCTTTCATCCCATATTACTGCTTCCCTCATATGTCTCTTTCCTTAGGTGTGAACCCAAAACCAGCTACAAGGTGGGTGGAATTTGCCATAGCAGACATGAGACAATTTACATTACAATTAGCATACTGAGAGCCTTACTGTTAGGGTCCAACTAGTGTTTAAAAACTCATCCGAGTTAACTCAGTTGACTCAATGACTTGGTCCTCAACCTGGTCACAAAATGGGAAAACTAGGAATTGGCAAGGCTCACCCGGGTCATGAAATGACCAAGCTGAGCCATCAGAGCTTTGACACAAAAACATACTATGTACATGATAATAAATATTGGATGTGTGTGCATGCGTGTGTGTATGTCCATCTACACACACACACACACACACACACATATATACATACACATATGTTACCATACATATTATATATAAATATGTCAATGTTATAAACAAACTAAAAAGACTATTACACACATGTATATTTTATGTGAAAAAAAATTTGTCAAATCCAGGCCCAGTCAACAAGTTCATCCAGCGAGTCAAATTTTCTATGAGTCAAATCCCAAGACACTACGTTTCAAAACATTGGAGCAAAAAGAAAAGATGTAGATTCCTTAAGAAGGGTAGAATCTAACACTCCATGAATGTGGAAAGACTCAAAAATAATCGTATAAAAAATTTTCCGAAATCTTCAGGTGTTTACATACCTAGATGCCATACCATTATCCTTGTTCATATACTTTCTAGTGCAAATTAAAGCTACCAATGTAGTAGGTTGGGATCTGATAAACCATATACTGAGTCAGCTGTGGGTCCACTGGCATCCACATTCCACAACTGAGGGCATCCAAGACACATCCACACACACAGCATGCATGAGATAGATGTTTGCGCATTTATGTGTTCAAAATTCAAAAACCAACATGATTAGAAAAAAAAATAATGAACAGAAATTTAAGCCATGATGGTTAGGAAATGTTGAATAACTAAATTCAAACTGGGAATTTCTATTTACATAACGATATGAATTCTAAATGAAAGAAATAGAAAATAGGAACTGAAACATGGAGAACAAATACAGCATTAAGCAAAGAGAATGAAGTGGAGAACTAATGAACCAACACAGAAAAGCAAAAGGCATGCCATTACCTTTCGTTGAGTTAGCACTTAGCAAGATCACATTTTTAATATATCCCACAAACTAAGAATGTCTAAATAGAGTTTCTAAAGAAACTTGAGAGATTAAAATTCCAGAAATGCCTTATCATGAGAAGACCATGTGGAAGACAACCATCACATGAAACTTAAGTAGAAGTCATCTGTACTTACAATCTTATTGTGAAAATTTGGAAAGAGATCATATAACTTCAGGATCATAGTGGACATTTCTTGGTCTAACAAGTGATTATAGAGAGAAGGATAGAAGGTGTACTTAAAGCATATTCAAGCTGACCTCTTAATTTGCAGATTCTCTTTCACAGAGAGATATCGTTTCCAATAACCAGAAGTTGATTTATGTGAAGCTTTTTTGGGTCCACCAATAAATGCCCTAACAACAAATTCCTCACATCTTTCCCTGCCAAAAGATATCACTATCTCAGTTATACCTTAAAAACGAAAACCAGAAAAGAAGATAACAATAATTCAAGAAAACTTTTATTCTTTAAATTATGGACAGCATTGCTTTCAAAGGTGTTCTCCATGACAAAACTAAAAAAAAAAAAAAAAGAAACCACCGACTTCTCTAAGAGAGAAGGTAAAAGATTCAGCGACACAACATACTTTCCATTATAACCTGATAGCCAATTTAGGTAAGCAGCACCAATATAAACATTTACAAATGGCCTGTATAGCATGTCAGGCTTCCCCTCAATATCATATGCTCTGAAGCCCAAGTCCCTACAAGGAGTTGGCAGCGGGTCAGCAACATAAAAAGCGTAATTATCAATCAAACCAACCCTCTAAGAACAACGAAGTAGTTCAGTATATACTTAAAGATCCATTCTGCAGTAGCTGGTAGGATTCCCATAAGTCCAATACTGACATTCTTTGTTTTCCGATCATAGCTTTCTGCAAGAGGCTGCCTACTACTCCCTATTTCAGATATAGCACAGATCATATCCTGCGACATGGCTACCCAGTTAAATTGGCAGGAAAACAATCAAGCTCTGAATTTTACCAAAGACCAATGCGATCATACAATAGATATAAAAACAATAATCATGAATTATGATAAAAAAATGCCTGTTGTGCCTGTGCATGGTCTACATGCAGGCGTGCATTTGGCATCGATGTGGGCATGCATATACAAGATCATGCCCTATTTTCATCATTTTTTCTAGTTAGTGTTAATAGTAAACGATTAGTTCAACTCTGAGGTACTACAATCCTTTACAAATTTATCAATTAATGCTTCAAATAACAGACTCGAGAAATTAAACAAATAATTATGGTCGAGGGGCTTCGCAAGGCTACTTTCCAACACATCCTAAGATAACGTGACAAAAAAGCAGAAGAAGAAAGTCAACTTACTGTATCAACATGAGAACTAAAATGCCTACGAACAATAATACCGGCAACAGCCTGCAAGACCAAGGGACCCACGTTAAAACAAGATACGCTGCACAAACATAGCATCTGAAAACCCTGCAGCAATCAGCTGCGACCGTGAAAAACTTTGTTTCCTTTTTTCTTCGAGAACAAGGGAAATCGCCAAGTCATTTCGAATATATTGGACATACCCACTTAGAAATGCACGGGTACCATGTCCAGTTCCATTCCCTAAGCAAACCTTCTCGAGGCCCTCTAAGAAAATTTGTGCATTGCTTTGGACCCGTGGAGAAAAATGCATAATCAAACACTAAACCGTATACCTTCCTCCACTTGGAAGCATTAGGCCGACTGACCTAAGCCTCGCAGGATTACATTCAATTTCATCTGGAATTCATTCTACGTGTAATCTGCATAGTAATGTAACATCTGTCGACAAGAACGCATGATTTCTCACTCCTGTTACTGGTTTTCTAGAAAAATCGTCACGTCTAATGGGTGGCTACCAGAAACACGGAAGAAGCTAGGAAATGGGAAATTTGGTGGTTTACCTTCATCTCGGTCTGTGTGAGGTAAACTTGGCCGTCGGGGTCCCTGGAGAGGTGGACCTTGCGACCTTTGGTCTCCCCGACGCTAATCCACTCGTCACTGACGCGGGTATCCATCCACATTTCCTCCATGTCGTCAGCATCCACGCAATCGTCCCAGTATTTGAACGACATCCTCTCTCTCTCTAACCACGGAATGAATCCTGCTCACCCCTCAATAACACTCACCAACCCCCGAATAGCGCTCATCAATCAATACAAATCCTTCGTTTCCTCAAACCCTGAAATGAAGGATCAAAGGGAAGAAGACCAATGGATGGAACCAACAATCAAAAGCTGGCATGATTAAGATCAAGATGGCCAGGAATGGATGCAAACACAAAGACAGTCCCTGAGAGGAGGGAGTTGCGCATTTATTTTTGGGGGGCAATAATTTTTCAGTTGGCAAGCAACTTTTCCAGCGACACCCACAAGGCCTCAGCGTGAAGAAGACGCGCTCGAGCGCGCGCACAAGCAAGAGATGCCAATCTTAGTAAAAGAGAGAGAATGATAATCGTTCTTGCCATTCTTAGCTGGAAATTCACGACCATAATTACCGGCCATTTAAAGCAAAACCAAGATCTAGGTTCCTTCTTTATGGTAGCGAGCGCGTCTTCTACCATCGCGTTTTCTCTTTCCATTTCTTATTTATTTCTCTGTTTATTTATTTATTTAAGAGCATTCATCACATGATTATCACCTTATCTTCCGCAAACAAACGTGGTGGTTCTCAAAATGGGTGGCTTAAAGCTTTTAATGGGCAAGCGAGTAGAAGCGTTTCATCATACCTCCTGGAAGAGAAGAGAGTCGAAACTTACTTTCATCCAACCCTTTTTTTTTTCAGTCTTGTTTAGTGGTTCGAAATACTGACTCCGCTGTATTTCAATTCGAACGTCAAGTAGGCCTTTTTTTACAGCATAAAAGAATTGACGACTTTAAGATAAACCAGAAATGACATGTAAATTGCTTGATTTCAAACAAAGTAACCGATAATCAGATTGCAAGAAGTTTGGTAAGATCCGAAAAGCAATATTCTAATAGTTTGCACTCATACTTGGCATGAATATTCATGTCCAACCACAAGTTTCTTTAAAAAGATAAATTGTTAATTTAAATACTGTAACTGCCACAGCGGTTCACGTTTGGCAGCAGTATTGACGTTAACATTGTGTCTTGAGGCTTAAATATGCTGTAATAAAGTCTGTAATTGGTAACGGATCTACAATTCATTTCATGTTAAAAATAACAAAATTGTTATCAAAATAAAGCGACATGTGATCCTCTCTCACTCACGTACAAGCATTCACAAATATAATTTCCAGATCAATGCTGCAAAGAAGTGACATTCTGTGCCCCCGTGCCCCTCCCCCTTGGAGCTCAAAAAGCATGATTTTGGACTTTTTTACTGTTCACAAGAGTAATGCATTGGGCCGTAACAACTCCCACAAGTTTCATAACATAAACTCCCTTGAAATGGACCGCCTTACTGCTCCATGTGCTAGAGGATCAGTAAGCATAGATATAGTTGGGCTGTCCAAATCGATGAAACAGTTAAAAGGAACCATGGAGCAGTTGCTTTTCCTGCTTTTTGCATGATTTTGTGATTTGATGAGGTTGGTAAGAGGGGCTGTCAAGTTGATCATCTGATGAGATAAGTTTCTTTCTGATTAGTTGCTTTTTCCTGCGGATTGCATCATTTTTGAGTTCGGTTAGAGAGCATGATGAGACAGGTTTTCTTTTTGGTAACTAGAGAGCAGTTGCTTTTTCCTGCTTGCTGGATCATCTTGTGATCTGATGAGTTTGGTCAGGGGGGTTGTCGAACTATGTTAAGACAAATAAGTAGATCATATGATGAGATTAGCTTCTCTTTCATAACTGGAGAGTAGTTACTTTTCATGCTGTCTGCATCATCTTGTGATTAGGTGAGTTTGGTAAGTGGGGTTGTCAAACACAGTAAAGCCAAATAAGTAGTACATATGATGAGTTAAGTTCTTATTTATAACTTTCTTCACTCAATACATATACATGAAGAATTGAAATCAGTCAGTTACCTTTGTGGCCATACGGTTATTTTTTTAAATTTTGTATCGTCGATTAGTTGCTTGACTATGTCCTTTGCAATAGAATACATTTTGGGACAGTTTTTGGCTGCACAAAACAAAAGGAACCATTCAAGCCACTGAACTAGCTGATTGATTTCAATTTATAACATGTATATGTATATATTATTTGCAAAATTTTCTTAATTTGTAAATGAGATCTGGATAATTAATTGGGAGCCCATATAAAAATGGCATTTATGCGCCTAATTAATACTATAGAAGTTTAGTAATCATTTGTCAGATTTTTTTTGGAATATAAAACCCATCTTATATTTCTAAAAAGCATGTTTTTTGTATTGATTTTCTTGATTTTGGATGTAAAGAAGTAAAAGAACACATCTAGGTTACCGATTTTACATAAAAAGTGTAGAAATACGTGAATGGAATAAGAATAACCGGTCTTGACTCTTGTTTTGTCTTTTTTTTTTTTTTTTGGTTTCCAGCGACGGAAAGACGGAACGCCGCGTCGCGCCAAAACTCCTGCCATTAGCTTCCCGCCATTGACGAAGCTCAAGGTATGCGCTACCTTCTCTTTCTTCTTCCTCTTCTGTCATATGCTTTGTTCTTCAGCTTCCTGTACAGCCTGTCCTCCCCTCTTCATCTGCGACACCCAAAACGATATTGGGTTTGAGTTTCGCCGGAAAGTCAAATATTCTTATTTTGCCTATATCGCCTGCCATTTGGTTCATTCTTCTACTCCGCAACCAATCCACCGGCAGGTAGTGTTGTTTTTCTGCAACTTCTTCTTCCTCTGGTACATGCCATTGTTGGTAACTGAAGGGGAAAAGAGGGAGAGTTTTCTGGTGGGTGCCGCGTACATATTCGCGACGTCTACACAGTTCTCTTCAGCTCCTGGAGTTTCCGACTGTTTTCTCGTTGGTTTTTCTAGTCGACTATGTCGTAAATCATTATAGCTTTGCTGCATTTGTTCTTCTCTGTTTTTTCTGTTCCTTTTCAGATCGTTTGTTGCTATCCATTGGATTTCCTTCTCTGCAACTGATCTCTCTTAAATGGCCTCCATAGTTGTTTACGTGGGCAAATCCTCTGATCTCTTTTAGCTGCGGTGATTTACTGAGGTTGGGAAAGAAATGCTTGAGAAGCTCCAGGCAAAGCTTAAGCTTTCCTTAATCTTGATCATTCCTTTCAATGCGGAATCGACGTACAACAAATCAAGCCAGCTAGTTGATAGATTGACATTAATTTTCTTGAGGCAAATAAATGAAGGCCTGAAAGGATACCATCCTCCAAAAGCTTATCGTGTTTGCTCGCTCTCAAAAAGTATATTGGTTTCATGAATCTCTCATATTAAAATCTACATGGTTGTGTATTTTGCAGTTGCTTCTGACTTCACAAGTCTCCTATCTGCAAAGAAGCCTGAGAAGTGCAATATCATTTCTTCATAGAAGGAATGGTTGCTCACGTTGGCTACGATTGCAAGTGAGTCAAACTGAAGACAGACATCCCCAAGGATTAAATTTATATTGAAGTAGGTTTGCAACGGAAACATGTAGTAGTCTTGTTATTATCTTTTTCCTTGTTGGTAGCAGGCATTTGCATAAATCTTTTTCTTCGATTCATCGGTGAAATTTATCCAAGCAGAGTCGCAGACTTCTACATCATCTCCTGGTGCTTTGCTTGATGTGGAATGGTGGGATTCTCTTTGGCTGATAGTACAGAAATATTGCCTACGGTAATTCAAGTTTTGGTCATATCCTTGATTTTCCAGAGGTACTGACTTCTTTTTCAGTGCGTTCAGCTCGTGATGATCTCAGTGCAGAAAATGAGGAACAATGTGTGTGTGTATGGGAGTGGCGACTGCCCAATGCAACAGTGTGCGATGCACTTTTCGTTCAATATTATTTTAAACTTAGACCTGCATACCTACTCTTCTCCCCTCACTCCCTGGCTTTTAATGTACATAGATTGGATACACTTAATCACCAAACCGAGTTTTAATCCTCTGGATATGATAAAACAAACAGATTTAGATTTTGTGTTGTCATATAATCAGATTCGTACTTAGGTCTTATATCTGACTAGAATCTGATAAGGCCCTACGCGCTTATATACAAAGATTAGGTATTATGCTAATTGAGTGCAAAAACGATTTATAATAGGGTTCAAATGAGAGCCTCACTACACAGGATCCAATTAACTCAAATTCAGGAAAAAACTGAATTCTACCCACATCCGAACTCTTTACATCCTTATTTGTGATCCTGCTCTCTTTCTCCTAACAGTCGAACAAAAATCGAAGAATTTGGACCATTTTCTTATCATTTAAAAAAATCTTCTTCACATAAAATATTTATTAATTATTTCTATAGAAATAAAATAAAGAAACCCAGTTTGGGCGGACGTTGAAATATGATTTCTGTCAGCAAAAGAGATACAATGTGGAAACCTATAGTGACAATGCTGCATAAATTTATGACTAAAAGGTCTACGGTTGCAAATTAGGTGGATTTAGTAAGAGGTTTTTATCAATTTTTAGTTGTACCAAGAAAAAGGATTCCAATCTAAGGTGGGATGGAACATGTTTAGCAATCTAAGATTCCATCTATTTGCATTTACTCGTAATTGCAACAGTTAATATCAGGTAAACATGAAGATTAATTCTACTGTTCAAGTGCTCTATGTTCAAGTGAGAGCAGAAGCTCCCTTCGACTTTTACCAAACGGATTCGACTTCAAAATTTGAAAATGACGGAGTTGAACCAAGACTTCTTGCCAGAGTTGTACCAAGACTTTTACCAAACGGATACGACTTCAAAATTTGAAAATAACGGAGTTGGGGGCTGTGCACATGCTTATCCAGTTCAAGTGTCCGTTGAGATATAAGGATGTTCAGACTTCGTGCCAGCAGGTTCCTTCGACCTTCGTGAGCTAACATGTAATGAAGAAAGAGACAAAAGATTACTGTTTTGGCACCAGTGAACAGAACCCGTCAGAACTTGTGGACAAATCTCAAATTCCAAGGACGACCGTGAAACGGACCACGTCGGTGGAATGCCGGCTTCGAGGCACACCATGCCTTCTAAAGTTTATAAAAGAAAAGCCATCAACAAAGAGGGTCTGTGGATTAAGAGTTCTTAAAGCACCATCATCAGTAACTGAAAGGGACAGAAAAAATGATGGACGAAGCAGAAGCAGGAAAGTGAATTCTTTGAAGTATTTTTACATTAGCACAAAATGACGAGGTTCAGGAAAATGGTGTGAAGCGGATGCAGAGAAATAATAAGAATCGGATTCTCCGCAACGTGACAAGGTGTTTCATGCTGTCACTGCTACCGATAGATGACCTTTGTGTGCTGTCTGGCGTCTGCTCTGTGAAAAGAATTGACGATTATAACTTTTTCTTCTTCTGTTGATGAAAAAAATTATACTACATGGCTACTAACTGCAATTTCTTTTCAAATGTACAAATTCTTCATTCTTCAGCGAAAATTTCACCCTGAGTCAAGTACAAGTACAAGGTGAAATTTCAAGAGATGCGGCTTCGTGGAAGTTACCACGAGATCTGGACTCCGATTTCACCATGGGTAGTTCTTCGTCTCTGTTTTTACCACGAGGCACCACCAACATTGGAAATCGAGACCACCAACTTCAGCCAACTTCTAAGGCCCTTTACTCTCTGCTGCTGCTCACGTCCCACTTGCTTCTTGGTTTCTTCCCTCTTTTTGTCCCTCTCCCAACCTTTGCCTATAAATACGACTTCATTCGAGGCCTCCCCACACTTCAAAGTGAAGAGAAAATGGAGATGAAGAAGAGCGTCCTCCCAGTTCTGTTGCTCTTGCTGCTGTTGGTGGCCACACCTAGTGGGGCTCCTTCTCTTCATCACTCGCACTGGTGTTTCAGTCCAGTTTGCTAATCAACTCTTTTTTGATCGCTTTGTCCTAACAACTCGTGTTCTATGTGTGTTTGCAGATATGACGAACACTGCAGAAGCAAGAACGTGCGAGTCGCAGAGCCACCAGTTCAAGGGCCGCTGCTTTAGCGACCACAACTGCGGTATGGTGTGCAAGACCGAGGGCTTCTTCGGGGGCAAATGCAGAGGCTTTCGTGGGAGATGCTTCTGCACTAAACCGTGTTAGAGGAGATCTCCTGATGTGAAGCACACGTCTCCCTAGGACTAGTGGACTGCTTACTTCTTAAGTTCTGGAGAGTTTGGTTGATGTCTGATGTTGGTCGAGTCTTCCTGTCACCATCGTGGCCTTTCTTGTTGCGTTTTCATCTTGTGCTTCTCATTTTGAATAACAGATCTCTTGGTGTCTATCTATAATATGAGCGTCTTATTTCATTTCAAGAAGTTGTTTTATCCAAGTGAGATTGACCAATTTAAGAGAGAGAGAGAGCACATTACCCTTTCTTAAGAAAGCTGTCATATGCACGAAACATATCCTTATCCTTGGTGAGCAACATTTTCTACAAAGTTCTCCAAGCATAATGCAACTATAGTATGCGAAGATACGCTTCAAAGAGCTTGAGTCAACTATTTCTCTCCCATTCTCATTCACTCACCACAACAGCAAAAGCAGCAGAAGACAAAAAAAAAAAAAAAAATCTAATTCACCATTCGCCACAGCAGCAAAAAGAACCAGAAGACAAAGAACTCTAATCACTGATCCCCATCATCCGAATAAGGAGCATGTATGTCTTCCATTACGTCCAGAATGGAGCTCGATTCTGCCGGCAAGCTTAAGCCTGTTCTATTTCTGTCTACAGGTTCAGCCCCTTGATAGGGGTGAGACGCAATGCCTCGCAGCCGGCTTATGGCCCTCATTACCCCTAGATCACGAAGCTTTTTCTTAGACAAGTCCTGTAGGATGTTGTCACCTAGCCCTATCGTATTTTCAATCTCGCATTCATCAAGGTCGCTGATCGACAGAGCAAAAATACAGATTTTCCAACGTATGGACATGAAACTACACCGGTTGAACTTGACTTGTCTCGCATTCGATATGTCAAGGGACTTAAGGCCCCCCCGGCACCGCTCCAGAACCAGCTGCAATGCTTCATGGCAAAAGCTACAGTAAGAGAGATCAAGGTGTCGAAGATTCGGAAGATGATTGACAATGGCAGAAGCTATATCCACGGTAACGTTCCCCAGAACTTTCAATCTAGTGAAGTCCTTGCAAACAGCATTGATCTGCTTCAACAGCTCGCTGGAAATGGCTCCATCATCAACTTCCATGCTCCGTAGCTTGGTACATTTGCTGATTGCCAGGCTGAATTCTTCAGCATACAGAACTTTGGGACAGAGCAAGGAGAGGTGCTCGATGTTCGGACAACTACAGAAAAAGAAGAAACGCAAACCAGTGGCTATAATAGCATGTAACTAGAGGGAAACTTCAGTGATTGAGTTCCCCAATGAAGAAAAGCAAAACATGGTAAACTGTAAAGGCGTCAGGTTTACCTGTTGGCGAGGCACAGCAGGTCGCTAGACTGCCATTCCATTTCCGGAAATTTGATGGACACCATTGATTGCCTGCTCTGAGAAATTGCGAAGGCGAGCGCCTGGTGGAAGGGGGCGGAGCCTTGGTGGACGGAGCAGATCCTAGGAGAGATGCGGTACCAGTACTGAAGGAAGTCCAAGTGTTGCCAGCAGGAAGGGTCCTTTGAGGCCTCGCGCCAATGCTTGCACACGGCCGGCACTCCGATCACGAGGTCGTCGAACCTTACCCTCTTGAAAACGTTCACTAGGATATCGATCGGAAGATCTTCCCACCCTTTTCTCATCTGCAACCGCCATTTTCAGAAGAGTGAGTAGAGACAAGTAAAACGTTCTTTTGCACCAAGCCCACTGTTTGTCAGCGACCTTCCGATGATGTAGAACTCAAGTTGGCAGTGGGCACCAAGCCTACTGTTTATATTTTCTTTCTAGAAGCAACCATTTCTTACAGCCGGTTTGGATGGAGGGAGAGGAAGGAAAAGGAACGAAAAGAAATGTCTTTTGAATGATTAATTAATATGGAGAGAAGAGAAGGGAAAACTAATAACCGGGATGCAAGAGAAATGAAAGAAAAGAGATGAGTAATAAAATAAGTTTTTAATATAATTCCAATCCCAAATGGAGAGATGGAAAGGGAAAGGAATGGATGATGGTTCCATTTCATTTCTTCTTTTCCTCCCTATTTTCTTGTCTTTCCTGTCTCTTTCATCCATTCCTTTTCCTCTCTTTCCTTTCATCCAAACATAGCATAGCATAGCGTTAGTGTGAGCAATTTGAATGTGAAAAGAACATTCCAAGACCAAATCATAGTAACATTTTGATGGTTTCTTTTGATCAATAATGAATCATTGGCAGTACATCTTTTAAAACTCTTGTTTGTCAAAGTCCTCACTTTAGTTTTGCATTACACGCACCAGAGGATTGCTTTAGTCCATGTATGATTTTTTCAAACTTGCACTTGCAGACGACAAGTATCTTTGTTGCGACAAGGAGGTAAACGTTTCATACTGATTCATCTGTTGGTGTTATGCGTATTTGTTGTTGCTGCTGTGATTCGACAGTTCAGAGCTTAGCGCAACGAGAAAAAAAGGGAGAAGCTCTGGTACCATCTTAAATCAGAAACAAGGAACAAAAAACGTACAATGGAAACGAGAGAAGAGGAAAATGAACAAGAGAGCACAACAATTACCTTGGCTCGGTCCCCAAGAACCTTAGTTCACGGCGGCAAAGATTAGATTCTAGTTCATGTTTTCAGCAATATATCAGCAGCCAGGTTTATAGGCTTCGTTCCAGCAACTACCCAAAATGAGAGAAACAACCTTCCTTGTTGATAAAGCAAATTAAAGGTACCAGTTATCCAAAAAGAGCAAGATAAACTATGAGAATGAATCCCTAAAATTTCGGCTGCTAATGTGAATCTTCCACATCGAGATTGATCTTTGCTCACCCAAAAACCGTATGGCTAGTATACACTCGACAGAATGGGAGGGAAATAAATTCTACGGGAGGTGCTCCGCCAACTTGTGCTGATGGGAGGGTTCAGGGGGAAAGTAACACGGGCGGTCGCCTCGGATTAGGGGCTCAAGGGACGCCATAACACAAAGGAGGTAAGGGAAACGACGACATGTGAGTATCGAGAAATGCCAGCACGGAGAGAAATTGGAATGAGAAGGACTATGGCTGCGAGCTGCGTTCAAGGACAGTGGTCATGATCACAAAGGCGACTCAAAAAAAGGGGTGACGGCAGACGAGACAAGCATGGTGGTGCAGCATCCAAGGGCTGCCGGCGAAATCGAGTCTCCGTGGCTTCAATGTGGCCATGGCTTGCCGGCGCTGATGGCATTCCATTTCCTCTCATTGCCGGGAAGAAGGAACCGTTGATTGCCGGGAAGAAGGAAGGGTTGATTGTCTATAAGAAAGTCTCATTTTTCTACTTTAACAAAATCTGGGTTTTTCAACGCAATGCAACTGGCATGCGAAGGACCAAAGCTAAGAGTCACCAATGGAAGAAAAAGTTGTTTAGGCAAACCATTTTTGTCCGGCCTGGGCATTCCCATTTGCTGGTCATCGGAACTGCGAAAAACACGAGAAAACGAAGAATTTATTCTTGAACCGATCACAGATTTCCGTCATCGGAATAGGGAGCATATATGTCTTTATGTCAAAAAAATGGTGCTTGATTCTTCCGCCAAGCTCCACTTTATTCCGTTTGATCCG
This sequence comes from Nymphaea colorata, assembly GCF_008831285.2. Classification (NCBI taxonomy): domain Eukaryota; kingdom Viridiplantae; phylum Streptophyta; class Magnoliopsida; order Nymphaeales; family Nymphaeaceae; genus Nymphaea; species Nymphaea colorata. The sequence continues at coordinate 26,139,797 of NC_045138.2, forward strand.
TCCAAACGCACAGCCCCTTGATGGGATGAGATGCAAGGTCCGGCAGCCGGCTCATGGCCGTCATTCATCACCCCTGGATCTCGACGCTTCTTCCCAGACAAGTCCTTTTGCATACTGCAACCAGCGTACAATATGAGACCGAGAATCTCCGTCGCACAGTCAGGCGAGGTGCTGATCCACAGAGCAATATTACAGATTTTAGCATGTATGGTCATGAGAGTATACGAGTCGAGCTTGGCTGGTCTCGTGTTCGTTATGTCGAGAGACTTGGGAAGAGAACCCGGCACCGCTTCTGAACCAGCTGCAATGCTTCGGGACAAAAACCGCAGTACGAGAGATCAACTAAATGTGTCCTCAAAATATGTTGCCTATCACATCACCATGTATGCTATTTTGGATTACAACTTTCTACATCCAACTTGAATACAGTCAATTAACCAACATTCTCCCAAGTTCCTGCCAACCACCTGCAGATTAGCAGAGAGATGACAACTCCTTAAACTCAGTGCTGCTATGGAAGGATCTTATGAATGTCCATGAAAGATACATCATAGATCGAACTGCGATGATGAAGTTCTTTCTAAGTGTATTTTCAACTTGTCAAAGACCTGATAACACCTGAGGGTTTTCAATTCAAAGTAGGGACTGGTTCTCAATCAGTCATGAATGCCTGTTTCTTGTCTTCTTTGTTGACAGCATTAGACAACCTTGGATCGATTCATTTACTCTGTTTTGAGTTGTTCCTTTGGAACCACTGTGAGCAGCAGGGGTGGAACCAGGTTTTCTTCCTTAGGAGGGCCAAAGGGACATGCAACACACTAAATATAGTTTTTTTTTAAAAAAAAATTTTGACGAGCCAATACCTAGTTTTCAAAATATTCTATACGGGTAACGGGCCAAATTCACACTTTTAAAAAATTTAGTATGTAAATTTTAATTTTTTTTTAGAAGGTGAGGAGTACTAATTTTTCACAACTCATTCTCAATCTTAAATACAAGACTAAATTTTGCAAGGAAAGCAAGGAAAAGAAAAGAGAGATTAATATTGAGGAGAAAGAAAAAGGAAAGGAAGGAAAAGAGCAGCCTTTCCGTTTTTAGTATCCAAAATAGATTCTATCATTTTCCTTTCTTTCTCTCCATCCTAATGGGGCAGATTGGGCAGCTGCTTCACTTCCAACTTAGTTTAAATAATAAACTTAAATGGGCAATGATCATTGTATGAGATTGAAGGAATTTTGAGGAGATTTTCAATCTCTCTTGGAAGACTTTCGAAGATTTACATGTGACACAAAAACATAGGAAAATGGTATAAATTAAGTTGATAAAACCCGTTTTTTTCGAAAAGGACCCGACAAAAATGATAAAAACAATGAAAACGGAAAAATGTTTCTAAATGGAAATCGAAGGGCAAGAACTGCAACTGATTCCACTAGCAACAGAAACCAAAGCGATGCATGTCGATTCAAAAGTGATTACATCGAGTTTTCTTGGTGAAATATGCTTTGAATCGCAAATATTTTGTCAACATATACATTCCAACTTTGAATCGACATGCACCTTCGTGGTTCAGTTGCAATTCATGCCTTTTGACTTCAGCTCCTCTTTACTTTCATCTCAACATTTTAGAAACATTTTTCCAAAGGCCTAAGTTGCAACGGAAAAATGTTGCTACCTCTTCTCTTTGTGGGCAACTGAATACATCTTGTACTCAGTGAATTATTATCTCTATAACCTTCTGCAAAGTGTTTGGGGACATGGAAAGTGCTCCCTAGGACAATTACATTCATAGTTTGTTCAAGTTTCCTCCTATCAAATTGGCAATTTCTCTTGCTCTTGATTAATATTGGGCACCTTGCCAGGGGCCGTCGGGCTTTCGGGCCCGCAGCCCGGTTCAGGCCAGGCTCAGGCTGCAAAAAATGGCATTGGGCCGGTCCTGACCTGGACCTGACACGAAATCGGAGCAGGCTTGGACCCGGACTCAAAACATTTTTCTAAAGGCCTAAGTTGACCTGGCCTGACATTCATTCTTAGGTTTTTATATTCAAAAGGATACTATGTATATAACAGCACAAATATTTGAAAATGTTAATAGGTAATTTTAAAAACATTGAAAGGCTGGTGAGGGCAACTGCCCACACGGCCACACTACCTCTGGTTATAGTGCTAACCCAAAAGGACAAAGAGCATGGTAGGTATATTCTGGGTTAAATGATCCACATACAAAAGTTCTTCTTTGTTATATCAGTTTACCCTAGGTCCCGAATACTAAGGAAAAAGAAAGGAAGCTGTCGTTGAGTGCTGGAGGTTTTTTTTCCCTCTCATGTCCATTTCATCTCATCTCTCATGTTTCTTCTCAAATCTGGCATTTTTCTAAAGGACAAAAAGCATGGTGGATATGAGAATTCTTTTTTGAGATGTGCTCGCAAGGATGAGGAATGCCAGTGAGACTTCTGCTCACCAACCATAGACATATCTCTTGTGTTAGCAAGAGAAGCAACGAAGGTAGTTATCTATACAGGCCTATGTGCATGAAACGAGGGACGGAGCCCGAAATTTTTTACGAAAGGGAGAGGGGGACGAATTAAAGTTTCTAAATTTTGACTAAAACTGAAATATTATTTTTCAAAAATTTTATATAGAACAAGTGAAATGGGCCAGGGCCCAGGGCCTATGCGTGCCTACCTTGGCTCTGCCCCTGCATGTAACCTTTCCTTCCTTAAAGAGTAGGTTAGGGCCATCCTCAAAGTGGGCTGTGCATGGTGCACCCTAGTGAACGTAATCTTTCCGACTTGTTACATAAACACATGTTTATGTTTGGTGGCTTCTTTTTTAAATGGTTGCGTCACGCAAGTGAGTTGGCCCCCTTTAAAAACTATACTACCTACCACCTACTATATTATTAATTAATGTACCAATTCAAATTAAGTAAGTTCGTGCAAAATTAAATATGCGTCTTGATACACGGTTTTAAGTGGCGAGGAGCGTCAGTAAATGTCGGGAAAGATATTTTACACAAGCACATTAGTTGAAGATGGTCGCCGTTAAAAACTATAGAACGTCACTCCAATTCGTCCAAGGAGCGTCAGTAAATATGCGCTCTGTTTAATGGACGTAAACAGCTGGTACATGTGCCTTGGAAAAAAGAAATCAGATTTGAGGTTTCATGAAATAAGTCAAACTTTGTGGAGTCATGAAGAAAAAAGGGAAACGGTAAAGGGGAGGGCGCATTGTGTGGGAGTACTTTCTTAAAATAAGAAGTGAGAAAAAAGAAGAGAAAGAAAGGCCTTGGCTTTCTTCTTACAGTAAAGATTCCATCATTGAAAGGTATTCTTCTTTGGGTTCTCTTTTCTTTTGTTGATGTTCTCCTTAAGGTCTTTCCCAATTTGGGTTTTGAATGATATATTATATTGCCTCTTTATAACCTCCATCTGATTGATTACCAGTGGAATTATGCTCCTCTTTTGCCTCAGATGCAAGGCACATTGCCCAACCACGTATATATCGTGTTGGTGTATTGCTTTTGTTTCTTATAGTTAATTTTTCTTATTGTTTGATAATTTTTGTAGTGGATTATTTCGATCGAACAACATATTTTTTGCTTTAACAACTACTATATTGCAGTTTTTTCCCTATAAGTGTCCCTTTGATTTTGTTTTTAAAGAAAAAAGTATTTCCCCTAACTGAGCCGGATTTGAAACATGGCTAACCAAAAGATATTTTTTAAATGTTTACCTAAGCAAAACCACCAACTGTGTTGAACCCTCAAAACCATACCTTTATGTCGTCTGTCTCTAAGGTTCTAGCTTGCATTCGAACCTTGTAAACCTACAACATACCATGGTCATACTTGCCACCCTTTTTGCAGCCTACAAAAAATAAAGTACAAGAACTTAACAATGGGCACCGGGTTCCAACCTCAAACTCTTGAGACCAATCTAAAAGATATTTACAAAAAGTCAATTATAAATTTTCTGTATCAGGGCTAATTTAGCCAAATATCATTTAAAGAAAGTCGATTTTGACTTTCCAAATCGAACTGAAACACCAGCACCAGCGCTGACATGGGTGTAGCAGGTGTTTAAATCCACCCGTGTGCCAGGCTTGTGTATGCATGTGAAAATGTGAACATATGTGTGTATGAGAGAGAGAGAATGCACAATGGAATGCAAAAAACCACTTACAAACAAGGAGGAAATACATTACAGATAAGCATGCAGTGGCATTTTTGCCATGGCTTATTCTTTGGTCATCTCCAGTATCGTCGTGAGCCTAGGTTTCTTGTATCTTCTCAAGAGTAAAGACGAACAAACAACACTTACAGAAGAAAATGCCATACAGGCCCCAGCCACCCATGGTGGCAGCCTCAATTTAATGACTGGGAAAAAGGCTCCAGCTGCGAGGGGAATGGCAAGAATGTTATACCCCATTGCAAATATGTAATTCCAACGGATCCGCGCAAAAGTTTTCCTCGATAGATCGATGGCTGTGATTACATCTTCAAGGTTACTCCTCATCAACACATAATCTGCTGCTTCAATGGCGATATCAGTCCCTGCCCCAATCGCCATTCCAACATCAGCCGCTGCAAGGGCAGGTGAATCGTTGATGCCATCTCCAACCATGGCGACGACCTTCCCATCCTTTTGAAGAGAACGAATGGTTTCAGCCTTTCCAGATGGCATTACCTCCGCTTCGACACGTGTAATACCAACCTGAATTCACAAAAGAAGGCCAAATAATAAGCAAGTTTCAGAGTTTTTCCTTCTTCACGAGGGTAGACATAGAACCAATGAAGACCAAGGTGGGTAAAGAAATTGCGTGCAGGAAGACGTGGCTTTCCTGGAGTTCAATATATTTTAAAACAGTTCAATTAGTTAGAAACTGTGAATTAAACCGTGCTCGAAGTTAACGCTCTATAGTATGTTCGAGTCTAAGTTATACGAATGAAGACCACCAAAAACGGTGACAGCAAAAACAAGACAGAACGGCAATCAAATCCCTCTGTATCTAAAAGTAGGCATCCAAGGAAGATTTGCACCTCTTTTGCTATAGAACGGGCTGTCCTTAAGTTGTCCCCTGTTACCATAACAGGCAGAATTCCCATTTTCTTTAGACCTTCAATCACCACTGCAGCTTCTCTTTTAAGAGGATCAGACACTATCAAAATACCAATAAAGGCACCATCATATGCAACTAGTATACCAGTTTTGGCATACTCTTCCATTTCTGCCAAGTATGTCTCAGCCTGTAATGGTATTGACACTCCACCCTCTAACAGCAATTTGCGGTTACCAACCTATTCAAAATTAACAGCTGCAATCAGCACACGGTAACAAATAATTTATAAGGGCCTTAACGCCATTTAATATTCTCATGCTCTAAACCATTAGCTTACCAGAACTAGTTTTCCATTGATCAAGCATTGTACACCTTTCCCTGGCAAAGCTAAAAACTCTGTCACATTATGAAGCCAAAAGGAATATTTTGAGTCCTTGGAATGCATGCCAGAACCTTTGGTCACAAGTGGTTCGCCAAGAAAATGGTAGTGGTGCGCATACTCTATAGTGGCTCTTGCCAATGGATGCTCACTGCTTGCCTAGAGCAAAGACATGACATAAGTTACTATGTCCAAGCTACCTTCAAGTATTAAAAATTTCTCTAGGTACAACTTAGACCAAAATGGCATCAAGGAGACAGCATAGATTACCTCTGCTGAAGCAACTAATTTCAGAAAGTCACCCAATTCCATCTCTTTAAAGACCTTCACTGATGTAACTGCAGGCCTGCCCTGTGTAAGTGTGCCAGTCTTGTCAAACACAACATATTGAACTTTTTGGGCCCTTTCAAGGGCATCTCCGCCTTTTATAAGAACTCCGTGATTAGCCCCAACCCCAGTAGCAACCATGACTGCAGTTGGTGTTGCCAATCCAAGTGCACAGGGGCAAGCAATCACCACAACAGATATTGCAAACATAAGAGCAAATACGAAGGGGCTGCTATTTTTAGGTAACCAAGTGGCTGGGTATGCATTGAAGGTGCCACAGAGGTACCTAAATCGAAAGAAGAATATCTGAGAAACAGCACTATATGAATTCTGGAGACTGCAGTGAAGCACAACTTTGATGCACATGAAGAAGACACTTACCAGGCAAAAAACGTCAATAACGACAGGGAAACAACAGTTGGAACAAATATGCTAGCAACCTGTAATGTTTAAAGCATCAGTTCATCTCAAACATGGTAGATATGACCACCATTAGCAGATCTGACTGATCAAGCACTATCTAATAATTTGATGCACAAAAAAGGAATGAAGAAACTGTGGACAAAATTTCCAACTATGGGAGTTGACATGTTTCCCTTGTACGAAATGAATCTTGTCTACTTATCAAAAGCTATGGAGGAAATTTGTCAACAGCTTCTGAATTCAGAAGTCTCAAGGACACCCAAGAAAATCAGACAAGTATCAAGACACTACAAAGAACTACAACAAAGTAACTATCCTTAACGTTAGAAACATTACAAATGAATCGTGAACACCATAGACTTACATAGTCTGCAAATTTCTGAATAGGTGCCTTTGACAGTTGGGCCGTCTCCACCAAAGATATTATCTTATTCAAAACAGTATCGGAACCCACTTTGGTGGCTTTAATGTGAAGTGCCCCATGTAGATTAATGGTACCTCCTATTACTGAAGAATTAACCTCTTTCAGAACAGGTTCAGATTCACCAGTAACCATACTCTCATTCACATAACTGGAGCCCCACAAGACTACACCATCAGCAGGAACTTTTGAACCAGGAAGAACTTTTAATACATCACCAGGCTGAATTAGCAAAGAATCAATCTCACGTTCACCAGTGCATTTTCCATCTGAAATTGAATTAAATCATGAGCAACACTCCAAATAATTACCATGTTTCTTAGGTGGGCACAGAAAAAAAAAAAAGTGTCATACATGTAAAAGGAGCTAGAACAGCCTTGCAAAACCATAAGCTTAACCAGAGTGTTCAAAAGCAATGAGTTGCAAGCTGGAGACGTACCTTCTGATATTTCAAAGCGTCATGCAAATGCACTGAAAGCAGTAAAATGAACAAAACATTTATAGAAAAGCTTACCAGAATCCATAATAAGCAGCAATGCAGTTGCTGGGGCAAGTTCCACAAGCTTCTTGATGGCCTCTGACGTCTTACCTTTTGCAACAACTTCCAGGTACTTTCCCCACAGCACAAATGTTATCAGCATGGCACTTGTCTCAAAGTATGTTGGAGACCAGAATCCAGTGACTGCGCCATAAAGTAATGCGTATGCCGAGTAGAAATAAGAAGCTGAAGTACCAAGTGCAACTAACACATCCATGTTGGCCGTCCCACGACGTAAAGCTCTATAAGCAGCCTCATAAAAGCGTCTGCCGGTGATAAATTGAACAGGGGTAACCAATGCCCATTTCAACCAATCACTCATCAGAAAAGGGCCACAGCGTACAAGTAGTAACGAATATACAAGAGGTATGAGGGGGCATACAACCCCAATAAGAAAAACTGGGACCTGTTAAGAATCAACAGAGGAATCAAGAATTTCACCTACCTTGGAAATGAAAAGATGAAAAGTAAACCGTATGCACGGAAATAATAAAGGAAAAACCACGAATGCCAGCATATCACTCGATAACCTCAACAAAGCATGAAAGTTTGATACTCACACTGAGATACAAGCTGGAAAGAAAGAGCCGAAACAATTTTTTGGATTCTTCTACATCACCGGAGATGAATTTTGAGTATGGATTTCGCAGAAGTACACTGAATTTTCCATTGCTTCCTTTCTGGATGAAATCGACTATGGATCTCAAGCCAGTGACCTGAGGATCAAATACAATTTCTAACTCTGAGATGGCTTTGTTGAAGTCAAATTGCCTCACTCCTTTCAAATCCCCAAGTAAACCTCCTAAGAGCTGTACATCCTTTTCACTATATACCCCAACTATTCCCAAAAAAATTCTGTCTTGTTCGCCGCTCTGAAGAAAAGAACCATCAAAGCCAGCATCTTCAATCGCCTGTACAATTTGGTCCTTGCTAATGACATTAGGATCATATTCAACTTCCCCTGATGATGTGGCTAAAGCGACAACCGCATGCCTAACACCTGGTAGCTTCCTTAGTATGCCCTCAACAGAATTTACGCAGGCTGCACAAGTCATTCCTCCAATTCTGAACTGACCAATCAAGGAACCCTGCTGCTTTGGTCGTGCAGCTGGAGCCTCCATCAAAATTTCTGCATCAAATCCTGCGTCTTCAATGGCGACCTTGATATCTTCCTCCTGCATCAGATATACAGATTGTTCAGAGGAACCAAAAGGAAGTTATATAGATAAACGAAATTTACGACATTATACTGCGTTGGCAGCAGCACTGCGATTTGCCTACAGGCCTCACTCTTCGTCCGGTTTGCCCAATACCCAACAGCTCCTTCTCCTTCAAGGGAGATAGGAAACGATCATTTTACATCGACCTCAAACAAGAGGACGACTATAATTCATGGATAAGAAACCCCTTACTTCGTGACATTGGTACACAATAATCCAGGACGACAGCCATTCCGCGAGCTTAGTAAAGGCAAATATAGACCAGGAGGATGATCTCAACATCACAATACGAGGCAACTTTTAATCCCATAAAGGCATTGCTCGACATTCAACCATTTTCTCAGCCACCTTTTTACCCATCGAGCTTGGATTGAAAGAGTGCTATTCTCACTCGCTGAATTCCCATATCTCTAGCTACCCCGTTCTCAGAGACCTTATCCAATTGTTATGGGCCATCTTAATTCAAGCACAATCACCCAAAAACCCCCATCAAACAATCCAATAAACCCAAGAACACCGCAACCCATCTCATCCAAGAACCCTCTCACTCGAACAAAAAAGGAACAAATGTAGACAGCTTAGGCAAAGAAGAAGGACAAGAAGAAGAGAAGGAGGAAGGAAAGAGGGACAGAAGGCGTGCCTTGAGGAGGGAGGGATCGAACAGCACGTCAGCTTTGTTCTGAAGGAGAGCGACGGAGGCACGGAGGACGCCGGGGAGGCCAGACAGCGCCTTCTCCACCGAATTGGAGCAGGCAGCGCAGGTCATTCCTGTGACCTTCACCTGCACCTTCCTGGCGCTGCTTCTTCCCTCCTCCTCCTCCTCCTCCCCACCAGACGAAGAAGAAGAAGAAGCAGGACAATCTCTTCGTCCTCCCTCCAAATCAAGCAGACGCACCTCCTCCAGCTCGTCCCAATCTTCGCCATGCCTCCCCGAAGGCAAGCTCGCCAGCTGCACGCGCTTCATTCCTCCTCCTTGCTTGTCGATTCCTTCTTCTCTCTCACCCCTGCCTCCCTCTTTATTCTAAGCCTTGGCTTCGTTCCCGCAAGGGAGGAAGCAGATGATAGAGAAGAGCGCAGAGCAACGGAACCAACCAACAGACAGAGGAAGAAGAGAGGTTGCGTCTTGCGTGCGTGGCCTGCCTCCTCTTCCTCCCCCACCCAACTCTCATTATTTCTTTTTCGTCCTTGTGTTTGGTGGGACCGATGGTCTCACCAAAATTTACAGTGAGCTTTTCTGCTTCCCTTTTTCTTTTCCCCTTTGTCCTTCTTGGTTGTTTTGACCTTCATGTTCTTCTTTCTTTCAAGCGCATGTTGGTCTACCCTTTTCCTTTTTAACAACTTTTTTTATAAAACAATTAAGCTTACTAATAATATCATGAAATGATGTTGTTAATTTTTTCCTATTTTACAGCCATGTCTATGCAAACATGGATCAGATGTTGAATTCCTGGTCGTTAACGTGTTTGATATGATACGATTCCAAGCAGGCAGTCTTTTGATTTTGAACGGCAGATGCGTTTGAAGTTTCTGACTTTGTTCATATCAAGGGAACGGTGGTTGCAATCTTCATCCTGTGGAAATTGCTGCACGTTTGAATGCTGCAAAGATTTCTCAAAGATGAAAAGCGTGGCAGCGTAAGCTCCTTAAATAAATTCTTGTCACAAGTAAATCCGTTCACGCATATGCAGTCCATGCATTTCTCTTTAACAAGTCTTTACCGTGGAAAATCTGTTCTTGCATTCAAACACGCCCCTTTTTAACTTAACATCACAAAAATAATTTTTGTTATTGTTTCATGAATCTATTTATACTTTATATTGATGAGGCGTTGCCCTCAATTATTTTGGTCTCAACAAAGAGACAAATAGTCACTACGAAAGCAAACACGACTCCCTTCTTTCGACATTTTATTAATCGATGAGCCAATTTTAGCATTGAATTGACAACAATTACCGAAGAAGAGGGCTTTACAGTAAAACGGCGGCTTTCGTTCGTCTTAATCAATATATTTTATCATTTAAGGAAGTTAGACAGACTTCCCACCTCTTTTGAAGGAGACTTTGTGGGAAAGCGAAGAAAAGAGAAGGCGACCGATCGAGCCCATTTATGTTGGGGGTGCAACTTGGCTGAGGTCTCCCGCCGGAGCGACGGCGATGTCCTGCGACCCACTAGATCCCGACCGTCTATACTCCGAGATCTACGGCTGCCCGCGTTAACGGGGACGGTGAGGGCCGGACAGCCGCGTTCCCCGCCGTCCCGGTCACGGCGGGAGTTGGAGTGGGACGACTGACGAGTCCACCCTCACCGATCATCGATAATGACAGTCGAGCCCCTTTGTGCTCGTACTGCAGTACCGATGTACTGCATGGGGCGAGGGCAGAAGAGTCATTTCCTAGTCGGACGAGTTCCGATGACCTAATCGTCTTTCTCACTTTTCGTTTTTTAACTTAAAAGAAGGAATTTTCACTTTTCAGAGGCGGAAGAGCAGGCGTCAACGTTGAGGTCCGCAGCTGCTCGTGAGTGAATTAAAAAGATTTGGTCAGTTTTGATCGGCGAAGTACGATTGTGGAATTTTCTCTTTTTCTTTTTTCTTTCAGAATTTATTACTTGCGAGACAAGTTACAATAAATTTTTCTTTTGCAGGCCGTTGTCTTCTTCAAAATTTAATTTTCAAAAAAAAAAACATCCTCTCAGAAATGACCTTTTGCCTTAATTTTAAATGGGTGGTCTTGAGCTCTAAAATTTATTTTTACTGCCAACTTATCGTCCAGGGGTCTCAACTGCAGCCACGAACATCATGGTATATAAACTTTTATAACACATGTTCATCCAAATTTGACAATCTTTTATCAAAGAAGTTTATATATTCAGCCATAAGAGGCAAAGCCTAAAAACCCGCCCAGCATGGACTTTCACACCCTCTTTTAGGTGAATACAGGAGTCGGCCTCATTTTTTATCTACGATATGAGTTACTGAGTTCAACTCGTTAAAACTTTTTTAATGAATGAGTTCAAGTCGAGTCATTTGCTTAAGGAGTCGAACTCGAGTTCATGAGTCGACTCGTTCAAGTAATCAAGTTGAGTTCGAGCTCAACACGTAACTGCCCAGTCGAGCTCGAGCCTTAATCGAATTTGTCGACCATTAATCAAGTCAATATATTCAAACGAGTTTACGAGTTTTGTCGAACTCGAACTCAACACTGAATGTCAATTCTATTGAAACGAGTTTATCAAGCCTTAATCGAGTCGAGCTCGAGATGCTTCCGTCGAGCTATTCTTAAACTCGAGCCGAGTCAAGGTCGAGGTTTCATTAGTTGAACCAAGCTTGAACTGATTGACCTCAGGCTCGACTCGGCTCGTGTTCACCCCTAATCAAAGGTATAAATAGGAGTGAACATCAGGTCAGTACATGACATATACTTGGTACTGCCCCAACACGGGCCTGACCATGGGTACATAAACTCACTCCAAAATTAGGCACCTAGCCAGGCTGAACCTCGGGCCTAGGTTTCAAACAGTCAGGTTAAGACTAGCTTACGATTGCATGCGACAAGTCGGCCCCAGAGAGACTTTTTGTCTATACACATGAAAGTTGACCTCTTTTTTTCCAGTCAAACCCTGATTTGTGGTTTAATTTAATAAACCAATTAAATAATTTAATAAACCAATTAAAATGAGTAATATTGGATGAATGGGTGGGAAGGATTTGACTCATGCACCCTTCCCTCAACCACCACCCTCAAATTCCCCACAAAATTTACCTAACCCTTACGTCAACACCTTCAAACGGTCCACTCTTGATCCTTTACTTCAAATTGGTGGCTAAGTCCTCCTTCTGTGTTCAAACGACTGTTTAGGGCTGACGTGGCAAAAGACTCATAATAAAATACATGGTTCATTTAATAAAAAAATAGTGTTTTAAGATTAGAGATGTCAATATATTCGATTTGAATCGAATATCTAATTGATCTGATTCAAAAAAATCAGATATGAAAAAAAAAAAATATCTATTAAGAAATCAGATCAGATTTATTAATAAATACCATTTGATCGGATTTGGATTTGAATGCGGATATACATAAATATTTGATTGGATTCAGATCGGATTCATGTTTAGACAAATATCTTGTATCTAATGCTACTGAATTTTGAAAAACGTCTAAATAAAAATCAGATTCAGATTGTAAAGTTGGATTTCGGATATGACTTTTTTTTATTCAATTCGAATTTGAATATGAATATGTGAATATTCGAAAAAACAGATATGATTAAAGATATATCTGATCTGAACCTGATCCGTTGAACATCCTTAAGATCAGAGGGGAAGGATCCGATCTTAACATCCTTATAATTCCGAAACAATGGATTTAAGATCAGACCATCCCCCTGTATTTTTTCAATACAAAAAAAATAAAATAAAGATTTAAGTGTGTTCGTCCTTTCCGTTATTTTCTGGTCATTTTCGTTACAATTAATCGTATGAAAAGACATAAATTATTCAAACTAGAACAAAGAATCGTGGGAATCAGAAGTAATTATTTAGATCTTTTGAAAATTAAAGTAATAAAGAAGGCACTTGGGAGATAGGATTTAAACTCTTTCATCATTTTTCTTTGGTTGTTTCTTTCATTGAGAAAATCAGATTATCAGAACTTAATATTACAGTAGTTTTGAATTTTCTTTAATCTTTTGCATCACTGATAGCTCATAGTTAAAACACTAAACCATAAATATTGGACCCTGCAATTTAATGTCAACGATTCTCATAAACTAAATGTTAGGGTTTAAGGCTTAGAGATTGTGTTTTTGGGGTTCAAATACTATACTCAACGCAATAAACGTTCAATTTTTATTGATATCTAAATTTGGTTACAAGTAGAAATTTAAATAGTTATTTTATTGTTCTATATTTGAATCTAGATCTAATTTTAAATCAAATTAAGAAACATCAAGGAATCGTCAAACAAATTGCTTTTGAGACAACTTGTTCTTATGATTGAGTATTTTTATATTCATAAGTACTCAATGAGAAGAGAGAGTCTCAATTGCATGACTCCACACAACATGAAGTTGTCAGTGTCTAGTTTTGTTGTATCTGCTCACATGCACATGCATCCAACAACAAAAATATTGCTGGAAATAAGCTTTTTTATATGGAAAACTATAGACTGCAAAAGAATAATTAGAAAGAGATTAAACAACATCTTAGCTATGTACATTAAAAAAAAACTATAAAATGTAAAAGAAAAATAAGAAAAAGATTAAACAATATCTTATCTATGTACATCTAAAACATTATATTCTAAAAAACATTGTATTTGTGGGAGGAGATATTGTGGCTTATTGTCTGGTAAATTATGCATATCATCCATGTGATCTCTATATTAGAGGCCAGCTTGTGAAAAAGGAAAAAAAAAACAGGAGGTTTTGGATATATATTAGGTAGGGTCCTAGATTGAGATTCCATCTATCCCAGTGCTCCATTGGACCCACTTTTGTCTCTTGGGTACAGCGGCGGAGTCACATATGGACAGGTCGGGGTAGTTGCCCGCACTAGCCCCACGGGAACTTTATATCTTTATATTAGTAACTTAAAAGATTTGCTCATTTATATATAATGGCGCCCCGTGAGGTCTGATCGTATTTTCATCGGTGCCCTTCAGCTCAAAATTCCGGTCCGCGACTCTTTAGGTGATGCCGGTCAAGTTCTTTTTTTCCTTTCTTTTCTTTTCTTTCAAACATGTAGTGGTGGAAGAGGAGTGGCCATTTTTCTCATTGGATAGCTACTAGGCAGCCAACTGCAACCCACCTTAAAAGCAAAGTCTACAACTACCTTAAATGCTTTGAGAAGAATTTGCTTTTGCACCAAAGCCTGCTTCCCCCACCTAACTTTTCCATGGTCTCACTACACCACTTTTATATGCTTTTCTTGCCGGTTCATGTGGTTCTTGTCGATCAGATCCACCGCGTAACGTATCTGTCACTGCCCAAATCGAACGAGGGTGTGTTTGATAGTCTCGGACCTGACTTGAAATCCCAATAGACCCCAAAAAAGTTTCTTGTCGATCAGATCCACGTAACGTATCTATCACCACCCAAATCGAACGAGGGTGTGTTTGATAGTCTCGGACCTGACTTGAAATCCCAATAGACCCCAAAAAAGTTTCTTGTCGATCAGATCCACGTAACGTATCTGTCACCGCCCAAATCGAACGAGGGTGTGTTTGATAGTCTCGGACCTGACTTGAAATCCCAATAGACCCCAAAAAAGTTTCTTGTCGATCAGATCCACGTAACGTATCTGTCACTGCCCAAACCGAACAAGGGTGTGTTTGATAGTCTCGGACCTCATTTGAAACCCCTTTTGCGATTGACCCCAAAAAAGTAAACATGTCAGATTTCATCACTTTATAAAAATAAGGTCCGCTGGGGGAGGGGGGTCGGATCTCAAATCCTCGGATCTGTTATCCTCAGATCATCTTGGATCTTAGGAAATAAACAACCCCCTTGGGGAATCCTGGGGCCTTGTTTGATTTGGAGATCTATTATGTTGTCGGATATCATGATTGAAAACATAATTTTGGATCTTGACTTGGATATGAATCTGTCAAATTCCTGTTTGGGATCATGTTCTTGAGGTTCAAGAATCAGCAGGTTTGAGGATGCTGGATCTATGGGGTTTGGTTGGGTTTGGTAATTTGGTGGGTATAACGTAAAGACCGGATGGAAGATGGTACACTATGTAACGTAAGGATTAGATGAAACATTTCATGTATATTTGGCTTGAAAAAATCTTGTACACATGCAATTTAGTTAAGACTTTGCAGTCTAAGTAGTTCTGACCTCATTCGATGGCGTGGAGATAATCAATCTGGTCAAGAACTTGCGAACCAACTTTCTTATATATTTAAAACACAAGAACAATGCTTCCTTTATGAAACTTGATTTTTTAAGAGATTGAATTTTTTGATGTCCCAAGAAGACAATGATAAATATGAGAGAGCTTAGGAATGAAATTTATTGCTTTTTGAATGAAGGAAAGAAATCGCAACTAAAAGTCAGATCTAGCGTCTAAGTCAAGTTATTGATTGCGTTGCCAAAGCAAGTAATTATGTGAAAGGAATGCATGATAGAAGTTGGATGTCAATATAGTATGTGGTACAACTGTAGTACTAGTTTGTATATATATATATATGGAGGGTGCAAGCCATGATTTTTTCAGAACTATAGTTTCGAAATTTTAACAGAAATCGAAACATAATTTTCAAAACTTTTATATGTGAGAATTTTTAAAAACTGCATTTCATTTTTTTTTAATTTTAAAGGTAGACCAACCTGGCCCTGTCATGTGGTTGCAGCATGTAAACATGTAAAACATTTTGGATATGGTTCAGTCCAGCTTTAATTGGATTGGACTCGATCCAATGTGATGTAATCGGATTTGGATCTAGACTCAACTTCGGATCCTTTTTGTCTAAAACTGTATGTGGTTCTCATTAGTATGAGATCTGATCTTGGCATAAGGTTTCATGTGTACTAAGCCTCTTCATACCTTTCATTTAAAAATTGAAGGCCCTTTTTTAAGGGGTCGTTTGGCAGCATAAGCGCTCTGTGGGTGTTCCATGAACCTGACCTAAAAATAGAGGTAGATTCATAGAACATTCTGCAACAAAAGGTCAGGTGCAAATTGGCGAGATTGGGACTCAATTACAAGCTTCTATTTTAATACAATTCACAAATCGATCCTTTCGCCTCGGGGTCTAGTAGAATAAAAATAATGTATCTTCAATTTGGTGCCAAGGCCCACTCCATTGACCAAAGAAACGCTGTGTGTATGAAGAGAGTTCTTTCAATATAGTTGTCAATGTACTTCAATTAGTACACAAATAGTTTTAGTACAAGTGCTCTCAAATTAGAAGTGACTTGCTCTGAGTTAGTTCTCCACCTGTCTAAGTAGTCATCCATTAAAGCAAATCTCAAAAGGATTTGCATGAAAGCAATGGATCAACTTTATCTGTCCTGCTAAATAGTATCTAAGAGAGAATAAAAACTAGTTAGTTGAATTTGGAGTTCTTATTTAATGCGGATTTCAAATTTTAATTTCGTCATTTGTAGCATAGCTCAAAAAAGCAGGCTAGGCGCATGATGCAGCAGTTCGATCCCAGGGCCCTTTGCTCTGGTACTAAAAAAAGGGGTGCTATGTGCAAGCTGAAGTATACGGCGATCTCAACATCTAGTACCAATGCAGTTCTGGACCCTAATGGCAAGGAAAAAGAAGAGAAGGCAGTGTGATAATCCTTTAGCTGACTTATAAAAATGAAGATAGGTCTCTATATGCAACTTGAAGTATGTGGGGATCTCACCGTCTGGTACCAACACAGCTCTAAACTCTGAGGTCACTAGGAAAGAGAAGAGAAAAGGGAGAATATTTCAGATCTCGTTTGGGCAGTGGAATAACTCTCTACTCACCCCAAATCTTAAGTTGGTCACACTTTGAAGTCATTGTTAAGAGTAAAATGGGTTCGCCACATGCTTGAAACCGAATGAATTTTTTATTGTGAATTAAAAATATAAAAATTATCGAGTAATATAAAATTTGTTTTGTATTGCCTCTCTCCATGTTAGAGAATATTATCTTTCTTTGAACAAATAGTGAGAATATAAAATTTATCCAGTGCACATACACAAACAAAGAGAGAGAGAGAGAGAGAGTGACAGAGATTTTTAAGGGGTAAACTTAAAAATATCATTCAGTTAGGAGATCTCTGAAAGGTAGAATGTCAACAATAAGTGCTTGTTTGCTCATCAAGGAGCCTAAGCATCGGTAAATTGTCGGACATCATGATTGAAAACATAATGTGGTCCTTGACTTGATGTTTGGATCCAGATCTTCAGGTTCAAGAATCAGCAGGTTTGAGGATGCTGGATATATATATATATATATATACACGGGCTTGTAGGGTTTGGTCCCTGTCTTTGAGGTTTGGTTGGGTTTGCTAGAGGTGGGTACAACGTCAAGACCACATGGAAGATGGTACAGTATGTAACGTAAAGATTAGATGAAACATTTCATGTATATTTGCTAAAAAGAACTTGTATACAAGAAATTTAGTTGAGACTTTGCACTCTTAAGTGGTTCTGACCTGATTTGTTGGCGTAGAGATAGCCAATATGGTCAAGAACTTGCGAACCAACTTTCTTATATAGTTAAAACACAAGAAAAATGCTTCTTTCAGCTTATGAAACTTCATTCTTTAAGAAATTGAATTTTGGGTAACCGAAAGAGACATTGATAAATGTGGGAGAGCATAGGAATGAAATTTGTTGCTTTCTGAATCAAGGGAAGAAATGATAACAAAAAGTTAGCCTGCTCTAGTAGCGTCTGCGTCAAGCTCTTGAATGCGTTGCGATGAGTAATTATGTAAAAGGAATGCATGATGGAAGTTCGATGCGAATAGCTACTTTCTTTAAAACGATAGTACGAGTTTAGTACCAACTTTAGTACGAGTCTAAGAGTGTATATATATATATATATATATATATATATATATGTGTGTGTGTGTGTGTGTAAGTTTTGGATATGGTTGAGTCCAGCTTTATTGGATTCGACTCGATCCAATCTGATGTAATCGGATTTAGATCTAGACTCAACTTCCAGTCCTTTTGTTTCTAACCTCAACGTTTGATGGGTACTAACTTCTTCAAACCTTTTGTTATTATTTTTTTCAAATGAAAGCTTTTGAGGGACACATCTCTTCGGCCGAGTCGGAGAGACACACCATCTAACTAAAGGTCGAAGTTTTTTCCCAACTCCTTATTCCATTGCTTTTGGTGCCTAGGGTGTCGCCCTCACAGTGCTTAAACTTGTGCAATGGTGGCTCTCTTTTTGCAGCATAAAGAGTTGACGTCTTGGGAATCCAAAATAGAAACCACTTACTAGACTCGCACAGTGAAGAGACCTGACCAACATGAGCAAAACTATTGAAAAGTCCAGATGCAAATTAGCAAGGTTGGGACTTGATTTCAAGCCTCTATTTTAGTACAATTCATAAGTCAATCCCTTAAACCTTACTATCTACAAAAGGCCGAAATCTCGTACTCTGGGTCCAAGGCTTTGCTGGGTTATATAATAAGAAAAGTATACCTTCAACTTGGTTCATACCCCGAATCCATTGACCAAAGGAACGTTCATAAATCGAAGCATCCAGCCTGCTGCTAAAAGAGTTTTCTTAGTCTGGTTGTCCATGTACTTTCATCAGTACACACACAATTATAAGTACAACTGCCCTCACATTAGAAGTGACCTGATCTGAGTTCGCTCTCCACCAGTCCAAGTCATCCATTGAACCAATCCCAAAGAGAGTTGCATAAAAGAGACAGTGGATCAACTTTTTCTGTCCTGCTATAAATGGAATCTAAGAAATAAAAACTAGTTGAGCTTTGGAGTCGTCATTTAATGCAGATTTCAAATCTTAAATTGACCTCACATTTAAAGTTATTTGATCGCTTGTTCACCGCAAACTCGTTACCCAATGAATATTTTAATGTGAACTAAAAGTCTAGAAAATCATCGAGCAATATGAAATTTGTTTTGTGTTCCTGCTCTGCAGGTTAGAGGAGAATATTTTACTTCATCAAAGTAAGTTTCATGGTTTGTAAAATCAGGAGCATGACATAATGCGACAGTGGATTTAGGAGTTTCTGGAAGGCCGACTCATTGTTTTTTTTTTCACGAAAACGATGGAAACAATCTCTTAAATCAATGGAAGGTAACTGCCCCTAGCCGTGGCTGTTGAGCAACAGTGACTAGTGAGGATCCGATGAAACCAAGTGTAAGCTGTTTAAACCAAATTTAATGTAAACATATGTGATCTACGTGGTAGGTCTGATACGAAACAGCTTCTTACATGGTATTTTTGTAATGTAAAAAATATACTATGCCATGAAATTTTGACATTTCTGCAATTGTTCAATCTCGGAATGTTGTAAGATTATGCAGAGCACTAGATTTTAACAGTTTAAATGTTGATTTTCATAAAATAAAACCGCGTTGATCACATCTGTATTAAATTTGGCTGAAGCAACTTGGAGTTTTGAAATCTAGAGGATAATACATAGTCTTTTACATATATAAGGATTTATCCAGTGCCATACCAGTCGGTGTCTTGTTGTTCTTCAACTTGAACACCCTAAACGAAAATCAGGACTTTTGAATCTCCCCCTCTCTCTCTATGACAAATTTTTAAGCGGTGAGCCATAATACTCGTTTGATTAAGAGACCTCTGAAAGATAGAAGAGATCATTTCAGCAAATTGTGAATGTTGTATCATCTAGCTTATAAGCACTTGTTTGCATCAAGAACCTAAGTATCGGTGAAACGTCCACATGGAGGTAAGAAGGAAGCTTACAGTTATCCACATTAGCAATCCTGGACTTCTAAATGTTTGTTGAGAACATCTTCGGTTGGACGCCACCATCTCAAAATTTTTCTCATTTAGTTGGTGGGAAAGAGTTTAACTTCCCTGGAAGCTCAACATCTTTCTTAGCAATTCCCCCCCAAGACATCCAAACTCTAGCGCCGATGCCCATCGTTGGGATGGGATTTCTCCCCTTTGTTTCAGTTTTATGAACACAATCATACACATGGAAGGATAATTACAATCAAACTAGTGCACCTCCAAGGGGCGTAACATAACTGTTTAGACTGGCGGGCCAAGGAAAGTCTGGTTGTCAGTTTGATTCTCATAGACGCTATTTTTCCGAACTACAAACAGTAGATGCACAATACTTTAATTGTGCTGCTCCCCGCTAAAGTCTCGAAGCAACCCCCCACCCTAGGGGTGGCGGTTCAACATCTTCAAGGTATCTTCATACCTCCAATCAAGTTAGTGCAACTCTATCAACCATGGTATTTGTCAGTTCTAGTGAGGCACCTTATCACCACAGACAGACACATAAGACTGTGGTGAGTACCAGTGACTGGCATCAACAAATGAAAAGAGTTGCAGGATAGTCGTTAAATAGGGCCTTCCTCCCCTTGCATTTCGAAGTTTCGGTAAAGGACCACGGGCACAAAGCAGATCATGTTTAGGTTCTAAATGGGCGTTCGTGCACCATGAACCGGAACCGAGAAATTTTAGGTTCAAGACGAGCAGCTGCTCAGTCGTAACCTTATATGTGGCTCTATCACCGAGTTGAACTAAGGGGCATTTGAGTGCAGAAACAAATTCTCACCAAAAAAGAAATTTATCAAAAGACGGAACAAATTTTCTCCAGCAGTTAAAAATTAAAAAACCTCCGAAGCGGACATTTTCAGTCAACTAGCTATTACTTTACGAAGATAAACAGGAAAAGGACGCTCGAAGCAGGGGAAAATTTTACGATTCTTATCAACAGAAATTTGAAGCTAACCTATTATCGTAATATTAACTTTTCCTGATACAAACGTGTGCAGTTTCTTCCCCCAAAACACCAGAAAACTAGATAAAGAACAGCAAATATGGATCGGTCCATGCTTTTCAACCACAAAGTAACAAACTTGGAAATAGATTGGAGGAATTACATGACAAGCACAGATTGAGAAATGAGCAACAGTTTTCCTCTTAAACGAGCAAGTAGAAACTAAACTAAATCATAATAGAAAACGACAAAGATTCTCTCTGTATTACAGTTCTCGGCTACAAAAACCTGTGCCAAGCGTAATCTACTGCCTGTATAAATTCTCCATGGTTTCCTTCAAACGAGCAACATCAGCACCAATGACCTCATTGACCTTCTTACCGTTTTGAAAGAAATGGAGAGTTGGCTGCAAAAATTTCATGTTGAAAAACATCAGCACAAATGTGTTTTCCACTTTTATTATACTACATTAAAGCTAAGAAACCATGATAACAGAAGAGTTGGTATCCCTAATTCTAGTTAAAAGATTTCTCATAGCAATGCTGGTGCATTGGTGTCAGATATTTTGAAATTGAACAAAGTGAATAAAAGGATAATTAATGTGCCATTCACTCCATTAGGATACTGATGCACCGAGTTTCAATAACTTTCAGGCCATGTTTGAAGATCTGAGGTGATCGTAGGTCAACAGTCTTCCAATGTAACTGGATTTGAAAACCAGGAATATGAAATCCACTGTTTGTTTAAACAGTGGATATCCCGACATAGATCTCAGATCAACCTCGGATCTTAAATCAGAGGCTACCAAGCACGGCTTTAAGGGCCAAGCACCTTTTCAAGCCTGTACTCTACTCATCTCTCCTTCAGGTCTGGAATAGTTTGTGGAAGCATTATCCATTTTCACAATGTACCCTTCTTTGAGTTAGTGCACTCCTTCCCATACCAACGCCTCTCTCTCTCTCTCTTTTTCATATACACACGCATACAGACCCACACATGCAAACAAACAGCTAGTTCTGAAGACGCTTCACACATCAAAGGAATCAGCATTATTGCATGTCCAGCAATCACTTCAATTTTTAAAAAAGTGGAGATTTTTGGGTACAAAAGGAGTAGGAAAAAGGAAAGTACGAAAGAAAAGGATGTCAAAAACAGAGAGAGAGGCAATCGTGCCAGCCAGTGGAGAGAAAGTTTACATGAAGAGAAGTCCTAACAACCTTCCTACAAAGCCTTTCATTTTTAATAGGATGGTATCCCTATAAAGAGAGCAATAATTCATGTGAATGACTTGTCGCAGAAAGATACAAACATAATATCAATATGCAATACAAAATTATCATCAAGAGGCCAATAATCCAGACATGTTCATCGAAGCTAGCAACACAGTAACAAACTGCATTAAAAATAAACTTCATAGGCACATACCACAGAGAAGATCCTTAACTCACTCAATTTTTTTGCAAGTCCCTCCTGCAATAGAACCAAAAGTGATTAACTTAAAGCTGTTGACAACCATGTCCATTGAAACAACTGAGAAATATCCATTCATCTTCAACCCAGAACAACATTTAGAGGAGAAAGCATGTTTATTCACTCTTCTTCTTATGATTGTCATGCAATTAGTGGGAAACTATGATGTTTCAATATTCACGACTTCAATGCCAAGAAGAAATTAGAGAAAGGATCAAGAGAGATAAACTTGTGTCTGACAAAGGGTAGCTACATCAGCAACTAGTTCACTACATTCTATAAACCTCAAATCTGAAAATAATAAAGCATATCAGATCACTGCAATATGTAGTTATATATGCCATGGACGTGGGTGGAGGCTATGCGGATGCAAAAGCAACAAATGCAAGTATGCAACATAAAATTTGAAGAAAACTTAGATGCATGGATGTTGACATATGTACAGTAAATACAATATGGACATTGATCATGAGTCACCATCCAACTTGATTGACGGTATAGAAGGAACCAAGTGCAAAGACGAATGACACTTATACTTTGAACAAGAACAAGTAATTTCATAAGTAGCAGCTTAAGAACCACTAATCAAATTGATCAGATGGTCCATAATCAGCCAACATAATCTTCATATTTGTTCAATTCAAACATTCAAACTACCATGTATATATGTGTGTGTGTATATAGGTGGGTAAAAACAACTTCTTTTGCAAAGGTCTATTTTACACAAATACGGTTTAATGTTACCTTCATGGTCTGTTTGAAACGACAACATCATGGAACATTTTGGAAAAGAAAGTACCTACCGATTTTCCTCAAATAGATTATTTCTGGGAGAAAACTTGAAATATATATATATATATATATATATATATATATATATATATATATAATTTTTTGGTAGATGAAAAAGAAAATTGAGAATAATAATAACAATTAAACAAGTTAAACTGATTCTCTCACAAAATCATGATGCACTAATGTTGGTTCACGTATTCAATCTACCAACAATATTAAATTGGTGTATCAAAATTCAAGCAAAACTCGGAGCCTAACTTATTAAGAGAAATTTTAAGTCACAGAGGGAACTAATAGATCACCTAGGTCAAATTTAAGCTCGAATAAGATTGCCATCATTACTAAGGAAATTGTCACCATAGAAGAATGCAAGTGGAAAAGAATAGTACAATGAGTAACATCTTTAGACAGAAAGACTACTCCATTACTGTGTTAACAGGTAGATGCTAAGCCTCCATGACTGATGAATTTTGATTTATGCTTTCTCAGCACCAAGTAGATGTCCCAGACTTTCTTCATTGGAGTTGTGAAGAGAAAAAATTGCTAAAAGCCGTGACAATCACCATATAACAGACTTCATTTATGTTTTATAGATGACGATTAAAGCAAGAGGAGGTGGATAAGACTATAGAAGCAGCAAAGGTCACAACTTATATGCACTTCCAATAATTGTATACACTACTCAAGATGAAGACAGAATACCATGTTGCTACGGATTTGGACAACTATCTAGAACTGCTTATTAGCAGGACCTACTTTTTAGCTCAAATGGAAAAACTAAGTGAGCAAGCTATGCTATCTCTGTCACAAGCTAGTCCAACAGTTGGCTCAAACTTCAAATTTGTAGAAAGGTTTAATGTTTATCAGTCTAATGAAGTCTATGGCACATGAATCACTTAGCTCCCCAACTGACATTGCAGGCCAAGCCACATTGGTTCTCTGCTGGGTACAAAAATGAGGAAAGCAAGACGAATATGATTGATGTATAATTCGCTTTAAAGTAGTGGGCTTTAAACAATGGTGAAAATCTGCATCGATCGAGATGTTCCAAAATCGAGATATGAAAATAATTCAATCCCGAAGACACAAAGCAAATCATAAAATAATCAAACAGCACTTTATAACTGTGACCACGGATTCCCTTCTATTTGATCAAAAACTACTTGCAGGCACTAATCAATTTGAAGCCACAAGATGGAGGATGATGACCTTACCTGATCTACGTCAATTTTGTAAGTGGTCACGTGCGGATACTTCTTACTCTGCTCTTCGATGATTGGAGCTATGAATTTGCCTGAAAATGAAACAAAGTTGAATGTCATATAAGAGTGGCTTCCGCCAACATCTATGGTGAGAGAGAGCTAGTGGAACCATACAGAGGGTCAAAAATGTATAGAGCCAAAAGAAGATAGAGACAGACAGAGATAGAAGGGGGAAGCTGTCCACTTACAAGGCCCACACCAGACGGCAGTAAAGTAGAAAATCGCAGCCGATCCATTATCTAAGACGAATCAAACAACTCACGAAAAAACAGCATAAGTGATTATAGACCAATGCCCTTGTCCCACGCGCTCTTGTAGAACGCCAAAGGAGACAAACTTATAGGATGGTACCTTGAACCTTCTTGAGGGACTGGTTGAATTCATCTTCCGAGCTAATTAACTGAATATTTGAAGGACCTGAAAATCGACACTTCTTGGTTATACAGTAAGATTCCATGCGTTGCAGATTGGCTCTCTAATGTAAAGGCGAAATTACCAAACGCAAATGGCAGCAGAAGGCCAAACACCGCGACCTCGGACCATAGTCACAGGGAAGACAAGGAATGAGAAAGAGCAGAAAAAAAAGAAGAAATAAGGGGCTTACTTGAACCACTAGAATAGGTCCGAGAGCCCAGCGTGGAGAGGGCGAAGGGGACGGAGCGCGGCGGGGAAGAAGCGAAGATGGATGTCGGCTCAACAGCACCGGGGACGCTGGGCTTGGCTGCGGAGGCGAGTGAGCGGAGGAGAGGTTGGTCGTCGGCAAGGGCGGAGCCTGACCGGACGAATCTGCGGAGAGAGAGGCATCGGAGTTGAAGGCCGCGGGACACACACCTCTTCATCATTTTCTCCGGCGGTCGGGACGACAACTCGAGCCCGATAAATTTTTTCGCACCGTTTTCCTCCTCCCTCCGGTTTCCCTCGCAAATGGCGGGCTGCGAGCTCGAGGGCCATCGCCTTCCTGACGTCGTCGCTTACGATAACTCGGCTCAGAGCTCGATGCAAACGGGTCGGACCCTCACGTGAACATTATACCGATCCGATTTGACACGAAGGTCGAGATCGAACCTGATTAAATACAAATGTTGGATCTGATATTATGCTAATCGGATCTGAAATTGATTTAAAAAGAAGGTTTAATCTGAATCCGGATCAAAATTAGATCTGAATCCGAATGTCAAGAGAAGACATTCCTAGGTTCGGTTGGAGATCCAAATAATCGATCTGATCTCATATGGGACTAAAAATTTGATAACATCAATATATGCTGAGATCAAGCTCCAAATTATTAGATCACCACCCTTGGCAAGGAGACTTGGCTGTTTGACATGAAGAATATTATGTGGATATTCTATGAATTCACAAATATTGAGGCAGGTAGATTCATGACCAACTTGAATCAGGCATAGTATCGCTGATCAGGCTAGCGAGCCAATGAGAGTCCAGTCAACAGTTCGATTCTCGTGAATGCTATTCTTCTGAATTATAAACGATAACATGCACAATATCGAGTTAAAGGGTGTGTCATATGTCCACTAAGATCCCGAGAAGGGGAGTGGTTTTCGCCTCTCACCAAGAGAAAGGAGGAACAACATCTATAAGTTTCAAAATTTCTATCTGAGCTAAATTAAATTTTCAAACTGCCCAACAGTGAAATTTTTATCAGATCTATAGATCCAAAAAAACTGATATTGCCTGATCACAAATGCCACCTGCCATCCCCATGCCAAGAACATGTCACAATTATATTGATTCTTGGGCCTCCAGAAAGTATGGGTTGCCTTGACTGAATCTTTCCATCCATGTGACTCCATGCTGTATCCAACAGCCAACAAAATCCAAAGATTGAAAATATCAAAAAAAAATAATCCAAAGACAAAATATATCCAATCCCCATTGTCTCATGGGTGGTTTTGATATAGAGATGCACCTGCTCTAGTCTAATCAGATTCACTATCAGATTAGAAAAAAAAAAAAAAACAAAAATATCCATCCACTCAGCTAATCAAGTATATTCTATAAGTATAAAGAATATGAATTAATCATTGGATTGGTATTTGAATTAGTCTAATCAACAGTGGATGTAGATCTCCTTACCCTTTTATTAGCTTTTTTTTAAAAATATACGCATAATTTGTCTCTCCAAAGGCAAAGCCAGATGTGAGTATGTGCGGGCAACTGCCCGCACAATCTCACAAAATATATATATTTACATATTAGTTTGCCCGAAGTATTTTGCTCATTCATACACTAGTGCCCCTCAATTATTTAGTGATTCTTATTTGGTGCCTCTTAACGGGTCTAATTTGTTTTGTTTTTAAAAAAAAATTCTAACTCCGCCCCTGCTTTCTC
Source organism: Nymphaea colorata (assembly GCF_008831285.2). Classification (NCBI taxonomy): domain Eukaryota; kingdom Viridiplantae; phylum Streptophyta; class Magnoliopsida; order Nymphaeales; family Nymphaeaceae; genus Nymphaea; species Nymphaea colorata. The sequence continues at coordinate 26,166,438 of NC_045138.2, forward strand.
ATCTCGACAAGTTGGGGTTAGATGAATATCTACTAGATTATATCAATTGGATCAATTGAGGCAAGGGCGAAGTCAAGATTTTTTTTTTTTTTTTTGAGGTCTAATGGTCTAGAACCAAATGCCTCATAGGCCAATTAAGATTTTTCAAAATTTTATCGGGTGCCAAAATAAAAATTTTGGGAATATTAGCAGTAAAATTTTATTTTGTCATAGCACCACTGTGGTTCGGAAAATATCAACTTTGTTAAACAGTGCTGAGAATATATTATTTTCCATTGGGGATGCTAGAGAGAGAGAGAGAGAGAGAGAGAGAGAGAGAGAGAGAGAGAGAGAGAGAAAACTGTTGTTGATCATAATTCATAAGTGAGGGGAAAATTTCTCTAATAAGGTTGGAGCTGCTGTCTCTACTTTTTAGTACATGCCAATGTGCCTATAATTGGGTATGGGCAGAAATGAGTTGATGATAAGAGAGATTCATATAGATGCAAGATTGAAATAAATCTTACTACTTTTAAGATGAATGAGGAGCACTAATTGAGACAACTGGAGAAAAATAATTGACAAAGAATTGTTGGTAGTCTAAATTTTTAGTTTCCTCAAAAGTTAAAATGATACCTCTCCACCAAGAACAATCATAAATCTCTGAATTTATGACTCATATAAAAAATAATGTGTATGTGTATGTCTATAAACTGACAGGTAGTAAACACTTAGATACTAGACAGATACAAAACAACATTATTGACAATTGGGATAAAAACAAAGACAAAAAACTGATAAACATTTTTGTCATTTAATATTAGTTCACTTTTTTTTTTGTTTTTATTTCAACCACCGATCTAAAAAAATCAAGGGTTGAGATTGTCACTTATCTGTCTATTATATATATATATTTTATATATATATATACCAACCCATGTTTGGGTTATGACAGTAAGGCCTAACCAAGTAGGTAGACCATTAGATGCATTAATGGACAAGTTTTGTAGCTGGATATTTAGGCAAACTTCCAAATGAAATGGTATAGCATTGGCTTTATTAATCAGTAATGTTCATTCATTAATTTAATAAAGAGAATCTACTCAAGATCCATACAACAAGGACCATCAAGTGTCAATATTTTGCACATCAAGTGACTTCTTGAAGGGAAAAGATCTTTATCTGAAGCTACGGATTGTACATGCTTGATAAAATAGAAGACCCATATTGGAAAAGAAATCCGGATATGTTGGATCCAGAACTGAAAAGAGTTCCCAGGTCTTTGTTATTGCCCATGCATAACTAGATCTGGTTCGTGATCTGGATAGGGGACTTCGTGATAGATCCAAATCCAAATGCCTTTTCTATGCACTCGTCTTTGTCGTTTGGCATTTAAACTGACATGGATCTGGATTTGGGTCAGAAAAAGCAGTGGGACGTGGTCAGGCAGATCGGGCGTCCGTCCAATTTGTAAAATACTGACAGCTGTACGTTCTAGGTGTTCCCAGGTAGTTTGTACGTGAGTGGTCATGTATACGGTTCTTAGTATATATATATATATATATATGAAAATTGACTGGTGCACCCAACTATTTAAAAAAGACTGTGGCATGATCGATGATTAAAATAGAAAAAAAATATGATGGATATTTTCATTAGCTATGTCACCAAGATGGGGTGTTGGTGCGGGTGTGCGGGTGCCGGTGTGGTACATCTCAAAAAATTTAAGTGTGGCGGTGTGGTTAGAATATTTGTTATAAAAACCCAAAAAATGAACTGAAATAAACGTGGTGCGGTTTGAGAGCGAATCTGGGTTGCACCTGCACCCACGTCGCGTTTTCTTTTCTGCCACACCCTGGTGACTGTATTGATTAGTGCATATTTTTTATATTTGTTTTCAACCATTTTTATTCAAATGAATATCTATAGTTAAAATGACAAATAAGCAGATCAAGAAGCATATTATCATTGGATACAATTCAAGTTAAGTTTTAAGCTGAAGGATGAACCACTGCGATTGTTAAAATCGACGCAACCTAAAACTCTATAAGCACAGAAAATCGGACGTCGTCCGACTCTGTTCCGAACAGTGGATCGTAATCCTCTCGCTCACCTAAAAAGCGTATTATGGTAAAAATGAATCAACCCACATGACCTGAATACCAAGGCAAGGTACAAAGGATACGTGCTCATGGGGTCATCTCGGCTGTATCGAATCCTGACCGGCGACCAAATCTACTTCACATAAATGAAATGTTACCAAAAGCAAAGAAGGTAGCCATTAATGGATGCTGAGTGTTGTACTTAATACTTTACATTGGAGTTGTTTGGAGCTTGAAAAAGACTGTTTTAACGGGCGCTTGGGTTAAATTTCTTCATTTAACTCGTGAAATTCAATTTAGATATCAAATTTATTTTTGTATTTTTCATGTCTGCATTTTGTTATATGATTAGATTTATGAAAATGATTTAGAATACAGGGAAACAAAGCTAGGAGACATTTGAAGAGAATAAAATACTCCTGGTGGTTAACCGAAGGAGAATCTTTTTGGAAGACGAATTCTATAAATCTTACACGAAACCGATCCAACCTCCTATAGGCCAATATCTTAATAGAACAATAATATACTTTTTAAAATTTCAAGATACCAAGTATAACCCAAAGAATTTTTTTCAATAATAAAGGCAGGAGTCTATCTCCCAGCATCATTTCCTATTGAAAGTACAACCAATGAATATGGGCCAATATATTATCCATACAAGATAAACCCACATTCACAGCACTTCATAAAGGTTCACTTATTAAGATTTGAAGAAGTTGAGATCTAAGAAATTCAGATCTACTGTCCTTCCATCCAACTGTTCCATCAATTATGATGGACTATTAAAAAAAACAATAAAAAGTTGCTGAACTCTGAGTAATTTTTGATAGTCAGTATATATATATATATATATAGCTGCCCACGATTCATGACTTGTGAACAACTTTGCTTCTTAATGAATGATGAGTCAGGCCTGTCTGGTTTGTTGGGTTGGGAATGATTTGGTTGAGTAAATGAACCTTTCTAGATCTACATCTTGAAAGTTGAAACAAATTATAGCTCACAAGAAACTTCGATTCTCTTTCTGAGAATTAACTTCTCCCCTTGTGATTCACTTTTCACCTCACATTGCCTTCTCCAATCTCATTGGCTAATCAGCTAATGCATTTTTTTTTTTCAGAACATTCTTCTCTTTCCTTTCACTTCACCTACATCATCTTTCCATCTGAAAGCAACTGCTGAAGCTGGATGCTTAGAAATGAAAGGAAAGAAGGAGAAAAACCACCAAATGGTGGACCCAGATCTACCTCATTTTGTCAAAGCGCAAGTTCTGATGATGAAATCTCAGCCTTTTTCTTCGAAACCTTGCGTCATCCTCCTCGAAATCAAGCAACCAACACCAAAATAAAGAGTTACGCACAATAAATCCATCTGATAACTCAACATTTTTTTATCTCTTTGCTGTTCTCTTTACATGTTTATCCTTGTGGAAGCTGAAACACACGTACCAAAAAGAAGAACAGTGAAAAAGAAAGCTAGAAGATGGAGATCAATCATGGAAAGAGAGAGAATCGATCTGTTTCAAGTTTTACGTGAAAAAGCAGAATAAAACGAAGAAGACGGCGACGTTTTGCTGAGAGCGCGGGAGAGCGCGTTTCCCCTGACATTTGTGGAGGTCATTAGCGGGAAGTGTAGGGCCAAATCGGAGATTGTGGAATGAAGGGGGAGAGGGAGAGAGAAATAGGGAGGGGCGGATGTCGGTTGCCACCAGCATATCATTTCGGTTGAGCTGGCCTTCTTCCGTGCCCTCCTCTGCTTCAGTCTCACCTTCGTCTTCTTCTGTGCTTTCATTTTTGTTTCTCCGCCTCTACTGTTCTTCTGCTCTGCGTTCTCCCTCTTGGTTTGCTTCTGTTGAATCGGAGGGAGAGAGGGCGAAGATGGTGTTGGCGACCGGCCCCCCACAGTCTCTGGTCGAGAGGCTCAAGGACTACGGACAGGAGGACGTCTTCACCCTCTGGGATGACCTATCCCCTGAAGAGCGCGACCTCCTCGTCAAGGACATTGAGGTTCGTGCCTTCTTGTTTTGTTTTCGCTTTTGTTTTTTTTTCTTTCTGTTGTTCGTTCTCTCAGATCCCATGAATTTTGGTTGTTTACGTATTTTTGTTGTATCTCAGAACGTTGAGGTCGTTGTCTCTTTGTTGCATGCATGCTTGTTTGTTGGTAGATCTTTTGATTGTTGTTGGGTTGGGGGGCGAAAGAAGTTGGGCGCTTTCACTGGTTTTTAGTAGATCTGCGTGGTTCTGTTTTCTCATTGATTTAATTCTCTTTTGTTTGTCGGTGGTGATGCTTGTTCAGAGCTTGGATCTTCCGAGGTTGGATCGGATCATTCGTTGCTCTCTCCGCTCTCAAGGCACGGACTCCTTCCTACACGTGGTTTTGAAGATTCCTTCGCGATTTTTGGAGAGTTTGATTGAGAAATCTTCAGAATTGTCGAGTTTATATATGCAACTTTCGGTTTTTCTGCCTACAAATTGTGGGGATCTTGTCTGGTGTCTGGAGGAAATGCTGACTGGATAAAAACGGGTTATTTTTCTAGGTAACCCTTCACCGAAGCTTGAGCCTGTGCCAGAGTCAAGTGTTTCAATGGCGGAGGAGAGGACTATGGAAGAGAGGGAGAGGTGGTGGAAGATGGGTTTGAAAGCTATCTCCGAGGGGAAATTGGGTGTTCTGCTTTTGTCCGGAGGGCAGGTATTCCTGGGTTTTTCGTGTATGATTTTTCCATTTTCATTTTTTAAAACCTTTTGGATTCATCTACCATGTTTGTGTTATCTAATTGGCCAAGTTCTGGCAAGGTGTAACTTCCCCAGATTCATCTACCATGTTTGTGTTATCTAATTGGCCAAGTTCTGGCAAGGTGTAACTTCCCCATTCAGCTCGTGTTTATAATGTGCCTGCATGGCTAGTTGATTTAGAGAATAGGATAGCTTAAGAACGTTAGGTCAAGAATCTGTGTTTTCTTATCATATGTCTTTGAAAAGCATAGTTGAACTCATTTTTCTATTGTTTGGTTGCAGTAGATGTGTTGCTGATACCATAATTATGTCTAAATGTTCTTCTCAAAGATCTCGACTTCTATTCAAATACCATGAGCTATTTGAGATACTTTTCTAGATGGCTGTGATGAGCACATTGTTTCTTTATAGTGAATCTAATTCTTAATATCGATCAAGTTGAGAATTATGATGTAACTGTGAATATTTTACTATATTGATACAGGTGTTATTTGTGCACCTAATTTTGAGTTTGAATTTTGAATGGAAGTTCACATTACTGGAGCATTGGATGATACTTATTGCTTCTCTAACTGTATGTTCAAATCAATTATAGGGCACAAGACTTGGAAGTTCAGACCCCAAGGGATGCTTCAGTAAGTCCCTCCTTGCATTTCTCAAACTAGTGTTACATATTATATCGTTAAAATAGCCCCAAGGGGGTTTAGTGTAGTGAAGTTGGCTATGGCTGTTAGACAGACAGTCATGATTTGAGCTCTGTAGGCGTCATGTCTCCACAGAATCTGGAACATCTAGAGGGCCTGAGGGCAGGAATACTGACCATGGGATTTTATGACCCTGGGTGAGCAACTAAGTCTCTGGACACAGTTTCACCTGCATAATAAATAAAAACAGGAAATACTCTACATGTGTATAAATATTTGGATTATGACATGCAGGTCTTGCACATGTATCATTTGAGACTTTCATGTAAAGTTTCATGCATCAGCAAGCTGTGGTAGATCAAATAGTGGTTGCACGTTTTGAATTTACTAAAATATCTTTCACTCTCTGTCTGTGCATACCTATTTTACTTATACTTAATTATCTACGTTTTGAATTTACTAAATTATCTTTCACTCTTTGTCCGTCCATACCAATTTTACTTATACCTAATTATTTTCTTTGTTTAGCTAAAAGTTCTTTACTTGCTTTCTATGAGCTTGAAGACTAAGTGGAACCTTTAGGAGTGACTGAGTCTCATATTGTTTTTGAACTTGCACCAGTCTAGGTAGTCATATTGAAGTTGTTCAATAATATTAATAATGTCTGTCAACAAACTTGTAATTTTTTGAACATGTGTCCTGCTGGACTAGGCATTCTATAATTTGGAACCTTATTTGATACCATTTCAGATATTGGGCTTCCTTCAGGAAAGTCACTGTTTCAACTTCAGGCAGAGAGAATATTATGTGTTCAGAAACTTGCAGCTCAGTCTGTAGCAGAAGGTACGAGCTTGTGCCCCATTGCTATTGTATCTAGTATCCTTTACCATGTCTAATTGCTTCTCCTTTCAGGCTCTGGCATTTGTTTACCTATCCACTGGTACATCATGACTAGCCCCTTTACTGATGATGCTACGCGCAAGTTTTTTGAGAGCCATAGGTACTTTGGCCTGGAAGCAGACCAAGTATGAGTAAATTCTAACTAATTTATCTGGATTTGCTGAATGCTTCCACAGTACGTACTTATGAATCTTTTGAATGCAGATTAGTTTCTTCCAACAGGGAACTATTCCTTGTGTAACCAAAGATGGCAAGTTTATAATGGAGACTCCATACAAGGTTTGTTAGCTTGTTGCTGTTGTTTTGTTGTTCATAAAGCCATTGTTTTGTTGTTCATAATCTGTATGCTTTTGCTGTCGTTGTTGCACTATTAGTTTATTATCCTTTGAAGGTCACAGACATAATTTTATAATATGGAAGTTTCTTTGTAATGGATTTGAATCTGGCATCAGGAAGGATTATTAATTCAAATTAGAATAGGTGAATAGCTATCAGGCGAAAGAAGACCTCCATACTGTTGAAGCCTTGAAGGGCTTTGGCCCTTAAAAAGTAAGCAACTGTAAACCAAATCTAGATAGTTACATAGTCATGACATTGTTTTTATGTGATAAACTTCGTTTGTTTTGTTAAAATCACATTTTTTTGGTGTGCTTCTGATTGTTTAAACTTTAAACTTTAAAGCTCTACCTTTTGCAGATTGTGTCTGATTGAGTTGTGTTTGACATGGCCCGTAGATGGGTTCTCCTATGAAATAACCTTGTTATGCTAGATTACAGTTTGAATGGTTACTAAAGATGTCCATGAGTTTGAAAAATGCTTTTTTTAGTACTTTTTTCACACGTTTTAGATGGCCTATCTTTATTTATTATTATTAATTTTAGAGCCATTTTTAGTTTATTCTTGATCTTATTGTTTATGGCATATCATAATGTCAGTTACTCTGTGTGATTGCATAAATTCTTCATGAAGTAACTTGGAGCTTCTGTTGCTTCAAATTTTCAATCTATGTTGGAAATCACTTTGATTGTCATGTGTAGACAAAAGCTATCTAATTTGTAGTAGAATGAAATCCTAGCCATCTCACGAGATCTGAGAGTTGTCTGAAGGCATCCTATTGATCTTGCTGATGGTTGCCATCTTTCTCTTTTTGATACCTTTCATTGTCTTGTTTCATGATGTTTCCCTATTTTTAATGCACAATCCATCTTGCAAACCAGGTGGCAAAAGCACCAGATGGAAATGGAGGAGTTTATGCTGGTCTGTGAACTTCACTTAACTTTGCTTAAACTTAATCTTTTATTTATCACAGCGATTATGTTGTCTCATCAGAAGGTAATTGTTTGCATGGTTGCATCTTAACAGCATTGAAGTGTTCAAGGCTGTTAGAAGATATGGCAATGCGAGGGATCCGATATTTGGATTGTTATGGAGTTGACAATGCACTGGTCAGAGGCCTTTCCATTAAAGAATTTGATTAATTTATGATCCTATTGAAGTAATAGTGAATTTTTAATGCAGGTCCGAGTTGCTGATCCTACATTCTTGGGTTATTTCATTGATAAAGGTGTGTCTGCAGCAGCAAAAGTTGTTCGGAAGGTAACTGAATTGTATCATTTGGTTTGTTAGCGCAGCATCAGTTTCTTTTTTGACCAGCCAATTTGTCACTTTAAATATAAAAATGTTCCTTGGACAGTTTCGTGAGGATGTTATGTTATGGAACATTATGTCCAACAATAAATTATACTGCCTATCTTTTCGCACAAAAATAAGCAAAAAGCTGGGAGCCGTTCATGAATCAGATCAAAATCAAGGGATCTTTCTAATTTCTAACTTTCTACCAAACATTGGCAGATGAAGGCCATCATTCCTATCATTCTCTAGCAATAATGTGCTATTGTACTAAGTAGAAGCTATAAAAATGGTTAAGATGGTGGTGCATGGAAAGATGAAGAGTAATTTTTTACTGTACATTTTCCTGGTGGCTTCAGTTATATGCAAGGATAGAGTAGGGTTTAGTAGATCCATGCATGGGGATATGTATGTACTGTTTTTCAGGCTCAATCTTATGTCTGATTTACTTGACAAGTAGGAATAATGAAGATGCTAACATAGCTATGTTTTGTACATGCATATACATGTGGCCTCACAGTTTTACTTAACTTGTAATACTCATTCATCTAATTTGCTGGAGAAGCAGGCGTACCCACAAGAGAAGGTTGGTGTGTTTGTTCAACGAGGAAAAGGTGGCCCTCTTTCTGTTATTGAGTATAGCGAAATGGATCCAGAGATGGCATGTGATATTAATCAAAGCACAGGCAGGCTACGGTATTGTTGGAGTAATGTACGTTCCTCGGCTGATTTTTGTTGTTCAAATTATTCTGCAACCTGGAATTGTTGCATGAGCATTTGTATCCATGATTGGCTTCTGGGTTTGATCATCTATGATGGTATCTCTGGTAAAGGCTCACAAAAGTATCTGTCATGCTCTTATTGAAAAAGGGGGGTTGCTTATTAGTTATGGTTTCTCTTTTTTATATGGTGCTTTTTCATCATGTGAGAGAACCAATTAATTGTGCTGGTCAAGATTGTCTTTCTTTCATATGTCCAGTCCTGGTGCCTATGAAGTATGGACATGAAATATTCCAAATTCTCTGTGATAATAGTTACCCTCTTGGAATTCCTTGGCTGTAGGATTAGATCATGAATGATGCTTTGTTAATCTATTCATCTTACGTGCCATTCTGGAGAACTTTTAAATCTCAATTATTTTTTTGCATCTTTAATTTGCTGAATGTGAATAACCAATCTTGGGTTTGTTTACACATCTTTTTTCTTTGTGTTTATCAGGTATGTCTGCATATGTTCACTTTGGATTTCCTGGTTCAAGTAGCAAATGGCCTTGAAAAGGATGCCACGTGAGTTGTCTGCCTGCTCTACCTTGCCTCATTTAGTTCTCCCACTTCATAAATATTTTGTAGTAAAAACCCTGAAGCGGAGTGGCATGAGTTCCTCTTCTACTAAGTAACTGGATGGTGTTAGGTAAAATTCAGAGTAGCTGTTTGCTAATGTAACACCTGCTTCTTGAATTGCTTTCATGAGTTTCATCATATACCTATGTAAAAATTGGTGGTGTGACAACATTTCACATGTTTCTTTTAAAATGTTCTTAGTTCAATGCAATGTGTATCTGTATTAGCATATGATTTAAAACTTATTTCCTTGGATCCCTTAAAAGGAATATTATCTCATAATCGTAAAAAAAACATGTCCTGTAACACCCCAGAAATTTAGTCCTCTATCGAAAATTGTGAGGGATCTTCAAAGGTTTATAAAGGGGGTCATTACCATAAATAGTTGTCCTGGTTCCTAGCTTTTTTAAGGCTGGAGCTGAAACGGCTAGGGGGCGGGTCCGCCAGACTAGGGGTCCGAGCCCAGGAATGGGTCGGGTTGTTATAGTGGTATCAGAGCCGGTTTCAACACTCGGACCTAAGGTCCCACACGCGTGGACGCGTGTGCCTTAAGGGGGCTGAACTGTAACACCTTAGAAATTTAGTCCCATATCGAAGATTTGAGGAATCTTCAAGGGTTTATTAAGGGGGTCATTACCATAAATGGTTGTCTTGGTTCCTATCTTTTTTAAGGCTGGAGTCAAAACGGCTAGGGGGCGGGTTGGGATTCGCCAGACCAGGGGCCCGAGCCCAGGAGTGGGTCGGGTTGTTATATGTCCAGCTTAGCATGGGATCAACTTTGGTTGTTGTCTGTGGATACCAAGGTAACATTTGCTAGTAATGTCAATGACTCGATGATCAATGGTGTTGAGTGACACATTCGGATCTACCTCAAGAGAATGTGGTTGACTGGTGATTGTGCTGTTGAGTCATTCCAATGTTTGTCTTGGTCATTCAATAATCGGAGGTTAAATAATTTAGCATCACCAAAGTGGAACCCAATCTGAGAGGAAATGCTCCAGTCCATGCCTTGTGGCCTTGCCACCTAGATGAGGAAAACAGATGAAGTCTGCAGGCTGATATGAAAGATGGCTGTTTGCTTGATAAGGAGAGACACGTGGATGTTTGAAGCATTGATTGAATACCCTGTATTTTGCTTGATGGCAAGCCCCTGGATTTACATGAAAATTAAAAACTTGGTGGGACAGCCAAGTAGGAATATAAAGGAAAGCATCTCGAGAATTACATTCTAACTACCTCTTATTAAGATAACCTGAAAATTCGGACAAAATTATGTGGAGCCATTAGAACATGTTTCTGGAAACACAACCATGTCGAACCTAGAGCATTAGCATCAAGATTGGATGTATTATTTTTACTGGGTTTGAACTATCAAGATACTAATCAATAATCATGACTTGGGTTGGACGTTGTTTGGGTTAGGTTATAGCTTGAATCTGTGTAGAACCCTTTATTTATTTATCTGTAAATAGAAGCCCTAGACCAAAAAACTTGACAGACAGCTAATGATAGGAGCAGCTTTGGATAAAAAAAGGCCTTTGGGATGTTTACCTTTGTAAGCAAGGTTGACGTTTGGTAGATAAGAGCTCCCCCTCTTTGTGTCTCCAACTCTTGAGGAATTTTTTCTTCCCTAAGCAATTGCAAAATGGATATATAACTAATTATGAAACAATAGAAGAACTATCTGTTTTTCCAATATCCTGTATGCATTGTCAGCTTCATTCTGTAATAAATGAACTACAATGTTTGCTTACTGGAACTGTGAAAGATGTTTCCCTTCGAAGTATTTCCCATTAATATTAGTGCCATCTGCTACAATTTTGACCATCTGTATGTGATTCAATTTATCTGACGAATAACTTCTGTCTGTGCTCAAAACCCATTCAAGTTATTAACATTTATGCTTGGCAGTTGTGAGTAACCTTGTACCTTGTCTTTACTTTATGCTTAAACTTTCAATGGCAACTGCAATTGCAGCTACCACCTTGCTGAGAAGAAAATTCCTTCAATACATGGGTATACCAATGGGTTGAAGTTAGAACAATTTGTATTTGATGCATTTGTATACGCTCCATCAACTGCACTCTTTGAGGTTTGTTATTTAGTTGTGCCCCAAAATTATTGATGTTTACTTTCTAGTCAACCTGTGGAATTGGAAGATTATGTGGAAACATGTCCAGGCGTTCTAGCTCAGACTCCATTGATATGCAGGCACTACGTGAGGAAGAATTTGCACCGGTGAAAAATGCCAATGGTTCAAATTTTGACACCCCAGATAGTGCTCGACTACTTGTACTTCGTCTTCACACCCGCTGGGTTGTTGCTGCAGGTGGATTTCTTACACACACAGTTCCGCTATATGCGACTGGTAGGTGCTCATGCTCACCAGCCAATATATGTGAATATTTGTTGAATTGCACCTTCAGAAATGCTAAATATATTTTTATGCCTTTGTGTTGAATATCTGTTCTCTCCAGGGGTCGAAGTGTCTCCTCTATTATCTTATGCTGGAGAAAATTTAGAGCCTTTCTGTCGGGGAAAAACATTTCATGCGCCATGCGAGATCACACTCTAATTGGAAGTGCAGTTTTCTTGTACATGTTAGCTTCGGGATGTGTCTATTCTGGCACAGCGCATGCCTATTCAGGTATACCACGTAATATTGATAAGGTTTCCCTGCCTGTTGCTTGTTGAAGTGGGTGGGAACTGGGACATGCTTAGTTTCAATCTGTACTTTTAGTTTTCCTCTTGAGTCACTATCCTTAGCTTATTTTTTTCTCTCTTTACGCTTCTCTACACAGCGAAATTCATGTGAGGTCGGAAACTAAACGGGCGAAAGAGCTGATTTCTAGAATGCCTGCCTAAGTCTGTCGCATCCAGTACTTCAAACTGAGGCCTGTAAATTTAGTGGTAGTATGATGTTAGAGTTTCTATTGCTGCCATATCGGCATTGATGGTTCTCTGCCTACTGCATCCGCTTGTGCTTCTTTCCCCATTTTTTGGGATCCTTTTCTTTTTCTGCTTAATTTTTGAGGGTTCTGTGAGGTGTGCTATTTCTCGCTTGTCCTTTGTTTTGCCAGAGAATCTGTAAATTCTTTGGCGACCCTTATTAATTACAAAGCTAGTGATGCCAAAAAGTTTTTACCGTCATAGCTGCACGTTCTACAGTTGAGAGAAGTAATATAATATGGTACGTGAATCAAGGGAAATTATAGTTTCGCATGTGGTGGTTCAAAGAAAGTGAGAGTAAGTCCAATATCTTCCTCTGAATTACCTCGTTGAGTTGAATCCATCCCCATATCAAACCAAGGCATTAAAATGATTTCCAATTCCTGTATGAATAATGTAGTAGAGACTGAGGGTGCATTTTAATGATAACATTCAGGGATTGTCCACACCAAGTTGAAGATGGATTACGAAATTGAAACTCAGAGCGAGGAAGTAACTCTTATTTTTTTTTCCTTGGCAGAATCCTAGATCCAGTGCTTGGCAGTTGCGGGGACGATAGGCGGGTTTTTATTATTTATTAAATATTTAGTTTAAAATAGAAAAACGTAATCTAGTCATTAGATAAAGATTGACCTCGCTTCTTATTGGCCTGCCCCTTTTTCGTCTCAGGAAGGGCTTCCTACTGCTGATAGTTGTCAAATAAGAGCTTATCTTTATGATTGTCGCATGTTAAGTTGAAATAAGGGTTTGTCTCTATGATTGTCGCATATCAATCTAAAACAAGGGATTGTATTTATGGTTGTTAAGATAAAATATTAGACAGATTGCTGGGACGACCACAATATCTTCTTAATAGAATTAGGGAAATAGTATTCAACTTGGAAAAACAATATAGAAAAGCAAGATGATTCAGAAGACTGTGCTTGAAGTCTTTGCCTGGTAGGTATCGACCAAACTTTAAACCGTTGCAAAGAAATTAAAGTTGGGGCAATTTTCTGAGATAGCGATAAAAATGGCCCAGAAATGAAGATTTTGCTGTGCTTAGGAATTCTAGACTTTGCCGATAGCTGGGGTAATTTTATTGCAATCGAGACGATTCATTGGTACGGTATTTTTCTTTCCAATTATCGCTTGTTATCATCAAATATCTACAAATAACTCTTTATCACTTAAAAAAACCTTGTTAATCACTGTTCACTTGATTCGTATGAAATTTGGAAAAAGTTTTTGAACTCCTAAAAAATATCTTCTGGTTCCTATACTTTTTCAAGAAACTCAAAGAAAGATAATCTTTTCAAAGAATAATTATATTCAAAGAACAATCTTAACAACATTCTTTTCAATCACTACTTTGGAGATGCGAAAATGAAGAGAGTGGAAGAGGACCAGGCTGTTGTATGATGAAATTGGTTAACCATATCTCACAGAGAGCCTAAATGGGCAGCCAGTCAGGGAGTAATTTGGCATTATTCGACGGAGCCGTATAAAAAACGAACAGCAAACAAGGACTTGATCTCCAGTTCTGCAGCAGAATCAGCACTTCGGTTTAATCCCGATGGTGCAGTTATTTCTCAAACAAGAACACATACATTTTAATGGCATGAAATTGAAGCCAGATGAACAGGAGCAAGGCTTCAGCTGTATGGAACTGCTCCAAGAAGGGATGCCAAACATGCTAAATGTTGGTGAAGAAACTTGTAAACTGACTCTGTCGTCATTGCCATGATTCGCACAACCAAACCAATGTCCTGCAAGTCGAGCGAAGTACGACAGTTACGTATAAATGGCAAGAATGTACTAAACAAAACAATGAGATCGACTACCTTATTACCGATGCCACTGCAGGAAGCAATGAAGTCTGGTTTTTCAATTGTGTGCTGTGATTTCTGCCTCTTGTTATAGCAACTCCTTGCAGCAAATGGAAGTTGCAATAGTCGTGACATCGTCTCTTTCACATCATTTGCTATCTGATTTCGTATTTGCTTCAACTTTGGTCTGCCCATAAAACCAATATCCCTTTTACTTTGTTGAAAAGATTCAGTTAGTCATTATGTAAACTCAATTGGGAGGCTTGAAAAATTGGACGTTTCAGAATATACTTTTTGCTGCAATAATAAAGATGATTGGATCCAGCAATTGTTGGAAGAGTCTATGGAAAATGCAAATTGAGTCCCAAAAACAGGCAGCGACAGTTCAATAGGTACCTCGTCTACAACGAGAAATAGAAGAAAAAATGGTTTCATGATATTTTCCCAAGAATTCCTGAAAATTTTCTGTCATTGTAAGTTCTGACCAAACCAACATCTAATATATAGTCGTCACTTTCCAAATATGTTGAGGAAATATTGGAAATATTTCTGACCAGACTGATCAAAGCCGAAACCATAATGAGAAAAAGAAGAAAGAAGGGTTTTGTTTTCCCAGTAATTCCTGAAAAATTTCTATTATACAAAGTACTAAGCAAGCAAAATACAGTACAGCCGTCATTTTTAAAATATATTTAGCAATATTAGAAATATTTCTCAAAATCCAACACCAATGTAAAAAAAATTGTTTCCAATACACTGGTCAAAAGCCAAAGCCAGTATGAAAATATTTACGTTAGAGCAGCAGCGCAGAAATCATAAACGAACTTACCCAACAAGGATGAGCATTGCAGTTACTTGGTAGTTGTGCATGCGATCAGCAACAGTAGAATCCATACTGTCTTCTAGTACCACCTGCCACAGATAAGTATTTGATGCCACATTATATATCGTTTCTTAGTTTCTGTAAATTATAGAAAGCTAGATAAAAAAAGAAGCAGCAGGTAAAAGTATAGCTATGTCCCTTGATCTCAATCAATAATGAGAGCATGTAAAATATCTGAACATATATCGTGGCTTCAACCTAAACCAGTCATGCTGGTAATGGAAAAAGATGGACTCTAGAGCTGCTCTACTTGCTAAGGGCAACAGAGAGAAAAACTAATGTATCTTGTGGTTTATGCACTTAGCCAAGGTATTTCTGTGGTGGTTCAACTTCAAAGCTGAATTATTTGATGCGAAAAGCTAGGAAGAATGCAGAAACAAAAATGATTCTTCAAAAAATCAAGAAATGGCGAGGAACTTCAAGTTCGATATCTCCAAAGTGACGGAGAAACATAATGACAACTGAAGGAAAAAGAAACTGGTAATACAGGAAACAGGACCTGACAATCATAAAAAAGTAAAAGTACTTGAAAGCAAAAGGACATTACAGAATCGAGAAAGAGAGGGTGATCTCCTTCCAAAAAGATGTTGTTTGTGCTCTTGTAGAGACTGAAATCCCACTTCTCCCCACGCTCATGTCTGCCACTGGTGAGCCAGTCTACGATAATTAAATTGGAATTGGAGACAATTCTGAATATTTGCTTCTGGGAATATCTTGCACCAGCAAAACACGTAACTGGATCTGGAAGGACAGCTAGAAGAGCATTGCTTCCAACTTGGGCCTACTGAAAGGCATATACAACAGCCATAATCAGCATGAAAGTCATAAAAAATCATGCTTTCACAATCACTCACTAAATTGCGACTAACCGGAGAAACACATGCATGTACAGCGGAATCGCATAATTTATCACAAGGTTTCACAATGCTCAGCAAGCACAGAAAGAACATTCTGCAACTAAGAAGCCTTTCCAAATCAATGGAGAAAGGCCAGCACCATCAAATTTCAAGTATCCGTCAAAGATGCAGATTAGGATTGCCACATGGCCAATGGCCTTCCAGACGGCTTTCAGGATATCGAAGTGCTGATTACAAATTGTTGGGAAAGGAGTATCGAGATGTACTTTACTTCAAGCCTGTGATTACAACTAGGAGAACAATCTAGGTATAGATGTATTTGAACAACAACATGGTATTCAAGAACACGTCTTCAATTGGGATAGAAATTAGAGATATAAAAGCATAATCAAATGACATGCCAAGTAAGCACATCGATCGCATAACGTGTTCATGATCCTTATGCTCTGCATTTTAATAGCCCAGATGAATATGGTAGTCTAACAGAGAGCTACTACCTCCAGTATTTGCTCAGAGCACTTCGCCCCGATAGCTTTGTATACCTGCAAAATTCCAAACGTGAACATTACATACTTCAGTAAATACGAAGCAGCATAAGCAAACATATTTAATCACTTCAATAGATCATGATCATTATTTATACAAAGAAATTGTTAATTCTTTTGGAAAATATTATTGATTCATTTGTCGTATGTAGCAAAAATTGCGACATGGAAAGAAATTCGCTTATCATGCTCTAGTCCCCCGCTAATGTGACGAAGTGAAGAAGCATAGTAGAGTTCTTTAATTTGACATTTTTATATTTGCTAATACTTTTCCAGATAAAATCTATATTTCTGAAAAGATCTCAAAAATCTTCCTTGCATACATGCTCCTGCCAGAGAAAGAGGTCCGCGAGATTGCTTCTCGTTCTCCTGCTGCTTTTTATCATTTTATGTTCAGACAGTGCCTAATACAATGTCTAACAGTTTCCACATTCCTCTTGTGTATCGTGTATCCGATGGGGAGAGGAAGGCGAGCCATCACAGTAAATTAGGCAGAGACACCCAGAAAGACAGAGCTGACAAACGAGATGGATAACAAGAAGACGAAAGAAGAGTAGAAAAGCCAGAAGCCACTGACCTTGGTGGAGGACTGGGTCTTGATGGCAGCAGTGCAATCATTTCCTATTCTTACATCAAAACTGATACGGTCTCCCTGTAACACCATTACTCCAAGATGAGGAAAAATGGGAAAGAGAGAGAGAGAGAGAGAGAGAGAGAGAGAGAGAGAGAGAAGGGCATACGGAGACGATGCCTCCACCAAAGGAGACGGTGTAAACCCACACAGCATCAGAATCTGCAACACCAGCCTGACCCAAAAGCACAATCCATGTTTGAATCAGAGAGGGGGAGAAAGAAATAGACATTGGAGGGTATAATGAGATTCAGAAGGTGCAAAAGAGAGAGAAAGAGAGACCTTGGAAGGTATAATGAGTTTAAGAGGGTA
The DNA here is from genome assembly GCF_008831285.2 of Nymphaea colorata. Classification (NCBI taxonomy): domain Eukaryota; kingdom Viridiplantae; phylum Streptophyta; class Magnoliopsida; order Nymphaeales; family Nymphaeaceae; genus Nymphaea; species Nymphaea colorata. The sequence goes on from NC_045138.2 coordinate 26,183,749, forward strand.
TCGAGAGAAGCATCGGGTGGGCGTCGACCTTCCCCCTACCTTCTCCACCACCATCACTCCATTTTTCCCTCTTGCCGCGTCACCAGAGGACGCCGCCATCACCACCTCCTCCTCCATGGCTCTCTCTTCCTTCTTCCTCCCCACAGGCCCTGATGCTTCCCGCCGTCATCACGCGGCTGCGGCCTTCTTCTGGAACTCCCGTACTCGGGTCAACGTTCGTCGAATCCGAAACCGTAGCCTGTCGAACTGACTCGGCTTCTGGACTGAGATCTTGGGTATTGGGATCTTAATAAATTCCAATCTTCACATGTTCGATTTTTAGCTATGCTTTTTCGTTTGAAGATGCATAAGATGTCTGCAATACTTGTATCTCAAATGCATAAATTTCAAGTTTGATTCTTCATTGTAAAACCTGCCCACTTTACTATTACAAGCAATTATATTGGTAGGATCGCATCTTGATTAAGACATGAATTTAAAAAACTGCAGTAATCAAACAGCCTTTAATAAATTTTCAACTCCCCATCAAATGTTGAACTACACAATTCGGATCTTGATTAATTCACGTTATTGAATGTAATTGGTCAGATTCGCTTCAAATCTGGGTTATCAAGTTAGATACAACAAAACCTTAGTTTATAAACCTAATTAATGACCCACCTAGATAGTTACTGACCTCCCAATGTTATATGCAATTCTATACATCCAAAACGAATTAACGACCGTGAGGCAAGGGGACAAGGAAGACACAGTGACCAGATCAAGTACTGGGACTGAGTCAATAACAAGATATGAATGCCAATGGATCATCTCCATTGAACTCGAGTGCAAATGTTCTCCATGAGTTGTTAATCATGAATACCTCCGTTGAACTCCGATGAGTGCCATCACTAGAAAATTGGCGCCATGAAAATATTGTGCAAATTGAATTCACTTGGTGTTTGATAAACACATAATTCAAACTTTTTACGTCGAAAATTTCCGTTTCTTACTTGAATCATAGGTTCAGTAGAATTTGGGTGTGATAAACCATGCCCAATTATGGTTCACCCCCTGCTGATAAGGGTGTCTATCAAAGGATCAACTATGCTCCACCCATGATAACAATGTTAGGAAAAATACTAAGCCTATGTTTTACTAGCCTTTTTGCCTCTTAGCTAGGGGCTGCGAATGAGCTAGATAAAATGAGCTTAATGTATTCGAGCCATTTAGGTCTGTTTTGATAGCTAAGCCAAGCTGAGCTCAAACTTCTCTATCACTACATGATCATAAGGAAAACATATGGCTGGTTACAACCGTTCATTTGGTGAAGTTCGGCATTCATGTCACTTGTATATATATATATATATATAATCGTGTTTAGCAATGAAGCTTTGATCCTTATCAAGTTATGATCAATTGGCAGGTCGAAGTAAATTAAGACCATTCACATTGGAAGAGGTCAAGTGTTTCAAGCTAGACATGAGTAGACGTGTTCTGGTAATCTGCCTAACTTCAACTTGCTCGAGGAAAAAAAAAATGAAAAGGGAAAACATCACACATGCCTATCTATGTCAAGGAAGCATAGAAAGGCAAAATGAATACAGAATATATAGTTTATTAAATTTGTCAAAGAAAATGCCTGTCGCTATCAGGTGCGTCATCAGTTCTTATCAATTCCCCCAAACTTTGATTTTTCCAACACCGTGCCCGTTGATCTCCATTAATTTTCTTCTTCCAAGGGAGCGTGTTTAGGTGAAGAAATCCAGTGTTTGTGGGTCTATAAGTCACCAATATTCTCCATTCAATCACCTTTAAAAAATTAATAGACTACTCGTTAAACAAAAGAGGACACAACGATCAGATTCTTTACATGTTAATCTTAGAAACAAAAAGGAAAAAAGGAGAACAGGAGGTCTCCATGTACGGAAAACAAGCAGCAGAGACTTCGAAGCAGTGGAGCAACATGACCAAAGAAGCAAAATTGTGTTGATTCCTGATATCCCAAACACAACGATATAAGCCATTTCTACAGACACCAAGTTCCACAATTTCAACTATGAACAACAAGAGAAATCTAAACACCATGATCATTGTCTGATGTGAAAGTAATATGAAAGGCAAAAGAGATTGTATAGCAACTAAATGAATGAAACTGCTTGCATCTAAAAGGGAAGCATACATCATCTCCCCGACTATGGTAAACTACAAAGAGTTTTTTTTTGTTCTTCGAAAATATGTACACAGTCAGTCAGTGTAATGGTTATGCTACTCTCAAACTGCTCCTCCTTTGCGTCAAATGCGCTTCCTTTTTTTGGTTTGAGTTTTTCAAAGCGACAGTGTGAAACCATCCAGCCTACCATCGTTGGAAGCTGGTGCCTCTTGGCTGCATGTTTGAAGAAACACCATCAAACAAGAAGCCGTCCGGGTTAGGTCTGGAGTTGGTAAACCCCTGCAAGAAGACTTGGTTGCCGCCATTGTTGCTGCCGCTGGCGACGGCCGCAGCAGCCACGTTCCCACTGTCGCCGCTGGAGAAGAACACCAGCTCTTCCTGGTGTTGTTGCAGGCTTGGCTGCGCGAGTGGCACAGGGGCTGCGGCCAAGGGGTTGTTCATCTGGTGGTGGTGAGGACCATAGCCGAAGTTGAGATTGGAGCCGCCGGTCTGGTACCCCGTGAACAGGTGGGCGGAAGGTCCGCCGGTGAATTGCTGCACCATGGCCCGGAAATTGTGGGTGTCGGTGTTGAGGAGGGTGGTGGGGGCTCGCTTCGACACCCTCGTCCGCTTCCTTGGGGCTTTCGCCACCCGTCCTTCTGCACCAAGGTGAGAGTTGGCGTTCAAGGCGGCGCCGCTGTTCGCCGAGGCGACGGAGGAACCGGCTGGGACCGCACTTCTTTGTGGGGAGGCGAGATCCGGCATTGTCATTGTGGTGGTGACTGCCATTGCATCTGAAACGCGAGCGCTCAGTGGTGGCTGCACTGGCGCGCCCGGCGCTCGACCAAGCCCGAGATTCCGGTGGTAGAACTCCATCCACTCGCTCTTCCTCTCCATAAGCGAAACCGTCTGAGGGTGCGGAGGGGCCGGACAGAGTAATTCTCCTCCTCTGCTTTCTCTTCCTGCTGGCGTCTCCTCTCCTGCTCTTCCACAGCAACAACTTTCAAAGGAGAAGGTTCTCTGCGACTGCCGAAGGATGAATATTTATGGTGGGGACTGGCTGTATCCCTTAGTGGCGTCCACACATACCTCCAAAAGAGAAGCTCGAATGGTAAAAAGTCATGGAAGAGAAAGGAGCAGGCGGGGGAGGAGGGGCCCTTGACCGTTCACTGAAGATAAAAAAGTCTTCCTCTCCCTGTCCTTTCGGCCATCTCCATGGTGGTACGTGTCTGTGGACGAAACGCGAGGGGAGTTAGGCAGCCGCAGGGGCTTCTGCGAAACTACGAGTCCGGCCGACGACATCCCACTGACGTTGGCGAGGCGTCACCTTCTTCTTGGCCCCGCCGTGGGAGAGAGGGGCTGACCGTGACGGCCTTTCTTGGTCGCTGCCGCCGCTGCGTGGAAGCCGGGTGCGCCTCCTTCCCCTTTTGCGGAGGCACCTTCCTTCGAGCTGAAGGAGAGAGGTCTTGGGTCGCGGAGCCAGCAGGTTGGTCAAGGAGTCGAACCGTCAAAGGCGTAGGTGAACCGACTGGTCTCATTCACGGGTCTAGTCTTGATGGGACGGGAACAGCCAGCTCCGCCGGTTAGGTGGCCGGCCGGCCTGATATGGTTGGCCCGGGGCTTTGTTGCATGCTTTGTTGTTCCAACTAGGGCGGGGCATCTGAGCGGCTCGGCCTAGGCCGTGCGTCAAGCCTTCAGTTCATCCTGATCGAGCTCTCTCTCTCTCTCTCTCTCTCTCTCTCTCTCTCTCTCTCTCTCTCTCTCTCTCTCTATATATATATATATATATATATATATATATATATTATGTCTGGGGGAGACTCAATGCCCACTCTTAATCCCAACAACTGAAAAGTAAGTTTATAAAAAGTTTCAATAATTAAGGATGTTAATGGATGTTACACTCAGATCAAATGCCTAACTAAACTACTTTTAAACAAAGTTTGACATGCTTAACAATTTAGCATCCGACCTAGAATTCAGATTCGGATTTAAGAAATGAACACCTGATCTAATTCGCATTCAGCTTCAGTTTTAGATGAATATATGGTCACACTCGAATTCAGTTTTAAATAAATGATCTAATTCGCATTCAGCTTCAGTTTTAGATGAATATATGGTCACACTCGAATTCAGTTTTAAATAAATATCCTATATTCAATATTTATATGTAATAAAAGTTGATGCCCAACTTTTTATAATGGGGCTCAGATTCTCTTGTGTATTTAAAAGTCAGATTCGAATGCATACTTAAAGTTTGCATCTGAAGCATATTCAAATTGTACATTTAAAAACTGGATCTAGATGTAGTATTAGACTTTTCTTTGTTTGTATTTGAATACGAATACAAATACATGAACAGGAGGCGGATATGATGACAAAAGGTAAGCAGCTAATGCCACGACCAAGTTAAAATCTATCGAGTTTTAAAACTATTAGAACCACCAACCTAATACCAAGATTTCATGTCAAATTTTACGGGCTCTAGAGCACAAGCAAGAAAGAATGAATGACTGAATGTAAGACATATGAACCCCTAAATAGAGAGAAATGCAGAGGTTCTAGATACCTGTTGAGTAAGCCCTCACGACTTGGTTGGTTTTCTCATTTCAATTTGAACTCCCTTCTAACAGTTGAGTTTAGACCGCAAATCATAAACAAAGATCGATTTGTTTTCTTTTTTGACTCGGTCAGGTTTATGTGAAAGGACAGGTTGAAACATCAAAATGAGCAAACTCACATGCAACAGCTGCACCAATTTTGATCAGTTGTTGGACTAAAGGCAACAATAATGCTAATTAGAATTTTGTCCTTGTTATTATTATCAGTATCCTTATTATTGACTTTCTGCGGTCACCTTCACTGGGTGACGACCTCCATTGTTGGGAGAAGGAATGAAGCTTCGGCCATCACTCAGGCACTGGAATTTCATCTTGCTCACCCGAAAAAGGGTTCTTAAAGCCCTACCTGGCAGATAGCAAGGACCAGCTATCTTTTTCTTGAAGTAAAGCGTAGAGAGTCATTCAACCTCTCTTCTGGCATTTACTGAATCCAACCTAACAGAACCCTTTTTGCCCGCTAATAAGCACAAGAAAACAAGGCCACATAGAAAGAGATAAGCATATCAAACAGGCATACAAACGTTATAGGAAGCTACTGTCTGACTTAGTATTGCTCAAATGTGATGCATGTTTTATATTCAACATGTCTGTTTATAGAGCAATTGATTTGTATATTGACCACAAATCCGAATGTGCAGTAGCGAAGCCACATGTGGGCTGATGTGGGTATTTGCCGACACTAGCCTACAAGATTTCTTGATTTTATGTGTTGATGCTTTCCACAATTTGCTGGCCCTCCTTAGAAGAATCTCAAGACGTTTAAATTAGGGCCCCTCATCCGAGAGGAGCACTTCATTCATAGCAGATCCTAGATCAGATCCACTTTATTTCAGTTTTGTTGGATCCTTCATGGGTTTTCTTTCATTAGTTAGAGTTCAGACCCTGTTATTTTTAAGTTTGGGATGCAAGATCAAGGAATTTTTTAGAAATCCCTGTTTAGAGGCAAGTGTGATTCATTTGAGAGTAGTTAAGTTATTGATGAATCAAGTTTAGCCACAATTTCATTTCTCCTTTTATGTTCATTTCCGTCTTTTACTCGTTTAGTCGCTTCTAGTTTTCCCTAGTTTGTACTCGGGAAACTGTTAAGAGTGAGGAACTCTGATCACTACATCACTCTCAGCCACAGGCTTAATTAGTGTCGTTAACTGGCCCATGCACGGTAGTCATACATCATACACTACTCATTTTTTTGCTATTTTTTTAAATATTTTGAAAGTTTTTTAATGTTTTATAAAATATAGAGAAATAAATATAGTCATATTTTTTTGTGTGATTCATGATCAGTTCAGCTGAATTACTAAATCGGCAGCCCTTCACATGATTCAATCTAAATTCTAGTGTCTGTCAAGAACAAGGTCGGAGGGAAGGCAGGGCCGGCAGGGGCCTTGGCCCCCCTCAATTTTTAAAAACTTTAAAAATTTATCTGTAAATTTAAACAGTTTTAGTTTAATATATATAAAAATTTTGAAAATTTCTATTTCGGCTCCTGTTAAAATTTTGAAACTATAGTTTGTTAAAATTTTGAAACTATAGTTTGGCCTCTGTGACAAAAAAAATCTTAGCTCTGCCCCTGGTCAGGAAGTTCAAATGATCAAGTATATTAACCTCAGCTGTTTTAGTTCAAACAGACTAATTCAGGTGTTGATCATTTGGTCCATGCAATGGGGCCTAAAGTGCCATACCTTGAACTTCATCACCATGATGATGCCTAGTAGTTTGTCATCTGGTAATAAGGTTTGGAATTAATCTGAAAAAGCACTATGCCTGTGAATGGGCCTGTTTTATTTTGGAATAATTGGAACCAGCTAACTTTGGTAGTGTTTGATAGCTTCCGATCTTAGATCTTAGATGGAAATTAAAGGTGTGCATTATAAGATCGATCTCAGTAGCATGTAAAAAACCATGAATTTCATGTCGGATTTTCAATTTTGGGAGGGGGAGCTGATGCCCGACCTTAAATTCATAGATCTGAGATCCGAGGTCAACGATTACACCATTAAGGTCGCAAATGAGTTGAATCTGGTTTGAGGATTTTGCCGCATAAAATAGCTGGCCTCATTTTCTATTCCACCAAAAATCATATGTTTCAATTTTAATGGAGTACACTAACACATGTGCACCATGTTCTATTGAGTAAGAAATTGGTAGACATTGAAAAATAAGTGTCATACATATGATCTATTGGAACACATGTTTATAAATACATCATTGGAAAAAAAAAGTGTATTTGGGGTTGGAAAAATATGATGCCATTATTGAATGTTGTTTCTAAATTAAACAGTCAAATGTTAGATATGGATATGTCATACATATTTTCTGAAATAAAAATGTGGTATTCTTGAATCATATATTATAAAAAAGTCGTACATACATTCAACTGCTAAATATTGTTGATGAATGGATAAATACTTAAAAGTGGTAGCCAAATGCAACATTAACTGTTGATAAATTAAAATGCTTTAAAACATTGGAATTATCTATGAATTCAATGGTATGAAAGGATGCGAACCTCCATAATCATGCAATTAAAATATGGCCTCAATTTTAATTTTGTAAGAGTTGAAAAAATTAACAATATTTTAGCAACAGTCCCTTAACAATAATTTTCTACCCTTTTCCTCAAGCCTAATCATATGATTGAACATAAAATATTCAAACAATGATGCATAGGTTCAACACTATCTGGATTGGAAACTTAACTCCCCCAGGATTTTCATGTCAAAATTAAAATTGATTACACATCTTGCTTAAGATCACTGTTTTTTATTCAAACATTTTCCGGCAAACTGAAAATATATGTTAAATCTAAGAAAATGTTGTAGTTAGCACAATCTCAACCACATGCGCATTGAAAATTTAATTTCTAATTTGCTTTCTAGACGCTCAATTTCAAAAGCATATCGGTCGGAACTTTCTTGACGTGTCCGAACAAGCAACTTGATTGTGTCTCATTTTGGAAGCACGGAAATTGTATACTTCCCTGTTCTTGCTTCTCCTCGACGTAAGAGGACGGGCATCTAGTCGAGCAAAGTCGGTCAATCCAATCGGGCCCTCAAGGCTTCGTGCGCACTGGGGTGGTAGACACTCACTTGCTAGTTCAAATATTAAAGGTGTTCGTTCCTTGTATAAGTCAATCAATCAAGAACTAAAGTATGAGAGAAATGAAAAGAGATACATTGAATCTAAGAGGGCCGAAGTCCTTTTTTTTTTCTTTGTTTAGAACTGCTTTAGGATGTAGGTAGAAAGCATGACACCTATCAACTAAGCATCGTGGATTCACCCTTTGAAGTAAGGGAATAGCACCGATGAAAATCAAACTAATGGTCACGTCTTCCACTAATCTGACCAACTACGCTATGCTCATCGAAGCAACTATTTAAAAAATGACTTTAAAAGTTTACTCTAAGAACGAGCTCTTAAACATCCAAACTTACAAGTATTAGGCCACAAATTTGTAGCTCAGCTTTTGAACTAAAAATGCAACACCAGACAGTAAATTTTGACATGCCCAGGCATAATCTTCAAAAAGTTAGCTTAAAATTATACTTTTAAATAATAATAATAATAATAGCAACATTTTTATTATAATTATAAATTATTATCATCAGATAAATATGGGGTTGTGTTGGCTGTATGGGTCGATTCAGAAAGAGATTGGCCGATTTTTTAATGAGGCAAATGTCAGCATCTCTATTGCATGCTTTTGAAAAAAAATCTTTAGAAAAGTACATGTTAGTGTTCCTGATACCAACACAAGATAGCTAAAAGACTGTCGCTGGCAATCAAATGATGCCTATTGACTGGAATACAGACATTAATTGGAGCAAGGTATTAATAGCAATAGTCTTAAGTCCAGCACTCTTTTGTTGACCCCATCCTGTGGGGCTGACTAACCCACTGCCACATTTTTATTAGTTCTAAGGAACCTTATTAATTTCTTAATCTAGTGCAAAGCCCCCATCTTTCATTTTCAAGCCAAATGAGCCCCTGTAATGGCCCTTTAACAAGTCTGCACTCGCCGGCCGCAGCCATGGTTGGGTTGTTCAGAGCTTCCCACTAATGAATGACCTGACAGAGACAGGACAATTACCTTCATAAAATTGGGGTTGCATTTGAGTACAAGAAGAAGCATCTTCATCTTACGCATGGGTACATGAGTTACACGATCAAATTTTGTCAGATAAGTAACTTATACAGAAAAGCATCTTGAAGAAGGATTAAAAGTATGCTTCTTATTCTTTTCAGGTAGAACTTTCATGGGAAAAAGTCGTCTCTCTTAAGGCGACCAACTAATGGAGTCAAGTCGTGTGTAGATCCTCTCCTCCACTGCCAATCTCTTAGAGCTTGACTGAGCGTGGCTGTGGAGAGCCCGCAGAAACTTGTCAAGTCTAAAGGGGAAGAGCAGGTGCAGACAATTGTGGTAAAAAAAGGAGGGAAGGAGAAGGAGAAGGGCGACAACCAATCCCGCTCGTCCCCCTGGCCCTGGCGTCACGGCTGACATCCAGCTACCGCAAGAAGCGGGCGGCCAAAAGCCAAGTCGTGATTTAGAAGCATCGATCGCCCTTTCTTGTCCATGAGAGAAGGAGGAAGGTGGTGTTGATAAGGACCGGCGTTCCGCCTTCTAGGCAGACGATGGGAATAGGACGGAAGGGAATGGGACGACGAAGGGAAGAACAGGGGACTTCCCATCATTGTGGCAGCAGAGGATGAAAGGATCTAAGGATGGTGATGAGGATGAGGTCATGTCAAAACAGGAGGAGGTAGTTTGGATACGTGCTGCTCACGCCAATTCAGGACGATGACGACGGCCATGCATCGTCACTTGGGGAGGGAGAGATCTCAACCAGCCGCCTTGATTAGCGGCAAGCTGGCCGTGAGACGCCACCCACTTGTAGCTTCTCCAAATGGGAAGCCTACCCAACAAAGAAAGAGAAACAGAGTGACCCAGTCACATTAACTTCAACATGGGTAATCCTCAACTCAAATCAATGCTCCTCAAAGGAGGCATCTCTAAAAATTGAAGAGAAGACGTGTACAATAAATACCTCACCATCTTGGATCCTAGTCTTTTTAGAGTTACAGAAAAAACTTCTAGGGAAGATTGAGATTTATCAAACTGGATCATTGTAGTGGTATCAGAGTTTATTCAATATTCAAACATTCAAACTTAGAGTCTCATATGTAGATATGCATGTACGTAAGTTACGGTTGGTGCACTTTAATACCCACACCTTTCAAAATTTAAGACTGGCAAAGCCTATGTGTCTTCGATATGGGGGATGCAAATGGATCTGACGTATTCGATTAGTCATCTGAATGTGAAAACAACAAGTGTATCTGATAAAAAAAATATTTGGAACCAATTGCCAATCAGATTCCAACCCAGTCCGCAGTTTTACAACATATTTTGTTCTGCTTCTGATGACGCCCTGCTATATGTGGCGGTCTCATTTATGGAGTCAGAATCCAAATTTGAGTTTGATATCTGAAAAGTATAGTTGTCAACCATAATGCTAATCTCATCCAGATTGATCTAGAAAACTGAACCCACCCTAATCCGAACCGTTTACATTTCTTCGTCACTTTTTAAGCCGAGCATTTTTCTAAACACTTTCTCTAGTGCCTCCAAGTGGCTTAAGATTCTGCAAGTCTATGGTCATCAGTAGCAGGCACCACCACCAAACGCCCTCATAATGTGGTCGTCACTAGCACGGCCGGTTTTGGACGCACATCAAGATTTCCCACTTCTTCAACGCATGTGGATTGACTCTTGGCAGGCTTCCTATTTCTTAACTGATTGAACAAGAAAAGTTCAAAAAATTTTGAGTCCCGTGGCACCACTTGCCTTTAGACCCAAGTAGTGAAAGGACTTTTTCTGATGTGCAGAGGTATCCAGGGTTTTACATGGAGAAAGATGAGATGATAAGCATGTAGTCTTAGGCCTGCAAATTCGTCGCTTGCAGAGAAATTCGATTGCTTTCTTCCCTGGTTGCCTGAAAAAGACATTCAAAGGAGTGCAACCCACGCAATTGCTTACATTTCGCACTTGGGTTTATTCTGGACTATGCTTGAATTGCTTAAAATATTTTGATGCAAAAATATGGTTTTGGTAATAAACAAGTTATGGAATATGGACATCAGCAGATGAGAGCGAAAGAAAGAGAATTCGATTACCATAGGAAAACGGAAACCATCCATTGTTATCTTCTTTCTAGATCCATTTCAGACATCTCTCTCTCTGTATCTCTCCCTCTTTCTCTCCCCAACTCTTTTAGTGGTGTCACATGTCACCAGGCTTTTGAAATGTACAATCTAAACACCCCAGGTTCACACTTCATGATCAGACAGAAAAAAAAACAGGCAAGAAATCGAGAAAGACGATACACGTGAAATGAGTAGTTTCCATGATAGTTCACCAAAAGGAATTGGTAAAAGAATTGCTAGTTTTTTAGAGTTTGGAAATTGTTTGCTTAATTCTCAGACGTTTACCAACTGATCAGACACTAAGATTGCATAACCCCATTTCGACCAAGTTGCGGAACAACCACGAAAGTATCGGCCACGTGAAATCAGAGTGCCCCGTGATACTTGGCATCACGCAAAAGCTACAGATATTTAGTTAATGGCCTCCCTTTGTCACGCATCGTGCTTCTGAACCGTCATTAATGCTTTTGGAATGGATCGAGGACGTATACTTGCATGCCACCAGCGAACATATCCGCTAAATACTGTGGGATCAGCTCACCAGCAGCAGAGAGAAAAGTTAGTCGATACTCAGTTTACTTGCTAGATTCTATCTGTCATGGAATATCTTGGTCTTCTAAATGGCAACAAAATTAAATTACTATCACCAGCACGCCTTCTGGTTTAGATTTCTTGCTCGGACAAGGTTTAATGATTTTTTAATGGTAGTTTTCATCTCAATATTGTGATTCCCTGCATGTATGTGCGTGAACATGACCGCTTGCAATTAATTTGGTGTGAACTTGTATAAAACGCTTGATTCTTGTCTCAACTGTCCTACTCATTTGTCTTACATATAGGTTTGAAGATGAAGCTGTTACCTCGGCACAGTTTCTGACTCTTAGGTGGTGGAGCATTCCTTTTTCGACATTAAATAGAGAAACCTCCCTTAGGACCTGCTGAAACGGTGGCTGCTACTTGCAGCTTCCAGAGAGGTTGGTTTCACTGGGAATTGGAGTTTTAAAACGATGACAGATCATGGCAGATGTGTCAAAAAAATTTGAAAGATCTTTCTTTAGGTAGTCAAAAAGTACTTTGGTGCTCGAAGAAAATGATCAAATTAGATTGCAAATGAAATATACATTATAAGAACCTACCTGGTTGAGGATTCCATGTGCCGTGTGGCTGACGTGAAGATTTCAGCTGCTGGCTAGGGCTTCAAAACATGAGGTGAGCAGAAGAATTTTACAGTTTTCTGGCCGACATAAGTTCATGGTAACTGGAAGAATGTGAAGGCGATCATGTACAGCTCTGATACCAGAAATCTAGGATGTACACTGCATGGTAGATGACAATGGCATCTATATTTCGTGCATGCTCTGCGGCACTTGGCTTGGAGGTTACTAGAGGGCTTGCCAACTGCAGGATCCGCTGAAGAATCCATGGAAATTTATTATCCTGAACCATCTCTCAAGCCAAGGCATCTTAGCACATTAAGAGCAGAAACAACCAGACGCGAACAAAGTATGCAAGAATCGCGAACATGGCTGCATATTAGTTTTCCATTAAAAAATCATTAAACCGTGTGATTTCTTCATACAGAAGACATAACGTGGTGTACTACTGAGGCCGTGACAGGACCAGACCACCTCTCCCCCCAACGGCCTTGACCGGACCATGCATCATCTTCCCCACATATTCGAAATCACATGGTGCCTTTTTCCAGGTGAGCTTGAGGATTAATCACATGGCCTGGGTGAGAGCCGAAAATCCCCTTCATTCTCCTTGTTCCCAAGATTCAGAACAGCATCCATACTACGCGGCTAGGCAGTGAGAACTTCATGTACTTCAATTTGCACGTAAGACCCACTGCCCTTATGGTACATGAAGCAGGAGTTAAACCAGAAAAGTGTCTCATAACGTGCCCCAAGCTCTCAAGTTTGAGATACGCCCCTCGTATATCTGCTTCATTCATGGATCTCCATATATTCAGGCCCAGGATCTCCATATATTCCGGTCCTAGAATAAGCCAGCTCAGACAGGCTGGGTCTTGTTGGAGCTCACTGCGGTCTGAAAAGGTCATTTGACTTCATTCTGGATCTGGTTATGCTTATACGCTCAGCTGATAAGTATCCAACCCATTTGCACACCCATAGCAATTGCTCCGCCCTGGTTTCCAAGTCTGGCTCCTAAATCAAAGGCAACATAGACATGATAAGATCCATGGTTCAACCCTTGGTCTCAATGATCCTGTCCACTGCATGATTAACTCCACCAAGCTATAAGCCGCCCAATGGTGTAAGTGGCAGTTCCATGAAGTACTGGAAAACAGTCTGCTCAAGCAATCCTGTACAGTGATCTGGTTGAGTGATTTCTAAGGGATGCAACTTGTGCTTGAAGCGAATCCCATGATCTGGACAGGACTTTCTTTCCTCCTATATAACAAGAACATGTACCAATCATAGCATTACATGCTCGAAATTCCCCTTTATTTTTCTATTGCCAAAGCCATTTTTGCAAGAAAAATGAACATCAGGTGCACGTCATTAACATTGGTCTCAGCAGTCGTTGTTGCCGTAATATCCACACTTTTTGTACCTCATAAACTACCACACCCGAGTCATGAAACTCACGCTAGCTCCAGATACTACTTGGCGTCAAGGCTTTCATGGATTAGGCAAAGTGAGAAGCTTCACCACCACCATCACCACAAACACCATCACCACCATCGTTTGAAACCAATTCCTGAACCCATATGCAATGACTTTCCGCCTGACTTCCCGCCAGCACCGGCTGATAACCAGTCTGCCGTTTTGTGTGTCGACAGGAATGGCTGTTGCAACTTCACGAAGGTGCAAGCAGCCATTGATGCAGTTGTATCATCTGACCAGACTAGAACTATAATATGGATCAATGCCGGCATCTACTTGTAAGTTAGTACATCCTACCAGATTGAAATTACTATTGAACTTAGTATACGCAACCACATAATATTGCTTTGTCTTCGACTAGAATTTAAGATCTTAAGTACGCAACCGGCCCTAGTGTGTTTCTCCCTAAGTTTTTCCCTGTGAAATGCCTCAACCTTACTAGATGATTGGTTATTCCATGAACATCCATTCATTTCATGCATCTGCCTGCTGACATGATAGCGAGAAGGTGACCATCCCAAGCACAAAGCCGAATATCACACTGCAAGGACAGGGAATGTACTCGACCGCCATCGTTTGGAACGACACCGCCAATTCCACCGGAGGAACATTCTTCAGCGCCTCCCTGACTATTTTTGCTCCAAACTTCATTGCCAAGAACATAAGCTTCATGGTAAGCAAGGCCTGCAAAAAGGAAGAAAGGTGTTCAATTGGTGGCTAGTTGAACATTAAAATGCTTTTGCTATCTCTTTATTGAACATCCAACCCATTCATTTCATGCACATTCTTGGCTTCAGCTAGCCTCTTTCTCCCTCTAACACTCACCACCACGAAGTTGGTTTTTCTATTCAACAGAATGTTGCTCCTAGAGCAAATCCTGGAGATGTGGGAGCTCAGGCGGTGGCAATAAGAATATCAGGGGACATGGCTGCCTTCTGGGGTTGTGGATTCTTCGGGTCACAGGACACTCTGCACGATGATAAGGGCAGGCATTACTTCAGAGATTGCTTCATCCAGGGATCCATCGATTTTATCTTCGGCAATGGCAGGTCTTTATATGAGGTATCATATTTGAAAATAATTTTGCTTCCTAACACTGCGTCAGATAAGGCCTGGCCCATAAATTCACAGAAACAGGACATCGATACAAGGGTCCTTTGAATGGACTTACGGCATTGGGAAATCTTTTTTTACTTCCCCCAGATCATAAGTATGGGTGAAGATCAGTAGTACTGATCGTGTTTGGACGCTCGCCTCAAGAATATGGATACAAGAACCGAGTGTCAGAGACACAAGTAACTCTGGCTCCCAGTGGTTCGTCTGCTGTTGTAACATGTTACAAGTCGATTCGTTTTTATCAAATCTTGTCGTGTTACTCATCAAGACACAAAGAAAATATATTGTGTTACTAATCACCTGCGTTGTGGTTACTAGGGATGCAAGCTGAGTTCAATAGCAAACGCGGTCGCAGATGGATCGAAGTTCATAACGGGGGCCATAACTGCACAAGGCCGGAAGACCATGGATGATAACACAGGATTTGTCTTTGTTAATTGCACCATTGGAGGTACAGGCAGGATATGGCTTGGCCGCGCATGGATGCCTTTCTCTAGGGTCATCTTCGCCTACACTTTCATGCCTCAAATCATTTCCCCAGACGGCTGGAGCGATTTGAATGATGCTACAAGAGACCAGTAAAGACAGTATTTTCGTTTTCTTTTTTCCTGGGTCTAGTAGCTTGACGACGTGTACCCGAGTTCTTGATTAGTTAATGGAGTTGTTGCCGGTTTTCATGCAGGACTACTTTTTACGCGGAATACCAGTGCACGGGACGGGGAGCAGATACAAGCTTGAGGGTTCCTTACTTACAGAAGCTCAATGAGACAGAGGCTTCGACTTTCATTAGTATTTCTTACATTGATGGTGATCAGTGGTTACTCCCTTACCACTAGTCTGATCCATAACGAGTTAGCTTTCTTACTCTGCTTCTTCATAATCTGTGAAGATTAGGTGCGGAGCTGCCTTGCCTATTGGATGTCTATTTTACTAATTTTGTACTTTCTTCATGAATGACACAAAGATTATCTCGAGGGCCTGCCTAATCATCTTTTTCTTGTGCAAGTGAAATTTATTAAAGTGATAATCAATGCTTGTGCGATCTAAGTACGCTGGCATCAGAAGGAGCATGATATTACCCAGAAGATAATTTTATTTATTTTGACAAGACACATTAATGTAGCCAAGATCCATTTACAAATTCAAGATTGGAAATGTAAATAATTCTACGAGACGATGAAATTGGAGCCATCTAATTGATAAGATGCACACTGCAGTGATCCTATAACGTGGCAGGGTTCGGCTAAACCTTATCGTCCGACGAGAGAGAGAGAGAGAGAGAGAACATAAGCATTATCTCAAAAATAGAGACTGCAGTAATCCTATAACATGGCAGAGTTCAGCTAAGCCTTATCGTCCAACGAGAGAGAGCAGAAATATTATCTCAACGATAATATCAAACTCCTAACAGGAGAGAGAGGAGAGGAGGGAGGCGCAAATACATTCAAGCAATGCAGGTATGAAGTCAGTATGCGGTAACTGTAGTTCATCAACGGATTTTTTATTCTTGCTCAAATTTAAGCAGATTCTTCTTTTAAGAGACCCTAAAACGCAAGGCCTTTCATGAAGATATAAAACATGAAATAGCAAACAGGTTATTGTTGAACCAAAGTTGTTATTGTTGAACCATTGATTACAGCCTCAAAGGGCATTAATTCCCGTGAACACCATGCTCACGCTCACGTGTCTTCTGACACCAAAGCCGCTCAAGACCCTAAAAGGCAGGAGAAATAAAGGGACCTTCGGGCCTCGCATCAAGCAATGGGATAACCCCCTCCCTCACCCGAATCACCGGTTACAAAATTTTCAGTTCCTTTTCGAACTACCATAGTGGTGAGACTTAGGTTAGTGGAAGTGGACTACGATTAGCAGGAAGGCCGTCAGTAATTGGAAACCTATCATCCTCCTTGCTAAAGAAACTAGAAGGCGTACTGCCGGCCGTAAAGCGAGTCAGCGTCTCCATAAATGGCCTATTTAACACGTAATTCCACGAATCCACCACAGAATGCTTGCAAGTCATGCTCAAAGTGTGTCCGGGCATCGGTTATTACAGCAGGAGTCATAATCCACAGATTATGAATTGTGCAAAATTCTTGTTTCGTTCCAATTTTATCGGACGTCTGAATTATGCAAATTTTTGTGGTGAGACCTTCGTAACGCATGCCCTGCCACCATTAATAACACAAAAATTACTCTGACCAACCAAAATTTCAGAGTCCTTGGAATACAGAAACTTCCTGCAGTCCTGCACATGACCACAACCAGCAACGACAATTCAAAGGCCATTACTGCTTAGGCATACAAAAATCCAAGGACCAAAGGCAATAATTCCTCGATGGTATTTCAGGTGATAAACAGGTGTTGCCTCAGTAATCTGGATACGACGACCTGGAACTCATATTTTCACAGGTGAAACCACACTGACTAGCGACGGGCTCCACGACCACCACGTCCGGCACCAGTATCCTTCTACAGGAGAAATAACAAAAGCTTGTATTCAGAAAATAAATAAAAAAGAAAATAGAGACAGAGAGAGAGGTGAAAGACCAAACCTTTAGGCTGCCTCTTGAAGTTCTCCCACGACCCCTACCAGACGGACTGGAAGCAATTCCTGAACTCCTAGCAATCGCCCTCATCCTAGCTCTCTCTGGAATATTTATAACAGTCCTACCTGTCGACGTCTCCCTGTCCTTTGATTCTGACACCTCACCCGGACTAGCTTGCTTTTTCACATTAGGATCACTTGTATCGGATGCCCCGCTTGCAACTGGGTCCTGTAGCAATGCCGGAGTATCATTGGTGCTGTGCTCCGTAGGAGTTGAAGTGGCCACCTCTTTTGGATCATCAGTCAGCACAGATGATGTAACTTCTGTATTTTTCATATTAACGGTACCTTCAGGTTCATCTTCGGCATCAGAACCAGCGGCACAAGATTCAGATGGTGTCTGAGATTGTTCGGGGTTAGCTGTCTCATCGATATCCTGTGCTGAATCGGAAACAAATTCCCCTTCTTCCCTTTCTTCATCAATTGCTACAGGAGTATCTTTAGCTACAACATTACCCCCTTCAAATGAATCATCTGCATCTACAGGTCCATCCAAAGCCTCCACTGCATCACCTGGTTCAACATTTGCGGTCTCCAAGTCACTGACGACTACTGCTTCAACAGAAGCCATGGCTGGCTCATTCTCAATCTCCATATCTCCAGCTTTGGAAGCATAAAAAATCTCTGGCTCATTTGATTCAGGTGCAATTGCATCTGGACCAGAGAGTGGCAGATCGGGATTATCGGACAATTTATTAGCACCACCATCTATATCTTCATGGGAGGAATCAGAATGTTTAGGTTTTTTGGCATCCTGATGTACAAACCCTTCTTGCAAATCAGATGAACTGGAATCTAAAACACGCTTCCGACCTGACATTTCCATCCCTTCATTGGAAAGTTCGGGGTTAATAGCCACTGATCTACCTTCTTCTAGGTTGCTTTCAGTCTCCATCTCAGCCACCTCTGTTTCAGCAACATGTTCAGATTGCTCCAAAGAAGGCAAGATCTCAGAGGCAGGTTCCGAACGTTCGCGATGGACTTCTCTAGTAGATGGATGTGCAGCCTGATCCTCTCCTAATTGAGGACGGATTAGCTTTCTCCCAGGTTTCCGTGTTTCTGCTACAGGCTTTGGAACATTAGATTTGTCAGTCTTTTCATCAGCATCTTTTATCTGAGGAGGGTGAACTGAAGCAGGAGGATATACTGGATGGGTAGTCGAGGATACAGCACCAACAAGCCGTCCTGCAAGGAAGATTTGGATGCCAGATTGAGTAACAGGAGAAAGAAGAAAAAGTTTGGTAGATGCTGAAGAATTCCTTCTTCTCATGTTTATTTTCATTAATAAAAGACCCGTTATTTCAATACCACAAGAAATTCAGTAACACAGGAACACTAAGGGCCAAAAATTCCAATAAGAGACATAGTTTCAGCGTTGAGATGAACAAACCAGTTTTTCGCTCATTGCCAGGCACTGATTCTGCGTGTACAGAAATGGAAGATGAAACAGACTGAGAAGCAAGCACATCACTGGAAAGTAAATTTGCTGCCTCCTCAACCTGATCCACACACTGCAAGTAGTTGGTCATCTTCTCATCCAACTCCACATCAGAGGGTAGCACTGTTGTTGGAACTCCACTCTGTTGTAATTCCAAGTTAGAAAGACGAGCATATTGTATAAACCCAGAACATGATACTAAAATCACCAACCAGAATATCCGTGCAATTGCTTTAGAGTAAGGAGCACATGAGCGTAGAAGACCTAGTACCTATGCATTTGTGCTACACATACTACAGGATGAGTTTTTTCCTCCCCTCAATCTTGATACTAAATACCCCAAATATCACTCAAGACTCTGGGATCATTAACACCAGCTTGTCAACTTGGTAGGCATTATCCATGGTGCTCACCTGTGTCCGGGACAGTTTCGAAATATGGAAACAAAAGCCCGTACATGAACTAAATGGCAGAAAAATGACCTTATAATGAGTAAAACGAGAAACTCCTTAAGTTTGTTGATCTTGTAATGGCCTGGAGAGTAAGAACGACCATGCTTCTAATATGCTGTCACAAGTGCCTAGTTAACCAAATAAAATTTTTTCACAGGAAAAAAAACAAATCAATGTTTACAAAAGCTAGATGCACTAAGAGACATCTTTAGACACAAAGAAAATATAATCATCCTATAGGCTATAGCATATTAGTAAAACATTCCCTGCCTTACCTAATGAAATCAGTTCACTGTAAACATTATGAGAAAGTTAGGGTGGCAACTAGCTTTACCTCAATAAGGCTTTCCCTTTGATGCTTATGTTTATCAAGCTTCTCTTCCAGCTCTTTCTTGGCCTGCAGTTATTGCAAGGAAAAAAAATATATAAATTAGAACAAAACATGGCAGTATCATCCACATATCCTGTAAAGAAAATAGGATGACAACGAATTTGAAGACCATATCATGTGAAACGAAAGAGAATGACAAGCTCTCCTATATAGAATCCAAAACGCCAGTTGTGCTGGCCTCCAACATCAGTACTTTTCAAAAAATTACAATCATTTTGTTTAGTATTCTAGGAAAAACAAACGTTCAATAATTTGAATCAACAGTCATTTTATGAAGCCACTAAAAGAGAATTGCATAACCAAATTTTTAGTATCATTGACTAGACACTTCCAACTTGTAGTATCTGATGTCTTACTCTTCAATGCACATATGTGTAACACTAAAATAGAGTTTATTTTTTTAAGCCATGACCTAAGTTGCCAAAATCAAAAGTTAGACAGAGGTCGTTCAAGACCATAAATAGACTTACCAGGACTAGTCATCCTGACCCGTTCCAAGTCAATTGACCATAAAGAAACAAATACACATATTAATATTGCAGAACATTTATATCTATACACAGAATGCACATATATATTCATAGGTCAGGGTTAGTCAGCTAACCAACGACCAAGCTGACTAATTGACTAGTCTGGACTCTTACCAACCAATCATCGGTTTCAAACACAGGTTGGTTAATAACCAACTCAACCCACTAGTAAGGATTTTGACAACAAAGTTTTCTGAGGTACATGACTCTGCCGAGAGTCAGGATTTTGTTGACAACAAAGGTTTTGATGTATATGAGTCTGCCGCGATTCTCTAGATGGTAACACAAACACAATAGACAGGCTCCCTCCTCAACCAACAATTTAAAGATGAAACTAAAAAATTACCTGCATCCATTCATTTTCATCCTAACAGCATGACTTACTTATAGATTTGCTGTAACTTCCAACTCCAAGAAACCCTAAGAGAAACTGAATTAAACCATCCAGTTTAAACAGATAATAGCTTCAAGCACATAAATTCCTATAAACCCAAAGTAAAATCCTATATGATACATTTATTGTCCACTGATGATGGATAGACATCTACAAAGACTTTATCAATAGCCTACAGTATATGCAGAAGGCAATGAGACTTGATTGCCAAGAAATAAAAAATAAAAAATGTTAAGAATCAAAATCGAGAATGAATAACAAATCAAAGAGGTTTTTCAACATTATGAATGAAAAACATGTGTTGGATGTATGTTGTGGACCAAAACAAATATAACGAAACTAATGAATGCATCACTAGCAAGACAATGTGTAGATGGATAATAAAGGTCATAATTAGTAGCTATAAGACACGTGGAGACATGGACAAAATAAGACTTCTTTGAGATCACTAGACAAAAAATAAGAAAAATTTGTGCATGAAAATGGAAAAAATGGGTCCAACCTATCAACTGAATAACAAAATCCTGATGCCGAAAGAACAGATGGCTCGCATGTACAATCAGTGAGGTTGGAAACATTGTCACAAATATTAGTTTCAAGTTTTAAACGGCGAAGGTTTTTCTCAGGTATAATATGGCAGAGTTTTTTTCTCTAGAAAACTCAACAAATTTAAAAAAAATAAAAACCTAAGAATAAAATGTGAAAAATATGAAAATAAAAAATCTGGCAACTAAAAAATGTTTAAGAACGTGAAAAACCGAAAAAACGAAAAAATGCCCAAAAAAATGTTTTTCACATTTTTTTGTTTTGGCCTTTTTGTCACACAAACATGCTTTTTTCCCATTTTTTCACAAAAACACGCTTTTTAGTACTTTTTTGCAATTTTTTCAGAAAAAAAAAATGTGAGACTGATTGGAAGTAAATGCACAAGTCAAGAAGAACTTGTCATGTAAATACTCATAAAACATTTGTGATTATGCGAAGATACCAGCTAACACAGTGAGTTCCCATCAGAGGCAACCACAAATGCAAACAAAAAGTCAATGCAATTCGACAAGAATAACAGAATAACAAAACAAAGGGTTTGTTAAAAGAAAAAAAAACATGAAGTTGAATGTCCACATGATTAGTACAAGAAACCACAAAGAAAATTAAAGGGAAAAACCAAATAATATTTTCTAATCCTCAGTTATATATCAGTGTGTAATATCACCCATCTTCTAGAATTACAAAGTATACCGTATGTCTTGCATTATTACATAAATTAAGCCAACAAAATTTGCAGAAGAAATAAGCCAACAAAATTTGCAGAAGAAATTTCACATATTGAAAGCAATGGTTTTTTAAGTAATAGCTGTATAAACTATTTTGGAAATTGAAACTCTCAGCTGCCCATATCACAGTCAGCACAATCTTTCTCATGTCAAAACCATTGGCAACTAGCGTTCTGTCCAACAGCTTCAAAATCGAAGCAAGAGAACCACCAAATACTTCCTTCTCAACTATGTATACAAAGTAACAAACCAGAAAACAGTGTTAAATGATAAAGAAATGTAATAGTTGTCTCAAGCTTGTAGAGAACCTGAACAGATTTCTGAGCAAGCTCCATAAAAGTTTTCCGATCCTTTACACGCACAGCTTTTTCTCTCCGAAGCTCATCCCTCTCCTTCTGCAAATCTTCTCTTGCTCTCTCGAGTATTTTTTCAAGACTCTGAAATGAAGATTAGTAAATAAAGAAGAAGAAAATGGAAAGAAGGTAACAAAGATTGCATCTTTTTCAACCTGGATCCTGGTATCCTTTTCTTTTAGGGCTTGGTCATGATGAGCTGCTAGTTCTTGGCGAGCTGCTACTTCATGCTGCTTTGCTGCTTCCCCGAGGGACCTCTTACCAACTATGGATGCTCAAATAAGATAACATAGATACAATCAATAAACTGCCTCTCCATGAGCCATAAAAAACAGCGATTAAAGGAATACCTGCTCTAGACTCCTCAAGCTGCTTAGAAATAGCCTGTTTCTCTTTGAATAACTCATCCTTCTCTCTACTCAATTCCTCAGTTCTTCTCTATATGTATGCATAAATATTACCAGTGAACCAATAGAAAGCAAACTTGAGAATGAAGAAACATATATGTGCTCAACACTAGTAGAAGAACCTATATACATGAGCAGGAGAGATAGAGAGAGAGAGAGAGAGAGAGAGAACCTTCCAGTGCAGAATAGTGTGCTTCTGCTTTTGTTCCTTTGACTTGAGAATTTCCTGAATCAGGAAAACCACAACAAAAAATTATGCCTCAAGTAATAGCTTGAAGTGAAATTAGCTAAATCTGGAATAGCAGAAAAGGATAGAACACAAGATTCAGGTCCGCATATGGTATCAATAGCATCCTGGGACTGAATATTGTACCACATTCGCAGTAACATCCTGAAGCTGCTTCTGCATCTCATTTAATTTAAGTTCCTTGTTAGCTATTTCCTGCTCTAGGTCGGAAACATTCTCTTTCTTTTTGACAAGAAGGCTCTGTGATTCCTGTAACTCAACCTCCATAGTTTTAAGTTTCTCCTGCATTTCAGCATTTGAAATATGAAAAAATGAGTGAAAAGGTAAAGACAACGACCTTCAGGATCAGGCTTTCATATATATTACGTCCCACAATCCCATATTGAAAGAAAAGAAAAGAACAATCAGGGTATGTCTCTGTCGATGAGACCATGATGTTTTGGAGTCAATTCTACCTGTTGCGACACAGGTGGTCATAAAGAAGGATCACACAAACAACTGTGTATAACAAGTGTAATTATGTCATTTGCTCAATATTTCTAAATTATAGAAATTCCAAAAAACCTGCATGTCTTTGAAATTTTCCTTCATTTGTTCATAATCTTCCATATCAAGATTCTTGTAGCTGCTCACAATCTGGAAGGAACAATTAGAAACAATTCTCAGTTTTCTTTCCCTTATCTATTGAAAGGCAACAATTTGCAATGTAAGGCTCACCTCTGAGTTCCTCTTTTCCCAGAGTCCTATCTCTTCCTTTTGCATGTCAACTTGCTTTTTGACAGCTTCTAGCTCCACTTCCTTCTCCCTTAAGAGTGTAGCTAAGTGATCACTCTCCGATTTAGCTTTTTGTGCCACTTCATTAGCTTTCTACAATTTGTAACATAGACCATTTAATTCAGCAGAAATGTCAAGCTCAACATTGATGAGTCTTATCAATCAATATCCAATTTCATATGGTCAAATTGTTTTCATAAACATAAGCAACCAAGCAATAAATGCAGAATGGCAAAAGTAGCCTGACCTGACACTCCTCAAAGTTGTGTTGGTTCTCTGCCCTGAGTTGCACATTACTGTCACGCAGCAAATTTATCTCCCTTACCTGGAAAAGGCAAGTGGTAAAGGTGAACAACAAATATGCAGAAACAGAAAAATGACAGCTAACAAAACCATGAGTTGGACAATTCAGTCCATGCATCAAATGTTATGTTTCAGTCAAGAACATCTGTGGGATTATCCCCAGCAATATACCTGAAGCTGAAGAGATTGAAATTCTTCATCACTATATACCCGACTTCTTGTATTTGCACGTTCAGCTTGCAGCATGCTCTGAGCTGTCTCGGAAGCCTTTAGTGCACTTTCAAGCTAAAAATAGTTTAAACAAACAATTAGAACTAATTAAACTACTTTAAAGACATAAAACAATCACACAGTATAAAGACATCAAGTATGAGAAGAGAGGAAAGAAAAACACGATGTAGAAAGAAAACTACTATCTTACAAGGTTTTATCTGTGCAGATCGATAGACTATCATATGAAAAAACTAAGACATGTAGAACACTAAGCAAGAGGAAACACTAAACAGGAGGATGTGCAGTACAATATGACAAAAAGTTGCAGTAAATGAAAAGGATACAGCCATACAGAATGGGATACACAGAGCAGAAGCAGAGATATGATTATTGAAAAATATTACATGAATATGGGTGAAAAGATCTCATGTAGAAACTTGGAATAAGTTCTAGAAAAACAAAACAGCAAAACTGATACCTGAGTTTGCAACCGCAACCGCTCTTGTTTCAGTAAGGAGATCTCTGTCTCAGCCTGCAAAGCCAAACAATTGTAACCCATGTATTTGGTATGTTAAAACTTAAAAGAAATAAGTGTGATTTTTACTATCTCTTTTGATCGGCGTAGATAATTAATCACGGTCTGTAAATCGCCTTCTCCCTTTGTTTCAGAAACAGAACCTTCAGCAGATAGACATGACAGAGTGCGCTCCTCTGCAATTTGGACATTTACTGCTCCCAGACGATTAAGCAATATGTTGTTCTGCAGGCTCACGAAGATGCAATGTATTGGAATACAAAAAATTCAAATATGTAAGGTAGGTGCATGTTAAGGATAGAAAAGTCAAGGTGAACCACTTCCTAAGGAAAACAATGCAGTAGAACAGCCATGGTCTTAGAACGAAAGACAACTTCGTGAAACCAACAAGGTAACTCTCCCAAGCCTGAGTAGTTAAAAATTAAAATCAATATCCAGATAAATTTTGAGTTAAGAAAATTAAAAAGCACAGAATCTTAGTTGTATTCAGACTGTAAAGCAGGAAAAAAGTAATAACCAGTGAAATCTCAAAAAACTCCTAAAAAAGGAAAAAGAAGACCCAACGAAGAGTTCAAAATAAAATAATTTTATCTCATACATAATGACAGCTCAAAACACTTGGGTTCCCATTTATGTTTTTTTTCCTGCAGCAAACCCTATCTCCAGATAATAAGTTTGCATTTATGTCATATGCATCACTACTCTCTCTCACTTCAATTCTCATTTGTGCAACTCGTGTGGCAAAGAGATAGAGGAGACTGTAGACGGAGGGCCCTCTCCCTCTCTTTCTCTCGCTCTCTCACACAAATACACATACCATAGCCACAAATATTGTTCTCAGGTTTTTAATGGCAAGGTTTGCCTCAGGTATGTTTCGGGGAAATGTTTATCTAGGAAAATTTTCCCTTTGAAAAAAAATTCCTAAAAATTAGGTGAAATAAAACAAATGAAAAACTAATAAATATCAGTTTCGGGTTTTAAACGGGAAGATTTTTCTCAGATAATAGTATTGGGAGATTAAAAAACAGAAAAAATACGATTTAAAACTTTAAAAATCTTAAAAATTAGGAAAAAACAAAACAAATGAGAAACTAATAAGACAACATAAAAAAATAAGTAGACAAGTAACAAATAAAAATTGAAACAAACAATCTGGCATTAAAAAACGTGAATAAAAATCCTAAAATGAAAAGAAAAGGTAAAAACAATAAAATTTTTTTCGTATTGGCATTTTAAAACAAAAACGGCATTTTTTGCCTTTTTTTCCATTGATTTATTTTTCAGTATTTAATGTGTTCTTTTAAAAAAAAACACACACACACACACACACACACACATTTTTTGTGACTATGTTAAGAAGACATAAGAAACTAGATAAAATGATAAGAGCAATGATTTGGTGATGATAAGAATGATAATAAATAATCTAATTTTTTAAGGTGATTCATGATGTGATTAACCTTAAAAAAGAAAGAAATAAGAAAATGGAAAAAAACGCAATAAAAACTTGACAACAACACGACAAATATATTTTTCATGTTTTTTCAAAAGAACATGTTTCTCAATTTTTTTTTTATCACTTTTCTTGTTAATATTGCAATACTTTCCAAAATATTTGTGGCTATGACACACACCCCTCCCCAACACACTCACAAGGAACAAAGGTACCAGAAGTGTAACTATGGTCTAGACTTTAGAAGTGTTTCTTGACGATTAAATACTAAAGAGTTGATCTATTGGATATTTATACAGTCTTTACATGAGTTGTTATCAAGAAAAGCATTACATGTGCCAATTACAGATGACTCACTTCTTTCTGATGGATAAACAGTTGACCAATTGAAATTTTGTACATTTATTACATTTAACTTGTCCACTAAATACATACCCTGCCGTCGAACTTTTCAATTGATAATGGACTTATTCCTTCTTCTTCCCTTGTTTATTCCCTTGCTTCCGTCACCATTGTGGCCTTCCTTTCCATTTTTGTTAGCATTTATAAGATCTATTATACTATTTTTTGCAATTCCCTCAATTCCGAAATCTTTTTCTGACTTCTCTTCTTGGCTTTTTGGTTTTCTATGTTTTGAATGTCGTCCTTTTGTTTTTCTCTTTCTAGTCATCACTTGAGGAGAAAATTTACCATTGTTTATTGGTCCATTTCTAGATAACCTTTCAACCTTTGATATCTAAACTCATTTTTTGTTCCTTCATTCAGATTCTCAGAACAATTTGGTTCAGCCCAAGACATTGAATGTGTTGAAAAGTCTCGATCACCTCATATTCAAGCATATATTATCAAGTTTTTGAGATTCTTCATCTAACATATGCACTATAAATTCAGATTTGGTGAGAGGGAACAAATACACAGTCATGGGAAGTAAAAACTGCAATTGCAGATATCTATGAAAATTCTACATGACATATATTGTGAACACTGGCAACAGAAAGATGACAGGCAACAGCGTGTCTTGCTATAACCAGCAGCTGCTGGAAATGAACCTGTTGCGAGAGATATTCTTGTCATAATAAGGCCATTCTAACGAAACATTTCCTCAAATGATATGAAAGCCAACACTTGCTTCAACACTAGAAATAGCCAATGTACACAAAATATAGTTAATAAAAAGGAGTTCTCCAACTAGTGTCATATCAGGATAGACTGAATCTCTTCAAATTCTGATGCAAATAAAAATATACAGATGAAAATGAAAATTATGAGCATAACCTTAATCTCTTCAAAAAAACTCCAAATTTCAGATGCAATTAAAAATATACACATGAAAATGACCATTTATTTTTTACAACTGAAAGAAACTGAAAAGGCAACCCAAAATAGAAACACTATGTCAGACTGAAGTATAAGAAATCTGACCTGTTCATTGATCTCAATATACTTCAGCTCTGCTTCATCCTTTAATTTTTGGAGTTCTACTTTTTCTGTTTCCCATGTTCTTTTCAAAATTTCCTACATGAATCCATCAATTAGGAGACACTTGAGAAAAAAGAAAAACTACAAACCTTAATCACTACTTTTGACAGAAATCACAAGATCATGAAACAGCAAAACTGAACCAACGAAACAACACCATGATACAGGTGATAAACATCCATTAGCACAAATTTGTTGTACAGTGAATGAGCTAGCACGAAGAGGAACTGCATTGTTATACCGCAATCTGATTTCAGCTATCAAAACACAATTCAAACATAGCAAAGTAATAACAATAAAAGCACGAAACTAAAGAAAGGGGAAAGAGAGAAGATAAAGCTGTTTCATATACAAATCCTTAGTGAATTGTAATGTCACAGAAGATTGGAAACAATCTTCTATAAAAGGAATAGATAAAGTAAGACCAACTTGAGGCATTACTTGAAATCTTGAACACTTAAATCAACCTTCCAATTGGAAAGTATGCTGGGAGTCAAACAAACAGAACACAATCAATTTGCTTTTCTGAAAAATAACTTTGCAATAAACATGACAAAATTTCTTGGATGCACTAACCAAGCTCAACTGTATCAAGTTATGAACACCCGGTACCTTCATGCAAGAACTCAACCAAATCAGCAGTCAGAAAACAACCATTAGCTTTGATTTCCTCTAGAAACAAGGCTTTTAGTTCAAGGTAACTTTTACACGAGAAACTAAAACACTACTGGTGTAATGACATGGAAAATAGCTTATTGGCCATTGATTTCTTCCAAACCAATCACAAGCGGCCACAATGTTAATAGGGCAAGAAGTAATTTCATCATCCAACCACAAGGATCAATTAAGAATTAAAACATAAACTTAGCAGTTCAAGATAAATCTCATGCATGCCACACAAAAACTACTAGGACAAAAACCAAAGAAACAAAAACTATTCACTATCCAGGAGATATCACCAGTTTACCACTTCGATAGGGCAACAAAAATCAGAACAAAAAATGACTTTCATTAGCAGGGATGACTAGAAAACAGACAACTTTTTAAACAATGAACTCAAACAATGATATTTTGGATGCAGAGGAGGAACACAGCACAAAGAAGGAGAAAAGGAAGATAACGCATTTTAGTGATTTATATTAATTCACATCTTTTTATCCTCTTTCTCTCAACCATAAATGTGGAGAAATCAATGGACAAGATTATTTTGGATGTTGCCTAACACCTAAGGGTCTGGTGCCTACCAGTCTCTCTCTCTCTCTCTCTCTCTTTCACACACACACACACACACACACACACATATATATATATATACTGATATTGATACATAATGATATTTTCATGTCTTTTACTACTTTTGGCACTTTAAATTTTGTCCTTCACAATTTTGTTGTTTTTATTTTAATCAACTGACTTAGACCAACAAGGACAGAATGATCCTGGTTAGTCTTTTTTTTTTTTTTTTTTGGTGCCTTGACTACCTTGCGTCCTACTGCTAGTTTTCAGTTTTCACAACTTAGACTTCTCTAAACTTCCCTGGTTCCACCCTTGGCGGATGCTACATGCCTAGTCCCATCCACATCCTTGGGTAACTGTCACGGCAATGAAATAAGCACAGTACCATACAGCAGCCAGCATCCACCAAACATGAGAGAATAGATGCAAGAAATCCAGGATAACAGTTTACAGTCGTCTCAAAAATGAATAATATTCATCCAATACAGTTTTGCACATCAATTTTTTGTGAGAAAGTTACATTTTCAGTTCTGAGTGAATCTGCCTGTTTACGTAGCTCTGCTGCTTCAACTTGGAGAGCAGTAAGCGCATCAGATGTTTTTCTCAATTCCTGAATAGCCTCTGACTGAAGCAAAACCTGCAGAACAAAACCATATCTCAGATCTTCTTTGTCAGTTTGCACAAAGTAGTTAGAAATTGTGGGAGAAAAGGGCACGAATTTCTGGTCAAAAAGAGTCAAAGTAACAGCAGTAATTTCACAATCTAATTATCTGACCTACTTAATTAGCTTTTAAGTAGAAAGTATTCAGATGCACATAATAAACATTTTCCTTATAGAATTTACAGGTAATCAAGTAATATAAACTTATAACATTCAATTTGGCAAATAAATGAAAGAATAAAAATAATTCTATAAATACTGAGTCTGAAAAATACTTGTATAATTGTATTTACTGACGATGCAAATAAGTACCTAAAATGAACTAGGACATATACAAGTACAAAATAGGAAGAGAACATAATAAGTGCCAGAAACAAACAAAACGGTGACAAGAGACTTAATCTTCACCTAAAATATTCAGGTATGAACGCATTCCAACTCAAGAAAGAGATGGTTCGAGCTACACAGAAAAATATATTACGTGCAAAAAAGGCAGTGTAAACAAAGAAGAGATGCAGTGATTTAAGAAACATTTTTATGCAACTAAGAACTCAAGCCATTCATCCTACAGGGAAAAAAAAGAAAATCATGTATATGCATGTATTCATCAGCAAATGTCTGTGTTTTATTCTGTCACTAAAATTGACTGTTCAAATGATGAAGGAAAGTGATATTGTAAAACAAACTAAAACTGAAGAGGAATCAGTGCCATTATCATCAACAAAGGACAGCATGAAAAGAAAAGTGAATCAAGAAATGGATTTTAAGCAATGATGAACAGCAATAACAAGAAAACAATACAAAACAGAAACATATGGTGTGATGCATAACTTGAACCAATAATAACAAAAGCACAAAAAGAACCTCCACAGAAAGCACATCTTACTTGTCTTTCATAGTTGTCTTGAGCTGACCGCCATCTTTGATGCTCCCTCTCCAGGTCATCCTTCAAAGAAGCAATCCAAATTTCTAATTCTTCCTTCTGAGAGCTAAATATCACATCATAAATAAAATTAGAGTGGAGTTCACTAAAAGTAAACCAAACAACTTCAGAATATCAAGGGAACTTTTACAACAAAGTTACAGCAATATACTTTAATGCAGAGTTTTTTTCTTTCAATGAGGAAATTTCAGTCAAAGCTGATGAAAGTGCTGCATCTTTCTCAGAAATGGTAGAAGAGAACTCTAATCCCCTTGCAGCCAAATTGCTTTCTAGTTCAGAAATGCGCTCCCTCAGGGAAACAATTTCAGATTCCAAGGATGTCTTTATCTTCTCAGCCTACAGAACATCAACAATCAGTTAGACACTTCACTAAGGTCCCCTAACATGTAGAAAAAGCACATGAAATGCTTCAGCATAAAGCAATGCACATAAGACAGAATATCACCTCTGCCTTGAAAGAATTATGAGCAACTTCAATTTGTTTTAGTGCCTCTTCATTAACTTGGGCAATTTCCTTGAACTGTACACATTTAAAAGATCAATCAGAATTTGGAAAATAAGAACAATAAAAAGCCCATTAGGCGATGTTCATACCTGTAGCATGTGCTCTTTAGAGGATTGAGCTTCTTCTCTTAAAGATCTCATCTCTTCCTTCATTTTGTCTATATCAAGAAAATCCTGCAAGATATATCTTTTCAAAAATAGATACTCAAAATATGTTGCATGCATTTGGAAAGTCTGCTACATGAGAAACACCATCCCTCAATCCCTTTTCTGCAAGACACAAAGGGCTGCGATCTCATTTACACTCTCCCCACTTAAATGTGGCGAACACCCATGACACCCTCTACCATATTCTATTGCTTTTGCACGACTTCTCCAAATTTGTGCCACACTGCATTTTTCAAAATCCATCTCCTCCTTCCAAAGACATCCTTAAGGCATACATATGAAGACCAAAGGTTTCATCTTTTTCCTTCATCCGAACATCAAACAGGATATAATAGAGAAGACAAGAATAGGAGCAGCCATCAAAACAGAAATAATTGGAAGAACCCTTTTGCAATGCACCAAATGCTAGCAAATGCCAGAACTTGGCCTGCTATAACAAGTTATAAATGTGCATCACTGGTGAGCATGTTACTTGTTCATAAGCTTTGGAAAGAATATAGCAGGAGAATGCCTATATCTACATTAAAGAGATTGAAGAAGGAACCTCCATGCGGATACTGGCTACTAATAGACGGATGAAAAATGCATTTTTGTGATTCATCCAAATATCATAAAGTTTGATACTGGGTATTGCATGGAGATGGAGGAAGAGATCACTCAATTACTTTTCCCAACGAAGAACTTTGACTGGACTGAATTTAAAAAATGAAATTCAAATATGAATAAGCAAAGTAGCTACAGGAGGACCAAATATATACACTTGAAGAAATAGCACAAATACACAATCAGGTTAACACAAAAAAAAAATGAAATACAGAACATATAAGAGCTACTAATACTCAAGGCTGAAAAAGAAAACACTGTTTACACATCATAAGGACAACCAAACTTTTTCCACGAGTATATAATAACTTCACTAACTGAAAAAAGAAAAATCAATACTGCCTCAATAACTTCCCAGACAATGAAAACGCAAACTTTAAGACATTGACATATCTACTAAAATAAAAGGCATAGGTTATGAATACAAACATCATCAACTGCAGGTACTGGATGTCCTGGACCAGCATTTGCATTCGCCTGCACCAGAGAAAAGCATTTTCTAAGATAAATACATGCTTTATTGCAGGGAAATAACAACAATTTCCCCATTTAAGAATATAATACGAAATCACTTTTCAATATTTTACTCAATTCAAACTTCAAATTCCTTGTTCTGTAACTTAGTTTTCTGTGTGACATTGCATTTATCTGTCATTAAAGTAGAACACAAACAAATCTGGAAATGAAGGAATCATAAAGAAGACTAAATGGCCATTGCTCTCATATAATGTGTACCAACCTACATTTAATGCATATTTGAACAGCATAACATGAAACACATTGAACACCAAGACAGCCAACTAAATCTGGTTCTAGTCGAAGAGGGCGCTTTGGCAAGATATAAGAGAACAGACATGGATTAGGACGAACAACCATCATAAAAGGTGGACAGCATCTAAGTAAATATTTATCACACTATACATTAGTATGAGGCCTTAACAGTACTGAGTAATTGGTAAGCAATGAATCCGATTTCATGCAAGTTTTTCTGGTTTTTTTTTTTTTTTGGCCTCTGACAAGAACTACATGGATGGATCACCTAGACTCGCACCAAATTAAAAGTTGATCTCCTCAGCCTAAAGCCATGTATATATCACAAGGAAATGCTCTAATGAATCTACTCCTTGGGGAGGAATGCCCTGTGTTCATGGGGATGCATATATGTTCTGATGGACAAGCATAAACACATATAAATATATAATACATAGATACATATGCATATACACATGTATAGTCTTCAAACTATGGTCCTGAAAACTAAGAACACTATAGGCGTATCAATGTGCAAAATCAGGATGGAAAGATGAAGAAATCTACAGCATAATGAAGAAGCAAAAATTAGTGGGCCATGGTAAAAACTCAGGAACAATGAGAATTTCCTACCAGATTTTCAAATCTTTTAAGCCTTGCTTCCAAGTCTATGCAGCGCGTCTGCAAAGAAAAGTCCCACAAAACATTGGTTCAACTAAAAGTGGAACACAGGAAGGGGATTAAACAATAACATTTTGATGATGAAACAAAATTACCTCAGAAATAGAAGCTCTAGCCTCTGCACTTGCAACATTCCTCAATGCTTCTGCCAACTCTTTCCTCATATCCTCTACTTGCTGCATGGCAGTTCTTACTGTCTGTTCCCTATCACGTGTAAGATTTTGTACAAGCTTCCTTTCATCCTGAAGCTCCTGCTTAGCTTCAGCCCACTCCTTCTGTAGATAATCAAGGTGAATATTCAATTCAGCAACAAATTTTTGTTCAAGAAAAATGCAGTAACACAATATATATATATATATATATATATATATATGCATGTATGTATGTCTGTGTGTGTGTGTGTGATGTTTTCCTTAAATTCTGAGAGCTCACACAATCCAAGGAAAATACCATGGTGTTTTATGGCCTGCATCCATTCTGTGTGAGTACAAAGAATTCAGAAAAATTTCCTGTTGAAGAAAAAAATAGGGACTTCTCATTGGCAAGTTGCACAAGGACTTCTTTATAAAAGCCTAAAAAATCTGATATTTTATTTTAAAAATGATAAGTTCACAAACTATTTTTAAAAATCGTTATTTAATGCTTAGAAATTTAAAAAAAACAAAAAAAACAAAAAAACAAAAACAACAACACATTTACTTCTGATACCTGGCTCCAATGTTGCATGGACACTTGAGAAAATACGAAGTGTCAGTGTCCAACCGAATTTAACACTGACACTTGTTAATGTTAACAGTTCTGAGACACTATATTTTTTGAACTATGATAGTGTCCAGCAGGTATGTCGCTTTTTTCCCTCTTTTCCTTCCTTTTTCCACCCTCTTCCTTTCCTTCTCATCTTTTCCCCCTCTCTTTTTTAAGTCGACTCTCTCTCTCTCCAGCTCCCTGTCCAATTAAGAAGGCAACAGCCGTATGTTCTCTCTCTCTCTCTCTCCAGCTCCCTGTCCAATTAAGAAGGCAACAGCCGTCTGTTCTCTCTCTCTCTCTCTCTCTGCACCTCCTATTCTTTAAAAAGGAAGAGAGGGATCTGCCATCTTTCAGGAAAAGATGACCCGGGGCCATCTTTTATGAACGAGCTTTTCAAACTTTATTTTATTTAAATCAAAATTCTAATTAGACTAAAATGACCATAATATAAAAAAATTTACAAATGTAAACCAACAAAGCAATTAAACAATTAATTAATTATATAACCTGATTTATTGCCATCTTGAAACCAGACAACAATAGGGGCAAAATATCCTAGCATTTTCAAAATATTAACAAGAATGTAAATATTGTGGTGTTGAAATTAATACCGATATATTTACAAATGTAAACCAACAAAGCAATTAAACAATTAATTAATTACATAACCTGATTTATTGCCATCTTGAAACCAGGCAACAATAGGGGCAAAATATCCTGGCATTTTCAAAATATTAACAAGAACGTAAGTATTGTGGTGTTGAAATTAATACCGAATTACCGATATTTCTCATTTTTCACAAGTCATTTTTTTTAATATTTTGTTCTTGCTTTCTTTTGTCTCCAAAAGATTACTCTACTTGTTTCTTCGTATTGTTGTAGGAAAGGTACTGGAATACCTATTACTCAAAACTTTTTTCTTCTGTTTTTTCATAGTTTTTAAGTTCACAATTTCCAATATTTCCTAAGCAGATTCACCTAGAAAAGAACACCCAAATGAAAACCATGCCAAAAATTTGCTAATAATATTAGTGACTATGGTTTTAGCATCAAACCTAGTCTCAGCAAACTTATTTTGGCACAAATTAAATTTTGAACGCAGTTTTAATGAATTTGAACTGGGCCAATACTCCCCATGGCTGGCCTTTTAACATATTGATGGTTGTCTCAGTCAGAGTCCATATACAGGCTTCACTTGGAAAGACATTTTTGATCTCTCTTATATCAGTCCATAACTAACATAAGAAATGACTCCTTTAATTGCATCATTTTACAATCGACTAAGTTCATGCAAGTCCAAATGCATGTGTATCTGGCATACATTTGTCAGCAATCCCTCTATGCCAAATCAACACCTCAATTGTTATCAGTTTACCAATCCACACTGAGGAAATTTGGAAATACTATCGTGTTTTGACAATTTCAATAGCTATAGGCTCT
Source organism: Nymphaea colorata (assembly GCF_008831285.2). Taxonomy (NCBI): domain Eukaryota; kingdom Viridiplantae; phylum Streptophyta; class Magnoliopsida; order Nymphaeales; family Nymphaeaceae; genus Nymphaea; species Nymphaea colorata. The sequence goes on from NC_045138.2 coordinate 26,219,032, forward strand.
GATAAGTGATAACAGTATGATGTTTCAAAACTATAGGCGATAGCATATTAGTAACTATACAAAATCCAGATATATCACCCAGCCTTTGCTGCCAAGGAAAATCTTAATTTCACGAATACAATCTCAAAAGTGAAGATCAAACCTGGAGAACAACAGAATACATCTTACCAAAAAAGGACATGTGACAGAAAGACAAGCCAGAAGAGATATACGAGATGGAAAAAAATACATATAAACATACTGACAGTGAGTTCTATAAAATACAAAGTGCTTTACCTGCACTCTTTGCAAATCACCCTCCAATTTTCTCCTTTCAGCTATTCTGGCATTCTATAGGTCAAGCAAAGGAGAGGAGAGAGGGAGAGGGGGACGGTCACAGAGAAGAAATATTAGAAGAAAACACTACCAGAAACAAGAGTATGGCAGATACACTCAATGAAGAAATGAGAAGTGAAGCACCAAGTAGCAAGCCAGAACATACCTCCCGAACCTCCTCAATACTATGGAATGCATCTAGACTAGCCTGCATAAAAAATGTATATGAACAAATTTAACCATGTAAAAAGAGTAAGAACTGGCTCCACAAGAAATACCAAAAGAAGGGTTGTAACCTGTAGTCGATGAGCTCTTTCCGATAAAGCACGAACTTCATCGAGGGCCCTCTTCTCAGAATTTAGCAAGAGATCCTTTTCATGCTGCAAAGCTGAGACCTGCCAAAAAAGTGAAACAATTCTTAGATCTGTAAACTTAGGTATACCACAGACATAAGCAATCATCAATATGAAGGAGGTGCATAGACAATATCAAGTAGCAAATGCACCTGCATGGACATCTTTCGAGATAGCTCCTCTGATGATTGCACAGATTGAGAACTTTCACGAAGCCTTCTTTGGTGATCAATGATTAGTTGAGACAACTCCACGTTTCTGGACTGCATAGCCGTAACTTCTTTTCTCTGGCAAGTCATTATTAGCCAAAGTAAGACACGCATAAATACTTCCGTATAATGAGCCAGAATATGGTAAAAAGGCAAAAGGTAACTTACCAGATCCTCAAATTCCTTAAGGAATCTCTCAAATCGTTCATGTTCAAATTTTGCCTCCATTACTAATTTATCGCGCTCCAGTTGTAAAGACGCAACTTCATTTCTAGTAATAAAAATGAACCAGAATAAGCAATCACATGCCTTTGTTACTACAAGGAAAGAATAGATGAAACTTTCAAAAAGCTATAGCCTATAAGTAACCACCCTACACTAGTTCCCATTACAGGAATCCCACAGTGATAAAAAAACAGGAGTACAAAGTAGGGATGCACAACGAGTCGAGCAACTCGAGCTCGACTCGAACTCGCTTGAGTAAAGTCGACTCGAGCTCGACTCGTTTTTTATACGAGTCGAGTTTGAGCTTAAACATAAACTCGATTATGTGAGTGAGCCGAGTTCGAGTTAGCCGAACTCGACTCGACTAAACTCGATTAAGCTCGATTTTACTTTTTGTTTGCGTTTTTAAGTTTTCCTTCCATTTTCACGTTTTTAAATTTTCCCTCTTTTTCCTTCTCTTCACCCCAAGCTTCTTTTACGCTCATTATTACACCCTTCATCATTACCCATTTCAGTCAATCAATCATCCGCTACGTTTTCCCTCCCTTTTTCTCTCTCCTCACCCACCATTTTCTCCTTCTTCACCATGCCTTTCCTCCTCACCCACGCCTTTCACTACTTTGGGGAAAACATACTGAGGTCCCCTGTCCTCTACGTTTCTGCAATCAACGGTCCTCAAGCTCCTCTTCCTTCTCTATCTCTCCTTATCCCTTTCTCCCTCGAAAGACCGGGTTATGAAGAAAAAGGAAAGGAAACGCAAAGACAACGGAAAGACGGGGTAGGATGCCTTCTTCGTGGACGATGCGATGAATCGGTGATTCAGCTAAAACGGCTACAACCATCGCGGCCCTCCCCAGCGCTTCGACACGTACTCTGCTTCTCCGACGAATCTAAGGACCCGATTGAAGCTGATGACCACTCTCCAGCTTCGGTCCCCGGCTGGCTTCATCCTTCGGAGAAGACGAGTTCCTCGACCTAAACGAGTTTAAACGAGCCAACGAGTTGAGCTCGAGCTCGAACGCACTCTCTCGAGTAGAGTTTGAGTTAAAGTTGTGAAGCTCGTGTCGAGCTCGAGTCGAGCTCGAGCTGACTAAATATGAGTCGAGCTCGAGCTGACTAAATATGAGTCGAGTCGAGCCAACCTCGAGCCGGCTGAGCTCGAGCTCGACTCGGCTCGTGTGCAACCCTAGTACAAAGGAGAAAAGAATCCTCAAAGCAAAATCAATCACCAATTGCACATCAGACCATCACACCAATGACAAACCCAAAGGATCATTCAAACCAACACTCTTCAGTTTTAGAATTTCCAAGATCAATGTCAGACAGGTGCAGGGCGCAATTAAATAAATATGTTCCACAAAAAAAACTAGCAACAAAATTATTCTTTTTTAACTGCAATTATAAGCTATGAATTTATCAATGACACAAAGAAAGCATTTTGTTTGTTGCATGACTCAGGAGCAGCAACCCTTTTGAAGAGTTCGCAGTGCTTAGCCCAAAATTTTTCCCAAGTTAATCCAAGAAAAGACAAACTTTAAAATTATTCCAAGAAAAATTGTATTTTAAAAGAGGTCCCAAAGAACCCGACCAAGAAATCACCAAGAATGACAAAGATTGCTATCGTCATAATTGAAAACAACAACCATCACACCTTCATAATTTGATAAAGATATTTAGGTGCTTCTGTACCAATACAACCAATTTTTATTGTATATTTTTATAAAAAATGGGCAGGAAAGCCAACACAAAGATGCTCATGGAAAAGGGAAAGAGTTTTTCATTTTAGAAAAGCTTATGCATAAATACCCAATGATTTCTTGTTCTTGAAAATATAAATAAAACAACTTTTAGAGGGTAATACCAATCACGGTTCATCAAGGATAGAAAGGGACAACAAAATGGAAACATATTTTCCTTTTAATAAGTTGAAAACAATTGTTCGTCTCCATTAAGTTGTTTACATATACCATAAGATAAGTGGGATTATACTGTGCACAAGAGGCTAACTGGCCCCATTTCTGTACGGCATAATAATTTTGTAGCTACTAGACATAAAGAAATTATGGTAAACTAAACTAGAAGCAGCTGGAATCCCCCATGACAATAGCTACCAAAATCCCCTCTGACACATTTAAAACAGCGAAAAAAAGAAAGGAAAAAAACTGTTGACAAACAAAGGCAAAAGACATAATGAAATGGAAAAGCAGGAAAAAAAATGCTAGCCTAGAATTATAGCATCAATTAAAATAACCTGCAAATGGCACCAACTAATATGCAATACATATACATCCCCCAAATAAATGCATATACATACACCTCCGTAATCACCATTTAATTGTGTCAGTAGCTACCACATAAAGTCAACCTATGTGACAATCCAAGCAGAATAGGATGCAGGCCTAACATATAAAGAATGTCAGCTGATAACTGACAATGCATGTTGACCAACATACTCATAGAATTGTATCAGCAAACAACTAAGAGAAGATTTCAGCTGGCCAATCAATGAAACTCTACAGTAAGACTACATTGTCAAAAGCACTACGCTCATCACAGGCCCAGGTCTGAGCAGCTGTCAATTGAAATCTAGAGGCACAAGAATGGAAACTTTTCAACAGGCAGAAAAAAATGCCAAGTCACAGAGGTAAGCAAAATAAATTAAATCTGGATTGTTCAAACGGAGCAGGAAAAGAGAAGCAAACTAAAACAATCAATTGCCTTTCAAACTTATGGACAACATTAAAGTGTGCTTATTGATTAAATGAATGCAGATTCATGAAAAGTGTTACAACCTTGCTTTAAGCAGATCCTCCTCAAGATCCTTAATACGTGCCGATGACTTGTCATCACCCTTTTTATTTGCATCCTGTTTAAAAATACATAAATAAATGGTACACACAATTTGAAGGTTAATGACATTCAACCAAACCCTTTTTTTACCTGAGATATTTCAGTATTCAAATAATTTTCCTTCCAGCCAACTTCTGCTAGATTCCCATGGTAACAGAACAGCATTAATAATTAGAGAGTAGAAACCTTAAATGCTACTAACCAGTTATTGATGAGAAACATGAATAATGAAAACAAAAGAAAGCTGCCATCCAATGGCATATGCTTGAAAACTGAAAAAGCTTAAAATAGCAACCTGGTATGTGTTCTTCTGTATAAGTATTGGGGGTTCCACCACGCCTTTTTAACTCCTCTTCATACAATCTCTTGTACATTCCAACCTACAGGAAACCCAACAGGAAAAAATCATTACCAGCTCCACAAATTGAAGCCTATCCTACTAAAAGCAAAAGAAGACGATACTAAGGCCCAAGGAGGAACCAGAGACAAAGAGAGCTCAAAGAGCAGGCTAACAAAAACTTGCATACTGCACAATCGGGTGAAAACAAATAAACCATAACAATGCTTATAGTAGTGCACATATTTGAAACCATGTTCATTGTGATTTTCATTTGAGACAGCAATACACACAGCTGAACAGCAATCTCACAGGTGGGGGTCCCAAGAGAGGAACTAAGTCTCCTAGACTATGACAAAAAGTTGTGGCACTCGTTTATCTATATCCACAGAGTGGCAGATACCTTTTCAAAAAAATAGGCATTCAAACAACAGATAGAAAAGGAGAACAAAGTAATAAAAGTTGTTACTCACAGCAGTGTGTAATGATTCTATCATGTGGCCTTGTTCTTCAGCCCGGCTTAATACTATAGCCACCTTGGAAGCTGCCTCATCCTCACGTTTCCTCATCTCCATTTCAAACACCTCCTAGAGGCCAGCAGGTACCATGCAGCACACAAACAGCTTAAGACAAAGAACTCAATATTCATATTCAAAGAGAGATATTCTAAAAATCAACAAACATATGAGGCACATATTTGATTGATAATAAACTGATTATGTGAATACAAACTTAACATGTATTAGACCAGCATATACATCTAGATCATAAAGATTACTACTCTTTGACCCATATATTGCAGTACAAAACTCGCCTTAAGCTCTGCTTCTCTTTCATCTTTTTGGTGCTCCAGAGAATGAACCCGGCCACGAAGCTTCACATTTTGCTCCACTAATCCATTGATATTTTTAAATGGCATCTGGAAATATTCTATTTTTTTCAGAAAAATGAGGAACAGGCATAATTCAAGCTTCACAAACATGGTATATAGAACTTTTCAATTTAATGTAAAATAAAATTTCTAAAAAAAAACAATATCACTTACAAGATGTGGTGAATTATCCATCCTGCTTTCTATCCCTATTGACTCACCCCGAGGTCCTATGGTGTTGTCAGAGAGGATAGTACTGGGCACACCACAACGAAGTTGTATGTCATGACATTCTTTAAGAAGAATGGTGACCTAAAGAAAACCATCAAAACAAATAGCACAAGCCTGAGTATTGTAAATACAAAGGAGACAAACTTGCCAAAGCATGTCCACTATTAAAAGGAAATGGTGAAAGACACGAGAATAAAATTCCAGCAATTGCAAAGAAGAAAATTTTGCACAATCAGGAAAACTTACCTGGCTCTCAAGGTCCGTTATCTCCTTTTCAGCAGACCCTAAATCCCTCTCATGCCTCCTTAATTCTACCTGTGAAAATTTAATATTAACAACCAACACAGGCTAGCAGAAATATAACAGCCTCACCTACATAATGACGAAAGCAAAATTTTTCTCAAGAAAAATATGAACCTTCAACTCTACTATTAACAGAAGCCATTACAAGTTTAAACCGACGAAGAATGCAAATTTTCACTCTGATCCCACAGTCATCTTGATACCAATGTGCGTCTACATGTTCTAACTTCTAACATTTCCTGTTTACTTTTTTTTATTTATGAGGTTGGACATCATTTTCATGCCTCCTCAGTCCCCACAGTTGACTCATAATCATCCACAACATCAAAGACAATCCATGATATTTTACAGAGGCTAGGTCCAACTATAAGGTAAATATATTGTGAGCACTCATCCATATGTAGATTTCTTATTCAATGGTTAGATACCAATATTAGCTGTATAATATTTCCAATCCTATAAATGGCATCAAGAGATTTAACATGCATGATGGTCAATTGTGGTAAAAACAGAAGTCATTGTGCTTACTGCTTAGTGTTCCCACTATTTCCAACTTTTGGTAGCAAAAGTGCATCTCAACAGGTGTGAATATGCGCAATACATATATGTGTGTATACACACATAATTCAAATCCCAAAAAAAAATAAAAATAAATAACTGTTACATTGAGACAAATTCAAAAATACGATTTCCAGTCCATTGTTCTAATATCTGGCCAGCTAACGCTAAATGGTAATTGTGTTTCCTGTGTATGTCCGAAAGAAATAAGGAACCAATCTAGCAAATACTAAGAAATGGCCTATATCAACCCTGACACAATATGCAATAAAATAAGTTACTAAAAGGAAAGACTATGCACACAGACTACTGTGGAGCAAAACTTAGTACATACCTTCAGTTCCCTAATGCTATTCTCAAAAATAGCCTGGTCAGAAAGTGACTTTTGCAACTTATTTTCCAACACATTATATGCTTCCACCATTTTTTCATGCTCCGCTGAGATAGACAAAGAAAAAGAGAAAAAGTTCCAAAGAACTTAAGAACTGATAGAGAACTCCATTTAGTGCAAAATTCAAATGAATCAAATTATTTCTTTTTTTTACATATATTCCTAAAGCTTGCATCATGATGTCAGTAAAAACATGCAAGGAAAGTACAACTAGCATAACACAAGTAGCAAGAAACAAAACACAGCAAAAGCTCAATGAATAAAGAAAGACTTAAAGCATGTTAACAGAAAAACGACCAAATATGGAACGTCAAACATCAAAAAGAGAAGATCTAATATCAATAGATCCCTCAGGAGCTCCCAATGCTTTAAAATTCCATCAGAATATTGCAACAGAAAATACATAACAATCCAACAGAAAATATCAATAATACACCCAAACTCAAGCAAAGTCGCTAACATGCATCCCAAATCATCGCTTCTGATACCTGCCATTGCAAAAATTTTGACTCTAAAATTGGGGTGAGCAAGGCCTAATCGAACTTAGATTGTTATGTATTTTCTGTTGGAACACGTATAATTATTGTTTGAGCATGCTAGAATTTAGAATTGATGATTTGGGATGCATGTTAGCGACTTTGCTTTTTGGGAAAAGTTTAGGATTATGTTGGAGAAGCGATGATTCATGTCTATAATGATCTTTTAAGCTTGAGGTGTTAATTTTCGAAGCTATTTGGAAGCATGGTAGAGATTTTGATGTGGGTGAGAAGATTTAGAATCGTTTTAGTGAGCATGTGGAGCATGCCATTGTCAGTGGGCGTATTATAGTGTTAGTTGGAGAAGAATATGTAAGTTGGGTGTATTATTGGGAAGACGCTTCAACTAAAGAAAGCAATTGAGAATGTGTTAGTGATAGTTTGATCGAAGCTTTAAGTTTAGATAACCTCAAAGAGTTGGGAAGAGACCTTTTTGAGGGCTTTGTAGGTCGACACTACCCGTCGACACCCTCTTGAGGCAATGGCATGCCTCAATGATTTTGTTTTTATTTGTTTTGATTGTGGAGCTAAACCAGTAGAGAATTTAGTCATTTACCGCTTGTGTATGTTTGCAAGTACACCGAGCACTTCCCGTAGACCTTGAGTGACCAGATTAGAAGTTCGAGGCGTTTTGGGTGTTTTGTGAACACGTGACAGGTATGGCGGCATTCCAGGCAAATCCCTTCCTGGGGCCAACTTGAGAATGTGTGTTCCTAAGATCTTAGGATTGTGATGTGATTGAATGATTGTTTTGTGAGTGAATGTATGTATGCATGCGAATGACTTGATATGTGATAAGCTTTGTTTTGAAAAGCTATTAGAGGCATGTTTTGAAAACTGTTACGCATTTGCATGTGCATGCTAGAATATATAACTGCTTAGGACAGATGAAGTGAGGTATCAAGTTGAGTGTCTCATCGACCCCAATTGTGCATTAGAAAGCATCCTAGAATGATAACTGCCTAAGACAGCTACGAGCCAATCACGGATCGAGACTACTTTCCGGGATTTGGCTAAGTTTTGAAAGATGTAATTGATAAGATATGAGTTTTTATAAATGTGAATGTTGTGATTTGTTGCATATGTATTGTCGCGGGCAATGATGCAACTGAATAAAATTGAAGGGTAGTTGTACTTGTATTGTTACGACGGCTAGCTAAGAACGTTAATGTTATGTGTACCTCTCGTGTAGAGGCAATTGGAGGTGTAGGTGCACTCGTGAAGTGAACCAACCTCATGAGCTAGCCAATCATTTTGTGAATGTGCAATTAGAATGATAATAATGAAAGGATAAGAGATGAGAGGCAAGTGGGATGTGGCTATGTGATTGGGAGTCGTCCCGCCTTCGCCACTGGTTTCGCCTGTTCGGAGCGCAGGCAGTGCAAGGCCCTAGGGTACTGTTGTGTGATGTACTTGGAGCGTTGAGCTCCCGCCTTCCCAACCTGGGTGTCCTAGGGAAGGCTAAACATCTCTCCTTTGAATTCACACATCCATGGATGAGTGCTCTACCGCTACAGTGGGTGAATGGATCCATACTGTTTTGGGCCACCACAGGGGTTGTCTCTCGGCTGTAGGTTATCCACGGTGTGCACGTACATGTGTTTGCACCCATAGGAACTGTCAATTCACTGAAGTTAATAAAAATGAAAAGAATATGAATGAAATGGAATATGAATGATGTGCTTGTGAATGAAATGAATGAGAATGATATGTTTATGCATGCCTTATATGTGAATTGAAAACGTGTTATCGTGGTCATTGAGTGGCCTTTACATGTCGTGGCCTATGTGCAGGGCCTTCTTGGCAAATGGTGTGACTATGCCCTGTCACCATATGATGATGATGATTTGTTTTTATTATTGTATTATCTCATATTTGAGCCCTACCTAAGAGGGTTAGGGATTTTCCTGGCTTGTTGTCATAGTGCGAAAGCTAAGCCTTCAGTTGTTTCCTTTTTCAGGTTTTGGCGGACTCGGGGCAGCAGGTTGATCAGATAGCTTCACTCACATCCTACTGGGGAGGTTTTGGGTCTTTTGTAGTGCCGGCGCATCGTGTTTTGGGTTATATTGATGTCTTGTTTTTGTTAGGCATTAATCAAATGGTTTGGGGCATTTTTGTCATACATATTGATATAATTTTGTATGAACTGAAATTGTTATATAGATGAAAGTTTGCCCCATTATTTCTAATGGCATAGCTCCCTCCTTTTTGAATTGTTGTGTCGTCGCACCTTAATGTTTTTTGTTTAGAAAAAAAAAATTTGTTTAGGGGTCAAAAGGTTGAGGCGTGACACGTATGGTGGCTATGCAGAGATGCAAGAAGATTTTTTACTTCCTTTAAGGAACACAGTCTATCAAATCCTTAATCATCCATGGTAATTGTCATATTTCACCCATGTCTAGATGTCCCAAAGATCGAATTTTGCTCATTCTGTTCCAGCTAAGAGTTTCTAGATGTCAGAGCGATTCAAATATATTTTTCTCTTTTGCCACCAAAAATGTGTTGCATTCTCCATACAGATGTTGGCTAAAGTTTTCCATGCACATCGAGACATGCTTCCAAGGTAATGGCTTGGTAACATTCTGCTAGATAAAAAAAAAATTATAGTGAATGGTGCCAAGACATACATGGATCTAAATTCTAATCAACGCCATGTGTCATAACTCTTGCCCCTTTGAGTACTCAACTTAATCAAATTCCATAGCATCATTTAAAGATGAAAACATATCATACTCTGCAGTGAGGCACCATGGGATTCACCAGATGGGATACACAAGTCTATTGTGGATCCCACCACCGATAAAAGTAGGCCTCAATAATAAGAAATCACCATAAATTTATCAAAAATCATAGGGCTTAATGTTAAACATGTTGCCCAACAAGCTAACTTGCACAATTATCAGCCTACTTTCATTTTCCTATGGCACCTACAAATACCTCTATACCAAGAAGGAGCTCGTAATAACAGCTCAAATATGTCGTTAATCAGTTTGGTGTATAAAAATCGATTGTATATAAATCTTTGTGCATGTCAACCACCTGTAACTTGTAAGATCAATTATGTGCATTTAATTTAATAGTCAGTCAAACCTAGAAGTATCCCAGACCAAAAAAAGCCAAACAATGAAGCACCTAATCCAACAAACATCAGTGATAAAAATTCCCAAAAAAAAAACACCTCGCACCTCATTAATGAGACAGGAAATCACACATCTGGCCATTAATGGCATTAAAATATCATGCTTATGACATGACCATCCTACGAACAAGGATTAAATGCTAATGTAGGATGCCTGAATGGAAACCGGCATTGACTTTGGAGTAAAAGATCAATCATATAACATGCAAAGAGAGTAATAATAAATGCCCAATTCATCCACGAGGACCATGACCACAGAATACAAATCGATATTCTGTTGACCTTACCTCCAAAATCAACAAATATCCTTAACTACCTTATGTACAGACTTGTGAAAGTCTGAAAAAACCTCACTTAGAAACTCAAACAACTTTCTCCATTCGTCCACTTTTTGGTCAAAAAAACCCCACAAAAGACCCAAATTTAAAAGCTAAGCACTATCAGATGTATAATAAAGGTCCAGAGTACCAGCTTCAGAAAACCACAAACTAAGCTCTATTACAACATTTAATCATCCAAACACTGTTTTACAAAAAACAAAATTGAAGCAACAAGCTAACTAACGAATATATGAACACGGAAATTGCAGAATAAATATATATATATGAGAAAGAGGAAGGAATTCCATAGTTAAACAATGAAATAAAGTATGCCAAAAGCACATATGCAAAACAAGTAGAGGAAGACGCACCACGTTCCTCCAAAACAATTTCAGCTTTCTCTTCAATTTCACTCAGAACCTACAAATGCCATTAAAAAACAAGCTATATCAAACAGAACTGACTAATACCAAGAATTGAACATCAAGTTGTATTCGAAGGGAAAAAGAACAATTTTTCTTAGCAACAATGACCATATATCAAGTATTCAATCTGTAACTTCTATATTTCTGTTTTTTCTCCATAAAATATAACAGGGTTACAGGAATTTATCCACCTGAAGTAATAAAAGCAACATTTAAAAGAAACATAATCTAGATATCCCAATTGAATAGGAATTGTAGTCAATATATAATCAAGTTGCACAATTATAAAAACAAAAACCACAAGGTGCAATAAAATCCTTTTATGGTTCTTCACTCTTACATGAGAGACACAAAAACTATGTGTATGCTTTATAGCACATGCATATACGGCATATACATATCCATGGATTTGTGCTCATATTTAACATCAATAGGGAAAAAAATATGCACGAATGCATGCCTATGTAAGATCAGTATGCGCACATTTACATATTGTCAACCCCAGATGAGACATAACACACAGGGCTACAAAGTGATGAAGTTTCTGAACCCATTCTTCTTCCTTGACTATGTCTGCCATTTTCTCTATGCCTCTTCTTCCTTGAGAATTTTTAGTGGAAATGATATATTTACCATTTTCTCCATGATTCTTCTTCTTTTACCAGAATACCATGGAACTTACTTTCCATTTTATGTGTTCTTATGTCCCAATCATTAAACAGGAGTAACTTAGAAAAGGCAAGCTCAGGCTCAAGGTTGACTCATCTAAGTTATAAAGTGAAACCAACTTGAGCTCCAAAAACTAAAATATGGCTTTGAGGAACACCAGACTTATGTTGTAAGAACTCAGAAGTGATAAGCGCACCCTAGGCAATTAACGCTTAAGTGTACAAAAAAGATGCAAAACATATATATATATATACACACACACACACACAAAAAAAAAAAAAAATCTGCAGTTTGCACATAAATAATAAACAATAAAAGAATACATAACAATATACTAAAATTAAAATATATTCAGTAATAGAACCACTAACATATATATTAAACATACTTATTGAAGTATAGCATATGTACTATAATTGTTACTTAATATGTACAATACACATCAAATAATATGTACTATAATACAAGTTCCAAACTTCAATAGCAGAGGGAAATCACATCAGCACATCAGCACATCACTAGTTAACTACATAATAGTAGATGCACTGAAAAAAAAAAAAAAAGACATCAGGAAAAAAAATGTAGACAATAGGATTTAGGAATCATATTAGCATATCACTAGTTAATTATGCATTAGTAAATGCACCATGAAAACAAAGACAAAAAGTAGGAAGACGAAGAAAAAGGAAATGCCGCCAAAAGAAAAAGGGGGAATTTAAAAAAAAAAAAACAAGTTATTTATTGGCATGTGAGTGTCCTAACTGGTTACACACACAGTCAATAGTCAATACCAAGTACATAAATAATAAAAAAAAAATAAAACAGCTTTATGGAAAAAAAAAGCTCCACACATAGTTATGCCCAGGCTACAGCCTAGGCATTATGAAGCAACTTGCCCGGAAACCATGGACTTAATGATCATGTGCATCTTGCACACCTTGCACAACATACCTCAGGATGGGATACTACTACCCAAACTTAAGATAAGTGAAGCTAAATACGTAGGTTCAAACAGGCTGTACTCGAAGACATCATAATAAATCTGGGACAAGTTATAACCTAAAACAAGCATATAAACTCCGACATATATGCTATTGAGCCACTATAGGAAATAACATAATGGTATTATTTATGTTTTCAGCAAAATATTCAACAAACAAGACATTTCATATGTAACTTCAAATTCTTGCAAGAATAACTCATTTCTTTTGCTAAACAGCAAACCCTTAATAAAAAGACCAAATGAAACATCTGAGCCATTTAGCAGAAAGAATAGAAGCAGGTAAATCAGGAATACTATAACAAAAAGTCCACATGCAATATCTAAAGGCATTTTTGTAAAAAGGACAAGGCAGATTTCAGACATTACCTTCTCTAGAATTGCCTGTGATTGCTTCCTCCCCAGCTTTTCATGTCGCAATGCATCAACAGTTTCTTGATATTTTGCATACATTTTGGCTAGCTACATAACATCAGGAGATTAACTGAATGTGACAGAGAGAGGGAGAGAAAGAGATAGATTGTTAATTTGTTATACTTACACTCCAACCATCTCGAAGAAGAGCAGCTGCTAAAGCTGTGCCCGATACACCAATTGGTATTCTTGGCACCAGCATTTTCTCGCCACCATCACATAGATCTGCATTTCTCTCACCTGTATCCCTATTTAAATAAGGAAACACAACATTAAGAAGGCAACAACGAATCTTATGGGAACTACATACAAGCACCAGCAGTGTAATTACCTAATGCATCTTTTCCATGTATACTTGCACGGCTTGCTAGAAAGCACTTTTGCAACTAATTACAAGAGAAGTTTGGTATAGACTAATAGCTGTCATAAACAGTGTTGAATGCGCCTACCTCGATTTCAGATCTGAAAATGACACTTCGACTATGCCGAACATGTTTCTAATTTTACCTACTCTAGTAACTCTACTAAGTTGAACTGCAGTATTCCAATTTTACCTTATTACATGACAAGAGCTAACAAAAATTACATAGCCCTGATTGAGCATCCTGCTAGATTCAGAAGACAAGATCTTCAGAGGACATGACAGTTTCTTTTGGGTGATTCAGAACTATGCCCCAGCACACAGCATTGAATAATGGCACATGTAAACTGCAAAAGTGGGCATGTATTATTCAATAACGAAACCTATCAGCTATGTTCTCTTATTCAGTATTCACCCTATATTTCGCACTTCAAGGCTCCAAGTAACTCACAACTATGTATGCTTGATCTTACCATCTTATTCCACTAATCCATCAAATGATAATAAAAAATAAAAAATAAAAGTTTGACCACTGTAGGCTGCTAAACTTCATACAACTGTCACTTTATGCCTTCTTCTTGTCTAATTAAGAGCCCTAACAACAGCCATTATACATTAATTTCTTCCTGATGCTCAATATCCCTAGCTTCCTCCATTCCTTCCTCCGATAATTTCCTTTCGGACTAATGTAACCCATCAAAGTCGACATGCATTTTCTAAGACAAGCATGCACATGCACTAAACTAGTTACCCACGTGACATAGGGACCATGCTAATAATTAAGACCAACTCCTTTATTTTGCAGAAATGAAGAAAAAGAAATTCAAAACACAAACTCACTCATTTACAAATACAAGTGCACTTCACGCTCCTCAAAATGCATGTCAGGCAATTACATTGCCTTAATCAATTATGAAAATAAGGACACAAGAAACATGGGAAAGTGACCACACGATGAGAGATAATAGCACAATATACCTACATATTTTTCCTTCAACATCATAGAGAATTTATTACAGAAGCCATCAAGTGTTTGAACCAAGTGTTGGCATAAGATTAAACCGTAATGGTTGTATCCAAGAAAGTCTTGGTAACGTACATGTGATCCACTGATAAACTAAACATCGGTAGATCCAATTCATTTGCCTTTCTTGCATTCTCAAGCTCAAGCTCACATTTGTTTAGTTTCTCCCTCAACTCAGAAGCCTCCTACAGTCGATAATAGAAGGAAAAGAATATTCTTCTGTCAGATCTCTAGCTTCAAATGGAAAACCAGCACAAAAATTAATTAGCTAAATGAGGGCTCCGAATGCTGTTAAAAGATATTGAAGATGAGGCTCTCTGTTTCGGAGTTCCACAAAGCAAACCTTCTCAAGACCATTCTTCTCGGATACTTGCTGATTAAGTTTTTCCTTGAACTCGTCTTCAACTTGAGATAAATGAGTCTGCAAGTATACATTAAACAAAAATGCTTACGACAATAAAGGATAAAATAAGACATGCAGTAAAGGTTTTGATCACTTACTTCCAATGCTTTGATCACTCCTTCAAGCTCAGCAGCCTTCTTGGACCATTCTTCGGTGCTCTCTTTATATAATTCAACAAGCTTAGTGGCCTATAAGTGACAAACAAAGGTTATGAAACATCAACCACAAGCTGGAACACACTTAAAGGAGAAGATTTGCTTATGGCTCATGAGCTGAAGAATGAGTGGGGTTTCATTTTGTAGGTATTCCTGCATTGTTAATCAACTTGGCTAGAAAAGGGCTTCTCACCCAGCCTTTTGAATTGGGGATTGGATGAGATCATCTCCAGAAAAATGATCTGGTGAAGGAGTGATTGGCGCAGGATCCAGACAAGCTACAACCCTATCGTTTCCATGACGGTGTTGAGGGCAGACATCAATCCTAAGCATTGTTACAACTTACAAATATTGTTTTTGGGTTCTAAAGGGCGAGGTTTTTCTCGGGTATAATACGGCAAAGATTCTTTTTTTTTTTGTGGGATCTTGGCAAACTTTTAAAAGTTTTAAAAAAGAAAATGCAAAAATAAAAAATGTGGTTAAAAAAAAACACGTTTTTTTGCAGTTTTTTCAGCTGATCTGTTTTTGACGTATAAAATGTCTTTTTTTCGAAAAAATGTGTCTTATGTGACATTGATTTTAAGCATCCAGTGTACAGCTTTTTCACAGTATATCACATAATATGAAGCAAAGTAACAAAAGCAGTCGATATATGGCTCTAGTGAAACGATGTAATACATATTCGGTAAGGTTTCTTGATAAGATATGGCATTCTACCATCGGGATCACTACACATAAAAGTTAGATCAAGTCAGAGCCACAAATACTGTTATTGGGTCTCTATCGAGTATTGACAAGGTTTTTCTTTGATATTTTCCGGCAAAGTTGTTTTTGTGGGAGAATCTTCGAGACTTTTAAAAAAAATAAAATAAAATAATAGGTAAAAAAACAAAATAAATGAGAAACTAATAAGAAGACATAACGATTATCTAGGCAAAACGATAAAAATGGTAAAGTAATAACTATCCTATTGCATTTAGGAGGTCATGTAAAACACTTAAAACGAGAGGAAATAAAACAATAAACAAAAATGGAAAAAAATGAAAACAAAAAAAGTGAAAAAATTGAGATGAACTCGCAATAAAATGCGATGAATTGATTTTTTAACATTTTTTCAAAATATCGTATATTTTTCCCTTTTTTTTGCTTTGTTCATATTTTTTGGTAATATTACAATATTTTTTAAAATATCACGATATTACAGCTATGGATCAAGTATAGATCGGAATGGAACACATAGTCAATGATAGTAGAGTACCATTAAAATTGACATGATAGATTATGGTTCGCCCCTCAAATTTACGAACACATCATTCAGAAGTCCAGAAGGATACAATCCTAACAAAAAGAAGACTAGATATCCATCTAATTATGATGACAACAAAACAAATTTAGTTTCAAATAAAGCAGTCAGTATGCAGATAATAAATTTAGTAGTTCACAGAACTCACTGTCGCTATTTCAGCCGAAAATTGTTGCTCGTTAGAAGCAGCAGCATTTTTGCAGCAGCATAATTCCTTCATCAGTTGAGAAAAGCATGCATATAAAGTCAATCTAAGCACCAACAGAAAACTAAAATCAAGAGATAACAAACATACAGATGAATTAATAAGTCACCTCTTGTGTACTTGTTAATTTCTCTTCAAGGTCCTTCATCCTTTCCTTAGTTGTGCTCAAGCAGCGTGAAGTTTCGTTCAATTGTTTCTCAACCTAATAATTATTCCTAAAATAATTAAATACGAAATATGCATACCCAGACAACCAACAAAGAAATCGTTCTTATATGTTTGTCTATGACAAAAGACAAACAAGGCTCTGGTCAACTACTCACCTCAGCAAGTTTAAACGACAAATCTGCTTCATTCTCAGTGGAAGACCTTCGGAGCTCAAGAAGAGCATCGACTTTGGATGTAAGTTCCTCATTCAGCCACTGGTTGTGTCTCTCAAGAAGTTCCTTTTCCTATTCATATGAAAAAATATTTCATGGAAAATGAATGAGAATCGTCAACTATGTTTTGACCTCTAAAACATCCAAGAAAAAATTTTTGTTGGCAATTAATCCTATGAATAAAGTTGGTGTGGAAATGATATTATAAACTAGTAAAGCCACTCCTGCATCTTGAATTTTGACCAACAAAAACGACAGACCAGCAGATGATACAAGGAATTTTTTAAACAAAGGCACAAGTAACATTCTCGGCAATCAATGAAGTTTTTCTCAAAAGTTCTTTATAAGATGTGACTTTTCTTGGGAAAAATACTGAGAAAAACTTGAAAGTTTTAAAACTTGAAACACAACAATACAGAAAAGTTATGAAGTGTTGGGTTAAAAAGGCACAAGTAACATTCTCGGCAACCAATGAAGTTTTTCTCAACAGTTCTTTATAAGATGTGACTTTTCTTGGGAAGAATACTGAGAAAAACTTGAAAGTTTTAAAACTTGAAACACAACAATACAGAAAAGTTATGAAGTATTGGGTTAAAAAGGATAAAGAAACAAATAGGAAAACTCCATAAAAACAAAAGCAAACAAAAATCTTAGAAAAAATCACATGCTTAGGAATTATAGAAACAAAGGAACTTTTTTCAGTATCTTAGGAAATTATTGGAAATGTTTCAGGATAATATGGCAATTTTTTCACGTCTGATGATATTCTGAAAATGATGAAATATTTTGCTGATATTATCAGTTAATGTCAAAATGGCAATAATATCAGGAGATTTCAAAATATAAAAGACGTTCGTGGCTATGATTGTAACATATTCCAGTTAAAAATGTCGAATAACCATCTTTTTGTCTTAACATTCTCAAGCACATTCATCATATCCACTTGAGAAAATCACTCTCACAAGTCACAGTAGAAACAACAGGAGGCATGTGGATCCTCGTCTCAAACTGCAGTTTCGTAATTCCAAAACTTCTGAGAAAAGGACAACATATGGCAGCTGAAAATTATTTTCAAGCTTATACTTTTTTTACAATCATGACAAAGTGCATTGTATGTAACAGAATAACCAAACTGTGAATGCCCCCAAGTAGGATAGAAACCCAGGATGTGGCATATCCTTAAGGTTGTATTTGATTCCCCGGACCTCAAATCCGAGGTGATCTGAAAACCACCATAGCTGAAATTCATATTTTTGTCAAGCTGTGGATTTCAGCATCCATCCCCAAAGTCGATCCCAAATTCATGCTATAGTGTAAAAAGCATGGATTTGAGATCCAATGGGGGGTGGCGGGGAGGGGGGGCGGACCTCAAACCGTGGATCTGAGATCAGCGGTAATCAAACACGACCTAAATGCTTTTCAAGTGTCACCCTTTAACTTGATTTACTGCTTAAATATTAAGGCTGCATTATCTTGTTCCTGTGAACAATGTCCTACTTAAAAAATTGCAATAAAGAAAGGTTGGATTAGAAGCAACTCAAGAACACAAATACTTGTGGAAGAAGACAGCCAAGATAAAAGAATTTCTGCGAAAAATAACCTAAAACCCACAACTACTGTACGCTTTCCAGAGCCAATTTTATGCTATTTTTTCTCCTTCCCTTTTCTTGGGCAATCAGAAATAGAAAATGGTACATAATGGTCAGTTTGTTACATAACATCCTCAATAGTATAATATTTTATAATATGAAAAACAGGTTACATAACCAACTTATCTAATGACACATCGCTTTCTAATCTACCTGTCGAGAGAAATGCCTAACAAGAATAAGAGAAGATGGTAGCCTAATGAGCCCATAAAAGTCGGTGCATGGAGTTGGATAAGTGCCTCGTAACAGCATGTACTATTAGCATAAGTAAAAGGAATGTGGACATGCAAGAATTGTTAGGAGATAACATCCTATTTTCCAGTAAAATTGTCCAAAGACAAAAGACCAAAAAAAACAAAGTGTAGACAAAAATCAAAATGTAGTGTAGCATAACATGGGCATGTTTTGCCATTTCAAGATCAGAAAGGCATAATTAATCCATAGAAAAGCATTAGCCCATAACAATTCCTTTCCCACTTTCTAGGTCAAGACCGAGCTAAATGACTGTGAGCAAGTTTCAGAAATCTTTAAGTGGTAAGGCCCCTAGATGAAACGCTGATGGCTAGGATATAGGACCAAATTCTCTTGAGTAGGTTCGCAAAAACCACTGTGTCAATTACGATGTAAATGCTTCAATTGCCAGCTCAGCGCACTAAATTAACAGCCAATAAAACTTAAAGCAACAAAAGTTCCAAAGTTTATTTGGGGAAAGACAAAAGCGACATTCTAGCTGAACCATGACGGGCACATGATATAATATTCTTTCGAAACACATGCATCCATGCAAGTTGAAGTAGAAAATCCTTGACCACACTAATATTCGGGAGAAGATCATTAAAATGAATTGCTAACCTGCAAAACACGAGCATGAGCCGCTTGACATCTTGCCAACTCTGCCTCACAATCATGAAACTTTGCATCTTTCAAATTGGCATCATCAGTGAGGTTAATCTTCAAGAAATTGGCAAATATAAACAGATGTTAAACGCCAGGTGAGAATAATAAATGTCGAAAAACCAGTACAATGGCCATGTCAATGGTGACACCCAAGCATATCAAGTTATAGACTTCAGTTGGAAGATAGTTGTCATAAAACACAGATTACAACCAATAACAACAACAACGATGACGGTGATCGAAGACAAAGAATCAACGAAGTAGTAGTCTTTGAAGGCAGAAGGAACTCACAATCTTGTCCAAGTAACTCTTGGCCAACGCAGCTCTATCATTGATCTCTATATCCTTCTGGTCAATCATTTCCAACAATTGCCGCTTCGACTTGTGCATCTCAGATACTTGGAGGGATAATTTCTCGATTTCGCTGTCTTTAGTAACCTGCGGCCATAAGTTTCCACATGAAGGGCAAGAAAATACATCAAACGCCAGAAAACAGCGTACTAAAAGAACTTTTGCAACTGAAATGCGGAGAAAATGATCGGAAGAAAAAAAGAAAAAAAAAAAGGAAAATGAGAGGGGAAAAGAAGGATGGCCTCACGTCCTTGAGATTGAGCTGATGCTTCTCCGACTGAATTCGCGCGACTTCCTGGATTTTTTCGTCGAGGGCAGCCGACAGCTGCGCGGTGCGCGCCTCCAACTGCGCGTAATCGGAGGACAGCGTGACATATTTCTGCTCGACGAGGGCGCAGCTCTGCTCGTAGGTGATTGCCGCAGCGTCGGCCTGAGATTTACATGTCTCGAGCTGCCTCTGCAGTTCCCGAATGTAAGCGTCGGCCTTCTCGGCCACAAGCGCCGCGTTGTCACCGCAGCTCCGGAGATCTTCATCCGTGATGAAGAGCGGCATCGTTCTCGACTGGCTCGTCTCTTCTGCGTCCAGATGAATGCTAGGGTTTGCTTCCCGTCCGACCTTACCTGCTACTGATGCATCTTGGGTGAGATGGGCGAAGGATGAGAAGATGACGCTTTGGGGAATCGACCGGCAAAGAGAATGGGAGGGAGAGAAGGAAAGGAAATCGGCGGGAACGCGAGGGAAAGGAAACCAAGCTACCCAACCGACGGGCCTTCGAGCCTGGACGCGCGACTCGTCCCAAAACCGCCTGGAGAGAATCAAGAAACTGTGCGACGCCAACTGTAACCCAGCCCATTTATACTCCGCCTGGGCGCAGGTTTATACCACATGGGCTGGAGCCAGGTTTATGCATCGCGTTTTCGGCCATACTAGACGCTTCTCTGCTTTTGATTGCGCTGTGGCTGCTAGACGCTTCGGTGCTTTTGATTGCGCTGTGGCTGCAGCCTGCAGGGCAGTTGCTGGTTCGAATCTCATATGTACCTTTCTTCCTTTAATACAAGTTTTTTGTCGAGCTCTAGTCGGTTGAGCCTTAGGTCTGCTCGGCCCGATGCTCAGTCTTAATTATAAATAATTTGAATATTGATGAAATTATTAGGTTTTGAATATTTAGGACAATTATAGATTAAAGCTATTCATGCTGATGGAACCATAAATGAATATAACTAGTTCAATTTGGAACAATTTACAGTGGATAACAAACTCAGTATATGCTAAGCAATTGGGGGAGGGGATCGCGGGAGGGGATCGCCTCGTTCTTATACCTGCTTCTGAGGTGCATGAATATGCTCATATTCGGTGAGGAACGGTACACCCATTAACTAGAGTGACACATATTTATGATTTGTAATCCCTACATCATGGTTTCAATAGATTGACAACGGCAAACATGTCCACACCCACTCTTAGATCAACATATTAGAGCATGTACATCGGATTTACTAAAACTGAAAGATCAATGTTCGTAGATTTTTTCAACATTCCCTATTTCATAAAATTTATCTTAAAATCCAGTAATAACTTATCTACATGATGATCTGCAAGGGTAAAAGTTTTCAATTATACAAAGGAGAAGGTCTTCAAACTGTGATTGAAATATGTATCATGGCGCAGCCACTGTTGCTAAGGTAGCTGTCTGGGTTTTGAACGCTTCTCTGATGCGAACAAGGATGCAAAGTGTTCGGATTCATGAGTTTGGTTTCCCCTTCCACTGAATTCGATCCTTTCTATGTAATCCAATTCATATTCAGACCCTTTTCCCAAACTCAATTAAACACCAACATAAGATCTGATACTTTTATACAATCAGATTAGATATTCCCACTCAGTTGTCGGTCTTAGATCGAAACTGCATTTTGGAACCAAATCTGATCAGTAAATGGGATTCAAAATTATTGTAATAATTTCAAATTCGGATCGAAATCAAGCTCAACAGATCCATCCACGCCGCAGCTGTGGAGGCAAATTTTGATTGCATTTGAAAGAAATCGAGAGATCAGACACCTTTTTCCTATTATCCAGGATTTTAGATTTCAAATACATTTCTTCTACAATCCAAGTTTTTTTACTCGGATGCATGACTCATTTTTTCTAACCTAAATAATGAGAATTCCCTGAAGGAGCAAACCACCAAGTGAGATTGCCCTTCACAGCCATGCCCCTCCATGACTATATGTTGGAAAAATTTTTATGGCCCTGTTTGGACGACAGAAAGCACAACCGGTTTACAGGTTTTTGACTCCAAATCATGATCTTGGGAAACCGGATCTGCCAAGAACAGGGTTTAGAGTTGTTTGGATGACAAAACCTAAACTCAGATCAAGCAAAAATAGTTTGCAAATTCTTTGGCCAACAGGAAATGGGTCCAATGAAATTGCCCATGTTCGGGGAACCTCCCAGCCAGCAGCTGGCCGGAAAACTGGGCGTCCAAACAGAGAGAGAAGTGGGTCCGCATCCACGGAGTGTTGACTGATCATTTGGGACTTGATCCAAGTTCTTGAGTTCAGTACTCTTCACAACCTCCCTCAAGGGCCGAGCCATCAAATTTTGGTTAAGAGGCACTAGTTATAAAGTTTTTAAAATTTTAAGGGGCGCCAATATGAAAATGAAAAAAAACTACCCGAAGTATCAATACGAAAATAGACATTTTTTGTGGATCTATATAGCTGATTGCCCACACAGTGCCCACGTCTTCCTCCGCCCCTGACCTCCCTCCTACCATCCTTCTGCTTCTCCAGTTTCCTGTCCTCCTTTTCAATTTCACAGTGGGCAAATCGAAAAGCTTGTGAACGTTTTCTTACCCATCCTTCACTTTCAACAACAAGATGGTTTCAAGACCCTGCTCAGATTGTGGACCTAATTGTTCTCTGACGCTGAAATCTCAACATCCTTTAGTTTACTATGTCTGGCCGAAGGTGTCGCTAGCAAGTCCTTTGGAGGAGCTAAGGGGTCGTTTGACATCAAGAACAATGTGTGGGTCTACACCAAATTTAGGGCGGAGTCATGGAATATAATGCTCCAAGTTTAGTCATGTATTGAAGATTGTGAAGAATCTTCAATGGTTTATAAAGGGGTCATTGATGAGATGATTGTCTTGGTTTCTAGCCTTTTCAAGTACTAGAGCCGAAACTGCTAGGGGCGAGTTGGGATCTGCCGAACCAGAGGCCCGACACTATGAGTGGGTCGGGTCGTTATGTTCTGGCCCCTAACCACAAGGAAAGTGGTTTAGCTGTGATTTTGTACATGAGATAGATCATGCCTTCTAACTTGTCCTCTTTCCAATTTTAAACATGAGCTTAGGTCCCATTGCTTGGAAATATGTACCTGATCATATTGCCTACAACATATAAAACTCAGGACTTTCACTTTAGGGGAACAGTGGAGGTAGGCACCCATGATCCTCCAGATGAGGCCAATGCATGCATCTGCAGTATCAATAATGGAGTACTGAAGATAATGTCTTGTGGGTCGTGGCCGGTGGCTTGTGCCTTTCATCTACACTTCAGCTTCATTCTTTTTCATAAGCTATTGCATAAATTTAAGCAGAGTTTCAATAATGCACTTGAGAGTTGGTTTGCGTAAGAGGCTGCAGAGAATGAACTTAAAAACCTTCTGAGTTGTAGAAGATCAAGAGCTGGATATCAGATCAGTCTTGCATAATTTGGTGCTGTAATTAAACTGCTCAAAGTAATATGTTATTACTCATGATGGGTGTTTTGTGTATAGCCACTTTCTCTGATACTTGCTATTCTCTGCTCAATTGAAAAGCATAGTTCAGTTCATGTGGGTAGATCTTGCAGAAGCCATGTAAAGCCAGAACTTCATCTTTTGGTTAGTAATATCTTCATGTTATCATTTCCCTAGAGAGGATTGTTTCTTTAACGCAACATTGAGAGTTGAGATTGCAGGGAAAATAAATTTAAAGAAGGAAAAAAAATACACACAAACCGGTTGCTCAAAGCACTTCATTATGCAAGTATCAATCAAATGAAAAATCTAGATCTGTTTGCCTATCTTTCACTTGGTTTGGATTTGAATCAGGAATAAGTGGCCAAAAATTATTACTCAGTCAGGTTCATGCTTGTGTCTTTTTCATAGACTGTTTATGTGGGGTTAAAACAGAGCTGGATTTTCATATCAGATAATGACTTCTTTTGATCGATTGACTTAAACATGGCCAAGGAGGTAGGAATATGATTATCATTCCCTAATTTGCCTGTCCCTCTCTTGGTGTAAAGTATGCACCAATGTTGTCAATGTCGCCGTGTATCAGCAAGGGTACGGTAAAGGGGTCGAAATGCCCTCCCAAAATATCGGCCTGACATAAGCCGAGGGCAGAGACAGGTGTGGGCAATTACCCATTTTCATATCGATACTTCAGGGTAATTTTTTTCGTTTACATGTTGGTGCCTCTTAAAAAATTACAACTAACGCCTCTTAAGAAGAATCTTCTGGCTCTTCTGATCGACCAAATCGGCCTATATGACCTGGTACAGCCGCGCATCAACCAATATATTATAATATAATAGTAACAAATAACTTTTTTTTTATATATATATTTTTACTTAATCTACTGGATCATGTAAGCTCAATTCATGACATGCCTTGATGTGCTAGATTCCAGTCCCCACATAGATTTTCCCTGCCCCAAGATGTACAAACCAAGCAAAAAATTTTCCCTTCCCTTCATTCACTATTCTTCTGCAACTTGTAAGCAGTAGAAGTTAAGACCAGTCCAAGGACTCTTGTGATAGTCATGATAAAACCCTAATTTTTTCTTATGGAGTGCTCAAGAAAGCTACCTCCCCAACTTTGGCTTATGCAAGGGGTCCATGCTCCTTCCCATTATCACTCATCACCACACGATCCTCAAACCCCACAACTCTCCTTTATTTAATGCTTCTGTCACAATTTTCTTTCGAAGCTAGGAAGAGCCAGGCTCAATGGAGTACATTATTTTCTCACAAAGAACTCATGCAAGGACAAAAGCTTTTCTAAAATTTTGTTGCCAAAGATGCTCCCCGTATTATTAAGGTCGAAATTTATTGAAAAACTGTTCAAAAACATTACAAATCAAGAAGATTATGATCAACATACCTACCCATTGCCGACCACATGCATGTCGTGTTCGAGTCCGTGTTTGTGTCCCTGTGACTCGGAACGACATGTCCTTATAAGGTGTTTGGGACTTGTATTGGCCTTTCTTTGAACACATACAACATTTTTGTTTCTTTCCCCATTTTTGTGTTCATTGTACTGACTCAGACGTATTCCAATCTATGTAAAGCTACTGAGCTATTATTGTTCGCTTCTTGGCACAGCCTAGCGGCGAGGGAGAAGCGAGGAAGGCGACAACTGACCCACCAAGGGGACCCATAAGAAAAGGGCGGAAATAATCATATGATTCCATCATGTTATGTTGCTTGATGTACAAAATAAGGGTACCTTTGGAGCATGATCACATGCATGGTCCATTTTTCTGGAAATATTTACTGCATTGCATCATTGCACTTTCTTGGCAAGCATATGTTTTCATTCCAAATCACCAAACTAAGTCAAAAACCAATGACAGCAATGTCAGACTACCGCAATACGTACGTGTTTGTTTGCAAGAAGTGTTTGATTTCTTCGGAGCATGATTTGAGATCTTGGGATTTCAGACAAAGATTTGAAGTCTTATATCTGGAAAATGCAGTGGGCACCTTGGATTTATAAACTTTGCTTCTTGAAATTCAGGGATCTCAATTTGTGGGGATCTTAGATCTAGAACTTGGATGTAAGGCAGGCCTCTTGTTAAATCAGACCTTGAGATCTCAAATCCGAGTCAATCAATATGAACTGCAAGCTCAGTTTCCATTAGGCTTTTGAAGACCTGAGCCGGTCCACGTTGTGCCTCAGGGGTAGAGCCAAGGGGGTGCCTGCATGGGCGTTGGCCCCACCTCAAATTTTTTTTAAAAAATTTATATGTAAATTTTAGAAAATTTTATTTGTTTTATATAAAATTTTTGAAAAATTATATTTCGCTCATGTCAAAATTTAAAAACTTTAATTCGACCCTCCTAATGAAAAATTTCTCGCTCTGCCCTGTCGTGCCTTGCTTGGATTGAACTGGGTGGCTAGATGCTCTAAATGGGTCTGACCATCTCGCGGTTAAATCAACGGGGGTCCGGCCGAGCCAACCCGGTGGGAGATGGGTGGCTTGAGTCTAGCCTAAATCAAGGTCAGGTGATCAGATTGAGCTCTTTCCGTGCACTGAATGTTGGCCCTCTTTGGGTTGGCCTGGCCGGTTCGTTGGTCAAACAGCACAACTTGAGAATCAATAACACCTTATAAAAAACGCAGTCCTTCGTTGTTCATAACTTTTGGAAAAACATTTATAACCATTTATGAAAAAGCTAAAATATTTATCATATTTTTTAATTATTTATTAAATTTCCAAAGTATGTCCATCGATCGTGGCCCCCCCCCAGCATTTAGTGGTCAAATTTGCTTTGCTGACCACCGTCCCCCATTCTCCGTTCAACGGCCGACACTTTTCATAGAGGCATTCTTATGGAATATCTCAACCATAATATTTTCATATTTAATCTGCATTTTTATTACAAATTTATGTTTTTTTTTTTCAACGGTCAAAAATTGGTATAATTATATTAAATTTTCATGGCACTAACTATACAAATTACATTAAATGAGGCCGCCTTATTATAAGAATACCGCGTTTTTTGGAACATATCTTTGTATGAATGCTTTATAAAATATAAATATAGTCATTGAATAGTCCACTCCAAACGACAGAGTATTATAGTCACCAAACGCTCTCAATGGAGTTAGCAGACGCGGTTTAACAACCAAGCATTCGGTTGCACTAAAAAGTTGTGCACACATCATGTTATGTGAATTAAAAAATATACCAAAATACCACCATTAATTTTTTTTTAAAAAAAATTAAAAGGTAAATGACAAAATTAAAAGGCCTAAAATACTCATTAATTTATAAAAAAAATTCAAAAATATCATTCATCCTCTTTGGTGCATACGTGTGTGCACTCAACTCTATCTACACCAACTCTCTCTGCTAAAACATGGTATATCTTGTGAGATCTAGAGAGTGAATAAATAGGTTTTTAATTTTTTTTTCCCTCAATTCTATAGGATCACGCGGAATGCAAATTTCCGAATAAATCTAAAAAGTTGCTCTTACCAAAATATATATATATATATATATATATATATATATATATATATATATATATATATATATATATATATATGAACGGGAAGATGACAAGCCTTGTACTGCTGCATGCACGACCCATGAATAGGAATGCTACGGAATGCAGTGTCCATGAATATATTCTTAAAAAAAAAAGGAGAAATCCATCAAACATTGCATTCGAAATGATACAGGGTCTGTGTTACTTGCATATCTCATTCTAAGCTGGTTTGATTAGGTCTTACCATTTTTACTTAGCATAATTAACTTTGATTAGATGACATAGGAGGTTGGGGTGACCTAAGGGGCAGAAGCTGGTAGGCGGTCAATTTTTGTTTTAATTTTTAGAAAAAAAATATCAATATGTAAGTTGAAGTATAACGATAATATTACCATTAAACACCAAAAGCAGACTTGGTACCCTAAAAAATGGGAAATGAAATGAATGCTTCGACTCTCATGTTGGGCAGTATATCATTATTTATTGATGCAAATTGGAATACTTTGACTTTGCACCATTTGAAAAACCTCGAGGGGCTGTTTGAATGACACTATCGTCTAATCCAGTTTTATTAAAACTTGGTTTACTTAAACCAAATTTTGATATTCTTTTTAATGATTTAAGCGACAGACTTATTGGATGGTGGAATTTCTCCTTTTTTTTTTTGGTAATAGCATTTATAAGCCGGCCCTACCAAATAATCGCAGTCCTTGTAGGTACAAAAATTCATATATTTTGATTAATAAATAGTTATATAATTTAAAAATAGATCCATGATTGGCTCAAGCGAAGCATTCCATGTCGGTATGCATTTATGTTATCAATATATACGAAGGTGCATTCTTATCAACCGTATAAGTTTAAACAAAATTCCATTAAAAAAACAACTTGGAATTGAAGAAAAAGACAATAGCTTTGCTTTTATACGTTATGTTTTACTTATTATATTGTTTTCCTTACTATTATAAAGTTGTAATATTCCTTCATGATCATTAATACGTTAATTTTTCACCACTGCTTGCTTGGACTTCCAGTATTATAGCAAAGACCGTTATTGACATGGTGAAGGAGTTCGGCCTTTTTGTGCTCGACTTCTTTTTGGTGAACTTTTCACTTTTCAGCGCAGAAAAGGCCGTCTACGGGACGTTTGATACGTTGGAAATTTCTTTCCTTTTTACAGCTCGGACAAAGGGCCATCAAACGCGAGGTGGATGACTTTTTCTGCTGTACTCCTAATTCGTATCAGTTTTAAACGAAATTCTCCGATGGACCTAAACGCGTGTAAGACGGAACATCTTTTGATTTTTTTTTCAAGGAAAGGCCATTGTGGGCTAGTGTTTGATTGTGTAAGTTGAGCTTAGCTGGTCAATCTAAATCGTTTGCATAAAGTATTTTCCGTGTATTTTTAGTTCAATTTATGTGGATGTTATTATGTATGGTATTCAATTTAAAAGATATGTAATAAAACAATCTTTGAAAGAGATGCTTTGCCTCTAGGAAACTGCCAAATTGTTCACAAAAGTCAGAAAAAGGAAGAGAGAACGGACTTTTTTTTCCAGATTTTTGACTTTCTTCCCTAGATTTTGATTTAAGAGTGGGGCGCGTTTGACAGGGATCTACGGAACCCTGGATTGCTTCCAGTGGGGATCGATCACGGGTCGGAATCAGCGAGGACAGGATCCGGTCCTGCGCCTCTCCATCGGTTGCTTGCCGTTCAAGAGCCAAGGATGTTGTCACGATCGCCGAGCCAACCTAGCGACAGACAGAAACGAGAGAAAAGAAAAGGAAAAAAGGCACAAACTGTCGAGGACAGTGAAGGTAATTGGAATTCCTCACTTTACAGGTGGCGACAGAAGGCGACCTAATGCAGTTGAGTTGTTCAACGTGGAGCTTTCTCTAATGGCGTCGGCAGAGTTGAGTCTTAGGTGAAAGGTGAGAAGAAAGAGACTGAGAGGGGTTGCAGGGGTCGAAGTTCAGACTGTGTTGGTCCCAAAAGGAATCGATAGACGGAGAAATTTCAGGGCCTTTAGTTCGATTAAACAACGGTTGAGTGAAGGTCTTTTTCTTTTTAAATGGAGAAATTATTCTGTTAGAGACAGTGATCCTGTGTCTTTAACCAGAGGAGATTAAAGAAGAAGATTAATCAAACATGGGGAGCCCCGAATCTTCCAGGCTCGTGCTCACATGGCCCACCTCTTAGCAAATTTTGAGGGGCTTCCCCCACACCTTTTTTTCTTTCACCTCCTCCTTTATTCATCTGCTTGTTTTTTTTTTCTCTCGCTCTCTCTCTCTTTCTTTAGGGGCTTAAAGACGGCAGAGGAGAAAGAGAAAGATAAAGTGAGAGTGGTGGTAGTGGTGGAGGAGGAGGAAGGAAGGAGAGGAGGAAGGAGACCATCTTTCTTTTTTCTGTTTCTGCTTCAGAGGACGTGAATTTGGTAGCAGAAGAGAAAATCTAAGAGAAGGAGGAGAAAGAAGAAAGACTGACGGAGCAGGCAATGAAGATGAAGAAGGAAAAGAGATTAGATCTGGGGACGATAGATTGGAACTGCAAGGAGATGAAGATATCTCTTGCAGCTCTCCTCATTCTGGGCTCCATCGCGACCCTGGTGGCGCAGCTCCTCCCACCACGTTCCTTCTTCTCCGCCTCCCAGTTGCGGACCTGCCTCTCGGAGATCTTCCCGGAATCCAACTCGTCCTTCCTTTCGCTGCCGTCGGGAGGGAAAGTACAGGTTGAGCAACAAGATGGCCGCTTCCTCCGCCGGGCTTTCAACCCCTATGGCTCCGCAGCCTACGTCTTCATACAAATGGGCGCTTACAGAGGCGGTGTGGACACCTTCGCCGTCGTCGGCCTCGCTTCCAAGCCCCTCCACGTCTTCGCCAAGCCGCGCATCGAGTGCGAGTGGCTTCCGGGCAACGCCTCCGCCGAATCCATCAGAGTAAACGGCACCAAGATGCTGCCTGACTGGGGATACGGCCGTGTCTACACAGTGGTGGTCGTGAACTGCACCTTCCCCGAGGCCGTCGGCGTCGACGGCCTCGGCGGACGGCTCGTGCTCCACGCTCATCACGGTGAAGGCGAGGATGTTCCTCCGCCGGTGAGGATCGTGTCCCTGACGGAGCCTGCCGGCAGTCTCAATGTGTCTAAGTTCACATCGCCGCCGGAATACGACTACCTCTACTGTGGCTCGTCGCTGTACGGTGGCCTGAGTCCTCAGAGGATCAGGGAATGGCTGGCCTATCACGTGAAGCTCTTCGGGAAGAAGTCGCATTTCGTGATTCACGACGCCGGCGGGATTCATCCGGAGGTGCTCCGCGTCTTTGAGCCGTGGGTGGAGGCCGGCTACGTGACTCTTCAAGACATTAGAGCTCAGGAGAAGTTCGATGGGTACTACCACAACCAGTTCCTGGTGGTGAACGACTGCTTGCACCGGTACAGATTCTCGGCCAAGTGGATTTTCTACTTCGATGTGGACGAGTACATCTTCGTCCCCAGGAAGAGCCACCTCGATTCGGTCATGAACAGCCTTCTCAACTACACCCAGTTCACCATTGAGCAGATGCCCATGTCCAGCAAGCTCTGCCTCCTCGAAGACTATCGCAGGGTCAGAAGGTACCCAGATCTCATCCCCCTCTCTCTCTGTTTCTCATCTGTTGCTGTTGTGCTTTCTCTCTCCTTCCATGTTTTAGCAACTTTTCGTTTTGTTTCTTCAAAACCTGAGCGGATTAGTTTATCTTCGCCGGATTTCATGGAGGCAAGGATATTGAAACAGATCAGGGAAAATTATGTCTTGAATGGCGTGAATCTCGGGCATTCAAAATGGGTCTCCTTACCTTAATGATGACTAGCTGGCACAGGGGGGTATCAACCCTTTATTGAATTTCTAATTAATCTCGCCACACGCTTCCTCGTGAATCTGACCAGAACCATGCGACATTGTTCCCTTCCTTGTCGCAGTTTATATATTATTGCTACATGTATGTGCATTTACAATATAAAATTATCTTGGTTCTACATTTTGTTGAAGCTCGTAGTGGGGGTGATCAGAGAGAGAGAGAGAGAGAGAGAGAGCAGTAGAAGGAGAGGCTCCACGATACACCTAGCTTGAAGAGTGGCGAGCTCAAGAGGTTTTTGAAAGAGGAGAGCTTATCAGTTGCTAAGTTACTGAAGTTAAAGAAAGCTTTGATGGGACGAGGGTGGCGACAATGGGGTGAATACTCCGATCTCCTCTGAGTTGTCCTATTCTGAGCGAGGTCTCTGACACTCTTTGCAGCTTACTCTCAGCATATGTACTGTGACAGCCTCTTCCATCAACGGCTCTGTATTACCAACCCGTTCTACCGGTTCTGCAACTCTCTCATTCCTTGCGTTTCCCACGGCCGCAGTTCCTTTCTCTCCCGTAATCTTCAGATACATTGATGTTGTGTTGATTTGGGTGTCATTTAATTCGGTTCTCCCCCACATCCGGCCTGCCCATCCTCACATGCATCCCGTTCCTGTCCTTTCTGCCGTCATGAAAATATAAAAAAAATGGGAAAAGGAGAAAAGGTGGGGGCCGGAGAGAAGGGACGGTAGTTCACTAGAGCTGGATTTTCAGGCTTTACTTTACTTAATGGATAGCCATTAGAGAATAAGAATATGAAGTTTGATCGGACTCTGAATTGTTCGGTGCAGGCAGTGGGGGTTCGAGAAGTTGGTGTTCAAGGACGTCAAGAGGGGGATCAGGCGCGACCGCAAGTACGCGATCCAGGCGAGGAACGCCTTCGCCACCGGCGTGCACATGTCGGAAAACGTGATCGGGCCGACGACCCACAAGACGGAGGGGCGGATCATGTACTACCACTACCACGACACCATAGCCAACCGGAGGGAGCCGTGCCGGAAGTTCATCAACGTCACGGAGCTGACGTTCGAGGGGACGCCCTTCGCGCTGGACGACACCATGAGAGCCCTTGCCCCCGCCATCAAGAGGTTCGAGCTCAAGACCATCGGCGACCGCCTCGTCCGCACCCCTCAATAGCGAAAAGCTGCTGTACCTCCACCCTGTCGACAATGATTACAGTCACACGCCTGATGATGATGATGACGACGGTGATGATGGTGGCTACTGCACTCGATCCACCTACCAACGGTGAAAAACAGGAAAGGGAAAGGCACCATGGTTTCTGCCTTTACTTTCTCCGCCTTCCCTTTTCGAGTTTTTCTTTGCCCTGTTTTTCCTATTTAATTAATTGGTTGGGACCTCCAATAATTGTATAGCGACGACGAGGGTGGGCGATCAGTGCGTGCGTGCGTGCCTGTGTGTGTGCGTTTTATAGAATGATGTATCTGTGTGGAAGAGAGAGTGAAAGAGAGAGAGAGTCCCGTCCTGCTGTCGGTGGCTGTTTTCTGGTGGCGTTGGTGGTGGTGGTGGCGGAGACGGTGAACTGTGTGGGTATGCGCTTGCCACCAATCAATGCAAAACATGGGGCTCTCCATCCTCTGTCTTCTCTGTGGGTCCTTCCTTCTTCCTCCTTCAATTCTTTGAATTCGTTATGGATCTTCCATTTTTCTACTTTCTTGTCCTCTCCCTGTCTTTTTTTTTTTTTTTATCTCCTTTCTCCGTCTCTCCTGTCATGGAATACAGACTGTAAAGAGTTATATATTACTATATCGTCATTTCATATCTCCCTTCCCCTCTTTCACTCTCACGGTTCCTGTCACGCGTCTTCCCGGTAAAAAGAGAAGCCATGGATTAAGTGGGAAGCTGTTCTCAATGTGGGTGACTCTCCATGACCGAATCATCTCACCGTTTTTCCTGCCGCCGCACTTGTCTTGTGTTTCTCCTCCTCCTCGTTTTATATCTATATAGAATCTCTGTAAATTTTTAAGTTCGAGACGTGGAAAAATTTATGCATTTATAAAACAGATACTGTTGCGCATCTGATCAGTGTTTAATTTTTTTAAGTTTGTTTATATGCAAGTGCAGAGAATGGGCTTATATATTGCTTATGCTTAGAAATAGAAAAGGTTCGATGTAAATATTGCCGTAGATCACGTGACCCCAGTCAAAAATCATTTCATTTAATGGGTCTGGAAAAGTTCGTGAATAGTGTCGAAATTTATGCATTTTGCTAACAAGGCTTAGTGATATCGACCATGTTTTTTCGGATTGAAATGATATTTTAAGTTGAAGGAGGTCAAGAAAAGGGTCAAAATTTATGCTTCCTCCATAAATGGAAAATACTTTCTAGAAAGTCAAAAGAATGTGAATTTCAAGAGGTGATATAATCTTCTTGCGACCTACCAATAAATGCAAACAATTTTAAAATTCATACGTTTTATTTTAAGATCTATGTGGGCTATAACTTTTCAAGATTCTTAATACAAAAAAGAAAGAAAAAAGGAAGCAAAGAAATCCAGCCATCCCACTGTCAATTAAAAAGGAAAAAAGCGGCCTGAGGTTGGTCAGGAACCTTGTAAGGCTACATACACGTCGTCGGCCATGCAAATTTCTTTAAGCTGCGATATTCTGCCAGGTGGGTCCGGCGGTGGTGGCAGCTGCTGCCATGCCCTTGCGCCTGCCGGCTGCGCCTTTTTGTTTGTTCCGACTCCGCCGGGCCCGCTGGGGTCCGTCCGCCTTCCCCGCCGGCCGTCCCTGGTCCCGCCGCGACGGTGACACTTATATATTGTGTGCCGTGGCGCGCATTATCGCCTCTTCAGCCCCTAAAACCAACCGCTTAAAATATTGGATACCTAATCTTTAGCTGCAGATATCTCCCTGCATCTGATCCGCTGCCCGTTAACCTTTCTTTTTTAAAATTTAAAAATTAGTTAGTGAGTATCTTAAATTGTCTAATTATTTTTTTTATTAGCACATCTCAAAGGTCTAGGGATCAGGCCGCCCCTTTTGTTTATTGTAAAATAAAAGAAAAGATGTGTAAAAAGTACTTGGCCGATTTATCTGTGGGGTGAAAGTTCGAACTTTCGATTTTGCCCGAGGTGAAAAATGGTACTGATCAGAGGGCATGGCCAGCGCGCGTAAGAGCCTTTCTTTAACCGAGGGAACGATGCGTCGGTGACTATGGATTCGGCCCCAAGAGAATTCGCGATCCGGATTGCTCCGCTTAAGATTGCCTGTGATTCCAAACCAAGATCAGGAGACTCGATTTAATCAGGTACCCGCCGGCCGCCGGATGACCGTCCGACCTGATTCCGGGCATACGGAGAAGGCCTGGTGCTGTGGTAACTTTATTGACCTCTGTGGTCCCTGAGAGGAATAAAAAAGGATGAGGCATCGCTGTATCCTGTCCTGACCTCTTGAAAGAGATCCCTTCACCGGTTTCTGTTTCCCTTTTTCTTTTTTTGTCTTCCATGGATAGGAACTAAGAAGGTGGCCACATTGAAGACACCTGGTGAAATGCTAACGTCTTGTCTACGCAAGAAGATCGGATCTTCGGGCGATCCCATATTTGTGCTGGTTGAAGAGCAGCTTGTTCCTGTTAATAGATTGAAACTAGACCCACCAGAATCAACCCTCCAGATCGAGCCATCATTAAGATCCCGTGCCTGAAAGAGGAAAAGTTTTTTTACCGAGATATAACACTACCCCGCGCATGGCATTGCTCTTTGACATCGAAATGCAGTCGCATTCTCCCATTACTTGGGATTGAAACGAACGTGGTTTCAGTTTCCATCCTATGCCACCCTCCAATGTAACTTTTTTGTTTCGGGGTTTTCTTGGTTCATCTGACAATAATTGGCGGTAGTGAAATGGAGACAAGAAGACATGCAGAAGTGGGAAACGAGGAAGCGAATGTGAAAATTGCGGTGGAGCGGAAGCGGGATATATTTTGTTTTTACTAGAAAGTTGGAAGATTAATGGCGTTTACTCAAGCTAAGTAATTCTGTGTAAAGTAGGTAGCAGCCTCCCAAATAGCAGCAGCATTCCATTTGTTTGAGTTTCTTCCATCAGCCAATCCATTGAATTGGTCTATCTTCCTGTATTGGCACATGTGAATTATTTTCTTCGTTAGGCAACTTGAAAGTTCAAATCAGGGTTTGTCTGCTCTGTCTTCAGTCAACCAAGCAAAGGGCCTGAAGGTATTGCGAAGCATGAGCATTCAGCCAATACCGCAACTTCCAGCAATATACTCGTCCAAAAGAATCTGGAGGTATCTTAATGAATGTTCTCTCTGCATTTCATGCTATGACAGAAGTGCTTCTTTCAGAGAAATCTGTCAGATAGAAACACAGATATACACGAAGAAGCGAAACACATTGGCGGTATGAGGTTAACTATGTTCTTTCATATATCAATACTTATATAACATAAGCCTGCTACGCAATATGTAAGCAAGCATTCAGACCAGTGGCTCGTTTTTGCAATTATTTTCTGAATACTTTCAATATTTCATGTTCTCTTACTGCGGCAAAGGCAGTACGATTTATCCCACAGAATCTTTATCACCTGGCTAGTGGTTCAGTTTAGGACCGCTCAAGTTGAAGGAGGTCCAGACTTTCAAAGCCCAGGTGCATATCTGTGCATAATCTGGTAGGAGACTGCCATAATAAGACATTAGCATCATCCAAATTCATTTCAACAGAACAACAGGAAGCCAGATTGTATCAGTTGGAATACTGGTTACATAATAAGCAGGGATTGACTACATCAATATCTAATTCTATTATCCACAATAATGATATTGATGTGCACAACTCATCATCAAAATGATGACAGTGGTACATGGAGATAGAAAGAAACAATTATTATGCCAATTACATTCAGCATCTGCGGTCATTTTGTTGTGTATAAAGAAATCTTCACAATGCAAAAGCCGTACATAGATGAGAGACAGCTGGTTCAAGAGTCTTCAGCATTGGTTAGGATATGTTCTTACAACATCATCAATGGGTGCTTGACAGATTGGACAGGTTCTACAGCTCCATTGCAGCTCGTGGGCACAATTAAAACAAGTGCACATATGACCACATCTGAGGAAGATAGAGGTAATAAGCATCTGGGGGCCACATATTGATTTCAAGAAAATAAAATGACATTCTGGCATCTGTGATTGTTTCAATACATTTTATTGTTCGAGCATCCATGAGCGTGAGTGGTTGCTGTAATACAGCTGATCTCAGCAGATCCTGATCAGATCAGGCCAAGAGATCCACTCAGATGTTAAACTCTCAACCTCCTTAATTTGAAGGTTTTAAACCAAACCTCCGAGCTGCTGGATCAATCCCTTCTAGGAAACTGCTTTGAATAGCAAGAAAGTTTTGGATCCTACCGATGGACATCTTTTAACTGTCAATAGTATAGTATAGGAATAGCTTGCGAATAGATAAAAACGGTGTATAGTTTTCTTATGTCACAAGGAAAAACTCAGTGCAAGATGATGGTGTTTGCCTTTTCTGAAGTTATTTCAAAAATGTCATAATTTCTGAACATACCTATACAATATGGAGTCAACCTGAACGCTGCAGCAGATGCAGCAGATCCCTCTGCTATTAGAAACTTGTTTGTAGCAAGTTGGCACTTTTTCCACTTTCCCTGTATGAGAAAACATGCTCTGCTGTGAGGAAAATATCAAGCTCCAAAAAATTGACGGAAATTCTCCCTCTCTCTCTCCTTGTGATAAATATAGCACCCAAACTTTATAAAAATTAGAAAAAAAGGAACAAACAAAAATTCCTACTCAGAACAAGGCTCATTCACTAAACTGTGCTTTATACAATCTCATGAGCTTGGCATGGCTGGTTTTAGGCACAGACCAGGAAGCTAATCTGAGCTTTGATATGTAACATGATCTTATGCATTGATACTCGATCGTGTCAGGAGACGAAGGGAGACAGATGGGGATCAAAACAGGAAAGATCTGGAATAGCTAAATATCTCATCAAGAGAAGATAGGAGACATAGGGATCAAAACAGAATAGATTTGGAATAGCTAAATACATGGAGGATCAAATACATCTATATCCAATGCAGCAAAACATAGCAGCGGTCTCACACAGATACAACTGAATACCATCATTTGAATTGATGGTCAAACAGCGACGTATGTACAAGTAAACTGTTTTGCTTGTCCATCGATATATAGTATGTACATTTATTTATGTCTTTCCTTGATGGATCTCAAGTGCTTGCCCATCACTATATATATTAATATCTGCCTTCCCTTGATGCGTAGAGAAAACAATTTTGTTTTCACATTATAAAAAACACATCCTTCTGAGTCTCTGACTCAGACGAAATATAGAACAAGGTGGCTACTTAGGGAAGACAGAAAGAATGGAGAGAAAAACAGAACATACCTGAATTGCATAACACAGCAGAGAGAACCTGCCTCATGGACTGTTGCAATTCTACTTGCATATCCATGCAATTTTCTACAGATTTTTGCAACTTATACATCCAATGACGTAGCTGAGTGATCTCCCCTTTTAAAGAAGAAATGAGTTCCGATTCCTGCAGATGTGTATCACTAGGTTTAAGCTTAGGAAAGCAAACCAGTGTCAATCTGATTCAAGCTCTGCTCTTGCTTCAGATGGGATGAAAGAATAATGGATGATTAACTTACCGATGCGTCTGATGGCTGAGGGTAGTTGTCAGCAAATACCATATGATGGTTATCGTCGACTTGTTCACCAAGAGCCTGCGCTAGTGAAGGCGTTTCGGAGCGTGAAGTTGCAGCAGCATGATCTGCTCGAGCTCCAGCATTGTTTTTTTGCTGCAGAGGCTTGAGGTCTTCTTCCTTTGTATCCAGATATTCGCTTTCCACAAGCTGCTCTTGCTTTTCTATATGCGACATGATTAGTTGATCCATTTTCTTGCGAAACCCGCTTGCCAGCGAAGTTGATACACTCTTCCTGATCAGATGCACCCAGAACAAGCCTTTAATTTTCAAGACAAAAAGGGTTTGCTGAATGTGTGAATCACTTGGAGAAATTGCAGATCGAGAGAGAGAGAGGGAAAGAGAGAGAGAGAACCTCTTGAGAAGCTGCTCGAGTTCCGGGTTATCTGAAGTGCTATCGTACCAGTCGTAGCGAACACTTCGCTTGCAGCTCTCCCATGGGCGGTGCGACCCTGCAGAAAGGAAGTCCATCCATCTTCCGCTCTCGAGCGGCTCATCCTCGTCGTGAGGCAGATCACTTGCCGGAACCCCATGGTGGTCAGGCGAGGCCCCTCCCTGCCACCCCTCCGGCGTCGCAATGCCGATGCAGCCGTCCCACTCGGCGTTCTCAGCCACGGAGCTCCTGTCCTCCTCCAACAGCACATCCGAGTTTTCTTCCGATTCTTCATGAGGGTGCCCTCTGTCAGAGAAGGACGACTGCTTCGCCAGCAAGATGCCGCGGCCGCCTCCTGTAACGCTCCCCGCCCCTTCATCCACAGTGGTGGTCGTCATAAAGCTAGCAGAGGAGGCAGCGAGGGACAGCGGCTCTGCGAGGTCGGAGGCTTGAGCGAATCTATTTTCATAGGCGGGGACGCTGTTTGTTGGTGAGTCTGGGATGCTGCCGAAGCCGCTGGTTGCCGACCTTTCCCTGTTCCAGAATTCCAAGTGACAGGAGAGAATGACAACGTGCTTAACAAACCAGATACCAACAATTCTAATAAGATCTCGTTCTTAACAAAATTCTTTTTGTGCTGTATCTCATCCCTTTCATGATCAACCAATGAGAGATACACTTTCCGCCATGACTTCTGAATCAAAAGAGAGATTTCGAGAAATAACAAATCCAGCACCTGTAAGCCCTTTTTGAGCAGAGCCGGCCTGATGCAATATAACTTACAATAGATGGTGAACGATGCATGATAGAAAGGGTACCTTAACGGTAGGATTGCAGTCTCAAGCCGCAGTTCATGGAGTTTTGGAGTTCCTAATGCATGAGTACCTTGATTCCTACTCGTGCCTCCATTCCGCAAGCATTTGAATTTGAGAAATGCCTGCAGCACAAGGGGATACACAGACGAAGCCTGAATTCAGGGTGGACATGATAAAACAGAATTACAGCACACAATATATCAAGGGTTATGACCTTTGTGATGATCAAACCCAAAATTGACTACTTAAGTAATCATCCGGTGCAACACTGCTGGGGATTGGGGCCCCTTCCCTATATCCACAAAAAGCATCAAAGAATACAGAGCAACTGCTTAAGTAATCATCATCTTCTTGCTTTTGCACCCAAAAAGAAGTATGGATGTGGCCACAAGCCAGTAACTGCTTGAGTTCAAGTATATATGGGCCAGCTTTTCAAATTTACTCAATAATGTTTCACTGGTATTACTTCATTCCTGCCCATGATGAGATGTTATAATGGTATAATGAGTTGGAAGATCTACCTGACAGAGTCACAGAGCAACTGCTCTACGTTTAATCTGAAGTTTCATTCCTATTAGACACTATTGACAGCACAAGAACTCAGCTAATAAGTTCATTAATGGCTCACATGGATGCGGCTCCTCTGTGAAAATTCCGACACTGGTCGGTTCTCTTCTAGTGCAGCGAGCTCCCTCTGTCTCTCATGCTTCATCCTCACGAGCACGTCCATAGTGGCCATCCGACCCCGGACTCGTGGGTTGTTTCTGTTGAACGCGTACCTTTCGATCTTGATCTCGTCCGGCGAGCACCTGGTTTCGTTTCTCTGTTGCATATTCTCATCCTGCAACTTGGTGGTCGCAGGAGACGATACCTCATTGAGGAGCGCCGCTGCTTCATTTCTTTTATGTTCGGCAGCAGCAGTTGGTGTTGCCGAAGCAGATGCAGCAGGTGTTGCACCATTCTCGCTTTGCGCCACCAAGCTCAGCTTTCTCACGATGTCAGCGACTCTCCCTCCACATTGACCCGTATCAGAAGCTTGATCTTTCATTGTTTCAGGGCTTTCAGCTGACGAATTATATTCATCGTGGGGAACTTCAATAACACTGGGAGGTTCACGTTCAGGCGGCGGCAGCGGCAGTGGTGATGGCGGTTCGTCGTGGGTATTCGTAAGAACCTTCTTCACCGGGCAATTCACGGGGGGATCCACGCACTGCAGCCGAGGGCTGTGGACGCAGCTTTCTTGCGCCTTCATTGCAGCCTCTGATTCCACCTCCTTCCACATCCGGACCAGCAAAGAAGCCCGAACTCCTCCATTAGGAAGGTCGGTAAGGGCACTCATAGAACCGCTAATACCATCTCTAGGGGATGCTGAAGCCTTAGGCGTCCATGAAGCAGCAGATTGCAGACCAGAAGGAAGAAGTGATGGGGAGAGAGGCCGCAGCTGGCTTCTCGCCAATTCCGTCATCTTGAGAGGATGACGGCAAGGTTACTTCGTCAATCAAGTACTCCTCCGTATTTTGATGTTTTCTTCAAGTTGGCAGGCCAAATTCTCTCTCAAAACAAATTTTCACGTAGGTGGTCGATCGTGTTTCTTCTTATACCAAAACTAACGTAGAATGAATCAGGCGAAGATTTAAAGTTTTACAAATTTCTCTGTACCGCACAGCAATGATGTCATATATGCCATCGGCAGGCAAAGAAATCGAAGAAGGATTATGCTTCTCCTTCTCACCTTCTGCTACAATTTGCTGGTTTCTGCACTGCATGATTGGAAATGCAGGAAGCAAAGAGGTACCTCACCGTCCTGGAGAGGCATCGACTCCGCATCTTGCGGAGAGATGCAAAGGTCCATGGCGGATGAACCAGGGGAAAAAGTGTGTGGGCGCAGAGCAGGACGCAGAACGTTGGGATGGCATGAAGCCTACGACCAAGAATAAAAAGGCAACAGGAAATAGAAGAATGAAGTGGAGACGATTCGCTCGAAACCAAAACGCCAAGAATAGCAAAGGAAAACGACTACGCGGGGCGTCCTTCAAGGGGTGTGACGCGCAAGCAGCATCTATTCTTAGTTAGTTCTTAGAAATCATATGCCTAAAAATATAACGGCCCCACTGTTGTTTTGCCATGGAAAAGGGTAATATTTTTTGTTTGTTTTGTATTAATTGACGGGAACTGTCAAATTTGGTTAAACACGACAGTTAATTAAGTTATTCAACTTGTCCAAGTTAAAGCTGAGTAGAAGATGAACATGGCGGATGCATCTAAAGTATATGCAATAAGTAGGAGCTACTGTAAAAAATTCTCTATGTATATCACTGTTCATTAACATGGAAAGGCATGTTCCCACGCTTTACCAAATGAGCATTTTGGCAATTTTTCAGTATAAAAATTTTCAGTATTCATTTTTTCCTTTGAAGGAGAAGGGTCTTCAATCGTGGTATTTTAATTATTTTCAAATCATAACACGTGGTTTGTTATTAGGGACCATAATATATAACCTGCTGAGATGTGTAGCATGTAGTTTTTCTATGTAAATTTATAACGTTTTGTCTATAAACAGCACATCCATAGATGTTTTACACAAAAATTAAAAATACAGAAAATAATTATATCTGGCATGTTCAGTGCTGAGCTTTTATATATATATATATATTGTAATTTAAACTATACCGTTCATTATTTATGTTTGTTTGTGACGCTTAAATGTTTTAAAATAATAAGCATTGGGCACAAAAAGCAAAATAAATAAAGTGCAAGAGAGCTGTTCGGACATTTAACGGACATGTTATATGACAAGTTAAGGTCATATTGAACATCGAATTGTGCATTTAACAAAGTGTGTAGCTCTGGCGGATGGAATAACACAATGATAAGTGAAATGTCCGTTACGTAATAAAGAAGAGAAGTCTTTCATTCAGCACAAAAATTGTAATAGTGGTCATGTCCTGTAGTTGCCTGGTAAGATTCTCTGCCTCATTTTCAATTTGCATATAAGATGGTTCAATTTTTTTAGGAGAACGAGTCCTTTTTTTCCCGTGACTGCTGACAGCAAGAAAGCGACAAATTATTCAATTTTTTATGGAAATATTCAACTTTTATTAATCGGAAAAGAGAAGAAGAAAGTCTCATTTATAAGTTGGAAGAACTTATGGAAGACTTTTTTTTTTAAAAAAGAAAACCC
This sequence comes from Nymphaea colorata, assembly GCF_008831285.2. Taxonomy (NCBI): domain Eukaryota; kingdom Viridiplantae; phylum Streptophyta; class Magnoliopsida; order Nymphaeales; family Nymphaeaceae; genus Nymphaea; species Nymphaea colorata. The sequence continues at coordinate 26,261,161 of NC_045138.2, forward strand.
GAGGTATGGGGGCAGCATAGGAGGTACAGATGAACCAGGTGTCCAGTGTTTGATTGTTGTGAGTGTTATTACTTTGTATGGTAAACGGCGACACTAAGTTAAAGTGTACTATAGGACCACCTAAATTCTGAAAGCAAGTCCTATGTGCACTGTTCTTGGTGCGCCACGAAGGAGAAATTTTAGGTTTGAATCGCCTAAACAAAATGTCTTGAATTATTTTTGGGTGTTTGAATGAACTGATGCATCCGTTGACAAAGAATTTTACGGGTTCACACTTCAGATAATTATTTGTATGATCTTCCAAATTCTTTGCAAAGTTCTCAGTCATTTATCGATAATGACTAGCACACCTCAAAGCAGCAAGATTATTCCATATGATCTCAATGTTTATGCGTTAGCAAAACTCTGCTGCTACCTCGAAAGCTTTCTACATATTGCAAAACAAACGAAGAGCACGGTGTTTCCAATGAAGATAAAATGTAAAGAAAATTCATCTCTGGAAGCTAGCTGCAACTGTACTATTTGCCATTTATCATTGGCTAGAGCCACATTGAGGATTTTCTTGGTCAAGATTGAGTACCCATTTCAGGTGAAACATTGTGACAACTGAAAATATACATATATCAATTTCATTCAAACATGGAACGGAAAAAAATGACTAAGATACTGTATTAATGCCATTCAAACACAAAACTTTTGAGCTACGGTGCGCCAAGGACACCCTTGTGGATAACACTTGCTGGAAATACTATCCACACTCAAATCATCCAAACACCAGGACACTGCCTTAGGGCGTGTTTGATTGCCTAAGAAGACTTTCTTTGATTTTTCAAATCAAGAAAAGCTGTACCATTTATACATAATCATGTGAAACACTTATCCATGAAGACTTTTCAACTGTTTGCTTGAGTGTTGTCATATATAATTGTCGTTTATAATAACCTTTCTTCGGCAATTAAACACGCCCATAATTGCAGTCTCCACTTTCACAAGAAATTGTTATCACGCATGTATGAGGGTTTAAAGTTCACATGGTATTTACATCTCAAAGCTTAAAATTGTCGAGTGCTATGCTCCTTGAAGGGCTTCTCATTTAAAATAATTCTCTTCGTTCCTACCAAGATCTTCCACCTTCCAATGATTATGTTTTAACACTCCACATAGCTGTTATGACTGCAAATCAAGCCTCTTATGTTTCTTTTGATTTCCATGGATCTCAAGTTCAAGGGCATCTGAAATCAATGATAGCTGAAATCTACAGTTTCAACAAGCATCAACCCCCAAATGTGGATCTCAAATCCATGCTATTTTGTAAAAAACATGGATTTGATCTTTGACGTGGGGTGGGGTTTGGAGTTTGGACCTCAAAACCGCAATCCTGATATCAATGCGGATCTCAGGTTCATGGTAATCAAACATAATGTTATGGGCTGTTTGACAACAACAACAGTACTATTTCATGTATCTGCATCAAATGATAAAGTGACATCCAAATATTTTATAAATCAGCCCTATATTTGGAGAAGATACATTAAATGATAGCACACTGTCACTATTTTCTTGATCCGAGTACAATGTAATGGACTATAGAGATTGCATATTTTCTTGTTGGTGGAACAACATCACCAATGCAACACGCGCGAAGTGACCTTATCTGTTATGTGGGTTCATTAAATGGGTAGCAGAAACCATTAAAAAAGTAGTGCTGAAAAAAAAAACTGTATCTTCATGCCGACAACAACAATCAAGTTGAAGGTTTTTCTAACAATTTTCAGTTCAGTGAGAGGGCATCATTCAATAACTCATGCCATGATGAAAAACGCCGAAGCCAACCCACCACCCAAAAGAACCGTCAAAGGGAAGGCAAAGATCGGTGGGGAGGGAAAGACTAGAAAAGAAAAAGCATAAAGAAAAAAGAATTGAAGAACAGAAGCAAACAAACCAGAGCATGGCAGACACTGTGAGGGGTGCCAGTGTTGTTGGCAACCTTCCTCATGTGTTAGGTACCGCACTAGCACCGCATGCTGGGCATATCGATATATCTGAAGGGTGGTAATCACTTTGGGTCCCTGATCGCGTTTCCCCCCCACACTCGATTGATCTTCCCCATCTTGCTGCTTCGGAGACATGTCGATCGCTTTTGCAGCCATGCGCAGGTCCAGCTACACCATCTGCACGACTTGGACCGCCACGTTCCATCTGCGCAAGGCAAGTTTTCGCCCGCCCCTTTCCTTCTTTCCTCACTTCCCGTTGGTTCAATATTCGGGAGTCTTCCATCATTAAGCAGGCTCTCTTGCCGATTATTTCCTCTACTTCTGCTGGAGCCTGGAGTTCATGGGGTTCGAGCTTATTTGGACAAGTTTTGGTTTCTCCTAGCTGTTTGCTATTGTCCGCTTTGGTTTTGCGTGCTCAAGTTTAAGAGGATTTGGTTGTTGCTCTTGGATGCTCATGCTGCAATTCGTTATTCAGTAAAATAGGCTCAGATGGTGCCATAACATAAATGCTCAACTGACCCGATTCTCTGGATAAGTGTGCTTGGTGAGGCGCCTCCTTAAGGCAGGCAGGTTATTGCAGACTCTGCGTGCGAACGGAGATGTCGAGTCCTCCCTCCTTCCCTTCCTCGCTCCCTCTAAATACTTGCTTTCTAGAGTTGGTGCACCTGATGCCTTGCCTGCGACATGGATGTGTATAAATTTTGACTAATGCTTATATAGCTAAAAGAAATTCTATGCAGATGAGCGCGGAGTCATTGGCTGCTGTTACTAGACTTAAAGATTCCGGCTTCATAAAAACGCAAGGCCTCGTTGGTGGGAAATGGGTAGATGCTGAAGATGGAAAAACTCTAAAGGTATGCAAACTATATATGCATAAGATAGCATTCAATATTTCATGATCAAATATGTCTTCCAAAAAGATGTGTTGTTTCCACGATTAATTAACCGTTAGCAAGAATGTTAGCTTTATGGGCATAATTGTCTGTTCTGTTTTCATACTCACCATCCTTCCAACTTCCAAGGATGACAGGATCCATTATTTAAGAAATCAAAAACTTCTTTCTATCAGTTCTGGAGCAGCAGCTGGAGTTATATGTAGTTCATAATCATCATCATGGATAGCAGGAATGTATTATACACACACACACACACACACACACACACACATATACATATATATATATAATTTTTTCTTCTTCTTCTCCAGCATGACAGCCTCATATAAGCAAATCACAAATAAAATTTACAACATTCACATCCTCTTTCTCTCTCTGGCATACATGTGCACACAGACATATTCTTATATGCTTGACCAGCACATGCTCAGTATGTGTGCGAGGGAGACTGAACTTTTCTGCTTATGACAGGTAGAAAATCCCGCTACTGGTGATCTTATTTGTACAGTCCCATACATGGGCCAAAAGGAGACGAGTCAAGCAATTTCATCAGCATATGAAACGTTCCAATGTACGGAGCTTCAAAGCCATTTTTTGTAATTAAAACATCGCTTTTTTCTGGTCAATTGTGATTTCTCCCACTAAGCATTCTGTGGACGTTATATGAAGTTTTTTTATCGTATGTGTGTGCATATGTGTGTGTCTGTCCTTGTCTATGCATGTGCTATGCTTCCTCTGTTGAATTCTTTACTTTAGTTTATGGTCACTTAAACTGCATTGCAATTATGACTCAAATAAGTAAGAGGTGCATGTCATCATTGGAATGCTGATATCTGTGCTCATGCCTTATTCAGCTTGGAAGAAACTTTCTGGGGCTGAAAGAAGCAAGCACTTACGGAAATGGTACTTTTACTTTTCTCTTTGTAATCTTGGAAATATTTATTTCATCAATCATGATTTGACTGCTTCACCAGCCAGATTTTTATAGAAATGGAAAATTAGTGAATCATACGTTATTTTCACATGCAAAAGGTAAATTTACTGATAACCAAAATAAGTTTGATAGCAAGGTACATGCAGTAATAAGGTCAATCAAATTTGTCCCATGGCAGTACACTGTCATCAATTTCCTACCGGTTTGATCTTGAGAAACAACATTTTTATTTTTGGTAAGGAGTTTCTTTGACTGATTGCATGTCTGAGTTTGTTCTTCTTGCAAATTAAGTGAACAAGTTTTTGAATATCTACAATTACTGACATGGCTTGGCTTAATAAACATAGTTTGATTTTTATTTGATAAATAGGAGCCCTGAGAAAGATGGTTGATTTTTTTTAATTCAATTGAAGCAATCACCTTTCTGAATGTATTTTGGCATATTTTCTTTTGTTGCTGAATACAACATGATTTTTCTCCAATAAACAAACATCTTACTAAAGTTTGCTTGTTTAGTGGATTAGTCAAGCTTGAAAATGGTTTAAGGCTTGCTTGGTTAAAAAAAATACACTTCAGCTTGCACCAGGATCTTTGAAGTGGGTTTAAGATGTGAGTTGGTGTCCTAGATGCTGGGATAAATTGAGACTTGTGCAGGTGCAGCTGGTAACTTAACTGCTAGCTGGAGAAGAACGATGGTGTTCTCTAAACAGAATTCTATGGGAACGTAGTCATGGATGTGATACCAATTCAAATGCTCTCTTGCTTATTCTGCACATGAAAATGTGCTTCGTTTAATATGTCGTAAACTTGATAAGTTGTTTTAAATATAAAACTTATAAGGTCTACATCTTTAATTTGGTCATTGCTTTAAGCCTTCCTTTTAAGCAAACTTGTCTTTTCCTTTATGCCAGCTTCCAGTGATGGCCATCACTTGAAACAAATTATGAATACTCTAACATACATTCTTTTTATGCCACAAATTTATTGGACTCTTAAATCTCTCTTATTAGGCCTTGGAACACTTTTCATGACCATCATAATTGTATGATTTTATAAGGTATGATTTGTTAACTGCCCATAAGGAAGAACTGGCTCAGCTCGTGACACTTGAACAAGGAAAACCAATGAAGGAAGCCCTGGGGGAGGTGAGTTGTTGACCCTTAAGTCGAGGATTCTGATTAATCAATCTTGTTTCTTAAAGTCAACTGACAGTATTGGAATAAACATCATTATTTTTTTCAGTATTTCACAAAGGAAATGTCATAATGTCGTGATATAGTCACAATAACATCACTATGTTTTGGAAGTTACTTGAGAAAGTTCCTGTTTTATATATCTTATGTATTTTGTGTTCATGTTTTTTCTTTTGTATTTTATTTATGATTGCTTTATTCTGTTTTTGCTAGAATAATGCAAAAAGCAAATTGTTTTTTGGGCTGCTCTTACTTTTTTTAAAAAACTTTTCAAACAAAAAACTTTTGATATTTTCTTGAGAAATTTTCACAAAAGGCCCATGTTAAAAAAAAATTCCTTGGTCAACTGTTGAAGGGAAAAGTTATGTTGGTAAGCATGGTTGAAATTGATGCAGATAACCTATGGTGCCGACTTTGTTGAGTTCTATGCGGAGGAGGCAAAACGTGTATATGGTGATCTTCTGCCTTCTCCCCTCACTGATCGACGTTTACTTGTCTTGAAACAGGTAAATTTGTAATTCAGATGCATTGGCTTTCCTGTTGCTTGTATCTTCTAACTTGGGAGTTTGGAATTTGCTTCTTACATATCCTTATTCTTGCGGTTGTTACTAACAAGAACATTCTTACATTTATTGCTCCTGTTTCCTTGATGTATATGTGCCCTTTATTATCCATCTGCTGCAAATTGATTGTGTTTCAGCATGTACTTTTTGTGTTATTGTTTATTTATTTTCAGTTTCTCTGGTTGGTGCTGACACTCTGACCCAACAGATGCTATAGTGATCTATAAGGGAATCTTTTGGATGTCACCAAGTTGATGGGACATTGATTTCAAATTGCAGTAAGAGGCGTCTCTTACCATTGATTGCGCATATCTGGTTAGAAGCTATTTTGAAAAAATACTGAAGGTCTGAGATATTGATGATATAATGTCTATATGAATCCAAAATTCTTCTCGTGATTGTGACTGTCATTTGCATTTTCATGGCATGGGGAGAACATCCATTTGGATTGAGATTTTACTAAATTTGTCATGATGTATGTGAAAGGAACAGTTTTCTTGTATAATTTATCATGAGTTGGCCAGTACATAAAATTGTAAAGTTTGTGTACGAAATTATCAAATTGGTCCCTGTATATTAACAAACAAAGGTGCAGGGCTGTCCTTTCTCTCGTCAAGCTAGTGTACATCTTATTTTCCAGTATTGTTGAATTTTCTGTTTGGTGAGATTTTTATGCTGTATTTGGAACATTTCAACTTATAGTTCAAGCAAATTTTATATGTCAATTGGTTGTATATTGCAGTAGCTCTGTTTTGAATTGTTATTAGTGAGGCTATGAGCAACATTTCTTTTCAATAAATTCATTACCAGATTAAAACTAAATTTCATATATAATCATTTTATTTTGTAGCCTGTTGGTGTGGTTGGGGCAATCACTCCTTGGAACTTCCCTTTGGCTATGATCACAAGGAAGGTATGAAGCTACTGCTATCTTTTATAAAGAGAAGAGTCAAGGGATATTCAAGTAATAATCCTTGGAATATCCTATGACCACTGTGATGGTTGCCTCCTTGGTCAATGTTTCATGAGGACATTAACTTGATAACTTGAAGACAATGGATCACCTTCATAAAAGAAATGCCAAAATATTTTATGTTCAGATGTATATGTATATTAACTTTACAAATGCAGATTGGTCCTGCTCTTGCTTGTGGCTGCACCGTTGTTGTTAAACCATCAGAGCTTACACCATTGACGGCATTAGCAGCAGCTGAACTTGCATTACAAGCTGGAATACCACCGGTAATCTCTCTCACTGATCATCACTTTTCCATTTTAAGTTCAATAATTCAGGTTTTACTTATTCTAAATGTCTTGTATATCTGCTAAACCCACTGAATGTGAGGCGCTGTTAATATTTCACCATGACATTGGAGTTAGACCTTTGACTTTTTTTGTCAACAAATTTTTCACTAGATTTAAGTTGCATCTGTCTCTTGTCATGATAGAATAGTGTTTCAGGGCCATCATTCACACATTTTTGTTTACAATCTTTAAGAAGCTTATTGCCTTACCTTTCTTGAGAGTTGAGACCAGTAAGTTTTCATTTTGGCAATTTCTTTGTTGGATATGCACTTTTCAAGTCTGGGGTCTGGTTGTGTGGTCCAGTGGGTTATGCGATGTCATGCAAATGCAAGGTCTCATTTTGTACCCTTGCCTTAATTGTTTTTCTTTTTAAACCTATTGTAAGGGAATTGTCTCACATATCCACTGGTAAATGTCTAAATTCTGTGGAGTCCCTCTACCACTTGATCCCTATATATACACACACACACACACACATTGTGTCTTTCTCTGCTTTACTGACCTCTTTGGTGAACTTGGGTTCTGCATAGGGTGCATTCAATGTTGTAATGGGCAATGCTTCTGAGATTGGAGATACTTTACTGGCTAGTCCTCAGGTGGATCAAATATATTTTATTTATTCCTTTCTCTCTGATCTTTCTAAATTTGTTTTTTTCAAGAAGTATGGATCTTGTTGGTCTCATTAATTTTCAGTCAATTTATACTCTGTTCTTGTTGTCTTGCTAGGTAAGAAAGATCACATTCACAGGCTCAACGGCTGTTGGAAAGAAACTAATGGCTGGTGCTGCAGAGACAGTTAAGAAGGTACGACTATTTCAAGTCTGAGCTTATCTAGCCGAAAGACTCTATGTTTATGAAGTTATGAACACAAGTGAGATAGGTTACTAATTATGTATATAGAACTACTATATAGTGACTGTTTTCCTATGACTTCTAGAATTTGACCTTGCAGTTCAGGATATTATGCAACTTGGAGCTGCAGTTTGTCACATTACACTCATTTCGCTGTCATGTCTTACCGAGTTTAAATAACTATCAATGTGCAGAAAATTGTCAAGTCTCATGATCATTGGCAATTTCTTTCCTTGAAAAACATAATGTTGTTACTATTATTAGTCTTTCCTGATTAGGGCTCTTAAGTGAATCGGAACAGTTATCCTGTTAAACTTTCAATAAGGACTCAGCTTTTCAGTGATAAATGTGAAGTTGCTTGTCTCTGTTGAATTTTGGAACTGCAAATGAAAATGCCAGAGCGACTTGGTGGTGCTTATGTTAATATGCTTATTTATGTTAAAATCTGAAACTAAATACCTACGCCCCAACATTCATGTCACTCATTTTCTCCTCCTTACTTCAATCACATACTCTTTTTTCTCCTCCATCCATGTGCGTCTGCTGAATCATCATTACTGTAAAAACATAATACGGATTTTACAATAAATTTTTCTGCAATTCTCTTACTGGGAATTAAATTTCCCTTATCATCAACTAGAGCTGCAAAAAATATTATCTGAAGCAATGCATAGCACATGAATGACTTTGGACATGCAAAATACAAAAAATTGTGGTATCACTTTAGTGACACAACATAGTCATACTGATGTTTGAGCTTTTTATGTCATGTCAACTTTTATGTTTACGTCACTTCGTTAATTTTACTTACTTTGCATCAATTGCTTAGCTTCACTGTTATTATGGCCTAGCTTTCTGATAATTCTTCTGAAAAATTGGTCATCACTTTTTTTTGGTTGGAGGGTCTTGCAAGATACCTGAAGCTATTCTGCCACAACATGGTTACTTCTTTTCCAGGTGTCCTTGGAACTTGGTGGGAATGCTCCTTGTATTGTATTTGATGATGCTGAACTGGATGTTGCAGTTAAAGGAGCTGTAAGTTATTTGACTTCTATTTCATTTCCTCCATTATTGCAGGAGCTACACTTTGTTGGTTAAACTTGGAAATTTAGAAAGCTATAATAAACATCAGATGTGCCCTTTGTTCCTTTTTTTTTTTCTGGATTTGGATTCTCACTCTTTCTCATGGATTCTGAATGCACACACATATACATATGTATGTGTGGGTATTTGCATAAATATTTTCTGCATACACACACACACATACATATGCATTTGTGCAGACCAGAACACCATAGGTACTTATTTTTGGTATTGCTTATATTTTAGGAATTCTCTCTCCTCTCTCTCTCTCTCTCTCTCTGTAGACACACACACACATACACACTCACACACATTTCTGCCTATATGTAAGCAGGAATATGCTAAAATTTCACCTACCATGGTGATATTATATTCAGTAGGTGAAATGTGGTTATCTTGACTTGAAATGATATTTTATGTTTTTAGTATTTTTATCAGTTTAGTATTTTAGACCTCTTATTGATTTTATTTTAGTCAACCGACTCGGACCAACTCGGGCTGTCTGGATCCGACTAGTCTTTTAAGTTCCTTGACCAGCATGTGCTCAATTTCTGATTTTGACAACTAAGGTTAAAATTGTTGGTGCTCTCCAATGAGAACATAGATTGGACTGCCAAACCCTTAGTGAAACTTTGACAAGCATCGTAGGATTTCCGGGCTTAACTAGAAACTATCTCATGGCTCAGATAGGCTTGATGGACCTTGAGGTTGAAGGAAAAGCACTGACAACCTTTAAAAAATCTGTAGGTAGAGAGTGATTCATATACAAAAGCCAAGATGATATCACAGAAGTAGAAACATATTTACTGTAAAATGTATCATGTTTAATGTAAACATTCCAAGTATGATGCAAATACATGTACTACCATGCACTATCTTGGCAGTATGGCACAATTGCATGTGCTGTCATGGACCTGTAGTCAGTGCTCTAATTGTTAAAGAAACCTGCCATGACAATCTACAGGGCTTATATAATTTTGTTTTCTCTTATTCATTCTCGAGGCAAGATAACCCATTTTCTGTCTGTACAAAGTGTAGTTTGTTGTTTGATCATTTGTGTCTATGGACCAAAGATAACAGGCAACTTGACTTTTAAGGTAGATTCAGATTGGTGTTTGGCTTCATCTTGAATGATCAAGTACATTTGATGGCCTGAAAAGGCTTGACCAATTCAAACCATAGAAGTAATTGTCCAGCTGCATCATCATTTGTCTTCAAAATCTCAATGAAATCTGGGCAAAGGCATCAATGGGTATAAAAACAATAATCTGTGGCACCAGTAGTATGATCTCCCTTAAATTAAATAAACAAATATACACTCATCTCATATTCTTTCTGGAAGTAATTTCAACAGCAACGATCTAAAAACATGCTTAATTACATCTAAGGCCATGCTTTAGTCATGGACTGACATACATCTCCCAAGGCATGAATGCTAATATAAGCATAAAAGAAAAGTCTGCAAATCATTAAGTTGGCATGGATGTTGTCACTCTCCATTGTTTGGTAGCTTGATGACCAAATGCTGCTTAGGTTTCTTGGTTTTAAAAGCCACACATCTATGTGCATGCATCTGCACTGCATAAAGTAGCCTTCCGCATCTAGTGAACTATTTTGCATTTTCTTCTTTAACACTCTGTGTTATCTACCCTGCTTCTAAGCTGTTGTTCATTTTATCTTAATGTGTTCTTGTTTTACAGCTTGCTGCAAAATTTCGTAATAGTGGTCAGACCTGTGTATGTGCTAACAGGATACTAGTACAAGAAGGTTGGTAAACTCAAATTGTTATTAATTGATCTATTGATAGATAGGGATATTTTATCATGTCTTCCTTCCTCCCCCTGGGACCCCCACAAAAGACCATGTTTACAAATCATAGGTCAGTGACCTATTCCCTTGAAGAAATATCACATTTATAAGTGTCTTGTATGTGTTTTTGTTGTCTGAATCAATCACAAACTCTGACCATATTTTCGAAGTTTCCTTGTTTCAAAATAGAATAGAATGAAAAACTGCAAAATATTGCGATATTCTGAAATTGTTGCCAACTTGATGGTCCCACAATAATATTAAGATTTATTTTAAACAGAAACCCTTTGTAATGTATTTATAAACTTTTTCCATTTTTTATTTTTTTTAACATCTTAAAAACTACTTTGTATATTTATTGATATTTTTTTGAAAAAAATTAATAGAGAACTCTTAAGTTCATACTTGTATATATATATGTATATATATATGTATGTATATATATATATATATATATATATATATATATACATATTTGTTTCTTTAATTTTTCGAATTCCTAAGAATTTCCTTAGAGAAACAACTTTCACTGAAAAATACCTGAGAAAGACGTGGTCTCCAAGAATGATACAATGGTAAAAAGTATAGTGAAGGACTAGTGAATTGACTATGTTATGTGTGGATCTGATGTTAGATTTGGAAAGTTGAAACGTTGAAAGTTTTTACCGTGTTAATTTTTGTCAAATTTAAAATTTTTACATTTTTACTGTTGTTTTTAACCATGAATATCGGGAAAGCTCTGACATAGAGTTTTTATGGGATAGGTTATACCGACTTATTTTTCGTATCTAAATAACTCGTGATTTTTTTAGGGGCAAGATCGTTTCTCATGTATATGTCTGCAGTAACCTTCTTTCTTGTATCCCCCTTCCACCCTCTTTTTATATTTACCCACACAAACAGACACACACAAATACACTGGGACAACATAAATGCGTGAGACTGGAAACGATGAGCATCATGTGTATATACTTTTTTTTTTCTTTTCACTATTATGGTTGGATCTAGAGTTATGGTTCACAATAAATTTCTAGTTTGAAGGCTATTCATCTAATTTAAGTCTATGCCTGTTTTTGCCATGTGGCTAGATTTCCCTGGAGTATATAATTTTCAAGCATATTTCTTTTGGCCCTTGAGGTTGATTGACTTGGTTTTTACAGGTATTTACGAAAAGTTTGCAAATGCTTTTGCTGATGCTGTACAACAGCTGCAAGTAGGGAATGGATTGACGGAAGGTGTTGCCCAGGTTTTGTAATTTTATCCTTTATCCTTTTTATTAGTCATCTATGGTGCTAGAGGCATTTAGTGCATTAAAATTCTTAGCTTCAATCTTATTTATATTAATTTTGATTTTTCTATTCATGATGTGTCTTGTTGGAACTTGAAAGTTTCTTTCTAGCAGTCATGCATGTGGGTGTTTATGTTTACCACCTTTTTAATATAGGTGGGAATCAACTTTTATGCCTAAGATGGACAAAGTAAGTCAAAATCTTGTGAAAACTTGATTTCTCACAAATTATTTGGTTATTTAACTATGGAAAACACTCCTTATCTGCATTTTGCCTGCTTATCGCCTTGTCGTTTCTCCATCATCTAAGACTGGTACCATATGAACAGGAGTAAGAGCAAAGAAGAAAACTTTGGATGCATGTCAGTCATGTTAGTTTTTTTCCTTTTTTTTACCATTATCTATCTCATGTCATATGGAAATGTTGTTTATTTTAATATAATTCATTCTAGTGCATTCAGATGAATCTATTTTCCAAATGATTAGCTTCTAGGCAATTCAATCTCAGAAACATGCCAGTCAAAATTGTGTGTCTTTACTGATGGGCTGGCCTAAGATCAGGAAACTATGTGTACAAACTGCATTAACATGAACGTGCATGCTATTTTTGGCTTCTTTGTGATAAGGTCACATATGAGGCTAAATATTTGGAAGAGAACATCCTTCTAGATTATGTTGTTCATGCTGATATCGACCATCTTACATGGGGAACTGTTAAGTGCATATATCTACCTGTATGTTCAGGTGAAGTGCTATATTCAGGGATCACGAGAATCTGTTTGTGATATTTACTACATTCTTCAAACTTCTGTTTGGTGCTCATTCTCTGCTTCCATGTATGAAAGTATACGTATGCATGGTCGAGGTGAATCAGTTTTTTGTTTTTGTCTTGGCCATGATGGTGGCATGAGCATCATTAGATCTACTCCTACGGCCTTACCTATATGGACAGTCTTTTGATCACATTCTATTTGAAACATTGACCAGGTCTTGTCTTGTCCTTGATTACTTTATTCATTCAAGTGCTTATCGTTCTGCTCCTAAAATGGAAATAGTGTGCACATAATCTCGTGATTATCACTTTTTTAAAATTTCTTCTGCTTCTTTCTTTAGGGTCCATTGATCAATGAAGCTGCTGTACAAAAGGTGATTATTCAGGGTTCCGGTTAAGATGGTGGTTGTCGCTCTTATTCCTTTTCTTTTCCCTGATCTTGATGGGAGCATTTGTTTAGTAAGATGATTTCCAATTTTTGGTTTTGTAGGTTGAATCATTTATACGTGATGCCACAAACAAGGTACAGTTTTCAGGCAATTTTTTTGGTTATTATGTATTTTTCTGATACTCCCCACTGCTCTTTTGGGTGAATATGAATATTTTTCTGTAATAAGCCAGACCTAACTCGATTTCACTTTTGAGAAGGGTGCAAAAGTTTTGATTGGAGGAAAAAGGCATAGTCTTGGTATGACATTTTATGAACCAACAGTGCTGGGCAATACAAATACAGAAATGTTGATATCCAGGTAAATGGAGTTTTTTTTTTTGTTCTTTACAGTGTTTACACGAGGTTGTTTATGTATATATGAACCACCATTCTTCATTGACCCGTTTTTTGGCCTTACTCCTGCTGCAAACTGAGTGCCTTTTTGGATGGGTGTAGCCCTGAAAAATAGTTCTCTAGAAAATACTGCATTCATACAGATGGGAACACAAGATGAGAAGATTAATGTGAAGAGCAATATTGAAGCTATTTGAAGGAGAGAAAAATATAAAATATATCTCTCAATAACAAAAAAAGATTCACGGGGAACACCATTACTACAAATGTTGGTGGTATTTGCAAGATATTGCAATAGTATCGCAGAAAATACTAAATGAAAAAATTATTGCGATATTTTTGAAATACCATATGATGTTTTTTGTGATATTTCTCCAGAAAGCCATTTTTTATCATATTTTATGACTTTTGTGGGTTTCTTTTAACATTGTAATAGGTATTTTGAATTTTAATCGATGTTTCTGTATGAAAATTAGTATAAAAACCTTTTCATAATTTTTCTATTACTTCGTGTCTAATTTTTAATTTCTTGAGTCCCTGAGATTTTCCAGAGACAAAACATGTTTTTCTGATTAATACTTGAGGAAAACCTTGCTCATAAAAATCCGCAAAAAATATTTGTGGCAATGGTGAAAACTACATTTGATTGTAAGTTTGTAACGAATACCATTGCTTGTAGTGAATTTCATCTAATCTGACTGATGCAAATATCCTTATTTCATTTACAGGGAAGAAGTATTTGGACCTGTTGCACCTTTATTGCGTTTTAAGACGGAGGAGGAGGCTATTCATATGGCTAATGATACAAATGCAGGTATACTCCTCATCAACCTATAGACAAGCAGCAATGAAATTTCCGACTGTATATAGAGTGCCATGCTACATCCTGGTAAAATGATGCAGTCTTTGTTTTACCCCCTTTGCTTGGGGTAAGACTCCAAAACTGAGACCTCTCAGTAACCTTTCAGCAGTTTTTCATGTCTAAGGAGTTTCTTCTTGAGGGTTGAGGCCTCTAGTTATCACTTCCCGAAGCCTTTCTTGTTACTACTTCTAGAACGATTAGAAAAAAGGGTTTTCCAAACATGTCTCGAGCACAAAATTGGAAAAAACCCTCCATATGATTTTGTGTCCAACTTTTTCTGAAACATTCTTGAGAGTGGGCATTCTTAATTTCTCTACTGCTGTCTAGTCTGCCGAAGGCTCAATTGATTTGTTAAAAGTCTGTGTCACATAAACGCAGCGCATGTCTGATGCACCCATCTCCCTCTGTAGCCTGAACAAGAATATTTAGCATTACTCTCTATCGGCACTTGTGTGGTATGCATCAAAATAAGGTTTTTAACTCTGACAAGCTCATGGTGTTTTAATAAAGGGCATGGATAGTTATGAGAAACTTAGCCATTTTGCTCCTTGTTATTTACAGGACTAGCTGCATATGTTTTTACCAATGATATCTCACGGTCATGGCGGGTGACGGAAGCCCTTGAATATGGGTTGGTTGGTGTAAATGAAGGACTAGTTTCTACTGTGGTATGACATGTTCCCTTGTTACGGATAAAGAACTTGCACTTTCAGTTCAGAGTATCTGAAGGGCAAAAGAGCATAATAAATCCACCTTTCTTGTTATGTAGGTGGCTCCATTCGGTGGATACAAACAATCAGGGCTTGGGCGAGAAGGTTCCAAGTATGGAATCGACGAGTACCTAGAGGTACAGTACTTGTGCTTGGCTGTTATTTGCACCAATTGGTTTCCCAGATTCAACCATCACAACATTGATTTTCTATTGATGCAGCTGAAATACGTATGCCTCGGGAACATGAAGAGCGCATGAAGCTGTTCTATGCCTTCTGCAATTTGTGATCCTGCGATTCAGTGCGGTAGAGAGGCGCAGCAGGGGGTGGGAGTTAATAATCAGAGAGAGAGAGAGAGAGAGAGAGAGAGAGGTCAATAATCTGTATGCGGAACAGATTTCTTGGTTTTGTAGTTGGATCGACCTTTGAAGCCTGATCTCGGACTAAAATTCTGCAAATTAAACATCGAACCTGAACTAGCTGTATAGTTCCACAAATTAAAGTAGCTAGACAAAGAGAGAGAGAGAGAGAGAGAGAGAGAGAGAGAGAGAAGTTGCTCATTCGGCTTGTCGTGAAAAAAACGTCCCTGTCCATCAAGCTTATGATCAGATCTGAAAGACCAGCTCACTGAAATAATTGTAAGAAGAATGCGAAAGGAAAAAATCTGAACAACAAAGAAATATGGGGCGAGCGAGATAGAGATTGAGCAGTTTTTTATCATTCGCAACGATTTTATGGACAAAGAAAGAAACACCAAAAAAATCAAAACAAAAAAGATTACGAAGCAAGGCTGGAGCGGGAGGGTTGCGCGGCTCTGATACATACCTGCCTATCTTATTTCCTTTCAACATAAAAGGCAATTTAAATACATAGATTGCCTTTGAACCTCTTTTTCGATCATGGGTGCAAAGTCACAGGGTACTTTCAGTTAATATTTGAATGCTAATGCCTTCTAATGCCTTTCGATTCTTGATCCTGAATGAAATGACTTTCCCATCTGACGCTGATCATCGTTTTCCTTCCCTGGTGGGCCGGTGGCCCTGCGCCTCTCACGCGGCAGCCACCTGGCCAACATCTTTGCCGTGTTCGGGTTGGTGATGGCCGCCGAGCATGTTGGCGGCGCGATTGCCCAACACGAGGGGACGTGCCTACTGCCGGAACATGGATGAACAGGTGGAATTCAGGGAGAGAGGCGATTCTTGGCCAAGCTGCGGGGAAGATTGTTCAACTTCATTTCATCCCCGTGGCAGCTTCTTCTAGCAATGGTGCAAGTTCTATCTGTATATCTTGTATAGAGATATTTGTTTTCTGCTGAAGACGGCTGAAGATCGACATTGTCGCATCTCATTTCACGAAGGTTTCACATTTCATGAACCAACGACAAACATGCAGTACAATTACAGAGAAATTGCTATCTATTCAGGTAAAGCCAAGAAAAACTATAAAAAGGTGCCTAACGTTTGGGCAAATAACAACTTGCAGCTCAACCTTTAAACATGAACAAGAAAACACTCAGCATTTGAGAGAAATTATGGAAAAAGCACTTAGTGATTAGAAAAATTAGCTTTTGACATAAAATGACAAAAGTACCGTATGTGGGATAAATAATCATACTTCCCTATTTATCTTGCCCCTTAATGCCTTCTGGCTCTTGAATACAATGAAAGAATGATGTTTCTTATAGCTTTGTGGTCTTAATCACTACATAGAGAGATATTACTCAGGAGGCATAACATGATATTTATATATCTATAGATTAAAACAGATCTTCTCTAGGAAGAGGATTGGCGGCAGAAGCACAAAGTCCTTTTGAGGGGTTTATGCTCTGCGATGAATTGAAAAAGGAAAAAGGGAAAGATCTTAAACAAAAGAAGAGGAAAAAAGAAAAATTGTGTCAAGCAAGTTGACAGTGAACGGATCATGGAGTGGCGGTTCTGTCGTGTCCTCGCACCACGTCCCTGCATTCCTGCTCCTCCATGGTGTCGCAGAAGGTACAGCCCTTCGTCTCCGGCAGGCACACCACGAACAGCCCGCAGACGATGATCACCCCCCGAATGCCCCGAAGCAGACGATGCTCTCCTTCCTCCCCGCCACCACCAGCATGGGGCTGAACACGCCGCCGAGCACCAGCGCCTGCCTCAGCATCGACACCGCCGAGTTCCTCACGCTCGTCGGAAACAACTCCAGGCAGTATATCATGATCACGGTGAAGGCGGTGCAGGCGCAGAAGAAGGAGACGACCTCTGCTATCATCTGCACACCTTTCCCCATCAGCACGCACGCCACGCTCAGCACCCCGCTCGCCAGCGTGAACGCCACCACCGCCGTCCTCCGGTTCATCTTCGAGATGAGGAAGAACGTCAGCAGCGCCGACGGCAGCTCCGACAGGGCGTTGAACGTCACGCTCAGGTAGAGGTTGAAGTCCAGGTCGCCGACGGCCAGCGGCATGCCGTAGTACACCAGCCCGATGCCGAAACCGGCGATCATTACCGCCGTCAACCTCCTGAACGCCCACGGCTTCTGCCACAGGACCATCAGCGCCGAGTAGATGTTGCCGCTGCCAGCTCCGTCCTTTTCTCCGGCCAGGTAGCACAGCCCGACCGTCAACGAGAAGTCGTCGGCCATGCCGTTCCTCCTCGCAATGCGCCTCAGCGTGTCCACCGCTTCGCCCTCCCTCCCCTTTACGATGAGCCATCTCGGGGACTCGAACACGAGGAAGCGGACCAGGAGGGAGTAGAGCAGCGTGGGGACGGAGACAACGAGGTAGATGAGCCTCCACGTCTCCGTTCTCAGCAAGTAAGCCGACACCGGGAGGGAAAGGAAGCCAAACGTGAAGCAGACGAAGCCGAAGATCCCGACCTCGCCGCGCCACCGCTTGCCCACGAACTCCGTCGACAGCACGAGCGCGGAGGTCCCGACGGTCGCACGGGCGACGCCGCCGACGAACCTGGCGGCAGAGTAGAACCATATGTTGGGAGAGGCGGCGGTGAGGATGCCGGACAGGCCCATGGCGAAGGTGGAGAGGAAGAGCATCTTGTGCCGGCCGAGGGTGGAGTCGGCGAGAGTGGCCAGCACGAGGCCGCCGACGAGGCAGCCCATGAAGAAGGCAGAAGGAGGGAGTCCGGCGAGGACGGGATTCACAGAGCACGTGAGATTCCACTGGGAAACAATGGAGGCATGAGCGGGGCTGTCCCAGGACCAGAGGGAGGAGTCCATGGAGCAGATGGAGGAAGAAGGGGAGCAGGTGCCGGCGGCGGCGGAGTCAGGGGAGCAGTGCCATTTGGGCTCGGCGTCCGTGAAGATGTTGATGAAGGTGTACTGGGCATCGAAGATCCATGCACATGAAACCAGGAAAGCTTGGAACATCTGCGCGAGGCCGAACCCACCGATGTGCTGCTCTATGACGTCGTCTAGAGAAGAAGGGTCCTCCTTGGGGAGGAGAGGCTCTGAAACAGGAAGAAGATCAGCAGGTAGGGGAGCATGAGATGGCGGCGCCATTAGTGGCCTTGGTCGAGTCTAGTTTGTCACTTCGACTTCAAGCTGATCATGGGGAGTGTAGATTCTGGTATTTATAGTCCTTTTTCTTGGAAATTTCTTCTTCACAAGGCTGTTCTTCAATGAGACAAGGAAAGAAGATAGAGAGAACTGACGACGAGAGACAGGCTGTGCTTACGTGGGGATGTTTTGGAAGCATGCAAATTGCAGAGTTTGGCTGGACTGCCATTAGTGAAGAGACGCGGACCTTATGGATTCGAGTCGGGTACCCCGAGTTGGCACTCTTTCCTCAGATCGAGTTGCTGCAGGCAATAGATATACAGTGGAAAGAGGAAGAAGAAAAAACTGTTTGAAATATTTTAGAATTTCTTTACAAAAATTTGTACATTTTAAATTTTTAATATTTTCATAATTTCATTTTAAATGTTTTTTAAAATCTTTTTCAAGATATTTTGATCATTATAATCTTTTTTGTGCACATAACCAATTTTGCTCTTTTTCTATTTTATAATTTGAAGACTTGCAATTACTTCATTTTAACTTGTAAAGTAATAACTTCTACAGTAACTTATATAATAATAATACTTTCCACAGTCTGTAAAAGAATAATAGAGAGTGGGGTGGGGACCCACTCTTGGTAAGGCCACCAACACATGACTGATCAATGGTACATAGTTGAACTCCTTCTATCCTCAATTTTTTTTAAAGTGCTATTTTTTCCTTCAAGCCCCATATATTTGATGATAATGAATTGGGTGGAATCATATAAAAGTTGTGCATTTTTGTTTTCAAAGTTGACAAAAGTTAGTACAAGATTAGCTTGAGCTCGGCTTGGCTAATGAAACCTCGAGCTCGACTTGTCTCGAGCTCAAGAATACCTCGACTCAACAATTACTTGTTGTTCGAGCTCGACAAACTCGTTTGAATAGAATTGATATTCATCGTCACGTGTTGAGCTCGAGCTCGACTCGATTAAAGCTTGATAAACTCATTTGAATAGAATTGATATTCATCTCTACGTGTTGAGGTCAAACTCAACATGATTAAGGCTCGACAAACTCGTAAACTCGTTTGAATATATCGACTTGATTAAAGCTCGACAAACTCGATTAAAACTCGAGTTCAACTCGGCAGTTACATGTTGAGCTCGAACTCAACTCAATTATTTGAACGAGTCGACTCATTAACTCGAGTTCGGCTCGTTAGGCAAATGACTCGGCTTGAACTCGTTGAGGAGCCGAGCCTTAACGAGTCAAGTTCGAGTAGCTTGACTCGTTGTTCACCCTACTTAATTCTCAATTTCGAGTGAGCAACAACGTATCATCTAGAAAAAGCAGCCTAACAACTTCACCTTTTCCTGCCTTTGAGGTCCTGAGTTGTGCCGGCATCATCAACAACAGTGATACACCTTTCAATTTAAATATTACACTCCACCACTTAAGACATACGACCAACGTTATGCCCCTTGAGGCAACATGAATCTCCTCCTCTTTTTAAAAGAAAAATGAAAAGACAGAAGTTGAAAAAACCATGAGAGCAGAGCAAAAAGCTTCACGTGTTTGAGAATTATTTAATCACAAAGTTAAGGCCCTTTTCGATATTGGTCCAAAGCGTTCCAGCTTCATCTTAGGTGTATGTTGGGCTGCAGAGAATGAATAAGCAGCTTTTTCATATGCCAACTCAATTTTATCGCTCTCATCGATCACAGATCATATTACAATAGGATCTGTGGGTTCGGGACCGATTAAGATTGGGCTACGTTGATCTTTATATGTTGGATCTAAGTGATGAAATGTTTTGCATGTAAAACTTATTATTCTAGTTCCCAATTTTGTTGTGTCCAACACTTGGATCGTAGGTCCAGATTTTATCAAATGTGATCGAATTCAGATCCAAATTCAAATTAGATCCCATATATTAAAAATATCAAGTAGTTGCAATGAACTGGAAAATATTTTCTCTCTGGAGAGAGTCTTAGACCAAAAGCTTGGTGCATTCACAAAAAAAAAAAAAAAAAAAGACAAGTTTTTTGGTAAGATAAAAAAAAAATAAAATAACTAAAGAGAGGACATATTTTTTTAAAGTTACAAAAACATCCACCTTCTTTTACTACGTATTTAAAACCGGCACAGAAAAAACGGCGCACACAACCTTTCCGAGTCCTAGACAAGCTGCGTGGATCCGAGTCAGCATCACGAGATATTTATTTGGAGCCCGCGCCAGGAGGAGGACCACCCATTAAAAACAAAAAAAGCGAAGGCCCACTTTGGAAATCATGGTTCATTGCGGGGCTTCTAGTGAAACTGAAATCGGCGAGAGATAAGAACACAAAGAGGAACAGCTAATTGGATTGGATCATCCCCTCTTGTATTGTATAGTTGCAGCACCCAATCAATCATGGAGTATAAAATTCATGGCGTCGTTCTCTTTTGGGGAGGATCCAATCTTCTTCTTATTCCTTCTGCTTGTTTTTGGGTCAGTTGGTTTTGTGGCAGGCGGTGCCCATGGATTACCTTGGGCTGTTTCTCTCTCTCTCACTCTCTCTCTTTATTGGTTCTTATGTTCTAGTGAATTTTGATTTAATTATTTGGGCGAACCTTCCCATCTCCTTCTATCTTCAATAATTTTCACGTGTATGATTCAATATATATTATATTCGTTTATGTTATTTGAAGACGAATTGAATTGCTCAAGAGTATGTTTGATTATATGTCGAGAAGTCTCGGAGGGGTTGGTGTATTTGGTTGTTAAATGGGTATTTTCTGTTCATATGCGTCCACCAGATACTACTGGTACTGGAGAGACACTAATTCCAAAGCTGTAACTATTTTTTTTTGGGTACATATGAGCAGTTTAGAATCGCATTAGCTAACTATAGCACAAGTTCGAACTACACCAATGAGATCCTCATCAATTAACTGGTGCAAATGACCATGTGGATTGATGTGAATGGTCATTTCAAAGGATCGTTTAAAGACCTATGAGACAAGAAAATCAACCTACATATTAGCTTTTTTGTACGTATGACATAAGACACACTCTCAATCTCGTTTTAGCAATTCTTAACACACTGCTTGACTTAATATGAAGAGATTTCACATAAATGGTAGCATAAGTGATGAGTGAAATTTCAGCTTGTAGTTTGATTCGTGTGGGCGTTTAAACTTATTGTGATGGCAAAAAGTAAGATGTTCCTAGAAAACTGCCCATAAGTCTCACCTTTTTCCTAGAAAGCCCAAAGAATATCTTCGGTTGGAATTCCTGGGAAAAGTTGGGTGCCTGTTTGGCATTTTCTAGTGACGGATGGCCGTCGTCACACTTGTCTTCTAAAATTGAGAAGTGCCAATCATTGAGGTACACTTTTACTGTTTGGGGGCCCATACCTCTCGAAACGAATCCTCATGGACCGACTAAATTTTAGTGAAGGACAATAACGTACTCAGCTTTCCAAATCTTTTCACTTAACGGCACCTGAAAAGCACGGATCGCCAAATTCGCGTTCCCCTCTAAATTTCCTCTAATACCATCAAATATTAGACATAATTTGTAAATTATTCGTCACAAACTTTCTGAATTTGTCTTAAAAAAAATCATGATCATCTTAGTAATCGGCTCATAGACATCTTTCCATCAAATGTGGTAAGAAATATTTCTAGGAAATTTGGCAAGTTTTCGGGCAGTGGTTGGTAGGATTGATTCAATTTTTATGGGCATTAGTAGGCTGTAAGGGTAATATTATTATTTAAGGGGGCGTTTGGATGACAATTTAACTTTGTAAAAGCTTAATTTTATGGAAATCAAGTTTTTTAACGAGTTTTAAAAAGTTTGTATACTTACACACGAAAACTTAATTGTTCGTAAGGTTTTTTACTGCCTTTTATAAAACCAGATTTTCTTCAAACTGATGTTTTCTTTTTTCAACGCAGTTTTGATGACACCCAAATACTTAAAAGACTTGTTCTAGTTTTCGGTGTCAACCCCAAAAAGTTTTATAAAGTTTCTCAACTTTTAAGTGTGGCTTGTTGCATAAAAAAATGAAAAAAGTGTGTATGAAAACTAAAGAAGCTTACGCTTTTGAGCAAGCACCAAAGTCTTTAATTTAGGTAAGACAAAAAAAAATGTAGCTCAAAATAAACAAGTTTATCATATTGTGATAATAAGCGTCCAAACAAGTCTATTCCTATGGGCAAAAGAAGAAGAACGTGGTTTTATGCACCTGAACGAGCTTAGCCAAGGTAGGGCTCGCATGGACTTTGGCCCACTTCAATTTTTTTTTTTAAATGTACTTTACTTGTTTTATATAAAAACTTTAAAAAATAATATTTTAGTTCTTACTTAAAATTTAAAAACTTTAATTCGTGCATAAAAATTTTTAAAAAATAATATTTTAGCTCCTACTCAAAATTTAGAAACTTTAATTCGCCCGTCATGTCATGTCTGGTTCTGCTCCTGTGGACGAGACACTAAATCTATCAACTTTTTAAGTTGTGGTTTTGGTAAGTGAAGTAAAGAAGGTGGCTCCTAACAAGTGGGACAGACCTTGTCAATTACGTGTTTGAATTTTATCTATTAGAGAAGCGATTACTCGGCTCTTTCCTCACCTTCTTGGGAACTCTTTTCCTCACGTAATGACAATCGATGTTCTTACGTAGGAAACCTTTTGATTACTCGGCTCTTTCCTCACATGCTTTGGAACTCTTTTCCTCACGTAATGACAATCGGTGTTATTGCGTAGGAAACCTTTTCTCCTGGTGGAATCCTAGGGAGTTTGGGAAACTCGAGTTTTCCTCGGCACTCAGTTTTGCTGGCCAATTTTCAGTCTCTCTGAACACGTGTTCATGTTTTTCAATTTTCAAAAAACAACATAAAGACATGTTTATATATATATATATATTATAATTTCTCATCTCAAAAGTGGTTTCTCTCACTAAAAACTAAAGTCCTTGTTCTTGTGCTATTGTTAAAAAAAGACAGATCCATTCCTAATATTCTCCATTTGTGGAGTTTCCTTCATAACTCCCACCTAACCTTCTCCCAGTATCGTGGCTTTTCCATTGCCTCTTCATCATATACTAAATATAATAAAATCTTTTGGCATTTTGTTGCACACAGTCTTGCAAATCCATCAACCAGTCCACCGTGAAAGGTGTGCTAGCTGGTGGGGACAATAATTTCGTTGATCATTTCCTTCTTCCTCCTCCTCGCTTATCCTTTTCATCCTCTTCCTCTCCAAGTGGCGCAGCATATTCTTTTTACTACCAATCATGTCAAATCATGGCGGACGCCGCGAATCCGCGATAACCTTTTACAGCTAAATACATTGGAAGTCGGGTTGAAACAGATCTGGTGCAGCAAAAGATGACAAGAACATTCCGCGAGATTCAATTCCTTTTCCAGCCTTACTCTGCCAACTTTGTTTACAGGTAGGCTGGATCTGAGGCAGCTATATGCATGAAAAGAAGGTGAAGATGAATCAGACACAAAACTTTTAAATTTTCATGAAAGACGAGTTTTGATGCGTCTGTCTGACATAGATCTAATCTAATTGCAAACCCGAAACAACAATCTGAAAAGGATAAGAGTGTTTAAACTGCATGTAAGGTGCCAATTGTTCAGGTCTGTAATTGAGCTTTTTGACTGTGTCTCTCCTTTAAATCTATGTAAAACATATTGTTTTCCTTGGGGTTGGATCCGTTTTCCTATTCATAGGATAGAGCCGGGAACAGTTTTCCATAGAAAATATTCAACAGCGAACCTTGATGAAGTTAAAAGAAAGCTACACTTTCATCCAGAATAAGAACATGCAGTACCAGATATACCTGCACTAGAAAATTTATATATAAATTTTAAAAAATTTCACTTGTTTTATATAAAATTTTTCAAAAATGATATTTCATTCCTAGCCAAAATTTAGAAACTTTAATGCGCCTCCCTCATGAAAAAATTCTGACTTTGCCCTTGATCCATTACTACCACACATAGCAGTTAGGGCCAGATGTGTGAATTCCATGCAAACTTCGGCATCACTAGTTTCTTCTAAATCTAAATTTGAATTTGGATTTGGATCATATAAGCTGGATGAGGTACTTCTAAGAAGGGCGGATGCCTCTTTCCCATTACTCCTACTCCCAGGGTCCAAAACTGCTTCGAGACTTGAGTGGAAAGAAAAACGTACGAACTAGAGTACAATATATCCGCTGTTTGAAGTCTAGATGAGTATCATTCATAAGAATCGAACCGACGAACATATTTTTACTGCCTGCCAGTTTGACCAGTTAAGCTGCACCCATCAGGACGATCATCTAAGCCGACAACAAAAGGAGATTAAGTGTGGGTTTGGTCAAAGCAAAGGAGATGCCATTCGCGTCTGTCGGACGTGTGGTTGCCAATAGATATTTCTTAGTCTCATTGTCAACAAAACCACCTTGCCACCTGACCCTACAAAATTAAATGCAAGGCGGATTACAATATCAGTGCTAATATATAGACACACACATATATACATACATACATACATACAAAACCACCATCCTCGGTATTGGCAGGCCCGCCGCACTTGGACAGGCATACGGTTTTGATGGCTGGGAGACGATTCAGAGGCACACACTGATTGGGCTGCGGGCCTGCGGCCCACGTCAGCTTGTATTATTATCGTTGTTTTCCCTGTGGGGACTTTCCTGGCCTGGGATGTGAAAACCTTTCCCGTTTCTGTGTGAAAATTTTTCCGATGCATAAGATTTATCCTTACCCCACTGGTGAAATTAATTCTTAAGAAGATAAGTGGTGAATCAATTTCCACATTTAAGGCCTGTGAATTCTGCACATACTTGCAGCGCTAAATTGATAGATGCATGAGCTTGAGAATTCATGGAAAGAAGGTATGCTTTTACAACGGTGACGACATAATCTTTGTTGTTGCCGATACCAATCTTCTTGTTCTAACCAATTAGGCAGGAAATATCTTTGAGATATGTTCTAGTTTTGGTTGGAAATAGAGATTAAGAAAACGACTAGTTGGTGATCGACTCAAAGTATACAAAATATCATAAAATATTGTCATATAACTACTTAAAGAGCATACAATTTGCTTTAAAATAAACTAATGAAGTGGATTGATATTGCCCACTTGGTGTAACCGAGGGAGCTGCATTCGTCTTTAAGGATGTAAATGATTAGAACATGGTTTCGAGATTTTGATTGTTTTTATGCATCGGCATTTGATCGAGAACTGATTACTCGTGTATTTAAATTAATTATCTGAGTTGGAACCTTTTACATTCTTGTTTGTGTTAGAAATCTATAGAATGAGCTCACATATATGTTGATTATTTTAGATTATAAGCTACCTGCATAGATGAACTCAATTTAAAGTAGGGATATCAACAGATCGGACCTATCCTTAATCATATCCATTTTTTCGGATATTCACACATTCAGATTCAAATTCACATTCAAATTAAAATGAAGAAAAGTCATATCCAAATCCGAATTTTGAACCGGATTTTGTTAATTTTCAAAATTTAATAGCACTACATACATGATATTTGTTTTAAAATGAATCCAATCGGAATCCATATCTTACTCTGATCGGATGCCATTTATTAAATCCGAATTCAATTCGATTTCTTAATCAGATATTAATTTTTTTTCATATCCAATTTTTTTAGATTGGATCGGTCGAATATCCTATTCAAATCGGATATATTGGCATCCCTAATTTCAAGTGATCTAATAAGTTTGGGTCCGTATCATTTTAGTTTAGCATGAATCATACGTATAAAAACCAGAGAAGATCCATATCCGGTTTATGATGGCAAAACCATTATTTGGACCATAATTAAGTCTATAAATAGGATTGTGGTTCCAAATTTAGAAGAGTTAGAAAGATTCCATTGTGTGATCTTCTCTATTTCATCTTAAAGTATTTTTGTGTCACACCCTTGCATGAACTTCTTAATGTCATGCATGATATATTCTTATGATTTTGGCATGTATAGCATATTTATTTGTTTATGCATTCAATTTGTCTTGCCTGACTTAGACATCTGAACCCATTCATCCATAGGTTTCTCTTTTTTTTTTCCTTTTTTTTTGAACAAATTGTGGCAGCTTAAGATTATCACGTTCTAAACAAATGTATATATATATATATATATATATATATATATATATATATATATATATATATATATATATATAAAATACGAAAAGAAAAAGGTGTGAACTAGTACTATATAACGAATATGTCGATCGCCGTTTTCTCTTTATTTTTTTTTCAATCATCCATTGCGATGGATTAGATGGATCTTATGAGCGAGCTGGGTAATTACTGTGGATTGCCAAGTTACCATTCAATTTTTCTTGATCAAAAGTGTGTACTAACTGATAAATTAAGGTTGCATTTGATACCTTCGGATCTTAGATTCGAATATGCATAAAAGGTATGTTTTGGGATATCCCCACTTTAAGTTGAAGATCTAGTAGCATGGATTTTAAGGACAGATGGACAAGAGGATCTGATGCTAAATCCATGCTTTGGATCTGACCTGAAATCTATGGATCTGAAATCCCAGATCATTGCCGAAACATTAAAAAATAAAGCATCCTTCATGGTATTAATTTACCTAATGATGGGATATCATAAAACTTGATTAGTGTTCTCTTGGTTCATCATTCTCGTCCTTCAAATTGACATTAACGAAGTGTTTGGTAACAAGAACATTGTGTTCTTTACAACATAAACTGTTCTATATATGAACGTGTCGCATTTTTCGGGATCATGTTAAACGATGTGTTCCAAAGAACACAGTGTTCATGTTACCAAATGCCTTCTAATAGCCACACTTTTGACATTATACCTGTGAGAAGTTCATCAACAAGTAGAGTTTCATCAAAGGAAATTAATGTAAGAATTGTACCTAAAGGCAAAAAGCAAAAAAAAAAAAAAAGAGAGAAAAAAATAGTACATGTTTATTTGAACTTGTATTTATGATTCGAATCAAATCGAGGGCAAATCGGTTCATTTGATCAGTCGATATAAAGGTTTCACGTGTTAAGCAGTATTCTTTTTCTCTATTTCAAATAATTTTGAACTTTTTATTTATAATTTTTATAATTTGCTCAGTTTTAAAAATGAAGATAATTTTTTTGTCGATTCATAATTAATTCATGAGAAATTTACGAATAAACCGTCATTTGACATATTTCCAAATAACTGCTTATCATTTGAGAAGTTATAAATAGCCATCTCATTTCATAAAATACTTAAAGCAAATTTTTTTCTAAACAATTTGCTTTTTTTGCCTCTCAACCTTTCATTTGATTTTTCATTTGATTTTGATGAACGATCCTGATTAGATGGTTGAGTAACTCCGAATAACCAGAATCATCATTCACTCTTATATGCACACTCATTCTTGAAAAGTTAACCAAGTTATCAACACAACGATGACACCCAACTATGGTGAGCAAGAGAGGCGAAGGGACCTTTTTAAGATGTCTTTTAACCCAAATTTAGATCCAACTAGCAAAAGATATATATAGGTAATTTATTTGTAGCGGATTTGATCTTTGTTGGATTCAACTTGATAAAGACATATCTGATCAATTTACATTCCAAATGGTGCCCAATGGATTTACTTGTTAAACTACACAAATGAGATCTAAGGATCAGTTGTGGGGCTTCCAGTATTCTTGGTGCATTCAACAGAATTTTATCAGAACTGATGAATATTACGTGTGTGTTCCATAAATCTATCTTAAAGATTGAGGCAAATTCATGAAACACTAAAACTTGCAGTTTATTAATTTGTCCCACTTATAAAGTATTTCATTTGCCAAACGACCCCTAACATGTTAAGGGCTCGACACCATGATACTTTGTCAAAATAGGGACTTCCTTAGTTCGACTGGCTCAAATGTAAGTAGTCTGAGATCTAAGATCTGAAGTGATTTGAGAACTACGCCGATGTGAGATCTGCAGGACTGTCAACAATCGGATGTAAAACTTTACCATATTCGAATTAAAATATAATGAGTAAACTTTTATGCGATCGCTAAATCTGATTTTTAAATTCACAATCTAAATCATTCATCGAAGGCGGACTTTTAAATACACACCAACTGGTATTGGAGATAAAACATATATTTGAAACCGAATTCAAATGCAAATATGAAGATCATATTTATATAAAACTGAATATCATTTCTCAAATCTGAATCCAATTTGATTTCTTAATCAGATATTAATTTTTTTTACACCAACTTTTTTGAAGCAGCTTATCATATATTCTATCCCAATCCGATCCATTGACATTCCACAAGATCCATTACATTTGTGTATGGTCATGTCCTTGTGCTACTATATTCATTTCGCTATCATATTGTCTAAGCCTGTTCATCGGGTTAGGTAAGACAGGCCCAAGGCTTGACAAAATTGGGCACCGGCTGGCCTGAAACTTTTATTGACCGCCCCAACTTGACCCACTTAGTTATCAGGCCGGGCTGACCATACCCCTCAAGTACTCTGTACTTGGTGTTTGATGTCTATTTTTATTGGAAATCCTTAAAGTTTCATTTTTTAATATCCCAAAAAATACTTACTATCACTTGTTTTTAATAAAACTATCGGTGCCACAAGAAAAGTTTTTAAGAGAGCCATCCACATCACATGGTATAAAGAGAGAGAGAAAAATAAATAAATAAAACAATGTTGAGAGATGAGTTTTAAATACATATATCAGGTTGGGTTAAACCCCCCAATACCCAACTCAAATCAACCCGACCCATCAATAAATACATATATTGGGTATGCTCAATAAATAAATAAATAAATATGAATATATATATATATATATATATTCAAATATAAAAAAATCAGCCCAAGCTTACTCATCAAGTGTTTTTTTTTTTTTTTATGTATGTATTTTTATCAAGCATACCCAAGATGTACTTCTTACATTCCAAAATGTATAAAACATGACTAAGTGTCAAGGACAATTAATCGCACTTCTCTTTCACCTTTTTACTTCTAATGCCTTCTGGTAGTAGTAGTAATTCACATAACCCGTCTTGGATAGGTTGTTTAGATGAAATGTCTGAGACACCTCGCCCATGTGTCTCTCAAACACGCCGTCAGTATTTATATCTATCCGCCAAATCAAACAGTGTGAAGACCTGGTCGTGAGAATGATCAGAAAACAAGATGGCGGCCGGGGTGAGAAAATAAACTGAATTATATGCTTAAAGTATTTAATATGCCTTCAACGAAGATCTCAGCAACAGTGGCCAGAAATTTTTTTCTGTTATGGGGCACAGTTGTAGAAGTTCTCATTTTTTAAGGAGCATATCATATAAAAATAAGTAATTAGTTGTAAAACATCTATGAAAAAATAAATAAAAATTTGTTGCTGGCATGGGCAACTGCCCACGCAAGCCTATATGTAGTTTCGCTACTGCTTAACAAAGAATTATCAAAGAATCCAGTTTCTTTTGCATTTTCACATATAAAAAATTCAGGACAAATTGTTACAAAAGAAATAGAAAGCGGGTACCATGGATTCTTTTCATGGAAGATTAGTTTAAAAATTAGGTCGAAATCAAGCTCAAGACCATGTATATCCTTGATTAAGCAACTGACAGTTCGGTGCCATTTGGCACGAGAAGCGACAGCGCCGCTCCCCTTTGCCTTGAAAGTTAGAGGTTGAGTTGAGGCTTGGGTTGGAAACAGTGCATTTTCAACTCAACGCCACAATCCAACCTACGAGGCCCGAGGGAATAGTGCCCACAGGAATAAAATTAACAAGTGGATTTTTACCGATGGGAATCAATCCGATCAGCAAAGTTATAACTCGGAAGGCAACCATAAGAATATTTGATACTGGCCATTCCACCATATTGTTTCGAGGAGTTGGTAGGGTCGCCCACATATTTTGGCGGTGTACTATCTTCAATACGCTGCTAATTTCTAGCGCACCAAATGTATGCTCTAAATTGTCAAAGTGACACGGTAAATGTGCAGGTTTGATCTCAATTTTCTTAATCTAACACCATTCGATCGTATCATCCGGCAAAAATTGCTTTGAGGAGGACTTTCAAGCTTGCCCACTCATACGAACAATGCTTATATATATATAGAGTGGAGGTATAAGTTCTTTTACGAGGGAAACCGAATTAAAGTTTCTATTTTGACTAAGGCCAAGATATCATTTTTCAAAATATTTTTAAAAATTTACATGTAATTTTTTTTAGCTTTTTTTTGAGGCGGGGACTGGGTCCTACATTGGCTCTGCCCCTATATATATATATATATATATATATATATATATATATATATATATATATATATATATATTATGGATTCAAATCCTGATGGCTAAAAACTTTCATTCAAAGCACTATAAATTATTGCTAAAAGCAACATAAATTGTTGTTACACCATAAACTGTCATTAAGTGGCAGCTGTGTTTTAGCGATAGTCTTTCAATGCTTAGATGGCTAAAAAACTGAGGTGTCACTAAAAGTCTTTAGCAATAGGGAAGTCTGCCATGACTTTTTTGGTTTCTTAGCTTTGGATCGTAGTTAATCACAGAACATGATTTAGTATATATACATATATATATATATTGCATGTTTCACCTTCACATTGGGTGTACGTGTGAAAGACCGAAGCACTTAGATGGCTCGATAAATCCATGTCTATCGCCCTTTTAAGTATAAAAAAAAAAATTATCCACATAAGGAAACGAGATATTCCTTTCTTAGTGTGCAATAAGCTGAGTTTTGACCCATATATGATTTGACCAAATAAACTAAATGAATACATAAAACATATACTCTTTGGTGTTGCGTATAAAAGTATAAGGGCTTGATAAATGTGACTACCTATTGTAATATAATTATAATTGTGAAACAATTGAATCCCATATATAACAAGTCCGTCAAACCTTTCGGTAATATAAACACAATACATATACAAAAACATAAAAGTGGTTTAATGACTTAATTCACCATTTGTTGGCTCCCTATAAATTACACTGCTCTACCATTTCCAAGGGGTTGGTGCCTTGGGCGAGGCGGGGTCGATAGACGGTCAGTTTCTGTTTCGAATTTTTTTAAACATCAACGGATGTGGGGGATGGGGGAAGCGTGAGAGCTTTGACCCTTTGTTAGGAGGTATAATAAAATACTTTTCTTGCTCTCCCACCTATATGGTTTTGCCAATGCATCTAAGGACAATTTGGTTCCATAAAATACGAAGCCTTTTCAAACATTTATTAGGAACATAAATGTGTTACATAACCTATGGTGATAATAAATTTTAAAAGTGTTAAGTTGGTACTTAATTAAGTAAGGCGTTAAATGTACTAACAATAGGATAATAATGGGGAACTTTCTATCCAATGAATTGGACCAAATCAATCTCTCTCTCTATGTTTCCAAATGATGGGTAGCACAATGAGAGAGTAATTACAGGTACGAACCAATACTCTGGTTCAAATTGGCATGAACCTTAGAACTAGGGTTGCTTATCAACGAATTTTTGCAGACCAACATAATTTGCATTGCAAGCGAGATTTTAGATCTTTTTTCAAATTGAATTGGTATTGCTTTTATGTTCATCTCTTAATTATAATAGCAATCTACCAATTTAGCTGTTTAGACCCTTTAGGGTCTGCACATAAATTGCAATTTTAAATTATGAAACTCTGTATGTGAAGTAGTTGTATGGAAACTCTACTATTGTTTTAATTTGCCAAATCTCTTGAAAGAAAAACAAAGAAAAGAGAGCGATAAGGAGTTGGGTAGAGGCTTCGGCCTTGTGTCGGGCAGTGGAAAACACCCGTCACCCAAAAAAACAAAGAAAAGAAAAGAAACGACTGCTGCAACAGATAATTAACAGATTTCCATACTTTTTAAGATAGACAAAAGCCGAAGAGTTCAATACTTGAAGCCATGTTTAGTTTAGTTTTTTGACATAATTATGGGAATGTTCAACCTGCTAATCTCATGTCTATCTCAGCCAGTGTTGAGATAATCTGGCCAGACATGAGCTAGAAGCCAGGGGATGATCACATGTAATGTTTGGTGTAGACGTAAAAACCTTTTGGTATTAATGGTAACAATTTTTTATGGTTTCCATAATCTTTGTTTAAGAAAAACTGCTTTCCTCCTAAAACTTATAAGGATATACTTTATACATCTAAGGTTTTGTCAAACGGTGAACTTATCATACATTCTTCAACTCAGTATTATTCTTGAACTCAGTATTGCACTTAGCTACGAGATTCAAACCTCAAACCCCTCTTTACTTCTATATGTTTAGAAGTTTAACTTCCATCATCTCCTTTTCTAAATTTAACCAACTTTCCTTCCTCTCCCAGTAACAATTAATCGTTTTCTTGGACAAGTTTCATCTGACATTCTTCATTATTATAGAATCAAGGATCGTACCGCTACATAAGAGCCATTTCCAAGCTTCTAAAATAAAAACCAAACTCTCGGACCATAAAAGCATTGCCGCAGAATCTTCTTTTCTTTGTTATGTTTTTAATTTCATTTCCACGCTTCTGTTCTGCCTGGTTCGACCGAAGGCAGAAGTCTCGCCTTCTCTTCCTCCCTCTCTCGTGACTCTTGCCGAATCTTTTCACCTCTCATTCTCCACCTGCCTTCCTTGCTCGTTCACTCGTTTAGAGAGAGAAGCCATAGCCAAGTGATAGTAGCGAAGGGAGGGAGGCAGAAGGGAAATGAGGAGAGAAATGGGGAGGAGGCATCTGCTTAAGCCCACCCTCGCCACCGCCCTTACCTGCCTGAGCTTCTACGCCATCCTGAGCCTCACCCTCTCACCACCCACCTCTCCTTCTTCCTCCTCGTACCTCCGCTCATCCTCCTCCTCTTCTTCTTCTTCCTTCTCCTCCAACATCATCGACTCCTCCCGTTCCCTCATGGACGTCCCCGATCTCCACCCATCTTCCTCTTCCGTCCGGATCTTCCTCTACGATCTCCCTCGCAAGTTTACCTACGGTGTCGTCGAGAACTACCTCCTTGCTCGTGACGCGCTGAAGCCCGCCGCCCGCTATGACAATTCCGCCCTCCGCTACCCCGGCCACCAGCACAGCGCCGAGTGGTGGCTCTTCACCGACCTCCTGAACGCTTCCCGTCCAGCTGGTTCGCCGGTGATCAGGGTTTTCGATCCGGAGGAGGCCGACCTCTTCTACGTGCCATTCTTCTCGTCGCTAAGCCTCGTGGTGAATCCGATACGAGGAGTCAGCAACGGGGTGGTTTATAGCGATGAGAGGATGCAGGATGAGTTGGTGGAGTGGTTGGATAGGCAGCCTTATTGGAGGAGGAATTTGGGGAGGGATCACGTGTTTATCTGCCAGGATCCTAACGCGCTCTACAGGGTGATCGACCAGGTAAAGAATAGCGTGCTCCTGGTTTCAGATTTCGGGCGGTTGAAGGCCGACCAGGGTTCTTTCGTGAAGGACGTCGTCCTGCCGTACTCTCATCGGATCAATTCCTTCAAGGGGTCCATTGGTTTGGGGAACAGAGACTCTTTGCTATTCTTCATGGGAAATAGATACAGAAAAGAGGTATATAACTTAGGCAGCAGTCTCTTTCTCAAATTGTTAGTTAATTTTGTTGTTCTGCTTGGATTTTCTAGTTAAGAATCACATATTCTTAGATTTGGTTTAAAACACACAAACCGACTCTTGGGCATGTTTTTGTAGTTGGCGCCTTGCAAATAAACACTCATGTTGCTATGCTTATTGTTAGAAATGCTCTGCACATCCTTAAGCCATGTCAGTCAATAATGTTTTTAGTTCTTGATACATCTCATGCGTCATATTTACATCATTACATGCCAATACCTACATCCCTGTCTGCACAACGTGGGGTAAAAGAAGCAAGAGTAAGTTTCTCCTGTTCTGCTATGGAGCAAAAAGAGATGCTGACTCCCCAAACAGAAATAGTTATTCCATGACATATGGTGTTTCCTTGTTACCTTTCTTCTTAAGGCGTGTAGCTACAAGGAGTGTAAGGGACGAGATTGATTGAAGCTGCATATTGGAAATCAAATGCTCGTGAGCAGCTAAGTGCTGTAGGTTTTTACCGATTGACCAAAGCTAATTCATTCGCAATAGGAGGATGACCCAACATTTGAAATGCCGATTTGCTTTGAGTCTCAGTTGTGATCATAAATTTGAAAGTATTAGCTAGTTTTAGAGGGATGCCGCCTGAGATATGTCCCTGTTCGATAAGGTAGATCAAATGAGCAACTGTGGCAGCTTTAACGAGGAAACAAATTGCTTTTACTGATGAGTTCTTTAACTTCCATTCAAGCTGTGAATCTCATCAAAATCCTGGACATTTAGATACTACTGCCTACCATGAAACTCTTTGAGGAGAATCAGTAACTTTGTGGAGTTAATTATCTACAGAGGAAAAGGCTGAAAGGCTTGTGCTATAAGAGTTCCTCACGAACAATCAAATTTGGTCCTCTGTATTACACTTTGTAGAGATATAGGAAGCTTAGTGAGACTGGTAAGAGTCGTCATTCTTCCTTTGCATTTAAAAAAATTGGCTGCGTATGTACCATATACTTGCTCTCTTTTTTGCATGTCTTCTTTCTTCATTTTATTATGGTTAAATAGAGGCTGTTTGGATTGATCTCTCTTCCGCTGGAATATTTTTAGGGTGGAAAGATTCGTGATATGCTTTTCCAAGTATTGGAGTCGGAGAAAGATGTTATCATTAAACATGGCGCACAGTCTAGAGAAAGCCGCCGCATGGCCACACATGGGATGCATTCTTCTAAGTTCTGTCTGCATCCTGCTGGTGATACACCTTCAGCTTGCCGACTCTTTGATGCCATAGTGAGCTTATGTGTTCCCGTTATTGTTAGTGACGATATTGAATTGCCTTTTGAGGATGTGATTGATTACACAAAAATTGCAATATTTATCAACTCTAAGAAAGCTGTACAGCCAGGGCACTTGGTTTCCATGTTGAGAAGGATTAGTTCAGATAGGATTTTGGAATATCAGAGAGAGCTTAAGCTGGTAAGTAATCCTTTGTTTTTCCTTGAAGTGCTTCTGTCCTTTGCCTTTGCTTAAATTTGCGTGCTAGTATTTGGATTAGTATTACATTTATAAATCTGTTTTTTTGAATTGGTCTATACTATCTTGCAATTTGCTTTTTGTTTGATAGATATGTTAGCATATAAATCATTCAACGCTCTTGTTTTATGTAGTTCATAATTATTTGATCCATTATATGGTTGTGTCTGTTTTGTACGCAATATCATTTTCTCATACATTAAGTAAATTCAGACTTTCAGAGTCTTTTTTCTAAACTTTTTGAATTTTCTTCATAAAACAAAAATGAAAATCGAGTACTATATTTTAGATTCTGATATCAGTATCAAAGAAAAGGTCAGGGCCATACATAATGTGTTCATATTCATAGCTTCAATGGTCAAGTCCCACTTCAGACGTTTATATTTTCTATCCAAATTGGTGCGGGTGCAGATGTAAAAAGGGACCAAGGTTGGGCATGGTCTAGCATTCCGAGCCTTTGCAAATTATGATATGAAACTTTTCAAAACAGGAACTGAGCATATAAATCTTTCTTTTCAAAGATATTATCATGAATGTTGTTGGTGAACCGTGAAAGTAAACCATACCCTCAGAATTTACATTGTGGAATGTCACGCATTTGTCATATCACTTGGGTTTAGTGATGGTTAATTATAAATGGTGCCTCTATTGACATTAATTCGTTTCTCTACTCTTAAGTACTGATACATGTTATGATGATCTTTAAGTTAAGATGACGTGATGTTGTTTCTTTCTTCTTTTCAAGAGTCAAATGCTGTCTATTTACAGTGAATGTGCTGTGAGTAAACTTTGCCATAGTTGAACGAGGTTGTGCAACCCAAATTGATTGGCCTTTAAGAAGTTATCTTTTAATGCCTACCTGTATATCATGCTCAGGTCCCTTGAGGTAGCATATTATTGTGAACTTGGCAGGGCAAGTTTTATTTTGTGATTATCCTAGTTGCTCAAAACCTCCCTTTGAGCCATTGGGAGTTCCGGATGATTTCTCATGCTCTGATATTCCTCTGAATAAAGGGCTTCAGTAGGTTTATTTTCTCAGCATTTTTAACTTTTTGAAACAGGTAAAACATTACTTTGAATATGAGGAGCCTAATGGAACCGTCCATGAGATATGGCGTCAAGTTTCTTCAAAGCTTCCCTTGATAAAATTCATGATCAATCGCGACAAGCGCCTTGTGAGGAGTAGCTTAGCCGATGGAGACTGTTCTTGTCTTTGTTCAAATCATACTGTCGGTTCAATGGCCACTGGTGGTAGCATTTCGAGGAACTGAAAACACGTAATTCTGGTAAACCCATACAATTCTTTGACCCCTCGGTCGCATATGTGTAATCATTTTGTAGCTTATTTACCACTTGTTTTTGTTTTGTTAGATCCAAGGATAGATAATTGCTAGATGCATGTAACCCCTTATCAATAGGTCAAATCAGTCTGATCCTTAAGAAGGAAACTTCTGTAATGAAGATACAGCCACAGATTGTGTTTCCTCTAGAGGTAGTGAGGATGTGAATTGTGAAGTGGTGCTACTGTCAGATCATATTCATTTCATTTGTTTTTTTTTTGACACAATGTCAAGCAGGCTGTTCAAAGTAAGATTATATGTAATAAAATTTACCTGTAAATCAATAAATATATGTTCCACCTGTTTATGCTCTCTTACCAGTTGTTAATACTCTTTTTTTTTTTTTTGCTTATATTGTATACATAAATATTCAGTTTGCCTGGTTGCTGAGTAGGTTGTCATCTGATGCCCACTCAGGTTCCCGATGACACTGTAACCCCTCAACAGAAAAGCAAATGAAAGACGGACAATCTAATTAAATACTAAGACTACAACTTTTCTGCAGTTCCTAGATGACCTCAGTCACTCCGATCACACAAATTCATTACAGAATATTTCAGTATTAGTGTATTCCACTTGCAAATGTAGCTCAAGCATCTGTCTGGTTTTATTTCACTAGATTGGTAATATGAAGCTATACATGTATGGTGTTGAACAAAGCCAGAGAAGAAAAAACCATGTGCCAACATCAACCTGCCAAATGCTAGCACGGAAATTAAAATTAGTCAAAATGGAGAGAGAGACAGCAAGACGTGCTTTCGTGCATAGAATCAATATCTGGATCACAAGCGCTATCAGACCATCTCAGATCTAGTACTTCTATGTATTTCTCCTGCTAAGGAACCTATACAAATTAAAGCAAAAGATGAGAAATCTGACAAGCAATAAAAAAGTAAGCTGTTTCTCTCTCTCAACCTGATAAAAGTCAAGAAAAGTTGCTCTAATACGATTTAATTCTTGGAATACGATCTTGCCAACCTGATCAGTTTTCAACCAACAGAAATTTGTCAAATCTATTACCTGATGGATCAAACAAGTTGAACGCAGGCTCACAGCAAACTTGGAAAGTCTATTTTATCAAAGCGAAATAATACCTTGCTGTTAATTTTAATTGGAATTCTCAGAATAAGGCTTCACATTTTACCTCAGTAGTAACTTCCCTCCTCAAGATCTCCTTAATGTTACTAGGTGCAGCTTTCCATTGTAATGCTAAAATCTTTTCGATGTTCATTGCTCTTACCTGCCATGGCCGTCACCCTTCAAAGAAGAAGCAGACTCAACAGAAAGGTCAAATGACACTGAAGTCATTGCTCTGCTGTAAAATGTTGAGCACCAACTTCTTTTCCATCACAAAATCTCCTCTTGATGATCCTTTTACAGAAACACGTCAGACAGCGCAGTTTTTGTTATCGCAGATTTCGCCAGTTTCTTTACTCCCACTCAAAACCCTTACTGTCACTAAAGTTCTTTGCGACCGAAAATTCCTTTTTTGGCAGGAAAAAATATTTCGTTTGGTTTGCAAACTGGGGATAGAAAAGCTGGGTATAAACTCATGAACTTTTGGTATTGCTTATCAACGGATTTTAACTACAATTAAGTATTTGAGATGTTAGTTATATTATTAATACTCATAATAATCAACATTGGTCTCTAAAAACACATGTTCATCTTTGACGAGGAGATGAATACATAAACGAAAAGAGACATCCAAGGAGAGAACCGGTTTTGCTCTCCATGGCGTAAGGGCCTGTCCTCATCATTGGCGGCAATGGCGGATGAGAAAGCAGCTCCGCATCTAAATCCGTTATGCGGTGCTCCAACACCCATCTCACAAAAAGAAATTCCTATCCTCTCCTGCGACCTAATGGTATTCGTCGGTTCTGAGGCATTTGAATACAAAGATACCTCTCACAAGAAAAATAACAAAAGATTATTCTTGCGTGTATTGGCTTGCTAGGTTACATACATCAGCCTTTTCTAAACTTCCAGTGTACTTAACAAGTCAGTCATCTTGAATTTAGGTTAGTCATTTCAATTTCACCAATCCTTTCCGGATTAACATGATTTATAGTTCACGGGCCAAATTGACAATCTAGACAGGTGAGACATGAAGTTTAACTCTAAAACCATGGATTAGTGTGTAACGCTTCGACAGGTCCAGAGCCTCAGCATTCAACCCCCTCACTTGATATATAATCGCCATCAGGTATGTAGCCTTCTTCCCTCATCATCACTCCCAATCTCTTTACCAGGTTGTAAATTTCCTTTGATTCCTGGTGTAACCGATCTCCAGCCAAGAAAGAATAGACATTATTTCCAACTTCTATGGAACTAATACCAGGTACCTGCGTCAGTTTTTTCCTCTTCATCATTATTCTCATATTTGCCACACCATCCCATCTAGCTCCATCTGCATATATATTAGAAAGAAGCACATAATAGCCTCTGTGGTTGGGATCTAAATGGAACAACTTACTAGCAGCGAGCTCTGCTAGATCTATATCCCCATGAATTCTACATGCACCAAGTAAAGCACCCCACAGTTGAGAATTAGCTTCAACAGGCATGTTGTTGATTAACTCCAAGGCCTTGCCCAATTGGCCAGTGCGACCAAGGACATCAACCATGCACGCATAGTGCTCTGCCCTTGGGATCACCTTGTGTTCATGAACCATGCTATTGAAAAGCTTCCATGCCTCATCAACCCGACCCCCGTGGCTGCAAGCGGACAGGACTGAGATGAAGGTTATGTGGTTGGGTTTCAGTCCAGTCTGTAGCATCTGTTCAAACAGCTGAAAAGCTTCGAACCCAAGTCCATGAATTCCGTAGCCTGCAATGATGGAACTCCATGCAACGACATCTTTTTCTTCTAACTTACGGAACACTTCAGCTGCATTTGCTAAGCTGCCACATTTCGAGTACAAATCTATCAGAGATGCGCCTACAAAAACCTTCTGGTCAAAACCACTTCGAATCAAGTAACCATGAAGGCACAAAGCCTGCTGCAAGTTACCCGATTGTGCACATGACGAGAGAACTTTTACAATGGTAACTGCGTCAGGCAAAGTATTGGACAATAACATGTCGTGGAAGACGCCCAGGGACTTGTCAGAAAGACCATTTAGTGCATAACCACTGATCAGAGCAGCCCAAGCAACAACATCCTTGTTAGGCATCCGAGAGAAAAGTTCAAGAGCTTCATCAATATGTGAACACTTCATATACATATCAAGAAGAGCAGTGGAAACAGAAGTCTCCATCTCAAAGCCTTTGCGGACAGTGAGTTCGTGTATTCTCTTGCCTTCTTCTAAAGCACAAGCAGCAGCACAGGCTTGCAGGGCACTGACAACCGTCACATGGTTTGGCTCCACGCCTCTATTGAGCATCTTCTTGTAAGCATCCAACGCCTCTTCTGCCTGCTGGTTCTGAACGTAGCCTCCAATCATAGAACTCCATGATATCACATCTCTGTTCTGCATTCTATTGAAGATCCTGCTAGCCACATCGATGACTCCCAACTTTGAGTATAGATGCAAAAGAGCATTACTCAGTGACAAGTTCCAATCAAGACCCCGTCTAATTATGTAGCAATGACAACATCTTCCGCCCTGGATACTCCCCAATTGGTTACAGGCTGACAGGACGCTAATCAGAGTAATTGTGTCTGGCGAGATTCCAGCTAAAAGCATTCTAGAGAAGAACTCCACTGCCTCCTTTCCGCTGTTATTCTGTTGGTACCCACTGACCATGGATGTCCAAAGAACAACATCCGGTTGTGGGTATCTCGTAAAAACTAGGTAAGCGTTCTCCATGGCTTCACACTTCGAGTACACATCGATCAGAGCTGCACCCACAAACATATCTCCTTCCATAACAGTACCTACAATGGAGCCATGAATCTGCTTGGCAATTTTGAGCGCCGATAATCCGCCACAGGCTTTGAGAGCAAGGGGGACTGTGTAGTTGTCCGTCTCAATGCCTAACCTCTTCATCTCCCAAAACAGATTCAGTGTTTCGTCCCACAGTTTCTCTTTGCAATAGCTTCTGAGCATGGCGTTCCAGAGGTAGACTTTTCTCTGAGGCTTTTCATCGAACATCTTCCGTGCGGATTCCATCTCCCCCAGGCTACCGTAGAGGGCGACGAGTTTGGTCCTGTAGAAGTCGCTGCCAGCCACAAGGCCGGTCTTGTGCAGCAGGGAGTGCAGTTGGTGGATAGAGTTGCCGTCCTTGCATGCTTGCAGGAAGAGGTATGAGAATCTGGAATCACCGATGGCGTCAAAATGGTGGCGGTGAATCTGGTGCTGGATTCGTTTGGCCAACGTCTTCCCACTTTGCATCTCTTTATGGCTGGTGAGTACATCTTGGCCTCCCGCTGCTACTGCACATGAGAGAGAGAGGGAGGTAACTCTCTTCAGGAATGCTTTGGCTTCAAAGCCAAAGGCATACTTCGGTAACCACTAGACTTCTGCATCATTTTGCTAGCTGGAGTTTCTCACCTGGCCGGCTAGCCGGAGGGTTAGACTTAAACCTTTTAAAAGAACAAAGTTTAATGCCAAAAGAAATGTTAATTGTTAAATCTTAGAGCCTCCTCTACCAACAAACTTTCCCGCATGGTAGGGATATGCGTGGTTATAATATGGTTTTTGATATTCTGATTTCTTTCTTCTTTTTATGGCATTTGACTGAACCTGGTTTTGCAATGCATTTGAATGTGAGAATCCAAATAGTTTACATCTCTAGCTGCAAAGAGATGCCTTCTAGGTTTTCAATTTGGGATTTCTTTTAACTTGGCGAGTTTCATAAGCTGCCTCTACCACATATGTATTGAAGGCATTACTGAGAAAGTTGTGACGCGTGATTGCACATAATTTTAGGCATTGGAGAAAGTTAAGGAGAAAAGTAG
The DNA here is from genome assembly GCF_008831285.2 of Nymphaea colorata. Taxonomy (NCBI): domain Eukaryota; kingdom Viridiplantae; phylum Streptophyta; class Magnoliopsida; order Nymphaeales; family Nymphaeaceae; genus Nymphaea; species Nymphaea colorata. The sequence goes on from NC_045138.2 coordinate 26,303,061, forward strand.
AATATATTCAATGTGTAAATTATAAGCGTGCCAACAAATGACCTGATGCTTGTTAGGGAGGCAACATCGAACGCCAAGATTTAAAGAGAAAGATAAAAGCGGATCACCCTGGTAAATACGGACCCTGGCTCGTAAAATTTTTAAAACAAAGAGAAAGCACATCAACAAGTCAAAACATTTCCTATTGGTTCAAGAGGAGATCATGTCAAATACAGGTTACTTTACCAAGCCTTTCACTTAGAATGTAAGATATCACCAAAATAACTTATCTTATGGTCATTATTATTATTATCATGCTTACCATCAGGAGTAGGTTCAATAAGTGTGCTGAGAGATATGTAATTCCAAGCATATATTATTCCTAAAGCAAATTGCGAAGAAACATGGTAACATAATTTCAATTTGGTTAGTCTTTATAATAGTAATAAGACATTAAAAAAGAAGCGTGTGGTGTTAGTGGCCTTAACCTTGTGAAGGTCGCAAGCTGAATGACTCGATCGGGATTCCTTTCAGTTGTTCTTGACCGCAAACTTGGTGAAATAGTTTTGATCCCGTTGATCTCACGTCGGTAACAGCTATAAACTGAATTAAGTGGAGGTTGAACATTGATGACTCCATTTTTCAAATCATCAGCTGCCAACGTGCATGGGATACTGATTAACAAATCTAGTTAAAAAGCTATGGCCGTAGCTTCCAAGATCCAACGGTTCAGAAACGAAAAGATGGTGTCATAGGAGCCGGACAGAGAACGGTAGGAAGGATTTTGTTGGCGTTTGGAGTCAGCATTCCATCTTCACCCTTATCTTCTCCATTAATGGTAGAATCACAACGAGGCAAGCAATTTACAGTCTAAAAATATCAGGGAGTTGGAACTTCCTGCTTCTGCAAATCATCTCCCTCCCTTCTCTCTCTCTCTAATTTCCATTTTTATCGGCTCTCTCTCTCTCTCTCTCTCCCCCCCCCCCCCTCCCCCTCTCTCTCTCTCTCAGAGGTAGGAAGAATCTTCATGGATCTGCAACCGGAGGAGCTGCAACACCTGGGACCCCTGGCGATCCTGAGGCAGGCCGTGACCATCGCCCGCTCCTCCCCAAAGCACTTTGCCGCCCTCACCCTCGTCCTCGTCTTTCCTCTCTCCTTCGCCATCCTCGCCCACTCCCTGATTACCCACCCGCTATTGGCTCAACTCCACCACCGCCATGATTCCTCCTCCGGTTCCTCCCCGCTCGCCGCCCTCCTCGTCTTCCAGTCCCTCTACCTTCTCTTCCTCTTCTCCTTCTCCCTCCTTTCCACCGGCGCCGTCGTTTACAGCGTAGCCTGTCTCTACACGTCCAAGTCCATTTCCTTCTCGGCCCTCCTCTCCGCTATCCCCCGCCTCCTCAAGCCCCTCTTCCACACCTTCCTGTGGGTCTTCTTCTTGATGTTTCTGTACTATGCTGCCTTCGTTCTTTGCCTCCTTCTCGCGCTCATCTTCGTGGACAACGATGACGATAGTTTCTCCCTCGGTATCGTTCTTGTCATCTTTTTCTTGGGTGTGTTCTTCGGCTTCCTCCACATCTACATCGCCGCGATTTGGCATCTTGCTAGCGTCATCTCGGTGCTTGAGGATTCCTACGGGCTGGCAGCGATGAAGAAGAGCAGAGAATTGTTGAAGGGGAAGATGGCTTTGGCTGGAATGCTGGTGTTTGTCTACTTGGTCGCCTGTGCGATTATCGGGATGATATTCAGTAATGTGGTTGTCCGCGGGGGAGAGGAGTACAGCACGGGGGTTAAATTCATTGTGGGGTTTGTGCTTGTGGGTCTTCTTGTTCTGGTCAATTTGGTCGGTTTGCTGGTGCAGAGTGTGTTTTACTACGTCTGCAAGGCTTACCATCATCAAGGCATTGATAAATCCGCGTTGTATGATCATCTCGGAGGCTATCTTGGGGAGTATGTGCCTCTGAAGAGCAGCATTCAGATGGAGAGTTTGGACATGTAGGGGGCAACTCGCCCCGTAGTGGCTGTTACCTGTTATCCCTGTTATATTTTTTAAATATTTGACAGGTGATTTCGTAATGCTTTTTCCTTCCCCCTGTTTTGCTTCTGTTGGAGAAATTTGTAATGGACTACTAAGGGTGTATTGTGTACCATAGTCCATCCTCAAAGAATCAGTTGTGGTATTCTGCGCTCATATGTGAGTTCTAATTGGTTGGAAGGGTTGTAGAATTTAAACTTTGCAATATGTGGGTGCTTGCACATCTTTTGTCAAGATGTAGTCTGATATTCAATTTGAGTTGATCCACATGCTTCTACTTTATAGGTCTTAAATTAATTCTGGTACCTTTCATTTCTTTTTCCTCTTGATTGGTTTATATACCTTTCCAAATCTCAAGTTAAAAATGAGATTTTCCATCTTTTTTGAAGATTATGGAAGGGATTTTTTCTCTTTTAGCTCCAGTTACATATTCTATTGCTGGCTAGTTTTCTTTTATGCCTTCCAGCACGTTACAATCTCCTTAAAGACCTTCCCACCATGATTATTGTTGTTTCTGCTGCTTTTCTACTGTTGCTGCCTCCAGCACCGTCACAACATGATCAAACAAGAACAAGCAACTACTAATTAGGACGCTGATTCTGTTTTAGCTCTAATCCTGATATGTAAAGAAAGCTTGCTTCCAACAGTTGTGAATTCTACATTCTTCACACCTCTCTTTTGTTGCATATTGTTTAAAGATGCATCTTCTGTCACGGCTGTTTGCTGGGCCAACTTTCTGATGTTGTTGTATATTGTTACTGATTACTTAATTGTTGATTCTGCAACCATTATTAATTTTTAGTGCTAGCTATTCACTTTCTGATGTTTATATGCTCTTACCAATATGCACTTGCAATTTCACCCACTGGCAGGAATTTTTAATACTCTCTAGTTGGAACTTGAAATTGAAAACTGAAGCTGTTCTGACATTAAATCTAGGTATTGATCTCGTGATCAATTGAGATGCAGCAAAAGAACACTTTTGTCCTTTTTCTGCAATGTTAGTTGTTTCAATTTTTGTAAATTTGACCTGTAAAATATATCCAACGAGTGGTTTGATGATGTTCTGCCTTCATGGTTTAGTAGGCAGGATATCAACAATGACTAGGTTGGAATGTTGGAGTTACATAAGTTGATCCGGTGCAACACTATACAAGAAATCTCCATGCATATTAAGATCCTAAATTTTTTCCTCTCTAGGTAGATCCTAAAATTTTTCTTCTTTAGGTAGATCCTGAATTTTTTCCTTGTGGGTAGGTTCCAAATAGGTTTGACTTTAGAGTTAATTTAGGAGATTAGATCTGCCATGATGGATTCTTCAGCCACTTGAGCACATCCAGCATGTTTGACCTGACCTATCCTTCCTCCTTTCTCCTCTGTGACGAGTTCATCTTGTTTCCTGCCAATTGTTCTCCTGCCCGTTTTCATTTTTGACAAGATAAATGTCATTAGTTTCTCCTGTATCTGAAAATCATAACTTCAGCACCTACTCTTCGATTCACAGAATCATCATCTGGAGCTTTTCTCTGTCTTTTTGTGGTTTTGACTTAATGGATCCGGTGCTATCTACTCCTGGGTAGGGCGACCGAATATATAGTCTTTTGTTGGTTTACATATGCGATGATAAATAGTGGAAAAGTTTAGGTTCAATGCTTTTCCACTATGCTTCGTAACTTCTTCATTTTTTATCACCTTAACTTTGCTTTCCTGAAGCTGGTGTGCTGCTACTGAAAATCTTAATTTGGGAGATTTGACCTTATTTTTTATTGACTAACCGAGGTGATGAGCGATAGCACACATGTTGAGAGTGCAGGCTGGGGTACCCCTTTATTATGGTCAAGCGATACATACTAGAGATCCTAGGGGTTGGCAACTTCATTCTACCATCTATTTAAGATTCAGACAACTATGTCCTTTTGTGTCTGATGAAGGAAAAAAAACAAAGGCGAAAAGAGTGAAAAAAGAGAAAAATCTGCCTGCAAGAACTGTGTACCAGACTGTCGTAGTAACACCAGTGCATAACCAGAGTGGCATATTGAATATGCCCTTGGAACCGACCAATCCTTGTTTAACATTGACTTGATTTATCAATTTGCAAGTAGATGGGACGTATATTTCTATCAAAATTCATGGAGAATCAGCTATAACAACTCAGGTTTTTTCTCCTGTGAAATGTCATATTTTGCCACCTCAATATTAGGCAGACTCTTCTGTGGTTCCTTCATCTGTATAGGTTCCTGTTGAATGTTCTTGTGAAGTTCGGGCTCCTATAAGAGATACAAACGAAGAATTTTTATTTCCGATGCAACTCTGCTGGGAGAAGATGCCTCCCGTGCATTTATTAATAAAAAAATGAGCTGTACAAGGGATCATATAGACACATCATGGAGCTACAGATCACTCAGGGACTACAAAATGAGTGTGGAGGAGGATTTACATCACCAAATGCAAAAAGAGCCATAATACAAAAAAAAAACTGACTAATAAAAGAAAGACTGCACTAATGCACAGCTCAAACGAAGACTTTTCATTTGCAGTTTGCAGTTCGGTTTTGTGGTTCCTGTAGGAAGTTCTGCTTTCCTTTCTTAATAGTTAATACGAATCTTATAGATGTCATTTGGTAATCTTGTTGACTAGCACGAAAACATAGTAATTGAGAAGCTTAGATATAGTTTTGGAATTGATGTGTCGTGAACAGCGGAATCAAATATGTTGTTAGTTTTATCGTTGTGAGAGCGTCTCACTCCACAGACTTGGTTCTGGCTTGGGCCGCTAGGTGTCTCTAAGTCCTGTATTACATAAAAATCATTTGGCAAGCTAATATGAGCTTCTCCTCGTGTTTGTGTGTTTAAAACATGAATGATTATGTTCATAATTACTCCTCTCCTTTTCTGTCCCTCCTGTCAGCGACAGATGGTTGGTCATTCATTGCATCTTGAGTTAACTGTATCTGGATTTTAACTCTATCCATAGATAAATCTAAATTGAAAAATCTGTGATGGTATTTGCCTGATTGTCGCTTGACTATCTTGTTGTAGGAGCATTTCAGAAGTTTTTCTTTCTTCAACCTAGGTGGTTTAGACACAATGGGACCGAGTCAATGTTATATCCAATATCGTGCACAACCTGCTTACACCTAAAAAAAAAAAAGGAGATTTCTCTATCGTCTTAGATAGTATGTCAGTGTTTCCAGACGTTCGATCAAGTGATCTCAGACCACCGTGCTTTCCTTGTCAATTGAAACTCTGTTCTCTATCCTGTGACCTCCCTTCTTGAAGCACGTTTTCGTAGTGAATACTATTAGGTGCAGATTGTTATTTTTTCTTTTGGTAAATGGTGGCGATACTCTTCATTGCTACTTATAATTCAAAATTTCTATTCACCGTTGGAGTGAATAAGCACCTTTCTTGTTCTCCAAGACATGAATTGTTTATTTTGTCAATTAATCTGTATTGACCTTGGTCTCCAAAATTGGTGGGTGGTCGTTCATTTAAATTTTCTGAGTGCCTATTGAAAGAAACAAGACAATTGGAACGACTAACAGCCCACCAAAGCCAAGCACATCGTTTCAATTGAAGGGAGGAATTCGTAGTGTGGAAACTTCTGCTTTCTGTTGGCGGGCATGTGTTTGGCGAGACAGACGCAGATCTAGCAAATTATCAATCATTTGCGTTTTTTTGTCTTCTCTTCAGCAATATCGGGACTAATAATATCATTATACGAGAACCTGACGGTTGCCATTACCTCCGTTGTCGAATTTATAGGAATGTGCTAGCCCTCAATTTTTGTTCTGTGAATGGAAAAATATCTGTTTCTGTCTCTTCAGATGGCCCATTTTCTCTTAGAAATGATAGCGAACCACGTGCTCTCTGCCCAACCTTTTCGTCTGTTTGCTACCAAGAGTCTCTCTCTCAGATCGTACCATGTGACACGATTGGAACTTGACTTGTGGCGCTTCTGCACCGCGTGCCATGATGGTACCTCGACTCTTGTGGACACGTCCCTCTCTTTCTCTCCCATCGTTCTCGGACAAGTTTTATTGGGACTGAGATGACCCTAGACCTCATCCAGAATTAGCAACGAGACTTCCTGTGGCCTGGAACCATTCTCATTCTTGTGAGGGGTGGGTGGTTGATTCCGCTTCGAACCCAATATTTATCTGACCTGCGCAGGGCGCCATGCTGTTTGCTCTTACGATGCCCAACCAAGTGCCTGATGTAGCCCACTTTTCAGAACCTAAAGGCGACAAGCATGAATGGTTTCCGGCTGCGAGCCAGGCCAACCGACGTCCTAACTCCTAATTGAACATAGAATGTGCTGGTAGCTACTGTAAATCATGGTTGACATGCAGAAAGAATGGCGTACCGTGCTTTACACCCTTCAATACCTGCACTCATAGAAACGGTGCCTTTGAATTAATTGCCATAAAACATAGCGTACCGTGCTTTACACCCTTAAATACCTGCACTCATAGAAACGGTGCCTTTGAATTAATTGGCATAAAACATACTTCCAGCAGGCACCGTCCTCTAGCACAAACTCTTGATCGAAAAAATGATGCTCGAAGCTGGAATCTGACTCGCTGCAAATCGGAACTGGACATGGTCCTTTAGCACAGAGAAGTTGGTTCGAAGAAAAGTGAAAAATAGGCGGCCAATATGCCGTTGCTCCGGCATTTTACAGAAGATACAACGAGCTTCATTTATAGCTTGACATTTCACAACTGACACAAAATTGCTATAATACAAGAGTTAGCCCAACCCGAAACGAGCTAAGGTCGAAGCAAGCGTTGCATGCTACATGCAATACCATCTTCCAAAAATGTTTTCTTCCAAGTACAGTTTCCACACTTTGACAGGCCCAACATCTTCAAAGTTTGACTGTCTTTGTTTCCTTGTGTCCAGCAAACCTTTAACAGCAAAGCCCATTAGCTCCGTTGGATCCATAAAACCACGAACCCTAGACACAAGACCACCTCCACTTGGAAGATTCATTTTCACAGAATAGCTGGTGGATACTAGGTCATACGACTGACTGAGCAGGGGAGATTCCGATTGAGGTTCTAGGCATTCCTCGGCTGGGAAGTGGTTCTCCATCCCAAAAGCTTCCCAATCAAGCTGATGCAGTATCATGTTGGCCCGCTGTGAATTGCTGGTGGGATCAAGTTCCATCGACTGTTCTACCACAAGTTTGTCTACTTCAGTTTTTAATTGACTCAGGTGGTCACCAATCCTCTGTGATGCAGCATCGTATAGTGCTGATCTTGAATATTGTGAATCATCCACGGTAAGAAGCAAATCATCAAACCGTATAGGGTCGCCAATAACAACTGTAACCTGTAATACACGAGCACGCATAGAACCAACTTAAAAAATAGTATGCGACCCTGTTTAAATAATAGCATTCTAGCACGGAAACACATCTGAATGCTTGGAATTCTTACCTGCTTTCCGACCTTTGGGAAAGAGCTTCCTATGGGCATCACTTCCTGCATCCCAGAGTGTATAAAGGGAACCACAAGAGGGATATCATCTGCATCCATGACCAGCCTGAAGAAAGGGAACAGTCGTCTTATTAAACTGTACAAAACATAATATGGTTCCACGATGACCACGGCCAATGTAGCTTGGAAGACTAGTCATAGAAGTGCAACTGTGCAAGTAAGGACATCCAAAAGAATCAAAAGAACCAATCTCCAGCATGACACATTCAGTGGAGGAACAAATCCATGTTTTCGGTTCCTTTTTCTCAGCTCATGGTAAGTCATCTTGGCAACCTAGAGCTCCAGAGTATAACAATCAAAGCCCATGTCACTCACAGACATGAAGAAATTTAAGTTAGCCATATTGTCTGGTCTGTCCAATTTTTACTGCAAGCGGGTGGTACCAATAACCATTTTCACCTTTTCTTTTTTTAAATATAGACAGGAATCCAAATCTAAGAAGGGGAAAAACCCCATCAACCTTTTCTTTCAATCTTGGCAACCTACACCTCACCTTCTTGTTAAGTAACCAGAAGGGGAAAAACCAAAAACCCCATCAACTAGCCAATATCAACTAGCTGTTAACTAGTCATCAAACAAAAAAGACAAAACATAATCGTACTGGAGAGGCAAGCTGTTTCTTACCTCCCGACTCCTCTTTTAGGCTGCCCTAAAGTTATGCCACCATCACGAGAACGAGTTCCCTCTGGAAAGATGTGAACCCAACCACCTCTGTTAAGTTTTGAAAGTGCCATGTCCATCCCCTGTATAAGGCTCAGAAATTTTAGAAAATAGTATTGTAGAAGACAATATACATCAACGAAATTCAGTAACCCAGCAAAAAACAGATGCATAAAACTGATAAAAATGGACATCGAGAGGTACTGCCAAAAGCATGCACTTCACATATTCAAACTCAAAGCAATAAACAAGTAACTAGCACACTACCCAGACAACCTCGTTAAAGAGAATGCCCGTCAGCCATACAAAGAAATAGGAACTAGTAGAATCAGCTAAAAGTATCAGGGAGCAGATACATCATCAAGAAGTTCCTCAAACATAAGCACCTCTTTTTAGAAGAGGAGTGTCCATTTCTGTGCCTAATCTGAAACTTGCAAGGAGGAGTAATAATTTCATTCCAAAAACTGGGGAAAAAACATGTGACTTCAGCAACTGATATCAGACGAAAGCAGATTTATGAAGCAATGCAATGTATAAATCAGATTTGTCCTCTGTTCTATCCTCCAATTAAAATATACCTTTAAAAATTGTTTAAATATAAACAGCAGTTCAATGGAGGCATCCCCTCCACGGAAAATTTAGGGTCTTAGCTGCACTATTTTTTTAGTTCATATCACCTAAAATGCAAGTAGAAGGATCTAAATTTTGCTAGTAGAGGTCTAGAGTCTCTAGACCTATTTGTACCATTCTATTCACTCTAATGACTGTCTGAGAGAGGATTGGCAACAAAGGGATTTCATTGACAACAGCTGCTTCCAATTTCAGTTTTTGAGAAGAAAATAAGTGCTGTTAGACTAAAGAACGCTAAGCCTTTGTTACAAGAGAAAAAGATTTAAAAGATTTCCACATTCACCTACTTTTTCACATGACATCTTTCCATATCTGTCAAGTAAGTTAGATATGATGACCTTAAAATTCTACAAAATAACATGGAAGCCAGGAATGGAGGCTAAGAACAAATAAATCTCTAAAATTGTGTTTGAAACATCAAGAGGAAAAATGACTGTTGAAGATCACAGATAAATATGCTGGAATATGAAAAGGAAGGTTACAGAAATCATTTAAAGAAACTGAGTAGCAGCAGAAAGAAAGTACAAATCGTACCTTCTGGTAGACCCCATCACCACGTGATACAGGTAGAACTTTGACACATTGGAAAAATGCAGACATCAAAGGATTGCTGAAGCACCGATCTGTAGCACAAAGTGTCCATCTAAGACTCTCAGCATCGAATAGAACATTTGGAGGTAACAGGGATGCTATAATAAATGGATCATCTATTGATGCAACATGGTTGCTGACCTGCAATTAACATCTTAAGAACAATTAATATACACATGCCCTTTCCAAACTATGAATGAATTAGTAACAGATAAACAAGATAACAAGAACTATGTCGAATGCGCCAACTAGAGAAAGAAGAAGATACAAGAAACTAAAAAATATGGATAAATAAAACTGAAAATATCATGATATTAAAATGAGATGTTGATTCCTACCTTTTTTCTACAATATCCATATATTTTTCATTGGTAAAAGTTATAAATGAATTATGATCAAATTACTAATGATGAATGATATGGTATTTACACCTAGCAAAGCATTTCTTTTTTCTTGTACAAGGCCACGACTAAATGATACCTTCCCCAATGACAACGTGCTGTTCAAAAACCTCTACCCCATCATAATTGGTGGAAAACCATATAATTGAAAAAAGAAAGAGAAAAATTGCTGAACCTTTATATGTTCACAGAGTGAAAGTATATGCCGAAGCATGCAATTGTCATTCCAGAGAAAACAAAAGGAACACACAAAAATAATCACAGGGATCAACTTTATAACTTCATTAACAAGTCTATACTCCCAGCTAGGCTATAAAATTTACATATAGGAGAGTGGGCATAGAATCACATGGGAAAAAAATTAGTCAGTGACATTTAAGTCTGCAAAGAAGCTTATAAACTTCAGGCATCAAGTGCAAGAACAGAAGAAATATTCATGAATGGTTTTCTCTAGACAGAAAATAAATCAGAATAAAAATGGCCACATACCGTTAAAAGAGGTTTGCCTTTAGGTCTTTGCAATAAGGCTTGATGTAGTTTCTCTGCTCCATATACCTAAGCTCAAACAAGAAGATTGGTTAACAATTAGCACAGAAAATAAGAAGCGCAACAAACCAGGCAACACAAAATACATACTCGGATGTGGTTGAACCCATGCATGAAGACATGACATGCATTTCCAATAATAGGAACAGCCACTGAACGAAGCATGCGCATGATGATTGACTCGTCCATTTCACTAAATTCCTCACTGACAGCAACTGCATTAGAACAAAGAATTAAAGTCAGAAAATTATGCCAATTTGAGATCTTTGTGATGATTATATCCGACTTACCTCATCCTTCTTAAAATGATCATCATGTTTTGATATCTCCGATTTTACATCAAATTATCACCTGTTTTCGACTTTTACCCTCAGTCTCCGTGTTTCATCATCTCACTACGCCAATTATACAAGGCAGTAAGGTGAATCTTCGCGGTACTTTTAACAATTTTACTACCAGATTTTCAAGAAAAGCAAGTGACCTACTTTATATTCTTATGTTTTCTCCCTTATCTAAGGAACTTCCTTAGATAGGTGCCAATAGAAAAAAGAAAAAACATATGGCTCATCAACCTTTGTCTGCTACAAAATAGTAAAATTGAAATGGAATAGCGACGCCCTCATCGTGTTTCTAACACAAAACGTTCCTACCAGATAAATTGTGAAATATCGGTTTAGCGGGTTACAATCACTTAATAGAGTTGTTGAATCTACGGAACCGATAAAAGGAAACCGCGAAACAACAGGAACCAACATCGATACAGGGCTAGAAAGCAACGAAAAAAAAATTCTTGAAACGAAAGCACAACTTATCTCAAGATATAGAATGATCATTCCAACATGCTTGACTAAGGTAACAACGGACTCACCACGACGACGGCAACGGATTGCCAAATGAGAAGAAGGCTTCGCAAAAAGAACGGGAATCCGCGACACCCATCTCCTGAGGATGGTGGAATATGAGGAATAATCATGATCATGGCGGTGATCGACAAGCCACCGCCGATGCCTCTGGCGATCGACCACAACACGGAAACGGTTCCTCATCCTCAGTTGCAGCGATTTCAAGTTGGCTGCCCAAGCCCTTCCCTCCTCTGCCATATCAGTCGAAGTCATCATCAATCGACGATGATACGAGTGTGAAACTTTTCTTCAATGGGAAGCAACAGTTCCTCCCTATCCTCCTCTGAAGCTGCTGAGATCAAACCACCCTTTGGAGCTCTCAATGGATGGCGCCGATGGAGAAAGGAAAACAAAATCCCGGATGATGATCTTGTAGGAATTATCTGAAATGGCCGCCTCCTCTACAAGAGCCTACCGCGCCGGAACCAAAACAACATGAAAGAGGGGGAAAGAATAAGAGAGAGAGAGAGAAAATGGGTGTCCTAGGAGATATCTATTCAGGACGGTGTCATGGAACTCATCATCATATATTTCATTGTGGGCAGTGTGTGGCCCGGGCCCGCCTGGGCTCTAGTTGTTGACCTCACCTCAACAACGCCGACAGTCTCTCTTTCTCTTTACAAGTGGAATTAGGGTTTATCCCAGAAGGTCTTGACCAACCAGGCCGGTTGCTAGGTTGGGTGTCATAGACATCAATCTTTTTCTGGGCAGATAATTTTTTTGGTTAATGGAAGTAGAGCCGCATCTATGTCATTTCAAATTTTCAATTCAAGATCATGGTATCACGGAGCAGGTTGTAATTTTTGTTACAGAGAAGACAATAAGTACAGCCACACATAAATACCTGTTCTTAAAGAACCAATTTATTTTTCTAAATAAATATACTTTGTTAGAAAAAATAAAACCAAGACTCTCTCTCTCTCTATCTCTCTCATACCAAGTAAATAAGTTACCAGTGATAAGAAAAAGGAATAAAACCTCAAGCAGCTTTTGTTTCATTAACATGAGAAACGAAAAACATTGGCTGCAAATTTCGTTCAATATTATCTTCTACCATGAAACCATTTTGGCGTTTCTAAATACTAATTCCCATTTCTGTTATATAGTCTTTAAACTATTCCAACTTGGATGTTGAACAATGGCAACTATTATATTATATTCTCATATAACAGCTCCTCATAGTGGATATGCTAACTTATTTAAACAATGTTTGTCTTGTTTTTGATTTTTTTTTTATCTACCTATATATTTTAAAGTTCATCATTATCCTAACGTGTCATCATCAATTGGAGAAAGGTTGAATAATAATAGCGCTTGAAGGGCCTTCTTTCTTTGCGAGGACAAACAACCCGACTCATTATTGACCAAGAAACTAGAGCTCAATATTTTCATTGAATCAATGAATAGACATGTTCTTGTCTTCAATATATATATATATATATATATATATATATATATATATATATATATATATATATATATATATATATATATATATATATAAAGAGAGGGAGTACTGTTTAGGCCTTGATAAAAATTATAAGCACCAATGACTGATCAGTACTGGACGTCGGTGGAGAGCGAACTTGGTCTCTTCCGGCATTGTTGGCCGTGAAAGTAAGGACGGAGAGGGATCGATCACGGCGAGATCACTGGCAGTTGTTGTTGAGGAACTCAAGGACGGGTGCATTCACTTTTGTTCCGGCATTGTAGGCCATGATGAAGTCCATGTGTGCATATTCCTCAATCAGCTGAACCGTGAGTTTGTCCTCCTGGTGATCACGCAGCTCATCAAGCAAGAGACCTACGTCTTTAACGTCCGACAGTGCATCCCTCCCTCCATAGCTGAGGAAGAGGGGGAAGTCCGCCGGGATGGCGGCGAGGTTGTACACTGGCGGCCGCAACTGGCCATAGTGCTTCAAGTTGGCAAAGATATTTCCGAAGTCATACATTGTCACATTTCCGGTCCGGACCACTGGTGTGCATAGACATTATACATGATCAATACGAATCAAAGTCAGTTGCTAGGGGTGCACATGAGTCGAGCCGAGTTCGAGCTTAGTACTCGTAAACTTAGCATGAATGGGCAAAGAACCAGAGTTCCATAGATCGATTGAATCAAAAATTTCGTTTGATCTACAAAACTTTGAGGCAATTAAGCATTTTTGCATAAGAAAATTAGTCTTACTTTGAGCAAAATGCACCACGGTCATGGTTGATGTTGCTTGAGGAGCATATTTCAGGAACAAGTCCATCGCCGTCGAATTGAGACAGCAGTTGTCTCCTGTCAAAGTGTGTTTTGTGTTGTGTTAGCTAAATCATAAACGCTTTAAACTTTAATTAGTCAAACTCATGATCAGAATCATATATTAAGTGGAAGCAGGAAATTAATTGTATGAAAATTATTACATAAATCAACATTTCATTAACTTAGTTAATTGGGCATCCTTGCTTCAGTAAGGAATTGAATTTACACAAATCAAATGATCAGTTTTCCTGTAACTTGGCGACTACCAAAGAAGAAAACATGTAAGAGTTCACTAGAAAATTCAAGTCGCAGAAGATAAAGATTTTGGCACTTAGAAAGAGGTGCTGCAAGTAAGCATGCAAAGGCTCTGAATCTTTACCAGTTATGGCTGAGAACAAATCTCTGCAGTCCAGGCTATGAACTACACATATTTTCTCCAGCAAATGATCTACAGTTTCACTGTTGCATCCTCGTATTCGTCAGATATATTAATTCGCAAAAGATAACTGATGGTGGCACAGCAAAGAGGAGACCAGCCTCACCTTCGAGGAACAAACTCAGAGACGCCCAACAAGTTGAGTAGCTGTGAATTCATGGCATGAAAGAGTACACGTGAGTTTCCTCAAGAAAAAAGAAGAGAGATATTCAATTAGGACCTTAATTTCGATCCTTATGGGGTTGTTCAACAGCAGGGAATTCATAGAATACTAAAAACTAACGTTTCATGAACCTGTCCTAATCTTTCAAACAGATTTATGGAACATGCACAAAGTGTCTCTACTACCACAAACATTTTGTGAGAGTTTCATGAATCTGATTTAAAGGTTGGGAGTAATTCATAGAATACCCATTTTAGTGTTTCATTAATCTTTTTCGATCTTTAGAACATATTCATGAAATGCTTGCAAGAGTATTCCTGCTGCCAAACAACCTCTAATTTTCTGAGACTCACATTTCTAAACTGGCATTCAATCTAGTTTTAAACTCTAGCATTTCAGAAATAAATATGAATTCATCGTGGGCAAATTAATTCTTGCACTTAGGCAACGTCAGTAGAGAATTTTTTTCATATCCAAGAACAAATCGACGTCCGAGCTCATTTTCAAATTAAGGACAAATATTAGCCCCTAAATGGAATTTCATAGAAAATTTATGCATGCAAGGCCATACTTCACCACCATAGACGTTTGCGCCAAGCTGGAGCAGTCCTGTGGTGATATGGTTGAGATGAGCGATTGGAGTCAAGAGAGCGGCAGCTTTCAATTTGTCCACCAACTTATGTTGAGAAAGGGATACCAACATAGTCAAGGTGCCCTTAACATGAAGAGAAGGTGCTATAAGCCCACAACATTCGCAATAATAAACCTTCAAGCAAGCCCAAATGTGATGCTAATTTTACCTACCAGTGAATGACCCACATAGTAAACCTTTTGTCCAGTGTGGTTGTACACAAAATCAACGTTGGCAGCCAAATCAAAGTTTGCCAACTCCACCCATGTCCATGACCAGTAACTCTGCAAGCAGGAAAGCTTTCAATTTTGTATTCTTTATGCCTTTCGAATGATTCAAATTCTGTTATAATATATATATATATATATATATATATGTTGTAAATCTGAACTGAATTGAGTTTATCATCTCTTTGTTGGTTAGAGAGAGAGACCCGGTCGGTATCTGCAGTTAGATGGTTGTGTCCCCTACTGAACCTGGTGCCTCGTGAGTTAGCGATCCACACGTCGAACCCGCCGTCGGCCAGGGCGAATGCCAAGCTTTGCTCTGCACCGTTCATCACCCATGCCATCCCATCCTGTCCACACAATTTATCAGCCATGCATGTCCATTTAACAATGATTAGTGTATATATATAACATACAAAGCAGGAGATAGCCTTACCATGGTGACACCATGCTGAAGCAACACCGGCCGTCCTGGTTTGTCCGGCCTATGGCGGCCGCCGTGAGGAGGTGCATGGACCCTCTGCAGGGTAAGAATGTAACCATCTCCTGTAGTCACCTGGTGTTCATTAACAAACAATTTCAGATGAGCGAGTGGTTCAATGCTACAGACTAAAAGAAGATTGGTGTCAATGATGGCAGCGATGCGTTCTTCAACTTAGATGTCACCACCTTAAGATGCAGAAATATAGCATTTACAAGAATCAAACTGAGAGAGAGAGAGAGAGAGAGAGAGAGAGAGAAATGTTTCTTTTGTGAAATGTTTCTTTTGTTTGTCCTGCCTCCCTTGAGGAATGTACATTTGGTATCAAAACTTTTTAACTCTCCCTCCCAACTGCTACTCAATGTTCATTGTGATCTAAGGAGAATTGAATGTGATGAGAAATCAAATGAAAGATTTTGGGAAGGAGAAGCAGGAGGAAGCAGTTAACCTTGTAGTCATGGCAGTCATAGCCGTAAGATTTGACAGTCAGACAGACGTCGGTGGTGCAATATGCAACCCTCAACGTCAATGACAGGAAGACAGCCAAGACTAAAGAAATCCTCCCGGCCATGTCTGCCCTCTTCCTCTCCCTCTCGCTCTCTCACTCTCCCTCTCTGTGCCGCAGAGAACCCCTTTTCTTGTGTCCAAAATTTGTTAATGCTGCGAATTTAGAATGTGATCTTGTTGCACCCGTCAAAAATGGCACGGCGATCTAACAAAAGCTTTCCATAGCGGCTCCCAATGTGCCAAAACAGTCTCTCTCTCTCCCTCTCTATTGGTTAGCTAAAAATCTGCTCAGCCATCTACAATTACTAGCCTCATTCAATTTTTTAACAGATTTTTAGTGCGCCAACTCACTTGTAAGATTTACACCATCTTGGAAAACAGGGTTAGTTTGAAAGTTCATGTCCGATCCATTTGTCACTGTATTTTCAAGGCTGAACTGTGCAATTCCTTTCACATTCGACCTGGTTGGCTTTTCGAATCGTACATGAGAGTATTAACAGAAACTTCGAACCTTGTGAATTCATTTTCTTGGCCAATCTTCAAGGCATCCATGAAAGGATGGCCTCTCTCTTTTGTCGTAAAGGACTTCATCCTTCAGTTGCCAAGGGAATACTAACACAAGCATCAAGTTTGTATACGACAACAAGGTGATTTACAGTCACGTGTATTTAACTGTTCATCTTCCTGGTCCTTAGACAGTTCGACTTAAAAATAAACAACTTCAAAAGATGGAATTTATTATGGGAAAGTAAATGGCAGCTGAAGCAAGAGAGATCCATTCCTGGACAATCTTGCTTCAATCCATATGAATTCAATTCTCATTTTTCGTCTGTTAGTTTCAGAAAACTTTGTTTTATTTGTCACTAGTATGAACATGACAAAACAATGACTTCTTTTGATTTGAAGCAAAGAAGTGGAAACATATCATATCATTTTAGTTGCTAGATTTACTTCCTCATTTGTTTTAGTTTATGCACGGAAAAGTATCAATTTTGTCGATCCAGATAAGAATGTGCTTCAATTCATGCCTAGAAACAAAGACTGAACTCTGGCATTTGTTTAGCCACTTCACGTGCCCCGTTGAACTTTAGATTAATTGGCTATGAGATTAAAATCTAAAGAACGTGGTTGCCTGAGTTCTCACGTTTGAAGTTGTTAGACTCTAATTTTCCGGCCGTCCTGAGCTGGTCGAAATGATAGAATTGCTCATCATATGACATCTCCGGTTTTCATAACAAAATTTCTAAGAAACGGATACAACATCAATGTAGTTCAGATTCAGAATGGAGTTTACAATTTGAATCCAAATAATGGACTGACTGCAAGCCTGAAGGATTTCCACAACTCTTCAAGTGAAAAGCATTCGACTGCCAAAAGGAGGAAGCGTGTCATGCAATCTTGAAGACGATAACCAAACTGCGCAGCAAGAGTTCACGGGCAGGCACAAGCCAAGTACCCAACAGAGTGTCTCATTGTTTCTTTCTTTCGTCTTTGTATGATTTCCTTCTGGACCTTCGCTCTCTGGAGCTCAGAGACGACTTCCACCGCGTTGCTCCCTCCGAGCCGTAGTCGTCGTCCTCCCCATCCAGGTCCTTGACCGATTTCTGTCATCCAACAACAAACCAGACTCTCTCTTGCAACCCTTCCATATCCATAAACAGAAGAAAAGGAAAAAAGAGACTAGTGGAGAAATCAAGAGAAAATCATGTTACCTCTCTTAACTCGTTGAAGCTAACGGCGTAGAAGGTGAGGGCAGCAGCTCCCAAGATCCCCAAGACGGGAACAGCAATTTGAGCAGCGTCTATCATCTTTCTTCCCCTCGTTTCCTCCTGGTTGGCCTTTCAGAGTGCGTTCACTCAGTTGCTCTGCTTTACGTTGCTGCCCAGCAAAATAGACGGAACGACGATCCCGAAAATCTCCGTCCTCTCGGTGGGGCCTTTTTTATTCCATATCCGTCTCAAGTGCATCGCCGTCCACACGTTCGGAGATTGGCTGCACTTTCAAAATTAAAGTATTTTCTCACTCGGTTTTCTTGTACATTCTTTCTTCTTTGTTTTTTCATTCACCATTTTTTTAGGGCACTTTTACTATCAATATTTGTTTTTGATTTGTCAACTCTGCTAGGAAAATATTTTGAAACTGCAATAAAAATTATAAGTTTTCCTAGAAAAGTAGCTGATTTTACAAAATTGTTACCGTCAGTTTTTTCTTGCCTTTTGTTTACTTCGAATTACAATGACTATGATGTATGAAACGTTCATGACATGATCCTAATACCGTTCAAATAGTAATATAAAGGGTTCGAATACCTCCGGTAAAGTTTCGACTCTAGTAATATTTGTACATTAATAAATGGTACCAAGGTAAAGCGTCGATCAGGTTTCAACTCTGATGTTATTCGTATATTCGTGGTTTCAACTCTAATGTTATTCATATATTCATGCAAGAAGTGTCTGAATCAAGTCTCAACTCCGTCACTTTGCTACCGCTTCTTCAAGTTGCTCTCGCAAAGCTTGGAGATTCGCCTTATATATATATATACGTCTATAATGAGTAGAACTTCCCTTCATATATGGTACATCGATGTACCATTAACAGTGTGGTTGTGCTCTCTCTCTCTCTCTGCCCCCATCAATTTTTTCTAATCGACAGGACCAACAGAAGGAGAATTTTTACATGTACAATTTTCATATGAAACCGTATCTGCAATTGCCAACGAAAAAACATATTTGCAATTGACTACACCCAGAAAATAAAACGAAAAATGACACAAGCACCCATATCTGAGGGAAAAAAGCAAAACGTTGATGGTGCCCAGATATCATTCGCTAGCTTCGTGATGGTGAGGTTAGCATCAAGCTAATATCCAATTTGCATTTTATCGGAGACGTACTAAAGACAATAACCAATTGAACAACAAATAGTTGGTCACGCTTGAAAAGACCGACTTTAGTTGCAGCATATCTGCAAATGAGTGCACCCAGAAAATAAAAGGAAAAATGAAATAAGCACCCATATCTGAGGAGAAAAAGCAAACGTTGATGGTGCCCAGATATCATTCGCTAGCTTGGTGATGGTGAGGTTAGCATCAAGCTATTATCCAATTTGCATTTTGTCGGAAACGTACTAAAGACAATAATCAATTGAACAACAAATAGTCGGTCAAGCTTGCAGAAGATCGACTTTAGTTGCAGATCCATCTCTGGTACAGAGTTCACAAAGCTGCAGCCACCTAAGCTCTCTTTTTATTATAAAAAGGCAGATGGTCATAAAGCTCCAACTCGACCAAATTCAACCATAAATCAGATATAAGAAAATGACTACCACCTAAAGAAAGAATACACATATGCCTGCTGATCATCGCTACTATGAAAGTTTTACTACAAGAGGAAAGTTAAATCTACACCAACAAGACGACAATCAACCTGGAGGCCATCTCATTTGTCTTCCACCAAGTATATGCAGGTGAAGATGGTAAACTGATTGACCTGCACGACGGAGCAGCAGAAATAGGTAAGGTGATTGACCAAAGGCAACTAGGCTTAGATGCCAGAGGGTAATATAAGGCATGCTTACATCCATCGGGGCCATTATTGATGACCACTCGATAACCATTTGAGAGACCCTCCTTCTCTGCGACTAATTTTGCAGTGTAAAGAAGATGACCCAATATATCCACATGCCTTGGTTCAGCCTGAAAGATGGCCAATGCAATAATTGTCACATTATCAGAAGAGACTCTGCAAGACCAAAGAGCACAAGAACAGCTCATGACCAAATATCTAGGTGAAATCATATTTTATTCACAGGCAAAAATGGGTGGCTGCAAGTATCACAATTTCTGTTTTGTGATTTGTGGTTGCAAACATTACAATTGACAGTAAACTGTGGCGATTTACAAGAAGAAATGAGGTTGGCCACAGGTAAAAGGCCTGATCCATGGATGGAAAGAAAACTTGTAACGGGTGGGTGAGAGCGTGGGAACTGGGAAGAAAATCCAAGTTCAACATTCACTGTGGCTACATCATAGGATGCATTGGTAACAAACCAAAAAGAGTTCAGATCCATAAACGATGTGCAAGCATAGCAGGAATTCCAAGACCTCATAATGTTGGTCTTCAGCATTATCGCATATACTTCTACGACTTTACAAACATGGCATGATAATATAAGTTGGGGACCAAATGTCATAAAAAGGAAAAACGTTATCTTTCCTGACAGGGCAAAAAATCTCAAACATTTTTCCGTTCAAGGTAAAGAATAACAGAAAATCCATGAGATGAAGATACAATTCCAAATGCCTTTTTCCAAGACATCTCAAAGTAATTTAACGCAGGCAATTTATAGCGATACCCTTTGTATAAAGACTAGATAGAAAAATTTCTTGCTTCTATCTATAATAAAGGCTGCAGTATACATGCTTTTGTCCAGGCAAATGATAAGTTGATAACAGATCACTGTATATGAATAACAGATTGCTCTGTTTACTATAGATTGCCGGTTTTCTAGCTTCATCAAAGCATTAAATTTATTGCTTGAAGACAGGAGTTTAACGTTTCTACATAGAGAAGTACTTCCAATTTTTAACATCGAGCTATGGAGACTGACGTGTTGAATTGCTTTGAAATGAAACTAAAAGTAGAAAATTTAATAACAGAAGGCA
Organism: Nymphaea colorata; assembly: GCF_008831285.2. Taxonomy (NCBI): domain Eukaryota; kingdom Viridiplantae; phylum Streptophyta; class Magnoliopsida; order Nymphaeales; family Nymphaeaceae; genus Nymphaea; species Nymphaea colorata. The sequence continues at coordinate 26,323,661 of NC_045138.2, forward strand.
TAATATTTAAATACTCAAAAATCCAGAAATTGACAAATCAAGTATGTATGTGAATGGGATTTTAATGAAAATCTCAGAATGAATGTGATTGTCATGATGTTGCTGACTAAAGCAATTTTATATTCAAAGCAGATAGGATCTTAACAAAATTCTCAGAATGAATAGTGTGATTGACTTGATGTTTCTCACCCGTCTATTTTTATACTCAAAGTAGAATATTAGTTCTAAAGAAGTGATAGAAACATTATTTTTGCAGAATAAGATTTCATTTGCAACCATAGTTCTTTAAATCCTTAAAATGAAACTTGATTCACTGTGTTTATGATTTCCAGACAACTCGAGACAGGAAATTCACGGGCCTTTTTTTTTGCAATAACATTTCGGCATGTAGGCTACCGCAAGGGTCTAAAGAGATCACTTATGTAGATGGGCTACTTTGCAAGGGACATAAGAAAATTATGAAGAACCATGATACATGAGGTATAGTTTGTAAATGCATCCAAAATTCCAAATATTGGGAGCAAACTAAAACTTGAGATGGAACAAAAATTAATTCATATCAAAGTAGGAAACCGTACAAAAGGAAACAAGAACCTTGGAAAGTTGAGTTAGTCCGTCCCTAATCTTGGGAATCAGCAAAATATGACTTGGAGATTGTGGATCAATATCACGAAATGCCAAGACTCTCTCATCTTCATATACTACAGTTGAAGGAATCTCCTTTGATATGATCTTGTCGAAGCTACAAGACAAACAAGAGAATGTCATAAAATTTTGAACATAAGTTGAACCAGAACCTTCAAGCATCAAGATCTGTGATTTCGTCGACAAGAATCCTAGCACAACAGAAATTCGTAACAAAAGAAAGTTAATTTTATGTGATCGAACTTCACTATACATTGTAGGCGCTCCACTTTCGGCAGACGATGCAGCTGCTCTGGCAGATGCTTCTTCATCACTAGAAGCTCTCGCGCAAGTCAGGGATCTACAATGCACACAAGTAAGAACCCAAGAATGAACACATTCAATTTCGCTAGCTGACTTGTCATAGATAGCGAAGAAGGAAAACCACAAAAGACTCGAGAAAAAAAAACAAGAACCAAACTTAACAGAATTCGTGAGACAGAGTCGCCAGCTCTTCGAAGCATCATAACCTTCGGTGGAGGGGAAAAATACAAAAGAAACAACTTAAAAGTTTACTCATTATCAAAAGAAAGATAGACCAGAGTCGGGATCGAACTTTTAAGTCGTTCTTTTAGTTGCGAAAGATAAAAAGCAGACAAATGTTGGCCCGAAAAGCTTGTCGAATCAGCTTAAGAAGCCTCTCTTCCCATTTTTTGTCAAGTTCAGATCCTGACACGGTGGTGCAACATATTCATTAAGGACAACAAGGAACCCTATTCGTCCACCAATTTCTTCCTGGAAAAAACTCTGTTCTGCTGCAAATAACAGGAATGCAGATGTTTTCTGATTTCAATAGACGTCTGAGTATACCAACGGGGACTTGCCATCCGCCAAGTGCCTAGAGCCTCTATTAAATTGGTCTTGAGCTTGTATATACTAGTCCTTGCCGCAAAGGCTTAGGACAGAAAGAGAATTTTTGATGTACAAGGAAGGACGATGGTGGAGGTTGCACGGAGTAACACCAAAAGGAAGGCATTTTGAGCCCCTGCCATCGGTAAGTGATCCTAATGGACTCTAGAACTCCTTCAATTTGAAGGATTTAACCCAATCCACCTGATCAGAGGTGCAGATGTTGCAGGGCCCTCTCGGGAGCCTCCCTTAGTTCAATCTAATATTATCTAAAATTACTGTTCTGCAACATGAATCGTCTACCATCTACATTTTTCATGTAAGAAATGCCAAAAAGAAAGATGGTTTACCTGGAATTGTGAGATGGGCGAGCTAAAAATGTCTTTGGGAAAAGGGTTTGACAGGCCAGACCCAGCCGCGATGCTCCGAAAGGCCGTCCGTTTCTGCACAAACACAGCAACCAATAAGAAACAACGCAGTTACAAACATTTTTTGATTTTCTGATTCCATGGTGAAATGAGGTGGGCATCAAAGAAGAGAGAGGGAATGCGGCAAATGAGGTCGGAATTCATCTTGGTACCGGAGTAAGAAAGAAGAGGACGAAGAAGCAGCAGAGATGGCGGACGCCATGTGTGTGACAGATGCGAAGCCCATCCCCAGAGCCTTGCTCTGTCTCCGTCCTCCCCAGACTCCAGCGAGCAATGGCAAACGCCATGTGGCCCTGTGGGTTTTGTAAACTCATAGCGCAACTCATGGTTGTGCATCGGGAAGTTAAGCCATAACACTCATTCCTCGCCACGTGGTGCATGATTTTCACTTTCCAGGATAATCCCAGAAATGAAAATAGATGTCCAACTTAACTGGATCTTAGCTGATCACATTAAGTTTTCAAACTGGACTTGGTTGTTGTAATTTTTTAGAGACAGATCCAAGTCCTACTATCTTAAACTTTGACATAATGTGTTTGGATTGAACTTTAATGAGACATGGGGCTCAAATATAAACTCAGATGCAAAACCACATAGGGCATCTGAATAAAATTCAATGGAGGATTTTGCAATTTGATTCGTTTTATTAAATCCAACAAATGAAAAGCAGATTCAGTTGTACAAGGCAATCACAAAACTGAATGAGCTTGTAAGATGTATCTTGTGGGTGACGTTTTAAACAATAAGGGTCCTGTAAAATTGTGGTTATCTCAGATTATTCTATGTAATCACATTCAAATTCGGATTCGTCTAGTTATAAGATCTGGCAATTACAGTTAATGAAGTTGGCTTTTTATTGGGCATCAAGCAGATACCGGACTCGCATTCTAATTCAATTATGAAAGTATGTATCCAATTTGAATTGAATTGGCAATCAAATCTAAACTTCTTTACCAGGTCGGTTGTGATAGGTGGCCCTCTTCAAAGCATACCCATTTTCTAAGGTTCCAAAACAACAATTGGATGGAGAGAATGATCACTGTGTGAGCAACATACTGTTTGGGTAAATGGAGAATTCTTTGTTTTTTCACATTGAAATGATCTGTTTTATCATAAGTGGATTAGGTTGAGCATGGATCGATGAGTTTTCTTGGAATCTATTTCTTTAAATATTGATGGCACAAGCTAAACTTGTTTATCTGGATCTGTTTATGAGGCTGAGCTCTTTTGGGTCAATGTGAAACGAGCCTACCTTGAACATATGCTGGGCTTGTTCGGCTCAGTTACCAGCCAGAGGGAAGACAAACAAGTTCCATAAATAACTGCTGCTTGTGCTTTTAAAAACACATTCACATACACGGTAGATATCCACAAGCTGAGGTCAGGGAAGACCTTCACCTGGATATTGAACTCTTGACTTCCTGCAACTTAAAGGCCTTGCCAACCCCTAGCTGGATGGATACCAGAAAAAACTCTTATTCTGATGTTGATGCCATATATCATTTCCATGTCAACCATAAAAAGGAACAGTAAAAATTTGCTAAATCGGCTTATTTCTCCTTTCTTGGGCATTTAAAAGAAAAATAACTCCTAAAAATAAATTACATTCGCTGGGCAGTGAAGCCTCATGTTTCTTGGCCCATACTTTGGATGTACCATGTTAATGTAACAAAGGATATATCGGATACATATATTTAGCATCACAGTAAAGGACCAGATACATGACTTATACTTTCTCTCGTTATATGATACTGTTTATTGAGATCTCTGTGGAAAATGAATTTCCAATGAACAGGTTGTAAAGTTGGTATGCATGGTGAGAATGTAACAACAATTGACTCCAGTAGGAGAGGAAGACCAGAACAACAGACTTTGTATGTTCAGCATGGCCGCAATTTCTGACATCTACCTCGTTGTCACTTCCTTGCATAACTATGAGAAGCCCCTATTTTGCAATATGGAAACACTCTTTACACAGAAGTTTCTCGCAGAGGTTCAGCTTCATTATTATGGTTATCTAGCGGCATGTACTGAGACATGATTGCCATAATCTCACCGTCCATGTATGACTGCAAAAGAAAATTGAACTATCAGTAGCAATACTAGGCAATGCATGATTTTTTTTTTTTTCCTTTCTTCCTTTCTTTTATGATGGAAGCAGTTGAGCTCTTTTGAACTACCAGAATTTGGCAGCCAAAGAGGTACCCCATTTTTTCTGGTTCTACTCTGGCTGCCTCTTAGTGTAAAACCCTCAAATACCCTCCCTTGCCCTTGACAGAAAAACGCCGATCACTTTGGCCTTGCAGCAAAGGATGCATAACTTAATTATATAAGTATTGACACCCTTCAATTTAAATGCCTTAGATCAATGTAGCAAGTGAGGCCAGGACAGTCCTTATAGGCACCACTTACATTTACTAAGCAAAAAACAGCACAAAATTAAAGCATGTAAGAAACATACCCGAAGCCTGTATTTGTAGAATACGTAACCAGCGACACTGATACCAACAAAACCAGATAAAACCAACAGTAATATAAACCACCCAAACCGTGAAGCACTTCTAGCTGCATAAAAGAGAAAAAGTCACTGTCATTCCTGTCGCATAATTCCAATAGTGCCATTTGTATGATAAAAGAACCTGAAGACAAGAGATCTTTGCAGATTTATGTCAGCATCATTCCAGTTCAGGATTTTGTGTCGAGTACTTTAACAAACCAAACTGCAAATCTAACCAGATTGTTCGCTAAATTAATCCAATGATTCGCATCCAAGACCAAGTTGAACCTTTCATTGCATGAAAACTGTTAGTTGGCCATCTTGGACATGCCTATCATGATCATGCCCATTTCTTCAAGTTTAAATTGCATCTTGTTTAACCAATTCATAAGAGATGTGACGACTGAGATCCACCCTTGTCCTGAAACAAATATATTCTCATATCCAATTTCAATCAAAGGCAAAATTGAGCTATCTAGATGTTATTTTCTTGTAATAAGGAGAAACCATCAATTCCGTTGATTGCTTGAAAGTTCTACCATTTACCATGCCCTGTTTTTGACATCTTCGACATTGAAGGCCCAAAAAGTATTTCCTGTATACAAAGAGAGTGTTTCCCTAGTAGCTTCCACTCACCACTGCCTCCTAGCCAAGTCTACGGAGTTGATGTAAGCTATTCTTCTTTTTTCACCTTTTTAAATTCAAAACGATGCCCTTAGTGTTGAAGATATTGATAACTTCTAAAAACTGAAAATTCATAACAAGAGTCAAAATACCTCTATATAACAATTGATTGCTGAATTATATAACTTATAGGGATAACAAGTGGGCTATGGCATTAATTGCTTGTTTTGTGAGTTTACAACCACACAGTTCTACTTTTCATAGTAGATAAATTTTCTGCTACTAGGGTGCTAGTTTTCTATTTTGGTTACCAAGCTGCGGTTAGGCAGATATATAAGAGATTAAGATGAAGAGAAACAACCCTAGGCTTTGAAACCTTGAAGGTCTTAGGTTCAGCCCAATAGCCTGGTGTGCTCAGGTGAGACAAGTGAAGACCAGGTATGTTTTGCTCACAAAGACCTTTGTTAGCAAGCTACTGCTAAAAGTTATTATCACCTATCAACAGGGAATCAACATGTTCCAAGTTTTCAATACAATCCAGAAGCATGAAATAAATCGAATTCAGCACAATTAAGATCAAGCATCCTGTCAACATTCTACTAGCTTCTTTCACACATGCAACAACTACCATGACAAAAGTAGGATATTAGGATAAAAATGTAAATGCTTTACAGGAAATATCAAAATGCATCATTATTAAACTCTGCAGCTGTGGAATAAGATAAATACCTAATATACTTACCAATACATGTGTCCTGCTCTTTTATATACACAAGCCCACCACCACAACTGCAATCATATCCACCCCATTTGTTCTTGCAACGGCAACCATCACACTTGCATGCAAGATGTTCTTTACATTCATCAATATCTGACAGACAGCACAGAGAAAGTGGCAGGTTCAGCTACAAAATGACAAGAAAACATGAAAAAGGACAGAGATGGTAAAAGAAGTCAATTGTTCAAGCAATGTAAATTCACCGTCACAGGTATGACCATCACCAATGAACCCTTGTGGACATTTGCAGCCTGCGAGCTCAGACCCCTATTGCACAATTGATGCAGCATACAATTATAATGGATTTATAAACATATACACCACATATAACCCACTTTAAGGAAGCATAACAAAGAAAGAGCTTAATGAAGGAAGATTAATTTCATTATAGGATGGAGGAACAAAACTGAGCATGCTGAAAATGTCTGTGCATTTCTGGTCTCAGACCAGCAGCCTCCATTATTTACTGCACACCTTCCAGGGCCAACAGCTGCCAACATACGTATGAAATTAGTAAAAGTGAATGCTCCCATAAGACATCATATCTAGTGCAACTAAAAAGGCCAAAATAAAACTTATAAATAAAGGGTGTTATGCCTTGTGGCTTGGCCATGAATTCTAAATGAATATAAAGCATGAAATTTGAAGATTTCTGTGATGGTGTCTGAAAATTCAAGGATGACTTTCCATTGAACACACCATAACTTTTTAGTATAAATCATAAAGACATGTATAACGAAATGTACAGTCCCCCTGAGTGCAACAGAGTCTAAGTTTGAAGGAATCAAAGGAGAAGTACCAGGAGACTATGATAAGTTCTGGCCTTCAAATGATTTTTTCTATGAAGATATTGAAAACAAAAAGAAACAGAGATCCTGGGCTCCTTGAAAACAGATAAATGCAAAAGGGATAGGGCCTCATGACTTAGTGAACCTAGGAACTAAGATTGCACTGAAAGACCAAATATATATCTGGAATTTCCATGCAAGATAATTAAGTACATTGCAAGATTAAGTTAATGGTTACTTGAACCTCGTTAAGCAAAAAATTTGCTTAATTTGAACCAGCAAAAACAAAAAAAGAAAAAAACATAAAAACTTAAAGAGGATGAAGCATGTGCCAAACCTTCGCAATTTGTATAACCATCCCCCTGATACTGAACGCCGTTCACTGATGGGCACTGGCAGACCCTCCCCCTGAAAGTGTCCTACTCAAACCAAGTGAAAGACCACCGGCAGTCATAGCCAAGCAATTCCACAAAGTACATATGTACACACTCTTATAGGAAAATGTACCCTTTGAGAGAACTACAGATATAAGGACCGAACAAGAGTAAATGCAGATAAACCATGAAAATTAAGTGATTAAACAGGAAATACCTTGCAGGCACTTATATTTGTCTTTGTGTCATGCCAACATCCACCATAGTTTTCAAGACATTCATTTGTTTCAATGTCTGCATGCAAGCTAGGAATCAAGACAGACGCAGCAAAGAAGCAATTGCTGGGAACAGGACGTATGTATTTGTATTATATATGTGTGTGTTTATATATATATATATATATATATATATATATATAGCAAGAGATAGAAAGAGAGAATTGTGCATAAAGACTAACCAACCTTGAGTCAGACAAATTTGAGGCTCTGTTGACTCTTGAAATCCGGCACAGATAGCTTCCAAAATAGCAGTTCTCTCTAATTTTCCTTTACAGTAAACAACAATTGAATTTTTTAAGAGAGTTCCAGTTGGAATCTATAATCTAAAAAAAATCGCCAATTTCATATAGAACCTAAAAAAGCATGATCTGGTTAATTTTAGCGGACATGGGTCTTCACCTGCAGGAGTTGCTCTCTTGAGCAACTGCTTGAACTACCACATCGAGCTTAAAAGGAACTTTTTGAAGCAAGAACTTTTCATAAGACAATAATTTGATAACCAAAAGCCATGTGAATTTGAAAATTGAAACCAATAACATAAAAAATGATGCTTATTCAATCGAAGAAAAAAGCAGGCTATCTTTATTAAGGATGATATGATATAGATAGGCATGAAAACTTGTAGTAAAAACATAAATTATCAACAGCAATCAAATATGTAGATACCTCGATATTGCACGTTATTAATGACCAATGTGGGCAAGATAGTAACGTCCCCACGTGAACCTTGGCCAACCTGAAAACAGAAAAACTAGTGACTCGTCTTATTGGCGATATTAAGAACAGTTTAAGTGGCTTTCTTTGGAGAATAACGGCCAACAGGACGTGCGGAAAATAAAGAAAAATTTAAACAACCTGAAGTTTCTGTTCCATCTCTAGAACAGGATTCTGGGCATCGGCATTTGGGTCTCCCATGCACTTTTGAATCTTATCAACTGGCAAGTCTGATGGATCAAATGGAAACCAAGGTGAGACGCTTCCAACACAGGCACAAAATAAAGTAAAGTAAATCAAGATTGGTAAGATTGAAGTTCAGATCTTGTACTATGTACAAGCTTATGCACAACCACCTCCAAAAATCTCATCGTTGCTGGTTGTTCTCGTCGAATTTTGGCTATATAAATGCTGTCTACACAGTTGGTCTGATAAAAGACAACAATTGATGACAACCACTGTACATGTTTATCGGACTTTGTCACGTTCTTTTTTTTCGGTTTAGCAATTGAACCATGCAGATCACATCTATACGCCCAAAAAGCATCAAAACAACATAAACTGATGAGCTTCCGAAACTAATTGCAGATAAGCTTTTGGCTAGAATCAATCAACAAGATCTTTCTCTTCCTGCACCTAGTACAAGATTGGCTTGAAGACCATCTAGTTGAAGTTGGTCAAAAGTTCAAAAGTTTGATACCCGATGTGCTGTCTTAAACAAGAACTAGAATTGGCCAATAGCAAGAAGATGAAACGAAAGAAAAGAAGATAAAAGCAATTGGCATCTCGTCAACTTACTTAGAGCAGCGATCACTTGCTCTGCACATTCCTGATTATACTTCTTCTCCCTCATACGACACCTGATGTGAAAATCCGTGACGTAGTCCCACCACACCCAGGCCCTGTTGCTCTCGTTAGCGACTCTGTGAACGCACAGCTGCCTCAGATTCTCCAGAAGCACGTCCTTCCCTTCGTACCCACGATCAAAATCCATCTCGGGATCGGGTGCACAGTATCTGCCATTATTGATGCACTGAGACTTGCACTGGCTGCTGGTAATATACGCCGGAGGGCAATACCAGGTGATGTAATGAGGGGTGAACAGAGTGAAGCCGCCCTTCTCCATCAGCTGGGCGTGGCCCCTGAAGTTCTTCACGAACTCCATCTGCTCGTCGCACCTGATTCCGCATTCGTCGTTGCTGTTAGTCCAGAGTTCGTACTCGACTCGGCTGTCGGGGTTCGGCATGGAGCCGCTCCAATCCATTTGGATCACAACATCCTCCCCTTTAGCCAGGGCTTGCTTGAGTTCCTCGCCCAAGGAGTGCTCGATCATGGCGGAGGGAATATCGATTTTCTCGACGTAGGCTTGGGCTTCTGTCTCCTCGTTGGGGGCGTCCATGGTGATGAGGGGCTCGTCCCGGTCGTCGGCGACGAGGACGGCCTTGGCGCCTGCCTGCTGTGCGTTCCAGACCTTGAGGGCGAACAAGCAGCCGCCTCGGTCGATGAGGACAATCAGGGGGCGGTTGGAGGAGGAGGCTGGGGGCTTGAATGGGGAGGTGAAAGGGTCGCAGCCCATGTTGGAGGAAGAGTAGGTGGAGGGGTAGAAGAGGATGCCGCTGAAGCGGGCGCCATAGTGGGGGACGCCGAAGTTGGCGATGGCGCCGTCGTGCTTCCCTCGGAGGTGGTCAGGGGCCACAACGCTGATGCTGCTCTTCTCCACCACGAAGCGGGAGGTCACAGAGGCGGTGGACAGCACCAACACCAGCAGAGGCAAGAAGAAGGCGGGAAGTGGCCTTCCTGCCATGATGCTCTTTTCTCTCTTTTTGCTCTTCTCTATCAGAAGGAACTGCAGATAATGGTACAGGAAGAAGAAGAAGAAGAGGACTTCGATGGTTGTGAAGGAAGAGATGATCAACTGTGGGACGCGTCGAATGCATGAAAGAGACAGAGAGGGAGTTTCTTGAGTGGGATTCGTGTTCTGGGGACTAATTCAATGGGGAGAGAAATAGAGATGTCAGCAGCAACGTCCAACGAGCGTACCACGTACGAGAGCTAACTGTGGGGTCGTCTCTTCTGATGAAGAAGCAACAGAGAAAGAGTTGAGCCGTTCGCGTTTACCAACGGAGATTTTTAATGAAGTCAACTTTTTATTTTCTATATTTTCGTTTATTTTTCGTTTTTAACGTGAAAGATGTTATAGTGTAGCCACTGTTTAAGAGAGGTCTTTAGTTCGAATTTCAATGTTTGTGAATCTTAACCAACAATAATTCGAGTTTGTTTAGAGCAATTTTAGTTAAAATCAAGTAATTTACAGAGTTATTTACCACAATTAAATTCTAAAGGAAGTAAAGTTCTAAGGGAAAATGCTACAATACATGTCCGCTGACTTTATGAAAACGCCATCTCTGTTACGTATGCATGAAAGTTTACTTAAAGTAATGAAAATTATGTGAACTGGTTCATTCTGTTGTTTGATCAACTTGGTTAATATATATCATTAAATAGATCGTCACGCTCAACATTTATTTTTAGAAGTCAAAGTACAACTTTTCATTTACTTTTCTCTATAACATAATCTTTCACGTAGGGCACATTATCAACCATCGATCGTATTAATCAAACATGTTGTCATGTAAATTTTGAATTCACACAATTGGTATACTTTAATTAAAAACGTAGCATAGCTGGTCGAGTTAGTGAGCTAGTAAAAGCTCAATCATTAGTTCAATTCATGTAGATTGGCAGACGCTACTCTTAAATTAACACGATAATCAACAGGTCTCAAAGCAGCTCTGAATCCTAAAAGCAAGAGAATGCGGATTGAACCTACTAGAGCTTTACTGAATTTGACCAAGTCCGCAAATTCTTTTCAATTTTGAATTACTCCTCATCTTAACCATCATCTTAAGTTTTAATAAATCCAGATACCTTGCTCATATAAATAAAATACTTGTCTCTATCCAAATCAGCATCAAACGAATGTTCGCCGGTTCAGATTTTCCACAAGGTAGTCGTGTGGCCCACCATCTTAGGGATGTCAAGGCTGGGGTTGGATTTTTACTTGATTTGTTTTTTCAAGAATATTTCCCGTTATGAATATTATTCCATAAAGTAATTTTTTTGGAGGAAATATATTGTCAATTTGAAGAGTCCAACGGTTGAATAATCTCCTTAATATAATGCATTTAAGGGGATTAAAGGTCTCCCATGTGCACGCACAACCATGGTTCGATTCTCATGAGCATCACTTTTGAAGTAACAAGTAACAGACTCTTTAAATTATCGAAAGATACTCAGCTCGAGACTCCCTTAAAAGCCGCAGGAAGACTCTTTGAGCGTACGCAAGGGCTCGACGGGTTTTGGCTTTGGCGTTGGCATCAGGTGACGCAAAGCAATCAAACTTAGAGTGAATTTGCTCACCCGTGTTTGTGCCGGATCTTGGATCCCTGGGAGCCATTGTTTAAACAAACATTGGATCTTCACTGCGATTTGACAAAGGGAATTTGGGATCTTTAATTTATGGTCAAAACATCAGATGAGAGGGGGTTGACCTTAAATTTGAAGATGTGGATCTAAGATATGAGAGTATCAAACATGTAAAAAAAATTGTGGATCTGAGATCTGAGGGACAGAGGTTGGACTTCAGATCCGCGGACCTGAGATATTCTATGATTGGAGATCACTGGAGATCTCAGATATGCAGCTAACAAACTGGAGAAGGGGGTTTGAACCTCATATCAACAGATTTGAGATCCTCACCTCATATCTCAGTTTTCAAATCCAAGCTAAGCAAACATAGCTTTAATATTTTACCAATACTTTCCATTACAACATAGCGGTTGAAAAGTAAAACCAATATATTTTACATGAAAATGGGTCACCTCAAGTTTGTCTCATCTGACTCAAACTTTTTTTCTTTTTTTTTTTTTTTTAATTTTTGAAAGCTTACCAGCTTAAACTCGGCTTGGATTGGCTCGACTCGGCTCGCCTTCTCGTGATTTCTAAAATATATACACATCATATATGTGTGTGTGTGATGGTAGCCAGGGGTAGAGGGAAGGGGGGGAGGCGCCTAAGCCATGGCACCACCCTAACAAATGATTTTTTTTTTTTTACATTGAAAAAAATAAATATTTTTTAATTGCGTAATGTATTTTTTGTATTAGAATTCAGTTTGGTCCTACCCGAATCCAGAAATCAAACTGCCGGCTTGCCTTTGAAGAAAATCCTGGCTCTGCCCTTGATTGTAGCTATGAGACCTTTATGTATTAGATTGGACAGGGATCATCTGGGACATCGATTTTAAGATGAGAAGATGAATAATAAGCTGAAAAATTAGAACCCCACATGTATTTTCAAGGGAAAAAAAAAAAACCTTCAAAAGAAGGCAAGGGATCTCCAGATGATGAGGAACATTTCCACCACTTAAATTTTCAACTTAGTTAATGGCCTGTACAATTTTCATCGAGTCTGGTATATAAGGGTCTGGTAGCTACCAGCTTTCATATTCATATATATGAGCCAAGCTTATAGAATGTGACCATAAGACACTAAGATCAATCATGATAATGTGAATAATGTCATGCCCATTCCAATGCTTCCAACTGTGCAAAGATTTTTTATTTTTTTTTGGTGTTCGTTTTTCTAGCGTTCAAGAAAGAGAAGAGATCCCCCCATAGTTTGTAAGAAAATGCTGTGTGGGGATGTGAAATGACCATAATACCCCGGTTTCTAACCTCTCTACAAGAACAAAAGAAGGGAAATGGAAAAAAATAAATTCATAAAAATGTCCACTTCTTGTTTTAAATGACCAAAATGCCCCTAAAGTAACTCGCCTTAACGTTTTAAAAGCAAGAGGGAAGCCAAAAAAAATTCGGTCTAAGGGGCACTAGTTATATAATTTTAATCTTTTAAGAGAAAATAGTATGTAAATGAGAAAAATTTTCACGAAATATCATTACAAAAGTAAACACTTCTTGTGGGCCTGGGTGGGCAATTGCCCACACATTGCTACACCTGCCTCTGCCTCTGTTTAGAATAGTGTTATTTGCAAGAAGAATTCAGTTTTTGGTAGTCCTGCAGCTTAACGTAACTGTTGCAGGTAAGTTTATGATATTGGAAGATTGCTTTTTATAAGCAGATCGATTTAATTTCTAAAGGGCGATGTGATCTCATAAGCAGCTTTCGTGTCGCCGTCAGATTAGCCCCTACGTTAAGCTATTGATGAAAAAAAATCTCATCCTTTACTTTCTTCCTAAGCATTCCAGGGAAGCCTTTAAGGCTAAGTTTCTCAATGGAAATTTGAATGAATGGTATAAATACAATGTTTCGTGGATAATTTTCAAATTATATAAGTCATTCAGCTGTCTCATTATATAACTACGTTAAGCTAGCAACCATGGTTAATATATCATATAAAATTATATTTGATAATATGAATATTTTATTTTTTCCAATTATTTTTTATTTGTTTTTTAAAACATTGCTAATATTTTGGGCTCATTCACAAAATGTTGGGCTGGATTGGTGAACCGCCGAAGCGGCGGAGCTGCCCATTCGGTATAGAAAGAAGAAGATACAAAAGAATCAAAAAATTTGTGTTTTAACTTTATAAAATTGTATGGAAGATAGAAAAGCCAACCCAAGCTTATCTCATTATCGAGCAGTTTGTGCAAAGCAAAGTTGACCACAAGATCGACCATATGCTTCGGTATCAATTAAAAGCAGTCGGGTTGACATTTCCTGGATTTATTCACATGATTTCATACATCCTGGACACAAATATCATTCTCAAGAAAAAATCGACAACGACAAATCTTTCAGTATTTTTAATCTTCACATTGTTTATATATATATATATATATATTTATATATGAAGGAGAGAGAGGCAGGTATGCACGACCTGTAAGGACAGGATGTTGACATTTCCAAGATAAAAAAATTGGGAGAAAATCAATGAAAAAAAAAGAAGATACAGACATTTTAATAAGCTAGATTAATTAATAATTTTTTCTCATTGATTTCCACTAAGTTTTCCATCTTAAAAAGATTAATGGTCAAGATGAACACTTAGAGGTCACATACCTACCAATCCCTTATATATATATATATATAAAGCGAAATCGTCTACCAAATCATGACCACTTGATGCAATGCATTCAGCGGATGTGATTAAACACACTGTCCATGCAATGCATCGAGCCATGCCAGAAGTCAAAGATTTCTTCATCCAAACTAGGATTGTGAAATTCATAAATTATATATATATATATATATATATAAAAGAGAGAGAGAGAGAATGCCTGCACATTTACAAATATAAACATGCATAAACCACAAAAATTGTGAATACTACAAAACTAGGAAAACCCCATGTTAGTTTGCCGATGAATGCATGATATTTTTTTTTTTTAAAAAAAGATGATATATTATTTCTTTAACATTATGATTGTAATGTTTGGCGTTTGGTATGCAGGTTTTTAAAATTTTGATGATGAAACTAGAAATAGTTTAAAATTTTTTCCTATAATTGTGGCGATAGTGCAAATCAGCTTTGCAGAATTTCAGCTACAAGCAAAGCAACTCTCCCGGCTTTTCCTGTCAGCGTCAATCTAGGGGATAGCCTTTACTATCTCCTGTCCGCTTCTGCTGTAAAAAAAGATAAAAGAAAAAAAAAAGCTAAAAAAATTGTACCAAGTTGGCCAGAAATTTTTGCTTGATGTAGATATTAAAATATGCACTATTTCATTTACAACTAACGCACCTTTAAATAAATATTTAAGTTAGTGTGAGGCTGAGAGGAAAGACATTATATAAAACAAGGCGCCCTGGTGATTGAGTTGGAGACCTCATATAAAATAATCACTCTATGGATCGAGTTGGACCGTTTATTTAAACATTGAGAGATTCTTTTTACATTTTCAGTCCACTTATTTACCTAAAATTTGGATACCAACATAGATTTTCAGAATTTTCTTAATAGCGAGGGATCGAATCGAAGGCGAGCTTTTCTTTAACTTGTAAAACAGAAAACGGTAGAATCGTAGGACGTAGACGCAGTTCTGACCAATAAAATCGAAGAAAGTGGCCTTTTATAGGCAAAAATTAGCCGTAAAAAAGAATTTTCACATAAACTTATGCAAGGGAGGAGCTTATGAGAGAGCGAATACTCTTGCCTCTACGCTGGTTGAGCTAGGGGCCTGTATTAAGGCATGTCTCTAGTTCGATTCCCGTGGGCGTTATGTTCCTGTGTCTTAAGGCGGTAGGGCGCGACATCTAAGCTGAAGGGTGCACCGTTGCTATCGCTGACACCGACGCAGCTCAGGATCCCAAAGGCAGGGGGAATGGGGGGGCCTTCGGGCCTTTTTCGGGCGGTGGGATTCATACCCCTTGCTCACCCGGAGAGAGCGAATACTCTTGGGAAACTTTCAAAATGGCACCAGCCGCTTCGGGATAATTCATAAAAGTGCATTTCGGGCGGTAGGATTCATACCCCTTGAAAAAGGCAGCGACAGTAGAAAGCTTTTGAGAAGGCTGGAAGTCTTCCTTGATGTGGTTTAAGAAGGCAGAAGTTTTTCTCATTAACAACAGTTCAGGAAGCCCGAGTACGAGCACAAGTATTCTTCATTCGGGGTCCAACACTACTTTTGGTGCCTTGAAATGATGTTTTTATTATCTTTAGAAATGTATTCAGAATTGTGCCTTTGTAAATTCAATTAACCACATTGAAGTTTTTCCTAATTTTGAAAATGTACTTTCAGTTTTTTGAATTACACTAAAAATTGGTTCCAAAACTGAAAATGTGCCGTTGGAGTAACAAGAGGGCCAAACGGGCTCGCATTTGTACCTAAATGTGAATGCGTGTTGGTTCAACGGAGGTTACGTCCAAAGGCATGTTTTGGCTATTTCTTCTTGTGAAGGAATCCTTCCTTCATGAATCAATTTCTTCTTCTTTTTCCACTTTTTAAGTTAAATTCACGTCGCAGTGAATCCAGCTACATTCAACTTATATATATATATATATATATATAATACTATAATACTATAATAAATGAGTATACGATATTGTTAATGCACATTGGCCTGAACATATAAGAAAGATTGCTTGCTTGTTTTATAATGCAGGGAGTTGTTGGTTGTCTTAGTTTTTTTTGTAACACCAACCTACTTCCATTAGCTCAGGCCGGCATTTTACTTATTCCATGAACAAGGTTTCTGCTTAGCTCAACAACTTAACCTAGTGGACTTGACTAACATCATATACCCCACTCGAGCAAGATCAGTTCTTCAATCACACAAGATCATTTAGATTTTGCCGGCAAAAACATGTATCGTTTGATCCGATAAACCAACTAGCCGTCACCCATTTGTTAAATGGAGATGATAGTCACCACCCATTTCATCTTTTTGTCTTCTAAAAAAACAAAGAGAAATATATCTCAAGAGGCATAGCATAACTAGTCGAGCAGACAGCATATTGAAGGTGCATCATGGATCTAATCCCCATGAGATGCTACTTACATGAGACGGCAAACAATAGGACCATGACATTTCTTAAGAGGCCGTTTGAGAATAAGAACATTATGTTACAGTTCCACATATTTGACCCAAAAATTGGTTAGATTCACTTAAATCTATCTTCCTTTTTTGAAGTAGATGCATGAAATTGTAACATACTTAGAGGTAGGAAGAATTTGTGGGGAAAGGTGGAGGCTTTCAAGCCTCTTTTTAGAACAGTATGTTGTTAACTTTCTGTTCATTGGGTAGACTAAAAAAACAATGTTTTCATAACTTTACATCATAACTTTACAGGTAAAATAGATCTACTCTTAATTTCAAGAAATATTCAAACCCCATTCGACTCAAAAGGCTAGGCAGAGTGCCTGGTGACTTGGTGTGGATGAGTGTGGATTGGCTTACAGGTTACTGTGAACAGGACGCTGAGGTCCCACGCTTTTCACATCAAGCTGTTTGAGTGAGAGCACTTGCTCACAGCCAAATCTTGTGGGTCCTGCAGCCACATGGAACTTGCACCAATTTGTCAAGGCCAATGATATGGCTGGAACCAGGACCATGAGCTTCCTCTCCCAGACCAGTCCAACAGAACCTACAACTTCATAGCAGGTGTGGATACATTCACAACCACTTAACTATGAAAGGAAAAGCATTTGGTTTTGGTAGCCCACAACTTCACCAAATCATTGATGACTAAACAAAGGCGTCAACAGCATAAGAAATTGAACAGAGAGAGAGAGAGAGAGAGCAACTTCACCAAATAATTGAATGCCTAAACAAACGCATCAGCAACATAAGAAATATGATATTGCATGTAGCAAAGACGAGAGAGAGAGAGAGGGGGCAGAGCAGAGCAGAAGAAGAACAGTTTCTGCTCCTTTTGTCTTTGCATGGAACTGGGAACCACAAGAGAGTCATCCTATTTGACTTTGTAAAACAGGTAAAGGACACACCAAACTCACGGGCGGCCATTAAGGGAATGAATCCCTCTGCCCTTTCCGGCAACCCTCCTTCCATTGCCCCCTCCCGTGACATGGCCTCATGGCCGAGGCATGATTTCCTTGCCGCTACTGCTTACGCACAGAATCGCCTGCCAGTTTGACAAATCTCCCCTGAGAAAAATCTTTCCTACCCACCTCCCTCTCTTGCTCCTGACGACCTCTTCCATGCATTCACATTAATGGCGGCCTTTAATACGTTGTGCACTGAACGAGGTGAGTGTGCTGTTCAAGAGACTCCTGTTGGGCCGACGACGGCGCTCATCTAATACCAAATTCGATTAAATTCAATTCTTCAGTTTCTTGAATTGTTTTCCTTCCAAATTTTCATGCTTCCGAGAAGAGGGAGGTAGAGAAGAACTTGGAAAGAAGGAAGATGGGAGTCGCTGGAATGACTCTGCTTTTGGTGTTCTTGATGCTTCTTTCTGCATGTTCTGGCAGAATGGCCAAGCATGGTGGAGATGAGGCTTCGGCTCTGTTGGAGTTCAGGAAGGGGTTGAGAGACCCACTGGGAGTGATGCAGGGGTGGTCCAGAGACGTTCATGTCTGCAAGTGGAGAGGTGTTGAATGTGGTGATGCGGAAAGGGGAAGGGTGGTGGGCTTGAACTTATCTTCTTCTGCTATAGAAGGTGTTATCCCGCCGTCAATCTCTAGGCTCCGCCACTTGAGCTCTATAGACCTTTCATCCAACCGGCTTAGCGGTGCGATTCCTTCATTCCTCTGTCGCCTCACCAATCTGACAACCCTCCTGCTGTTCTCCAACAACTTCGCCGGCTCAATTCCTAAGGAGCTGGGAAGCTTGAGCAGGCTTGAGGTTCTCCGCATTGGCGATAACAATCTCTCTGGCGAGATTCCGGCTGAGCTCGGTAACTGCACCAAGCTCAGATTTTTGGCCTTGGCTTCCTGTTCACTCACTGGCTCCATCCCAACTGAACTTGGTAAGCTCAAATGTCTGCAAAATCTTATTCTCCAGCACAATATGCTGAATGGTTCCCTACCGAAGGAACTTGGTAATTGTGAAAATCTGGCCATTTTCGCTGCTGATAACAATTATCTGCATGGAGATATCCCCCCTGAATTAGTTAGAGGTTTGAAGAGTCTCAGGATTTTTAATCTTGCTAATAACACTCTATCTGGCGAACTTCCTCCAGAAGTAGGCGAAATTTCCACATTGACATACGTTAATTTGGCTGGCAATAGATTAGAAGGAAGAATTCCTGAATCACTTGGGACTCTCAGTAATTTGCAGACCCTTGACTTGTCCCGCAACATTCTCGTCGGTGCATTACCGGAGACATTAGGTGGACTGAAGAACTTGGAATATCTGTTCTTGATGGATAATCAGCTACAAGGGACGTTTCCTATAAGTCTATGTGATGGTAATACTACTTTGGCGCATCTGAGCCTTGCTAATAATGGATTTTATGGTGCCATACCAAAGGAGATTGTAGGCTGTCAAAATTTGGTGGACTTGGATCTTACAGACAACCAATTCAATGGGTCTATTCCTGTTGAGATCGGCGAGCTAGCTCAGATCGCTCAACTCCTGCTGAACAACAATAGTTTAACAGGGAACATCCCAAGTTCAATTGGACAGCTCACCAATCTGGAAATTCTCTCTCTTTTTCACAATCGATTGGCTGGTCGCATCCCATCCGAGATTGGCAAACTTCAGAATTTGAAGATCTTTTATGCTTATGAAAACCAACTTTCAGGAAACATACCAGAAGAAATTGGTAACTGTTCAAGTTTGGAAATGGTGGACCTGTTTGGCAACCATCTGAGTGGAAGCATACCTGTCTCAATTGGAATGCTGAAGAAGCTGAGCTTCCTTCATCTCAGACAGAATGATTTGCATGGTGAGATCCCGTCTAGCATGGGCAATTGCAGGAGCCTTCAGACACTCGACCTCGCCGACAACCAGCTGTCTGGAAGAATCCCAGAAGCAGTGGGCTCCCTTCATTCCCTCGAGTTTTTCATGCTATATAACAATTCCCTTGAAGGTCCACTTCCAACGGAGTTGGGGAACTGCCGAAACCTGACCAGAATTAATCTCTCTAACAACAAATTGAGTGGCAGCATTCTTCCTCTCTGTTTTTCCAGTCATCTGCTTTCTTTTGATCTTACTAACAACAGCTTCCAAGGAAGGATACCCCCTCAGTTAGGAAACTCACAAGACCTTGAGCGCATTCGACTTGGAAATAATCTTCTCACTGGAAGAATTCCTCCTGAGATTGGAAACATCATGCAGCTCTCAATTTTAGATCTCTCTAATAACAGACTTACTGGACCAATACCAAATTCCTTGTCTGTATGCAAAAACCTTACCCACATTGACCTAAATGGTAACCTTCTCTTTGGTGAAATCCCTTCTTGGTTCGGTATATTGTCCGGACTTGGTGAGCTGAAACTCTCTTCAAACTTATTCACTGGTCCAATACCAGACAAGCTCTGCAACTGCACCAACCTTCTCACCCTGTCATTGGCAAGTAACAATATCTCTGGTTCCATTCCTTCTTGTATCAGCAATCTAGTATCTCTCAATGTACTTTCCCTTGAGAGCAACCAGCTTACTGGTCCAGTCCCACCCTCGATCAGATACTGCCAGAAGCTATTTGAGTTGAGACTGGCACATAATGGCCTTGATGGAGTCATTCCCCGTGAAGTTGGTTCTCTTCAAAATTTGCAAAGCATGTTAGATCTTAGCTATAACAGGTTTTCTGGGGAGATACCTCCATCCCTTGGAAGCTTATTAAAATTGGAAGTGTTGGATCTTTCTCACAATGCTTTGGAAGGAAGGGTACCTAAAGAGCTTGGTGACATGATCAGTTTGGTTGCCCTGAACTTGTCACGCAATCATCTTCAAGGTGGGATATATCCATCTTTGGCACATTGGCCTCCGTCTTCTTTCTCAGACAATGCAGGCCTTTGTGGATTACCCTTAGCTTTATGTGAACCCAGTACTGGTTCATCACCCAACAATGTAGCTAGATTATCCAAGTCTTGGGTCCTGGCTATCAGTCTGTTCTCCACCTTGATTCTAGCACTTATTTTGGTTTTCACCATACTGATGCACCTAAGGAGTCAAGACAAATTCTTAAGTCGCCGCAGATTGCTGTCTTCTTCATATGATTATTACTATTATGACTCTTCGAGGCCTGCAAGTAGAACGCAAAAGAAGGGTGTTCTAGAGCGTAGATGGACCTTTGAGGAGATAATGGAAGCAACTGACAACCTGAGTGCAGCATCTGTAATTGGTTCAGGTGGATCAGGGACAATTTACAAGGCCCCGATGCCGGATGGGCAAGTCTTGGCAGTGAAAAGGATAGTTACAAGCAAAGATGAAGAAGCTACACTGAAGGACAAGAGCTTCATCAGAGAATTACAGACACTAGGAAGGGTCCGGCACCGGCACTTGGTGAAGTTGATTGGCTTCTGTGTGCGGAATGGTGCTAATTATCTGATTTATGAGTACATGGAAAATGGAAGTTTGTGGGATTGGTTGCATTCGGACTCAAAGAAGAGTAAGGATGGGAAGGTGTTGTCATGGGAAGCAAGATTCAGGATTGCGGTTGGGTTGGCCAAGGGAGTTGAGTACCTACACCACGACTGTGTGCCTAAGATTGTGCATAGGGACATAAAGTCTAGCAATGTGTTGCTTGATGCAGACCACGAAGCGCATCTGGGAGACTTCGGGCTGGCAAAGGTGCTGGTTGATGAATCTAGTTCAGGCATGTCTTCGTCTTCTGTGGTTAATGGGGACTCCACAAGCACTTTGTTTGCAGGATCCTATGGCTACATTGCTCCAGGTTTGCATCTGTTACATTGTTCATACCATTAGTTACTTGAATCTCTAAGAGTAGATAGGAATCTCAATCCTAGAAAGCAGGAAGCAGAATCCATCAAGAATCCTGCCTCTAAAACGTGAGCTTGATCTACAATTATGGAAATTCTGGTCATGCCGCTTGCTTTAAATCAGTCTTAGTTACCCTTCTTGATCATACTCATTTTTTATCCAATGTCGTGTAGTTTGAATTGGTGTTAGATACCATTCTTGATTTAGCCTCGGTTTGTGGAACTTTTTTCTTATTTCATATCAACTTTTAAGTATCTTTATATGATTTCACATGTCACTTCCTAAATAGTTCTTTTTCATATTGCTACCGGAAGATGGAAATCTTGACTTCTTTGAACTTGAAGTTTGTAAGCAAACTCTCTCAGCAAGGTGAATTCAGTTTCACCTCTTGTCAGAGAAGGGTTAACTCCATTCCCCCTTGATTTTCCAAAGGCAAAAAGGTCATAGCATTCACAAGAAGGCTGTGCCTGTTGCAGCAGCACAGTACCTGTGTGAACCCTGGATGTCAGAGAGAATCACGGGCACTCCAAGTTTCTTCCTTTCGTCATAGCTGGATGTTGTGGGTTTCGGGACATGGACCTCAGTTAGCTTGCGCAGCCAGGATCCAGAACTGGATCCATATGTACAAAGGCACTAGATCTGGATATGGACCCGGGTCAGCTAGCTCCTAATTCACAAGTGCTGCTTCACGCAAGTGGACTATCCTATACTGTAGATGCACCCACAGATGAGGATCACATCCCAAGCACAACTTTTTTTATTCAAAATTAATGTTCCTTGAATCACAAAGTTTCAGAATCTTTACCACCATTGGTGCCTGTGATTTATGAAAATCTCGTACTTATCTTTACTATTAGAATTTCAAGCTCAAGAATTGCTTCTTTAATGAAGTAGATCATGTTTTCATGATAAAATTTGATCAGAACAGTGTGCAACTATGGGATGTTTAAGATTTCTCGTGCATATACTTATAGGTAAAGTTGTTCAGTAGATCCGAAATTGTTGTCATAGAGATTTGCTTAGTATACATTAGCATCATTTATGTTGGATATTTAACTTTGTTAGCCTGCATATTTTCTTTGACATGGATAAGGTTCATCTCTGTACATGATATGATACCACTTACCACTAAGTAAGCCAGTAGCAGCACCACAGTACACATTTCTTAGAAACTAGACATATTTCATATCAGATTTTTTGTTCTTTTCATTATGCTAAACTTGCTCATGTTTTCTTCTTTTTTTCAGAATACGCATATTCAATGAAGGCCACAGAAAAGAGTGATGTGTACAGCATGGGGATAGTAATGATGGAGTTAGTGAGTGGGAGAATGCCGACCGATTCAAGGTTTGCTGAAGCTATGGAGGATATGGTCAAGTGGGTTCAGAGGTGTGTTACCAGCCGCAGCAGTAGCAGCAGCAGCGGTGACGGCGGCGGCACCTCGCGTAGTCCTGGGTGCGAAGAAGTAGTTGATGAGTGCTTGAAACCCTTGAGCCAACATGATCTAGACTCTGTTTTTGAGCTGCTAGACATAGCCGTCGAGTGCACCCGATCAAACCCCTCGGACCGGCCGGCGGCCCGGCATGTCTCTGACCGGCTGCTGCATATGAGTAGGAGACATAGGACCACTCCCAACTGCACCAAAAGGGTGTCTTCTTCTACCGACTACGATTGACCATCCTGCTTTTTGTTGATATGGCTTGGCTTTCCTTGATTCTTTTTGGGTTTGTCTTTATGGTTAGAATATTGTCATTATGGGGCCCTTTTGATCATTCACGCTTTTTTCCTGTGTTACAAATTCCAACACACGTACAAATGATGTTAGTTGCTTCTACTATTCTATTTCAGTGGTCTCTCTCTCTTTCTCTCTCTCTAGGTGTGCGTGCATGCATATGTGTGCATGGCATCCTATCTTATCCAACTGCTTGCAGTAGGTTCGAGATGGTTGTTTACCTAACTTGAAGTGTGATAGCAACAGGAAAGCAAGGTCCAATAGAGAACAGGCATCCGTAACAGTGCAGCAATGAAGGCTATCTGACTTTAGAGGAGAGAGAAAATAGCATTTGATTTTCAAGAATCCTACAGTAGTACGTCTCTCCCAAGTTCTGCACCTTTTTTTTCCTTTACACACACACACACACACACAGAGAGAGAGAGAGAGAGAGAGAGAGAGAGAGAATTCAAGGGGGGGTTCTGCACTTTTTTTTCTCCTTGATTGAGAGAGAGAAATTAAGGAGGGTTTTGGTAGAGGAATGGCGTATCAACGACTTGATATATGAAGTTGACAACCGCAGCCCACGTAGACATTATCAACTAAGGTGCCTCACCAGCAACGTGCCTTGATAATAGCAAGAAGAATTTACTAAACTTTTAGAAGATTTTTAGCAAGAAATTTCCAAACTAAAATGTATAAGAAAATTTTGGGGCTGCCTATTTTCAAAAATTCAGTTACACGTTACGGTCAAGCAATTCAGGTCTCTTTCAATCATAACTATATATACAGGAGAGAGAGAGAGAGGACAACCACCTTCCAACCCAAACCAATGCCTTCAGGATAATAGCATACAGGAATCAAACAAGATTCACACCCACTAAGTGTTATCCCGCCCCACTAACTGCCGTTCATTTTGGGGGAAAGAGAGAGAGAGAGAGAGAGGGACAAGAATAAGTCCACTTGACCTCATAATGCACCCCTAATTTGAAAATCAATATTACTCCTTAATATCATTAATATCATGAGGATAGCAACCTCTAGGAATAAGCTACAACACCCCACCCAACCCAACTGGTTGCCCTACCCATCACTTGCTGATACCTGTTGACTTCTCAAAGAGCAGTTCCCCTTTCAAGTGGAAAATGCAATAATGTACTCCATATTCAACTACAACTTATGTTAAAAATGGAATATCTCAATTACCAAGGAGAATGTATCCTGATCCAACATTATGTAGTTTAAAACTACGGCGACAACATTCCAGTTCGGCAACAAAAATTAGATGAATTCACCACTGCCTGCGGGAAAACGCCCTTGATTTCAAAGTTTCGCCTAAAGCCTCTGCTTCCTCCTGCCCTTTTTGCGCTTGTTTTTCTTCAGCTTTGAGGCTTTTTTCATCTTCTTCTTCACACCGCCTGTAGGCTTGAGCTTAAACTCAGTACCAACATCAGCTGGATTGTTTTCTGTCATCTCCACATCTGTCAAAAAGCAATAGACAGCGAACAACATTAGTTGCGCATAATTAGATAGAATTACTAGAGCTATCCAATATCATGATAAGAAAACTTCAGGCTGTCCAGTTTACAGTTAACATCTTCAGTACTTCTCGGTCATCCCAAGAACCATATGATTTCACCCGGTATCTCTTCCACATAAGAGGTGGAGTTGAGAACAATGTTGTGAGAAGCGTACGCTTCTCACAAAAAAATTGCGAGTCAAGGCGTTTTAAGTGAAAAACGCCTTGACTCGGGGCGCACGTGTCCTGAAGCATGCGCCTCATGTGTGTGAAGCGTACGCCTCACACATGGGCACGCTTGTACTTGACTCGTGCGCCTCAAGGACAACACTTGGCTAGCTGCTTTTAATGTAAAAAATTAAAATTTAACCAAACAATTAGTCTCACACGTAAGTTACAAAAGTTAGTCTCTTTAATGGCTTTTAATGTAACTCTAATTAAACTCTCTTACCCCAACTGCCCTTTTCTTAATATCAATCCCAAATCACCCGTCCCCACACTTTTCTCCTTCGCTCTTTCTTCTTCACGGCTGAGAAGGTGAAACTGAAAGGGCACGTCTGCTTCAAGGCACTCTCCAACTACAGGCCTGGCTACAAGGCACTCTCCAACTTGCATGTAAGTTTAAACTTTAAATGTCTTGCTTTTTCCTGTTAGCATATAATACAGCAGTTCATTTCTTCCATATGCCTATAGTTTGTATATTATATGTAGCTGAAAACACTTTTGATTTAAAAAACGAGGCGAGGCATTGGCCATTGAACTTGTATGGTATACATTGAACTTTTGATTTAAAAAACGAGGCTGAACTTTTCTCCTTCCATTTTTACTTGTTGTAAGGATAGGCGTTGGGCATGTCTGTACATTGAACGTTGTTTGATTTTTTTTTAATGTTTTTCCCTTTGAGCTGATTGGTGGAATACATTTGGCGACGATACAAAAGAATTGAAGAATTTTGCTATGAGAATTCTCAATCTTACATGCAGTGCATCAGGATGTGAGCATAACTGGAGTTCATTCTCTTTGGTAAATAAATGAAACTTTCAAATCATTTATTGTGTTATCATTCAAATGTTTTTAATGTTTATACATATACATATGTTATTGTTCAGCAATACTTATTATTTACTTATGCTCTTAGTTGATATTATCATCTGAATCTTAGTTGTTATGACATTATATTTATTTGGATTTACAAATTATTGTGGTTTGCATATGTTGTGTATTGTTCTTTATTGATATGATTAGTATTGTAGTCACTTTTTTTCAGTTTTGTTATTATTTTTATAAATATTATATAATTCACAAATTTGTCCGTGAAGCTTACGCTTCAATTAACGCCTCGCCTCGCCTCGTTTTACCGCCTTTTACAACATTGGTTGAGAACAGAGAATGGGATGAAATGATACAATGGAATAAAACCAGATTGGCCCAGTTGGGGATCAAATCCAAGATAGATGTCATAAAGTAATTCCATTTACAGATTAGATCATTTCAGAGAAAAAACAACAAAAACAATGTAGCTGCTTTCTCTACAAACAGTGCTTACATGACGAGACTAACTCCAATTTTTAAGACATGGTAGGTGAATCCACTACGAGAAACAAAAGGCCAACTCATTTAAACATTTTCCGATTCACAGCTGAAAAGCAAAACAAGAAAACTTCACTATGGAATACGGAACCAAATAAGCAACTCTTTACAGCATCGAAAGCAAACCTAGTGAAACAAAACAAGGTTAATTATGAGAAAACAGCTGACAATATGGATCTGATCGTAAAACCCTTACATATTTACACCAGAAATTAGAAGCAGCAATACAAGCGGACCAAACTTCAGAGCCCTATATCAAACAAACATAGGAAGAATCTAAACTAACTGCTAGGGAAACAACAAGAGAAAAATAAACAACAGGTACTTCAAACAGCTAAAAGAACGAATGTTAGATTATCGGTTAATATTAACCAAGAAGATGAGTTAAGACATACAAAAAGAGATGCAGAGAATAATGAACATACAAAAAAAAAATCGCATCAGGAGATCCACAAAACAATCAACCACGAATTCAAAAACAAGGACACAAAAAACTACATTGATACAAGTAACCATGGAACTATTCCACCAAATTCATCATCGAATTTATATACCATTCTCACTGGGCCTAAACAAAACAACACCATTATAAGCAAAGAAGGGCGAGAGATATGCATAAGAGAGAAATGGAGGGAGGAATTGGTAACTAACCCATGTTGGTAGGGACAGGAAGAGTGAGGTCGTCGGAGGCAGGATCAGGGGTGGGAAGCGGCAGCTTCGGAGCGGCCAGGGCCGCTTCCTGAGCGGCAAGCTTGGCGGCCTCCTTCTTGTCATAGAAAGGCTTGGCGATGTCCCTTCTCAATGTCCTCAACCTCTTCTTCTTCTTCGACCTCAGAGACTTAGCCATCAGGATTCAAACTCCTCTCTCCGGAAAACTACCGCGGCCCCTTCTCTTCGATGCCTCTACCGAGCTTGATGGCTCTTTGGCGGCAACACCGCTACTCGGGTCTGATATCCGAAGCTCTGGCGGCTTATTAGGGTTTTTTGGCCTTTGAGTCTCTTGGTCTAAAATAAATTTCCCTTAAGTATTATACTTCTTTCCTAACTCCTAAAATCGTCCCTATTTATCCGAATTTACTAATACATGACGCGTGAGGGGAGCATATTATAATACCATAAAAAAACATTGGGGCGTTGTAATACCATAAAAACTGCGATATAACAAGACCAACTTAAGCTCGATTCAAACTCACTCGTCAAAATTCAATTAGTTGAATTAGAGTTTATATATATATATATATATATATATTTGAAATGTTAAGAAAATGACTCATTTAAACTTGATTTGGTTTGATTACATAATAAATGCCGAAAATTAATGACAGAGCAAGTAAACAAGTAGCAACTAAGCGAGTTAACGAGTTTAAAGAGATGAAACAAGTTTAGTATAAACGAGTTAAATGAATCAAGCTCAAATGAGTTCAAGCCTGGTTTATGGTGATTAACTCGAGTTTGAGTTGAGCTTGAGTTTTCTTAATCCATTCCAGCTGTGGCTTCGCCCGAGTTGAGACTTATCCGACGTCTTCAATTAACATTATTCACATTTCTCCCTTACCGCTTGATCACCACGTAAGGAAGTCTTTAATATCTCTATTTAAATTGGCAAACATATGGCTACAACCCAAATCTGACATTAAGTTGAATCGGACTGTCTTTGGATCATTCGGGCGGAATCGAGCAGAAAAAAATGTGATGTAAATGGCAGTCCCTCCGAGTGGATGAGGTTCGGTCCTTGCATCAACGGGGTAGAGCGCCGAGGATGTGGTCTCTCTCCTCGCTACTAGATTCCGTCCTCCCGTGCCATGCAGCTGAACGCTGCGGCAGCCCTCGCCCTCTCCTCTCTCCCGCCACCATAGCAACCAGGCCTTACACTTATTCTTTCTCTCCGTCAATCCCTCCTGCCATTGTTGGCAGGGCGCGATGCCTCTACGTCAATGCTACGAGGAAGAAGGAAGGAGCCAGAATGCGGACCCACTACGTAGATGTCGAATTGGGTAATGATGATGATGATGGCTTTGACGATTTTGATGAAGAAGGGGAAAATGAAGATGTTGGTGGTAGTGATGATGGCGAGCTATTGCCATTTGACAAGATGAGGCGTTGGCTGGAGAAGAGGCCCCGGGGGTTCGGCGACGGGAAGACGTATGAAACGAGTCTGGAAGACCAGCTCCTCCAGGAGATTGAACAGAGTCGGAAAGCCCAAGAGGCGAACCTCAACAATCTGAAGCGCAGCAAGTCGAAATCTGAGTCCATGAAGCAACCCTTGAAGCTGCAGCAGGATGGTATTTTCTTTTTCACCAATTTCTTATGGTTTTGCTTTAGAAGGTAGCTTACACTGTCGATTTTTTGTATCATCGTTGGTATGTTTGGTTTTACCGGGTTGGGCTTTTAACTTCTTATCCTTTGCAGTTCATATGGACGTCCCTGTACTTCTCATTTGGAAATTTTTGTTTCTGATGACATTTGATAGTTTTCTCTGGCTACACGGTTTGTAGTTATTCCAGGGCGTGCACGTATTCGTGTTGGTAATCTTCCAAAGAAGAAAAACATTCATAGAGATTTACGGTCAGCATTTAAAGGTTTTCCAGGCCTTCTAAATATTAGTCCAGCAGTTACTGGAAATAAGACGACCAGAGATCCCATTTGCAAGGGCTTTGCGTTTCTTGATTTTGAATCAGATGCAACGGCTGACAGGTGATCTCCAACTACTCTTACTATTGGAATGTCTACAAGTTTGAATTTGCAGCATCTGCTAGACTGCTACTTGCGTTTTCTTTTTCGCCTTGCTGTACATACGCCTATATGGTTTCAGTTCTGGCATTCTTCTGTTACATCTTTCTAGAAACACCGGTAGAACTTATGAGGCCTCAGACCTGTAACCTGCCAAATCCGGTGGTATGCTCAACTTGTCGTCGGGTGCTTCCCCGGACCAGATATTCAATTTAGAGACCTATCTAAACCATCAATTGAGGCGAAGAAATGCATACGATACTCTTTTTAAATATGTTTAAATTTTACCAGTGCATATCCTGGCATACCAATTTGATTTCGTCTGTTAGTTAATGTTCAACGTGGTTCTATATTTGCTGTTTGTAAAATTGTTCCATTTGTTCATTTCCGTATAGAATTTGGGCAACCTGGATGTTTTGATATGACTGACCTTGCGTAAACATTTGTCGTAATCAGCTGTTGTTGATTCTGTTGTATGTAGGTTCCTTGAAATATATTCTGGGCAGACCGTCGTCTTTGGTAAAATAGAGAAACAAATTTCATGTGATGCTTTAAAGCCAGACAGCCTTCCCAAGTCTGGTTCTGGATCAGCACAGAGCAATGTTAGATATAGTCCACGATTAAAGATTGTAGATTTGGATACAAAAGTTAGTGGAAGTGACTCTACGAATCTTCCCATGGAACCATCATATAGAAGTGAGATTGAAGACCCTGCAGGAACCATAACTCCTGCTGGAAACTCTGATAAGGAGGATATTGATAGCGAGAGTGGTCGGGGCTTGGTCTTGAATTTCCAAAATTCTGAATCGTCCATCAATGACACTGAAGAGGAGACGGCGTCATCCAGTATTTCAACATCAAGGAAACAAAAGAAGATGCTGGTCAGAAAGAAGCAAGTGAAAGTCCCAAAACCTGAGAAGGGGTTGAAATCACTGAAAGTCCTTGGTTCTGCAAGCAGGTGCTGTTATGCTATGAACAGATAGCTTTATTTAGGTGCATGTTGAATATATTTATCAAGTTCACTACAGAGCATGTTTTTCACAGACTTTTTTGTGAAAGTGCAGACTGAAGATCAGGGAAAGAGCTGTTCTAACAGATGTATTCTCAAAGTATGGAGCAAATACTCCTTCATCCATGTAATGACAATGCATCTCTAATGAGATACTGGCTGAAGCCCTTACACTCCGAGGTGGACACATTCACTACTCCATCTATTAACTATGCTCCAAGGGGGCACAAGATTTGGTCAGGTAGTATGTCTGTTCTCTACCTCTCGTCTTTAAAATCGTTATGATATCCGTGGTTTTAATTGTTTGTTTTAGACTAAGTTGCATAAAGCTTATAAGCTTGAAACGTTCATCTTGCTGCTGGCCCTTGTCCTGTTCCCTTGTCCTGTTTAATAGTTCCCTTAGTTGTGCCCTATGCTGCAACGTTGCTTTTCTTTCCTCTTCTTCATTGACATTGAATAACTAAACCTTGTAGAATTATCTTGTCGACAATAAAAAAGAGACTGCTGATATGCCTTCCCGGCTCAACACTTGTATCATCCATATTTTGCACTTGTTGCTTTCTCTGCAGAAGTTTGTGCTTGCTTTTGGACCGCCTTGTCGAGAAGGTCACAGTTTGCACTTTGCAGTTTATTCCAAATGTGGTGCTGTTATGCGGCTGATCTGTACTTCCTATGGTCTTATATTGCAGATGGATTTTGGTATGAAACTCACAAAACAAAGGAAAGAATCTGCAACGTGGGCTGGCCACTTCTCCCCGTTAGAACCATCATATGGTTGAAGCGTTACTTGGCAGTTCCTGAACTTCAGATGACTTTAGGCCTACCGCTAACGAACACGTGATTTTGCTACTTCCACCATCCTGGCTAAACCTCTTTTTTTTACTATCCTCCCATTTCATGCTCGTCTATGTTAAATAATGTATTTGTTCCATGGCAAAAACAAAAGACCGTGCTGGTCAGAGCTGTTCAGATCTATCTAGAACAGGCACTCCGGTGGTAGTTATTCACTGCTCTTAATAGTTTATGGATACGATGTTCAAGTCATTGAAAACAACTTTGTGCAAACATAACTGGTCAACTTTGTGCAAACATAACTGTAAACATAACTGGTAAAGGGTATAACATAATTGGTCAGGTTGATATAAGTTTGATTCATATAAGTTTGATTCCTATAGACATTATTTTTTTGAAATGCAAATGGTAGCAATGCAAGACTTTAGTTGGGGTTTCCTCAAGTTTAGAAGCAGTCTTAAACCTTGAGGGCAAGGAAAGCTTTGGCCTTTCTTTAGGTGGAGAAGAGGTAAAGTTTGGTGTCTGCACTACCATGTTGGGAGACCCAACAGCACTGGTTTAAGATATGATCATTTGCTCAACAGTGGCACACTGGAACAAAACCACAACAAAGTTTAAAATCATAATCAACCACCCACCTTAAGAGCTTCACCTATCAGTTAGGGCCCGTTTGATTGTAGAGATAAAACAAGAGGGGAGGGGAAAAATTGTACGGGTGGGTGAAATTTCACCCACTCATATTGCTTGCAATCAAACAGGGTGAACTTTCACCTGTTTTTCGTTAAAGCGAGCGGGTGAAAGTTCACCCGCTCGATGGCTGCCTACTAGACGACGCCGAGGGAAAGAGAGAAGAAGGGGAAGGGAGAAGCAGAAGGGGAAGCGAACGACGCAGACAAACATGGCTTCAAATCAAAAGAGGGTTAAATTTCATCCTTTATTTTTTTAAAAAAATTTATTATGGTAAATTTACCACGTTAAATTTTTCCTTGCAATCAAACTGGCCCGTAAGAATGCTCGCTGATTGTGCTAACCCAGCACCTAATCAGCATGTGTGCTGCTGGGGAGTATTGGTTGCTCGATAAAATAAAAGTGATGTTCGTCCTTTTTCGTCCTTACCCGAGCATGTGGTCGTTCCTCATTGTTTCTTTGAACAGATATATACAAATAACTGTTTTCTTTCAGCAGGCAAAATCTTCTTTGGTTTTCGATTGGAAGCAAAGCCATTTTTAAATAATAGTGAGAGTAAGACAAAAATGTTCTATGACTGCGATTTAGCCGTTCTCACTAAGCACATAGAATGAGTTGCTCCAATGGCGACTGAAAGCACGTGAGGTCTCAACGCTTCATCCATTAAAAACTTGACTTCCACTGGGGATGGCTGAATCTCTGGGAGCCCTGGAACACCAAGCTGGAAATCTTTTGCATTACCCCACATGTACAATTTCCCTTCATCTGTAGTAAAGAATACAAAGTCTCATCAGTAATATGAACATTACAAGGTTTCCAATCACTGTCATGCAATGGACTAAACTTAGGCTTACAAAATTTTGGCGCAACACATTCATAAAGCCTGCATAATTTTTCGAACTGCGGCGCCCCATAATTGTATATTTCATTTGATCTAAGAAGAAAAATTCCTCTGCGGATCAGTTTTTACTCCGTCTTAGAGGACCGCAACCGAATTAGACCGCAATGACGCCTGACTTTTTAAAATGACGGTTCTTTCTGTAATGAAGTGTAAAAATGTTTCTTGGCTTCACGAAATTTTCTGGTTTACGCCCCTAGCCGTTTTTATAGACCTCTCTCTCTCTCTCTCTCTCTCTCTCTCTCTCTCTCTCCTGACATGTAAAAGGTCTGACAAGGTACCAATAGATACCATGCATATTTAGATTCTGAAGTTGAGAGATGCCTTCTCTAAAACTAGATACCACATCGGTACCTGGTAAGTTCAATAAAAAAACCACACGCAAAGGCGATAAAAAAAACTTGTGATGGACGCATTCTGTAAAGCATACCAGTGATTGCGGCGGAGGATGAACTACCACATGCAACATATACAATATGCTCCCCGAGAAGACCCTCAACCTCTTTCGGAATCTCACCATTTTGTTTGCTGCCATGACCCAACTGTCCTTGTCTCCCGTGGCCCCATGTCAGCACTTTCCCTTTATCTGAAATGCATCATAAACACAAGATTTTTAAACCAATTTTGCAACCACTGGTTCTTTAAGCAATACGTCTCAGCCATCTCTCACAATGACAAAACACTCCTCGCTTTTCGATCTTTTATTGGCATTCGACAAATTTACTCTGTCCATGGAATCAGTTTCCTCCTTTACTATTTGATATTTTAACTCAAAGTCAAGACAGCTGCCAAAGACAATGCAGTCAAATTATGTCAATTGCTTAACTGGTCGGATCATGTTTACATTTGAATTTCGATCTTGTTCTGCTGAAACTGCTATTTCCGTGAAAAACCCTTATCTATAGATTGTTATATATATTTATAAAAAACTGCAATGTTAAGTTTATAACATAAGCTTACATAAGTGGAATATAGCCTATCACCTACGTTGAAGAGAAAAAAAAAAAGAAGGAAAATGACGTACCAGTTAGTGCTACAGAATGATATCCACCACAGGCTACCTGAATAATATGAACACCTTCAAGGCTAGAAATGGGCTGGGGTCGCCAGTCACTGATTCTAGTTCCCCTCCCAAGCTCAAAGTTGGAGTTACCTGAAAAAAAGCAACAGGCATGTTAAAGCTGGTGAAAGGTTCATCCAAGAAAGATCCTTAGAGCAATCAGGCAAAATCACCAAGGCTATCCTCTTATTCACTCGCAATGAAAATGAACAAAGGCATCAGGAACTATAAGTCTGCCATTTTTTCAACCTAACAGCTGCTTTCTCCACATGAAAACGATACAGGGGACAGAACTTTGCTATGCTGACAGTCCTGCATTCATTACTTTCTAGTACACCAGAGATGTCTTGTTTTGAGATCAATGTAACCTACAGACCAGTTGAGTTGGCATGATTGGATTGAATTGGATTAAATGGTAATCAAGATAAAACCACCCTATTTATTGTTTCTTAACTGATTTGTTGTAACGAACTGCAAAACTGGAACTTATCAGAGTACAATGGAGAGCATTTATATACATGATACAAACAAACAATGACAAAATTCTAAGACAGGTGCTTACAAATATATTAAAAGGACATTCAGTTGCAATTGCAGAAGGATAATATGAGACTTTTGTAGCCTCACCTCCCCAACTCCATAATTGTCCATCTGCAGTTAAAGCCATCGTGAAAAATCCACCACATGCAACAGCGGCAATAGGCACTGGCAAAGCCTCAACCTTAGTGGGGGTCCCAAGAGCACCTTCATCTGGGGCTCCACCACTTCCAAGACCCAATCTGCCTTCACCTTCATCTCGACCCCAGGTAAAAAGCTCCCCTACATCCACTGCACTATCAACAGAGATACAAGAGAGACAAAGCAAGAATAGAACCAAAAAGATGAAAAGAAGTTCCTCCAAAAAGGAATACCAGTAAGTTCTCTTTTAGTGAAAATTAACTTAAGAAGCAAAAAATGTCAAATGTTAACTCTCAATCTACTAAATAAGAAAACATATTTATTATAAAGCATGAGCTATAACTTGTAGATGTATAAGCAATACCTCAATTATGTTCATTTTGAAAAATTTTAAGAACCCTGTCGGATCAGCTAATCAATTTTTTTTTACAAAAATCGAAAACTGTCAACGCAGAAAGTTTTAAACATGCAAAGTACAAACACAATTAACATCAGTTTCTAAAAAGGGCAGACTTTTAAAAATGCATGGGATCGTGCAACACAATACTGAAGCTTGAAATTTTTCTATTTTCCAATTAACAGTTCACTCCATCAAAGGCAGTACCAAGCTCAGAAACAGCTGCAGTATGAGTTCCACTAGTTGCAAGATGACTAATTTTTCCATTCCAATCATATTCCAGCAGCCTAGGAAGCAGCTCCCTGTGGTAGACAGAGTGGCCAAGCGCCCCAAACCCACCATAACCCCTGCACTCTTGAAAAAGGCAGTACTACGTAAGTGATATATCAAAGCATCTTGTTCTATTCAATGGAACAAAAAAATCCAAAAGAGAGCTTTAAAATGGGAAACTAAAACATCATGGAAGTTTTCTTGGTTTGCAACTTGCAAAAAACATGTTGTCCATCGTTATCAACAGACCGCTCTTTATGACAATCTGTAAGCTATTCTCTGAAGGGAGACTTGAGAATACCCTCAGAATAAAAGTAAGCTCGCAACTCTAAAGAAGATTCCAACAATTGCCACAAACATACTGGTGAGATACTGAAACATGGTCAACTTTTGCAGAGTAGCCATTACTTTTTACATCTAAATGCCTCCTAGAATCTTTTATCCATGCAATAGTGGAATAGATGTGAAAAGGGAATAGCAAATCCTTCCATAAAAGTGATATAGTAGCAGAAAGAATGTGGTAACTGGTAACTAGATCCATCTTGTCCTTTTCCATCTTTTTCGTTAATCTTGTTTTAGGGCAAGTTTGAGATTTCAGGATATCAGCTCTAGGAAATGTTCACCTGAATGGAAGTGCCCCCAGCTAATGTCACACGTTGGAGTGCCAGTATATGGTTCTATTTTGAATCACCCAGACTTTTAGATGATTTTGAAGGTTTTTGTGGTTTCTTGTTGGTGATACAAACATTTGCTTGTTGTCAGTTTCAACTGAAGTTTTCTTATGCTATAGACATATCTACACCCTGTTTGGATCGAAGGAGAGGGAGAGAAAGAAATGAAAAGGATAACCATTACTCTGTTTGGATGGCTAATTAAAGAGGAAGGAAATGAAAGGAAAGCTAAAAATTGTGTTTGGACGCAAAGGAAAGGGAAGGGGAAGGAGGGAAAGGAAAGGATTTCCTAGTGTATTTTTAATCCCTCCAAGCACGGAAAGAATGGGAGGGAAATGAACGGCCTTTCATCTTGGTACGAATATTGCCCTCCATGCAATGCCATCGTGAGTGCATGGAAGCTCTCATCCAAGGGCCGATTCTGCTTCTCGCCACAGTGCAGGCGCCCTTGCCTTCTCTCCACAGTTGCAGTGCAGCTATGCTATTCCTCTCTCTCTCTCTGTGAAGCACATAAGTACGGAAGGGTGTACTAACGATTGCCAAAGAAAGAGAGCATCTCATACAAGTATGCAAGCGGTGATAGCAGTGCATTTATTAGAATTATACTTGGAAATCTTGACACCGTGTTTCAAGAGCTAAGAACAAGAGAAAATGGATTATGAGGACTAACAGAAGGACATGGACGCCTCTAAGGATAAGTGAATATCTCCATGGAAAATTTTTACTGGAAGTTCAAAACCCCAAGCAAGAGATCAACCATAAACGATCGCTCAAGCTTCTGGATAATCACAATCAACTTTGACAAGAGAAACTATGGGGCATAATCCTGCTATACTAAGATATTGTTGGGGGTAAAAGAAAGATCTGCTATATCGTGAAAATTTCATGAGCTTGATGAAGAGGAAACCAACCGACCAGATCGGAGGTTTGAGAATTCTCCTCATATTATGTTCTCACATAGGAATAGTAGATGTACAAAAAGAAATCTTCTATTAGCCGACCGCCTACAGTGAACTCAGAAAGTTCTGGCAGGATCTAAGAAGATAGAATTACCCCTTTTCGACAGACTGGTTACCCATCTCTTTGCCTTTTTTCCTCCTGTGCTAACTATTAGTTACCTGATTGTGTTATTTGCAGCTCCTTTTTCAGAATACAGTTTCTGCTTCAATCATGAGATTCTGACAGTCTTTCAGTACTCCGAGCACATTCTTGAACTGTTGTGACTACAATCGCAAATGTGCAACAACAGAATACATCTAAAAAGCATAAGTAGCAGTAGCAGCATATCCTAGGGCTTGAGCACTTACTAGCTATTAAGGGCCATCAAGATCATTACGGCAGAAGGATATGAAAACCTGGTAAATGTCCATATCGGTAAGGAATCTCGGTAACAACTCTATCGTGATAACAGCTCTTCCTTTTTTTCTCCGCCATTACAGGTTATATGTCTCTTATTACACATGCAACCTTTCCCAGCTGCAAAACAATTGGTTCCCTTCATGAGCATCCGGAAACAAAAACCTACTACCGGAATTTATTTATTGAAAAATAAGTGCCTCTTCGCATTCACTGTTTGGTGAATGCGAGTTTTAATTTGCCAATTGCTCTTCAAGATCACCAATTGCCTTAGTAAGCATCTAAGATCCAAACCTACTCCCGAAGATACTCAACAAATTTCGCTTGCATTGTAATGGGTTTCCAGAAAATGGAGGCAAAATTTGATCAACTAAGCTACAACAAAAAAACAAGGGGGCACTAACCACGTGAAGACGTCTCCATTGGTAGTAAGAGCGCAAGAATGAAGCCCACCGAGAGCAATGCTCCGTACGTTTTCCAAATTGGGATTGAGGACGGGAGTGAAGATAGATTCCTCGTTGCCGAGGCCGAGCCTACCACCATCCCCCTTCCCCCACACCCAAATCTTACCACCGATCAAAACGGCGGAGTGGAACAAACCACACGAGATACCCACTTCGACCGACGCCGGGGATGACGTCTTCGTAAGACGTCCGGAGACGGGAGAGAGGCCGAAATCCGAAGGGAGATGGAAGGATGAGACGGTGGTTGGGTACAGCCTGCTCTCCTCCACGCCGCCGCCAAGTTGACCGCAGCTTCCTCTCCCCCATGAGAGGAGCTCCACCGCCACCGCCTCCGCCTCTGCAGCACTATGGTTAACGTCGTTTGTGGAGGGGGAATATCCCGGAGAAGACAAGGTGCCGGAGGAGGAGTAGGATCGCCGGAACAACGAGGAGAGCGACGCTGACAGGCGGCTGATGAGCAGCTGGCGTTGCCTGCTACCTATGCTCGTCATGCTGTGGCAACCCACTTCCGAATGCCTCCCCAGACGTTCAACACGGTCCCGCCTCCATCGTTCGCGCCTTCCAAATCAATATATCTCTCTCGCTGGGCTTAGGTTTAAAAAAGAAAAGAAGGCGGACTCAGAGCAGGCCTTAGAACGAAAGTTTGGTCTTGATTTTCTGTCCAAAAGGTGACTTACGTCAAGCCTGAGATAAATCAGGACTTATTAGTTCTCACGATGGGAAATTGCTGGAAATGCTTGTAATTTCTTGATTTAAAAGATCAGCCAATTACAAACAAAAATTACATGAATTTCTAAGTTAATCAAAGCATAAGCAACAAAAAATATCTTTTGAAAATAAACATACAAGTTTGTGGGTTATGTTATTTTTTCCAACTAGAAGTAGTCGAAGTGTGCAGGAACCGTGTAAGCTGCATCCCTCTGCACTTGGTTCCCCTGTGGCTTGCCTCTGCTGCTGCTGCTCTTGCTCATCAGTTGAGACGGCACTTCCGGTGGTCTAACCGATCTGATCAGTGCCCAGTTGACGCCTCTGAAAAACTCGTGACTCTTGATCTCCACAGACCCTTTCAGGAACCCAATTCTCTTTTTTGGGTTCTTCATCAACAGTTTGCTTATCAAGTCTTGGGCTCTCACCATCTCATCAAAGTCACTGCATCCGGCAACAATCTTTTGGAAGCTCAGAGGCTGCTTGATTATGTTGATCAGTGTTTTCTCATTGTTGTCACCTCTAAACGGTGTTCTCCCATACAGCATCTCATACAAGAACACTCCAAAGGTCCACCAGTCTACGGCGCTGCCATGACCCATTCCCGAGATCACCTCCGGCGCCAAGTACTCATGCGTGCCGACGAATGATTTCGACCTAGCATTAATGGGTTCGACGACCACCTCCGGGCTCGGTTCCTTTGCAAGCTTTTTCACAGTGGTGGTGGTGGAGGAGGCGGTGTTCGTGGTGGTAGTGGTGGTGGTGGTGCTCATGGTGGTGGCAGTAATAACAGTGATATGCTTCGGGTTCTTTCGAGATCCATTAACACCTTTAGCCACAGAGAAGCATGAGATTACAGGCTGCATAGGTAGTGCACAAGAGTAGGCATGATCTGCAACTTCACATTGCTGCTCGGCAGAATCTTCATCTGTGCTCGGCTTCGGCTTGAGGAGTTTCGGAACCACATCGCATTTGAGGGAGAGGTCGAAATCAGAAAGCATTATGTGCCCATCTTCCCGAACAAGCACATTTTCAGGCTTCAGGTCTCTATAAACCACTCCCATCATATGCAGATACTCCAGGGCTAACAGCACCTCTGCCGCATAGAACCTGGTTTGCATTAATGAAACCAAACGATATTAGCATCTCTCTTATGGAGACTCAGTGACAACATATGATTAGACCTGCAAACGTATTACTACTTGGAACTTAAGAATTCAACCAACAACTACCCCAAACAGGTTTCGACCACTTACCAGTTTAAACTCAGATCTTGTGAATGCTTTTATCCGCAAACTTATTTATATACAGGGATCCTGGATCCTTCCAACCTCATCTTTTTTGTGTCACCTTGTTATAATGAGACCATGAAATCTCATTCTTTTCTTTTTCTTTTTCCCTTTAGGAAGCAGGAGGTGGATTGTGGGCCCAACAGAGTCTTTATCTTTGAGTGGGCAGTCTAGGTTTTGGGTTTGTCACACTTCTGATAATTCTGATCCCTCAGTTGGGCGATTCAGTCCAAATCATTATATGCTTCGTTTTTTTCTCTATTTTTCCATTAAAGGAACTCCTTTTTATACTTCCATGAACTTGAAGGGTCTCTTCCTTAATGATTAAACGTCATGAACCCAGATCATGCTCAGAAAGGCAAGGAGTCAAGGTTCATAAAGTCGAATCAGGGCCTTTACCTCATCATTTTTTATACTTCCATTTCCACACCCATCTCATTTTGGGATTTTTTTTTTCTTTGGAGGCAACCAACTTTCATCTGATCTTTATCATGCTTGGGTTGTTTAAAGTGTGAAAGTGCTCATCTTCTGCTGACTAAAATGTCGGTTTAGTAAAGAATCGAATCCAACTCTGACCTCTTTTTTAGCTTGAAGAAATTAGGCCGAGCCACTCGTCATGATTTCGTCAAACCAGAAAGAGGGTCACAATCTTAGTTACAAGGCGATGGCATCCTAAAATTTTACAGGGAAAAGTCACAAATGCAGAGAAATTAAAGAGAA
The DNA here is from genome assembly GCF_008831285.2 of Nymphaea colorata. NCBI lineage: Eukaryota > Viridiplantae > Streptophyta > Magnoliopsida > Nymphaeales > Nymphaeaceae > Nymphaea > Nymphaea colorata. The sequence continues at coordinate 26,363,589 of NC_045138.2, forward strand.
GAAGGTGGATAGATAGTTACAGGGTCGTAGATTTTGAACTTACTTGGCGGAGGAAACGGAGAACCGCCTGTTTGGCTGACGCTGCCGGACGGTGTGGAGGTCACCACCAGGGCAGTACTCCATGACCAAGCACGAGTAATGCGAGGCCTCGAACTGCGCATAAAGCGTCGGGAGGAAAGGATGGTCCAGCGTCGCCAGTATCTCCTTCTCCATCTCCGCTCTCTGCAGCTTGTTCCTCACCACCAACGCCTCCCGATCCACTACCTTCATGGCGTAGAGGCATGTGGAGAAAAAGGGGTAGCGCAGCTGGCAGAGGTAAACATTGCCTATGTCGCCGCTGCCCACCCGCCGGAGGAGGCGGAAATGGTCGAGTCCCACCGTACCTTTCTCTCTCCTCAGCAGCTTCATCGCTTCCCACGCCGCTTGATTTGCCTTATGGGGCTTGCCTACCGTGATGCTAACAGATGCCGGCTTACGAACAGAGGCGGTCGAGCTCGAGCTACTGAAACTCAAGTCGCTGATGCGGCTGTTGGTGCTCGAGTTCTGGCCGGTGGTGGTAGTAGCAGCGGCGGCGGCGGCGGTGGTGGTACCGGAAGACGAGCCGCTGCTCTCGTACTCGTCGTCTTCAGGACACCTGGTAGTCATTGCCATCCTCCCTCTCTCTCTCTCTCTCTCTCTCTATCTCTCTCTCTCTCTCTCTACGCGACTGTAGTCTCGGTCCGAGTTAAAATAGCGGGAGTGGTCGTCTTCTCCAAATGATGAAAGGGGCCGGAAACGTGTCAGCTTTGTCTTTCAAGTTATCTTCCGTGATGATGATGATGGTCCTTCTCCTTTATTAGCTTGTGTTTTAAATCTAAATTTCCTTGTAAAATCTTAAATCTGTATATCTCGAACAGTTCAAGGCGAGATGAGCTTTGGTAGTAACTGTTACTACCGGAGGAAGGGTTTAAAAATTGGTGCAGAAAGCATAATTGGCACAGAGAGAGAGAGAGAGAGAGAGCAGAGCATTGAAAGAAAGAAAAAGAGTTAACAAAGTTTTGCTAAGAAGAAGAAATAGACTTTTGAATCAAACCTCATCTCATCCTCTCCTTTTTTTGTGGAAAAGAGATCGAAGATACATTTCAATTAATCTTAGTAGCATCAAAAGCAAACTACTACAAAATAACATGTCACGTGTCCTTGCAAACGAGCCTATAAGCTATACAACAAAAGGTTTTAAGACTATGGCATTATGTGGAAAATGAGAGGTGGTCGTTGCCTGGAGCTTCTGAAAAAGAGAAAAGGAAAGGGCATACGCATGTCCTCGTGCCTTGAACAATGAAAAAGATGGCTGACTGCCCCTTCTTCTTTTAACTCTTTTGCGGAGTTTTTGTCAATTTCCAGTTAAAAGGGAGGGGGGTGGTGGGAAAAGGATTTCCCACGTAACGCCTGCGTCTTCTTTAACTACAGTGGGTGGTGCTCGTCAGTCGTCCCATCTGTCCCCTGTGACACAAATTAGGGAAAGCAAGGACTTCTCTTGCCTACGGCGACGGCTGTGCTGCTGTCTATTTCCATGGAGAAATGAGATCAATCACCTAAGGACTGTGATAGCGATTACTTTCCAGACGTCTTTTCATAACCTGCTGTTGCTGAAACTTGAGTATGCGCTTACGAAAGCATTCTCACACCTAAAGATGTTAGATCTAAGATTCTAAGACCCAACCAGAGTGCATTTCTTAGTCTGTTCATCCCCAGCTTGCTGGTCTCAATGAAAGGAAGGAAAGTTTGAAAAGGCGAATTAGATTTTAGTCGAGAGAATCCCTGTACCATGAAAAAACAAACCATGCTGAGTTCACCATTTGGCCAAAAATGCCAGCTTCAAATATATGACCAGATCTTTACAAATCATTGCCTACAAAAACCATTTCTCTCTCTCTCTCTCTCTCTCTCTCCATATCATTCATGTTATGAATCCCTCTGGAACGAGTTGGCCTGCTCGCTCCCACTTTTTTCCTGATTCCTTCCACACGACTCACCATATCCGTGTACCGTTCATTACCAACAATGCACGATCATAGCCATGCACAAAATCAGAACTCAAGCAATTCAAGAAGTAATGACCCATACGGCTTTTCAAACAAATATACGACGGAACCGCACCGTCACCTGGCCGGCCAATGCAATCACCACAACACGCTATAAATGGACCCCAAACCATTAAAGCAAAGGGTCATCCCTATAAAAGAAAAAGATGTTAAGGAGGTGACTCTTCATTAACAAACACGTCCACAGAAAACCTAAAGAAATGAACAAGGTTAGCAAGAAAGCTACAGCAACGAAGCATCAATTGGAGAACCATGACTTTTAGATCCACAGGTAGGGATTTTCTCAAGACGAATGGTAGCTTCTACAATGAGGACCCAAAAATGAAAAATTTCTACCTGCAGAATATCATTCACATTTCATTAATTTAATAGTAGGCCGCTACTGAAAGAAAAACACATTTTTCTTTCTCTCATCAAGCATCGAGGAAACAAATCCTGTGTGAAACTGATTACAACTACTACACTTCAGAAATCAACGGCACAGGATGTGCCAGGGAACATCAAGAGTATGAGAAGCAACAGCCCAACCCTCCAAAAGAGGTTTACAAGGGAACAAATTAGTTTAGATCTCATCCGAGGTCCCAGGCCTGTCCCCATCTTGCTGCCTAGGGGATCCTGACACACCTTCCCCATTGTTAGCCGTACTGCTATTTGCACTGGCACCTCCTACTTCCTCGTAACTCTCTCCCCAGAGACTCCGCCTGGCTACTGGAGCAGAGGTTGTTCTACGACGTGTCCTTGTCACTCCTCTGTATCTAGATGGGAACACCCACTCCCTGTTGAGAGGGGATCCCGGCCGGAATACTCTGAACAGAAGAAGCACAGTCCACCAGTTGCCTTCATCACTAGGAAGCTCAACCTCATGCCCCGTAAGGTCACTCTCCCCATCAACCTCAAAGGAGTCCTCAAACATCAGTGCTCCAGGCATTGCCGAGCGAATGGTGCTTAGAACATCTCCCAGATCTCTTTGTCGTTCCAAACGCCTCCAATCACGCTGCCGGTCTGGGTCCACTTCTGATGGACGGGCAAGTGGGTGTTCATGTCTTGCATGCTTCCTGAGATCTGAATATGTGCCACTATATGTACAAGATTCCTGTGCACAACTCCTGGTCTTTGTGTTCATGAAACGGCGTGCAGACTCCACTACAATCCATCCATTTATCTCTCCACGGCAAAGCGGGCAAGAAAGCTTTGGCATTTCCTGGTGCTCACAGATTGCATCCGCAGCTTGCTGACCATCTTGGGCTGCATGAACATCTGAATCAGTAACCCTGTCCCTTTGATCGGTTGAATGAGAAGAGGAAGCTCTTAATGGCCATGCCTCTGAAAGATTTTCTACATGGGTGACGAATGCAGGTGATAGGGAAGCAGATTCAGTAAATGCTTTACGGAACTGATCAAGACAATTTGAATGGCGATAGCTGGTATCACACATGTAAGGACGGCAGCCTTTGTCATGGGAAGAACATAAAAGCAGCACAGCATTATGGGGATGCTCCATGCAGACAGGGCATCGCACTTCTTCCCATTCCTTTATGTCTTCCACTTCTGTGGGATTTCTTGATGAAGATCGCCTACTGCGACTAGAGCTACAATGAAAAGGAGACGGCCTGCATCTGTGAAGAGAGGTAGAACGGTCTCTTCTTTCCTTTGGCATGTTAATGCTATAACTGTTATCACAAGGGGAAAAATGTCACTTGCATGCTTGCAACTTATACAATTAGAGCACATCTCAAGACCAAGAATGGACCTGAATATGGGCAACAGATACATGAGTCAGCTGTATAAGTTAAGACCCGATATGCACATGTCAATACGAATCATGGTTATATTTTCAATCCAAAAAAAATCTCTTGTCAATTTCTCACAAGTAGAAACAGTGTAACAAGAAACATGCGATGTTACAAGCATGGAAACCATCTTTGGCACGAAACCAAGTAATTTGGATCGTACCACACTACCAATGGCCAAGGAAGACCCTTATGGTTTTACTAGGCTAAAATACGATGAAAGCAGGAGGTTTTACCATGAAATGTAGAAAGCCAAAAGAACAAAAAGGAACCCATGATCAACACACCATACAAAGTTTTGTAACATGGCAAATCAACAGTAGGCATAGGAAACCAAATCAAACAACAGATAAATAGTTTGGTTGCCACACAATCCCGATAGTTTGCATTTAATAAAAACTAACGTTGAACATAAACAATACAGAGTTGTTCTTCTTCCTTGATATTGCTTTCAAATAGCATTCTCATAAATCTCTCTGAAGGATCCTTCCATTTATGAGACACCGTATTTGATTCCCATAACAATTACACATTAACACTGAAAATTACTATTTCACGTGTATCCAGTGCATATACACCAATACTTGCTAACAGTAGGTTAACCAAATAAAAAAAATTTTGAAAGGGGAAGAAGAACACAAGTCATTAAGCAGGAAAAAGGGCTGGGCAGCTGTAAACAGCATTTGACTTTAAGAAATTACTGAACCATATTGAGTGCCATAAAATGGGGGAAAAAACCAAAAAAGAAAAGATGAATATTTACAAATAGCTGATCAGTTTCATATCCTTAGTTTTTAAATTTTTCTTAGTCATAGTTGTCCATTCATAATGAAATCCAACTCACCAACATAACAGCAAAAAAGAAACGTTGAGAATTAGATCAGCCAAAAACAGAGGTCGGACAAGAACCATTGTAGCTCTTACCGTTGGTAAAGAGAAAACCATATAGGACTTAAGGACATAGCACCATACCATATAGCAGCTAATATATAAAAGATACAACAATGACAAGAAAATCTATTCCCAAATTACCAGTCACTGTCTATACAGTAAGTAATAAGATCAGTGCTGGGTTGAACTAAAAAAAATCACTGTACTGCAAAAGGGAACAGTTAAAACTAAAAGTGATGCACCACAATTTGTTGTAATCACTAATCCTGAAAAGCTTCATTGGAGTCCAACGTATGTCTCTACTTCTGCTGAAAGCAACCAAAATAGAGGGTACAGACTGTCTGGACCCCTCAATCTCAGACAAAGAAAACCTGGACTTGTCTATCGAGCTAGTTAGGCAATATGCCGATATTCTATCTCTTAACACCATTAAAGCTCTTATTTCAGGCAACATGGACAGAAATTTACTGATGCAGTTCCAAACAAAAGCTACTCCAATTTAGAGGCAAAGAAAAATCACTTGCAATGAGCGTGACTGTTCAGAGCCAATCCAAAAAGAAATCTCTTCCTTTCAATTTCTTTCTTCAATAGTTGACTCTTCATGCTCTTTTCCTTCTTCAATCATTGAAAAATATTAATTACTTAAGACGTAGCCAACAAATGGTCTACAAAATCTGACCACTCTAGCAGAAGATCAATTGCTTCCTCACATGGTACTGAGTGGACAGCACTGATTATCTGGCCACTCCATGGAATTTTGCTTAAACAATAGTGACCTAAACAGACCATAATCTATAGTACGGAAAAAAAACACACCACCACTACATAGTCACCTTCATCTGAAACTCCAGTACAGTAGAAAGTCCATAACCCAGGATCCTCAAATTCTTCCAGCATAATAAGTAGAAACCTGTGCTGCCATCAAAAAGTCAGTACTTTCCTAGCTTTGTATTAGAAAATAGGGGTCAGTGGCAACCAGACCACTCTATCTGTTTGTGATTTCTGGCAAATTGACTATAAGGATCTAACAATCAAGTACCTAAAAATGGCTTTGTAGATGAAGCATAGATAACAGCACCCAGCAGGGCCAGCACAATAGAGAATAGGCAAACAAACCTCAAACGGCTAGTTTGAGCATAAAACTAGAAAAAGAGAAATTCTGACATGATTAATGATACTTGAAAATAGTTGAAATCATCCTAAATGAAATATTTAGCATGTGAAAAAACCCTGCAGCATCGATCGTTTAAAGAGCAGAACTGTACCACATAAAGACATATGGACACAAGAAATCATCAGAATTGATGCAAATATTGGAAGTTCACAAAAAACATTAAACCATCAGAGAAAAATTAGAATAGCAATAAAGCCACTACATATCCATATGTTTGGACATTCTTTTTTTCATGCTTATACGCAGGCAAGAATTGAGTAATAATACATAGGATTGACTGCAGCGTTTGCATTTGCCCATATTTCTCCAATGACATGAAAAAAAGTCCTACTATATGGTGGCTAGATAAAAGCATGCTATTTGTGTCACATCAAGCCATTAAAAGGTATGCACTTAACCGAAACTTTTTCCTTCAAAAAACCAGCAATGACATCTAAGGATGACAGAAGAGGAAGGTGGATAGTGTATACTGTAAATCCATATGCCTGTGCCCATAGGGCTGCACACGATCTGAGTCAAGCCCGACTTGGCCACCTCGAGCTCCTTATAGCAAGCTCAAGCTCAACTCGACTACACAAAATCGAGCTCGAACCCAACTCGTTCGTTTAGCGTTAACTCGTGTAAGCATTAACTCATTAACTCGTATAAGCATTAATTCGTGTAACTTGTTTAACTCATGTAAGCATTAACTCGTGTAAGTATTTAACTCGTGTAAGCATTAACTCGTGTAACTTGTGAAATTTTACTTTTAGAGCTCGAAGTCGAGTTGAGCTCCTTATAGCAAGCTCGTGTAAGCGTTAATTCGTGTAAGCGTTAATTTGTCTCCTTATAGCGTTAACTCGTGTAAGCGTTAATTCGTGTAAGCGTTAATTTGTGTAACTCGTTTAACTCATGTAAGCATTAACTCGTGTAACTCGTGTGTAAGTATTTAACTCATGTAACTTGTGAAAATTTGCTTTTACCCTAAAAGTTAAAACCGATGATTCGGTGAACCGGTTTTGGCAATATTATATGGAGTACCGGTTTGTGGGTCGACTCGAGCATAAATTACTCGAGTTCCTAAAACTCAAACTCGACTAGTTTTGTAAGCTTGACTCGAGTTGTTTCTAAACAAGTCGAGCACGAGCCAAATTTTTTCGAGCGAGTTCGAGTTGAGCCCGAGTTGGCTCCGCTCGTTGTGCAGCCCTATGTGTCCACATGAATAAGAGATTAGACATAGAAGAGTTTTACTTAGTAGACAAGCAATGAACCTTGAATGGAAGAAGAATATACAACCATTTCTCCATCTATGGATAAAGAAGCACTGGTTGGTTAGCATATCATCTGGATTCTTTATCAGCTCAAAGGAACATAGAACAGAAATTTCTCATGCACAAGCATCAATTTCTCATGCACGCACACACACACACACAGTCGATGACAATCTGGAAGGAATCTAAGAGTCGAAATTAAATATTTAGAGAAAATCAACATTCAAAAGTAAAATCACAGGAAAAACAAAAAAAGACAACTCAGAGTCTTCATTAGAGCATAGAATTCAAATACAAGACTAGAAAATTGCATTCCTGCTTCTAGTATCAACCTTCGATTTTCATACATCCCATACTATAAAAATCTAGTGGATATCATTCCCGAGAGACACACAAAGGGAAGGCATAGAATGACAATCTGAAAGGGCTCTAAGAGTGAGATTAAAACAACTCAGTTTTGTTAAAGAAAATCCATAAACTAACAGAAAACATTCAGAACTAAAACAAAGTGGTGAGATGGGGAAAATTAAAATCAACAAAGAAAATAACAATTCAAACAATCTCATTTTTCATTGAAACATAGAATTCAAGTGCAAATCTAGAAATTTTCATTCCCGTTTCTAATATCAGCCTTGTATTTTCAGACATCAAACCTAGCAGATGCCATTTTAAAGAAATCATCAGCATCGGAATTGGAAACAAAATGCCCAGCATACATTCATTATTCTGACCAAAATATCTTCTCATTCTGGGTAAACTGAAACAGGTAAATATGGCAAGACAAATAAGTAGAGAAGGCAGGAGCACACGTCCGAAACCGAGGAAACAGCACAAAGCAACATGATGAAACTTAAAGATTTAGAAAGGCAAAAAGTGCAAGAAGGATTAGACATGTTTTTGCTCAGTTCACAAAAGAAACTACAAGCACACCCAAACGAGAAACTCAGACTAAACGTCCAACAAAGTCTTGCTTCAACAAGCCTATGACCCACATGTCCATTCTCAAGTCGAAAGTGTAGTTGTCCCGGTCATATATAGCACAATTTCAATGAACAAGATTGAAGGACACCGTGCCACAATCCATTTGGCCACGGAAGAATACAGATTCACACAAAAACTACGGCCCAAAGAAAAGAAAAAAAAAACATTTCCCAGTAAAATTAAAATATCCCAATCAGGATACAGTCCATGCCAACAATGACCCATCCGCAGCTGAATTTTGTCACGTCGTGTAGATCATGAGGATCAACCAAAACAAGGTACCAAAAAAAGAAGATTCCGTTTATCAGATGGGGATCGATAGATCAGAGTCGAATCATCGAATCCCTGAAAACCTCCAAACATACACAATCTCGTCATTGAAAAGAAAACACGCAAAGTCAGAACCTCGATACCGGTTCCCAATACAGGTAGAGGCCAACCAAATGACCAAATCTAAATACTCGAATCCAGCAGCCAACAAGGGAGTGCCACAAAGTCGGCAAACAAAAAAATCAAAATGGGGAAAAAGAGAAGGAAAAAGAGCGCCGCCCAGATTCGAAACCCTTACCAGATCCTTGTTCGATGGTCCTGATCTTTGTCTTGGGGAAGAAAGTCACACCGAAGGGAGAACTCTGAGTTTTAGGGCGGCTACTCCCGTCCCTTCCTCCTCCCTTGAAGAGAAAGAGAGAAGAGAACGCGAGAGAGAGAGAGAGACAGAAGGGAAAGGCGAGGAAGGGGAAACGACACTACGGGCAGCTATTTATTCTGACGAAGTTGCTGAGCTGGCAGCTGACGTGGAAGAGCATGGTCCGTAGAGCCTCCAATAACACGACCATGAGCCGGTTCCTCTATCTTTCTCTCCCTTTAACGGCGGCTTTTATCTTTCTCTCTCTTTCTATATCTTTCTCTCCCTCTAACGGCGGCTCTTATCTTTCTCTCTCTTCTCCTCTTTGACGGTGGTTCTTCTAAGTTCGATTTTTAAAAGATACTATTATGATAGTATTAAGGAGTATTGTCGTCATTGATTTTAAAATTAAAGATATCATTATAATGCTAAGTGAACTGATTCTTGAAAAAAAAAAAAAAATATTACCTATTACAAGCATGCTTAATTGGATAGGTTTCATCTGCTTGAATCTTGAATCTCTTTTCAAGTTTAGGGTCGAATTATATGACATTATGTTATCTTAGTACGAACTTATATTAATCTTTAAAATAAATTCATAACACAATTGTTATTGTTATCAAATTATTCAAAAACATTCAACTGGACCTTAGACTCGACAAAAATGTTGGACTCGAGCGGAGCTGCAGCCTATGACCATTGAGAAGTTTGACTTAAAATAAAAATATATTCTTTAATATAATTTCATATATATATTTATAAATAAGATATGTATAACTGTATATATTTAAGTAAAACAATAGTAAGTGGTAGCCTGAATTTGAATATGAATTATGAAAATTAAAGGCGGCAGCTTTTGAAATAGTTCCGTTTTGTAAAAAGGACCTACGGGACGGCCGTTATGCCCGCAGTCCCAGCCCACTGCGTAAAATCTGGAAAAGACTTATTTAAGGGCGCCAGCTTTTTATCTTATTTTTAGATTTCACATTTTTATTTTCAGATATACGAAAGTCTTTGGTTGAGCTTACTCAAAAAGCTTCTTGAATTATTCTTTCACCATAATAAAAATTGCCAAAGAAAATTCATAAATGGGAAAGTGCAGTTTTAGATCAAGGCAAAATTAGCTCATAGACAAATTCTCTTCTTAAGAATATATTGAAATGTTGATTTTAAAAGCCGCCTCGCTCTCACTTTCATTTTTCAATGGGGTTTGTCCAACTATGTTAGCCGTCGTTGTTTATTCAGTCTAAGCAGTCAGTCAACCAGCCAGCTAAAACTACCATCGAAAAAAGAGAGAAATCATCAAAAGATCCTTGTTGCCTTGATATTCTGAAAAGGATTTTATCCGGATATATCGGGATAATCTTGTCTACTGAAAACATTAAATTGAATAAAAAAATTAATCTGTTTGAAAAGCATGGTGTGTTCTATCATGTGAGAGAGGCAGCTGAAACAATTCCCTCGCATGAATTATGTTCGGAATTACTCCATTGGCAAAGCCTCCACACCAACCCCCAAGTCCCTAGATCGTAAAGTTTTTTTTATTGGAATCATTGTTTTCTAGGCTGAAGGAGCAATGAAATTTCATCTAGAATCTAACATGATCAAACTAAGAGAAATGGAGAGCGTGTAGTTTAAGTTACAGAATCACATTTTATGATCATGATCAATTGTGCACGGAACGAACAAAATTTCACAGAAATTCCCCATAAACTAGTTTACATGAATTGTGTAGTTGGTTGTTTTGAGGATTTCATGAAGTCTCTGTGTTCATACTCTAGCTTGATCTTGAAGACAGCGACATACTTTTTTCTTGATTAGCTTTGTCAGGTCCGAATTCTTCAGCCAATGGGGTAAAGATTGAGGGTGGTCCGGAGTTCCTGCTGCTCTTGACCCTTGTGGTATTAAGAATTCTATAATTTGTTCTTAGACCGGTAAACGCTCAACAATTGAAGATGATGAAAGGGTCCCATCCTTGAGAGACACTTGCTGACCTCTGAAAAAAATTCAAAGTGTGAAGAAGAAGCGAAACTTCACTCCTTTCATCGTTCTGAAGTCAAACAACGAAAAAATATTTGCAGAAACATTTTGCCGTTTCTGTGTTGTAAAGATAAGAAAAGAAAATCAAAAGAGAGAGTCAACCCCAACAGGTTTGGGTTTCCTCTTCAAAACTTATCTTGTAGAACGCAGGAAGAGATTTTTCGTTATAAAAAGTTTTTGCCATCAAGATTGAGAAGGCCTCTGACTCAAGTGCTTAAAAGATGATCAGGATGAGATACATAACCTCCCCAACATCTCAAAGTTTTGGGCTTCAAGATTTGGGAGATGAAAATGGAGGGAAAAGGCTACAGATGAATCGCTATTCATCCTCCCTTTCCAACTACATGTTCAATATATAGCTGAAGAATGACTCGTATTCTTTGAATTTTTGTTTTTGTTTTTGTCCCCATCTTCCAAACAGACTTTATAGAAACATTGTGCACCTTACTTCGTCAATGGCAGGAACCATATGGCCCACACAATAGAGCAACGTTGTGAGTCGACAAAGGAAACGTGGTTTAAGTCTCAATAAAGGTGGGGAGGGAGAGGAGAGATATCCCGAAAAAGCCGAAGCCCCTTCCCTTTCTCAGACTGATTTGCGACCTTTCTCAGACTGCTTTGCGACCTGGATGGAGAGCAATATACCTGCCAACTAGAGTGTCAGCTTCAGCCTTTCAAAACAGACAAAATAATTTCTATACGATGGACCAGCTACCAAGTGCAGTGCTACTAGGCCAGGTCACAGGTAAGGCTGGACAGGCCCAGCCAGTCCAGCATTACATGCATAAATTATTGAGCTTCAGAACAGGCTGGAAGATTAAAGACTATACCTGCGGCGTGAGGTTCACCATACTCATGCCATGCCCACTTCCTTTCACTTCTGCACGTTAGGTGATTGTGTCCCATTACCGCAATGGATGTTCTCTTGCGATTCGATTTTTTCTCTTTATTGGAATATGTCACAGTTATACTGAAGGTAGCAAACTCATTCTGAAACTCAAGCCTTCATTCATCGAAACAAATACATTCTGTAACTGAGATACACCACCTTCAGCAATGAGTACGCTTTGCTTTAACTCAGTTACCCATTCATGCAACAAAGTGAATGGATTGATATCAAAGTAGAACAGCCGCTAACAATAATGAAGAAAACAGAAGATAAAAGTAGCACACAATCTTGAGAAATTACACCTCCAAACCACTATGACATAGAATGAATCAGTTCTGGAATAAATATGCAACAAAATCCCACATTGCAAATTCGTAGTACTTTGCTGTGTATACAAGCGGCCAATGCTGCAGTGAATCTTAAGCATGATGTAGACTAACACTGTAACACAATTTCCATCATTTTACATACGAAGTAATTAGTGTGTCTTAAATCTTCTCACACATTAGAAGGAAACCTTATCAAACAAAGGAACATCGATCTCAAGCTTAAGCATGACGTAGAATACCACAATTTCCATTATTTTACATACGAAGTAGAAGTAATGTGTCCCAAGTCTTCTCATACATTAGAAGGAAGCCTTATCCAACAAAAGGAAAATTAAACTGATTGATTCTCTTAGGGTACTGACTCCCTTGTGTAAGGACAGTCACCATGAGGAACTCTCACAAAAAAATGCACACTTTCATGAGATGGTTTCACGTTGGAAAGGAGCGCGTCTATCAGGGACTCCATCCAAGGCACGTCTGTCCTCGAACCACTTCAACACAGACTTCCAAGGGAGGTTGGTGACATGCACAATGCTGCTGACCATGGCATTCTGTACGTAAAAGTTAGAAGTCAAAACATATTCAAGAAAAATACAGAAAAAATCCGATATTTTAACGATTCTGATATTTTTTTTTTTCATGCATCATTGCTCAAAAAGTCATTTCAACATCCTTTTGTGATCTCCATGCGTAAAAATTAATAAATTCATAAATTTCTTAGGCCCCAGCTTATTTCAGCATGTTTCTGTCAAAATGGTAAATTTTGATGGGAAAGTGGGAAATTTTCTCGGATGAGTGAAGCAAACAGTAAAAATGACATTTTTGTAGGACCCAGCCTCACAGTGAAAATACTTCTGCGGTAGCCACCTTTCAATGCACCTTCAACGCTGCAACTCATCCTTCCTGGCAAAATTCACTTTTTCTAGTGAAAGGCTTCTTCCCTCTCTCGGGTTGCTGGTAAAGGCCCAGTGGTCAGTCACAACAGATACAAGAAGGTCTCTCTCTCTCTCTCTCTCTCTCTCTCACACACACACACTCACACACGCACAGCACAAATATGGCCAAGCAATTTCTATCTTCACACCCATTTCTAACTTGAAACAAACATTACTTGTCATTTTTTCACCATTAAACAATCATTTTTTCAAATGTTTCACAGAAAAAGTATTTATTGGCTCTCCAACTTAACTTGGATTATAACTTCTCCATCAAAAATTTTTCCCTACCTAGAGCTCAAAAGAAATAGGATGTTATATATACACTCTGAAAATCAGGAGAAAAAGAAAAGGGAAAGCACCTTCTGCACACAAATGTTCATAAATTAAAAAAAAAAAGGAAGTCAAAAGTTAAATCAAGTATCTTATTGTAAGGCAAGCCCACCCAGATAGACAGTCCATAATGTCTCCGTTGGCATGCAAGTACTCTTCAGGAGAAAAAAATATATATATACGTCTATATGGCAAATATATATGCATGACATGTGTGCTCACTTAAATCTCCGGCCATGTCTTGCTGCAAAACCTATTTCTTTCTATCTCTACGTAGTATACTCTCTATTAGCTACTTATATGATAGTAGAGGGAGGGCTCACCCTTGTTAACATAATGTGCACTGCTTAGTATAACGTTCTATTGCAACTATTGGGAATTATGAATAGACACACATATAGGAAAATCTTCGACAAACATAACATAAGAAATGAGTAGCTCCAATAAGAGTGGATTGTACTGCAGACACCAGAACACATTGGTACATGCCTTGTCAACCAATCCAACAATACTCTGATCAACTTTAGAGGAAGACATCAGAAAGTGAGATCCAATCGTTTGGCCTAGCTCATATTGATGCCATTTTCTATCGACCATTATGGATAGCCAAGATATTAGCAGCTTGTAATAGCCTAATTTGGAGTTGATTCTTTTCGGTCGAGTCAAATTTGAATGCCACATAGACGTGATCTCCTACTTTGGCAGTTCAGGAAGGAAAAATAGAAACTTCGATAGAAAAACAAGCATACCTGTAAACAGACTGTATCATGAGAAATACAATATATGCGTAAGCGTTAAAAAAAAAAAAAACAAACAAGTTGCACCAATACACCGTACATTCTGCTTTTTACTTTTCTAAGGGCATACTAGCAATAAAAGACACAGCTACTTCAAGATAATTCTTTAGGAGCTCTAGATAACCAAATTGAACCAAATGGATGGCTTCCAGACAATTGTATTCATATAGAATTTATGGTTACTAGTAAATACAGCCCCATAAAATTAAGTTAATATAAAGCAAACCTTCAAAGTAAATACACGTAAACAGATATTCTCAAGATTGGGCTAAAGAACTCACAGTGGGACGCTTGCTACGAGCATAAACTCTCTCCATAGTTTCAATTTGCACTTTCTTCAGTCTTTTTTGCCCAGACCATCTGTTTCTCAAAATATGGATAGGCTCCTTCCCCTTACCTGCAGTCTTTTCAACTTCTGCAACTAAACTATCATCAGATTCGGTCTCAGCCTCTGTAGAAGAAGTCTCTACAGGTTTTCTTTCAGGTTCTACTTCTATAGGTGGTTGAATGACTTTATCCGGCAATGAAGCAGAAAGCAACAAAAGATCAGGAGGAGGATCGCGAAGCAGTTCAAGAACCACTGCCCTTTCAAGGCCTAGCTCAGCTGCCAAGCTTTTGATCTGACAGACAACAAATATAAGATCAGTATATTTTAAGTACCACTTTTACCAACTTAAGTTCCATAAAAAACACAAGCAAGGAGGCCTACGTTGGTCTTTCTGCGGCCAACCTTTAAGGCTGAAGCTAATCTTCGAAGTTGCCAACGCTTAAGCTTCACAGGTTCAACCTCTTCCTCATCAGCCTCATCACTTCCACCTTCTTCATTCTGAAGCAAAGACACTTCGTCATCTTCCACGTCATTAAGTGCATCTTCCAATTCTTGCTCAAGCTTTGCCAGATCTTCTTCAGTTATTTCGTCATCATCATTATCCAAAGCCAAGTCATCATTCTTCAAATCTTCTTCTAGCATGCTAAAAAGTGCTTCGAGGGCATCTTCATCAGCTTCAAGGGCACCGTCACCTGGATCTTCGTTATCACGTGAGTCTCGAACAATTTTCTGCAAGGGAAGACCTAAAGTCACAAACCAAACAGCTATCAATTACTGTAAAGAAACCAGTCCGACCAGAAACCAAATGAGAATTGCAAAATAAAGCACCATCATCTTCTCCATAATACACCGCTCCGTAGGGAGGTAATCCAGAACTCTCACTGCCATGGAATATTGATGCCCATCAGCATTATTCATAGGTTAGAAGGAAAAAAGAAAAAGGAAATGTCAATACCCCAAATTGGTTCATGACATACTTCAGATTGCCACAAAACACAGCATGAACGCCAACTAGACCCCCTCAACGATGGTTGAATTTTCATCCACATCCTTCTTACTGCTAGCAATTAAAACATATATTGCATCCTAACTCTGGACATACCTCCATACACCAAGATTAAACCACAAAGGTGCTTATTAGCTTCATCCTACTACTTCCTTCAAATGGATGCAGTAAAAAAGGTGACCAAATTCAACATATGACACTGAACGACAATACGACAAGCAAGAAGAATATCCCATGAGGAAAACTAAGCGAAAACAAAACAATTTACAAAGCATTCACAAAGAAAGCAGCTAAGAAGTCAGAGATGCGAATCAAAATGGCACCATAAAAATGCAACCAAAATCTATACGCTTCTCTTCTTCTTCCTTTGTTCCTCTTGTTTAAAATTGGTCCGATGTTCATATAACCAGATTTAACTATGAAGGACATAAAATTGAGAAAGATATAATGCTTCCCTACGAATCTTCAAAAGCACTAGAGACGCTCTGTAGTAGCTTCAGAATTGTGAAGCGACTTTGGTGAGAAACGAGCTTCCCCGGTGACTAAAGCAGCTAAAGGAAAACCAATAGAAAAGAGATAGTGGAGACCTCCTTGCGATTCCGTCGCGACTGGCGGGAGACTCCGGCGGACTTCCGACGACTAAAACAGAGGCGGAAACGAGAGTGGGAGAGGGTGGGCCTCGTAAGAGCGACGAAGTTAGGCGGCAGATTTCTGCCAGTCGACGAGGCTATTCCGCAACGGCCAAGGAAGCTGAAGGAGGAGGTAGAGAGGAATGGTGGGCACGATGAAGGAGAAGAAAGCACGGGCTTGGCGGTGGTGCCCATGAAGGGGGAGAAGGAACAGGATGGTGGTCGCGCTGCCCACATTTTCACCTATTACCAGCTTAGCTCTCCATCACCGACCGGCGAGTGGCAAGACATTCATGGGGTTTCTCTTGGCTTGAACTTCATTTTTATCGTGATACGCAAAATAACACGTTATTTTTTTGCTATAAAGCGAAAATATCGACGTATAAGACATCTTACGTTTTAAGAGTTTCATTTTTAAGGGGAAAAAACGAACGAAAACACACAGTTTATACCCTAACTCAAATCCTAAGAACAACTGAACATCACTAAAAAGTGTTTGATTACGTCATATTTCAAATTCACGGGTCTCATGTATAAAATTATTCACATTAGGATTTTGTGGATATTTTCGATACTAAACTAACAGTATCATCCTTTTGATGTTCAGATTCAGTCTCGCAGACTTGTTTAAAATAAAATCCTGATGTCACTAGCACCGAAAATGACCTTCACATATATGTGGATATGGATTTTAGACAAATTTGGCTTTCATTTGGAGAATGGAGTGTTGGACTATATTTCACACCAAAGTTCATTCCAAACCAATTGTGTCGAGGTCTCGGAGGAAAATGAGGGCCATAAGGAGATTGACAGCTTCAGGATGGTTCAAAAACTGATTAAGGTCCCTCAAGGAGATCTATAACAGAGGCAGCTATGGAACTCATTTTATGTATCCAATCAATCCCAAGTTTCTAATCCACAAAAAAAAAAAGACAAGGGGTCTCTGTCCCATCTCAAGACAATGAAGCCAAACCGGATCTATATACTTAGAACTTCGAATAGTGCTTTAATATATGTGTTTGTGCTACAACCATGTTTGTCATGGCAGGTCCTCGTAAGACTTGGTGGTCGGAGCTCAGCATAGTCATCAAGAAGAGATTGCTTAAGTTACAAAAACACAACATAAAACTAATGAGTTTAAAAGCTCACACAAACCCAGCCCATTGATAGGCCTTGATTAAGAGGCCGCCTCTCACAATTGGAAGAAACTTCAAACATTGGCTTCTCTTCAGAGTTAAAGCCAAAACTTATTTCGAACCCAAATGCCAGGCGAATAATCCAACCAACAATGACGATGCATTTTAACCTAATGAGCCACTTTAAGTGTAGTTCGACCTTTAACACAAACGTCTAACGTAAAATATCCATAATTGCTATCTAAGGTGGATGCCATCGGATCAAATTTCAATTCTATACAGATATTCGGATATTGCTTGGTTTCTCTTGGAATTGGATACAGATTCAAATATAAAATAATACAAAAGCATATCCATTTGCATGCAATGTCTATAGAATTGAGTACAAAAGATCCTGTACTGCATCTGCATCAAGTTACTCGTGAATTTTCCCCAAAAAAAAAAAAACTACTTTCAGATTCAAACAAATGATGGATTATGATGAAATTTACTTGAGCATTGAAGGTTTCCTTCGGATTCCCTCCCGAGTAACACGTTTAACACCCTTTACGCTTCATTGAAATTTCTCAACATGATTTTCACATGACGCTTTCATTTTCATATGTTTGTGAAGATAAGGAACACGTTTGCATATAAAACTCAAGCTGATGTTAATATTTCAACGTATTCGTCACCATAAAGCAAGCATACAAATGCCTACAGGTCAAAACAATACTAGATATCATCCGACTAGTAATTCAGCAACCTCTGTACAAAGAGAAGCTACACACTGCGACAATAGTAACCTCCCTGCTATGTCACTTTCTTATAGCCCTATCCGCAGTTAGTGATGTCAAGGAGAAAGAACCAACCACACCTTCAAGAATACATGCTCTCCAGTTTTAGCAGAAAATCATCATCATCATCATGTGCATCTGAAAATTCATCCTTTTCTGCAACCCTCCTGTTACTCGCTCCATCAGCTTCTTCATCGGGACCACTATTTCCGTCATTGATATAACCATTCTTATGTTCTCTGGTATCTCTGTGTAAACTGCTCCTACAATCAGCAACAGAGTCCACTGAAATTGTGGTGGTCAGCTGAATGGCCTTGTCCAGTGATTTTGGTCTAATCTTATCTTTGAGTAGTTCATTTAGAGATTTTGGACCTTGGAACTGGTGAGACATATCTCTGCACCAATTCGCACAATCATTTTGCTCCAGGCATTTCAAACCATCCTCACTTTCTCTTACTCTCTTCTTCTCTTCTTTAATTTGTGAAAGAGATTTTGGTCCAGCAAAACCATCAGTTTTCTGGGTACTCCAAATATCATTCTGGCATTGTCCTCTTGCAATCTCTGACCGCACTGTAAAGTTTGGTTTTCTTTTCAGCTTGTCATGCTCCTGTCTCTTAACATGCCTCGACTTTGCATGTCCAGACCTGCCATGTTTTTTATTAGACCTCAAATTAGAATCCGCCTTACTGTACTGAACTATTCTGTTTTTCGCAACTTGCGACGACATTCTTTCATGCTTTTGTACCGAAATGCACCTTCCTTGCTGTCCTTTTCCAGTGTCACTCTTATGCAGTAAATGTGGATGATCTCCAGAGTAATAACCAAATCTTCCATAATCAGTCCTGCGCTTCTTGAGGTGATCACGAAGATCTACAGAATTCCTATATCCCCCTTCAGTTTCATACTGCCGAACTCGTCTTCTACCATAAGGCACTAGTTGTTCAGGCATTCGTACCCTGAATTGCATAGCCGTTCTCTGCATTGAATCATACACATATTCCGTGGCTTCATAACCATCAAATGTCACATGCCGTCGAGGTAATTCAGCTTCTGAGTAATGCTCGAACCTGCCTGCATCTTCATAATCATGTTGTAGCAAGCGCCTGTGAAATTGGTCAACGCCTCTGTCACGAAGCAACGTGTATTTTACATCTTCTTCAAACTCTGATTCATCATCAACAAGCACATCTAGCCCAGGAGATGACTCCCACCACTCTTCTCTTTCAGTGCCATTCATGTGGTCCTCTGAACACTCCAACAAATCTGGTTGCAAACTGACATAGTCATCTTCTTCAGGGAGAAGAGATTTAGATGATCTAACTGTAGAATCATCAGCTTCTGGAGCACATGCCTGTGGTGAGGAGCAACGTTCAGTCTCGGAAACACCATCATCATGAATATCGCTTTTTTTGAGGCATGATGTATGGGGGACTTTCAATGGAGTGCTAGTTCTATTCGGAGGACTGCTTGAGTCTGGTTCAGCACTAGTTACAGTTGGTGCCTTATTCTCCAATTGATTACCAGTACTGTTGCCCTCAGCAACCTTTTCCAATTTCTCGGAAGGCTGAATACCATTTGGACCATGCATAAAGGGGCACTGATCCCCCTTAATGCAGTGCCCACTAGAATAAAAATAGCAAGGAACACTGGATTTGGGCTTTTTTGGTAGTGGTGGCAGTTGCAGTGCAGGAAGATATTCAGATGAGGTCTCTGTCCATGCATCTAGTGGCTGCAAGAAGCATTCCAGAATCAACTCAGAGAAATCTGAAGCTAAATTGTGAAAAAAGAACTGGACATAAGTGCCAAATCATTTGCAAGTCCAAATATGATCATTTCAATTATTCAACTCAACCTTATTTCAGATGTCCAAACTTGATAAAATAAAATTGTGCTGAAGAGGAACAGTAAGGTTTATTTGCTAACCATATGGCTCGACACAAACAATTCTCTTTGAAGCAGATACATGATCAATCAGAACAGGCTCCAAGGAATACAAGAGTAGCAGGTATTTTATTGTAAAGAAGGAAAATAAAGCAGCGAGGACTATACAGAAGTAGCACATAATCAGATCTGTTCCAACAATACAAAATGAACTGGAAAAAATAGCTATTTTCCAAAAACTTCAAATGCACCTACAAAGGAACATGAAGCTCCAGAACTACTCTACGAGTTGGTTATTTCATTGGTGAAGGAAGCAAAAAACATGTCGTAGAATTCAGAAACTCAGATGCAATTTACGTTTTAGAATTTAGAGAGAGAGAACACCTTTGCCTGCAAAGCAGTTACCTAATAGAAAATCCAATGTATTGATGTTTTACTAAACAATATCATATATTCAAAAATCAAGATAAAGGCAGCTTTTGATACGTAGCAGCCTACTACCCCACCATCCAATTCAATGCTTTCTTAAATGGATGTAATGCCAATGCATTAAAGTGATGTGAAAGGCTTGTATCCTTCTATTTGCAATTTTGGGACTAAAAATACCACAAGAAGAGCCTCTATGTTGCACTATTTTTTATAACAGTTCACCGTATGTTAAATTTATGTGAGAGTTTTCTTCAAAATATTGTGAGATCTTCTTGCTGTGGTCTTCCAAGGATGGGAATCATGAAATTAGAGCAAAACAGTTTGAGATCCTCACACAACTCGTTTTCAAGCACACATGCAAACCCCTCCACCCCCAACCCCCCACCAAACAAAACCCTATGTAACTTGTTTGCATTTTGAAGCCTCCACTACCAGAGAAGATGTAAAACGTTGGATCATCGTCTGCATTTTCTTCTTTTTTTGAAGCCTCCATTGCCAGGGGTCTTACCGTGTCTTCTGGAATAAATTAATTTTCAAGGGAGAGCATCTTTTTAAGATGCCATGAGTTCAAAAAACATTCTGGGTTCTATTATTTCAAAGTTCAAACATCAAAGGAAATTATCTCCTCTCCATATCGCTAAGTCAACAGTTAGCCGCACATCAAGCTACTACATTGTCCAGGGTCACCGGAAAAGAAATCAACAGCATAATAAGGCACCAAAAACCAAACAAGAAAGAAGGGCTCACCGGATGCCTGAATGCACAATGTGGGTTCAGGCAATTTCCCTGTAACCAGTACCAGCAGTCCCTGGGATTCAGCCGGGCACCTTCGCTGTGCCGAAACTCACATTCGCCGCCCTGCAGAAAACCCAACAAAACTTCACCTACAAACTTATCCAAATCATCCTTCCACAATGCACGGCAATCCATCAAAAGATTCAAAACAATGCTCCAAAAAGAAACCGGAAAAAACAAATCATTGGCTCCTATGAGATTCCTCGCATACAAGAAGTAACCAAACCTACGATTCAATGAAAACCAACAAAGGTTGCAGAGATTTGGGAATTACCTTCTTGCAAGTTAGAGGTGACGCTAAAAAATAGACGCAATCGGTGTTCCGCTTCAGGAATTCATCCTCCATTGCTCCACCAACTTATGAGAACCGCGGAAAAGAGACAGAAAGAGAGAGATAGACCGCCTTATCGATCCTCACCACTTGTTTCCTTCCTGAAAAAGGCAAGGAACCAGGGCCAAACCAAATAAAAGAAGAGAAAAGAAGAGACCTTCCCCTAGGGTTAGGGTTTCCATCTCTGAATCTCCATCCATACGTAACCATGCAACATCAGAACTCTCGTTTCTCTCCCTCTCATCCTCCTCTCCCTCTCCCTCCCTCCCTCCCTCCCTTATAGGGGTGCCAAACGGGTCGGAGTTGAAACGAATGGACATAAATTCGGATCGAATTTCCAAGGAGATACCAATACTAAATCCACTCCAAGACCCAAACAAAGCTTTACCATGGCAAGTTATCCTAATTTGACACAAATGTAGGGGTGCAACTCCAGTCCCGGGTCCAGTTAAGACGTAAAAGAACCAGTTAGAGATCCAGTGTCCACAAACCCGGATCCAGTTATAAAAGTTTATGAACCAGACGAGGCCCATGAAGCATGCCTGGCGAAAACTAGTCTCATGTATTTTTTGCATTGAAATTTGTGGACGTTAATTGCAAATAATTATTGCCAATAAATTTTTGTGTTTTTTGAGCACCGATTATATTTGCAATAATTTGTCACACAGTAATGAACATAGTAGGCTCTTAGGAACCAATTTTAAACTTGAAAATTTTATAGAATCTTAGGAACCAAAAAACCCTCTTTCTCCAAGCTTCTCACTGTTCCCACTATGAAAAGCTTCTTCATTGGCTAGTAGGCTTTCTCTCAAATCGATGAATCCTCTGTGATTTTGATGAAATGGGCAAAATTTCTCTTTCTCACATCTCTTGGAGTCCTTAGAAACAAGAAAAAAGAGAGAGATGAGTGTTTAAACTTAAAAACTTGACGCAAAAAGTGGCCGTCGGACCCCTTTTTCAAGTTTTTCCCCGTATTGCATGATGCAGGGGTGTATCACCCCCGTACACTTATGATACACGAGCGTATCGAGGATTGTAAGCGTACCGTATAGGTGAATGTTGGTAACTTGTATGGTAATGGATTGTATTTCTCTGTCTATCTTCAGAAAAACAAGAACTCATGCAATAAACAGCATGTCAGCAACTAATCAGTACATATCTGATGCTCAAAACTGGCCAGTTGATGATGCCCAAGGTAACTTAAGAATTTAAGACTCATCAAGCATCTTGAACCATTCATTATATCTGCAAGCCTCAGAATTTTGAAACTGGATCATGTGACAATAGGAAGCCAACTTCATTTAATGATCAGCAAGTATCATGTTTCATTTTCATTAAGAATTTTCATCATTTTCTTAACTTCATGCTGAATTCTTGTCCGTTTCTGATCTTTGGGCCTCTTGGAGTTGGAAATTGTAGGGTCCAGCTTGCTGATTGAAAGCAGAAAGCAAGATCAAGTGAAACCAAGTACCATCTACCTTTTATGTTTTCCACTGCTATTTGATTTTGAACCTTCTGAAGCGTAACCTTCTACCGCTGCTATGATCTGTGTTTCCAGTTTGTGGCCCTTGATAGCTGACTTAACTTTCCTGGAAATTTGCTGCTTCAGCACACGACGTTCAGCAACTGAAAGACGACACTTATCAAGCCCCTTCAAGAATTTAACGACTGGGTCACCAAAACCCCTACCGCTTTTCTCCAGGTTCACAAGCTTCTCCACAACTTGAGCAGCTAACATTCTCTCTATACACAGCTTGTTCCCAATCTCGACAATATCATAGAGGCAATGTGTGCTCACCTCCCTTGTCTTCTTAGAGTTGCAATCAAGCAAGGCAACCAACCTTTCAATCTGTTTGGACTCTAGCATTCGATTCAATACTAGAATCCCTCCGTCCCCAAAAAGCATCTGATGGAGTGTTTGGTAAGCTGCATCTTGCAGCTCTGCTACATTACACTGCATCATTTTAACCAGATCATGGATGACATTGTAGTCAAGAATTTGACGAACGCATGCCTCGCCCCCAGCGCAAGATAGTTTTAAGATAAGAAATGCAGATAAACATCGTATGCGGTTGTCTGCAAGGCTTCCTTGATGCAGAAATTCAGCTAATATTTCAATTAAGGTGCTCTGAAGTATCATATCTTGGACTCTTTTATCATTTGCCACCTCAACTATTGGTACAACATCCTGCATTGCTTCAACTACCTGCCTGCTATCTGACCCACGCATCTTATGAATCATATCGGTAAGACTTTGTGGTTTGGGTGAAGAAGGAACATGGAGCTCTTTCAAGGCAAACCTTTCTAAATTCAGCTTTGCATCCCACGGCAAATGTTCAAAGGTTCCTTGCATAAGATAGTGACGCACAACTGGCCCTGCAGATTCATAAAATGATTTCAAAGTGACAATAGCATGGTGTTGTGCTATCTCAGATCCACTCCCAATGACATCTACCAGCTTCTTATCAATCCTGCTAGCGAACATCCGATCAACTGCCCTCGCATTGCCAGCCTTGATTAATGATATTACAGCATTGAATACATTGTCATCCGACTCTTCCATCTGGGGAACAAGCAAGTCTGCTAGCCTGTTCATAGGAATCTTTGTTATTACCTTATCAACTATAGCTTCACTTCCATATTCTGCCATCTTTGCCAGGACAATGGACACACTCGTCTGAATGATGGGTTCATCAGTTTCTTCCATCAGGTTGGCAAACTTATCAATGGCATCTGCATCTACAAGTGATTGATGGTATTCGATGTAGTCATTCTTGCAGAATATGTTCATCATGGATTTTGCAACAGCAGCTACTATTTCTAAAGATCCAACCGAGATCAGGTCAGCAACTTTTGGGCCAAGAATATAACTAAAACCAGCACTGCTTGCTTCCAAGTCAGACACAGATTTACTAGCCATAAGAGCTTGCACAATGGTTTCTAGAGTAGTCACAACATGTTTTGCATCTGTACTACATAGGGAGCACCTCATCTTTTGCTCTGCAATAGGTTTAACTCTTTCTTTCCCGAAAGCGAATAGCCATGGAGAAACAGAAGCAGAATCATCCATAGTTGAATCAATCAACAAAATTTTGACAGCATCATCCACTTTACCATCAAGGTACAAAGAAACCATATCATGGACATGATATGCCAAATAAGAATCAGCTTTAATCAAAAGAGAAGATTCAACAAGCTTGCAAACTTCAAGCGGAAACAAGTTGCAGTTCCCAAGCACAACCCATAAAGCTTCAAGACAAGCCTCTGGGACAGGTTCCTCCCATGCAACTGCTGCAAGAATGATAAAAAGCTTTCTGGAGGATGCAAGCATTGCTTCTAAACTGAACTCCAGCGAGCCAAAGACAGTAACAGTATTTTCTGCCTCTTTTTCATTTACATAAGACACTGGACCTGGTGCACATGTTGCATAAGTAGAAATATTCCTAATAGCTTTTTCCCATTTATCTTCACTTTTTTCTTTTCTAAGAGCTTTTCCCATTACAGCAACTGTGAGAGGGTGATGCCCACACCGTTCCAGCAATATTTCCGCGGAGGACTATAGAAAAGGAAACATATCAGCTCATGCAAGGTTGAACGTGCAATGATTGCCATACGAAAAGACTTGTTCAATGACTAAGAGTATCCAGAAGAACAAATGATAATTAAGTAGAAAATGCAGTAGAGAAGATTGAAGAACAAAACTTTCAAGCATATAAATTTGATTTGGTAGATGCAAAGCAACGTATCTCATCATTCATCTGCAATGCATCAAATAATTTCTAAAAAATGTGTGAAGTGCAGATTAAAATTAAAAAAAAAAACACAAGAGGGTTTAAAAGAACATAAAATTTACAGTAGGGAAGCGACACTTACCGGAAGTTCCTCTTCATTGAGAAGGCTATGGTAAATAAGGATTTCCCTGCTTATTTCCTTTAAGTCGTCTTTACATATCTCAACCTTCTCAGCTTCTGTAATTTCGTATATGGCTTCATTCCGCGTGGTCACCAAGTATCTGCAACCATTATCGTACAACTTAGCAAACCTTTCGACAATGTCTTGTTCCCAGACATCATCTAACAGTATTAAAATACTTTTCCCTGCCAGTGCTTCTTGAAGAAGAAAGCATGCATTTTCAAGTTCTCCATTTGTCTCTTCCCATACCTTTTTACCAACACCTATGTTTACCAAAAACGTGCAAATTTTCTTTGCCAACCGTTTCTGATACTCTATTTTGCTTCCATTGCATGCTGCCCTACTGCACCACTGACCAAACCTAACCTCTACAGCGCCATTCATGAATTTGCTTGGTGGCTGCGAAGCCACTTGACGGGCTAAACAAGATTTTCCTATCCCAGACAAACCCACGATGAGAATTACTCTATGAGAATCCTCTAGTTCCAATAGCTTCTTTATGTACCTACATTTACTCGAAATCGGGTAGCCTGGTTCTGAGTTTATTCTCAACAGAGTAGGTACTCTCATTGCACCGGTTTCTATCGTCTTCTCTACATCTCTATAGAGCTGTTGCGATTCAAGCCACCAGTTCAGGTCATTCCTGATTGACTGTACCAATTTCAGAAAAGGGTCCCCAACCATCGACGCCCAAACAACCCGTGAAAACTTCTTGACTTTGTTTTTTGATAACATTCTTTTGGCTTTTCCAATTTTGGTTTGCATCTGTTGGACCAATTCACTCAAGCTCTGAATTTGGCGATCCAACTGTGAACTGGCAACCTTATTTACATGTTTCTGTTCAAAACCATTAATCAGTTCCCGCAGATTACATACTAGCTCCTCTAAACTCTTCACCGTCTTTGAAGCTTCCTCAAGACCCCTGGAAGCTTGTTCTAATGCTCCAACAGCTCCTATCATGCAAGAAACAATTTGGGTGGCAGCAGAAACAGTCTGCACAACGTCCATATTTCATACAAAAAAGCGAAACCAAGTTCCTGGAAGTAAATAGACCTTGTCAAAAACCACCGAATTCGCATACACCCAAAATCTATGCCAATCGTATTTGTTTGTTCTGGAAGGTCATGGGCAATCCCCACAAAAGTTCCTCATACCCCTGATTTCTGCAGTCAATTGAAACGCACAAGAAGCTACCATCATTCAAGAATAACAACATAAACAAAAACTGTCCAAAATCGGGACAATCGTATAGCCCGAACTTTCTGCAATGAATGAAAAACCAAGAAAGTCCCTGTCTATCCAAGGATCGGATCATGGAAATTTATTCTCCTCCATAAGAACTACCAAAATGGGGAGACCAATTCGACTTGTTTTCCAGAGAACATGTGGACAGTCCTGAACTAGAAAAACCCACCAATTCTCGGAAATCAGGAGCCCTACACTTCCACGACATAACTTCTCGATTTAGGAAACTTGGAAGAAATCTGAAGACACGTTGATGCTGCTACTAATCGCCGTATCCATGTCAACTTAGATACACGCCCTTCAAGCTTCCACCCACCACGAAGGCTTTATAGAAACGGCAACAGATTATGATGCAGTGAGCTATAATTTAAGCTGCCATTCTTATTAAGTGCAGAAGCCCTGAGAAGAAAGAATTACTGGTTGGGTTACTTGTAGCTTTCCGCGGCCAGTTCCCTCCCTTCTGCTCCTGAGTCCGACCACCGTGTCTGGAAGGAGACCGCCGTGAAAGCAAGAGCTCCCACGCAATTAATGGACAACGTGGACGGTGGACTGCTTGTTGATAATGTTGGGGGAGTGACAGTCGAGTTTCCTTTTCATGGATCTAGAGTCAAACGACTCTGAATCATCATCATCATGATATTCATGGGAAGTGTAGCCCCTCAAAATCCTGTTTTTGCAAAAGTTCGGTGCTTGAGGTTGGCGAGTCAAACCGAACAGCATCCGAGTGAAAGATCCGACCTCAATTTTCAATACTATTTCCCTTTTTTATTAAAGCAACAAATCATTGTTCAAATTATGAGTAAAATATACGCTTGAAAAATCTTTTACCTTATTGCTATACCATCAACACGCCCCTTTGATTCCAAGAAGCAGCAGAAATTTGCAGTTACTTAATTTTTCCATTGAAGGTTTAAAGAACGTCGATTTCCGGTCACACTAGAGATGCACTGGAAATTTGAATCGTGCCGATAGAACATTACCTGCTCAATTGTGTATTTCATAATATGACAAAGAAGTTAAGCACCAACTTAATACCTTGATGGAATTTGTTGTTTATAAAGATCTGAGATCACAATGAAAATATTTACAAAATGAAACACAAAAGTATGAAGAATAATGAAAAATGTAAAGGATGTCAATCTCGAGGCCGTAGATCAGGTTTCAAGTTATTATTGTTGTTGTTATCATTATACGTTTCTAAGCTCTAAGGGTCGATTGTCAAGAACCAAAAAAGAAAGAAGAAAAAAATCTTAAAAAGGTGAACGTAGAAAGGATATCTTTTTGACTATTGAATGATTCCATTTTGATTATTATCCCCATTGACTAAACCATGCAGGTTGGATGGATCTGGATCAAGAAGAGCTGAAATCCATGGTTTTAACAAACTCTGGATTTCAGCTTCACCCCCAACTGGATCTGAGATCGACGGCATGATTAAGGTAATCAAACGTGGCTTTACGTCTTGAAGAGGATGATAAAAATTAATAATATTATCTTTATCACATCATTTACCTACTGTACATTTATAAATCCAATAATTAAATAATCAGAAAAATTAATAAATATTATCTTTATCATATCATTTACCTACTCTAGATTTATAAATCCAATAATTAAATAATCGGAAAAAGGCCAGCTTATGTTGGTAGAGTTATAAATCAGATCTGTGGATCCATACCCATTCAAAGAACTGGCTAGATCTTGGTCCGATATTCTTTGTGTCGTCCATACATGTGCACTAGAAAACTTTTTTAAGAATATGTAATTTTTTACTCTTAGATTGTGTTTGTTTCATTGTAGATCTCAGATCCGCGGTGACCTTTAAAATATAGGTGCATACATCAATGTACCTATAAAGTAGCAAGAAAAATAGCGTATTTTCAAGACACTATTCTTACATCCCATATTTTAAAAACGCTTGTTTACATTTTGAGAAATATGATGTGATTAAGTCCAGCATTTGGACATTGAATTAGTAAACAATATACACATGTTTTCTCGAAAAAATATGGTGCTTTTAATTATATGTTATGGGAATATGTGTTTCAAGAATGTCTTCTTACTTGAACATCAAGATGCTTTTTCATTGTTGGGCACACCAAGGGGTGATTGGATTACATAAAAAAAAAAAACTTGATTTTGCCTTCAAAACAAGGTTTTAGAGTGTTTGGATGCCACCAAAAACCCAGTTTTAACGATACTTGGTTTTGTAAAAAGAAGTAAAAAACATGTACCGCATTAGGTTATTAAAAAATGAGGTTTTAGATGTGTCATCCAAATGTAAAAAAAAAGAAGAAGAATAAGGTTTTTGGAACTTATTAAACAACTTGGTTCTCAAAAAATGAGGGTTAAAAAATATGTAACAGTGATTACCAAGATCAAGATACTATTTATTTGATGACTTTTAACGAAGAATTAAAAAATATGAGACAATTTTAGATGATCTATTGCCTTAGTTCCTCACAGATTTTGTAGCGTACGAAATCAAATGATTCTCTGATTTTAATAAAGTAGATGCCCAACTTTTTTTTGGCTTCTCTTCTTTCAATGCAGTAAAAGAACCATTTTGTATAGAAAAAATCAAATCCCCAATACCAAAAGCAGAGGGAGGGCACTCGAATCTCCACAAAAATTTCACCTTCAAAATTTCATGATTTTCAAACCAACTAATAGTAACACAAATATCTTCATCGACCTCCTTGTTAGAATAAAATAAATGAACAATAACGTAACATAACAAATTATTTGTTATGCTCTTTCAATTATATATTTAAATCGTCACAGATAAAAAACTATAAAAAAACAAGCCGTTTTAAAAACATAATGAGCATTTGAACCTCGGCATCAAGATTTCCTTCTAATGTTTGTCTTTTTTCTTACAATTACCAAAAAAGAAATTTACTTTATGTCTTATGCAGAAGGCGTATTTCTATAAAAAAATGTCAGAGAAAAAAATACTTAACTGAAACAGTGCAATGTTTCTCAGGTTAATTAAGGTCTACTTAGTTTTCACAAATAGCGTGGCTTTATTTAGAAAAATATGAACATATACGCATCTCCGAAAATTAAACGCAAAAGTAGGGTCCGAACTAGAATAAAACTAGGGAGGCAACTGGCTGCTGTAGCTGACGATTAAAAAAATGAGATAAGGCACCAATCATTCAATTCCAATAATTCAACTCCTCCCTCGGCAGAGCAGGACGGAATTTCATTTCATATGTTCTTTCTTCGCTTTCCTTCTTCGATGAAAGAGAGACAGAGGCAGAGGGAGTCATGTGGAACAACCTCCCCCCAGAAATCCTCGCCTTCATCTTCTCCTTCCTCCCACCGGACACCCTCGCAAGGGCCAGGGCTGTCTGCCAACAGTGGAATTCCTGCGCTCAACAACACCACCTTTTACTCTTTTCATCTACCAATCATCACCAACACCTCCATCCACCTTGGCTCCTAGCCGTGCCCACACACAACTGCCGCCATTTCTGCTACGCTTACAATCCTTCTCTTAGCAGATGGTACAACATCTCCCTCAGTTTCATCCCCAGCGCCCTCCGGCTTGCCGTCGCTGCCGTCGGCGATGGACTTCTTCTTGTCAAGCCGTCGCTCTCCATTCCTTCCCCTCTAGCTCTCTGCAACCCTTTCACCCAGCACTACAAGCTACTGCCTCCCTTCATATGTAAGCGCTCCAACCCATCCATAGGTGTAGTCTCCACCGCCACAGGTGGATACCGTATATATGTCGCCGGCGGGAGTTCGAACTGTACCGCCTACGTATCGACGATGGAGATGTACGATTCCGAGGCTGGCACATGGCAGATTGCCGGAAAGATGCCGGAAAAATACGCTGCTCGGATGATTTTGTGGTCTACCAGTGGAAGTGTGCATCATAATGGTGTGTTGTACTGGATTACCTCGGCGAGGGTGTACAATGTGATAGGTGTGGATGTGGGTGCTCCATCTCCGGGTTGGCACGAGGTGGGCGTGCCCTGCGCTGATCAGCTGGAGTTTGCAACACTGGTCATGACTCGAGGAGGAAGGGGATTGGGGCTTGTCGGAGGGCTGGCCGGCCGAGAGGTGTGTCTTTGGGAGTTGGAAGGAAGGGACACCTGGGTGCTGGTTGATAAGCTGCCTGGTGAGGCGGTGACCAGGCTGCTCGGGAGGGAAGGGAAATTGGGCAGCGTAAAATGTGTTGGTGGTGGAGGTCTGATGTATCTGTTTAGGGACTTTGGATCTGGTATGTTGGTTTGGAAGGAGGAAATTGGGAGTTGCAGGAGAGACTGGTATTGGGTAAAGAGGTGTCTCAATGGTGGAGATGGTCCTCTTCCCAACTTCCCTGTAAAAGGAGTTTTACTGTGGCCTAGTCTTTCACCTCTTG
Source organism: Nymphaea colorata (assembly GCF_008831285.2). Lineage (NCBI taxonomy): Eukaryota > Viridiplantae > Streptophyta > Magnoliopsida > Nymphaeales > Nymphaeaceae > Nymphaea > Nymphaea colorata. The sequence goes on from NC_045138.2 coordinate 26,394,547, forward strand.
CAGCTCTGGGGAAATAAGAATGCTTCTTCTCTGCCTCCTGTCTTTCTGACAGAAAAGACGTTCTTGCTGGAGGTGCTTGACTGCTTGTGGGCAGATTTTGCCAGTAATTTTGCAATAAGGTGTTGATCTTTAGGATTCAAGGAAATTTGTGGTGCATATGCATTTATTTTTCTTTATTACAGTGACATCTAGAATTGATCTTGACTACCATCGTTGGTCCAGCTTCTCTGTGATTTTGGTAAAGAGCTGGCTATATTGCTTGGACTTTAGAAGCTTATTCCAGACCTTGTAATAGATGAGATGGCTCAAGGAACCATTTTTGCAGGCCTTAGACTAAAAACATTCTTTTGGAGAAAGATTGTCGAGAAATCTGCAAATATAAATGCCATTTACCTGTGACAGAACGATGTCCGGCAGAGGATCATCTGGATTAAGTATCTGATCCTTTTCTTAATGGTTCTTTGTCATCCAAAAAGAATCAAATGTCTTTACCTGATGGCACTAGATCTCTGAACTTTGAAATGATAGTCACTTCCTTTCTTTCTTGCTGTTTTGAATAAAAGACTGGTAAGGGGACGATAAACATATCTCACTTTAATCAATGGATCAGATGCATTTGGATATATCTCTTAATGAAAGTGCAAACAATGAATCACATTCCTAAAAGTAGTTCTGCTTGGAAATTGCATTTGAACCTCACCGTCTTATAAGGTCATTCTATCTTTGTTTTTTTACCAGTAAGCTGGGGTTGGAACTTGGACTTGGATATGCTAATAGCAAATCACTCCAAAAAGCTTGTATTGGGGTGTCAAACTCTTAACCTACTTCAACTTAAAGGTTTTGTGCTTTCCCACATGCTCAGCAGAAAGTCGATCTTGTTGGCAGAGGCAACCCTCTTTTAGAGCGAGAATGACACTTTACATCAGGGCCTAATCTTGTGCTTGACATGCATCGAACAGGTTCTTTAGTTGAGAACAGAAAACAACTTTCTTCTTACAGACTTGAACGGTCCTGGATTTCATGATTGATATACAAGACAGATCTTAATCTTCCAGCAGCATCTTTGCGATCCCAAGACAGAGCGCAGATCCAAATTGATTGAATCAGATTTCTTGTGTATCTAGATAATCTGAAAAATCCTTTTTTGCATATGTAAGAAGGATTGTCATTTATATGTAGGCACAGTGAGAATCTGATGCCTCTAACCTTACCCTGCCATCGATATTCTTGGATCCTTCAAAATGTTTCAAAAGCTGACTGGCTGGCTGTAGGGCTCACAAACTATGTGGGACGTGACACACAGCCAAGCACCCGCATTCAATTTTCACTGTATTGTGATTTCCATCTGATCTGCTACCGAGCCATTCACATGGCTGCCCAAAGTATTCTTTTTCTTAAAGAACAATGGGAAAAGGTATTCTGACAATGAAATGGACAAATTTTTTACTTTGCTAGGGGCCAAATTTTTCTCCCTTCCACATAAACAAGTCCCATGTTCCTATTTTTTCATTTTGATCTTTTCATTTTCTGAAACTGCCAAATAGGAGGCTCAATACCCTAAAAGGGTTTGGGCACACCAGCTTGGACCAATGGCTGGTAGGCAGCTGGTTACTTGTACAAGTGGCATGGGCATCAATCTCATTGTGCTGCAAATGGGGTGGCACCAATATACTAATTGATGTGCATTAGAGGCGCCACATGGAGGCACCAATGTAGCCCTACACGCTAGAGGGAAAGGAAGGCAGCTTTGGCCTTCATTATGCAGGATTCTCTTTCTGCTCACCTGAAATGGAAACCTGAATCCCCAACATCAGACCATTCGTAAGAAAGAAACGAATGAGGTGATTGGAGTTATGTTTTGCTCCATATGGCTCCATTCAGTCAAGTGTTGGATCGAAAGAACAAGTTTTAACAATAGGTGGTGGCGTTGGGTTGAAGACCGTTGATCAAGTCTCAACCTTGCCAATCTCCTCCTTGAGTTATTTCTACAGTATTATCTTCTTGTGCTGGTTAGCGCTCACCCTTGTCATTAGAAATAACAAAAATAATAAGTTGTAATCTACTGTTGACAGTAAAAAGATTCAAATGTATCAAGAACCAAATACTCACCATAGATGAAGATTTGACGCCTTCAATTTTTTTTTGTTTAAAAAAATTCAAAACGAGATCTTTCCGGGAGAGCCTGACTGTCATCACTAATAAATAGGCCAATGTCGAAGACCTCCAGGGATCGAATTGCAATTGCAAATCCTACCCTCAAATTTTAATTAGCAGGGAAGTCAAGTGCCAACATCAGCAAATATCATTCTTTCAGCTAATTACTTATTAGTTATTATTAATGGAGGGTGAGAAATCAAATTTAGTGATGTGTGGATGATCACTTCTCTTTGGTTCAGAGGTGACAACTGCCATGATTATGTCCTAAAACAGGCCCCCCAGATCGCCCTGGACCTGATCTTTGAGCCTCAAGATCAACCAATATCGTTCTCTCTTGTAAAAATCAAATTCTCTTCTCTCTCTCTCTCTCTCGCTCTGTCTCTCTCTCTGAGCAGAGGCAGGCAACAGAACGAGGAGGCATCACACAAGAAGAAGAAGGAGAAAGGATGGCAGGTGCAGGTTGGGCAGCCAAAGTCCCCACCATCGCCTCTCGTGTCTACTTCCTCCTCATCATCCTTCAGATACCCCTCTTCAGGTTGGTACCCACTTCTCCCCTTCGCCGGCAGATTAAAAATCGCGGCAGCTTCTATGTGTTGAGAAAAATAGTGGTTATTCGTCCTTCACTTACTGAGATCAACCCCTGTTTTCAAGATTCCGCCGTTCCCATCGGTTTTCAGTTTCCTCCGTTTTCCTTGAGCACCTTAGAGAAACATTTTCAATGGCTGCTTTCCTCGTTTCAGAGAGAGAGAGAGAGAGAGAGAGAGAGAGAGAGAGAGAGAGAGATACCCAATACCAGCAAACAAGATTTGGATGAGATCTCGTACTGGATCGTTGTCTTTCCGTGATCGCCTGGAGAAATTTTTGTTGGGCGGCAGAAGTAACTCGTGATTCCAGAAACAGCTATCCCTTGTTTCCAGCCAAGAAAAGGATCGTCTTGTGATTGTGAATGTTGAAATGTCTTTCTTCATTAACAAAAACATTAGATTCATGGTTTCAGCCGTTAAATAAGAAGAAGCTTCAATTGGGTTTCTCCGCAGGGTGCCTTGCAGATCTGGACTATGCACGACGCCGATGGCGGTCACTTCGTCCCAGTTAATCTCCAGCGACGTCTTCCCTACTGCCGCAGTGAAGGCTCTTCTTTACCCTGGTGCGGTGGTAGACGGCCTCATCTCAACCATGACCATCCCTAAATGGAACGACATACTCGACCTGTACAATCTAACGGCTGCTAAAAGTGCATCTGCAATGGTGGATCTTCAGCGCCTCGAGGTACTTCTTTAATCCTCCTAGCATTTTTTTCTTCAAAATCTCTGTATTATCTGAGTTCATCAACTTGTAGCCTCTATAAGCTTTCCCATAGACTGCCCACCGTGCGGAGATTAGTGCAATTTGATGTTGCATAAATTGCTTTGTCCAGTTTGCTTTGATTACATGCAGAGCATTGGAAGTAGTAGATATATAACCGCCGTTACCATTCTGAGGAAGGTTTTCGCAGGGAGTTTTTCCCTACGTGTTGCTTCTTTGGGACAAAAAATCTCAAGTTTTAAAAATGAGAAGAAAATAGTAACACAGGTGATGCAATATGAGGTTTTAGGCTTCTTCTTGCAAATATAAAGAGACAACTACAGGAGCTTTAAAACGTAGGAGAAACTCAAAGAGAAAACATGTACTGAAAAATGTAAACAATGATCTTCAAATTTTAAGTAAATGTCATAAAATCACAAAATGGGTATCAGCATAATATTGAGATATTTTTATCCGTGGAAACATTTTAAAGATATTCTGATCACAAAAATTGTTGGCTCTGGCTGAGGTATCTTATTGGACCTACGATTGCTTCGAATGCGCAATAGCGAATGACCCACTTTAGCATCTTATAGGACAAAAAATATTTGTCATTGACTATCTATGGTTGGAGAGTTCTTTGATCAGGTTACTAATTTTTCAATTAAATGGACGGAAAATGTTCATAGTTTGTTTCTTCCTTTCAGGTTCTTGCTGGAAGTTACTTTTCTGTTGCCGGAGCCTTCGTGGGCCTCATGAAACCAGGAAGGATGAGCATGTTTGGAACACTTCTAGTTGTATGGGGCCTTGTCAAAGAAAGCTTTCTTGGAAAGCCACCAAATACAGATCCAGCAACCGCAGTTTTCATCTACCCAACAATGTTCTTTGCTCTGTTTTGCGCATTTTCATCTGTGAAATATGACTTAAATAGGGTGACCAGAAAGCAACAGGCTCGGCCAGCTGCAAAACCACTGCAAAGCTCAGCCAAATCCAAGCTAAAATGAGATATGATGGATGATTTTTTTTTTTTTTTGTTGAACTTTGTTTGGAGAACCATCAAAAGACTGTCCAAGCAGGATTTTTCAGAAAACTTTGTTCTTGAATGGTTTGTTATTAAGAAAAGCAGCATCCTTTTGGTTTGTGCAGTTACATAATTCTTGTGCTGTCACTGTCTATCCTGTTAACACGACGTCAAGAGCAGAGGCCCTAACACCTTAGAACCTGCTGCATAGCATCGATCGTAAGGAGGAATTATTACACTATAACATGGAGACTGGTCTGTAAGACCCTAGCCACTCCTGCATATGACTGCAAAAAAAGTTTTGCATTGCAGTTTCCAAGCAATAAGGGGAAAAAAAAACTCCAAGCCGAATCACTTGTCGATTCATGGTAGCTATCCATGAAGAATGCAAGTGACTGTCAAAATTTATACACCATCTCCTGTGTGTACCCAAGCTCTTTAAGAAGTCCTGAAAGCTGCAAGGTAAAGCAAGTCGATTGATACTTTGACATGTACAATGCAAAGTGAGTGAAAAGGGGCATCAACTAAAATGAAAAAAGTGCAATTTCTTTTCCTGCGTTTAAGAGATAGGAAATTGAAGTATTTTACATACTTCGCCTTGCGATCGATCTTTGGCCTTATCTCCTGATATGTGTTTCATCATTCCAGGAGGACCGCATACCTGAAATCAACATTGTCTTGCATGAAAAAAAAAAACTGAATGGACTTCCAAAAATATGTGTGGACAACCAAAATTAAGCAAACCAGTTTGTTCTAAAATTCATTGCTCATTCACAACCAATCAAGCTTGCTCATTGAAATAAATATGATAACTAGCTTTGCAACCAGTCAAGCTTGTTCATTGTGACAAATATGATAACTAGTCCACACACTTTTTCCATCCAATTAAATAAACATCCTTGCTTTTTTTTTTTTAATACTTCCATTTCGATAGCTTTGATTATGTGTATTTAGTGGACGTATTACTGGCAGTCTGGCATACTCCATCATGGGGAACATCCACCTGTAAGCAATCTGGTGGGACCTGCAGGTGGGGTGGAAACAAGAAATGCGAAGATCACAACCCTTTGCACTGGAGAATCCCTTTTAGATCTTATCCGCTGTTCTATCAATTGTCCTATGATGTGTGCTTTGTTCTGATGAACCAAACAACCTCGTGTCCTTGAAATTTCAAAACTGATCTCATAAGGTAGCTGCTACTAGCTGTCATCATCTGATTGTAGAATCCACGATCCATGATTAGCAGTAGCCAAGTAATTTAGCTTAACTGGAAATTACTTTATGGCTTCTCCCTTAGTGACTTGTAGACCAATAACGGCATAATAACCTATGTTGTAGCTGAAGATAGTCCAAGAACATTAAAGAACTTACAAGCTACAGCAGAAGTTCAGATTGGCTAAATGTACAACAACCTTTCTATGAGAAAATCAAAACACACTCTAAACAGCTGCAGTATATAATAATAACTACAAAGACATCCAATAGAAAAGTAAAAGGAAAAGCACCAACTAACTTTATATAATTGAAAGTATGGTAAACTGCTGTATTTGGAGTATGGACAAACTGCTTACCTATCAAACTGATGGTTAGGCTGAGAGAGCTCAGCAAAATTCAAGGTAGCTTATGGTCCAACTTCACCACTGAGTTCAATTTTTCAAGCTCCTATTCAGCTTTAATTATTTTCCTTGCTTTAAGGACATAGAAATTTTCCCATGTAACCTCGACATGTTTTTAGAACGAAATCATAACTATCATAATTAGGGGACAACCCCATTCTGTAACCTGTTCCTTTACCTGATTCATGTTGTAGCAGTTTAACAGGACACTGTTAAGTGAAAGGTGAAAATAAGGTTCTTCCTACATTCGAGTGATGAAGATAAATGACACTGAAGGATTATGGACAAACAGGATAGACCCACCCTTCTAAAGACTGCCACAGAAAAAACCAATGTAGATATTGATAGTTTAATAAAAGATTAAGATTAGTGTACATTGCTTAACTTGAAGTTTGAATGAGCAGGTCAATGGACTAAATTGGAACCTGTCATTATGTAGTTTAACATTAGTAGTTAACAGAAAGAAGGAAGATAAACAAGCAAAGAACGAAACTCACAAGAATAAGAGTATCATCACTTGGGCAAGGCAATCCTTTCAATATCATCTCTTTTGATATGTAACCGGTGCCTCCTCTCCAGTTCTTGGATGGATTATCAACAGTGTAAAACACCTGCATTTTGTCAATGTGCAAGTGATTACACCAAACAAAATTCTAGGAAAACTTTTTTTTTTTATGGAGGCTAAATCTCTGATAAACCAAAAAACCTTGAAATTGGGATGACTTGCTGAAAGCACATCCAGTTTCCTTTTTAACAATATATCATCTGGTGATATATTTGCATAAATCAGAGAGACCTGAAACAACGTAATGGTATTAAAATCTTAGTCAAGTGAAAAAAGAAACAGGGCAGTCATTTGTGCATATGAATATCCAGAAAAGCCTCAGAAACGTCAGTGCAATGCCAATCCGACACAACAAGACTGAACTCGTTTTTTGAAAATTGAAACTAAAAAAGAGTAACATAAGCCAATGTAATAAACAAATCCCTTAAAACAAGAGTTCAAACAGCAACTAGGTGTAAAAATATTCCACTCACCTGAGTGTTGTCAGCAGGATCTTTTAGAATAGCTTCAATAATTTGTAGCATAGGAGTGATGCCTGTGCCACCTGCTATCTGAGGCAATGAAACAGAGTGACACACAATAGAAGTCAAGCAATGCCTACATATCAAGCTTGATGAATATTAATGTGTGGTTCAAGAGAAATTCAGGACAATGAAGGAAAAAGTTCATATCCATGTAACAAAATAATAGGCCTACCCAAACACGTTCGCTCCTAATAGAACTATATTTAAAGCTTCTACAGTATTTGCAAAAGAAAAAGTCTCAGTGTCTTGCTCTGGATGCTTTGCCATGAGTGTATGGTTAAACAGCTTAACCATACAAGCATCACATCTGGTGAAGCATTGGAATTTGCATCAGTAGCAAATTCACACCTTATCCTAAGAGTCCCAGCTTGCCTTTTTAGCTATGTATTGGAAAAATGCCTTACCATGCCAATATGCCTTTTCATGTTAGGACTGTACCTGAGCTTCTCAATTGGCCTGACCATTAAAAATACAATTTCTAAGAACAAATAACTTATAATTTCCTTGTCAAGCATACAAGATCACACTGCTTACCCTTTCACTTCTACCAAATCTCCTGGTTCCAGACTAGCTAAATGTTTACTCATTTTTCCTTCTGGATAAACCTGCATCAATTTATGGAAAACATCTGAGCCAAAAATGCAAAAGAAGTCACAGAAACTCGTGTATCTTTAGCTTGGACCAAAAGTACAGAAACGTTACAGAGTGGAAAAAAAAGTAACCAAGTCCAATGAAAATTTGTCACAGCATTACAAGTGATAATGCTCCACGAATCGCAGCTATCATATGGATGCTGCCACAATGCCACAGTACCAAACATAAAAAGTATTGGCCACACAATCATAACCATGATGTATTAAACTCAAGTCGTATTTTAATATAAATTATGTGCTGAAATTAAATTTGACGCAGTGATATCTAGAGATATAAATAAGTTGATAGTAGTATAGTGGATCTTAGAGATCAGACTTAGCATGTTTATGTTCAGTTGGATAAGCAGGCCAGACCCAAAGAGATGGTCCATCTATTAATCCATCTATTCGTAATTTTGTACAAACAAGAAATATATTGAACAAGTTCCTCATCAGCACGACATACCTTTACTAATAAATCAAAATATCCTTTAGCATCTGGATCTGAAATTGGAGTATACCTGAAATGTGGTACATAAGTCACAAAAACAATGACAAACGTCTTATAGATGCTTATCACAACAGGATACGTTTTACAATTCTAATACTCTGTGAAACAAGATGGGACATGGTTTGAAAATGAATAATAATAATAAAGAGAACAACAAGAGAAACTAATTACAAAATTTTCAAAGAAAAAAAAAGAATGGTGATGCAAGTGGCATATGATTTTACTGAGAAAATAAACTTGATCGAGAGTGGTTTAGTCAAAATAAGATGCAGGTGGAGTTGCAAATAGGGTCCGCAATGCATTCCTTGACTTCCACTAGTTTCAGTTGTTTACAACAGTCACCACTTTTAGTTACACATGAAAGATAATTAGCACACATTCTTTTCGCCTTTTGGGGTTCATCCTCAATCAGCAAAGGTCTCATGTCTGACATGAGAAAAATGTTAGAGTACAAATATATTATATTGGGCATGCTTTCAAGTTGAATACTTACGGGCGGATAACATATTTGACACTTCCTTCAGCGTCATTTCCAATTGGAGCCCTGCAATCAACATAGATCTTCTATACCATGATACAACCAACCAAGAAATAAAAAAGATGAATGAACATAAATTGCCACTTGCCAGTCTTATATATATATATATATATATATATATATATATATATATAGGATTTGCAGATTTCTCCATCAGGGTTTTGATGGAGAAATCCTCTGCTCACAGCATCCTGCCCGATGCGATGCATCAGCCAATGTGCTTAATGATTTAATCACATCCGCCCAGTGCATTGCATGGGGCGGGCTGTGATTAGACGGAGCTCAAGATAGCTGGATGATTTCAATTCCTATACATGTGTGTGTGTGTGTGTGTTTGTGTAAATTTAACCTGTAAAGACATATTTATGTTTATCTATGTGTGTGTGTGTGCATGTATCTGTGTGAAACAATGTAACTTTTGGAGATCAGGACAAACCTTGTAAGAATACATGAAGCCACATCAAGCCCCAACTTGACAGGAGGATCGAAGTGAAACCTATAATTTTGCAAAGATAGAGAAAACCAAGATTAAAACAGAGACTTCATTCCATCAATAACTATTCATGAAATTTAACTGGAGTTGCTAGCAATATGCAACATGTACCATTGGTTTCCCCGATCCCCAATATGGATGCTTCATTTTGAACAAATTTAATTTAAGTTGAACAAATTTAATTCATGTCCTCTTATCATCCATTCTGATCAGTTTCCATTCAAGTGCCCTCATTCTTTCTCCAATTTGCTTCTTGTCTCTTTCATTCTCCCAGTTACCTAGTCCTTACCCCATCAAAGAAAATGAAAATGATAAAGTTTTGAATTTGAACCTCCACTCTTCTATAGATGAATAATCATCACATAAGTTCATGTAGAAGATTCAACTGAAGTTGTGTGACAGTTTAAAAAACTTACTACCATATTTAAATTAGCAAGATGATGAATTAGAAATGTAAGCATACATGCAAATAGAACTCCAATGATACAGTCAAGAAAAAGAAACTTAGCCCCAGAATATTTCACCTGAACAAGTATGTGTTGTGGTTAACACTCACTTTTTCCTGCAGTTCAAATTTGATCCACTTTTCAGGGTTGAGGGCTGAAAATTTAAAAACAAAGGAGAAAAAAAGACATCATTGCTCTAGAAAATAAAAGAAGAATACATAGCTACTCTAGATATTGCTATAAAGATAATTTGAAGTCCAAAACATGACAGAACCTAAAAGACAGGTTTTGACGAACATCCTGGTTGTGAGTTAGGCAAGCAATGAAACTACGCATACTTTTCCTAGCTGTTTTATTGCTTTCTTCTTAGTTTTGCTTTTACCATTTTGCAGATTTACTCTATGTTATTAAGGCCTCATCTAGGCATGGACTAAGCGTGAGTCCACACCCTTACTAAAGTCCACCACTTAGGCGACAGGATATGTGATGGCACCTAAGCTCGTCTAGGCTGGCCTAGGAGCCAACATGCCTAGTCCATGAGAAAGTGAAAAGTCGCATTCTCTTTCAATTAAAGTTTCTTAATTGAGTATACATTGTTATGTACTTTATTTTGTATTGATTGCTTATTTTAATGTGTTGTTATGTTGTTATGCTGTTATATGTAATACTGTTATATGTATATATTGTTAGTCAGTTAGTCTGTTATATAGCATTGTGATACCTCATACCTGTTACATGCATATATTAGTATGGTAACTATGGGTATGTTACGTACTCATATCATATAGTTATATGTATTGTTAATTTGTTATACCTGTTATAAACTTGTATGTATATCTATATGTTAAGTTGTATTGTAATACAATTTGTTATTCCTGCTACAACTATTGTAATACGTGTTATATGTATATACTGTTATGTACAGTCTGTTATACCTGTTATATAGTATTGCATCAACCTATATGTATATACTGTTAGCATGTTAGATAGTATGTAGTATTGTGATACTCATACCTGTTATATGTATATGTTAGTATGGTTATGTACTTACATGTATTATTACTATTGTGTACTTATATGTATACTATTATGTATGGTTAGTCCTTTTAATTATATTATGTCTTTCTTTAAGTATAGATGGATTAAAGCCTTCTTGTGGATTTGTATTCCTTCTTCTAGAGATTAGATTTTTTTTTTCTATGTTATTAAGGCCTCATCTAGGCATGGACTAAGCATTTACTAAAGTCCACCACTTAGGCGACAGGATATGTGATGGCGCCTAAGCTCGTCTAGGCTGGCCTAGGAGCCAACATGCCTAGTCCATGAGAAAGTGAAAAGTCGCATTCTCTTTCAATTAAAGCTTCTTAATTGAGTATACATTGTTATGTACTTTATTTTGTATTGATTGCTTATTTTAATGTGTTGTTATGTTGATTATGCTGTTATATGTAATACTGTTATATGTATATATTGTTAGATAGTATGTAGTATTGTGATACTCATACCTGTCATATGTATATGTTAGTATGGTTATGTACTTACATGTATTATTACTATTGTGTACTTATATGTATGCTATTATGTATTGTTAGTCCTTTTAATTATATTATGTCTTTCTTTAAGTATAGATGGATTAAAGCCTTCTTGTGGATTTATATTCCCTCTTCTAGAGATTAGATTTTCTTTTTCTTGTATTAGATTACATTTAATAAGTATTTTTAAACTTCTTCTATTGATTACGCATATTCAATGAAGTCAAAAATTAATTTTTTATTGTTTAAGTTTATTATGCTTGTTATATTACTACTCTCCACATTTCAAATATTAGTAATAGTTAATCAAAATAACTTGGCATATTAACATAAATAAAAAATAAAAAAATGGTCGCCTTTTTTGCCTAGGCCTGCCTAGGCGCTAGGCTATACCTGGTGCCCAGGCGCTTGACAACATAGGATTTACTATATGTAACGAAAACATCATAACAAAACCCAAAATGCCTTGGCCAAGTCAACAAGGACTCTCCTCATTGAAAGGCATATGAATGATGAATCTACACAAACAAGAGCAAGAAATAGGAGCCACATTTCAATTTATGATGGACCAGTATGACAAGGAGCGGAGGGAGGGGGGGGGGGTCACCTAGGCCGTGGCCCGCCCCGAACTAGCTGGAAAAAAAAAATTACATTAGAAAAATAAAAAAAAATAGTTATTCAATGTATTCTTTTTACTTAGGTTCAGTTTGGCCCTACCCAAATTTGAGGTTGGATTATTTGGCCCGTCCCTAAACGAAATCCTGGCTCCGCCCCTGAGTATGACCACACGCATCAAATTCAATTAACTAATATATTTTGACCCAGCATGAAGCAATCAATCTTGACAATCAAAAGCTGGAAGCTTGCAACTAATATTCATTTCCTAGGCTATAAAATACAGATACTTGCATACCTATTGAATTGTCTCCTAATGAATAATTTGATCATAGTTCAGTTCAGCATACTCTACAGGCATGAGATGAAAGAAAACCATAAATCATTACCTACATCCCTTGCTGTTTCATCTGGTTGTTGGTCTAGAAGAACCTGCAGAAAAATAATATCACTTCAATTAAGCACATGAACATAAGGAAGGCCACTTATTAGTATGGGCAAATAATAGATACAGTAGTACAGACCATGCTACTATCCTCGTAGAAAAAAAACATATGCAACATCAAATAATTAGACTAACAGAAGAGTAAAATTTGCCTGACCTAAGCAAGTACACTTCCTTGTGCATAAGAACTATTCTGTGAAGGTCGCTTCATTAGTATGGGCCAAATAAGACAATGTAGCAGTACAAGCTGTATATTCTCGTAGGAAATACTCAACATGAACAAGTAGACAAACAGACTCTCTAGTAGGCACATTCCACTAAATTATAAATTTTCCTCCATTGGGATAATCGCATGGCATCAAAGCTGCCGGATCTTAGCAAGTATACTTCCTTTTCTAAAGGAGCTATTCTCCCGAATCTTGATACTGTAGGCGAAATGAGATATCTTGATGCATTCACAATTGCTTACTGACCATTCACCAATTTGTCCGTCACATCATCTACCTCAGAGAATTGTAGCTTTATTTTGTCTACTCAGTCCATATTCTAGGTCAACCTATGCATCAACTGGGAAAGGAAGACACTATTCTATTCGATTCTTTGTGACCTTAAAGCAGATAGCGGAGAAAATATTCTACGATCACCTGATAGCGTCCTATCGTTTTTCACTCCTTTTCTTGTTCATAAGAGAGTATACGGCTATCAAGTCCCACTAACTTGTCTTTAAAAAAATACGATATTACACTTTATTAAAGAAGAAGTGATGTATAACTTCTGGATTATCAGCCTAAGCATTTATCAATGGACGAAATGTACATATGATCAATTAAGAGAAACCCGATAATCTTGGAGGCAATTCAGGATTCTTGTTTTCCTTTTCCTGACAAAATTCTTGCCACTCTCGGGATTGGAACCTGTGTCTAAGGATTGCCGAAGTGGACAGGCGGCTTAACTTAGAAATCTACATCGACAATGTACCGTTCCTATTTTATCGGATGTCTCCGAAGAGCCCTAGCAAAACACATCAAAAATGAAAAAAACATTGCAAATATACCGTAACTAAGTGGGCGTTTCAGGAATCCCGTGACATGTAAGATTTCGATACGAGAAATACCAAATAATAAAACGCCAGAAAATTGGAAAACGGTGGGGATGATATAACCGGCCAGCCTACCTGTCCCGTGGAGCCATAGCTGTAGAAATAGGCGGTTCCGCCACAGGCGGCGGCGAAGATTCCAAAAGGAAATGACAATCTACGATGGTTGGCGGAAGAAGAAGAAGAAGAAGACGACGCAGACGTCGTAAAATGCGAGGTGGCGGCGGCTCTGAATGAGCTTCTCAGCGCCGCGGGAGCGATTGTGGCTAGTCTTCTGCTCAGTAGAGAAGCCATTCTTCTCCTTCGCTTCGCTTCGCTTCGATCTGGAAATGAAGATCGAGAGTGAGATCATTGATCTGAGAGGTCCATCAGGACAAAAAGGCTCCCACCACCACGGAGTCGTGTAGGTCAGGCTGCGGCTGATCCGAACCAAGGTGGACTCCAAAATCCAATAAATTCATTTAAACAATGGGTCGATTTCTCTTAGATCCAATACTGTCATATGCACTACACTTGATATTGGTGAACCTTAGCCAAAAGGTTGAAAAAGGTAGGCACAGAGGCTTATGGTTATTTGATCAAAGTGGATCAAAGGGGTTTGGTTTATATGTATACGATAAAATATGTATATATGATGTAGATGCACGCTTGCTCGCTATTTCGGCATCGATTTTGTTGTCTAAGACAGTGGGAACTGGGTCTTGGTTTCTGAAATGCATCGATCGATTTAAATATATGTTTTTTCTAATGTTTCATAGCAGTCAATACAGTTTCATGTCACAAAAGCCCAACCCATAATACGTTGTGACAGTCACCAATCTATTTAAACTAACTATTTGGTTAATATATTATAAAAAAAAAAAAATCGAAAGCGGCAATCCAAATTGTATATTATCCTTTAAACTGATCATATTTTAAATTAAGTTTTCGTGTTTCAAATAAATGTATGAGAGAGTGACATGTTTGTTGGATGAACATTAAATAGTGATAGTGTAACACTTTAGTTGACAGGTGCACCATGAGTATGTCTAAGTCTTGAAACAACCCTAAATAAATTTCGAGAGTGGGAAGAATAAAAGAAAGTTTTGACCGTATCGAAGTATGTCACCAAACACAAAAAATAGTTCAAAAAGGCTCCTTATAAAGCTTATATTTTACAAAGCTAAGTTGCAAAAGCATGTTTTTGAGATCATCATCTAAACGTCCAAAATAACATTATTGGAGTGTTTTAGGCGACATCAAAATTGAGCTTGAAAAGAAAAAACAAAATGAGAGTGAATAATCTACCCCATGAAATGAAATGACACATTAGATGACATTTTTCTTTATTCAGACTATTTGTTTATTAATTTAGATTTACTTTGGTAAGTTAGGTCTACGTACTCACCTTACGAGAGACAAAAGCATAAAGTGTTGACTTTCTTGTTATTTAAATAATTAAAAAAGTTGCACATAAAAGGCTAAATCATCCATAATTTTTTTTTATTCATGTTAAACGATTTGAGAAAATCCCCATGACCTTAGACACAAATATATGTCAATTACTTTGAGAAAAATATAACAAAAACATGCATAAGCTTCACACATAACATTCTTGTAGACTTTTTTCATATTTAAACATTTTTACAACAACAAAGAACAAAAGATCCAGACATTACCCTTCTAAACAACACACCGCATTGAAATGAGAAATATATCAGTAAACAGAGGCTGCTGCCACTTTGATTTTATTAATTATGGACTTCATTTTTTTATGTGCAATATGAAATCAGTGAAGCATGCATTGAGAGAAAAAGAAAGAAAGAAAGATGATCTCAATCCAATTCCTCTTAAAATCAAACACGACTCAAACAAGTCACCCCTGGAAATGATTCGGATCCAATACGAGGGTTTGCCAACTGCTGTTTTTCCACTGCACCAGATATGTTTCTCAAACTCATGAACGGTCTCGAACCCGATCCGTTTTCATTAGGGCGTGGCGGCTGAGGGTCAACCTTCTGAGCAAAGGAGGAGGAAAAGGCGGGCACTGGGGAAATGGGTTATGGAGGAACCCATTGCTCATCATTCTTGTTCTTTGTAGTACTACCATTGGGTGCGAGGTGACGCCTACCCACGTGGCGTTGCAGAATCTCTCTCTCTCTCTCTCTTCCTATCTCTATCTACCCTCTCTTCTCCCTCTGCGCGCGTGTGTGTGTCTGTAGAGCTGCGGCAGCACCCAACAAGAAATCGGAATTCCATGGCTTCAAGTAAGCGGAAATTGCCACTATGTGTCTTCTTGATCCTCATCCTGTTGTTCTCTCTCTTATTCATGGATTTTATATCTACCATCATATTGAAGTATGCAGTTTTCGCGGTTTGGCTTAAATCTACGCGATTGTTGGTTGCTCCAGTATGTTTTTCCTTATTGAGACGCAGTGCTGTTGGTTGAATTCGACGATGGGAATAATATTTTTTTGCTTTTCAATTATTCTGTCATGCTTAAAGCCCATCTAAGTTCATTATGAAGATCGAGTTCGGAACCATCCAACTCCGTTATGAAGATGAAGGCCATTTCTGTATGCTTGCAAACATTTACCAGATTATGTAAAGAGAAACTCCCCAGTTATTGATCTCTTAGCCTCCTTCAACTCGAAGTTCTTAAGCTTATGCCCACGTAATCTCAGTAGGTGGGAGCGGGACTCTTTTCAATCGAGTTGTTATTCGTGAAAATCTGCTTTCCCGGCTGCAAGTTAGAAGGTGGCCCAATGGTACTTATGGCCTAGCCAAGACGTTCCAATATTTAATCCTTTCCGGTGGCGTTCTTGATGCTGGCTCCGATGGATTGACACCTACATCTTCTTTCCTTTATGATTGTGGAATAACTGAAAATAAGTCCAGCCTTAAATATAAGATTTTTATGGAATCAGCTCAAGCAAGTGGTGCTTCTTAGGCCGATGGCAATGATAGCTCAAGCATCTGAGTTTTTTTTAAGTCGTTTCACTTTTGAAAGCCATTAAAGATGTAGTCTTGTGGATAGGGAAAGCTTTCTCACTTTTTTGCGGTGTGCAAGTTTTTAATCTTCATACGTGTCTCGTTTTGTGCGTGCGTTCCTTTTCTTGTTCTTACATGTTGCGTTATCGTTTCATTAATCTCTTTCTTCATTAGGATCTATATATTTTAGTAAGAACTTGCGATTAGAGTACAATGAAGATATTAATGGTTGCTGAGGATACTAATGTCATGGTAGTTTGATACAGCTTTCTCTGCCTGCAGATACCTTGGGAATTTCTTCAAATGTCAGATTCTCCAGCTTTTACTTTGATAACCACAAAGTATCTAATAATTGTGAGCTAGGAATGTTGAGCACAAGGAGGACTTGGGTAAAACCTAAACCACTATGTTTAACAGGTCAGATATTGCATAAAAACCTTTGATTTTTAAAGTGCTAGCATAATTATCATATTTTAGTTTGTATGCATTTAATGGCAAGAAGGTGCCTTAAACACAGAACAGATAGTTGTTTCATTTGTAGTTTGTACACTGCATGACCTGCTTTATTTTTATGTAATGGTACTAAATCCTAAGTTAATTTGGATTGAATGGACATTTTCTTTTCTATGTTAGTGCAAAGCGACTCTTAGTCTCAAAAGTTGAGTGGATTATATTATACTAGTTTGGCCTTGCTAACAGTGGCAAGGCCAAAATTCCAAATTATTCATTGATGGAAACAGCACATGATTGACTAACATTTGAGACAGCTGTCTGTACTTTTACGGTTTTACCTATGTGTTGACTTTGAAGTTTGAACTAGTTGGTGTATTAAAAATTTAAAAGTTCTTTTGAACATCCAGAATGTTACCATTCTACTAAAAGTAGCCTGCTAAGATAATAATATCAATAAACACGTTACTTTCTAGACCAAACTGTAAACTTGCTTTCAATTGAACAATCATGTAGGCATGGATGATGAAGCCTCTATATGGAACTTGCAGGCTTGGTTCATCAGCTGTTGCTTTTGCTGTTTGATGTATGTTCCTGAGCGTTTAATTTACTAGAAGAACTGGTGAAAGTAAGCCGGCCGTGAACTGAAAAGTCCTTAATTTCTTGGCTGCTGTTATGACGAACTTCGTTCTCTTTTGCAGATTCCTACACGGAATTTGTTTTAGCCTTTTTTTTTGCCTAACCTGTGAAGGCTTTAAATTTAAACTGAGATAGAGATAATTTTGGTACGAAGGGTTAAAGAGTTATAAAAGCTTGTTCCCTTTGAGATAGTGATTGCTGAGGACCGGACAGCAGTACAGCCTTAGCAGAAAAGCAGAAAGCTTGAAGGGAGGATAAGTTGGCAGTCCATCTTGTATTACTGGGGGACATTTTATTATTTACACACTTAGTCAGAGCATCACAAGAATTCATAACTGTCTTTAACTTTTATTTGATTGAGCTGCCTGTAGTTTTGACCATCATTATTTTCATAGGAAGATGATCACTCTTCATCCACCATTGTTGTTTGCAACAGGCTTTTTTTTTCCCACTTTCCAGGAAGCATTCATTTTTTCTTCAGGAGTCCCAGTATTTCTTCAATCTTTTGAATGATAGAGATTGCTCTCTCTTTCTTCTCTCTGTGTATTCTGTTCTCTGTGGATAATATATCTTTTGTTGTGACATGCAGTAGCAAAGGCATCCAAAGAAGTTGTGGAGATAAAACCTCATAAAAAGGAAAAATTGATGTTTCCAAGTTCGTCAGAGGTATGTTTCAACTTTTGCTTTGGTTTCCCCTTTCTGACTATTTACTTGTTGCAGCTGTTCCTGAAGCAATGTATTTTTATTTGAATTTGAAGGAGATGGAGCTTATAACTATTACATGTCCCAGAGTATGTTACAAAAATTAGAAGACACATCCAGGAAGTGATATTGAATTAGACAAGAAATAAATGAAACGACATTATAAAGAAGGAAACAGGATGCAAATGAGAATGAGAATATGATGTGGATCAGAAAGAAAAAACTTATATTTTTTGGATTCGATATTGCTATGTATCATGATCATGTCCTCAAGGCTCAAGGATGCATTTAGATAGGGTCACCATAAATTTAAAAGAAGTGATATTCATTGAATATATAAGTGGCAAGAAGTAACAATAATATAATATACTGATTAGTTTACATTGCCAGTCCAAGCAAGTCCAGAAAAGGCTGTCTCAGCCTAGCATTTATTAAATGATTTAGAGGAGCTTATTTCAGAATCCATGTTCTTATGTGATAACCAAGTGCTATCCAAATTTAGCTCAATCTCATTCATGACAGTCAAATAAAGCATGTTAAAATACATCGAATGATCAACACTTCCTCAGATTGAAAACTGAGGATAAGGTGAATCTCAAGTTCTCATCACAGAAAATCAGATGGCTGATTTATTTATGAACTTGACAAAACACAGGTTTTAGTCTTTGAAAGGCAAGTTATTCATGAATCATTCACAAGTCCATGCACAACTTAATGGAGGGTATTAAGGTGAGATGGGTCTAAACTCAGACGCGGATTTTTCTGTTTGTATATTTTTACATATTGCCTATATATGTGTAATATTGGAACATATTAGTACATCATTCTTCATGTAATCTCTATTCAAATTTACCAAAGTGAGAGAAATAGGCAATGCCTCACATTGAGAATTGTGCCTTTAAGCTCCTTCATCTCTTTGGTCATCCTAATCTCTTATAGTTGGAGTCCTTTTGGTGTTTCTCCAAAAAAATATAATGGATCAATCAATTTCAAGTTAAATCTGCAGGTAAATGGTGGCAATGGTTTATGAATTCGTTCTGTTATTCTTTTCCAACCATATAAATTGCTAAACTTGCTGCCAGCACTTTCAAACAACAGCTGTCACTTGTGTTTGCAGATATGAGGAAGGCCAGTGAGGAGGGCCTCATTGCATGAGTAATATTATAAGAACTTTTACTCTTGAATTTTTTAAGGTTCTGAAGACATCAATATTGGTTTAAGCACAATGTTAACGAGTCCACGGCCATTCCCTCCATACCAAAAGCTATGCTGGGTTAGGATTTTTAATAGCATAAAAGATCCTAGTACAGGCGTTCAGCCACATTTTCATACCCAACTAATGTAACAAAATTTGCATATTGGCGCACACACACCATATCACTGATAAGACAAAATGAGAAGGGGCTTGTGATGGTCCTTTCCAGATATAGGCTGTATGGAGCTTGTATTGGCCAAATCAACCTGTATTGGCTGCTATGGCCCTGTATCAGCGAATATACAAATAAAATAATATTAAAAATATGTTTTATTTTTTTATACAATTAAATCGAAGGTCACCATAGAGGGTGAAATGCATCAGCCTGTATTTGGTACACTTTATTGTTAAGGAACGCGATATGGCACTGAAATGTTGACAGCATTGTACCCCAGGTGGGACCACCTGATAAGTGATAACTGTCCCAGGGTTTGTGAATCAAATATGCTGCTGTTTTGGTTCTCATGATAATTCAGTTGCTAATATATTGCCATAGTTTTCTTGCACTGATGCATGATGAGTTTAAAAGCTAGTGTATATTATATGCTCCAGTTGTTACATGTTCATTGATATCAATACTATTCACAGTATGTCAAGTGGTTGCCAATAATTGATAATTTTGACAGGTGCAATCGTTGGTCTCGGATATTTGTACAACATCCATAGTTGAATTTGAACTGAAAGTAAGTCATATATTTAGGATGTTATGTTAACTAGTGTATATATATATTCATTCAAGTATGTATATATATACACATATATATATTAAATTTATGTTTAATGTGCAGTCTTAGACTTGTTGAAATACTGTTTTTTGTAGCTGAGTGGTTTTAGGTTATATATTGCAAGAGACATTAATGGGAAGAGCAATCCCTCCTCGACCACAGCTACTCCTGATGTTTCAGTTAGCAGAATCTCTACTGGAAATCTTGATTCAAATGGAGCTACTCCTTCAGCTGCTTTGGCTCTCTTGGAACGAGAACCACCTGCTGGGAATGCTCCAAAACTCTTAGAAAGCGCTGCAGATGCGGGTCTGATTTTGCTGAAGTCCCCAAAGG
Source organism: Nymphaea colorata (assembly GCF_008831285.2). NCBI lineage: Eukaryota > Viridiplantae > Streptophyta > Magnoliopsida > Nymphaeales > Nymphaeaceae > Nymphaea > Nymphaea colorata. The sequence goes on from NC_045138.2 coordinate 26,415,096, forward strand.
TGCCAATTCACCATCTTGTGGAACATGTTCTTTTTTTCTGATAATAACTGACAACATAAATTAAATGACAGGTAGGTTATTTCAGAAGGTCTCGGACAATTAAAGGAAAGCGTGCACCTCCAGCTTGCAATGAGGCATGTCATCTACTCTGGATGTCCATTTAGAGCCTGATAATGATGCAGCTTGATTTAGTGTTTATGTATGCTAGTATAAGTGCTTATGAGCACATGTGACATGGGCATGATGGGGTGGCTGCTATACCTGTATTAGTACGGCTCAAACATGGGTACTATGTATTGGTAAGAACTAGATATAGCTAAGGTTGGTTGTGATGGACCATAGCGTTATACCTGACATTGGTTCTGATGTATTGTATAATTCCTATAAACTAGGTGCGAGTCAGATTAGACTGGGTTGAATCTGGTATTAAGTATAAAGCTGCACGTTACCTTATTACTATTATTGTTGTTAGCATTTTGCATTTGTGTGTGCACATGTAATGTGTTTTATTTTGGGCATGGCAAGAAGGGTAGGGCCATTATTATGTATGGCCATTGTCCAGATCCTACAAAATGCTGATCTTAATTACTCACTGTAGCCTTCATTTTCCATTCTTGTTTTGCCAGAAACAAGTCGTCAAGGAAGGGCAGGCTGTTTGTTTTGTGGAGCAGCTTGGTGGTGAAATACCAGTTGAGGTACCAATTATAGTTGTATTAAACGTTTTGTTTCATATAAAATTTATCAGTCTTTATTTTTTTCCCCTCGATTTTATGCAGAAACTACCTCGGTTGAGAGATGTTCTCTTACCCAGGTGCATAAAGCCATGTGTCCCCCCTTCCCTTCGCCTTTAGGGAAAGGACCTGCTTTGACTTAAGCAGAGGATGGGCACCAGAGGGTTTTAAACCTCCAAACTGACTTGGTGGTTGTTGCCAGCTTTACTACACTACACCCTCTTGGGCCACAAATTTATGAGCATTTACTATTTGTTTTCTGACAGTCCGAAGTTGCTGGAGAAGTCATCGAGATATTGAGAAAGGATGGAGGTATGCACTACGAATGATGTTACTTTTGATTTATTATGCTTAGCTCTCTGAAATGACCTCATTCATGTATTCGTGTTCTATGAAACAGAAGCAGTAGGATATGGTGACCCACTTATTGCCATACTTCCGTCATTCCCTGGGATTAAAAAGCTCCAGTAGGTTGGAGTAATTATCCTTGTATCATTCTTGCTTCTTCCACCAAGTCTTTCTTGGATTATTTTTCAAGTTCTGCTGTAGATTGACATGATTATATCGTCCCTGGCGATTGAGGTGAACGTGATCAATTTCTGCTGCTTCAAAATAACTGCATTCTTGTACCATGTGTTTTGAGAGAATCAGCAACTACGAGAAGTATGGACAGTTTTGCACCATGTTCCTGTATTTTCCTATTACATTTCATTTGATTCATGGTCACAAGCTACTGCTACATGGTTGAAATGCTTGCCTTGAACTGAAGCACCAACACCACCTTGCATAATCGTATAAGAGTCTGTTGAACTGGTTTAGTATTGTGAAGTGTAGTTGCTATCAGCTCGCTGGATTGTTCTCTTGACATGGGTTTCGTGTCAGACTCGTTCCGTGGCTCTAAGAATCTGTCCGTCGGAGGTCTCGTGATTCTCTTAGGTGCTTCTCGCAACCACCATTTGCCAAGAAGGATGCCGTCAACGGTCTAAAGCATAGACTATAGTTGTGTTCATGGGCAAAATAACCTTTGTAAGGAACCTCTTTTAGGCCAAGATCCGCATTTAGCCACTGTCTTCTTTCATGCTTATTTTGCATTGTGCATGGTGGGCATGTAAATTCTCCTCTCTCTCTCTCTCTCTCTCTTTACTTTAAGAATGGATGTTGGTTTGCAACTATGCAGGGTTTGAGAGTTGAGAGCTTTTCTTGTTTTTGTGAATCTGATCCAGATCCAATACACCATGCTTAAGATGCAAAGTGTATTAGTTGACGATGATATTAATGTGTCTTTCAAAAGAAAAGGATTTCAGATATTAGTTAGAAATCAAGGATCTGAAGTCCAGAAACCTAAGATCTTATATCACCTGGGTTCTTAGATCTAAATTAAACAAACATACGCTATAATATTGCAGCTCAATGTGGATCTGATAAAGGCCCCCCCAAGTTCCATACCAGAAGCGTTCAGATCTGATATATGACTTGAATCCAGATTTAGAAATACTGCATTGTGATATCTAAGACAGTTACACTTTAAAAAAGTGCCTATATGGGTTGGATACAGTTTCAAGGTTTTGGGTTTTTGGCTGATATTGAATCTGACCTGAATCTCCTTGGTTTCTCAACTGATCAAGGTAGAGGTCGGTGAGAATATTTCTCGGGTCTGATCATGGTTATCAGAAAAGATTTGGGTACTGTTTGTTTCAATCGTCGGTAACATGAGAATATTTCTCGGGTTTGATCATGGTTATCAGAAAAGATTTTGTTGGGATTGATCGTTGCCAATAAAATGTCATGACTCGCACAGTTGGACTCTCATTAGTTTAAGAATTTATCAAGCTGTTCATTTTTTACTACTAAAAGGATTCGTTATTTTCAAAGGCAACTACATGTTTTAAAATCAAAATCATGGATTTATAGTCAGATCTGAAACTATCAAGCATAACCTAAGCTCTTAACCGATGTTGCAGCAATTATAAACTAAGAGTATGTTTAAGAATAATTGTTACTTTTAATAAAAAAAACTGATTTTAAATAAAAAGCTCTTTACAGTTCACATTTTCTTTACTCTCCATGATTTTGCTTTCCTGTTTCTGTTGCCTGAGAAACGGATAAGGGGAGAAATGTGGAATTGTAGAGAAATTAACTTGAAAAAGTGTGGTTTGTAAATTTTTTGAAAAGAAAGTGAACTTCTATATTAAGAGTAAAAAAAAATTTTGTTTAAGTATTTTTCATTTTGCATGTTGAAATTTTCTCAAACAGAAAAAAGAAAAAACTTGTGGCATTATCCTTTTGCTGTAATAAAATAGTTTTTTAAGGACAGTAAAAATATACCATCCTGACCGGTTCCCCTCCCATACCGATACTGGAAGTCTGGAAAAACGATTCGACGTACAAATTTTGGAATTTAATAGTTGGGCTGTTAAAAAACTGAGAAATTCCAAACGCCGCCTATTTAGGGTTTTATTTTGCTTGCAAAAGAAGGAATTGTGAAGGGGCGGCGTGGTGGTTATTATAGTTAGGGTTTTAGTTCGCAATCTTCGCTCTCTGTGGACTCTTCCTTTGGCTCTCCCTTTCTTCTTCTCCCTCTTCCTTCCTTGCTCCCACCACCAGTATAAATAAGAAAGGGAGGGAAGGAAGGAGAGAAGAGGAGAGAGGCGCAACTCGAGCAATCCCCAGATCTCTTGATTTCTGAAGAAGATGAGCACTCCCCTCCCTCCGCCGCCCCCCTCTCTCCCTCCCCTTCTCCCGTCCGCCGGATTCTGGCCGGAGATTCCGCCCAGCCGCCAAGATCTGTGGTCAGGGGAATCTGATTATGACAATTCTTTTGCCTTCCCTGAAGGCCCGTCCAAGAGACCAAGGACCTCCTCCCCGGAAGGCCTTAGCCCTTGTGACTCGAGACCTTTCCTTCCTGTGAATCCCCCGCCCAAGATTCCCAGTCCGGATTCGGACTCCCCTTCGAAGAACCGTGGCGGCAGCAACAATGGTAGCAACAATACCCTTGGTGGGATCAGCCGCATCTTCTTTAAGACGAAGCTGTGCTGCAAATTCAGAATGGGGTCCTGCCCCTACAGTTCGAACTGCAACTTTGCCCATGGGAACGAGGAGCTCCGGAAGCCGCCGCCTAATTGGCAGGAGATTGTTGCGAACGCCTCCGCCTCTGCATCGTCTGGCAACTCTGGGAACGATGATGACCGGCAGAACGTGAACGGAAATGGCGGTGGGTGGGCGGATAGAAATAAACTGCGGATCTGCAAGAAGTTCTATAACGGCGAGGGTTGCTCATATGGCGATAGGTGTAATTTTCTGCATGAGGAACCAGGTAGATCGAGGGAGAGCGTCGCCATTAACGTCGGATTGATGGGCGCCAATGGACATGATGTTACAGAAACCATCGGGGATTCGAACGGGTCGAATCAGAAGCCTGCCTATTGGAAGACTAGAATTTGCAACAAGTGGGAGATGACAGGGGCGTGTCCTTTTGGGGATAAGTGCCACTTCGCGCATGGTCTGGCTGGTAATTGGCACCTTCCTAATCTTAGATCAACTGAGTATTTATTAATGTAATCCATGTTGCAATTTGTAATATATGTTTCTGTCGTTTGAGTTTAAGATTTTCTGCAACTGCTGATGTTTGTTTTGGTCGATCTTAGTTTTCTTCTGTTCGTTTACGTATTCTTCTCAATCTCTATTTCTGAATGTGAAGCGTGGTTAAATTGCGGAGTTCACCATATAGGTTTTCCCAGTATATTGGTGTTAATTATTATTGGCTATTTTTTCTCTCCCAATTGTATGTGTACTGATCGTATAGTTTTCTAGGATCGTCCTAGATCTCTATGGTGATGCAGCCATCTCTCTGTGTTTTTCAATGTGGAGCCTGGCTAAATTGCTGGGTCGGCCATATATGTTTCCCCTTATCTTAGTGTCTGTGAAATTGCAGTCTAGACGATTTAGGTTTTCCCCTCCTATTGGTGCCGTCTTATTCTTCTACTAGTTGATGTCATGATATTCCGACGGTGATGTTGTTGATCGTTTGATTTTCAGGTTTGTCATGGCATTTTTCCGTGTTTATGTAGCAGGTCTTTATATTTGTGTATTATTCTTCTCTCTATGTTTCTCAGCGCGCATCCTGGCTAAATTACTTGGTCAACCATACATGTTTTTCACATTATATTGGTGTTCTATACCATAGGGACAAGACACAAACGCATATTTATTTCTCTAACTTGGAATTAGAAAAATAATTGACGAGATCCATCTATGCCTTGATGCTCAACCCAATAAACCCCATGAATGTAAAGCAAAATCTTTTGGAATCTGTAACTGGATCCAAGTTCAAGACTAGATACTTTTTCTTGACACATTTCACCATCATTAAACTTACACGGGAGACACAGTTTGTTGGATGCTGACTGAAGTACAATGATATCTCATATCTGTTATATATAAGGCTTTGTCTCTATATGTTCGGAGACAGTATCCCTGTTCACAGGACAGGAATCATCATTCGTCTCATGCCTGCAGAAGAATTATTGTTCCTATTTATCAACCGAGATAATTTATCTTATACGTGAATGTCAATGCAGCTCATGTTGAAATATTTACTTGGATGCATATTGAGGCATTGTTTTTTATTGATGCAGAGCTGCAAAAATATGGGGGAGGATACACAGATTCTGAGAATGGTTGTTCTGGTGTTGTCCCTTCCAAGGTAGCCAACTCTACTGAAGAAATTGCACCCAGCAAGAAGTGGGCATGTAAACAATCAAATATTCAAAATCGTTTTGCAAAGTGGAAGGGGCCTGAGAAGATCAACAGGATCTATGCTGATTGGATTGATGATAATGAATGAGTAAGGAAACTGCAGCCCACAATAGCTTCCGACTAAGATCGGAGGCTGGTTGATGAAAAATCATGAACAACCGTTCTCAGTGGTTTTGGCTTTTTGTTGGTTTCAAATACTGCAGGAGTTGGGTTTAGATTTGGAAACCAGGGATGATGTCTGAGAGACTACGTTGGTGCAAGAGGCTGGAAAGCGCATCTCATTTCTTCATCAGATGTTATTATGATTGATTGGAGTATCAAGATTGTTCCAGAGATGATGCTGGGCTTTTTTGGTGGTTTCTTCATTGATGATAGTTTCCTTTTTGTAGTAGGAACGATATGATACAGATTGGATTGTAAACGATGGACTATATAGGAAGTGCCTTCCCTTTTTTGCCTCCTATTTGTGGTCTTTTTTTCTTTCTTCTTGGCGGGAAAATGTCTGTGAACCTGAGAACTTGAGATGAAAGACGGACTCTTCCAAGCACGGTTGCTAACAAGAGTTGCATCCATGTCTTGAGAAGCTTTTTTCTCGAAGTTATTTTTGTGTTTTTGTGAGTACATATGTTTCTGGAAGTTGGAGAACTATGCCACTGGAAAGTGACGGGCTTGGTCACTTGGTTCATGAGTCATGGGCTCATGCAGTACGGGAAATACTGATTTGTGATGTAATTCTGTTGGCCCTTGCGAGTATTCTTTTCCCGAACCTGAACTTGTGTTATTGCTTATTTATCCGAACGCACTAATTTTCTGTCTTCAAATAACACACTAAGCAGGATCAAGTAACGCACTATATTGAAAAACTGCTGAACAAAGGTACACCCGGTTACAGATTGGACAAGCCACCTAAAGCAACGTCGTCTGATTGTGGGTTTAACAAAAAAAGCAAGACGAAAAACCTTAAAGAGACCATTCTTTGTCCATGAATTTATGGACCATCCGGATGGAATCTCTTCTAAACTTCCCAATGATCATTTTTCAGAAGTGCGACCTAGTGTTTTTTTACTTGGCAATGTGAAATGTCCCTCTACTAATTCATTTTCCACTGATCGTCATGCCAAATGGCTGTCTCGAAGGCAGATTATGGGAATATGTTTGTGCTTTCCCCATGTGAAAACACCTAATGGGCGTAGATTTGTGGTGTCACCATTTTCATTCGGTCCTTCCCATTTGCATGATTTAACTGGACGAAACGAAACAAAAGAATGTCGCACTTGTGCAGACATTTGAGTCTCCACTTCAGGTCCGGGACTGTGTCATGTGTGCATGACTGAATGGTACAGACCACATTCTTTTATACCATTAATCTGCTTGACTTGAATGCCTAGAAGGAAAGAAGTAAAACCCATCAACAGAAGTTTAAGAAAAAGCGTCCACTATATTTACTAATTTTCACGTTCGACTGATTCTCTTCCTTACTGTTAATTGCACAAGAGTCCGAAGGCATTGAACCTATGGACTGAGCTCTCCCATCTACAAGGAAGAGCCGTTGAAACCAAAAGCGTACAAATAGAGAAGAGTAAACAATAGTCTTTGTGTAAATAGACACGCTGAAGCTGGGTAGACAATACTGGGTTATGCCAACAGCTATGGCGGCTGGATATCAGCCGCTTTTCATGTCATTCTTCATTTGAAGGTTTCATATCCGTCCATCTAATGAATAAAGAAGAAAGAAAACGGTTCTGGAAAACATTGCTGGTGATAACTGACAATAGCTCTCAAATATGGCATGCACAAGCAAACAGGCATTTAATTACAACAGCAGACTAAGCATCAAGAAATGAATAAAGATTAAAGATTGCAGGTATTATGCACAAATTGTTCTAACTGTGTTCCCGTGAATAAGCCCATTTGATGGTAGCCCGCGCCAAGGCGTCCATTGGATAAACGCATTTCTTCAGCAGTGGGTCACCATGAGGCAGAACCTTTTGCAGATCTTCTGACGCAAGAATGACAGTACTGACAGCCCGCAACAGAAGGAACTGCAGTGCGATCCTGAGGAGGGTTCGAGCACCTTCCGTGTCCTTCCTGTTGAGAGCTTCCATTGCAGGAAGAACCGTGTGCTCCATGGTTGCTTTGTCTGGCAGCACTACCTCAAAGCCCTGTTCATGCAACGACGTCTCATTTCGTCAGTTACAGACTGAAAGGGTCGAAGATAACAAATTAAGAAGTTCGCATCAGTCACGACCTTGAAGACTTGAGAAGGCACTGAGAGATCAACAATGAAGGCAAGAACGAGAAAATGATCAGAAAATAAATTTGGTATAGGCAGGAACTGAAAACGGGGATAGTTACTAGCAGAACTTGTCTTTCCAAATTTCAGTTGAAGATGATTTCACTTGCTGCAAGAATCTCTACCCTACGTCAGAAACAAAAGCCCGATCCATAAAGTAAATGGCACAAAATATACGATCAACAGTACATAGGCAGCTTTTTCCATCAGGACATGAACATAACATACCAAAACTTTCAGATTGTGGCCAACAATCTAGTGGAAGAAACACTTTATCACATTTTTGTTTTGCTATACCTCCTTAAGATTTACACCCAATAGATACAGCTTTGTACATCACATTGACATACAAGTCCAAGTGCATACACTACAGGTTATTTGCAACATCCAAATTCAATGGATGCCACACTTGACCATGCACAGAGCTGCTGACAGCATTTAAAAGGTGAGATTCATGCCACAGACTATAACTTGCACCAGACAATGAATACATACATGAGAATTTGCAGTCATATGAGTTATTTCTCATACCACTCCCATGTACTGCCCTCTGCCACGGATACAGCCTTCACATGTTTTCAAAGACGAACCTTTGCACTCAATTTTTGCAGTTCCCTAGGCCTCCTTCAAGCTAAATCCTTCTACTAGGCACCAAACTCTGCACTTTCTCCTTAAAAAATAGCCAGTAATTCCCAAATGTTCGGTGAGCAATTTCCCTCAAAATCAAATCAACATAAATAGATACACAGGAAGAGAGTTGATAAGGCAGTTGAGCGGACTTTTGCTCTTCAGAGTTAAGTCTGAATTTTTTGAAGGGTTTCTACATGTACTTACATCCAAGACAACATGGAATAGCATTTCCCAGGATTATTTTCCCCTTCTTTGGTCGCAAATGAAATATATAGAAAGTTCTTTTTCAGCAGTTCCTTAAAAAATGCCATGTATTCTGCATCTTATAGACAAAACCCAGTTATCTTCAGTATAAAAGGTTTTCATTAGCCATCTAGAAAAGATGGAAGAAAACATTGAACCAACTCCTTGTCAAACAACAGAATAGAAATATATGATATGATCAGATTTCAGAAAAACAAAATCTGCGACGACAGTTTCAAACGACCACATAGAGCAACGGATGGTTAAATTGGCTGCACAGCTGGTTGGTTGTGTGAATGCAGTTTAACTTTGAGCCACTTGATTACCTGATTCAAGAGGAAAAGCAAGAAAGGGAATTGAAAGCCGGAAGCAGTACCAGTATTGAAATTAAAAAGCGATGGTTTGAAATCCTGAGATGATTCAGGAAGTGGGACACAACTCAAAGTAGCACGGTGAATCAATACTGTAAAATGTCATGTAATGTCAAATAGATTGGTGCAATTAAGTGCTTTAAAAATAAGGATCATAATTAAGACATGACACCAAGACCAATTTAAGCTAAAATATAAGGACCAATTTAAGCTAAAAATATGAACACATCTCCCATGGCTAGCAATTTTTCTCATGTTGGGTCACAAGACTGTTGATGGATTCAGTTCCCATTTCCGAGGAATTGGTATCTTAAGTATTTCCTGTGGCCGCAACTATGGTTCCTGTGGTACGTTTCCACTTTTCCTCGATAAAAGATGGCAACTCCATTACCAGCCATTCCACAAAACTTAGTGCTAAGATCAGATTGGTTATACACAAAACATCACTACTGTGGTCGTTTAAGGTGCTTCATGAACAACACCACTGTTTCCTACTCCCTACTCTTCACATTTGTTTGCATACCACATTTACTCTAACAATAGTCCCTTTATCTCATATCTATTCACAGACAAGTCCTTTCTTTACCTTTCAGAAGAAAAAATCATGTTATAGAATTCTTCCAGCACAATCAGCAGCTCCATTTCTTGCATGGACAGCATTTTTATCACTACACATGAAGTCTGTAGATCCACTTATCCCAGTCAACAGAACCAAGCATCACAGAAATCAACAGCACAGGCTCACAACAAGGAATACCACTTGAAATTCCTGTCTCCCTAATCAGGATTGGTCATGTTTCTAGAAAGACTTTCACAATATTATAAAAGTGTCCCTATGCATCTGCAAATGGACCCAAAACAAGCCCACTTCACTTCAAGCTAGGTAAACCAGAGGCATGATGTTCACAAGAAGTTGAAGAACAATGTTAGTGCCCTAATGGCCTAATCTATATTCATAACATCTTTTGTTGCTTGAGGTGGCTGCAAGAAAAATGATGCAATGGAGAAAGAAGGCCGGTTCCAGTGGTAGAGAAAAAGGGAGACAGAGAGAGTATGCACACGCTGGTTGGTACATGTGTGAAAGATGCTCAATATAGCACTGTAGTATATTCTTCCATTCTCAATACATGCTGAACGCCCATTTATGATCGAACACTGTTGCTTTCCCCTTCAGCATGTACCATCGACTTATCGCTTAACCAAAAAGATCATCAAAATGGTTTTACAAGTCGGCAGATAAAATATAGAGATGAAGACCTCTGATTATCAGAGAATGAAGAAGCGACCTACCTAGTTCATACAATTATTAGACGTGCATCCAATTAACTTTAGATTGCAAAATGAGCAAACCGAAGGCACATATTGTAAGATAAAACATGCAAAAATAACTGACAGCGAAATATGAACATCCAAAAAAAGAAGCTCACATAAATGAAGGGAAACCTGATTCTGGAGTTTCTCCTGATAAATCTCAGCCTTTAGAGTCGCTTCAGTGGCAAGGATACCGATTTTGCAATTGCTCCCGGCCTCTATAGGCTTCAAATCGGCCTCCTTGAGCTCCGAGGCCATGCACTCTCCCACATGAAACAGAGGAACAGTGCAACCTTCAGAAATCTTTTCATACCACAGGTTTGAGATATGGAAGGGTGTAATGATGCAACGAGCACCGGATCGCTCGAGAAATTTCCTCTTCTGAAGTAAATTCTCCAAAACAACGTCGTACTCCGGAAGGAAACAAGACTTCCCCAAATTCCTCTCGCAGGAAGAAAGCTCCCTGTTCAGGGTCGGATCGTTACACACGATAAAAGGAAGGCTCTCCCGTCCCTCTCTTGAGCTCCAATCTACCAGCTTCTGCAAGAAACTCAGAGTAGAAGCCGCAGAAACCCCGCCGATGATTCCGACGGCATTCGAGTGACCAAGTACAGAGAGAGAAGCAGCTGCAGCATTACCCGTCGATGGAGGGAAGCTGTCTGATGAGGCCGTTAGCTTACCATCTTCATCCTTTTGCAGAAGAATGGACGATTTTATAGCGCAAGGGCCTTTTGTTGCATAATGGGTTCTCTGTCTCATCAGCGTACCACCAACAAGATTTGGTGAGCAACTGAGAGTGTAAGAATGGATCATCTTCATTCTTGCACGAAGAAAAGAGCAACGAAACCCAAACCCTCACCAGTACCCACCAGCTCAGCTGGAAAGAACCTTCAAAACTCTCATGTGCATTTTGTGTTTAGAAGCTAAGAACGCCATCCCATCAGGGAATACTGCAGCACTGGGGATCACAACGTATAGGCAGAGACAGGAACAAAAACATCATTATCATATGAACTATTTAGGCACTTTTAAGCCGGAAAGGCACAAGCAGATGATTGGAGGAACTAAAATGTTAGAGGTTTGTTCTATTGATGATTGAGATACAGAATCCAAAGCACCATTGTCTTCAGAGGTCGTGTAAACACGCAAACTCCTCTCTCAAATGGTGGAGAGAAGGGGAAGGAAGAAAAAGGAAGAAGGTGCAATGAGGGAAGAAGCGAGCTCCACCACCACCTTGTTGAGACTTGAGAGACAACTGTACCCTCTCCCTGTCTCTTCTTCTGACACTACACTGCAGCCGGTGGAAGGGTGCAGGCTGACGACTGGCTGAGACGACAAGGACTCATGGCAGCGAAAGCCGGCCCGGCGGACTCGGCCACCAACGGCCGTCTGTAGATTCCGGATTTCAATTTTTACCGCTCTCTCTTGTTTTTTCCCTTCTCAACTTTGATCAATGTCTTCCCGTCCATTTTCCACTTGCCATTCATTCGCTAGCGGTAGATGAAATTGCAGTAGGTAGAACAGAGAGTATGGTGGATTTGAATGTGGTCACCAAAACAAGATACCACCAAGATGATTCTGATATTATTGCCTTCCATTCATTCAAGGCCATCAACGGCTGCTAATGAAGTTAAAATGTAGAGACCACATCTGGCATCCTGCTTGAACACCATGGATGAGCTAAGAGTGAAAGAGAAATCTGGGCCGTCACTGTGTTGGTTTGGCTATCCGCGCAATGGACAAAGAAAGAGAGAAGTTAAAAAAACAAAAAAGAAAAAAGAAAAGCCAACCTTTTGAGTGCAATGTCTAACAAGAGCTTCATATGTTCGAGTTTTCTGATATATGCCGCCCTTTTCTGGAAACACTAAATAGAGGTGCGTATTTTACTTAATTCAGCTTACAGTTTTCCTTTTTTAGGTCCGTCTTTCATTTTTTCTAAAACATTATTTGAACAATGTACCACAATGGTAACGCCTTTAAGTAACAAGAGATGTTACTGTTTCATGAATCTACTAAAAAAAACAAATTCATAAAATATTTATGAAGTGTCTAATAAATCTAACCAATTTATTGGTTATAGAAGATAATAACATAATGTTATTGTTTTCAAATGGCTACTTAAATGTTATTTTAGAGGTAAAACATTATTTTGACTTAAAAATGTATTTAAAGGGTATTTGAGTAACAAGTATATTGGGTATATAAAAACCTAGTTTTGAAAAAAAAATATACGCTTTCAAATAGTATGTAGTGAATGCCGAACTAAAGTGAGCCTCTATTTGTAACGGTAAATTGAAAAGATTGAGTTTCAGTATCAAAAAATTTGGCAACAAGGTATCCTTCTTCTTGAATTACGTCAAAAACTCTGACCCAAATCAAATTTTCGTGAACAAATGAAAAATGTTTGGCTGGTCGTCGTTTGAGCTGAGACCTGAACATGACGCTCTACCTCAAAGATTCTCTTCACTTTTTTGTCGCGCTTGAACTTTTCTATGAAAAAGATCCAGAAATCTGTAGACTTTACGACCTTAAAATGCGTCTTTTTTAGCATATTTATGTTGTTTTTTCTGTATTGAAAATTTCAAAATTTTATTTTGCTAAAGGGTCGTCCTTCAAAAAAATTTACTTGTAAAGCAATCTTCTTTAAAAATAGCAAGTTCTATACTTTTTTCTTATAGCTTCTTGACTTGATGTGTGTGTGTATATATATATATATATATATATATATATATATATATATATATATATATATATATATATATATATATATATATATATATATATATATATATACTTGTCAAATTGAAAAAAAAAGCAATGAATCATCTGCCAAGAATCAAAATACTTGTACGTGTGCTCAGCTAAAAGATGTACATGGATCCAGCCTTTACGAAGTTCAGCTTAATTGGATCCAGATCCAGACTCGGATTTGCAGCTTATTTTAAAGCCAAATTAAAATTCCAGTAGCATAAGATTTGACATCTAAACGTAACAAGTTCAGATTAGGATCAGATCTTGGTCAAAACTAATTATCAAACTGCATGTTGAATCTAAACCTAACTAGCAATCGGATCAAAATTGAGCCCATGGTCGGATATATATGATTTAATTACATCCCCATTGCTAAACCAAACCCGGAAGGAGAAAAAAAAAGTGTATATTGTTCTTAATATCCCCAAGGTGAAACAAAGTCAAGAATTCAGAATCCATGGTCACATCATTTGTATCAGTTGGCATTTCCACATTACCGAAGCTCATGCAGATGGGTGAGAACAAACTGAACCCAATACAAGCTCAACCTAATCTACTGTTTTAGATCCACAGCAGCTCTGCATCAAAAAGCGGTGAATGTCGCCGAAGGACTGAATGCAAGGTAGAAAATGGGTAGATGTTGCTTGTGCTTATGTAACATATGATCCAAATAAATCATTTGGCATGATGTATCAAATTTTATTACTCCAAGGTTTGCAGTTTTATGTCGAAGAGGCATACTGTAAGCTAAAATTCTAATATAATACGCAAACGATTAGATATATCTCTTACCAGACAAGCTAATGATATTCTATTAGCACAGTCTCTCTCTAGCAGAACACTTCACATCTGACCTTTTGTAGTGGTCCATAGAAAGCCCCTACCCAAATAAGAATCTCTCTCTTTCTCTCTCTCTCTCTCACATCCCAAAGAAATACACTGCACATAGTTATCAAGTTCCATGAAATATGATCTTGAATCATAACATAGACAGTGGAATAGAGACCATTGTATATGTGCACATATATATATATATATATATATATATATGGTTTTTTTTTTCACTTTGATATACTTGGAAGATGCTTATCCTAGTGACAAAGGAAAACACTTGCCCCTCGTTCATTGAAATGTTCAACAAAGGGACGAACGGCAGATAATTTGCTGTGGATACCCACACATGAGAGTGACTTGTAGTGTACCCATGACTCCACTTTTAATACGAGCCGTTGCTTGGGTGCCCATGCCTTTTTGTCCTTCGGGATTACAACTAGAGAAAGCCCCATTCTTTACATGCCTCTTCTCTCTTCAATTATTGAGCCGCGATCTGACACCAATGGCATTCCCATGTATGCATATGGTAGACCAGGCAAATGAGCAGATCTGGCCCCTATAAGCTCATTCACCGAAGATGAAAGCCTTGTATTCACCGAAGATGAAAGCCTTGTCGGCAGACATATTACAAGCGCATCAAACAGAGACAACGCCTCACCACGTGTGTATATATGGTACACCAGGCAAAGGGAAAAATCTGGCCTTCTAGAAGCTCATTCATGGAGGATGAAGACCTTGTTGGCAGACGTTCTACAAGAACATCATGCAGAGACAACTGTGTTGGCATGTGGGTTCGTGTGTGCGGCAAAATGGAACCTAGTTAGTGTCTTGTAAAGTTGTATTTTCTAAATAGTTAAACCTCTGCTGCTTGTCAGCTTTCACAGCCTTTCTCTTGTTTGTATAGCACCAGGCATCAGATTTTAGATATATCTGTACATACAGTAAAGATTACTCTACAGTTCAGCAGGTTTAAAACCTTTCAAATATGTTTCGTCAGATTCATGTTTAGATAGTGAACACTGAACAATCACTTGCTCAAATTTATGAACATGAGACGCCTTTCTCAGATGGCCAGAACGCCATTCATATTTTACACACTGATTAGAGGCCGCTTTCATCACTTCATGCGGCTGACCACCTCACTGTACTTCATGAATGAATAACTATGGACAAGACGAATCCCCTCAATTACACACAACACGCACACACATAGCTGGACCACACCAAAGTTTAGTCCACTTGTAAGAGAGCCCAGCAGTTACAAGAAATAACCGTTCAAAGTAATTATAGGAAATTCTTGTGAAGGTAAGAAGACAAACCAAGGTTCTACTAAGTAAATAATAAAAGCTAAAGCATGAGAATACAGAATAACACAAAGCATGGTTGCCTATTCACCAGTAAGTTACCTTGGAAACCCTCAAGGCGGTCTTCAGAAGTAGTACATAGAACCTGATTTTTCTGAGATTTTGGATTTGGATGGTGTCTTAAGAGTTAATAACTTTAGCGTTTTACAGTAGACAACGAACTTACTACAACAAAAAGACAACAATTTTACAGTAAATAAAGAAGCAATATTTTATCTCCACATGGACAATATCTGAAGCAAAGAAGAGGATAGGGTCCATCTATAAGTTTGGTGTGCCACATGAGTGCCTTCGAGGTAGGTCAGCAATTCCGAAAGCACCATGATTTGCCCAGTGAGAAATTAAATGGTGCGCAATGGCATATGGCCCTGGAACAAACATTGGAGCAAGCTCTCCACTTTCTATGTTGAAGTCAGTTGAGGACACCTGGCCTTTCTCGACACCCATACACATATGGCTAACTTTAACAGCTGTGGACATCTGTGCTTTCTTGTACTCGGCAAACGTCAAAGCTTTTTTAACGTCTTCTCTACTATGCCATCGTGCATCTAGAAGCACAAAGTTAGGATCAATCAGTCATGTTCCATTTTTCACCAGTGTGTAAAACATTACATAAATGCACAATCTTCTATGCAATCAAAGTGTGTATCTATATACAAATAGGTTTCACGTGTCTCATATAGTGATAAAGTATCTATTTTTCTCCTATACAGTGAAGCACGTGAACCATGAAAAATATATTTTGGCAGTCAAATGCACCACACAGACAAAGAGAGAGAGGGAAGGAGTGAGTTTCATGATTCTGCCAACCATGAAACGACATGGTACACTGACTTGTTTGCATGGACCTATCCTCCACAGTAGTTCCTAACAACTGCAGGGATGAGCTTGAAATGGTAGTACCTTCTAATTCTTCCTTGTCCACTTGTATCTCTAAGGAATTTGCATATGCAAAGAAACCCACCATCAGCTGGCATGGCATGCTACTTGGGCCAACTGCAAAATAATGTGCAGATAGAAATGATAAAATTATGAAAAGGAATTATAAAAAGCTGGCATAATTGTCACATGTCCAACCACCTGGGAAAATTCTGTGCACAAGGACCTAAAATCGGTTCTTTATTTCATTATTGACTATACATGTAAATATGCTCATAACACAACAGCCAAAAGACCTATTGTGACCCATAGGTTTCCCATATCAGAAACACGACAAAATGATTTTCAGATTTATGTTCACTGATGCCTCTAGAAAGTAGCAAAATTTTAGGAATTAACAGAAAGCAAAAGAAAATCAGATTAAAAACATTAAATTCTAATTTTTTTCCATATCCATCACAACATTCTTTCACCATGGCAATTGTGGGAGTTCAATGTATTCAGTTCATCAATTCATTCAAAATAGTTTATTCTGAAAATCAGGTTCTTGTTCAAAAGTATAGGCTTCACCTACCAATCATTCTGGTGTATCAAATAACATGCCTCAAAGCACAAAAGACATCTTAATCTGAGGCAACCTGTGCTCCCAAGCATAGGCCTAATGCGCAAAAAGATCTAAGTGCACTCCTGGGCCTTATGACACTAAGCAATAAGACATGCCTCAATCAAGAGGTCTGCAGATCAAACACCTATTGACGATAGTCTATTTTTGTACCACCATCACCCACTGCCTTTTCTACTCATCCATCTACAACCCCTTTTTTGGTGGGAAACCTGTACTTTCAGAAACCTAGTCTCCACCTTTTGACACAACAACAACACATAGGTGCCTCCACCTTCTTCCTTTTCACTTGATCCTCAGAGTGCTCTAGGCACATTTTACTAGATATCTCAGCTAGAAATGGCAATTGCGCCTCAGGAATTTGCTCCAGTGGACCTCTTAGTTTCCTCAATATTATTCTGACCTATAGCACATAGTATGTAAGAGACAAGCTTTACCAATATGAGTTAGACATATAAAATTCCACTGATGTACGACATGCATAATTCTAACTCTTTTATTTTATTTATGAGACCAAACAGAAAAAATTGCAAATAGCAGTGTGGAAAAGAAGACGAGGATTCTCTACAATGACACTACAACTATTGAAATGGATGTAGTACAGTCTGGTAGTGCTTTTGTTTTGGGTACATATTGTCATGGGTTCAAATTCTGTCATTCCCCACCTATTACTTATCTTATGGGCATCAAGTATGATGCTGATACAGTCTAGAACAAGTTTGAGAACTGGTGAAACTAGACCCAAACCAATAACTTTGACTTTTCAATGTCAACCAAATTCCAGTTAACCAAAGAAAGCACAAAAAAGAAACTTGAGCAAACTGAAACACAATTAGTCCTTTACTCCTCCACATTAATACCGGTTCATTGTCGACAGGAATTTTGCTTTAGTGTGGAAGAGACCATGTAAATGTACCTGGCCATGGCTGAGAACTATGATAAATAACATCTCCCACTTCAATGCCAGTCTCTTCAAATGTCTCTCTCCTCACAGCTTCTTCCAAGCTTTCTCCTGGCTAAGGAAAAAATTTATAATTAAAATACATAATGGTCAACTTAGTTCAAATTAAATTATTAAAATCATCATCAGCATGAATAATTGTATCTTTCATGTTCTAGTTTGCCTTCAAAAGTGCTGCTTAATTTATAATATCCGAGGAATTTTCTCTTTCCCCTTGGCTTAACTCTCAAAACATTCATGACTGCCATCCTTGCCCTGGTTCCCTCGGCAATAAAACATTTTAATCAGTTATTGTTCCTTCCAGAATATGAAACCAAAGATGCAAAAAGCATGGCAGTTTCGTCACACATGCATGCATATGTTTTTGTGTAGAGTTCGCAAATTGTGAATACATGCACATATATGTGTGTGTATCTCCAATCTGTTTTCCTCCATAAATGGCCACTTCTGGCCATTGTTTCGTCTTCATCTCATGGTTATGTTTGCAAAAGTGTCTTACCCCTTTCACATTCAGCAATAACATATATTATGTATGGAGGTGCATGAAGAACATTACCTCAAGAAAACCAGCAAGGCAACTCCACATACGAGGCACATATCTGGATTGGCGGCTCAACAGCACACGATCATTTTCTTTGTCAATGACTAACATAATGACAACCTGCTCAATTCGTTCAACTTATTCAGCAAATTGGTCTGAAACAGGGATACTTGTGCCCTTTCATTAAAAGCAAAATCCAGTACAACGGATAATAGATTTAAATAACCAACATACAGGGTCAACACGAGGATACACTCTCTTCTTGCATAATTCATTTGAACATTGTTTCCGTCGTCCAGCATCAATAGGTCTATTCCTTGTTCCACAATGGCCACAAAAACGTGAGGTATTATGCCATTCTAGCAATGCCTTTGCCTGAAAGAAAAAGATGTTAGTGTTAAAAACTGATCATCGTACAACATAAAGACACTGACAATAAAGTACAAAAGGAACTTGTGCTAGGTAGCATGACACCAAGGTCCAAAAGCTTAAAATTTTAATCCTTTGATCAGACAACTTCATGAAAAGAAAAACAGATTCCTTCATAATATCAGTTACTATGGGGAGTTAGCAGTATTGTGTCACTGCAGCACTGCTATGGATAGACTAAGACCCTGGCTTTTTTTTTTTCTCTTGCTTGCGCTTCTAATACGAGCTAACCGTCCTCAAATAAAACTCAGGAATAAGTTTAGAAAATGTGATGCATGCTGAATAACCAAAGCTACGATCAATTAATAACTAACAGAATAACCACCGTCGCCTGGTACAAGCCAGCTTGATGGATTTGATCCCCGAAGCATGCAGTTATTGGATAATAGCCAGATAGATTACAAATTCTCCTCCTGGATCTTCCAAGCCAATTTATGAGTGACTCCTTGCAAATTAAATTAGCGGATACACGTATCCATCAAGCACGACGAGTTTACATATCTTAATTGAGTCAAACCTCAGCAAAGTCACTGATAAGACACCACCAATAAATAGATAAGATCTGTCAGGGTTTCATTGCTTGAATCATAGAAAAAAAAGAATGTATGTTCGAACTCAAAGTTATAGCCCACAGTTGATCCACGATACGAGAATAAGGACCCATCCAGTTGCTGCCAAGGCAACACATAAACCACATTGATAATTCACAAAGCACCACTGAATATGCATATCAGTTCACTATTTCAACTGAAACGAGGGGAAGGAATCACATACTTATTAAGTTGAATTATAATCAAGCATAAGAAGAAAATAAGACAGAGAATGCCCACATGACCAGCGACAGCCAATTCCCCCATCGCATCAGCATCCGCCCAATCCGTGGCGACCATCAACGTCCGAAGCTCGACGTAGGCCGATCGATCCCGCTGCGCTGGTTCGAAGCTCGAATTCTCTGCGTCGGTGACGTCCATGGCCCAGTAGATGACACCGCCCTTCTTCCCGAGATACACCAACCTGTCCTCGATCAGCTGAATCTCGGACCTACCCATCAAAATTTTGCAATCGGACATGCTTCTCCACCCAATCCGCCACAGAGGACAGGCGTCTTCAAAGGTACCCAAGTCGGAGCGAGCGAGAGGCTTGCCCTTCTTGAAGAACAACACCTTGAAATCACGTAGAGCATCCTGATTGCTGCAACTCAGTGCTGATCTTAGGGCGGAAACTGCCGAGTTCAACGAAGAACTGTCGACGGCGTCGTGGGTGTTGGCTCTCAAGGGGTTTCTCGCGAATGCATGGGCCTGCATGTTGCCAGAGACAGAAGGGAGACGCAGATTCCTAAACGATCGGTAGGAAGAGAAGAGAACCCTATGAGAGGAAGAAGAAGTCACAGGAGAGGCCAGCAACATTCTTCACCTTCCATCCTGCATTGGGTGAGGGCATTTATCATGCACCAAAATTTGTAGTAGCCCCAAGGCCGAAAGGTTGTTAGGTGGAGAATTGAGAGCCGGGAGAAGTAATAAATAAATAAATGTGTACAAAATCTGAAAAAACAAAGCTCAATTCACAGTCAATGTTCATCACATGGGCGCACAAAGCAGCACAAATAAGAGCTCTGAGATCATTCATTGGCAAGTTCTTTTTGTTCGTTTGTTAAATAAGTTACAATTATGCAAGCTCAAGTGAGAACAATGCGAGTTCAAAATACTTTGGTTTAAGTTTTAAAGTAGACAAAGCTCTTGTTGGTCATTATTTTGAAACGAACTTTATAGTTAGTCTAGTATACTATATTCTCTGAATATATATGTCATTAAGTTTATATTTGTTTGTGTATATATATAAGTAGTTTAAAGCAACCCCAATTCACAGTCAATGCTGATCACACAGACACAAATAAGAGCTTTGACACAAACCATTTACAAGATATTTTTATTTCTTTAGTAAATAAGCTACAATAAGGCAAGACCAAGTGAGACTATACCAAAAGATGCAAGATCCCAATAGCTTGATTTTAAGTTTTTCTCTTAGCCAACTAGGCAGAGCTCTTGTTGGTGATTATTTTAAAACCTAAGTTTTGATTTCGTCTAGTACATTCCCCAGATATAGATGCATTTGAGTTTATATTTGTTCGTGTACTTAGTTGTTTTCATATAGGAAACCCTCTAGCAAGTAGGTGAACCCTTGAACTACAAGCTTTCTTTAACTTGAAGGACTGTGTTTTTTGGTAGTTGCACTTGTTCTTATCAGTGAACTCCTCCTAGGGTGTACATAATTCAAAGAAGGTCAGACTTTTTTTTTGGTGATATAATTTTTTAATAAAAAAGGTTGTACGACCCATGTAATTTTTTTGCCTTTTTATAAATTAGAGAAAAGGTTTATTTATCTATATGCCATTTTGTTTGTGAGGAGAATGTTGTCTGATTTTTTTGGGAAAATCTGAAACTCACATTAGAAGTGAAGCAAGAAGTAAATACTTTCAAGTGTTTGACTGTTTGTTGTCTTCAAACAACCAAAAATAATTCCACGGTTTTTCAAATGCCTCTTAGGAAAGGGAACAATGTCATTGCCCTTGATCTACTTTGATTTAAGATTCCCATGATTTGACATTCATGGAACTGACATCAATGCAGAAAAGGTAAAGTGAAAATTTCCAGGTTCGATTTTAAGTTTTACTCAAGATCTTTACTTTAGTGAACCATATATTTTACTGCGGTTTTTTTCTTGTGTCAGCAAAAGTACGTCATATCAGACTCATACATCTAAATTAAGAAGTAATCTAAACACACCTTGACTATTTTCACATGAGAGTGACATAGTTATTAGATGAAACTTAGAGAAACGATGTCTTAAACATTGGGTGAGTTTTTTTTTAACCGTAGGTGAACTAAAAAACACTGCATATTTTCGCATTAAAAAAAGAGTTGTAGTCCAAATGCGAGATCATTGATGATTTTGGGTATATTTTATTGGCAAAAATTATATTTTGTACAATGAGAAAATAGAAGGGGCTTTAATAAGGGGCTCGCCTTAAATCCTCATTTTTAATAACTTATGAATTTGAGAACTTTGTTTTAAGGTTACCAATGTAGGTTAAATATATTAATTTTTAGTGGCTGCCAATGCAGGCCCTTGATTCAACCTCCGTGGCTTTGGAGTCCTTATTAGTAGGGCTGCACAACGAGTCGAGCCAACTCGGGCTCGACTCGAACTTGCTTGCAAAAGCTCGGCTCGAACTGGCTTGCAAAAGCTCGGCTCGAACTCGACTCATTTATAAACGAGTCGAATTCGAGTTGAAAGTTAAACTCGAATCAATAAACGAGTTGAGTTCGAGTTGCAAGAACTCGACTCGTTTAAACTCGACTCGTTATATTAAATCAATTAGTTGAAAGTTAAACGAGTCGAATGAAAGTTAAACTCGAATCAATAAACGAGTTGAGTTCGAGTTGCAAGAACTCGACTCGTTTAAACTCGACTCGTTATATTAAATCAATTAGTTGAAAGTTAAAGTCGTTTTTATAATTTCTAATTTCCTTCTTTTTTTTCCCTCTCTTCACCCACTCAGCCACGTTTCTCTTTCTTCACCACTCATTCATTTTTCCTTTCCTTTTTCTCTTTTCCCAGCAGGCTTCCTCCTCCCCACGTCCCACGTCGTCATTTCCTTCCCTTTTTCTCTTTTCCTAATACGCTGCCTTTCCTCTCCCCCGCGTCGTCCCATGCATAGCCCTCGATTGCAGTGAAAAAGAAAGGTGGAGCTGAAGCTGTCAAGCTTGTGTCGAGCTCGAGTTGAGGTTGAAGCTGACTAAACATAAGTCTAGCCAAGCTTTAGCTAGACTCGGCTCATGTGCAGCCCTACATATTAGACCCTTAGTGAAGGGGTACCAGCTTTGGAGTTTCACACAGTGGAAAAGTAAGAAGGCCTCTCAAACCAAATGTGGTATCACTTGAGAATCATGGATATGGTGATTTGATGAGAGGCAAAAACCACATTTTTCTGTTTGCCCTCAGGGTCCTCAAAGCTGTTTCTGGACTTGGGTGGAAATGAGGACACTCATCAACTAGAGTATGTTTGCAGTCTAGAGGAGTAGTAACATACTGATGATCGGACTTTCACTGTCCCGACTAGCTATGCTATGCCCTTCAATGCTACAATCGTGGATTTGAAAATGCATAGTTTATAAATGTATTATACAATCTTTGCATTTTTAAATATAAAATTTCAAAACCTTTGTTAACAATCAATGATTTGAAAATAGTAAATCTAAAACCTTAAGATGATCTTATATTAACTCATCAGCTAAAATCCAAGGTAATCAAACCCACCGTAACTCGTGTTGATTGCCTCATGTCCAACTAAAATTGCAATTGGGTGAAGTTTTCTTGACGTTTTTGCACCATCAGATCTGATTTTAATTCCATCGTACGTGTTTGGTTGCCTTCTTATATAAAAAAAAAAGGCATTCAATGGCCAGTTTATATTCAGAGCAGGTTACATGTTATGGCCCTTAACTAAGGCTACACAATGAGTCAAGTTAGTTTGAGCCATACTCAAGTCGAGCTAGTTTGAGCTAGACTCAACTCGAACTCGTCTCGTCTATAAATGAGTCTAGCTTGAGTTCAAATGTATGCTCAAAATGTTAAACAAGTTGAGTTCAAATGGTAAGAATTCAACTTATTTAAATTCGACCCGACGACTCGGCTACATAATGAATGTTGAATTATGATGAGAAATAATTAAACAACAACTAAACGAGTTAAAAAAAAACTAGACATGCTTAACATAAACAAGTTAAATGAGTTAAACGAGTTGAGTTTGAGCTCGATGTTTTATCATTCAATCGAGCTCAAACTTGTTCTATCGAGCTCGAGCTGGCTCAACTCGAGCTCGACTCATCTCAAGTGTAGCCCTACCCTTAACAAGAGACCATATGCTATGGCTTAAAAATGATTAAAATGCTTTCACTTGTTAAATGGAAGACCCCTCCCTCTATACGGCAAAAGTAGAATATGAAAAACATTCTCTGCAAAATTACCAAAAATATTCCTGCCTTAAAATAACATGAGAACATATCTCACTATGTTCAGAGCATAACACAGAAAGCGCTTTCGGCCATGGACATGGATGGCCTATGTTGAGGTCTTCAAAGCCAATGCATCTTTCCACTTACTTTTAGTAAAGAAAAGCACTAGGGTTCCATGGCTGGATCCAAAAAAAGAAGAGGAGATCTGGTGTAAAGCCAGAATAAAGCCGGCCTTGGTTCACAAATGTTGGGGCCCTTGCATGCAAATAGTGGTCTGGAAAATCTGGTGGTGGAGAAACCAGGCTGCCCATGATGCTGAGAAGGAACTCAATGTGCAGAGCATCATTAAGATAATATGGAGAACTTGTCAAGCGGTGTCCAAGGATATCCTGATCAAAGACAAGGAGAGAAACCTTCTGAAAATTTGGATGACCCTTGGTATATTTTGCGATGATCGGAATGACTACGCGGCTGGGATCTGTATTGAGCTAGTTGACTCCCGAAGGAACAATGGCAGGTATAAGCACCAGTTTGGAAAAGTTAGAGTGAATGGGCAAATGACTGGGCAATTTGCTATCAATTCTCAGAGGTTGGCGCAATAGTTGGAGCGGGGGCTGATAGGCAGCTAATTTTAGTTTGAATTTTCAAAACATCAACTCTTTTGTGCCTCAAATGGGAGGTCTTCAGCACGCAAGTTGAAGAAGCACGGCGGCAACAGCACCCTGATGCACCAAAGCATGTCTTGTACCCTATGAAAACAAAGGACGAGTGGGAGCTTCGACTCTTTTGATGGGTGGTGAGATGAAAAGCTCCTCCTTCAAGGGGAAGTCAAGAGCTGGAGCTGCTGCCTTCTGAGCTTAGCTTGAAGAGCAGGTCCATGAGGACAACTGCACTATCCTGTCAAATAACAAATTTTGGGTGAAGAGGTTAAGAGGGAAGCTAGAAAGCAGAAGAAAATATGAAGACAAATGGAGGAGACGAGAGATGCTCAAAGAAGAATTCAAGTCTATTGCCATTTCCCTTCGTCTTCTTCTCTGCAACTATGGAACAATGGACAGAAGGCTAGACATGGGACGACAATGCTCGTTGCAACCGACTTGGTTTTTGGCTTGTTCTTTTCTTGGGTGTTTTTGATTGCTGGTTTGGCCTGTTAGGGGACAGAAAGCAGTTCCTCTCTGGTTGGTTAGTAGTCTGTAATTTTGGTTTGTACGTATGTGAGGACTGAGGAGCCTGTCTCCCGGCATATTCCCCTTGGAACTTGGTATAGTAGAGAAAAATAGAAAAAAAAAATCAATGAAGCCTGATAACAGAAGTATTTTATTTTTATATTGTTTAATAAAGAAAATGATAAAAAAGGTGTCCATCTTGGGGCACCAAGTATCTTTTCTGCAAACTTTTTACGGCAAACGTTTCTTCCTGTCAAGAGGGCAAGTGCCCTCTGAATTCACTATTTTTTCTTTTGAAGTTGCAGAAAAAGGATGGGGAATCTTTAACAAGCCTTATTTTCCAAAATCTGTCTCAACTTTCCAAAACCTTCAACACATGCTCCCTGCCTCAACTTTTAAAGTTTCCAACACATGGCCTGTTTTTGTTGAAATCCAGTTTTATATCTTATTGGCAGTTCAATCATGTTTAGAAACTTTTCCATATGGACCATCCGCTCTTTATTATAAACTTACATAGATTTCATATGAAGATTTCCTAACCTTTTTTTTTTCTTTTTTTGACTTCAACCCACTAATGTCAGAGCAAGTGGAGATCAACTTTTGAATAGAAAAACTGGGTACCTCTCAAAGATTTTCTAATGATAATAGAAAATCGACGTTTGAAGTCAAAGTAATAAAGCGTAAGTTTTTTATAGCAAAAGTTTCTTGTTTAGCAGAACTCCCAAGAAGTTCTTTCTTGGTCTGTTTCAAGCTCTGCTCTGAAACTCTTCTTCATCAAGAAGTTCTCATGAGCTAAAACAAATCAATTTGTCTTTATCTTCATCGTGCAATTCGCTACTTGCAAAGAAGAGACTCCGTTACCAGTTATCTATGAAGTGCAAAATAATTCAAAGATGAACAACAGCTGCAGTTAAATAGATGGTAGTAGCAAGCATCAGGGCCTGTTTGTTAATTATAGTCGTCGGAAGAGTAATTCAAAGGTTAGGCACGAATTTGTAGATATGAAAGTCTTGAGCGTCTTTTTGAAATTGTTACTTGTAGAAAGCACGTATCTTGAAAAGGTCTTGAAGAAGGGACGGCGGAGATGATGGATCACGTTAAAAGGTGATCAGATCCGCTGCCACTCCTGTTGGGTTTGCCACTCGCGCAAAGCCCTAGTCGCCCGGCTGCTGCCTCTCTACTCTCCTTCCTTCTGTGAGGATCAGAGGGAGAGAGCCTCGTCTCCGTCATCATCGTACTGTCGTCGTCGTCGTCGTCGTCGTCATTGGTTGAGAGGTAGCAGAAACTGCTAAGTGGGGAGGGATCATGGCGGCCGCATCGTTCTCTACTGTGCTTCACCCGTCCTCCTCTTCCTCCTCCTCTCTCAGAGACAGAGTGTCTCCCACTACCATCATTCACCAACGGCTGCCTTCTTCCGTGTTCTGTTATGGTAGCAGAAGGAGGGGATTAAGCAGCGGCGTCACAGCTTCCGTCGTGCAGCCGTCGAAGCACCGGCGCCCGGCGGACGAAAGCATCCGCGAGGAGGCTGCACGGAAGTTGCACAGCAACGGCGCCGAAAGCCACGGATTCTCGGCCAAGTACGTGCCGTTCAACGCGCCGCTCGACACGGAGGAGGAGTACTCCCTCGATGAGATCGTGTACAGGAGCCGCTCCGGCGCGCTGCTCGACGTCCGGCACGACATGGAGGCGCTGAAGAAGTTCGATGGGGAGTACTGGAAGAACCTTTTCGACTCTAGGGTGGGGAAGACGACCTGGCCGTACGGCTCCGGCGTCTGGAGCAAGAAGGAATGGGTGCTGCCGGGGATAGACAGCGACCACATCGTCAGCGCGTTCGAGGGAAACTCCAACCTTTTCTGGGCAGAGCGCTACGGCAAGGAGGTGTTGGGCATGAACGACCTGTGGGTGAAGCACTGCGGCATCAGCCATACCGGCAGCTTCAAGGACCTCGGCATGACCGTCCTGGTCAGCCAGGTGAACCGCCTGAGGAAGCTCAATCGGCCCCTTGTCGGCGTTGGCTGCGCCTCCACTGGCGATACCTCCGCCGCCCTCTCTGCCTACTGCGCCGCCGCGGGCATTCCCGCCATTGTCTTCCTCCCCGCCAACCGCATCTCCATGGCCCAGCTCGTCCAGCCCATTGCCAATGGTGCCTTCGTCCTCAGCCTCGACACCGACTTTGACGGCTGCATGCGGTTGATCCGGGAAGTCACCGCTGAGCTCCCCATATACTTGGCTAATTCTCTCAACAGCCTCAGGCTGGAGGGCCAGAAGACGGCCGCAATCGAGATCTTGCAGCAGTTCGACTGGGAGGTGCCGGATTGGGTCATCGTCCCCGGCGGCAATCTCGGCAACATATATGCCTTCTACAAGGGCTTTCATATGTGCAAGGAATTGGGCCTGGTTGACAGGATTCCGCGCCTCGTCTGCGCGCAGGCAGCCAATGCCAACCCTCTTTACCTCCATTACAAGTCGGGGTGGGCGGATTTCAAGCCAGTGAAGGCTGGAGAGACGTTTGCCTCGGCAATTCAGATAGGAGATCCTGTTTCTATCGACAGGGCTGTGTATGCACTTCAGAAGTCCGACGGCATCGTCGAGGAGGCGACGGAGGAGGAGCTAATGGATGCCATGGCGCAGGCAGATCTCTCAGGGATGTTCATATGCCCCCACACTGGCGTTGCTTTGGCCTCACTGATCAAGCTTAGGAACAGTGGAGTGATTGGTAAAACCGATCGAACTGTGGTGGTTAGCACTGCCCATGGATTGAAGTTTACGCAATCGAAGATTGCTTACCACTCCAAGGAGATTGAAGAGATGGCGTGCCGGTTTGCTAACCCGCCGGTTCAGGTGAAGGCCGATTTCGGATCAGTGATGGATGTGCTAAAGAAGAAACTGGCATCCTTTGGGCTGTGAATTTAGAGGCGTACTGGAACTGGTTGTCTTGCTTCAGCGACAGTTGTAAGTCTAAATGTGTGATTGTGTACTGGAGAAGAGTTTCGTAGTTAGTTTAGCTTCTTCATCCTACTGCAGAATTGGTCTTTTGGAACGTGCAATGAAGTGGATATTTATCAGTTATCCATCTTAATGGGAAATCATTTCTTCAAAGAACATGGGGTGATGTTATTAGATAACAGACTCGTAACATTCTTGTATCTCATGCGCACATTAAGTGGTTATGCAGGATCACCCGAGAAAAAGACTGAGGTTTTGTACTTGTTTTCGGTATTTAGTGAAATAAACTGTCTGAGAAAGCTTCGACTTAAATATGTTGTGCTTAACCTTCCAGCAAATCGATGTATGCACACCCGTCCCCCTCCCAGCCCCGCCCCCCCCCCCCTCTCTCTCCAAATTCTTTTCCCGTGGAAACAATTCTTGTATAATTGTTGGCAACCATTTTGAGGGTTAACTGTTCAACCATATTGCATATGGTGGTAGTCTTTTTATTTTCTTTTTTTTTAACCAAAAGTCTCGGTTCATTGCATAACGTATAGAGTAACTGCTATTCTTTTGGTGCCTTTCCACTGTTGAACTTGGAATATTGACAACAGTGCGATCTATGTGGTAATTTTAGATGTTCATGTCCTATACTCAGTAAATTGAGAGTAAGGAAGTCAAGTATTTCTTGTACACTTGATTTTCCAATCCTTTGTGCTGTGATTTTATTATATTGTCACTATTATAGATTCATACTTTGAGGTGGAATGTGTTGTTTATAGAGGGTTAATGGCGGATTTATTGATACTGGTGAGTAACCCTCCTAATGCCTTCAAGTTTTCACGTTTGTTGTGGCAAATGCAGAAGAACATTTCTTGATGTTGATTTAGCTGTGCAGTGTGTACAGTGGGCTGTTGGCATGCTTCCAATTTTGGCTATTTCCCTTTCTTGTTCAGTATGACCAATAAAATTTATAAATGACTGTGATTGTATCTACAGTGACGGGGGAATTTTATGTCTACTGTGGTATCTCATCTCTTGTGGTGGTGTTTTGGTACATCTTATGTGTACAACTCCACATATCTGTTACATATATATATATTGATTAGTCAGTTTTGTCAGACATGTTTTTCGTTACAGCATCTAGATGAAAAAATGTTTTGGTGATTGTGCGGTCTATTGAACTTCCTATCTTCGCATTTTCATGCTTCTGATAGTAATTGAGAATATTGAAATGGAGAATATGATATGGGCCACAAAGTGGATGCTGATTTTGCTGACCCCCTCCTTTCACTGAAACTTCTTTGCAACTTCTCTACAAACTTCAGAAGGCTGTTTGTGGATCATGAGTTTCCACTCTAACAACACATAATATCAGGCCAAGCGGTGCCAGATTTTTCAAGCAATAGCTCATTTTATATCTCTTCTCTTGTCAAAGTTGAAAATATTGTTCTCATTGACTTCAACCCCTCAAATATATTCTAGTCCGATTCTGTATCCAAATTTCTCCTAGAAACTTGAGACTCTAGAGAAAAGAATGCCTTCTATTCTCTTTGATAAAGGCTGGAGAATATGTCGCTTGACTCCAATCAGAATGTAATTGCAATCTTGTCTAACAATCACCACAGAAAACAGGTTCATGTTCAGCAAGGACCTGAACCTCTTTAAGTATGATCACCGAGAGAAGTGGTGACAATTGATGCCAGAAACATAGTACAAGGTACAACAACTATGTCCAGAAGTGAAACATAAGCAGAATACTTGAAATTGCGCATATGTTTCAACCTTACGAGAGCATTCAAATGCCTTAATTTACGTGAGATGAGCGCCTGAACTCTAGATCAACATATTATTAAAAGTTCAATCAGAAAATGATCACAAGAGGAGAGAAAGGGTGTGTCTTTACTGGGGCAGCCTATATCTATTTGTTGTTCTGTCTTTCCTTCCTCCAGAGACCTTGTGTGGCTCCAGGGACACACTAATACGCTTCCTCCTTTTTTCTTACGCTCCATTTTTCTTCTGACATTTTTTCTTTTACTTCTTGTCTGTGTCTTTCTGCCATCTTTCTCTTGCATTTATTTTTCATGTCCTTAATGTCTTTTTTCCTGCTCTTTTCTTCTCTCTTTCAGACTACAGGATGTCATATCAAGTGTCTTTGGCAAATAATTGATAATGTGTTTTGCCAATACAATAATTATTTGGCTGTGAATTAAACATGAAAAAAAATGGATCTTATAAGAGGAGATTTTTGCACCCAATCTTCATTGTAAATGTCCGACATGAGACTATTTGGGTTGATTGGAGTAGGTGTGTACTTCGTCCACACAAGTATAGTCCAATTTTTAGACTACAGTTTGTTATTTGCAAAGCATAATGGTAGCTCATTGAATTTTTGCTACTGTTAGGATGAAGGCAGCACATGTTCTCTTACTTGCTGGAAGGGCACTACAGTTGAATAATGCTCACCTAAAACTGTGCATTGATTTTGTCGCTTCAATCATTTGGAAGATCTCTGCAACTTTTCCAAGTTCTTTATTTACTTTAGTATTGTCTAACAGAGTTGAACTAGTCAATATAGTTAATACATTTTTTGTCAATGCAATGCTTTAAAAATTTGTATAAAGAATTTTTAATTGTGTTACATGATTAGAAAGGTTCATCTATAAGAAATGAAAACCTATTGGTCACCATCGTTGACATGATGATTAATGCCTTGGGAAATGGCATGTGCCGTCAGTCCTATATGGCACTACAGTTGGTGATACTTGCTCTTTTGATGCTTTTCTAAATATGCATATTCCAATCTCTCTCTCTGTGCTAAGTTTCCTAGTTTGATTATGAAAAACATAGTTTTGATTCTATAAATACGAGTATGGGACTATGATTCGTTCTTTAAACTCGAGAATCTCTTCATGGTGTTTGAGTGAGTGGGGGTGTGATCTCTGTTGTTTGGGTGTATATTTTTTCTTGGACGATTTGGGGATATGCTGAACTTGATCATAGACAATTGGATAGTTGAAGTTGTATCACCATTTAGAAAATTCGAACGTTGTTGCTTATAAAGCTGAGTTTATGTTTTAATTGAAAAAAAAAATCTGGAAAGTTAAATCTCATAGACATATTGGCAACGCTTCTGCCAGATGCGGTGTCGTGCTGCTGAGCTTTTCAAATTTTCAGTTCGGTAGTTTGACATTCGTTTTCCAATTTTATCAGGTGTCTCCGGAGAGAGTTCAGTTCTGATATTCAGGACTCAAAATTCTAATAAGAAATGATCTGTGATCTGTCTTTTTCCTGTTGGTATATCACAGGATCTTATCGATCAATTGGGATGAGGCCATAGTCTATATACTATGACCTCATCCCAATTGATCGAGAAAATCCTATGATATGCCAACAGGAAAAAGACAGATCATATATCATTTCTTAGAGAGAGAGAGAGAGAGGTTTGTAGGTTGGACTTCATGCTCCTCCTAGCAGCACAAGGCGTGGCTAATTTGGATTATGCTTTTTTATATTCTATTGATGCTCTTTTTCAGGAACTTTGACCATATTGTCGTTATCTATGTGGTTTGTTTGATGCGAAAGCACATTTGAATCCCAATACAACAAACAACTAGGCATTGGAAGGACCGCCCCGAAGAAAATAATCTATTATCTGGAGCGTATATTTTCAAGAACTAAATGAACTTGTTTTATAAGTAATAACATATATAAAGAATGGATTCCTAGCAAAAGAATTCAAGGTAAAGAAAATATATGAGTTGTTCATGAAGAACATCCTATGAAGAAACGAAAATCCAAACTGACCACAGAACCACAATCAAAGCTATCCATCCAACCCCTGACAAACTCAAACCTTACAACTCCTGGACTGATTCTTCAACTATGCACAAGGTAAATGAATGTTGTCAGTGATGATGGTAATAGCAACAGACTGTTTAAGTTCCTCTTGCTAGCATTTGATGGTAATTCTCAATCGACTCCAGGCGTTGCATGCGCAGCTCTGTATGAAATTTCTTGATGAAGGCCTCAGCAGACTGATCTATATCCTCTTCTGGTTTCACGGTAGCCTTCCGGAAGTCTGTGCCAAACCTGCTGCCATCTCTGCTGTCACGGAGCTTACCAACTGCTCGCTTCTGCTCGAACCCGACTCGACCACTCTCTTTATCGCTGGCATTCGCGGTGAGAGGGCTGGGCTCAGACTGCTGGGGCTCCGAGATGTCAAAGGGAGGAGGAGGAGGTGGCGGAGCAAAGAAATCGAAGCTCTCCTTCATGGTGCTGCAACTATGCCGGCTATTTCGACCACCAACAAGGCTAGATCTGATCTACTGATGTTAGTAGGGACCTATTCAAGTCAATTTTATAGAGAGGGAGTGAAAGAACAGCAGCGACAGCGAGGAGGGAGATGCAGAAGGTGCCAAAATAGGCGTCTCTTTATCCGCTCGGCCGTGTTCTGAAACGTAGGGGAATTGATCAACTCCAGAGGAATTCAAAGGTCTAATGGCTGCACATTGCTGACTTCCACGGTTGTTACCTTGATAAAGTTAGATAAAGAGTTAGATAAGCATTCAGACCTGGGCACCACGTCGGCATTGACCAGGTGAAGCAGAAGACTTGTTCTTCATGAAATGAAAAGGATATTCAAATTTATAGAAAGATGCTTGACTTTGTCAAACTAAATTACTTTATATTTTCAAAAAGATATTTTTGAAATTTATTGAAAGAAGCATGATTTTGTGAAAATCAAATATTTTATATTTTGAAAATGATATTTTTGAAATTTATGGAAAGATACTTTGAAAAAAAAAATATTTTATATCTCAAATCGGAACTGATTATGTCTTTTGACGTAAGTCGGATACAGGTACAAGTGCAGCGATTTTAGAAAATTTCGGTCACCTACTTATGGAAGGACGGCTTCCACGCACTTCTCTGTTATGTCATAACAGGGAAGTTGCTCTCATTTCAAACCAGATTAGGTTGTACGTTAGCTCCATAACATGAGACTGTGTGTGCTAGGGATTGAAACTGGTTGATAAACTAGCTGACCCCATATGAAGACAAAAGTGGAACTCTAAAAAATGTCTTTTTGATAAACTGAAATGGAAAAATACGGGTTCCCACGTTAGCCACTTGCCAGAATTCCAGAACCTTCAAACAGCCAAACAAAAAATTTTGCTACTTGAGGTGGCCTTCTCAATTTGTGCAAGGTTAAGAGTCTTTTAATATTATTTATTGATTTATTTATTGTGGTTTACGCCCATTCATTTAAAATGTGGGCGTTTTAGTATCTGACAAAGATGCCGGCAAGAGAATATAAAAATAAAAATCATGGCCGTAATCCGTTTTCAAAGCATGAGAGTTGCGGGTCAGAGAAGCATCTAGGCAAAGTGCTTGAACGTGCCCTTACAACTTACAAGTGTAAGTTTTGTCAATACCTAAAACTATATTTGAATTGGAAAATTTTGAGAGAATTCAAAAGACCGCCAAGAAATTGTGCGTGTGCCTATATATACATATATATGTCGACACACTTGGTGCATAATTTTGTTGCTGCTGATTTGACTCGAATCGACCAATTTATGGTAACCTGGTTCCACTTGACAATGATAGTGTTCAAGTTAAATAACAGCCACCATCATGCAACCTTATATAAGGTTCTCCTTAAGAAATTTAATCTAAAGTGAATAATGTTATTTCTATTCTCAGGTATTGCACTTGTTGGTATGTTTATATGGTTAAATTTGCCAACTAAAATTTCAAAAAGTTCCCTAGAGTTTATGTTTCTGGACACCTCAATATAAACACGCACAAAAACATGAGTAGCTCATGAATTGACAGAATCTTTTACCGTAATTTTGCAGGATCAGCTACATGATTGCTTGCTGTCAGCAAGAAGGATATCAATGGCACTTCCAACAAAATATAGCGTCAGACATACATGCCTGCTCCTTGAAGAAAAATCAACAAACGCCCAGCTTGGGAGACCCAGAGGGTAAAGGTAAATTCAAATTCTCAACGGTTCTGAATGTTCTTGGGATCATTTTATCTACATAAATGGTGCCATCAAGATGGTCACACTCATGCTGTAATATGCGAGCCTTCCACCCAACAGCTTCCACTTTAAGCGGCCGGCCGTCCCGCCCGAGTCCTGTAACTTCAACCTCAAGGTGGCGCTCAACAAGTGCTCTAAAACCATCAACACTGTAACATGCAAGAATGAGCTACAGAATTATAATGAAAATCTATGACAGAAGAAACAACGAACGACCTCCATGACTCATGACACCAAGCAGAAGAAACATGAACAGCATTCTCATTTGCAATGCAGCAGGCAAAGGTATAGCAATGTGCTTCTCACCTCAAGCAGCCTTCGAAAAACATTGCAGTTCTGTCACCCTTCTTCGTAAGTTTTGGGTTTATAATCACCTTTCAGAGAATGATACTAGATGATTAGGAACAAGTTTATACAACATATTATAAATCATGGAAACATTCTTCTGAAAAGTTACCGCTTACCAGAAGTTCAAAGGGCCGCCTGTCCTGGGCTCTAGTTTCCTCCTTGGAAGCATAACTAATATAAGTTTCTGTATCCTCCAAAACTATGATCTGCACCGAAGCATGTAAATAAATCTTTTTTTTAGTAAAAAACATACTTTTGAAAATTTGGGGTATTGAAAGATAAAGTACTACCCTTCAGCATTTTATATGCCTTTGGAGAGCTATTACCCGACTAAGGCCAAACCTGGAGGAAAGGCGAGAGAGGCCCTCAACTCAAAGATTCAAATGTAAAGAACTAAGAATAAAACAGTATGTACCTTTAGACCTCCATCTTGTGCATGATATTCAGAGACAAGTTCACGACCTAATGAAAGAATAAGGATGCATTCATGACGAACGAATACTACGGTAGTTATCAGATTGGATTAATAATCTAATAATTTGGTATATCTGCATGTTTATCATGTTCAGTGCCAAAAACCTCTGTTTAGAAACTTAGGCATAAGAAAATAATCCTAAGAGGCACTATCCTAGTGATTCTCAAAAATACTATCGTTGGAATCACCGTGAAGATTTCTATCCTGCAATGAAGCAAACACTTGGTTCAAACACTGTTACAGGAGGACGAGTCCCCCCATTGGATGCAAAACCCCTCCTCCTATGAAAACGAAGTTGCATCGCCTCCCATCGGGAATCAATTTCCTGCATGAGTATCTTTTCATGAAGAAGTAGCCTTGCAATGAGTAAGATGCTTAACAAACCAACCAACCAATCCTCCCCTCCCCCCCCCATCCCAAGCACACCCTAGTCCTCCCCGTCTAGAGTCTCTGATTCTCTGGAAAGAAGGAATTAATTGATTAAGGAGCCCTCCTCTCAAACATGACAATATTCCGAGTCACCAGCCTGACTTGCTTCATTTCCTTGAACGTCATTTTGCGTATCTTCTTTTTTAAAGGTTTGCATATGCATAAAATTGTCATAATTTTAAACAATTCTACAGCACTCCCTAGACATTTTCCATGCAGATTCTTATTCATTGCCTACAACTCAAACCTCTAAAGAAATGACTATTTTCTAGATCCAATTACTCTAGAACTTGTAATCACAATACAACTGTTGACGAATAACAATCTCCAAGCTTTGAGATACATGCCAAATATCTTCCCTTTTTTATAGACTAGGAGATCTTTCTTTATTTTCATAAGTGAGCTTTCTACAGACTGCATGTATCAGCAGCAGTTGCAAGTAGTAAGAATAATAGTAAATGAGAGGGAAATGGTTACATGAACAATAGTTTTGCAGAAGACGGCACTTGGCTAGATAATTTGGCAAGAAAGGAAAGTCCCATGAAGTTCTGCAGAAATACGATTTAGTTATTAATTTGCTTTCATATGTAAAACGAATTTCAATCCTCAAATATGCCCTTGCTGATTATTTAGAGAACGAAAACCGTCATCATTCGTTATAATACTCTACTGATTCCAGTTAGAATAATCTATCCAACAGAAGAGCATTTCAAAAGGCATTGGCGCAAAGATACCATCTCTTTTCTTCATGTTCAGGGAAATGGCTTGAAACTTCACAAGGAATTCCAGGGCAGAAGAAGGACAACATCTCGAGTAAAGATGAAAGTAATTGAAGCTTACGAAACTGGCTTTCCTGAAAATCATTTTCACTATACCAGTAGGAAACCAAAGTAATAATGACTCTAGAAACACAATGACTCTGAAATTCATATAATGCAGGAAGATTGAAAGGTTTTTGAAATCTGGCCTGCCTTAATGAACTAAAAAATTAGTAGAAAAAAGCAAGCCAATCTACCATGTATCCGGATCACAAATGTCTGAGAAAGATTCACCCAACAATGGAAGTAAAACAGAGTCTTTTTCAAGGGGTTGCGGATAAGGAACAAAGACATACCTTCAGAGGAATACCAATTTGAGGGGCAGCAAGACCGACGCCGGGAGCCTTCCTCATCACCGCGACCATGTCGTCGATCACTTTCTGGATCCGTTCCGAGCCGACATCCTGCAATGCGACCTCGCTCGCGGGTTCGTGAAGCACCGGGTCGCCGGCCTTCACTATCTCCGGCAGTACCATTTCTTTCTGCCCGAAACCCAGAAACCATCCAGCAGAAGGAACGTTTCTCGAAGGAGAAGGACGAGGAGGAGAAAGCGTTCTTACTCCTCTCCCTCCTCTACCCGTTGTCGAAATGGGTCTTCTTCTGATGGATGGTGGTTCGCGGGCGATGAGGAATGGAGGGATGGTAGTGTCAGGCGGAGATGGACGACGGTGTTGAGCGGCACAGCTCTCACTGGCTCTTCCGAAGATCCGATAATGGCCTTCAACATCGCCGCTGCCGGCGGCGGGAAGGAGTCGAGCGGACGCAGTCAGAAGACGCGCCATGATAACCACTCATGTATCCTTCACCTCACATGCCACCGGTACGTCTCCCTCAGCAATAAACGGATAACGATGGGTCTCCTGCAAATTGGCTGGTGATTGTCGGAATAACACCTACTAATTACTCAGCCAGGATCCAAGAGATCAACTAATACTTTCTACCATCTTCTCTTTCCTCATCTTCTTTGTCCCTTCAACTGGAAGTAAAGAGAAGAAGGCAGAGTGAGTTCACATAGGTAAGCGGTTCTTCTATCATCTTCTTCTGACTTGATGGTTGTCTGTGCTTTGGAAGTATCAAAATCATGTTTATGTGGTTAATTTCATAATATACCCTAGACAGAGCAGAACTAGTTCTCGCAGAGCGAGTTCTTATAGGTAAGCGGTTCTTCTATCATCTTCTTCTGACTTGATGATTCTCTGTGCTTTGGAAGTATCAAAATCATGTTTATGTGGTTAGTCTCATAATATACCCTAGACAGAACAGAACTAGTTCTCATTCTAAATATCCGATGCACTTCCAAATAACGCAAACAAAATTCTCCTGCGCTTCTTATCTACTAAAGTTTTTCGTTTGTTTCATTGATATCAGAAAAACCCAGTTTGGAGACGGAAATCTAGTCATGCTGGTTTAAACTCAATTGTACTTCTAGTTCTCCCTCCAGTGGAATAAAATTCCGGCGGTGAAGGAACATTCATTTTGGACTAGTGTAACACATAAAATGTCAGCAAATGTCATCCTTGTTTTAAAATCCCACAGCCTTTGGTGAAATAAAACTTTCCCAATTGGAAAAAATGAACCTTGTAGACATTTGGCTTCCCATAATAAAAGGAACAACACGATCCGTGTTTAAAAGAGTTCAAAGTTATGTGGAAGACGTAGTTAGTCAAAGTAAGAAACCATGCGTGAGGGAAAAGAGAGCAAAATACTGAAAGACTTAGGCAGAATATTAGGTGCAGAAGGTAAGATCTAAAAGACCTCACTGTCAACAATTCAATTGGAATAGGCAGATTACATACACGTATATATGTTATAAGTTTTATAAAATGCCTAAAGACTTTCTACTTTGAACAGATTTTCAATTCAATTTCACTTAGCAAAGTTGGTTTTTTTTGGAAATCAAATGTAGTGTATGTGGGTCTCATCAAATACTCTAAAATTCATCAAGTCAATTCAACCGTATTTTAATAGGTGAGAGGACTTAGTTCCATTATTAAATCCTATATGCAGCGTTGATGCTACAACACTGTAGACTTAAACTGCAGACACTATTTATTTCTTGTCAACAGCATACAAGATCGTGTCTCGTGTGATTCGATTCGTGTCCTTGTTACTCAATCTGGCACATCGCTGCAACCTCTCGTTACAAATTTGTCGTCCGCGTACGCCTTATAAAGTCCATGGAAGAATCTGCAGAGATCCTATAAGCACTTGAATACTTGATCAAGATAGAAGCCAAGAAAAAGAAGAGAGAAGATGAGGGCGCTGAGCAGGTCGATGATGGTTGGCATCTTCATCACCTTCTGCTTCTCCATTCAGAACTCCACACACAGGCGACAAGACGACGGGCAGGGACAGCGCGACTCTCTCTTCTCCAGTTCGGCCATCGCTGGCAACAGCAACGGCAATCCTGACCAGCTGCCGGGCCTTCAGTACGACTTCTACCGCGAAGCTTGCCCGGAGGCGGAGTTCGTCATTCGCAAGACCGTCCAAGATTTCGTCACCAAACGTTCCGACGTCGCCCCCGGGCTCCTCCGACTCGCCTTCCACGACTGCTTCGTCCAGGCAAGAACCATTCTCCCCAAGATCACGCTTCACTTCTTTCCTTTCTTGGTCCGCCGGAAATGACAACTCCGGCGGTCGAGTAACAGTTGTCTTGGTTTGCATTCAGGGGTGCGACGCGTCGGTGCTGCTGGATTCGAGGGAAGGTGCTCCGTCGGAGAAGGAAGCGTCGGCCAACAAGAACTCGCTGAGAGGGTTCGACGTCATCGACGCTGTCAAGGAGAGGCTGGAACACCTCTGCCCACTCACCGTTTCCTGTGCTGACATCGTTGCACTCTCTGCTCGCGACGCTATCTTCCTGGTTCGTTCCAAACGTCCTGTCAAAATCAGACACTATTTCTCTTCTTAATTTCTTGGACGAAGCAACGGAATAATCCGCCGTGTCTAACGCTGGTTCATCCGCTCTTACAACAGACAGGCGGCCCTTTCTACCCTCTGAGCACCGGCAGGCGTGACGGCAGAGTGTCCAGAGCAGCGACGGCCGAAGCCCAACTTCCCTCTCCGTTCGACACCCTCGCCGCCATCCTCGCTGCCTTCAACGAACGTGGGCTACACCAGAATGATACCATCACTCTCCTAGGTACTCCCTGCCTTCTCATTTTTCCGGTCACTATCTCAACTTTCCGAACATGGTCTCTCCAGTAGACGAGTGGTTGGTGGACGAGAAAATCACGGTATGAATTTTTACGATCATGCTACCATGATCTGATTTCTTTTCACGCATTCTCTGGGTACGTGATTGATTTTCGAAAGGTGCGCATACTATTGGACACACACACTGCCGCTTTGTCCAATCCCGTCTATACAACTTCTCCGGCGACGGTTCGCCGGATCCAACTATGAATTCGACTCTGGCAGAGAGCTTGAAATTGATCTGCCCCGAAGACGATGACGAGGAAGCGGACATGGATGGTAGGACTAAGTTGCCCATGGACTTCGGCGGCCATGACACCTTCGACAGCCACTTCTACCAGAACGTCGTCGAGGGGTACGGCGTGCTGTATGCGGACCAGCAACTCATGGCCAGCGCTGCTACGGCCAACTTGGTCGTCGACTACGCCATTGACTCGGACCTGTTCCGTAGGGAGTTTGCCCGAGCCATGGTCAAGCTGAGCTCGGTTGGGGTGCTGACCGGGTCGCAGGGCGAGGTTCGTAGGGATTGCCGGCGTCTACTTGAGGACGAACCCACTGGGCTCAATGGTGGGTGAAGACCTGCAGATCGATCCATTCTTGGCATCGCTCAATTCGTATAGTGTTTTGGTTCCTCCTTGTTTCTTTTATCTTTTTCCCTTTGGGTAGTGAAGAGAATGTAAGATGAATAGCCAATCTTTTGAAGTCGAAAAGTTTCTCCATTAGTTCAGGGACAACGACCTTAAAAACATATCGTGTTCGTACTTAAATCATAAATGTCGACTTTTAGACGACAAAATGGCAAGATTTAACCTTGGTTTAAATTCTTCAACTTGACACCCTATACATTCTCTTCCCTCCCACTTGTGAAGTATTTTATTGGAACCTCTAAATCAAATACACTACAAAGCAAGCTCAACTTTGAAATGATCCCCACATGCTGCACCATATTTTATGTCTAGCCCATCAAATTTGGACAAAAGATGTAGTCAAATAAAAACTTTCCAAGCTGCAAACGTGCTTTTGTCATCTCACAAAAAATTAGCCGCCTTTTGTACAGTTCTACCACAAACAGCCTTCACGCTTGTTGTCGACCGTGTTCTTAAAAGATATCGGTTATTTTATCAAGGATTCAAAAACATGCTGCTGTAAAAGTCGGAGACCCCATAACTTTTTAAAATACAGGGTTAATTTATTCTGCACAAGCCTTCTAGCCTTTTCCACTATGCCCTGAACTTTGGCAAATTTCAATAATTGCAACAAACTCTGTTCATTGTATGAGGAAGAGAATAATGTCACGCAAATCTGCAGCTTGCAATCGAGTTGGAAAGCACTGTCCTTGTGTTCCCAAGTAGTGTGCGTAATTCTTCCTTTTGACAAGCTAACCCGGCAGTCTAGAGAAACCACCAAGGATGCTGGTAAGAACATTCAAAGAATGTAAATGCAAAATATGCTAACTAATATATTGATTACATAGTGATATCAATTTATAAAGATTCTCCCGTGGATCTATGAGCCGAAAGAAGAACTGCGGGCTGCATAGGGTAAGATATCACAGAACCTACCGCAGTGTAAGTATAGCAAGGAAGGCTAAAGAATGATGACAACGGCAGGAAAAACCACTGACCAATTCTACAGAGGCCACTTGTCACCAGCTTCCACCTCATGAAATCCCCCAACCAGCATCTCGAAGTCCCACCGTCTTTGCCACCCTACAGGTCTCCATGCTGCTATACAACAAATACCCAAGAGAAACCTCACCCGGTTACAGTGGCAACGGACAGCACTTGCACTAATCTGCTTCTCCTGTAACACCTACTTGCACTGTTTCTCACGGAAATCCTCCGCTGAAAGAAGACCTGTGATCAAATTTTTCAGCCGAGCTGCGCCTGGTCCTGGCTTGAGTAATGTTCTATTGCCAATGACTGAACAAGGATCACTACCGTTGTGTGTTTCTCCAGCACACCAACCACCCGGGACAAGTGCACCAGCAGAACGCCCTAGGAGTTCCTTGTCAATCTTTTCAAGCACTGGGTCGTCTCTGTGAAACTTCCTTGCAAATGGAGCATTACTATCTGTCATCCTCTGAAAATCTTCAAGATTAAGAAAATGCGGGTGCTGTTTGGGAGGATTGTCCCAGGATATAAAATGTAGATCATGATTAACAGTGGTGTTGCGGAACTCGTTGACATTACAAATGACCGTGTGAAAATATCCTTCAGGAGAAGATATGAAATTGGCATAATACATGAGAACTGTCCTTGGGAGATTATCCCAACCCCATATGCAGAACTCCATGAATGATCTTGAAAGCATCATCCAAGCAGATCCTGAAGTATGACAGATAACATGTTATTCTCACAAATATAGAAAGCTCCAACTCAGATTAAATGCGCAAGCAGAAGCCAAGGCATGTGAAAATTGCACTTTTGGCCGACAAATAATTATCAAAGCGATGGATCATTTCATAGTCACTTCTACTTCCACTCCAGCATAGTACTTAGTTCTAGCAATGCAGAAAAAGAAGACTTTCTAAACAGCAACCGATGCCCACACCATGATTAAAAAAAAAAGGAGAAAAACCACACGGAATTAGTTTACTGCCTTGTTTCCTGAAACCACTAAACTATCAACAGCACTAGCATTTCGTGATGCTAGATGTGCCTGTGATCTTAATTTATCACTTGGATACTATTAACCACTAGAAAGAAAAACCTAGCCATCAGAATCAATCTCAACCCCATGCACATGCTCAGCAAGGTGATAACGAGCTGATCAGTAAGGCTTTGTTTTAGTAGCTTCATTCACCAACCACTACGTGGACCTGATGTGCATGAAGACAGGTGTAATAATGGGTACCAAAAAATGAAGGCCAATGCTAGGGGAGATGAAGATGAAAACATAAGGTTCATATCGTCACAGAAAAAAGCCAATTTCAACAATCAGGCCTGATCCATCTTGTCAGGAGGCCACCCCTGAAAGTTCCTTACTCTATATGACTGTATCTTAAAACTTCCTGTACTCCAGAAAAAGGAACAAATATGCACTTCTCATTCTATGCGGTGGTGTATATCCCATGGACCCATACCCCACTTTCAGAGCCTATTAAATGTCTCTGACCCATCAGTGGCAACAGTTAAATCAAATTTTGAAAATCTCTAGCCTCTTTACCTTAATTTTCTTACATACCAAAAAAATGAAGAACACGTACCTCCCATTCTATGAGTTAGTTTATACCTAAATTCCACTCTCAGTTCATACCAAGCATTTGAGGCATACCTAAATAAAATCTTGATGCAGCATTGATACACACAAAGTAACAAAGACGCACGTCAAGTGAAACTGAAGCATTTGAGAGAACCACACTTGGGGAACAGTTGGACTCCATGGAATTCAAAAGCAAACGACTCTTAAACACTCTACTGGCAGACATAAGCATACTGTCATTTTACGAACTATCAATGATTAATTATTAGTCTCACAGTGGCAAAGAACCTGTAACAAAATGGGACGTCTACAAATTGAAGAAGACTGTGGGGCCTAAAGCAATGCCTGCTTCCATGGCCTGAGGCCTGTTTCAGCTCAGTTTGAACATAAATAAAGCACAAAAGCACACATGTGATGCACTGATTATAAAAGGATAAAGACTGAATTTTCAAGACGAGAAAAAGATGCCAAGTATCTTCACAAAATTGGGATTGTTAATGTCTACCAATCCAAGAGAAACATTAGTTTACTTCTCCTTTTCAGGTAGTTGCTTGTTACATTTACTATGACAAGTATCTTCACAAGCTGGGATTGTTAACATCTACCAGCCCAAGAGAAAACATCAGTTTACTTTCTTCTCTGTTCAGGTAGTCACTTAGTTACATTTACTACTTTATTATTGTCGAAGGGTTATTTCTTTTAGAGGAAAGAAATGTGAAATCCAAGTGTACCAAAAGATATTTAGCTTCTCACATTTGAATTTCTTGAGTATTATATACTCCTGCTGCAGCACAGGGCCACCACCTTACCAGTAACTACACTAGGAACAGCTTAGCCCAGCATACCAACATCATAACCGAATAACCAAAATAGCATCTTAGAAATGTGCAGCTAATTAGCAAAATACATGTGAAGTTTGCTAGTTCAGAAGCATTGAACACTGGTAGTTGGAAACTCATCGCCATTATTTTAGTGAACACACTGACTAAAAACCAATCAAGTCAAGATTAGTACATACTACAGAGTCATAGACTGCTACTAAAGTGCAAAAAAATCAACTGAACAGGACAAATGAATTTGATTTGGAACAAGAAACCTGCTTCATCTCATTCCAACAGGAACTTCCATC
This sequence comes from Nymphaea colorata, assembly GCF_008831285.2. Lineage (NCBI taxonomy): Eukaryota > Viridiplantae > Streptophyta > Magnoliopsida > Nymphaeales > Nymphaeaceae > Nymphaea > Nymphaea colorata. The sequence goes on from NC_045138.2 coordinate 26,458,570, forward strand.
AGGGGAGACAATCCCCATGATTTAGAACTTTGAGCTGCTCAGAAGCTTACCTACTTTCCCTCTTAGTGTCATTTTTCCTTTTTGGCAAAAAAAGGCTGAACTACTTTGGCTTTGATCTGGGAGGTAAATTCCAGGTAAGCCCCGACTTCCATGCCTTGGGCAATCTCAGGTTATTGAATTAAAGTTTCCATACATCAATCTTTGGTAGATGATTTCATGTAAAACAGGTTTGATGAAGTCAGTGAGTGTATTAGTAGTAAATTTATAGATATTGTGAGGAAGGATAATAATCTGAACTGAGAGGGGTGCTGTGACTCTCCTTTGGAATAAAATAATGTAATAATTTATTCATCTCTTGCCATTTTTACTAGAACTCATTCATTATATGCAACGTATCCCATTCATATATATCCTGAAAGGATTCAAATCTGCAGGAAACCCAGCCACTCACAGAGAATTAAAGATCTGTCATGAACCAGTGCCCCGTATCTGATCCATCTTGAGGAAAGTTTGTATAGGTTAGCTCCATCATCTCTGTGCATAAACTCTGAGTTCACAAATGCTCCATCTACCAGCCTGGTTGGAAATGCAATAGCACACGACCACTGCATAACTATTAGGTGTTTTTACATCATATTGGTGTTAGAGGTCTGTGTTTTGATTGCTCAGGTCTACATAGGATTTATGGTTGTGTCACTGATTTCGCATTCAACATGAAAAATTCTATGTAAGTACTTTCCAATTAAACAGAATAAAGAGCTTTGGAGAATTTTTACAAAAAAGATACTTGTTATAACATTTATATGGGGTGATGATGGTATTTCCAACAATGACTGGCGATTTCCAGAGTCAGCAGCCATCTTTACCACAAAAGTTAGATGCACATCCACATATTTGAAAATCTGCAGACAGATCAATCAGATCTTCTGATTCCCTTGAAGAACATGGTCAGACACTTTATCTTTCTCCATTTCTCTTGTAATGGTAAGGCTCAAGTATCTGGATGACAAAGCATTTGGATGACAGAAGAAAGTTAGTTCAGGTTCAAACAATACTCATAATGTTAGTATCCTAATTACCAAAATGTTCTGTTGAGAATTTCATATACGAAGAGGTCGACTTAGAAATAAGCTTGGAAAAATGGTGTAACAATCAGGTCTACAACTGGCCTGAGCACCCAGTGTGGCAGATCCAAACCCACTCCATCCCCATGGTTCAAACAAGAAATAGCTACGAACCTGGATACTAGGTGGTATGAGAATAAGGTGTATATTGCCCCTACACAGGGGCTGTTATGAAGATTTTTCAACCTTTGGTTATATGAGCAGAGAGTCCCTAGAGCATTTTGTCATGACAGCCTTTTGTACTAGTGACACCACCATGGTTGGTGATGAAACTATTTGCTGAATAACCTAAGTACAAAGGCGAGCTGCTCCAACTTTCTAAGTCTCGATCCAAACATAATCTCAGATTTTCACAGATAGCTTGTCTTAATTTCTCCACGGGCAAAAAATATTTACACCAACTTATATTTCCTCCAAAGATTGGCAGAAGGGAACTCCAATCAGATAGCTTTTAACAAAGCTCGTATAAATATCGCTGGACATGCAAACCTACCTGAAACATGAAATTACTTCTAGGTTAAGTAGATCTAGTGTCATTTTCCAATCAGTCACAGATTATGATATTTATGTTGCTGTTCTACCCAAATCTGCTACAAGGATGACAGTTGCTCCTAAACTGGCCATCGAAGAACTAAGAGTGCCTTAACATTTTTGAGATAAGCAAACACCTAGAATAATATTAAATGCATTGCATTTCCCCCTCCAAAGAATTGCTATGATGGTAACCAACAGATACTCATAAGAACGGTATGGCAACCTACAGCTAAAACAGAAAACAACAAAAAAGGCATTGTAAGTGAGCTGATGAGAAGTCGATGCACCATCCACAGGTTCAGCCACACCAACAAGAAGTTTTCAGGGAACCAAATTGGAAGCAGGCATTTGCTTAAGGATCTTGGGTCCAATTCTCAATTGGTATCTAAATGGATGAGGAAGAATCAGGCAGAACAATCATCTGATTCACAAATGACTAACTCCCAACACCTTCCTGCTGAACTTGGAAGATCTTCAATAACAAATAATAAATAAAAGTTGGATTTAATAATGAACCATCAGAAATAGGCTACTCCCACCTAATTGTTCAGTTTGTGTCTTGGACTTTCAGACCATCTCCAAATCAAAAATGCAAGGGAAGCAGTTTGTACTTGTAGCAGATGTGGAAGATCCGTGAACCGTGAACAATAATAAAATCAAAATAAGTAAAGCTAGCAAGAAAGTGGTTTCTAATTGGGATGTTTTGTCCATTAGTGACACTGTTTCTAAAATAGAAAATACTTAGTGGTGTCAAAAGAGGACCAGTTACGAAAGGACAGAAACAGAGCTAGTTTAGAAGATAGCCATAGTAGACATTCATTGATCCATCTCTATAAGATTCTAAGCAAAGAGCCTGTACAACCTGCAACCCTCTTCTACAAGAACACTTTTTAAATCCTAGAACAAGAAATCCACTAAAGTTAATCAGCATTATCAGAACACTTAACAAAGAAAGAAGTAAAAATTGACAACAGTGAGAAAGTATCGACAGATCAGTGAAAAAGGGCAATGAGGACAGGTAAAGAAGAAAGCAAGCACCTGTGAACAGCTTAAATGCTGTAGGAACACTTCGTCTCTCAGAAACCCAAAATACATCGCTTTTTTGGGTCATGTAGAGCCCTGGATCAATGATAATAGGTTTGGCCCTTTGAAACCTATAAACCAAAGATCCCAGGAATCAGAGAAGCACAACAGAGCAAGTGAGATAGAGAGTAATAAAGCTCCTATTTTTCAGCAAACTCGAAAAAGGGAGAAGGAAGAAGAACGTCGAAGACTTACTCTTTCCAACCAATGTCGCTTGTATGCTCGATGAAATTCAAGCCTCTAGGAATGTCTGTCAGTGTATGTAGAAGATCTTCGCGAGAAACAGAAAATTCGCCATCCCAATCAAGCAGCAAAAGAAGATAGTCACAGATATTTGTCAATCACCACGAATCGAATCAAAAGAACTAAAAAAAAAAAAACAAGGGAAGAAGAGAAAAAATAGCACATTACTCCCTCCTTGTTCCCAAAAATGAAGAGGGAAAGCACAAGATAGATTCAAGAAAAAAAGGGAAAAGGGACCACAAGATTAGAGAATTATGGAGAACTAAGGTGAAGAAATCCTCCCCACAAAAAAAAAAATCATAGAGAAAATAAACACACACAAAATCCCACAATCTCTAAGAAAAATGAGAATGGCAGCAAATGAAGAATTGGAAGCAAATTAAACAGGAAGCTCATAAAAGAGAATCTAAAGAAAGAAGCGCAGAGAAGAGTACCATCTTGGGTAATGAGGGGGTAATCGGACGCACTGAGATTGATGAACCAATCCCAATCGCCGCTCTTCTTGAGGAGGATGGCAACGGCATGGAGGGTGTTGGCGACCATGGTGGGGCCTCTGTAGGTGACCAAATTTGCCTTCGTAACCGCGTAAACGTTCCCGATCTTGGCGTAAACCGGGTGATTCCTGACGTACTGAATGAACCCCAGCCTCTCGTCCATTGGCGCCTCCAGGTCGAGGTGGACGACGTACTCGTTAATCGGATGGTAGAGAGCTTCCAGCGTCCTCTTCAAGGCCTCTCCATCCCCGACCGACCCCGAGATCAGGTACGCGATCCTGGGGACTCGAACGCCACCAGCGCCACTGGAACCATATGAAGAAGTAGAAGCTGGCGAAGGGCGTGAGGAGGAGGCGGAGAGCTTGGCCTCCACGAAGACGGGCTTATTGTCGGAGCTCCGCCCTCCGAAGAAGGGCAACGACGAAGCGGCGCCGGACGTCATGATGAAAAGCAGGAGGAGGGAGACGAAGGAGACGACGCCCAGCATCAGCATCCATTTCTTCTCCATGTACATCATTCTCAAATTTAACCACATAAGATTTTTCATCCTCTCCCCCTGTCTTCTCTCCCCCTCTCTTTTCTTTAATGGAGAGAGAGAGAAAGAGAGAGAGGATGGGTTCTCTAAGAATACAGGCTAGAAAAGATTGGTTAAACGGCAAAGGTGATGACGACGAAGCAGAAAGAAGATTGTGGTGCAATATGGTTGGTTGGTGGGTGAAAGAAAATAGAGGGAGAGGAAAGGAGGGAGGGAGAGAGAGAGGGAAAGAGAGAGAAGGGTGCCCGCCATGACCCTGTGTTGCTATTTATAAGACCTTACTATTCTTTGCTCATTGAATTTTTGGGGGTTGAGATTCCGAATCACAGGCCAGTTCCTGTTAGGGGACATTCTTGGTGTGAATTCTCATTTTCTTTTAATGAAATCCATACTTTGCTTCCTCCAAAACGAGAAGATCGCCCACTGCACTCTGTTCGGAATCGATTGATTAGAAACGATGACCCGCAGACGGTCAATTAAGATGCAGTCATGCATGTGAAAATAAATTCTAAACTACGCCCCAGTTGCTTCTCTTCTGAACTCATGGATCTTGGAACAGAAACAGAACGAATTTTTAAAACTGCATCGCTTCTTCGAGCATTCTAAAGTCCATCTGGATCAGAAATGGAAATGAATTTTAAATTGTACAGAGCCATTTGCTTCTTATGATGGATCTCAAAGGCATACATGAGAGGAGTGGGCAACTGGGGGAGATTAAGAGACGCTTGGATCTGGTCTGGCCCGTGTTTGACATCTACATTGAATTCATACCTACCTGATTTTTCTTAATTTTAAAAGTGGGGTAATCCTTGGCTGCCATGCAGCAGTCATGGTTCCATTCCCATTTCCATGGGCCTTGGTTTTTCAAGGAACTAGAAGCCACGTATGTATAAAATGGAGTCCACTAAGTGTTTTGAGAACTTGGCTATATATATATATATGTGTGTGTGTTTTTTACACGAACGGATTCAAATCCTACCATTTACTATATACAATTTTATCATATATTCATACATCTGAATTTGGATTTGAATGCCAATGAGGAAAAGTCAGTACACTGTGTTCGAATCCCAAACAAATCTAAGACTGCCTTGTTTTTCAGATTCATATCCAGACAAAATTTTGACATGTTAAGAACTGACTTTTTAAATATATATATATTTGTATTTAAATCTGAATTTATATTTGTCTAAAATTGAATCTGAAATTGAATCTAATCGGATGTCATTTCTTAAATTCATATCCAATATGATCTATGATTGATTTCAATATTAAAATTTTCTATAAATGTATTTATATATATACACGATTGCCAAGATAACTACGAAAATGTTGATGTTTTGTATATGGTATTAAAATAAATACAGCTTCTATGTTTGTACCTACTAACCTCGAACATGCACAATTTTTCTATGCATTGAAAGATAAATAACTTACGATTCTTTACTGGAATTTCAGCAATAAGATTTGCAGGCATTTGAGATTTTAGTTTTTTTTTTTCTTTTTCCATACTGATTCTGAATTTCGATGTATTTAGATTATTCAAATCTGGAACAGTTTAACATAGTTCGAGAAGGCAATCTGAAGGCCGTTCATTCTTAAATTCATAAATAAAGTTCCATGCAGGAATTTTTTTGTAAACAGACGCGTTCTACAAGTGGCCCATATTTATTCACCGTTTGGCCAACATTAGAAAAATAGTACACCTTCCTCAGCTTTTTAAAAATTTTAAATTTTACTTGTAAATTTTAAAATTTTTAATTTAATATATATACAAATTTTGAAAAATTATATTTGGGTCACTGTTAAAGTTTTGAAACTAAAATTCAACCCTAGTAACCAAAAAAATCTTGGCTTCATCCCTGCTCCAAGCATAACATTCGTAAAACTCTAATGGTCGGCTTGATTCTCGTTGATGCTATTCTTCAAAACTACAAATCGTGAATAAACTACACTTTAATTGACAAGTATGTTGCGCTCATATCAATTCTCAAAATAATTCTGAACCCAAAAGCAGGAGAAAAGAACGAAGTAATTCGGTTATTTTTTTCAATTTTTTAACAAAAGTTGGATTTTTTTATAAATAAAATAAAGCTAACGAAAGCCTTAGAAATGTGATTCAGGGATAAAAGGTAAATATTGAAGAAAAATTAGAATAATATTTTTTGTTTTCCAAATAAATGAAAAATCCAATTCAAACCCTTATTTAACGGTTTTTATATTACAAAAATGAAACACCTGTAACAAAAGTGGATTTTTAATTAGTTGTACGCCAAACGTTGGCTATTAGTTAAATTATGTCCTCGTCTACTAAAGCAAAACCGGCCCCGTATAGGCTTTTTTAAATTAATTTCATGTCATGTTGTTTTTTTTGTTAATGCACTCATCAATATGAGCTGCATGGCCCGACAAGCTCTATTTGCCTCGTATCAGTACATGAGGCGAGCTGAATTAAAGTTTCAAAATTTTGAATAGGACCGAAATATCATTTTCTAAAATTTTTATACATAAGAAATGAATTTTTTTAAAATATACATGTAAATTTTAAAAAAAATTGAGATGGGGTCAGGACCCATGCCTTCGCCCCTACGTAGCTGATTTTTTTTTTATCAAAACTACATCAAGCCCTATATCACAGCCATACCATTAACTGATATGGGCCTACTGATATTTTAAGCGAACATGAGGAAACCCACTACTCGAGTGAAAAGCCGAAACTTTTTTCCCTGTCTTTAGAGTATAAAGTTGTTTTAAAACCTGGATGATCATATAATGCATCTTTCAACTCAAATATCAAGCATACAATCATTTGCAATTCAAAGGACTAACACCTACAAAAAACCGACTAAAGATGCATCAATAAGATGTCGTTCAGGTCCACCAACTATACTATGCCCCACCAATATTAACACCGTTTGGTGGTGGACAAATCAATATCTTGTGAATCAAATTCCCATATGTTTTTTTTTTCATGTGGATTTTTAAATTATATGTCCTCATTTTAAAAAAATGCATATGGAACAAACATGCATATTGATGTCAAAAATAATGGTGGCGTCTGTTTGCCATTTTAATTAAGTTGACCTTATATAGTGCACTAACTGGGCAGGCCGAGCCCCGGTCAGGCTGATATTATGGTATCGGGTCCGTGTTCAGCCCGGTTATTAATAAAAAATTATTTTTTAAATCATAAAATATTTTTTTATATAAATTGTATTTTATTATATTATTAAATTTATTTTTAAAAAAATATTTTTTTATATTATCTTGTGCAGGCTTGGATGGGATTTTTCAACCCAAACTAGGCCCCCGCCGGCAGCCCTGCCCGACACCCACCCGTAGTTGCCACCTTCCCTATGTGTTTTGCTCCTGAAGTTTACCGTGATATTGTTGGAATGAACTACCTTGCCGCTCAATAAACTACACTCCTTTCAGCTAAATGAATTTAATATTTCATTGAATTTATAGGAGTGGCAAGAATCGGTAGATCACGTTTTCCTTTCCCCACTTTTTATAATATCTCACCTCAGGATCCTCCTCCTGCGTATATATATATATATATATATATATAAGTATATAGACAAATATTATTGTCAAATAAAAGGGAGGAACCCTATGTTTTTTCGATCATAAAATTTTGATACCACAAGCTTTCTGTCAGCAACAACTTGTAAAATCTGATCATTTAAAAGTGAAAAAATTAATGTTCATTGGTAGGATAGCTGATTCAAATGAGTCAACTAACTTCTATTGTTTTGGATCACAACATTCTGATGAACAACTCTCAAGAAATTAAACAAGAAAGCAAATCACGAATAGAAAAAGAACTTTATGGTATTCAGGGGAGGAGGCACATGCCCTTGATATTTCAAAAATTTTAAATTTTAAAAAAATTACTATTTTCTTATGTCAAAAGTTGAATATTTGCTTACTCTTAAAAACTGAGCAATTATTTATTATTTTCTTAAACGTCGTGCCGGTTTTGATTTTTTTTTTTTTTTTTTGCAACTATCAAATCCTTGTAAGCCGACAAATTCATTTCGCATTTCCTCAAACTAACGTAGTGTTTGATTATATTTAATGCACCTGATTTAGAACCATAAATTTTGAAATTTATAAATTAAATATCAAACCATCTTGCACAAAGTGGTGCTTGAAATGCATCTGATCTTAAAATTAATAAATTTTCAACTTCATATAGTTAAAATCAGGTTCAGCTACTTTTAGTGTTAAGTCATTCTACCGTCACAGTTGGTGTTTTGTGCATTTCATCTGTAGTGGTGAAATAAAATAACAAATATATTTTTTTTTGCCTTTTTTCATATACCACCGTAAAATTTATCAACTTAAACATCTTTAGTCCCAAATATACACTTAAAAATAAGATTAAATTTTAGTATTTTTAATTTCTATTCTACTATCAGGTGGTGTTTGTGCATTTTCCTTTGCAACGATGGAATGACATAACAAATAATCTATTTTGCCCTTTTTTATATACCATCGTAAAATTTTTATGAATTTAAGAACACTTAAAAATATAATTAAATCAACATGTGGTGTTTTAAGTGTTTCACATGTGGTGTTTTACGTGTTTCACCTGTGACGATAGAACGACATACTAAATAATATGTCTTATCTTTTTTCATATACCATCGTAAAATTTATGAATTTAAGATCTTTAGCTCCCAAATAAACACTTAAAAATAGGATTCAATTTTTTTATTTTTTATTTTTGTAACTGACAAATCCATTTTTTTGTTTAGATTCTAATAAAATCTAATACTGATAACGCTGTAAAATCACATCACATGGATTTGTCATTATTAACCAAACACACAATAATAGGGCAAAATTAAAGCAACGGAACCAAGCCTCCGATCCCAACGGCGATCAATGAATGAAACATTTATTTGGCTGCCTACAAATTCATGTAACCAAATTAAAGCAGCTCGGCCGTAATCTTAGCTTTCTTTGGGTAGGCGAGTCACGTGATTTTATGTTTTACATGGAAAAAGTCACGTGACCTTTTCCAGGATCGGAAAAAGAAACTGCAAAATTAAATTGTTCCACTAGTTGGCCTCATTGATGGAAGAGACAGCACCAGCTGGAACATAATTATTTATTTTACATAATTTATAAAAAAATGTCTTTTATTTGTTTTTCAATTGCTTGGTTTTTGTTTTTTTTTGTTCAAAGTTGTAAAAAATCGAAAAAAGATGAAGTTTTAGGTTGGGTATATATGGGCCATATCATCTGGTATATTCGCCATCACTAAAACCCTTTTTTTGTTTTTAAAAAATTATTTTTTAATAAATTTGTTAAATCGTAAAAAATCAAGCTGTAAAATTGGATACAGAATTTATTGGGTTCATATCCATTGATAAATTAAAGAGGTCACATAGATAATAGTTTCAATTTTCAACGATTGCCAGGATATGTAGCAGACTCAGCAAAGCTACTTGTGAGCTGGTGTGGGCCATTGCCCACACCGACCAACATCAGTCCTTGAAAATGTAGTGCCCCATAAGCACCAAGCTCACTAAGGTAAGTGTCCTTTTCATAACATTTTCTGGCTCCGCAGCTGAGCAAACCTAGGTATGGTTTCTGATACCTCGCTCATCACATAAAGTGTGGCAGATCTATACCGGTTTTTGCAGGGCTTGTATTAAGAGGTTTGCCTCGGAATATACGTACTCATATTTTTCCATCAAAAATAGGTATATCATGTCATTTCAAGGTGCTATGTTTTTATTTATTATTTATTGTGCCTACCATATGCCATTTAATGCGAGTGTCCCGCTTGTTATTATTTGCAGCCCAAATGAATAACACATCTCACAGTGACAATGGAGTTCCTGTTATCAGTCGGGTTTAAGTGACTGAAGTGCCTATTTAAAGAAAAATATATATATGATTGCTGCATTAAGGAAGTTACATTTTCAAAGAGGTATGGAGAACAATTCTTCGTTCAAAATATACATTTTCTTCACCATAAACATCAACCTCATCTTTATGGGTAAATGTTGGGTGGCTATCCCTCTCTCTGTTGGATGAAACTTGTTATTGAAAAACTGTTCTGAATCAAAGTGGGTAAATGTCCACTTTTTTAACAATGTCAGGGTGAGTGCGACAGACCTGCTACCCAGAGAGAGTCAAAATTCCTACCTAACCTCTCATCCCCATAGGGAATAGGTTATGTCACACGGACCCTTCAGAAAAGGGGGCCGAACCCCTGTCGACATGACGATGGTGCTGGAGCTGCTTCGATACGCACCCCAACCACATCATTTCTTAGGCAAGTTCAAAATATTTTTCATTTTTATTCTTCTCTCTGTCTATTTCTTTCTTTATGTATAGTAATAAAAGTAAAAAGAAAGGCAGATTAAGGTAAGAACATGCTAAAATTATATATATTATGAACACATATATTTATATATATGAAATAAATATATCACATATATACACCCTCGCCGCACCCTCGCACCTGAATGTTTTGGGATATGTCACACCGGCACCCGCAACCGCACTTGCACCCGTACCATGCGCTCATGTGACATAGAGCATAGGGCTTGCATTTGGTGTCTCGGAGTGTCACCTCTGCTACGTTTACTAAGTTGAGACTAATTGAGGTTAATCGGACATTCTCTAATCGGATTTTCAGTTGGAAGTGGACCTTATTATCTAAGGTAAACCTATGAGTGACTTGCTTAAAATCCAACCTTTACATTTGGATTTCTAATCGAATCTTTGGGTCCACAAATTCCCAATCAAAATGCAAAACCATATACCAAGTTTGAGTCTGATTGTTAATTCAATCCTGTTTTGCCTACCAAACAGGACTAAATGGATTTGAACATGGAATGTCAATGGAATAGATTCGCTCTTCCTATCCTACGATATTCCTTCTAGAATGAGTTTGGCTTCAAGAAATTCAATCCTACTCCGATTCATGGTCCAAAGTCATTTAAGTTGAACAGATCCATATAAGAGTCTAATCAATCAGATTGGACCTTCTAAACTGATTCACATCAATAATGAGGCTTCCCATAGAACTATGACCAAAATCCTTGGATTTGCAGATCTGACTTCAGATCCAATGAGAGATAGAATAAGTTATACTTCTTAACTTTTTGTTGGATTATGGTGAATGTATGGTAGCATCCCTTGATTGCTAAGAAAGGAACATCCATCCTTATATATGCCTACCTTCATTATCAAGGAAAGCAAATTCACTGTCTTCCTTGTTCAACACAAGTAACCAAACAGAAAAAACAAAGCACATGGCGGATTCCAAAGACGATACATGTTCTACATTTCTTCATCTTTTGGGTTACTGCCAACCTTTCTTGTCACAGGAAGTTCGAACCTTGTTCAACAGCAGCTGAAGCACTTGTATCAGAGAATCTGCCAAATCATATATTCAAAGGAATCTGAGATCCCTCACTGTTTGTTCCTGTGATCAACGGTCACCACTATAAGAATTGTTATGTATTTCTCAGCGGCACCCACTGCTTGTCTTGAGAAAGTTTCTACCAAACTGAGCGGGGGCGAAACCAGGGTAGGGCCCACAAGGGCCATGGCCCTACCTCAAAAAAAAAAAAAATTATATGTAAGTTTTTTAAAAAATTCACTTGTTATATACAAAAATGTTGAGAAATGATATTTCAGCCCATGTCGAAATTTAGAAACTTTACTTCGCCCTCCCTCCCTCATGAAAAATTTCTAGCTCCCCTGAAACTGAGTATTCATGCCTTAAAAGGCTTAAATGGACGGATCTGCTGCCCTCATATCTTTTTATTGCATTCTGATGAAACAATTTACAAACTGGAGTAAGCCTGTGCATCGTATTTATTTCTAAATGAGCTGAAGCAACCCAAGATGTTCAAGCTTAGCTCATTTTTTTCCAGTAAAGAGGTGGATGGTAGAAGCTTCTGCAGCAGACTTGTTATTTGTGGCATGAAGAATAACATAATTTGGTTACTCATATAGCCGAGGTCAAGATTGACCGTTTCAAAATGCTAGAGAACTGAGCATTTGGATTTCAATCTTGCTAATAGTAAACCAAGCATTTCAGAGTCTCCATGATCTACGCCACAAAATTGTATGGAAAATGTGAGTTCAAAGCTTACATCAGCTGAATGTAGGCTCACGTGCTTTTTCAACTCAGATGTTGGATTTAAGTGTTTTTCTCTTTTTTTTTTCCTAGATTTTATAGATTCAGATATTCCAACTGCATCTGTGAGTCGTGACGTTGCATTTGTGTAAAAACACCAAAACGTTGGCCAAAAAAAAAAAGAAATTTGTACGTCAGCAGCACACACAACCCATACAAATATAAAGAAGGGCATATCCTAGACAACTTAACTGAGGAACAAAAAGACCTCCTGAAATAAATTACCAACGTATTCTTTGTTCAATCACCTTAGTGATATGTTGTTAAAAGTAATTTGACACAAGATACATATTACGTCGAGCTTCTTTCAAGATTAAATGTATTTTTTTCATCATAAAAAACCTAACAGCTCTTATAATATCAAAACTTTGTTAGTAATAATATAACAAAGTTAATATTGAACTATGAAAGACATACTAAATTAGTAATCGTACGCATGTTAGCATGCTTATACTTTGTTTTAAATACTTAAAAATTTATTAAGTAGTAAGATTTTTGTCTTTACCCTGCGCTAAGCGCTCTGAGTTGCCCCCTCGCTTTCTCTCTCGAATACATAATACATATATACATAAATATATATCAACCGAAACCGTTTCGACCCAATCATGTCATGTAGGCAAGTTCAAAACAATAAAAAAAAAAAAAAAAAAAAAAACCCTATAAATCAGCTCTTTGTTGAAAACCAAAGGCTTTCAGCCTACAAGATTAGTGTAGATTTTTTATGTTCAAAAGTTAATTTCCACTAACCACTCACAAAGATCATAATTCATAAGAACTGAAAAGGTGGTGTATTCCATGGAACAAGATTAGTTTAGATTTTTGATGTTCAAAAGTTAATTTCCACTAACCAATCACATAGATCATAATTCATAAGGACTGAAAAGGTGGTGTATTCCATGGAACAACGTGAGAAAAATATGGTGGTTTCTCAATTCAAAGGAGATTCTGACGCCAACCACCCCACTTACAAAAGTTCCTGCAGCAGGCAAATCCCAGAATTCGGAAATGCTTTTACGAAGAACAGAGCTATAAGGCACAATGACAGATTATATCACTCTTGTACCATTTGAGGTATATACAGTTGAGCAAATTTGGAAATTAAACATACCTAAAGTGGAAAGAGGCATGTATTTGCGCTCGAATCTCCTGCTATGCTCATGAAGAGAACCCCCGCCCAAAAAAAAAAAAAGAAAGAAAGGCAAGCAAACAAGAGAAGTGTGCTTTTGATGATGTAAGAGCAGCCAGGATGACCCATATCTATGTTGGCGTGAAAGCATCTAAAGGAAGCAAGGCATGCTTAATGTCAAGTCATATTTCGGATTGAGAATCCATCCCCTCAGTAGTCACTTGAAAAAAATGCAACATATTTGATTAACACTCGAAAGCTCTTCAAACATGATACACTAGTTGAATGATTGTGTTGCTTCCCCAAAAAGCCAGGACATTATTCCATGAAGAAATTGCAGAACAAAACACTGTACAACATTAGCATTGAAAATGGACAGCTTGGCCACTCTCCCCACCTTTACCTCCGAAAAAGGAAAGAGGATCGTACTGCAAACTCAGAAGATTACCTTCTTCCGCTGCCACCACATCAACTTTTGCACCTATCCAATAAGAAATCTTTTAACAGCTTTGGACCACCTGCAATGGTGGCTTAATACCGTTGCTACCATCTGGTTGATGGAGCTGTGTCCTGCCGTACATGAATTCGAAAAACTCCTGAAAGTACAACCAGTCGATGAATCACACTTTGATAGGCCCATATTTCTCCCCCATCGTACCACCCTTCTGTTTTTGGAACTGAATATAGCGGAGAGTACTAGCAAAGAAAGCATCAGCTGATCGATCTGGGGCAATGTTGTCACTTTGCATCTCATTAGTTATTAAGTCAATTAATCCCTGGATTACTGTGCTCGTGATCTGGGGATTTCCTTTCTCAAAGAAATACAGATACCTGAAATCATGAATTTCCAGATGGTAAGCTATGAGAACATTTCCAATCAGCTATGACAATATTTCCTATCAAGAAATAACTGTGTTCAAAGGACAAAAGAGAGAACAAGATATCCACAAAAAGCAAAGAAATTTGTTGCAGTTATACTTGTTCAGAATCTCAACGAATAATGTGACGGGTCCACTGCTTCCACGTGTCACATTTGCCATCTGCTGAGCAGCATTTGCAATCCGTATTGCACGCTTCAAACACAGAAGAACCCTAGAAACAAAAAGCAATCAAGGACTTTACTCGAAGAGGAAATGCCTAAATATCTTAATATATAGATCTCAATAACATAATAACAAAGCATATCTTAGACATGAAACTCCTGAAGAACTAATCTAAATTTTGTCATCCATGCCACGACTCTCACCCCAATGTTTTTCTTGCTACGTACACCCTCTTTCGAGTCTTCGACATGTTGTGATATGTAGACACTTCTATGTGCCATATCCCATTTGTTCTTTATATTTTTGCAAAAAGAGATGTCGGAAAAGGATTACTTCATAACTTGCTCTACTGTTCTTATTGTCTTCCAATTTTGAAAACTTCCCAGATTATTTTTGTTTTTTCTTGGGGAACAACAATTTGAAAAAACTTGTGACAAAGATCATGCCCGTATATGTAACATTTAACTAGTTTTTTAAAAGATTAACTATATTCAATGGATTATAATATCCACAAAGGTGACAGTATTTTTAAAGTAAAGAGAGCGTTTATAGGCTCAAGGGTGTCCTTTTTTCTTTTTTTTTGGAAAGGTTAACAACTTCAGTTTACACATTTATCAAAGCTGTAGCATAACAACTTGAACTTGAGAAATGCAAATGATTTTTCTAACCCCAAAATCAACCAAATGATTTACAAAAGGGTGATTCCTTTGGAGTCCCATGGTCATTTTTCATTTAATTGCATCAGGGTTAGGCATAATGAGTCAAGTGTTAGGTAAGCATGTGCATGATGCATTTCAGTGGAAAATAACCTTTCTCCATCCTTAGCACCATCCTGGTCATCAACCCAGAAGAGATGCGAGCAAGCATAAACTGCACGACATTGATCAGGCTTCTTCAACAGTTTAGCTGAGTACTGCACAAAAAAGAAGTAAACATGAACACTTAAGCCAGCCGTGTTCGAAGCATGAGGATTTCTTAAAGATGCAAAGTAAGAGCAGTACGCCAGTGGCTTTGTGAGTAAGAGTGTCCCTATTCTCCACTCCAAATATGTTCATCCTCTGAAGTGTCCCTATAATGAGATGCATTGCTGTCACCTGAGCCTTGGAATCCTGTTGAAGAGAGAATCTTGGTTTATGTTTGAACTGGGGAAAAATTTTGATATAAAGAAGAAAAAAATAGAAAAATCAAGCCATAGGAATGGAACTATGAATTCTTCACAGTGCCTTAAACTCATAAATTTGTCTCTGAAGACTTAAGAAGATTACCGCAATTTCTTCTTCATATAAAATGAATGCTTGAGTGAAAAATTCATATGCAACAGGTTCAAGTTCACAATCATTTGCAGCCTGGGACAGTGAAACCAAAGGATGCTTGAATAAAACGAATTGTCATACAATGGAGAAAAAAATAGTTGAAATAACTTTCACCGTATACCTCTGCACACTGCAAATATAACCTTAATGCCAGTTCTGGAGAAGGCACTAGTGACAAAGCCTCTATTATCTGCAATTAATAAGTGATTAAATTGATCAACATACAATTAGCACCTACAAACATCAAGAATAGAGGCATGCAACCATATAGTTACAGATGAACAATGAAGCGTAGGACAGACTCCCAATGATTGAAAATATTAAAGCTGAGACCAAAATGACAATAACTATAGATGGATGATCAACAAAGAATCCAGAAAAGTAGTCTAATTAACTTTTTTCCTTTAGGTACAACAAGCAGAAGACCTTTTTTTCCTATTATCTATACCTTTTTTTTTACATACTTAATGAAACTTAATCTGCAAAAGGTCATCACTCAAATGTCGCTTTAAGTTTTTACATATATTTCTTGCATCTATTATTACAAGTAATACTCCAGATACCACTATCAAGTCTTTTACTTTGTGTATCTCATTGTGACAAGTCTCCAAGATGTTATTCACAATAATATGATGGAAGAGTACAACACAACATTGTTTACCTGAGTCAATAACTGAAAAATTTTCTTTGGTGTCACATCCCCCTCTTCACTTGCTCCTTGCCCTTCTTGACCTTGTAAGCTTCTTACCAACTGCAGAATGAATCATGAAAGTGAATTTATACAATAGTAGAAAGTATTGTTTAACGAATTTCCATGGGCACATCATTGTAGCAGGATCTATTAACTTTAAAAAATTATATACCATACAAGAATTTCAACAAGTTCATTAAAACTTGAAACTTGAAAATGGTTGCTTTTTGCACATCTGAGATGTCTCCTACACTACAAACTGATGAAGATGCAAGTCCAGAACCAGTACATGTACAAGAAGTAAGCGAGACATGCTAACAAATATGTGGAATTGCAATATTTTCCATTATTTACAATCAAAATATATTGTCATAACAAGGAACCAAATATACTTCTATGTTCTATCAATTATGCCATGTGCATTGCGAAAACTGACATGTGTTATTACACCTGTGAGATTTTTAAAAAAAATAAAAAACAAAATAACCAATTCTTTAGAGCTATTGATCGCATCAGCACAAGAACTACATCTTTCTAGACAACAAAATACAATATATAAGGTCTCCCACAGCCTATATGTGCATGCTTATATGTCAATAGACACTCATGTGTCCCTTCATGCATGTAAACTACAAGATAGAAGTATATGTTTCAGGTATAGACATGCATAAATACATGCCCCCTAAATGATACTGGGGGTGTGTAAAAGTCAACATTCAGCATGTCATAGTTTAATAAGGATGTTTAATACTGCTTCCAGTTTCCAGCTTCTGCAAGTAATGTGATTGTTGATTATCTCTTAGGCTGGATGGAAGAATCTTTAGAACATAGCAAAGCCATTAAGAAAGCCTATAGGAATTACTGGAGAGTAACCGTAGGTGTGGGCAGTGAACCGACCACATAACTGAACAAGCATTATTTGTGCTTCTTTCTTATAGTTGAAATCTTATTCATTAACAGATTGCAAATGCATCAAGAACCAAGTCAAGCATGAGTTCATTAAAAACTCAGCACACTGAATTTCACAAGCTGGCCTACTGTGAGAAAAGACTCTCTAAGGAACTTCCACGAAGCATGTTTGCTGCAAAGGTGGTTGAATGGAATTTGGTAAAATTACGAAAACACCTGCTTTCCATGGTTTAATGAAATTGTTATTTCCCTGTGCTTGGACACAGGATGCTTTTCCCAGTTACCAAATATTTTATGTATATAAAGAATCATAGAATGAATAAGTTAATTTTACCTTCTCACTAGGTTGAATATCTTGCTAAAAAAGAAAGATAGTAAAGGGCTCACCTTAAGAGCTGAAAATACAAGGGGTGGAATGGTGAAAGGGAGCCGCCTTGGACCACCTTGGAGGACATGCTTTTTTACGGTAGTTATGATCTGAATTGCCATAGAATAAAACAGTCGAAGTGTCAACTTATTGATGCAAAAGAAACACACACAACAGAAAAGGAAAAGGAAAAACACAAGGAAACAAAGAAAGCAATAACAGCTAGACAACTAGTTTTTTTCTTCTTCTTCTTCTTTTCTTTTTTTTCTTTTTTTTTTTTTTAAAAAAAAAAAACTACTCATAGATGCAATCGGAAGACTATCAACGGTTCCACAATCCACATAAGGTCCTTCTGTTTCCGTTTATGACCTATAAATAATAGTCCAACAGTTTTCCTTGTCATCTGTTTACCTTCATCATTTCCTCATGATCGTCATTCATTAACATGTGTATGAGTCGGGCTACAGAATTTTGCTCCTCCTTGAAATCTTCTTCATCAAGCTGCTACACAGGAGAAAAATTATAAGCAGACCAACATCCTATTACAATGAATAGAAATTAGTACAAAAGCATCACACTAAGTGCAGGGATGAGGAAAAGTATAAACCAAACAAGTGAATCATTAAAAACCAAAGACAGAAAGAGGGAGAGAAAAAGAGGAGGAGGAGGATCCTGCATTAAGGCGAAAAAAATTGAAGTTATTGGATATGCACCTCATCATCAGGAGTGCCATCAATATCTCGTATCAGACCCTTCATTAGCTCAAATAGTGCTTCAACCTGAAAAGAACAAAATTGAAGCGTAAAAAGGACAGAATTCTTAGAAGCCAGCCTGAAAGAAAAGAGACATACTTTTTCTGAGTTTGATATTTGTGTATTATTCTTCATGATGCTTTGGATAATAAACACAGCCATGACTTTATTCGTCCCATAGTCAAGGTAATCCATGACTCGTGGATAATTGGAGAGCTTCAGTGCAGTAACAATATTGTTGTACTTATCCAAGGGAGCACTCAGAAGTGCAACAACTTGCTTTGTCGCTCTGCTATCATCAATCTTCCCTTTGCCAGCAAGTTTTTTAACACAAGCACCCTGTAAATGAATAAGCAAATAAAAAACAGCTCAATTGCCAAGATTTAAGAAAAATAATAACATACATGCAAATCCAATCTGCATTCCTTACCAGTACTTGGTCAACATAATCAAGTCGGTCAGGATGAACCCTTAGAGTAAATGTAAGAAGTGATACGTAGAGAGTTATAGCTCCAACAATAGGCATGTCTGGCTGTGCTTCTATGACCTGATATTGAAATATTAGAATGTTTTAAAGGCTAAAATGGAAAAGCAATTGATAAGCTAATAGCGCAGCAATTATTCAACAAGGGCACATAGCAAGAAAACTAAAGTTCAGGATCATGAATACATTATATATTACAGAGACATCATCAAGCATCCTCAAAAAAAATGTCAAACTCCAACCACTGGAATGTAAAAAGTAGAAACAGTGCTGACCCAACAAGATACAAATATTTTAGTTCCCAAAACTGTGTCATTTGCAAACTCATGAGTCATGACCATGTTTCAGAATCATTCTAATCATTGTCTAAAATACAGTCGTAATTGGATAATGACGTATATCAATCACCATTGTTATGAATTCCAGAGCTACTTCTCAAAGAATAGAATGACGTAAAGAAATCTATAATGTCATGTGACATACCCAAACTCTACCAATTACCTTTACAGTTAAAAATAAATGATGAAGATTAAAGAAATAATTTTACAGCAATATACCTTACCAATGGCAGCACTTAATTTTGCAAATGCTTCAACTTGCAAAAATTCAGGTAAAACCTGTAAAAGAAAAAAAAGACATGTGAACCTGGCCAAAGATTTCAGGAAAACTATTATGAACAACTTACTTCTGTGCTCGCAGCTGCATAATTGGATAATCTTTCCATTAACTGAGATAACACTGTTTTGATGTCGACAGTTGGCTGAAACCAACAGAGTGAGTTAATGTTTATCAATTCCTTCTTTGAAGCTGCAGTGAGAAAATTAATCTTCAAGAAAATAATGTGCTAAAATTATATAAACAAGTATCTGTTCAATGTCATAAAATATTAGCAGGATTGGATCAGAATTCAGAACATGTTATTTAAAACCTCTGATGGAGCCCACTTTGGCTTGTGATATGGGTGTGTTTGTGTCTGTGCGTGTCTATGTGTATTGTATGTTGTGAGTATCAGTTGCTTAAAACCTAAATGATAACAGCATCGAGCATGAATTTTTGCAGCTTAAGAAGAAAAGACCGAACTAAGAGCCTGAGATAACAAACATTAAGAATATTGATGAACACAAATCAGCTTCTAGGATGACAAACATAAAAAATGTAAATGACCACAAATCAGCTTCTAGTTCCACCAAGAAACTCCAGATTACAAAGCAAGAACTCCATTATCAAACTCAAATTTACCGACTGAGAATGCCATAATCAGGTGCCAATTTTGATGTTCAAACTAATAAAAAGGTCAGATCCCAAAACAGCATGCTCAAAATAAGGACTAGCTGAACCTTCTGAAGCAGCTGAATTCATACTGAGAAGTTACATCAAAAATTCCAAAAAATGCTGCATCTTCGTATTTACAGCTGCACCCATCTAACATGTTTTTCTTGCTTTAAAGCTTGGCAAACAACAAGCTCAAGCAAATATCCACTTTGAAGAAACATGGAGCCAGGGGAAGGGGAATATTTTGCCAATGACAGAGTTCATGAGATAATTTTGGTACTATGCTTTTATCATCTAAAATAATATGATATACCTGAAGCTGCGGGCAGGCATCAAGCAATGTTTCCAAGGTTTGCAAGTGATATTCATCTGGGAAGACTTGGATGATACAATCCATCAGGTAATATTGTGCAATCTCATCCTTACAATTGACAACCTGTCACAAGAATACATATTATCTTCATATAAAGTGAAAGCAAAAGAATGGATCAGCATATATAGTCACATCAATAACAAAAAAGAAGAAACATGCATTTCAACCTGCTCGAGAACTCTTGGCAGTACAGTTTCTTTGTACATATCAAGGTCAACACCCTCTAACTGACTGAGAACGTGCAGATTTTTCCCAACCTAAACATATCATCCATTAAGACAGTCACTGTTAGTTGAAAATGTCAAGATACCACAGTCATACTTTTAGGCAGTTCGAAGTTTCTTATATTACAAGGTCCCGAAGCTCACTCCTTTCTTTCTCCCTTTTCTCCTTTTCCCTGGCAGGTCCCTGCAGACATAAATCCCAATTTCGAGCCTCAACTCACCATCACCTAACAATATCAGTAATTCAAAATGACTAAAACACCTCCATCAGCATAACTAAGATTGTACAGAGAACCAACATACATATCCAATACAGCCAATATGTGCATGCCCATGGATGGTCAAGAAAGGCAAGGGTCTTAACATGTAGACACACACCTGATGTTGCATGCGCACCCAAAGTTTATTCATCTCGGTGAAATTTTGTAACACAAACTCCACAGCATCAATAACAGTGTCAGCACCCCTTCAGAGAAAAGGAGAAAAGTTTCATAGAGTTTAGAAATGGATAAATGATAAAGTCACCATGAATTTAATGGTATTAGCAACATGACATATTTAAGCAGATTGGGCAAGTATTCTCTACTTTTATGAAAATGCATTGGAGGAAAGGAACTGAAAATGCAATCCAACTTTTATGATACAACAGAGGTATACTATTATAAAAGATATCTATAAAGGACATGACAATATATTCTGACTATATATGTTTTAGATGTAAAATCATAGACTTCCTATGAAATTTAATAGTAAGCATAATCAGTCTATCGAATCATGTTTGTATAATAAGTTTGCTAAAATAGGCTTTAACAATTTTGCTCAGACAGGCTTTAACTAATTGCAGTGTTGAATGCCAGAATTCAATGGATCTGATACTTGATGTAATAGGACCATGCTAACTACTGAGATAAAAGGCCGGGTTTTCTTAAGAATTAAAACTCAAAGAAAGAATCTGACACAAGATTCATGTTGACACATGCCTGAGACACAAGAAGCTAGTCAACACAGAGGACAAATACTCAAAAGCTGGCATGCACTCAAAGCACTTCAGCGGAGAAGGATGAGAAGATTTCTTTGTACTTCCTAAGTTATCAGCATCATAGAAACCTGTCCAAAATCCTACATGCCCCATTTTCTCCAGTCATCTATCAACGATAGCGCAAGTTCATTTTGAACATGTCACTCAAGATGCAGGTTTTGATCCATTTTCATTACTCTATCTCAAACCACAGAATCATGACCAGATACTATGTCCAGCTTGCTGCAGGATAAGAAACCAACCCACTAAATGGGTCCTATAAAGAGAACCAACAACTGCAGAAATTTCTTAAACCCGACTTTTCTTGGCTTACGTATTACTTTTTGCAATAAGAGAAGCCATTTAGTTCCAAATTCCAGCTCTCAACAAGCTTGAGCTGCATCATGATTTAATATTCCCTTCTCAACTTTCTTCCAAAAAAGACTGCTTTTAAGAAGACATAATTCAATAGCATCACCTCTCCATTGGCTTCGAACAGTCACAATCAGCAAAAAATTTCTTTTTGTTCTTCATTACAGTTCAGCGACTTTCTATGGAAAAGTTCTAATCACCATCTTAACAGTACAGCATTAAAACTTCATTTTTCCAACAAATAGTCTCCCTAAACAAGAATGAGAAGGAGTTGCAATATCTTTTGGGTACTTCTTCAGAATTTTTCAAATACCATAAAAATTGGAAGATAAGTTTTAGGCAATTTATAGGTTATTAGAAACAATTCAACCTTTAAAACCCTCTTTCTCCAATCACTGCCCTATAATATCTATCAAGTATCAATGGTTTTTTCCTTAATCTTTTAGTTAATTTCTGACAAATAAATAAACACATTTGTTATCACAATTTATAGTGTTTTCACCTTCCTTTTTGTTTAGTTGTTTCAATTTTCAGCATCTTGTTGATATTGTATTCCATACATTATATACATATATACTGTATACATATTACATAATCATAAACCTTTTATTAAGGAAGAAAACATGAGGAGTAGAGCCGGGAGAATCCACACAGCACAAACAAGTATAGACATTGTCTTTACGTTTTCTTTTTCTAAACAAAATTAAATTTTACAAAAAAATTCTAAAGATTCACCAACTTGCACTTCTGAACAATATTGCATCTCAGTGAACAGCGAGGAGCATGAGAATATTTTGTAACAATCTTACCCTTCATATTCAGATCCAATGTCAGGTAATTTGTCTCTACTTATTTGAGAAAGATAACTTCTCAGGAAAAGACCACGTATAGGATGCTGAACTCCCCGACACATCTCCACAAGGTCTTTCAGCACATCTTTAGCAGGAGCCTCTTTTGACTTGATGTACACTGATCCTACCGTGCAGAGCAGATACCTAAGAAATGACAAATAAAACCCTTATACGAAAAATAAATAAATAAATAAACTAAACTTAAGTGTGCATCATCTTTCCTTTCTAAGTCTTTTCGTTTTTCAAATAAACAGAGAGTTTCAGAAAATGTCTAAACACAAAAATAACAGAGCAAGTCATATCCTAGAAAATTGTCAATTATTTTGCAGAAGCAAAACGCACATCATATAATCGAAATTTTTATTGTAAAATGTTTCAACCGTCGCGCAACTGACCCAAAATTTTACTATCAGAATAGATCTGTGTAACTCAAACGCATAGTGTAAATACCAAACTTCAAACGGCTTAATCAACATTGTATATTGTGGATATTGTGCATGAAACGCGTATATGAAAGCATCCAACGCAGTCAATTACTAAGTTGTTATCAAAGCTGATGAGGCTAATTGTTGGCTGCACCACATCTACAAAGATTAGACAAAAATAATTTCAGCTGACTTAGTACAAGCAGCAAGCTTCCAATCACAATAAAAAAACAAAAAAAAAAAAAGCGCATCCGTCCGTGCTTCTAAAGTACTCCATCGGCAACAAAACGGATCCAAGACTGTCCAATTTGGCATATTAAGAAGGCTTATATTAATGTGGCATTTTCAAAACCGGGATGAACGAATTACCCACCCACAGAAGGACCCAAATCATTAAACCAGTAAAGCTTGGAAGCCTTCGCATAGTGTCAATAGATGGTAACTATTCAATCGAATTTCAGAACTTACAATCTAGGCAGAATGTTCCCAGCGTGCTGCACGAGCTCGTACAAGTCCACAATAGAGCAGCCCCGCTTAATTTCCTCCCTGAAGAACATCTCCAATCTCCGCAACTCATCAAACGCTCTCATATCTTCGCGTAAACACATTGAAGAAAAAAATGAATAAGATAAATAGGCAGAGCATTAAAATTATGATGCGAAACGCAACAGGCGCGGCAATTACAAAGTTCATAGTATTTGTGCGGTGAGAGGCGCGACGTCCGGAGCTCGGATAACATCTGCGCCGAGTACTTGAGCGCATCCCGAAGGTTGTTCGAGTCCTATAATTAGGGTTAGGGTTAGACTCCGGATCAAAGCCACAACCATCGGTGAAATGACAAGGAAGAGAGAGAGAGAGAGAGAGAGAGAGAAAGGTTTAGCCTACGAGGGCGCGGTGCATGTAGAAGGAGTTCTGCTGCAGGCCGGCGATCCCCTCCGCGAGCCATTTCTCCTGGTCTTCTGAGCCGTCTGATTGCATCATCGTCGGAACCCCGTCGGCCGGAATTTCGCGATCTGACCGTCCTCCGATCTCCCCACTCTCGCTCCTTCGTTCTTTCCTCTCCTCTCTCCCACTCGCTCTTCCCTTAATTGCTATGATCTCGCCGGTGGCACACAGAAGAGAGAGAGGAGGGCTCAGAGACGGTAGCGCGACGAGGGTTTGACCGTGCTGGCCATTGATTGGTAGTTGGGTCCTGGCTGGGTTCGGGGCTTTGGCTTCTTAGCCATAACTGCCGAGCCCCCGGCTCGAGCAAAACCCACTCTAGACTTGGTTGTATTAATATCAATCCATCGTGAAAGTTATAAAAAAGAGAAACCACATGCTTGTTTCCAGGTCTCACTTTCAAATCGAGTGTTTGAGAGAAAGTATGAACCAAAACAATTGCATAAGTTGTTGTGTGTGAAACACAGTGGTTACTATGAGTTGAGTTGCAATTCGGATCATCCCGAGTCTCAGGGAAGGTTGATGAGAGTCCGGTCATCAATTCGATTTTGGCTCGATTGATGTGGGCATTATGGGTAAATGAAGTGAATATGGTACCAATTTGGTGAGAGTCGGGGCCGGGGTCGGCCCAACAACTATATCCAGCCTCATTCTAGTTGACAACCAGCCAGCCCGCTTGTGGGCAGGCTTGCATTTGGCTCCACCACTGGGAAGTTACATTAGTTTAACTATGTAGCTCAATTAACTACATTAGTTTAACTACGTAGCTCAATTAACTACATTAGTTTAACTACGTAGCTGTAACTACTACTAACAGTCTTATTCAAACACAATAAAACTATGTAAGATATTATATCCGCAACATTCAAACATTAACCTTTTTGTTCGTGATCACCAATGACATCCCCGTTACACCGACTTTGGATCCACAGTGAAACTGTCTAAACATTCGAACACGAACTTAAGTTTTTGTGATTACAACTGATTCACTTTTTATTTTTCTCACATCGTTGAATGTTAGTCGTTGAACATTTCACAAGAGAACATTTATGACATGGTTCTTTTGGTTCGTGTTCAAATTGCATGAGAAAAAAAATCGGAGATCCCGACTTTCCATTTTCTTTCTTGAAATTTCTTTCTTCAAGGGCTGATTTCAGATAAATTTTTGAAGAAAAGTCGCTCGTTTGATTGAAGTCATACGGGCGGATGAAACTTCACCTGTTTACATACATTTTTTTTTCCTCATTGGGTATCGATTATTCCTTAGGTCCATTTTGATTACAATAAAAAAAAAACTTCATTAGCTGTAGGACCTACTCTTATAATCAGATGCCAAATGAAAAAAAGTAAAAAGAGCTATGTGTTGAACCCCATAGTCATGATCTCGCTTTATTGTGTTGTTCATATGAATTATAAACAGTGGATATGTGATATTCTAGCTGAAGGTATACCACTCCACACCCAAGTTCGAAGCAATCTTGGAACTTGGGATCAATGAGATTAAGATTTTTATGTTACCATTAACCTTCATCTAACCAACTTTATAGTTTCTATATCATTAAAACTTGATGTTTTGTTTTGTAAATACCTGTTGTGTTATTTTGTATAATCTAAATCAAACTTGTTTCTCTTCTAACATATATTTTTCCCTTTGACATTAATGTAGTAACATATTACTTAATGGCTGCAATGCTCATTGAAGATAAATGTATATAATCAAACAAATGATTGATATAGGAAAAGGGACAACCCGTCTGAACTCGTAAATAATTTATCGTCTTTGAAATGGAGCGTTTGTTTCTTGTTCTTAGAACCTTGTGAGCGGGCCACTTGCGGTCTTGTGGATCCATGCATCTCAAGGGGTTTGGCAGAGCTGGTTGGGCCAACTGCTGATAAAAGGCCAGTCATTAATAGGATATCTCTGACATAAATAAACAAACACAAACGGGTTCTACGCTGCCCAGATGCAGTTTTTTGAAGTAAAAAAGAAAAGATTCATACAAAACATAGTGCATTTGTTCATTTCGCCAAGCAACGAATAACACCAGTTTGAGACCATTTACAATGTCTTCTGTAACACTGGAAATTTTTGAAAGTCTATTGAATGGGTCGGAAAATTTTCATCCTTTTCATATTCTAGAAATAAAAAAGAAATGAGTTGCAATTTTATTGCTGAAAATTTATCCTGCTTACTCAGAAGCAATTTCCACATTAAAACGATTTCAACCCACCAAACGGCCCAGTTTAATCCAAGGTGCCCGAGGAGTGTCAAGGTTTCAAACGGGTAGACCTTGAACAACCAAATAGATGGAGAACCGGGTAGGCGTTGGACTGAAGAAGCTATTGGTGAATCTTGTTCCTGTATCCAGTCCATTTTCGTCATCCAATTCTTGCCTGGTTCATATTCAGCCAGCAAGGTACCAGCAATTCCATTCCTTCCTCCTTTTCAGTCTGATAGTTTCGATGTTGGTCTTTGAGTTCGTTGTCCTCCCAAAACGTCAGCAGAGATGCTGAGTGAACTTGCTATTAGCTGGTGCTCAAGGATTCCGCTTCCCACAGGCAATCAACTAAAACCATGCGGCCTCTTGTCTTGTTGGAATGCGAAGACAACGCGTTGCGGCAACAGTTCCCTTCGTTCTGCTAACAAGAGGTGCATGAAATCGCAGCCATTTGGCAAAATCGTTAAGTTGGTAGCAAAGGAAAGCGTTGGTTCTTTGTGGGTGTCAAGAAGGTTGATTGTAGGTGGTGGTGGAGTTCTGCCGCTGGTGATGATGGTAATGGGTGGTGGTGAAGGAAGCCCGTTTTCAGCTTATGCTAGACCTAAGAAATCCGAAATCGAAGAGGTAGAGAGTTATCTTTCCTCAATGCTTTCATATTGTTAGAATTCATTATCCTGAAGTTTGATTCTGGGCTGGCTGGGTTAGATTCGCCTTCCTCCCCACTCAAAAAATGATCAATGGCATAAGCGGATATGTTCTGAGAAGGAACTAAAACAAGAGAAATGGTATACTTAATAAACGTGAACAGTTTTTAAATGCTGGAAGTTCGTCTGTCAATTGTTAGTTCAATGAATGTCGCAAGAATTATGTAGCTGAAATATGATGGACTTTCGATTGGCAATTCAAGTCAAAAAAGGGAAATAGCAGGAAAATAGAATTCTTTGAGACGATTTTTCTCATGCATGGTGCAAATTCGTTCACAAGGTTCCCCTTAACGTGCACCATTTATGCAGTTAGCACGTGGATCCAGAACTTGTTCGCAGTTGTCTTCTCTCCGGGGACATTACAACTAAAATGTGCTACATAAAGTTGACTTCTTGTTATCATTCTTTGTGTTTAATGAATTTCCCATATTATGACCAAAAAAGCAAAAAACTGAACTGCTGTTATGATTCTTCTCAAGGTGTTAAAGAATGTGGAGTGGCCAGAGAAGTTTCCTTTCAAGGATGAAGATTTTCAACGGTTTGATGAGTAAATATCTTAAACTTGTCCGTAGGATCTCAAGTTAAATTTCTGAAATGAGTTAGTTTCTGAGGCTATTTGATTATCATGCAACTCTGCGCCCAAACTTGTCGTACAGATTAAAAGCCGGTTTCCACCTTGCTTACTGGAATTAAACTAAATATTGCTAATGTACTAAGAAACATGATTTGGTAAAGACCAGCAATGCAATGTTTCTCCTGCATAACTCGTCTTCATGGTGGTGGAATTTGTATATAACATGCTTGTGGCACGTGTTTGCCTAATTTTTAAGACGCGAAGCAAACATTTTTCTGTTTCTATTGTTCTAGAAGTGACCGAAGCAGATAATAGTTGCCTGGGCTCTTCAAGTTGCTGTTTTTTCTTAACTTTTTGTTTCTCAAACCTTCTTCTGTTCATTGCATCATTCTAACTGTTTCCTGTTTTTCCTTCTGCCGGACTATTTATTTTCGTTGATTTTGCATTATTATTGCTCTATGAGCACTCTTATTCCTATTTATACAAAAAATTCTTCACGCTTTCCATTTACTCCGCTCTTTTGTTACTTACTTCTACGAGCACTCTTCTATTCCCATTTCTTTCAAAAAGGTCTTCTCATTGTCCCTGTGCTTTTTGTATCTCATTAGAGATTTATATTTTTGAAATGAAGCCCAAATGGCTGATCTCACTTTCAAAATTTTGTTATTGCTCATAACCATGTAGGCGTGGTGATTTTTCCAGAACCTAGTGTCGAGTTTATCTATTGACCTATCTGATCACTTTGTAGAGTTCTCAAACAGTACATCAAAAAATATGCTTAGATATGTGTCCCTGTCTATTTCGGCCTCTGGTTGTCTACTCTACTTGTCATTGATATGTGCAAGTCATTTTTCTTGGCAGGTCCTCGGATTCTTTATTCTATTCTGCTCCACGTTTTGTGACACACATAGATGATCCAGCCATTAATGCACTCACAAATTATTACTCATTAGTGTTCCCTCCAAGCAATACACCAGGAGTGTCTCTGCTAGATATGTGCAGCAGTTGGGTATATGACCTTTTAAACTCTCTGTTGCTGAATTTACCCATAGCCAACTATCTTAACGTATCTGACATTTGTTTATGTTTTTATGACTATTTTTCAGGTAAGCCATTACCCTCGTGGCTATAGACAAGAGAGAATTGTGGGAATGGGAATGAATGACGAGGAGCTCAAGAAGAATTCTGTATGCCTCTATCTGGAGCACATAGTTTTGTGTGAAGCTGGGGATGATACGTCTTGGATTTTGTTCCAGAAATGCATAGAAATATTTATGTGCAAGATTTTGCTAAAAATTTCTGTATGCAATATATCTTCAAAGAAGGGAAACAAAAGATGCCGTCTCATGTTTTCTGAACTTGTTTATCATTTTCTCATACATGTTCTTTGTATAGATCACCAAATACAACGTTTTAATATATCTAAAATATGTCTACTGAAAAAAAAATATTAATTATAGCCTTATTAAGTTTCATATGCCAATTGTCTTCTAGCGCATATTATTTTTTGCCATAATATAGATGTAAGAATATAACATGTAACAAACAAAATATTACTATAAAGGACACTAGTGCATGGTAAAAAAATGTATCTTCCAATTATATTGAAGGCAAAAAATATGTAATGCAATTTTAAAGGAATTTTATGCAAGGTTGCCTTGATGATATTTTTTTTTTCAGGTTAAAGCTTTTGGTAGTTTTATTACTGCATTGATTTTATCTATTTACATGGTACAATGATTTTTTTGTTTTTTTTGCTTTCTCTGATGTCTACGACATTTTTCAGGTTCTGACAGAGTATGTGGTTCAAGATCTAAATGTGAAACCACAACTTCCATTTGAAGGCGGGTCTTTTGATATCATAACTAATGTGGTATATATACCATTCCCACAGCTTCATGTTGTTAGGTTATTTGTTCTTAGGCATGCGTATTTGAAACTGTATGCTCTTCCACATCTACTATTCTTGTTCAACAAACTGAATGGGTTCAGATTGAGGGCAACCATGTAGGAAGAAACAATGGGTGAGGAGAGGAAAAAAAAACAAGTAGACAAATGGTATGAGCTAAGTGCATTTAAATATATTATCATCATTTAGTCATTTTTGACCTTCAGAAACAAAGGCTTGTTTCAGTTGTTACATATTTCTTCAATAGACCAAATTTGGCATCAGTCTACCTTCAATGATCACCATTTGCATCCTCTGTACGATTTTAGTGGCACTGGTGATGGTGAAATATGACTGTCTAACGACTTTTTCTGTTCCTGCTCCTCCGTCTTCGGAGGAGGCTGTTCACTACCATTGATGGACATTACTCTAATCTGCTAACCAAAGCAACGGGTTGAGAGAGAGAGAGAGAGAGAGAACACTTAAAGGAGTGGGAAGGCAGATTCAGGGAAGGCAGTTTCATTACAGTAGAGCTGTGTCGTCTAGACGTGGCGCCACCCCTCGAGGAAGAATGAAGTGAAGCAGTTCCTGGTTTGGCAGAAAAGGAGCGAAGCAAATTTGACCTTCGACGTCTCTCGAGTAGAAAGGAGTAACAACCTTATGCTTGATTTGATTGGGTGAATGATGTAAAACTTATTGTAGCTTGGTGTTTACTAGTTCAATGGGCAGCAAGAGGGAAGAGAGAGAAGAAGGAGGGGAAAGGAAAGAAAAGAAGTGGAGAACAAAAGGATACTTAGTCATGATATGGAAAAAGGTGAAAACAAAAGGATACTTGGTCACGATCAGTCCTTTTGAATTGATGCAATTAAGCTTTTCTTAGCTCACAATTCACCTGGCTTTTTGAATATTTTTAACATACATGCTGCTTACCCTAAAAGTTTCTTTTCTCATTTTTTTCCAATGCTAGACAAAGTCAACCCACAAAAGCCAAATTAAGTTTCAGAAACAACTCCCTTATCAACCTTTATAGAGTTTGTGCTCAAAGTTGATAATCGGAGAATGCACTTATTTAACAGAAGTCATCATTATAATTCCAAGTAAATTCATGGGTTTTATGTCATTTAATGAAATAAGGTTACGGGTCGGGAAGAACATGTACACTGTGATCAACTTGTTCAGATTCACGTTTTTTTGCCATTTACATAACTTGTTCAGGTTCACTTTCTTTGATTATTTACATATCGTTGTCTGCTTTATGGATGATGCTCTACTCGTAGCATTTCCCTTATAAATCATTGACTTTTTTCAGGTCAGTGTTGATTATTTGACCAGACCATTAGAAGTATTCAAGGAAATGTGTAGAGTTCTTAAACCTGGAGGTCTAGCTATAATGAGGTATATGTGCATTCATGTTGCAGCTGAGAACTTGCGGTTCATATCCTTTAACATGGTTATTCATGATTTTGCTATTTGACACCCTTTGTATTGATTAAGTTCAAAATTTACTGAAGGCAACCCCCAATGTCCTTGATGAATAAATTCCCTTCTCTTTGTACAATCAAGGAAAGAACAGTCTCGCTCACTGAGCTCCTTATCTAAAACCCCAATTCCTCGTTATGCCCCAGGAACTAAACACAACTTCACCATGTGAGCAAGGGACACACCCACATGTTCGAACTCTTGATGTACCATAAAATTGGTGATGCTCAGAAGTCACAACTATCAGATGCCCATTAAATTTCCACCTTAGTCTTTTCTGCAAAATTTCTAACGGTCAAAGGAACAAAAAGAAACAGTTACTCAATTTTCTTGGCATTTGTATTGTTTCAGGTCGGTGGCATGGCAAATAAGTACCATCATTTGTATTTTTTTCTTTTTTGCAGTTGTTAATCTACTTTGGTTTTGTGTGTTTATTTTGAATATTCTATGTGGATCATGCTCAATGTTTTATTCATCCCACTTTAGTTGTTTCTAACTCTTCTTTTGTTTAATTTTAGTTTTTCAAATCGTTGTTTTTGGACGAAGGCAATTTCCATATGGACATCCACTGGTGATGCTGATCATGTGTTGATTGTCGGTTCCTATTTTCACTATGCTGGAGGCTTTGAAACACCTCAGGTACTTGGGGACCGAAAAGCTTCTGAATATGCACCTTTCCTCACAGAACTTTCCTATAGATATGCTTGCACAGTAAATATACTTTTATGTCCATGGAGAGATGTTCACTTGCCACCTTGGCCTAAATCTTGAAGGTACAGACTGAAATGTCTGGACTCCGAATAGCTTGGACTTGGGCTTAATACATTTTTTGTCACAAGTTTCTACAGATTCCATTGGCTATTTTTTGACAGAATGAATTAAGTTATGTTTTCACTGCATTCTGCACACTTATGGAACTAGTATAATGTGATGTTCATTCTATTACAGAAACAAAAAATAGAAATTAGAGTTTGTAGTCGCTATAGGTTCTTTGCAATATATTCATAAGATTTGTGCTCATGTCTTAACTAGCTTATCTAATCAAATCACCAAAACAGCAACAGCGTTCGCAATATTTCACCGACTTCTAAATGCTTTGAATTGACATTCTGCTGAATATTTGGCGATGCTGAATATAAGCATAAACAGCTATCTATGTTTGATACCAAATTTTTTATTCTTATGTGAAGGAGTTTGCTGTTGAAATTGCAGGCCGTTGATATTTCTCCAAATCCAGGGCGATCAGATCCAATGTATGTTGTCTATGCAAGAAAAGCGCAAGCTTAAGCATCACAAGCTTCATAACCAAAATGACTACCAGCTTGAAACTCATTCCGGAAGTTTTACACTGTATTCTGTTCCCCCCAAATGCAGGAGCTGATCATCTAATGACTCCCCAGCTCTGTAGAAAAGTTCTTTGTTATTTTATGTATTAATTCATGAATAAATTAAAGTGCCCAATGACCTCACCCACCGTAAGTCACAGGCCCTTCTCCTCTCTCTCCCTCCCTCAAACCATAGAGGTCTAAGGAATCGGTTTCTTCTGCGTTGGAATGAAATATTATAGTAGTGAGTGCCATCACGAGGGACAGGGGCCAACCCTACTCACATTTTTATTCTCGAGAAGCACCGTTTCACAACTTAGAAAGAGAAAATCTTCAGAGAGAGACCAAACGATTAGCTCAAAGAATATACGCCGCCGATCATGAGTTCAAACTTCATTTAGGTTTAGGCTGCTCAAAAGTGAGCTGAAGCTCTTCCCCTTTGCCTCTACCTTTATTAGAGTTGAAGAACTTGAGAAAGGTATGGTACACCCAACGTGCCACAATTTCACTCTTTGCAGTTTAAAAAAGTAATATCCATAAAAATCAAATTGACGATGGAGCTTGCCATACTGATTAGCTATGCTACACCTTAAGATTAGCGTTCACAGAAATCAAACTGATCATTGAGCTTTTGCTGAGAAGATTGAAGGCACTCCCGATTAAACCAGTCCACCCGAACATAAAACGATTGGAGATATTTACACCATAACATTGTCATACAAGAAAAGTTGTCAGCAATTAAACTGTTGGAGCCATTCAAGATCGTGTTTGTTACGCGGATTACTTATCTGCGTTTTGAGCGGGTTTGACTTGTGTGGGCTGCGAATCAAATAGCTGCAAAAACAGTTACGCGATAACTTATGCGGAGACACGTTGTCTTTGTCAAGGACCAAAGAAGGGTCGGTTGGTTTGGATCTATGTCCGTCCACGCCTTCCAAGCCCCCTCGGCTCTCGCCCACTGTTCCGCTCACTGCCCTCTTTGAGCCGACCGGCCGCCGGCCACCTTGGACGGCCCATTACCACCATCCGTGCCGGCGACAGGTAAATCTTTCTCTCTCAAATGTTTTAGTTTGAGCACCCAACCTCCCCTTTTGCCTCTTCTGCTTCTTTCTCGACCCCTCAAGAAGGGAAATTAGTGCCTCTGGAGAGAAGCGTTTTTGTTGGAAGGCCAGTCAATTCGAGGTCGAGTATCGTCGTAGCAATTGGAATCCGTATTCTCATCGGCTCTTATTCGCCTTCCTTTAGCACCGTCGCATCTTCCGTCGTCCTCTACATGGCCCCAACATTGAGGTGCCCCTTTTACAAGTTTTTATCTCCATGAGTTTCTCTCTCTTTTGTCAGACTTCTTCGCGCTTTGATATGGGTATTTTGATATGCCCCTTTTGAGTGATGATTGGGATTTTGTTTTCTCCTTTTTATTGCTGATTTTAGGGTTTCAGCTTACCCCATTACATTTTTTTTATGCTAAACATTATATTTCGTTTATATTTGGTTGTTGATTTAGGGGTCTCATTTGCCCTTTTTAATTGCTGATTTTGGGTTTTCAGCCCAATCAGTGGTCGGGTTTTGTTTTTATAATCTTTCAATGGCCGGTTTTATTTTCACAATCTGACCGGTTGAAGGCACGAACATAGCAGCGTTTTCTCTTAAAACTTTCTTGTGGAGATGTTCGACATGTCGTCGGTATCATTGATAGAGGTTTAGCAGTTTTGGAAGTCTTTGTGTTGTATTTTTGGCATTGGTCAGCCTTTTAGTTTATATTCTTTATCGCTATAGCTGCAGTGGGTTATCCGTGTCTATTTATGTTCCTAGGGATTCACACATTAGAGAGGTACAAACTTGATCTCAGGGAGTTGGACGCATCAGGTGCTTATATGAGTCGAATCTAGTGTACCTGAATTGAATTTCTCGCAGCGACAGTGAGAAATGGTGTGGCCACGGGAACTTTGATATCATGAATGCTTTTACTTTTTGCAAGATCATAAATTACTCATCTTTTGGCTCTCGATGTTAGTATTTAACTGCTGATACATGGTATTAAATTTCCTTATTTTATGTCTCATTGTTTATAAGTACTTTTCTTTGTATTACTGCAAAAAAATGGCAGTTAAAACCAGCATCCACCTTCCCTCTTTCTTTTAGTTGCTAATCAGCAGGTTCTTTTCCAATACACACACTCTCTCCCTGTTGTTCATCTTTCTCCTATTTCTGGTGTTTCATGCTTTGATAGATGGCTTTTTTGCAGTCCTTTTTTCATCTTCATTTGGTGTAGTTTGTTTATATTTTGATTTTATAGAATAAGATGATTAGGCACTTCTCTCCAAGTGTTTTTTTTTTTGAAATGGAGACTCTGATATTAGACCAAACATGGTTTCCTGACATGAATAACCATAAGAACTATATAGAATGTAGACCTGGAACATGCTTTATTGGGCACTGATACTTTTTTGCTCAGTTCCCTATTCTTGGCATAACGAGTCACATCTCAATGGTGATTTTCACAACGAGATCATGTTCTGGGAATTTCTGGTTATGCAACCTGCCAGGGTGTGCAGGGCAGACTGACTTTAGTTCTCGCTTTCATTGTGAGAATTGCCAGAAGAGTCAAGAGTTGTCAAACAGGTAAAGGTGGCTGGAGATTACTGAAGTAGACAACAATAGATAAGGTAGGTGATTGACAGAGGGTTCAACACGAGAACAGAAAGTGAAGCTATTGAAGGTAGAACCAAGTTTTCCACAATGAAGTCCATGATCTTCACACACTAATTATGGCTAAACCACTGAATATCTGAACGTATAATTGCAAGAATACTGATGAAAATTTAGATGGTTAGTCACCAGGTTTAAGGGACAAACATTTCTCTGTGAATGTCTTACAGATCAGGTGCTTTTAATAACTGTTTGGTCGACATCTGTCTATAACCACTTGTAGGAGCTTAGCGTGCAGGCAATCTAATTGTTTTGCTTTCCTTTTCTTAATGTTTTGGAGATATGAAATTTGATTCAGGTTTTTCTGGATGGCATCTGAACAGCCATTCTTTAGTTATTTCTTCTTAACCAACTTATCTCTTTTCTACATGAACTTAGGTGATCCTTGTTGTTCAATAAATGCTGTTTATTGTACTGAATTAACGGAAAGATGCTTTCTGGAGTAAAGTTCATCCCTCAAGGCCAAGTTGAAGATGTAAGTTAACATTTTCATTGAGTCTTTGTTCCTTTCGCATCATGCTTTCCAAACTTTCTTCTTGGACAACTGCTGGTTTGTCTTTTTTTGTCTACTTGTTTTTAGTGAATTGATGATTGTTGCATATTGACTGCATATCTGCAGGCAGAGCATGGTTTGGATATTGATTCTCCTTTGGAAAGAAGGGCAAAATCTAGAAGGAAGGACAGACATGGGAAGAGAAAGAAGAAAAGCCGCCATGACAGCTCGGATGATGATGAACTTGAGAACCTGAAACACAAATCAAGACGCAAAAAGAGTTGGTATTCATCAGAGCCTTCTTCATCCTCTGGAGATGAGAACAGCAGTTTTGAGAGTGAAGGAAGTGATGTCAAGAATAGGAGAAGAAAAAGCAGCAGGCGGAAACGAAGAGACAAGAAAAGTCAAATTGATGTTTCTGGTGAAGAAGCAGATGGCAGACCAAGGAGCAAATCAAAAGGAAAGAAGAAAGAGTATTCTTCAGAAGCTTCTTTATCTGACTCCGGAAGTGGTGAAGAAGGAAAACGCTGTAATGAGCGCAAAGGTGGCTACTAAGTTTATGTTGCACTTGGGAAATGAGTGTGTAATAAATAATACCTTCCATTCATCAGTTCTTGTGCATTGCAGATAGTAAAGGAAAAGGTGCTGATCAAGGCAACAGAGAAAATTATAGAAAAGAGATGGGACTTGAATGGATGCTTAGACCTGCTCACAACCAGGAAGTACAACGGCCTGCCCAACAAATTGATGCTGAAGAGGAGCCTGCTCTTCAAGAGGTGGTTGTTGCCTTCGAAAACTGAGATAGGGTTATGCTTCTTTCTTCAAACATGTCGTGCACACTTAGGTTTGGTTGTTCATGATCTGGCTCTCTGCCCCCTTTCAACTATTTTCATGTTGTTTTTCACAGATTCAACTGTATGAATGGATGCACAATGCCCAAAATTATAAGATTAAGGAAAAAATCCTATGTACAGTTTAAATTTGATAAGATTTTAAGGTCCACGTACTTAGCTTTTTATGCTGACAATTGATACAGTCAAATTTGGACGTTTGATTTTCATCAATTCTTTTGTTAATGCATTTTCAAACATTCCACATTCATCTATGTGGTTAGATTTTTGAAAAAAAAAAGAAAAAAAAAAGATAAAGCAATTAGAGCTACCTGTCACTATATGGTGTGTGTGTGTAAACTATCGTTGATAAAGCCATTTAGTGGTTTATGTTGTTGTCAGATCCACCTAAGTATATGATGGTGTGATGGCTTTGTTAATTTGTCTATGGATAACAATTTTTTATTTCCACTTTGTCCATCTGAATTCTATTATATGACTTATATTTTGGCTTACAATTGACAGGAAAAAAGGCCAAATCCAAGAGAACTAAATCCATACCTTAAGGACAATGGAAGTGGTTATCCTGAAGAAGCATCTGTGGAACCTGATCAGAATCAGTTTAGTTCAGTTCCAGTTGTTGGTGATGGTGGTGCAAGTTGGCGACTGAAAGCCCTAAAACGTGCACAAGAGCAAGCAGCCCGAGAAGGAAGAAAGCTAGATGAGGTTTTATTGACTTGCTGGAATATATGATAACTGTGTTAATTGCTAGCAACTAATCATGTTCTTTTTTCCCCAGGTAGTTGAAGAGCGGTGGGGTTCTCTTGGGAAGATGACAGTTTCGCTTGCACGAAACAGAGCTGCTCCCACTCATGCCCATCTACGTGCAATAAGAGATAGAAAAAGAGGACATAAAGAAAATGATGAACAATACGTGGATGCTGATCATACAAAGAGTCATGATGACAAAGTGCAAAATGAGAAGCGTGATTATCTTAAAGGAATCTCTGTCCGTAATCCAGATATGAGACAGCCTAAAACACATGATTCACTCTCATGGAGGAAGAAGGACCTGTATAAATCTGAAGAACATGCTGAACTAATCTCTTCTGCAGCTTCAGGCTTGAATAAGTTCACGAATGATGGTAGCTTCCTGCAGTCGTTTAATCTTAGACAGCCAAAGGATGCTGAGGTGATTGCCACATCAGCAACTGCAGATACCACGGAAACTGAAAAGCGTGAGCCACATTTTGTCTCTACTAACTTTAATGTTAATCAAGAATACAATTCAACTGGAAGCCACACAATGAGTGCAAATCAGTTAGCAGCAAAAGTATTGCAGCTTCGTATGAAAGGAAAGCATGAAGAGGCAGATGAGCTTTTGGTAAGATGGCTCTTTAGAATCTTTCAACCCTTGGTTATCTTTTATTGGGGGTTCTCCAACGGCATTTGATATTAAAGAAAGGAAAAAAAAATAGTGCTTTATTGCACTGTATAATTGAAGTTAGATTTCATATTTGATGAAAAGGTTATGTGCATGCAGCCCAAGATTCTTCATGCTCAATTATTTGCACAATCACTTGTTATATATATGCACTGTGAAAGTACTCATGCACATTTTCCACTTTTTGGTGCATCACATATCAAATTGCCCCATGTTTCTTTTATTCTAGACAGTTGGAGAGGATGATGGAGTTTGCACAGTGCATGCACACACAGAATGCATTCTTTCCCATGATTGATCATACAAAATTACAAATTACTTCTTTATGTGTTACCAATGTTCTCATGCCTTTGTTTCAGAAAGAGTCTGAGAGAACGGCGGAAATGCAGAAAAAGAATGATAAGAATACTGCCATGAGTAATCCTAACAGGTAAGTCTGGATTACCTTTTCAAATTTGTATTCACATGTTTCCTGGGAAATGCATAGAACATGTTCTAGCCACGAGTAATCCTAACTTCGTGACTCTCGTTCTGTTTCAACACAAATTCTGTTATTCTTCTTCTTATTACCTGATTTGTTTGTGTTTTGTTGCCTCTATGTGGTGTAGATCTGGGTTGACACAAACATCCATTCAACAAAAGAAAGCAGAAGAGAATGTTGACATGCATTTGGCCAAGAAAATCATGCAGAACAAGCAATACAAATCATCTGAGGCGGCAGACAATGAGTATGAATATGATGATGTTTCAGCTACAAAGCCAAAAAAGAACAGAAAGGCAATGCATGGAAATAACATAATTAAGCATGAAAATCTTCAAAGACGGATATTGACACAGCAAGAGCGTTGCCAGTTCTGCTTTGAAAATCCAAGTAGGCCTAGGCATCTAGCCATATCAATAGGAAATTTATCGTATTTAATGTTGCCTCCTTGGAAGCCGCTTGTGGAAGGGCATTGCTGTATTCTGCCGATGCAGGTTTGATTCTTTTATCATTTCTTTCTTTTTTTGTTTTTCTAATTGTATTGTGCAACATACTATCACTTCTGAAATGAGATTAGACTTGGTGAGAGTGTGCTTCCACCAAAACACAGATGTGAGCAGTGGTAATATGGCAGGTGCTTTGTGATCTTAGTGAACATGCCCTTGTACTAGCAATATACTTTCCATTTTTTAGATATCCTACGCAGGTGGAATTCACGATTCTTTTTCCTTTCATTTTGCAGCATGAATCATCCACAAGGAATGTTGATGATGATGTGTGGAATGAATTGCGGAACTTTAAAAAGTGCCTCCTTAGGATGTTTGCTGAACAGGAGAAAGATGTTATATTCCTTGAAACAGCAATGGAATTATCTCGGCAACGTCGCCATTGTTTGGTTGAATGCATTCCTTTACCACATGAAATTGCAAAGGAAGCACCGTTATATTTCAAGAAGGTTTGTTTTATCTTTATTTTCATACAGTTAAGTTTATGGCACCAGCTTGTTGGAAGTAAAGAAGAGGCATTCTATACTTGGACAATCTGAAATGATCATTTACAATTTCAGCTTTGGTTTTTCTTTGAAGGAGAGAAGACTTGTTATGTGCTAATAGTATTTTTGGTGTGGTTGCATTGAGGGGAAAAGTACTAAATGAAGAGAGAGAGAGAGAGAGCAAAAAAAAAAAATAATAATGAGGGTAAATTTGGGAGGTACGGTTCATTTACCACTACCAAGAGAAGAAGTCAGCTCTCATCTGCATTGAATAGTCGTAGGAAAAAATAAGGACATGTTTGAACTATCACAAGAATTTGGGTATCAATCTGGACTATGACGAAAAATAATGTTTGATTTTGTTAACAACCCTATCATTATCAACTTTAGATTTTACATGTACTGTGACTGACAGACACATATTCATGTTTTAGAATCCTGGCAGCTGAACCAAGCCATATAGATGCAAATTCAACTGGCTGAGTAACTGTAATAGAGTGAGGCTTTCACATCATCTGTGGGGTAGTCTGCATCTATCAGATACAGTAAATAGTCTGTCCAAGTTGCATTCCTTTATCCCTCTTCTTGACGGACTAGATAAAGGATTGTTTTATTTCTGACAGTTTTGGATCCATACTCTGGATGAGGATAATGTTTAATAAAATAAAGTTATGTAAATGTGTAGTACGGCCAAAGTCTTTCAAGAGAGGTGTTTATTTAAATATTGTAAGTTCTAGGGTTACTTCTCTCTTCGCGCTTGTAGCAGCTAGGATCTTTACTCATTATTTGTGTGCTTGGTGATTGTCTGTCAACCCCTTGTGATTTAGCAATTGATTGGATTAATAGCAGGAATAGATGGTTTGGTAAGTTTGAATAGCTTTTGAGGGGAAGCAAGGGGACAGATGGCTGGACTGCTAATTCAAAGTTGAACTAGCTCATCTCGGTTACTGGATCTGTATCTTAAATCACTGGTTTTCCTTGGTGCTTTCCTGTCTGCTGCTACCGATTCCTGTTAATTGCATATTTGTTCTTTATATGGGATTATGGCCATTGGGTTTGACACTTTTTCTGTGTGATTCCCGTGTTGCCGTTCGAGGATGCAGACATAGAGATGATTTCTATGGACTGCATCTTTGGTGTGTTAGGAGTCTGTAATACTTTGATTTTTTTTTTGTTTTTGGTATACAATGACATTTTGAACATGCACCGTTAATCTCCTAAATTTTCTTATTTTGTATTGCCAATATAATGTTCTTGGGACTACTAGAGAATGTGTTTGCTAATTATGATATTTTACACATAATATGGTTATTGGGAGTAAATTTGATACAAGGCATACATCACTTGATTAACCTTTG
The DNA here is from genome assembly GCF_008831285.2 of Nymphaea colorata. Lineage (NCBI taxonomy): Eukaryota > Viridiplantae > Streptophyta > Magnoliopsida > Nymphaeales > Nymphaeaceae > Nymphaea > Nymphaea colorata. Next base: position 26,499,413 of record NC_045138.2, read on the forward strand.
GAAAGCAAGTGTTTCCTTTTCTTTTGTAACATTAAGAAAATGCTTTCTTGTTTATCCAAATCAGATAATGAAGGATCTTCCTCTGGCCTGATGAACTTGGTTCTCTTCTTTTTGGAATTTCACAAGCACTGAGTCGTCTAAAAGATGGTTTTTGATTCCATAAAAGTACTCTTTGTACAGACTTACACTAGATTATCTGTTTGTGTTGAACTAATATTACATGTATGCAAAAGTCTTCACTAGACTGTCCAGCCGTCCTCTCTTGAACTATCGTAACTCTCTTGAACTATCGTAAAACATTCTTTCCATCTTCCATTTTTGGGCGGTAAATGAAATACTGGAATAAATCAGATACAGCAGATGATGTCAGTGTGATTTCTTTGGTATTATAAGTTTGTATATCTGGTTAGGTGGCTGATATCAATACTCAAAGATGCGTTCTTCTGAGTTTATTATTCTGTGTGCTCAATGCTCATCCACATGGTTATTAATTTATTACTTTCTGTCTAGAAAATTCTTTGACCTTGTTGCTGGTTTCTTTTAGGCCATTGATGAAGCAGAAGATGAGTGGAGTCAACACGATGCAAAAAAGTTGATAGATACAAGCTTAAAAGGGGGATTAAGGAATTCTATTCCAAAGAATTTTCCATATTTTCATGTTGAATTTGGTTTGCATAAAGGTTTCGTACATGTTATTGATGATGAGACAAATTTCAAAAGTGGTTTGGGCCTTGATGTCATTCGTGGTATGCTTGAATTGCCTGAAGAGGACATGCATAGGCGACGACAGTATGGATCTCTGGAAACACAGAAGAATGATGTATTGAGATTCTCCCGAGACTGGGCTCGTTTTGACTGGACCAGAGAACTTGACTAGAATAATCAGCTTGGGGTTCAGACTCTGTGTTTGTGGCTCGTACGATTTGACCTGAAATTCCCAGGTGAGCCTGCAATTATATTAGTATACAGGACATGTGCCAAGAATTTCCTCCTTAATTCTTGTGTGGCTTTCAAGTCTTTGTGATGTACTCACAAGTGCATGTCAAGCTGCCCCTGGAATGCATGTCTTTCAATAGTGATGGTATCGGCTTGACAGTGAAAGATTGAGAGCTACATCCTTTATTCGGGCATTATGTTAGACTAATGAGTTTCTACCATGTACATCAGATAGTTGATAAGTCTGCCTGCAATCATACTACATTTTTCTTGTCGCTAAATGAACTGGAGCATTTTTTTTTATAACTCGAATGGACAATAATGAAGCCGTTGGGATGATTTATTTACTGACCCTCAAACGGACATGTATATTAGATTTCTGTGGGGCCTGATCACAAGCCCGGTGCTTTGGTTAGTTTGCTGATTTAGTTTTTGGTCTTGGTCGCCTGCTTCAGATTTGTCGCTGAAAGCTGTATAAACTTCCTTTTGCTATGTGGTTTCTGTCCTTGTGCATTTTTGTTGGTCCACTCGAGAAGCCCAGAAGGAAAGAAGATATAAACATAGAGGTCTATGGAGTCGAATTAACATCCGCAAATGGCTATATATACTTGGAAGGATCGTGAACCTTCCTCTAGCTACAGGTTTAGAGAAGCTTCCGCAGGTTTTTTCTGGAAGGCCAGGTTGGGTACTTGAACTGTGGTTCTTGAAGACACTGCTTATTGGATTGGTGTTGACTCTAGAATGGAGGTAGAACTTTTTCAGTTATTAGTGTTGCTTTGTACCATGGAGTTATGCCTGTAAATTTGCATTCATTGCAGGATGCATACTGCTGATTGATTTTATCATGTCTGACCTATGTAAATGGATTTTCCCATAGTTCCTTAATATCGTTAAGTATATGGATAATTTTTGCAAATGTTAAGAAGGGAGCTGCAGCTTTTTTACGACAAAAAAACGTATGTCATTGGAAAAAGACTTTTTAAGTGTCAATTTTTTTTGCTCACAATTATGAATTTTGATTGTTGACTCTAGAATGGAGGAAGAACTTTTCAGTTATTCGTGTTGCTTTGTACCATTGAGTTATGCCTGTAAATTTGCGTTCGTTCCAGGATTCATACTGCTGTATTGATTCTATTATATCTGACCTATGAAGATGGATTTTATTATGGTTCCTTACGATTGGTAAGTATATGGATAATTTTCGCAAATGTTAAGGGAGCCACAGCTTTTTGACGATAAAAAGGCGTATATGTCATTCGAAAAAGACTCATTTTTTTTTCTCACAATTATGAATTTGATTAGGTTCGAATTTTAGTGTACAAGGCACAATTATACCCCCTCGCCGTTGGTAGATGGATGTGACTGTCATATAGTAGCGAGGAAAATGGAAGTCTTGGAAAGAACAGCTTCAGGTAAAATAGTGAATCGAGCCTAAATCTAGAAATCTTTAATTGCTTAGTTCTCGTTGATTTAAGTGGCTTAATATAAACACTTAAATAAGCACCTGATTTCAAAAAAAGACGCTAATCTAATGGCTAAATATATGATGGCAGAACATGAACATGATTTGGTTGAAGTGTTTCTAGATACTAAAACATGGACAGATGATGGCAATGTTGGTAGCTTAATTGCGATAACGGTGGTGATGGGTCGCCCAAGTACTAACGAAAGGTAGACATGCTTACTCCTGACCGGTGATAACCATAGCATATAATCCTAGTGACTCCCCACGTCCCTTGACAGTATCCTACGCAATGTTTAGGGACGCAAAGCTTCTTTCGTTGGAGGCACTGTTTTCAATCTGTAGATGTAGACATATCTTTCACTGAAGATGTCTTTATCAGAAAACAAGTAAAAGCTAATGGGATTGCGATCATGGGATGAACGTGTTCCTTACCCTAGTTCTGACGACAAGCTGCAGCCAAAGGTTTCACAAGGAAGCCAACACTTACGTTTCCCTTAGAACTTGGAAGATACAATTCAGTTTTCTTCTTAAAATAAATAGCCGTATCAAGTGACCTGACTCGTATATTCAGCAGAAAAGCAAAAGCTTATCATGCTGAGGTAGAAAAAACAATACATCGTCTACTTCGATAATTTTGGCCAAAATTGATTTCCTAGAACTTTTTTTTGTTCCCCTTATAAAGGGCAACGCCTTGAAACAAGTAGTTGATTTGAAACATTAAGATAAGACTAAGATGCGAAAGTTCTTAATGAGTTATATTAGCCAACAAGAGGCTTAAAAACTTGGCCAGGTGGCAGCAATAAGAGTTAGTGCCAGGGTGAAACACTGAGCGCAACTTTCGAGTTCCAAAGAAGGAGAATAAACTCAAGCTTTTATATATATATATATATATATATATATATATATATATATATATGAGTAAACAATGATTCTAGTTAAATAAAATCATCCAACCTTCTAACCAAGACCTTCCATCTATCTGTCAGATGAATGGTTGGGAGGGAGGAAAACAATGAAAAAAAAATGTAAACTAATACTAAATAACGAAAATGTCGATCACTTTTTTCTTTATTTTTTTATTAACCATCACTCGTGTTGGATCGAAAAATTAAATGGCTAGGTGACTCTAAAAAGCTAGTCACCAAACATCAAACCATGACTGTCCATTCGAAAGCATATGGATGACCTAAAAAAAATAAACTAGGGAGCAAGGGAAGCCCCATTGGCTCCCCTCATGGCATCACCAGGCCTGCTGGCGATGGGGGGAGCTGCCAGGGCTGTAGGAGGAGGAAGGGGAAAGGTAGATACAAAGTCACAATATATATATAAAGAGAGAGAGAGAGAGAGAGAGAGAGAGAGAGAGAGAGAGAGAGAGGTAGGGGTGGGGAGGGGAGAGGAGAGGAGATCTGGGCTCTCATGCAGGTTTGATGTCTCCTGGTGTCTATTGAGTTTAGATCACCATTCAATTAATATGTATATATATACCACACACACACACGCATAGACACGAGAGAGAGAGAGAGAACATATTACAATAATTTGCTTCCTGGCTTTACGTGACTAACAACTTTTTCATGGCTCAAATGTATCCGTTCAATATTGGTAAGCAAAACTCCAGGAGGTTTCCGCCGAAAGAGGGGCTCCCACAGTTCAGGAGGCAACAACAAAAAACTGGCATATGAAGGTAACTGGATACATAGAAGAAATTCCCTTCCCCGAAAAGTCCCACGTTACAAATTCTTAGCATGCTATATGGCTGTTAAGGATACTTCTAGAATAATAAAAATTGACAAAGTTGCGTACATGATGGTTTACTGAAGGACGAGTAATTACCTAACAATGTGGAAATGGGTTCTTGAAAAAGCTAGTAGACAAAAATGTAGTGCTATGTGGGAGAATTAAGTAGAACCTATATGCCATACACGGCTCAGCTTCAAGTGTTTCCGTCAGCACAGTGATACTCCAGGGTTCGGATTTACCGGCTTTATCCAAATCCATCAAAGTTCACAAAAGTGAGCGGGAGAACTTTAGAGCTAACTTACATGTTTAACTTGGTTACAGCCCCCGTACGAGATCACCCCACTAGAAGTACTTCAATCTTGCCCTTCCTGAATGTGGCGATCAGCATGAGAATTGTTGCACTGGTGTAATGGAGCACCACTAGATAATGACACTTTCTGAGACTCGTTTGAAATGGAACTTGGGAGAATGTTTGAACAATGCTTTCTATCAGTTTCATGCGAAGTGGCAGGAGCCATCACTGTCGCAGAATTATCCTCAGTTTCACCACCATCTTCCTGATGATTTCTATCTCTACCAGCAACTGTCAAAAGAAACATGTTAGGTTGCAAAAGCACAACAAGAGAGGATGAACCACAATTAGATGAATACCTGATTGAGTGGCTATTGGACATGGTTGTGAAGCAGCTGCTGATGCTGCAGGGCCTTTTTTCAACCTCATCTGGAAAAAAGGCAAGATGTCTTAAAATATACATACAAAAACAACCCTACGTGTTCTGCTAAACTTGCAACACCCTCCAAAACGATAAATACTCCATAGAAGAATGTTGGATAATTTTATACCTTCATATTTTCTTCACAGTGCTTGACAACAGACAGAATGCTTGAATAACGACCATGCATGAGCGCATAAGCCCACAACAGAAGTTTACGAGGAATACTGAGATCAAGAATATCAACGCTAGCCGAAGGAATATACTCCGTTCCAGGCAAGGATGAAGTCTGTGCTGATCGACATGTTGTGGTGTATAGATTGATACCAGAAATATGTGTGCCACAATGGCTATCACGGTAGAAGTTGTAAGCACATCTAAGTAAGGTGGCAGCAGTTTGCATATTTTCTGCCACTGCTTGCTTGACTGGCATGTTCTTTATTTTTGACAATACATGGCTCCTTTTCAGTTCAAGTTCTTTCTGGTGAACTGGGTCTTCAATTGATGAATGCCAAAGTTCACCCTCTTGTATATCGACACAAAGCTGCACATTGTTATCGGAGCAATTAGCCACTTGGGTTTGCTCCATCTGAGATTCACCAGCAGGTGGTGTAATTGAAGCCAAGCTGGAAAGAATAGTGCGACACCATGCTGCAGATGCATGCTTACAAATTTTAGCACAGTTGTTATTTGCCAACTTCGGGTTTTTGAAACGCTTGCGAATTCTTTCATTTATTGCTTCAAGTGTGTCAAGCTTCATATCAGACTCAAATGTGTGTATATACTGGTGAATATAGCTGTAAGAAAATGTGTCAGACTGCAAATTGGTCATGAAAAGGAAAGCAATGGAAATGTCTCTCTTAACTTCACTTACCCATAGAGAGTATTCTCTGAAATACCAGAGCCAGATGGTATAGTCAGTTCAGGTAAGCCGCTTATCTCATTCCACATGCTTCCATTTTCGATAAACACATGGAATAGCCTCTCTAATAAGGTCTCAACAGTCAAGCTAGAACCAGCTGTCTCAGCCTGCTTGATGGAGGAACAGAGTGCTTGGACATACCTTCCGAGGGCAACTGGAACAATGTCTTCAAGACACAAAGAGAACTAAAGAAAACATACCAACTTTAGAAATCTCTACTTTCCACATAATTTTGGCAAGGAATCAACATTACAAGAATGCACATATAACATATTTCCGCAGATAAAAAAACAGAACTAAACAAGAGGACAGGTAAAACTGGTTACCCTTCTGTCTGTGCGAAGAGATGAGTAAGCCCGTTCAAGAGTAGAAAAGTCTCCAGATTTTTCTAACAAATGCAAGTAAAGAAGCGTATATTTTCGAATGCAGGTAATGAATTTGCGAGAGCTTTCAGGCAACCCAAGTTCCAAACTTTTTTTGTTACCAACAGGTCCAGGGGTTCTTCTCCTGGAAAATATCAAGAGACTCATCATTCCACAACATGGATAAAATAGAAACAACGTTCCTATCCAATAGCATAGAGAAAACTTACCTAAGTTTTTGAAACAATCTTCTTAGTCATAGATTTGGCTAACAAGTAAACGACGTACCTTCCCTTTTTCACAGCACCATCTATTTCCCACATATAAATAGTGAAAGCAGACCGAGATGATTTGAAACAAAATGATAGTTCCTCTTTTGCTCGTTGCAGATCTCCACTATTGCCCCTTCTGTAAAACCCTTGTGCAAGCATATACCTTGCTTTATGGAAATGTTTGAGTTCACCTTCAACACAGACTTCAAGAGCTGATAGGCAGTCAGCATATAGAGTTTCCCATGCCTCTTCTAGCTTTTGCAACTCTATCTGCCTTTCCCCTTTTCCTGGATTTGTTTGTGCAGTCCTGTCCTTTTCATCCATTGATGGTTGATGACCTGGATCTACTTCGCCTATTAGGCTGAAGACAGAATCTTTCACTGACTTATGAAGAGCATGTTCAGCAACGACCTGAGCATTATACCACAATGGATCAGAGCATAAAGTACGAATAATTGCTATCAACCAACACACGCACACACAGATTCAGCAAAATCAAAACACCTACCTGAAGAGTGTGCAAGTCATGTTTTCCGGAAACACTTAGTAGCTTCAAACGAGATGCGTGAGTCCTGTATACGGCATCTACAGCCAAAGGATTAACGCTGGATGCCTTACTATAATATGAAAATGCCTTTTCACATGGATATCTTAGCTTTTCACAGAGCTTTCCAAGGTAGAGGGCATGCGACCAATCTGGCCTACAAAAAAGAAAGTATCTTGCACATGAAACTTGGTAAACTCGACTTGTTTAGATTTGAAATACACAACTGAATGGAAAACCATGAAATTACTTCATAGCAAAAGCTTTCTCAAAGTGCTTCATTGCGTTCTTGCAGAACATGGTCCAAGTTGCATCCTTTGTTGGTAAAACAACTCTTTGATCATAAAATGGCACAACATTCTGAAGGCTGTCATAATACACGAGAGCTAACAACTCATGTATCTGGCCCTGAATAAACAGAATTAAAGGCATCAAAGTGTATCAAGAGCCTGCTACTGTGATTTGAGCCAAGCACAAAAATTACATAATATTGGCTTCAACAACTAAATGTACTTAAAACTTCTAAACTTCTATTATGCAGGACTATAAGAACCTGCTGAGTTGGAGTTCTAGCAAGAGCAAGACTCATCAATGAGCACCGTCTGCTCCTCCTCCTGCTGGCCTCCACTCTCTGTGATAATATAGGTTGCTTTCTCCATTCTCGAACATTAATATGTTTGCTTCCATCATTCAGCATCAGGTCTACTTCCTGTGACAAATTAAAGTAACAAATTCGTTGTAAATGGAAAATGGTGAACATAAATGCTGTTGCAAGCATGAGCAATCAAATCAAATTGATTATGTTATAATTAGTGAGACAAAGATGTAGACTTTTTTAAGTTTCAGAATGGCATATATATATATATATATATATATATAAAGAGAGAGAGAGAGAAGTCATGGAGCAAGCATGCAACCTCTGATCTAAAACGGTGGACCACAGAAAACTTGTAGAACTTTTGACGGCCATTAAAGTCCATTTTGCAGCATACGTTGCATGAATTGAATTCCCCGTTCAAGTACCTATCAACACCATTTGGAAAACAGTGTTCATCTGCATGCATACACAGGGGGGGGGGAAAAATCCAATTGAAAACTCAGACCAAAATCTAGATGCAAGCCAAAATTATATCTCCTCTACAAATCATTTTCAGTTTGCTCATTAAATCATTTTGCAATAGTGTTGGTACACGTTGAATAGCTTTCTATTGATTCAGCCCCTTTCTCCTCCTCTTGATCATATCAACTTATCCTCCCATCTCTCTCTCTCCTCATTTCCTTCTTCTTTCATCTCTTCATTTTTTCGGTTCATGTGATTAAACAATGTTATCACACTTGGGTTAGGAACTTAGGCTTAGGCCTATAGCCACAAACATTGCGATATTTTCAAAAAAACCCGGATATTAACAAAAAAAGTGAAAAGAAGGGGAAAAATTCGTGATTTTCGAAAAAAAATGTTGAAAATCAATTTATCACATTTTTTTGCGATTTTTTCATTTATTTTTTATTTCATCTTCTGTTTTCATTTTTTTCAACTTCTATTTCATTGTTTTATTTCCTCTTGTTTTAGGTATTTAACGTGACCTCCTATATGCAATACAATGCTTATTACTTTATTATTTTTATCATTTTAGCTTGTTTTTTTTTTTCGTCTTCTTATTAGTTTCTCACTTATTGTACTTTTACCTAACATTTTAATTTTATATTTTTTTAACTTCCGAGATTTTCCCAAAAAAATAACTTTGCAGACAAATACCTGAGAAAAACCTCACGGATAAAACCTGAGAAAGATATTTATGGCTATGGTTGGGCCTGAGTATTCCATTTCATTGGATTTAGAAACCTACTTCCAATGGGACTAGAAAAAAACTGGCTGTGGATCTAGGGACCAGTACAATCAGTTTTGAACTCTGGATCCTATCAAAGCAGATCTGAAGGAAGCTGTATAGCCAGCTCTGGAACCAGTCAAGGTAGATATAGATTTAGTGCTATGAAGGCTATGCCTATTCAGCTTAAACAAAACCTGGTGCAACCAGGTTGGTGTTTGACTAGACCAAATCCAAGCTCTATGCACAGTCTAAAACACTGGATCTATAAATGGAAATACAATAATAACAGGCATAACTACATCAACAATTTTGCAAAATGCTATAGCCCTTGAAAAACATCATGAGCAGCTAGAAGATGAAAACATTGAAAAATACAAAATGCTAGGGGAGGTACTTGAAACTAGATTCTCAGTAAAATGCATTACCTCATCATAGATGTTTGCAAGACGCTGCCAGCTCTCAAACCGCAAAGGATTATATAACAAATCAAACTTGAAAAGTTTTGCATTTTGATCAATGAATGCTTCCCCTTCCTTGGTAAGTACAAAACCAGGCCACTTATCAGTTGCATTCATATCTTCAGCTTGAGCTAGGAAGAAATACAAGTTGCTGTACACCTCCAAATATGGTTCAGACCTGCAAGTTTTTTGATGAAGAAACCAAATATTTGAATTTTGAAGCAACAAAGCCTGAATTCAAAGAACTAGAGAACAGTTTGACATGGGACTTGGCAAGGACCATACAATAAAATACCTCATTGTAATGTTGGCCTCAGGTCCCCTCCCACCAGGAAAAATCAGATTGATAACAGATTCAAGCATCTCGCCAGGTCCTGCCATCTCAGAGAGCTTGTCTTCACATACATCAGAACTGTCCAAGAACTTATCTACCGAACATTCTCTCATTATTTCTTCAGGTGGCTGTGGGAAGTGTTTGCGGATAGCCCTTAATACTCTCCGGAGCTTTACCAAACCAGCTCTCTGTCATATAAGAGAAAGCCATCTATGACCTCAGTGATCATATAGATCAACTAGATTTCCCCTTTTTTCTCAAATGTATCAAAATGGTCGGGGTAACGTTTTTTTGTTTGTTTGTTTAGGGGGGAGGGTGGGGTTGTTGTTGGGGGCATAAATCTAGTGATGAATTTTCTTAAGGGATCCTTTCCTAAAAAAACATTTGAATTACAAATAAAGTGAAGTATGGAAAATTTGACCTTCTAAAAGGGAAACTAAAAATACAAGGAAAATAAGTAAGATTTTAGCTAGCATTTGAAAGACAAAAGGTTTATTTCCTCAAAATCCACATATACAAGCTATACCCTAAAAACCAATGCAATCATTTTTTAGGATAATGGTGGGAAGCATTTACTGCATCTTCACAAGCAAAGTTAACATAGAAAATGTTTACTAACCGATGAAGCCTTTGCATATGGCAGAAGATAGCGAAAGACATCAGCACATTGCTCCTTTGTTTGGTAATCCCCACGGTTAGTGTTTCTATGTACTGCTAGGTCATCATCGCCTGCTGATTCTGTACCAGATTTAAGATTCAAACCATATAAACAGAAAAAGCTCTGGTCTAGAGCATTATCTATTCCTAACTCCACTTTTTGATTCTCCACTTCAAAAGAATGCTTCTCACCATCGGAAGTACCATTTTTCCTGACTTTCATGTGCTGAGAATCTGACTTTCTATCAAACCCTTCTTTTCCACTTTCCAGGCCCTCCTCATCCTTCTCTGCTGTTTCATGAAACAAAGTTCTCTCTGGAATTACTTCGTCAAAAGAATCCTTATCAACAAAACTACTCTCATCCTTCTCTAGTACAGTCAATTCTGTTTCAACACAGGTGTTTGCCTCTAAACCTGTCTCACATAGTGAGATATTGGACAAGGATTCAACGTTCTCCTTTGTCTCTAGTGCATTATTTGGCAAGTTCTGAGCAGATTTTAGCTTCACATCTAAGGCCAAGAGATGCCTAATGGCTAGCTTAAGAAACATCCCTTCTTCTCCTTCACTATCTTTGCCAGCACAGCAGAGGCCATATTCAGCTAAAAGATCATGCATTGTCACAATCAAATCAACCTGTAGTTTCAGATAGGAGACAAAAAGAAGATGATAATTAACTAAATTTTACACATATCCGGGTCAGTTAAATACTATCATAAAGACATAAACTCACTTGGGTCTTCACAGGGATACTAGTAGTAGCATGTTGGAGTTTACAGAAAGCCATTGCTGCATCAACAAAACAATTGCTCTCTAGATGTCCCATACAAACAGGCTTATGACGAAGAAATTCCCTCGCCATATTTGACATAACTATCAAGAGAACATTCTGAATCTGTGCAACTGTGCCCATGGGAATGGTGAAGCCATCCTGCATAAATGAAAAATTGAGTTGCTATGCACATAAGGACAAGGAAGGAGATGTGATGGAAGAAGAACCAATAGTAGATATAGAGATTATGTAGACGAAATACCAAGAAGCACATGAACACAGAAGGCGCACTTGTCCAACGTGCATATTACTTGTCAATAAATATCAAACAATGACATGGACATGGAATGAGGATTTGAGTATGAAAAAGAAATAGATCAGGATTTCCTCTAATCAGAAACATAAATCATAGAAAGAACTGTAACTTGCATTGGTACAGAAACCACCTTAAAGAAGCTAGCTCAATCTCACCAAGACAACATAGTAAAACAGACCCCCATTCTTTAGCATTAGTAAACAAGGTATGAGGACTGAAGTTTAAATATCACAAAGAATCTTTACGGAAGTATCAGATAAACCTTTTCGAGTTGGAATATGCTTTTGTAGCATCCCAGTTTCAGGCTAGGTAGGGGAAAAAAACAAAAGGTCACTGTCCCTATAGAAAAAGCTATGCCTGTTGAACAGAAAAAGTGTTCCCATTAAACAGAATTCATCGTAGGAGCACATGCCACCTAAACTGCCTTTCAAGTTACCAGAAGACACGAAACACTTACAAGTTTTCCATTTTCATCAATTGAATCTCCTAATTGTGATGCACATAGGGCTATTTCTCTCACTTCCTCAGCGACCAGGCTTTTCAAATATTTACCTTTCTTCTCTGCAGCTTCCAATTCCAAACTTGCAGAAGACAGATTCATAATAGACTTCCTGGGATGGGAAGCATTTGATAAAAGTAGTTCTGCTACTTCAGCAATGGTAGTAAGGATTTGCAGTTTACGCCAGTGACAATTCAAGTAGTCCTCTGTCCTCAACTTTTTTTCCTTTTCATAAGATGAAATGAGAAAATCTAGGGCAGATAACTCAACTGAGGACAGCCCCTTTTGTTCATTGTAAGAACCAAATAGAACATCAAGATAAGTATCTTTACTGCAGAGAACAAGAGGAGAAAGTGCTCTCACACAGTCATCGTGCATTCCAGTGTCAATCATTTCACCACTTCTACTCAATATGTGCTCAATTTTTAACAAACTTATTTCATAGAGAATTCTTTTAATGGAAAGATATCTAACGACCCTGCAGTGAGGCAGCGGGACAATGCAAGAAGGATTAACCATGTCTGCATTGATAAAGAAGGATAATGCCTTATCAAACTCTTCACGTGCTTTTGCCTTGTTATCAGAGGTTGACAATCTACCACTTAACCAATGGAAACGAATCTGAAAGGAACACCTAGAGGGTAAGACAGAATGGTTTGTGACAAGTTGTCCACTAGTCGAATCATCTGCTTGTAAGGAACTTCTGTCCCTGAAACTCTCTCCTTCAAGCTTCATTTCATCCTGCTCCCACTGCATGGGATGGTTTAAGTCATATTGAGAAACGAGATCTGGATCAGATAAACATGGATTCAGAGGCTCGGCATAATCCAAAGTAACAACTTCAACGACTTTACAGAGATGGTATGATGCCTCTGAGAAGAATGCCAACAGTTGGGATTCAAGTGCTGAATATGATCCAATGTCATAGTATAGCTCAGCCAAAAAAAGGCTGCAATAAGGTGTTCTATCCTGAGTCCAGTTTCTAGTTAACTTTTCCAGCTCCAGTAACCTTAAGAAGCATTCCTGATAAGGCAGGCCTTTGCTGGCAATACGCTCCAGGAGTAGATGACCTACATGACAAGCACCATAATTGTTTGATACCTCCATTACAAAACTATTGACATAACTGTCTTCCATAGTAGATAGAGGAAAATCAGAGTCTGTAACAAAATATCTTATGGCAGAAACTTTTTCCATGCCTCGTCCATCAACAATAAATGGTTCAAGCAATTGAGCTAGAACTTCTGCTTGATCCCTGGAACCCGTGCATTCCTCTTTCTCAGGTTTGCGATTTCTGAGCCTTTCTAAGCGAGTACTTCGTCTTTCATGTGGGTGATCCTCGTCAACAGAAACCTCCTTGTCTTTTACACCACTTGACCTGTCAGATCCACAATCACTAAGAGACAGCATATCGGATGCTGAAACTCTTCTCTCTGTGTTTGCAGACCCAGATTCCACATCTGGAACTGTTTCTGAAATAGACGGTAGAACAATTTTTAGTTTTGCCCCTGAATATTTCCCCAGCTCCACTGTAGAACACTCTTCTTCTTTCTTTATATCACTGATATCTGTACTGCTAATAAAAAACTTAGAATGGGAACTGGACCTTTCATTAGATTGATCATCTTTACTACATGAACCACTGGCATCAGAATTACCTTCAACAACTGGACCCAGAATTTTAATGATTACCTCCATAAGGCTAATCCAGGATGCTTCAGACAAATGAACTTCCAAATAAGTTTTAAGCCTTTTTGGTGCACTGTCATCATCGCCATCAGATACTCTTCTCCTTTTTAGAAATTTCAGCCGGACATGCTTAGGCTCCAGTTTGTCTATACCCCGTGGAGCAAATGGGATTGGTTCTGCTTCTTCCAAGACTTTTTTCACCTCCAAAGCTCGAGAGTGTGATGGCCAATGACGTAATATCAACTCAGCAACAGAAAGACAAGAAACCTCATCTCTGATAGCAATAAGCACTTCCAACAGTTTCTCCATGCAATTCCCTGCATAAGGAAGAAGCATAAAGAAGGTTTAGAGTGACCAAATCTTCAAATATTACCATGAAACTTTCAGCTATGGTGTAAATAATGAATATTATCACTTCAACCATACAAAAATTTCAATTGAGTGAACCAGCTAAAGAATGCCATAAAACAAAGTATCATCATTTTACGATAAAGATAGCTGAAAAGTAAAAACTATTAATTGTAGAATAGTTTATTAACAAGAAAGGTTCACTGAATCCATAGGCTACATACAGTTGTTTGGGCTACAAAGAAGCCCTTGTTCAAATGCCCATCTTGAGATACTTAGTAAACCCATGTTGCATGACAAAGTACCCAACTTATTCCAGACAACTGAATCCTTTGCATCGATTTCCACAGCTTCTAAATAGCACTGTATGGCACTCTCATAATGCAGAGACCCTTGCTGAAGGAAAACAGTAGCTAAATTTTTTAAAGCCAAAAACCTGCAGAAGGAGAAGCAATTCATTGCCCAGCAGAGTAGAGGTCCAGAAAAAAAATATGACTTCAGAAGAATAGCCAACACATCCAGCTAAGTGCAACAAGGCCAAAAGAGGTCCAGATGGCCATTGCTTCAGAAAAATAGACAAGGCCAAAAAAGATCCAGATGGCCATTGCTTCAGAAAAATAGACAAGTTTCACAAACGAAATATAACCTAAAGGATTTCACCTATGCCAAACGAATGAACAAATCATCACCTTCACAGAAACTATATTTTCCAAGATGAAACACTAACCAAACATCTTTAAGTTATTAGCATCTCAGCTTCTAATACATTCTCATATTAGTAGTCATTTCTACTGTAAATTTCTTTTAGAAGAAGCAAATGCCCTTTAAGTACTCTTCTTCAAATTGCTAGCTGTTGATGAAAAAGTATGATTCTGTCTCCTGGAAGCCAATTGATTAAAAAAGTGCATTTCTGTCGTAACATCCTTCCATCCAATTAATTCAGGCTTTTCATCACCATCTTATTCCAATTTTAAGTTCTGGACTCTCATGAAGATTGAAATCTAAAGAAGGATTTCATAAATTCTTCTGCTCCTTTAAATCACCTGTATATGTTCTCGTCTGAAGGCTCAAAAAGTTGTCTCTTCCATGGGTTTACGTTGATTCAACTTCACTTGCATCTGTTTACTTTCTCCTAGACTAATTTGCTTGCAAGCATGAAATGGTCCATCACCCTATTTTTAGTGCTGCACAGTTGCCTCACCTCACCTTCTTTTTCAGATCGTTACATTTCGACCACTAGAATTCTAGTTGGAAAGCATCGTCAAGTCAAGTTGCACTTAGGTTGAAAAGCACACCTCAGTATCTTCTACAAGCAAACTCCCTCAAGCCAGGGAACTAAAGTACATACATATATGTGTCGGCATTTAACATCAGATGAAGTTATAAATACATAATACTAGAGAAGATCGTAAATAAGCACCAGGTGGGTTATATCTGGTTAATAGCCAAAAGACATCATTGCAAGCCAAGAAGCGTGTAGAAAGAAGAAACCAGAAGATGACCCAAAAAAAAAAAAGCAAAGAAGACATACCTCAGTTGTAACAGATGGCATTCTCTGGTACTACTACCAACCTGACAAAAAGCAGAATAGTTAACCAGGGAGAAGGAAGAAAATGAGAGGCCTGGAATGGAAGGATAAAAAATGTATTCCACAAGGAGCACTTTCAGGACATACCTGAGCACTAGATATAATAAGAGGATCACGTAGAACAGATTCAAAAAGTTCTTGAGCTTTTGAGTATTCTTTAGCTTGCAGCCTCAAAAGGCCTTCATGATACGTTTGAGAAAGGTGAAACTCCTGAAATAAGCCATGTACTAGGTCACAACCCATAAATCAAGAATGCTTTCAACCACGAAGAATGCAAAGGGGGGCAACAAGTTAAACAACCAACAAATCATTAAGTCACAGAACAAGTAGCAATATATGAAAAACTACACTCTTAACATCGAAAAGCATTGTATTGTGTGCTCAAAGGCATGTCAAGGTCTTATTGGAAGCAAACCGTCAATGACGGAGATGATTTCAGCACACCCAGAGACGAACCAGTAGCATGGAATTCCGAAACGAACTAGAATTACACAAGTAGAAAAACCAGGGGTTGCTCGACTGCCTGACCATGTGGAGCTCATTCACATGATTTTTCATGAATGCACTGTTTTAGTGTAAATGTTCCGATACTACTTTGAGGAGATGGATACAGGTCAATTATGCTTAACTTTGGTCGGACCACCTACTGTGCATCTCCAACGAGACTAAACGGCCACCGAGTTCATTGATCATCACCGCCCAATTGTGTTCGAAAGCAGACAAATATTAAGGAAAAAATCCGAAAAATCAAACCCCAGCACTGAAATGCAAGGATAAAAGATGGTGATATAACGATAGGCGCTACAAAGCTGAAATTGCCGTGAATTTCTCAATCTATAACACGACGGCGTTAATCAATACAAAGCTATCAAAAGATAACCTTCTTCAGCAAAATTCTTACAAGGGGCGAGGAATTCAGAACGAGAGAGAGAGAGAGAGAGAGAGAGAGAGAGAGAGAGACTTGCCTGTGCTTCCTTGGTGGGAGCCAACGGCTCCCATTGTCCGGCGGAGTCCGTGTCATTGATGGCGGCAATGGAAAACTGTAACAAAAACCGAGGGGAAAAAAAGGAAGATGAAAACAGAAGTGACAAAAAGAGAGAGTCGACCAGATCAAAGAAAAAGGCCTCGGCGACTCACCATCGTTTTGGCCTTTGCCAAGATACCACCCACCAAATGGAGAAGACCATGCGCTCTCTGCGAACGGCAACACTACAGTTCCCACGAGGAGTCAAACCGCGAGACGGGGAGAGGCGAGAGAGGGACTGAAGGAAGGAAAGAGATCTCAATATCAAGATTTTGTTTTGATCATTCACAAAAAGGATTTTCGTTCACTTTAACGTTGGTACAGTCCCCCTGTGACGAGGTTCATCTCGTAGAATCCAAACCCAGTAATTTGGGATGGATCCAACCGAGTGGAAACCCCTAAATTGGGATAAATCCAACCGACTCGGATTGTCTTCAAATCTGTTCCTCGAATTCAGTATGAGAGGACCAACGGACCAAGAACTTGTAAATGGGAATTCCTAAGGCCATGAACCAACTGAGCACCGGTGGAAGTCTTGCAGTTTCCAGTTGAATAGATCTGTGCTGACCTGAATCTGAGTCCGAAGTAGGTTAGTTTAGGTGATCTTGCACTTTAGAAGGTGTTTGCTGAAGAGGGAACAGATCTTCTTGTAATACATGTTTATATAACCAAATTATGTCTGTCAGTATAGCATGATCAAAATTCATAGTTTAACGTAACTTAGTTAAATTTTCAAAAGGGCTTTGTTTTGATCCAGCCTTTTACAAGCAAAGATTTGTCTATTGTTTTAACTTCATACCAAGGAAACTTTCACATATATTTTATCGTTTAAATATTAATTTAAAGGAGAAGGATTTCATCATAATTAGTTTGAAATTTTTGCGTACGTCCTTTTGTCACTAGCATATCAAAAGATTTATCATTCAATTTTGTGTTTTCCTTCCTATCGACAAATTTAAGATCTCCCAATTAGTAGCTGACTCTTAAGGCTTCTAACTTTCTGTACATTGCCTCACTTCGTTCAATTAAACCATTCACTTCGTTGCAGTTTAAAAGTAAGAATGTTATGATCGCCCATCCAGATGAAAAAAGAGTAATAAAAAATACAAATTTGAGACTTTTTTAGTTCTGGAAAACTTGGTTGACTTGATTGGTCTTTAAAAGCAACGATTTTTTGTATATTCCGAGAACTGATTTTATTGTCGGCAACTTCAGTTGCAAATAAAAAACGGTCAGTAGACTCAGGAATGTTCACTCATCCTCTTTCAGAAACTTTCACTTAATAAAATTCTCAGACCGTTCTCGAGTCGGTGGATGAGGTATTATAGTCCAACCTCTGACTTGACTGATTGTCTCGGATTTTCATAATTGTTATCACCAGATTTGGTAAACTGAACTACAATTAACCAAATATAATTATGTATCAGATGAATCGCATGAACATCATTCAACCAGTAACTGGATCCAATTACATGAAAACGTTCAGCTTTGGCACTTCGCGAATCTGAGACCAATTCCAATCAAGCCAACTGATCAGAAACATCACAATTCGCCATATCAAACCTAGCTTTGATCGCTTTTACGTTCTTGCACCTTTTCCGGCAACCAAGAAATTCAGTCCGAGACCTCTACGAAAGAAGTGATGATGCCATTACAAGTCGATCCTGACACGAGAGATCCACACAGCATTACTATGCATATCAGGACAAGAATTCGCAGTACTTTTTACGGAACAATCGTTTGTAGGAATAAAGGCAATTTGTAAATCCAAATAATTCAGTTCCTGATAACTCAATCATGTTACATTCCAAAACAAAGGCTACCATACCTTATCATCCCCAAAACTAAGTTATTGATCTCATATGGTATATTGATTATCAAGTATTGATGCAACACTTCAAATTTACAGTTGCCTGCTGCTCGCAGGTCGCCTTAACTCAAAGAAAGATACAAAAAAGAAGCGTTAAAACTGACGGATGGATTTAAAACACCACAAAATGCACTGTAAGTTCAAACATGTGTGGTCTAGGCATCCCCACTTTTGGGCTTTTCTGATGGAGCTTAGTAACCTATTGGAACATTCCTCTGAATTAACTTGTGCTAGCAGAACCGTCTTGTGTCACTGGAAGACTTCTTAACTTTCAAACCACGTCAGCATCCCAACAAGCAAAAACCGACTAGGTAGTTCACCAGGACAAGGTGCGAGATATGTTATCTTTTTCCTGCCATTGACAATTTATAACCTCATCTAAGACTGTCACTCAGTGGAAGTGTGAAAAAATGACCAAGTAGCATACCTTTGCATATCGATATCTGTTATATAGATAAATCCAGCAACATTGCTGCATGATGCAACAAAGTATTTGAGATTAGTTTCATTGACAACCATGCGCCACAAACCAGGCATTAAGCAATTCAAGAGAGATCATACCTGGAGATCACTTGATCAGGTTCCTTGGCATATGAAACCCCAAGAATTTGGTGGAGCATGTCAAGACTGACGCTGGCAGGTGCCAGGCGTGTAGGATCAGCTAAGGGCTCTGCACCTACTGGGAGTGCTGAACGGGGCGCCTGTGGCCCACCCCCTAACCGGAAAATAGTTACATCATTGAAACTCACAACGTTGGAATGAGGGGAGAGGTCATTGGAGAGACCATAAAAGTATTCCTGCAAGCAAATAACTGGTTAAAGAGCAAAAGGGATTATTCAAAATATCAAATGTAATGTCAGGGATCAAGTAAAAGATCACCTGAAAAGCAAGAAATTCAGAAGATGCTACAAAAATACTGTGCATGAAAAACTGGGTCAGTTCTTTTCTGAGAGCTAGACTCTTCTCCAGATTTTTGTGAACCATATGACTTGGACTAAGAAAAATAATTCCACCTACATCTAGTTGTGATCTTGTGAGCACCTAATTCTGTTGACATGTATGCATGTGCATTTTCTAATCATTCAATTATCAAAAAACAGGAAAGGCATGTCTTTCCGCACAAGAGATACTTCATTCCAGTGCCATAAAGTTTATGAAAAAAACTGTATATAAACTCAGCCATGTATGGCTTGCAACGGTTAGTAGCCAATACTAAAACTACCATATATAATTGGGAACTAAGCCATATCTTTCAGTGTCAAGGGCACAATCTGCTTATGTACAAATATGCATTTGTACTTATACCCAATGATCTAGCGATAAAACAGTTTGGAAGATACTTTCATGTCAACTTCTGTCTTTCACACTACTTTCTTCAGCAAAAGGTTCACATGCTTTTGAGAGAAAAATAAGGAACACATAACGTTATCAACCACCAATATCACAGAATCTCATCAAATAATGCATAGCTGTTGATCAAATAGACATACTTCAAGCTAAAGGAAAAGAAAACTACAAAATCAGTCCCAAGATTGTGAATTTGATTTTCACCATGGGCAGACATTTCATTTGTTTATGCATCAAACACACTGTGCTGTCTAACAAACCGGCTCAAAAATATATTTCAAGTATTCATTGTGCTCATGCAAAATGAAATGGTGCCTTGAGAAACTCTGGCCTATTGTATGGCCTTAAAGCCTGTGATATTATTTTTCACATCCAAGAAGAGTAGGAGACAGGATATTCCAAGAACAGTATCATATATCATAGCATGCAACTGATGTATCTCAATAAAAAATAACAGATTAGAAGAGCAAATGGAACACAAAATGAAGAAAAATATTGATCAGTTCCAAATAAAATAACGGAGGCACATTCAGAATCGACCAAGACTTAAAAGAAATACCCTTATCCTGTGGTTTCTCGCCTTCTGCCGGAATTTTGGGTTTCTTGAAACAACACCCCCAGACTTGTGAAGTTTGACAACGTCCACACTGCCTTTGGTCTTAAGTACATCTTTAAGCATGCTATAAAGTTTTTCCTGTAAATATCATTAAGTCAAATATAAGCCCACATTAACTCAAATATGAGCCACACTATAAAAACAAGCAGCAAACATGAAATAAAATTTCTTAGAATAAAAATAGCTCTTAACTTATGAATAACAATATGCCCTCTGCCAAATGTTCTATTTGCAAAAGTTATAACATTGTAACTTACAACAGTTTATGCCAGATGAATAAATAGCAACAACTATCAACATTTAAGAGAAAGAGAGTTATTGCTGCATATAAAACTATGAAGACTCTTAAGTGATACTATAAGCTTTAAGTTTCTGATTTAACCAATGTGTTGCATGAAACGAAACTTAAATGCTGTAGCCCCTCAAACAATGGCTCCTGAACATGCACATGTTTTGGATGACAAGTGGCTTGAATCAAGAAGTGAAAACTATGATTGCATAGGCTACTATGTCCAGGTCTCTTTAAGATGACATGAAAACTTCGAGCCTGATTCCTGATTAACATACTTGCCCTTGCAATCCTGTTCCCAATATCTTGTTTTTCAGAAAAATTATTGGAATTTCAGGTTACCTTGATCTATGATTTATTGTTCTATATTTTGAGGTAACAGTAAACTTAAGATACTAATTACAAACTTGACTTTGATACCCAAAGTTAAAAGAAACATGAAGCAACTGAATACCTGCCCCAAAACCAACACGACATCAGCATTGAATGCCTCAATGGCATGAAGCAGCAACTGGACAAGATATCAAAAACAAATAAGCGGAGCAAGAAGAACTAATGAGTGCTTAGCATGATATTTAAATACAGAAAAATGATCGTTTTATAGAATGAGAACCACCTCATATCCAACACCTTCAACCCAACCCATCGTATTGATCACCATGCCTGCAGCTCGAGCTTCAGAATTTCCTGTAAACTGCCTCTCTAAGGTTTTTGCAAGTTCCTTCACAAGCACTTTGTATAAATCTGCATGACCACTTTACATGGAAAACAGGAAGGATACATGTTGAATTGACAATAAGAACAGAATGCAATTAAAGAGGGGTGAAGGTAGTGAAGCAACAGAAACCAATCACCTTGGACTAACGTGACCAAAAAAATAGACAATAGGCATCTCAAGAGGAATTCCCTCAACAGGATCTATGGGCATTTCAATTGGAGTGGCAGCAATGCAGCCGGGAATGGTGATTGATCCTTGACCAATATCCAAATCCACAAATGTTGGCTTCCAACCTTGTTTTGAAGCCCAACTTAATAGCATTCTTGACAATGTACTCTTGCCTGAATCAGTTGGTCCTACAACAATCACCCTTGGGCCCTGCATCATAGAACACATCTAGCTTAAAATATAAAATTAACTTTAAAATTTAATCAAATTCATATAAATATCATTATGTCTGAAAGTTAGTCACCGAAAGTCATGTCATTCAAAATTTCAAATCGTTATAACACATCTGCATGATTCATATACGCACACCATAAGTAGACTATGCATGTACGAACACGCAAAGGGACATGCATATACAAGCTCATGTATGCAAGCGCACATGCAGACGCACATACATCTGCCTTTCTAATCGTATGACTTTAATGGTACACAGTCGCGTTGCAAGAGATCAGTCCTAAACCGTTAAGAAATGAAATTTTAAGATGCCGTATGCAAGCCAATCCCCAGAAATTTTCCTTACATGCTAAATTTTTTAAAAAGGAGGTATCAAATATCAAAATGCAACATGTCATGAGCAAGTACCTGCGATTCTTTCTGAACTGGTAGCGACACAGAATCAGCAGAAGCAGTTGTATAAGCTTCCTTTGCACGAGCCCTTCGGCCATCCAGTATAGCATGCACATTCACATAACTAATCATAGGTGTCTATTCACATACAAACATAGAATCAACGAACAAATCCAATAAACCAGACCACACATTTCAATAGGATAGGCGTCGATTTGAAAATGAAACAAAGTACCGGAGTCATGCCCGTAAGGGTGCCTAAAAAATACTACGTGATTTCAATGCTGTGAGCAACATACCTCATCGGCAACATATTCAACTTCAGTAGTGCCATCCACATCCAAGGTAGCACCATTCCAAGTGAAAATCTGGAAGACAAGCATTCAAGTGCAAACTTTATAGTTAGCTAAACGGGATAAGTGCAAAAATGACTTCCACAAATTTGTCGACTGAAAACGAAGAAATGTTGCATCCTTCGCGAAGAGGAGGAAAACTTCCGTTAAATCATCATCATGTTTCCGACGGAAGACCTAAAATGTTTCTTTTATCGTCAATGGTTCGGACGGGAAAGTTCAAATTGTCGTGAAGTTGGAATGGTTCTCATTGACTATATCAGGAAAAAGACCACCAAGAAACTTCAAAAGCCATAGAAATGCAAACGAAAAATCTAAACTTCGCAGTCCCCAAACCCAGGGACACACTCATAGTACCCAGAGAGAGCCGAACTGTTGAGAGAGAGAGAGAGAGAGAGAGAGAGAGGGCACACGTACAGCAAATTTGTGCAAGGGAGGGAAGGAGACCCAGTTTTCTGGGGGAAGCTCTGTACCAAAGATCTCAGCTGTGCCGGAGGCGAGGCGGATGCGAATTGGGGAGTCCGCCCCCACCTCTACCCTTAGCTCGCTCTCCTTCACGAGCTTGAACTGCCTGACGGTGGAACTCGCGCCTGTACCCGCTACCCCCATCATCATCACCCGCCCCCTCTTCTTCCCCTTGGTAGAAAGAAATAACTGAAAAAAATTTACGAATTTTCATAGTGGCGTTTTAGAAAGAGATTCTTTGTATAGAGGACACGTCTAGGGAGTCATCTTGGAAAGTTACAACATATTTATTACCATTACTAAGAAATTCTTAGGGGACATTGGTTTTAATCTTCCAAGTAATTCAATTAAAATGAGAGTTGATTCTTTTTAAGAGTCTTCCCTTAAAATTTCTTCTCCACACTATTGAGGGGCACTAAGGAAGGGCTTAGATTGTTTTACATTTGAGATTTGAATGTTTGATCTTTATAGAGAATTGGTCCTTTTAATATTTACTTGCCGGAAACTATCTCTTATGCCTTTAATATTTTGATTTATTTAAATGTCCAAATCTATAGTACACCTTTTAGCTTGATCAGTAACTATAGAAATTGCAAGTTTTGAAACTATGCATTTAAATATTTTTAATATGCCTTGCATTGATATGTTTTCAATCAGAAAAGGGGTGTCCCAAAGTGAGATCTATAAATTTGAAAATGGGACTTTTGCAAACTTACGATGCAATTCACGAATTATTCACACATAAAATTTCAAACGCTCGTTATAAATAATTGGAAATCTTACAATTTAGACTTTTAAGAACTTAAATCACCTCAAATCTTAGAAGCCGAAGCAATAGAATAAACCCACACGATGCTAAGTTTTCCAATTGTTTTGGGTTATTGAACCATGGAGTATGATGATCTCTTGATGAGGCAACAAGATCTATCTTCGAAGCATTAAGAGCTTGTGGAAGCCGTTTCAAGTTGAACGAGGTCAATATTCCAAATTTCCAATATGTATTTGATAGCATAAATTGATGAAAAAAAGGAAAAAAGTGGGGAAAGTATCCTATGTTCGTTTTCAGGTTCAGTGCACAATGAAATATTTTCCGGAGTTACAAGACGTCGTGAAATTATACGATCTGATATAAGCTCCCGAAAACCGGGCCCTTTTTAAGTTCTGGATTTTCTGAATCATCGAGAGAAGGAGAGAGAGGGAGAGAGAGATGGGGTTCGTGATGGAGTTCGCGGAGAACCTGATACGCCGGATGATGGAGGACCCCGAGGAGAGGGACAGGAAGAACAGGGAGCACATCTACGCGGTGAAGGCTCGGTGCGACAAGACCAAGGAGATGTGGGCGCTGCCCATCAGGCCCTACGGCTTCTGGACCTTCGAGCGCCACAACGCGCAGCTCGCCCGCGACGCCCAGATAAGCAACGCTGCTGGACGCCGCGACCCCTATGACGAGCTCCTCCTCGACGACTCTAAGTAGCCTCGCCTCTCGGCCTGCCTACTTCTCTTACTGCTTCGCGTTGTTCAGGTAAAATTTCGATGGACCAATTTGATGTTCTGTATGATGCTCCGATTGTGTTTGTTTCTTGGTCGATTCCGGATATGCCAATTCTTTCCCCAGAATTATCCAGGATATTTTTTGGATGTCTTCTGATCACTGCTATTGTGATCCCCAGTGAATTAGAGCAATACCATTGATAATTTCCCACCACTTGGTGTTGAAACAAACAGTTGGTTTGTGATTGGGAGTTCTTAGGGTATTGTGTCTGTTGATTTCCCCCAATCTGGGAACAGATTTTTCATAGACAGTGATTAGTAAGATGGGCTACCCAGGTAAGATTTACTAGGATTTTAGTTTTGCGTGGAAGCATTTATCACTTACCGAAATGCATAACCTTGATGCGGCGATTGCTATTCTGTCTTTGGTTCGTGGAAGCGCATAATCATTTAGTTTTTTGTGTTGTTGAGTCATTCTTTGTATTTCCTAAAGGTTAGCTTAAGAGCGATCCTGACGGTAGATTTGGTGTTGGACTCAACTCAACTCATCTACATGCTTATGAACTTGACCAGTCGGACATTGACTAGTCTTCTTCCATTTGTTATAAGCTCCTGCCTGATCACAGGGATGGCTTGTGAGGGTTGTGCATGGAAATTCTTTTACACCATTAATTTGCCAGAATATTTACAACTTCGTTCTTATCTCTTCAAGCAACCGTTCAACTGATCTGCCCATTTGGAGCAGTTGATCTTTTGCTAACCAGTGATCGTCTGCTGATTTGAAAGATTGTGTTCTTTGCACGTTATAGCTGCATTTGCATTCATTAGTTATGTCTACCTTAATAGACATTTTTAATCTTTTGCTATCTATCCTTAATCTGCTGGTATAAAAACTTTTGTTATTTTTTCATGTTATCGCTGCATTGGCATTTATTGGTTACGTCTACTTTAAGGACAATTTTGATCTTTTTGCTATCCAATGGAATCTGCTGATGTTGGAAATTGCATTGTTTGTGTGTCATAGCTGAATTTGCATTCATTGGTCATGTTTATATCTCAAGAATCCTTTTAAGAGGTTGGGAAGCTGCATCAGTTATAAGGGCCTGGGTTATTTCTCAAAGATAATAGTCATTGGAGGTCAAATTGGTGTTAAACTTTTGGGTCTAGATCATACGAACAAGTTGGGCTTGAATCCACGCGGTAAAAAGAGAAAAATAAGCCGAAAGATGTATAAGTTAGACCAGTGGATGAATATTGTGGGAATATATGACAAAGAGATAAAATAGCAATAAATCTGTTAGTCACATAAGATGAGAAAATGCCAATGGGCAGACCTGTAGGTAAGTTAGCAGCTTTAGGGCTGAACCTATCAGGGCAGTTTCTGAAAAAGATACCTTGATGTTCGTGGGAAGTAGGGGAATGAAGAGCTTGGAGAAGGAAAAGAAAAATGAAAAGGATAGGAAGGAAGTGCATGAAAAGGAAGATGAAAGAAATAAGGAAGTAAATGATTTCACGGTCAATGTAAGGCAAAAGTTTGGCAGATGAAGAAGACAAGAAGAAGGAATAGTGTATCACAGGAAAACCAAAGAGAAGAGAAACCAACCTCAAGAATATGAATAAGAAAGGTACTGTCAGGACCCATGAAGAGGTTTTGTGTTGGACATCTCATAGTGATCTGACCTTTTTATTGAAGTGCATTGCAGCATGGTGAAGAAATAGCATGTGAGTGTGAGAAATTTAATGGCATTAGGTTGATTTGCCATGACAATGTTGTGTACGCCAAAGTAATTTGCAGCTGTTTGAATTCCTGCTCTATGCAATGCACCATTTAACATCAGACTAGTACATCAAATGGTTGCATATGAAATTTTAAGGATGTGCTGTTTTTGTTCCGTGAATGGATGTGTTGTTTTTGTTCTGTGTACTGCTGTGGCATGAAAAGTTTTGGATGCCACTTTAAGGGTTTATTCTAGCTTGTCTCAGCACATCCTAATTGCTGACTGTTATTTGAATGGTATACTCTCTCTTAGTCATGGTTGACTCTTTTATGATTATGCTTCGGTTGATATTATTGCAACTTTTTCTGAAAATATTATTTTAGTGTCCTAAGTCATGTTTTCACATGTATAGTTCTTCATCAAATCAAGTTTCTTTTATATGTGGGTAGGATTAAGTATTTAAAAATCAATTGTCTGAAAATTTACAGCTTAGAACATCTTACTACATGATAGGTAAACTTTGAACTGAGTCCACGAGTAGGCTTTTGTCCATGAATATTCTTACGTGGTTACAGTTTTTTTTGCGAAAAACAAAACATCTGGTTTCTGTGAATTTGAGAGAGCATGTTTAGCTATGACGTGGGTAAGTAGGCCTTTGGAGGGCATGCAATTTATCGTCCATAGTTTGACAACGTGACTAGCTTGTGTTTATAATGCATGCAAATGCAAAGCAGTTACAAATAGACGAGAATATTAATCCACTACTGGTCATTTCCACTGTGGTTACCTACTGTTGGTATGTCCAATTTGCATAGGATTATACCTGATTTTCAAATCAGTGATTTCTAGGTGATGACAATGAGCACAAGAAAAATGAAATAATAATCTTTGTGAATTTATCAGGTTGGTATTGTTTTGTGCATATGTAGGTGACGACAAATTGCTTAACCTGTTCTTTATAATGTTTCATATGCCTTTTTCCTTCTACTTGTCTGCATCATCTTGATTTATGCTTCTTGTGTCTTTATCGATGCAGGAAGGTGCAGGTGCAATAAAAACACCTTGATGGATCCATATAACATTGTTAATCGATTGTCTTCAGTGCAATCTGTTACTTTTGGACAATTAAACTCAATGGTTAGACTGCATGGAACTGTTTGAAATTAATGACTCAAGGTCTGTCCTGTTTATGGTTAATCTCATGTTATTTCATTGACAATTGTAGCATACGGACACCCACTACAACAGTTCGCATGCTCATACTGGAATCTCATTATCATGTTCTTTAATGGGTTCACTTCCAACAGATTGTTTGAATGTGATGTGGAGAATAAGAGAGATCTGACGCCTTGATGGGTTCTTGTTTCAAGTGAAATGTTTGTTGAGGACCCAGTTCATGGTGATGTATTTGGGATTGAGAGAGAGAGAGAGAGAGATAGAGAGAGAGAGAGTCTTGCAGTTCAGGATGTGAAAATGTCTTGTGCCGTAAATTGACATTGATGTTTGTATAGGATCTTATAAGATGTAGAAAGACTTCCGGACAAAAGAAAACACGATTAATAGGAGATAACAAGTTAACCATGTTGATCAATCATGTTCATGTGATTTAGTTTTTTTATGACGGTTCTAAAAGATGGGCATGAACAGCACTTGGGCATTAGTCGTGCACATAAGTTAACAGGAACCAAAGACACGACATTTTGTGGGGAAGTTTAAAAAAAGTTGCAAACAGCTGAATCATGGCAGGCCCCAGCCTTTTCTCTATGTTAATGCAGCCTTCCTTGCTTCGGTAGTGATTACCTTGATGCGGCAGATACTCCCGGCTGGTATTGTGGTCCCAACTTCTCCACAGAATCCTGCGGAAGTCTGCAAGAACACAGGTTCCATTTCTTACTTCTGGTGCCTATCTCTGTTTGTGTGACATACACACGAACCACGAGTTCGCAGAAGTTTGTGACATGGCATGAGTTGTTCTTCCAGATACCACAAGAACGGACAGATTATTTAGTTTGTTATCTTGCTAGAGCTACTTAAAAGTCTCAGAGGGGGGTGGCACACAATGGTTTAGGGTGAGGGTTGGCCGACGACCGGTCTCCATTTTGAGTGTTAGGGATGCCAACCTTTTGCGAAAGACACAAAGACACTACAGGTATGTATGCCTTTTATGTTAATGGGACAATAGGTTGAGTGAGAACTTCTGATCTCTACCAAGAAATACTATTAAAAAATTACTCATCTAAAAGACTATTATTTTTTTTTTTTAAGTTTCCCGCTCACCTAGAAAGACCATTAAAAAACCCTTCACTCGAAAATACTATACTTTTTTTTTTATCAACAAAAATGACATTGTTTGTCCAGATCGGAATGCCTGTCACCGTTTCCCATATTATGCTTCTAGGAATTCTGCAATATAGCCTGTCCTTAACATGGTTAACTACCAGATAACGCGTGTAACTTGTACTGTCAGAAAGAGTGGTCTGTGGAATCAATGGTACTTGCTTCCAACGATTGTGACTTCTATTTTTTTTTTTTTAATGACTCAGAACTTTTAGCCAGTACAAAGGAACACAGTTTATTTAGGCAGCTTTCTGGGGTTGGCGGGGGGCTGTATCTACCCGAGTAACTCGGGTGCGCATCGGGCTGAAGTTTGAGCTTAATGTTGCAGCTTGTTGGTTTTCACTTGCCTACAGTAATACCAAACCTACATATCAATTTACCTTCGACGTGTTTAATTTTTTCCACATGGACTGAAGACATGAACTGGGCTCACGGTTTCACACTTTCATATTTCCTGGATCCTGGAGGATCTTAATTTCAGGTTAAAATTCTTTGTGGGTGGAAGAGGCATTAGCAAAATAGTTACTGCCAAATATGTGCAAAGCCCAGGATGTCACTTGTTTTTCCCAGGAAGATGGCTATATTTGCCAAGTCGTTGAAGGTAGGTTTTGTCCAATCACTTTTTCAAAAAGTTTTCACGTTCTCATCTTCAGTAGGTCTCACGTAGCCTTACCCGCTCAAAGTTCAAGAGTACATCTCTAATGCTCATAGGTGCAGCCGTCAGTGGCTATATAGATATCTTTCAAATGAGTCTGTCCTGATTATGAGAGCTGGTCACCTACTGAAAGTACCATTATTTCTTACCATTGTTTCTTAGGAAAAAATGGCAGAAAGCCAAAGGAAGCCTCACAAATTAATACTTGGGGGCACCAGAAAGTTTTTACTTTTTATGCTTTTTTCCTTCTTTGTTTTCCTTGTCTTTCTTTTTTCTTTCGTGATTGACAAAGTAATGCGTATGACGTGTTTCGCAATAAGAGCTCCGAATAATAATTTGTTCACTCGCTCTGGATGCCGATATTTTCAGTTTTAGTACTTCCTTCAGTATGGTCAGAGTGCCTTATAGTTGGTAGCCGGTCAAAATCTACCTCGAAGGCCACTTACTGTGTCCACCTTGGAATTGCAACTCCAATTCAGAATTTCTCAACGGAGAAATCGGAAAATGGTTCTTCTTGGCAGACTAACATTTTCTGTACTGATTATAAGCACATCATTCCCTGAGATTCTTGGCACAGGAGGAGGAATGAGGGGGGAACAAAGAGAAGCGGAGACAACCAACTGACCTCAGTTAGAGAATATTGATGCGAATGAAGACGTCTCTGCTCCCTGTTGCGCTTCTTGTGCTCATGATCACCATTTCGTCTCAATCGTGTCCACCGTCCTTTGCAGATGCGTCTTGCGTCAGGCCCCTACTGTAGCTTCTGTGGAAGGGAAGGAAAAAAAAGTCAATGTTTCTCGTCCTTACTGTATAGATTTCCAGATGTAGGTGTACCATGATTAAGTTATTTCACATAGTTTTCTGCATATTTATTGGTGATCCTTTTGGGAGGTTTAGTTGTCTCCATCATAAGTTAAAGCATTAGATACAACTGAAATCCAAAGCTTAGATCTCATGGAGATAAGGATAGTTTATGTTGCCATCATATTAATCAGGAATGTCTTAATGATGTGACGAATCCAAACAGCGGGCTAGTGTTCTGTCCAACCTGTGTCTGCTGTACACCGGCTCCTGCAAGTGGTGCAGATGTTGTGCGTCTTCCATCACCACCCAAAACCAGAAGCCATGAAAATATGGTGCAGATACACGTTATGGCGGTGGTCAGACTGCTTGCTACTTGCCCACTTCGTAGTTTATTGGCTGAGATATTGAGTGCGTACAACCGCATGAAAAGCGCCAGATGTTTACCATGATCTTTCTGGTTTTCTCGTAAACCCTTGATGGATGTCTGTCTTGCAAGAGATGTTTGCTATAGAAGAAAAGCTTTTTCAGGTGTACCGGACGGGCGAAACCGCATGCGCCCGTGCACCCCCAATGCTTCAAACACGGTGAAACTCCTCATGAACAATATTACCCACGTCATAACTTGATACCTGAACTTTTTTTTTTTTCATAGGACAAAATCAGGTTTGAACTTTGAAAGGTCCTACTAATTTTTCCAAAATATTTCAGCCGCCGTATGCACGAAAAAGAATTTGCTTCAATCATTCTTCGATACCATCATACGCCCTCTTGGCTTAAAACTTTCTCTATTCCTCTCTCAACGAAAGTCTAGTCATTTGCTTGAAACATCTGATAAAAGAAGTGCACAATCTGGGTACTAGATCGTGACTTGCTCTCAGGGCAAGACACCATTCAGTCATACAAGATTTGGTTAGATTTACAGTTTCTCGAACCGACATGTTATATTTTCATGTTTTGTTGTTTTCTTTTCCATTTCTGCCACGATGAAACTGCACTCGGATGTGAGACTTGATTGCACCATTTGCATCGTAAAACCCCCGGCTAGTGACCCGGTCTCAGACTCTCAGATCATGAAATTCGAACCACCAATGCTTTTCAGACAGCTAAGGCCCAACGCCCACAGATCTGGGTTGGGTTACAAATTATCCTTACCCAATTGAGAGAGAGAGAGAGAGAGAGAGAGAGAGAGAGAGATGAGAAATTACCAGAGCCAAACGATCAGATCTTGCTATCTGATAATAATATGAAAAACAAAAACAGAATAAAATGAAAATGAACAAGTAAAAAAGCAAAATGTAAAGCGAGAAAATTATGCACTAGTAGGAACATGGTACTTATTCCAAATGTTTGCTGAATATTATATCTTACTGTGTTATGTCAAAAGTTGGAAAAAACAGAACAGTATGATAGAGGAGACTAGAGCACCGAGAAGAAGATAAATCCTCCATAAACTTATAATAAGCCCCTATTGGTCTAAAGCGTAACATGATAGGCTAAGTATTATTTGGGTTCTACTCTGGATTACTAATCACTAACCAGAAACATCTGCACTATAAGCCATCAAGTCTGAACTCCCAAGCCTAAGAAAAAAATCATAAATGGCAACAGAACCAAATTACATTAGAACTTTCGAAGACTTGACCATGTCAAATAATGACAATCAAACGATGAGATGTTCTGTCCCACTTTTTTCCTTTTTTAGGCTTTGGAATTGAGGCTGAGCCCCAGTCGACGACAAAAGATGAAATGCTACTACATTTTTATAAAATTAACAGAATTTTAACTAAACGGGAGAGCAGTAAAGCATCCCGAGTTTTCCGACCTTCCATCCATTTATGACTGAAAGAACAGAAACAACGCAACGTCAATATGCACCCCGTGTCAGCTTGATCACGTCCACATGGCGGTTTCTTCATCATCAACAAAAGGATCCAAGATGCACGTTTGAGGCATTTATCATATCCAACAAGCAGCGTCAACAAAACAATAATGTTTCAAAATTTTAGATCAGTGGTCCATGTGCCCTGCACACTAGGATGCTTCGTGACATGTCTGGTCTTCAACTTGACCACTTTCCTTCCTAATGCATTTCTTAGACCGGTCGCATACTGCAGTATCTCTTCAGGAGTCATATTCTTGACACATATAACTCGTTCGTTTTTGTTTTCTGCATGAATTAAAATAAAAAGATCATAAGTAGAACATATTTTCCACTCGAATGCAGTTGCAAACGGTTTAGCATTTCATGACGGTTCAAGTAAAAAGCAGCAATTCTACAACAATTTCCGTCTGTTTCTTGGAAAAGAAAAACATAAAGAAGCACAACTCGTATTTGAAAAAGCGAATGTTCACAAATCTTACTGAAGTAGCCCTTCAGGTGTGGATGCTGACCCCGAATAAGCTCAGTAACTACTTCTAGCTGAGGGTTACCTTCACTGAACGCTGGCAGATGGGACTCCATGAATGCCCTGCAATCTCATAGCACCCATACTTTCAAAGAGAGTTGCTTAACATTATTTAATTAATTACAGAAAACTCGACCACTGTCCAGTAAAGGAAAACGGCAATTTTCTAATGTTATGACAAGCACAACAATAAACAAGTTAGTATATCACAAGCTAGAGAACCTTTATCGGGCTAAAGGCAACCCATGATTGATGGGATATCGCAGGAATGACTGATTAAGGTGGCCTCCACCCAGTGGCTTATCTAGAACCAACATATGTAAGAAAAACTGGATTTGTGATATATATTTTGCCTCAGGTTTTAGGACAAACATAAGATCATATTGGCCTTGGCCAGGCCAAATCTGTTTAAACCACCTTGTTATTGAAGAAAATAAGCTGTGCCAGATCATCTTGCAAGTTATCTGCATTTTCCTCCTGAAATCTCCACTTGTGCAATTCGTCTCACAATTTCCATAAAACCAAAAGAATGAGATTATGGAAGCTCAATTTCACGTTGTTCTTTAATGAACTGGTTGTAGTTATGAACTTATGAGAAACATATTTCAAACTTTCATGTATTATGGAGTTTATGATATATCCCATATGACTTGTGATATATATGCAACCTTACTTCATCAAGTTGTCATTCGATTTAACTCACATGGAACCAGTTCAGCCCCCAACTTTGCCTAACAGCATGCAAGTGGATCCAATCACAACCCCGTTGAGGTGAAATGTCAAGTTAAATAGGTTTTAACTGGTCCTAAGCTAGGAGATGAAGTCATGTAGATTGCCTACACCCTATGACTATTCTTTTAGACTCCATACTGTGAAACCATAATTCTCCATCAAGATTTAGGCTATTCAATCTTCCAACAAGCAATTATTCTTTGGCTTAAACTTGTGTTAGGGATAAATTCAAGATCATGTTTCGCTTGACTATCATTACACAAATGATATTTGGATTTGGAAAGGGTCAACACAGTTATAAGATGGAAGAATAGAAAAGCAAAACAAGAAACAAAAGCAAGAACAATAGTTTTGCTATGTCAACATGAAGAAAGAAGCAAGAAGGCTTATGCACAGTCACTTTGCTTAGCTCACTCGTTCCCTCTTGGCATGATATGATACCAATGTTGCAACACACTTCATGAGCATGAACAAACCAACCTATGAGGGTTGATAAGCGCAATTAACTATTGTTTGTTTCCTTGATGTTCTTCATCTCAGATTGTGTGGTGGTTTCAAGATTATCTAGCTAAACTCCATGAATGAGAACATAAGTTCTAGACCCTTGAGAATACAATCAGAAAGAAAGGTGATAAAAATAGAGAGACTTATGTAGGCTACACTTCAAAAACAGCAACCTAAAGCATCGAAATGGATCACCTTATTCCTCGACTGCTTCCACCCCAGTCACAGTAGCTGACAACCAGCTTCTTCAGCTGCCAAACCCCTCTCAATGCCATTCCACCTCTTCAACTATTCTTGAACAAAAGAACTTAAAATCCGTCTACCATGGGAAAAGATTGCAGTTAGGGATTTGCTTAATAAAGTAATACAAGTGGACTTTTCTAAAAGGTTTTGAGAAGAAAAGAGAGAGAGAGAGAGAGAGAATGTCACATCTAGAATGCAATGTCAGTTCCCTCACTACACAAGAACAAGAGGAAATTCAGATCACAAACTTCTAGAGGAGAAAGGTCAAAACAGTTGACAATTTGGATTGTTGCCCTCCACATACAAAGGGATAGGGAACACCAGGAGTAGAGAAACATAATTAAAGAACCCCATAAAATATCGCTAGCTATGTAAAGGATCCAACTGAGCCATCCTTGCACTACGAGGCCCTTGGTGAAGCTCAACACGATGCTAAAGATTAAGACAGAGCTTGAGATCGAACTTATATCTATCACTAAGAAAACCAAACCAAGCCAACCTTTTTCTTCCAATAGCAGGGTAGAAGAAGCCCATCAATTTGTTCCTTTTAAGTCCCCCAAACACAAGCTACAAGAATGAGTTCAACTCAAAATTGTCTAAGGAATTTATTCGATATATTCAACTCAACCCACTGTTGCCCTTTTTTTTTCAAAACCATGCATTTGCAGATTATGAGAAAAAAGACCAATCATTTTCGCAATCTTCTCCATTGTTTTTCATGTTCAATCGTATACTCCCATTTCAAAGAAGTACCAATCACAGCTTTTGTCTATCCCCACTCATTCCCTCAGAAAATCAAAAGCGCCAATCGCGAGAAAATTCTAGTTCATACCGCCAATGCCAGAAACTTGAAGCTAAACAAACAAAATGAAAAATAATAGAAAAGCTATCCTTTTCACCTTCTATGAATCAGTTCCCGAAACCCAATTCCTCCCCGCGAAGACGGCACGATTGAAGCAATAGAGAAGGGCCCTCACCGATGCGAACGGAGTTATCGGTACATTACCCCCATCTATCAGAATCCGCGCGACTACATTTCATCTCCCATCACTTCAACCAGTTGGAGAATAAACCACGCGACAAACCCCGGAATGGCGACATTGGGAGGTAGCAATAGAGAGAGAGAGAGCGAGAGGGAGACAGAGAGAGAAAGAGAGGGAGACAGAGAGAGAGAGAGAAAGAGAGGTTACCTTCGACTCAGAAAAGCTTGGGAGTACGGCCTGTGTGCGCCCGAGAGCGAGGAGATGCAAGCGTGAAAAATGCGACAGCGGGGGGAGCAAAGCACGAGCCCCCTACGGTGCCGTGGGTCGGATGATTTCGATGAAGGACAAGAAGCTGTGTTCGGAACAATCTGTCGCAAATGTCTTTTCGTCCCGCGTTTGACAAGTTTAACATGTTTTATGGAACACTGAATTATTAGAACGCTAAGTTCCTGTTATCAAACGTCCTCACGCAGACAGTTGGTTAAACGTTTCATATATCAATCTCCATGTTAGCTGACCAACACGGGAACACGTCTTCCGGTATTTCATTAGAAGGGTATTTATGTCATTTACAAAAAAGAAAATTTTTAAGAACCCTTACAATGGAAGGCCTTCTATTTCATCATCAAAAGATAAATGTTTGTTACATAAAACATTTCATTTCCCTGTTTTTTTAGTATGCCCTAGATATGTAAATCTGTCAATTCGATTCAAGAACCGATTGACTGCTCATAGAAAATCAGCCGATTTGATGTCAAATCGGCTAAATTCATCAATGAAGTTTCTCTTGTTTTATTTTTTAAGCTTAGGTAGCAAAAAAGTTGCACACACAATTACAACTTACAAGTGAAAAGTCTTGATGAAAACTGATAAAAGCTTGCTGTGTCCAGAAAAAAGATGGCAAGACCTTTTCTACTCACTAAAAAAAAACTTCAAAAAATATGTTTTTCACAAAGCAGCATAGTATACATTGAATAGACCCGGAAATATGGTTTTAAAGAGTGTGAATCCCCATGATAGAGAAGCACTCTTGTTTACCCTCATTATTTGCAAATTTGGTACAGTTGCAACCGAGTTATCATTTTTTTTTAGACTTTACCTTTTCCCTTAAAAGTGTATTTTTTTTTACGCTACTTTGCATTTTTTCTAATTAACACGTTGTCATTTTTCTCTTAAGTGCCTTGGTACTCTCACATGAAAAACATTTTTTTTTTAAAAAATTTAAAATACAAATTTTAATCAATCCGATTCACAAACATTGGTGCTTTCTTAACATTTAAACTTATTTCTTATGGTTTAGCTTGGTCTGACCCAAACGGCCAGACCTGTTCCACGTGGGTATGCGGCCAAACTTCCAAAGAATTACCTGGATCTTAGGTAACCAAACTTCCAAAGAGTGCCCACAATGATAATATCAATAAGAGACAGAGACATCAAACCACTCACAATGCCAATGATAACCTTCGTGGCTTTGGGCTTTAAAAACCGATGCAAAGATTCATAAAACAACCATATGAAACATCTAAAATCTTTTGAGATCAACAATAAAAAAGATTTACAAATCTCTTTCTTGCTCTCTTTTATCTATCTATGTCAAACAAGTAAGGGTACAGGTGCTGGTTAATCTTACTACAGCGTTATGGTGGTAATTATATATTTGTTTAATTAAAAAATAAAAAAAAAAACAAATAATATCATCACATCATTAAGATAATTAAACAAGCAAGTAACTTAAATATACTCCAAAAACATAAAACAACATAACAAGTCAACAACAATTGCATAGTGCATTTAAGTTATAAATAACAAATTAACGAACATGTGTGAGAACTCAACAAGGGCATATGCAAAACCAAGCAATCTCCAAGTGAGCAACAATTCTGCATCATAAAAACATGCAATGCATTAACCATCACAAGTTCCGTGGTGTGACCTACGAACCACTCGCGAACAGCTGGACGACTCCTCCAGTTGACTCATTTAGTCCATTTCAAAAATTGCAAGTTACAGTTTTCACAAAAGAGAAAGAGAGCGGCAAAATCTTCTTCAAGCCACAAGAAAAGAATATGCTCTCTTCCCCAATATAATACCCATACGAAATCCGAAATAAAGTAAAGGAAGAGGGAGTAGACCAAAGCGGCCTGCAAGAACCTAAAAAGCATCGGACAAAAAAAGGGCAGCAAACGTGCTACTCTGCCATTCTTGCTGCCTGCAAGGGAGGACCCAGCCACCGGCAACAGATTCCACCGGAATGTGCTTCCAATTTAAGATGGCGAACCAGTTATGAACAAGCCATCAATTTTGGGAAACTAGAAAGAAGAACAAATCCAGCAACAATCGAAATCAAAACTAGAAAGAAACAGATCGGAACCCCAAAAATCGAAACGAAACGAAACAAACAAACGAAGAAACTTGCCGTCGGTGTTGCGGACTCACCGTCCGCCGCCAGCCACAAACACCCACTGGAAGATCAAAGAAAATCAAGGTTTGTTTTAACATTTTATCGAGGTTTGGATCTGGTTCCCACCCAAAACCAGATCCAAATGTGCCACAACATACCCACGTACCCATTTTGCCGTACCGGCGTCTCGGTACAGGTACGTGGGTCGTTGTGGTGTACCATGGGACATAGCTATCTATCACCCATGCATTCATGAAACAGACTTTACACGAAATGCAAACTTCACAGGAGTCCATAATGAAAATTAAAACAAATCATAGAAGCTAAACACATTCAAATTCAACTTATCCATTGTAACCATTTTGGATGCAAAATCAGAAGCAAAAAACAAAACAGATCTCAAGGCCTTAAAGCATGCGATTGCATGATGGAAACTTACCAGAGTCTTCTTGCCTGCCGCTCAGACAACCAACCTTCCAAAGAATCCAGGCATTCAAACATATGAAAAAGACGAGACAGCAAAGCGTTCATCAAGCCAATTATAATCTTACCCTTAGGCATGAAGGACTCTTATGTGCAGGATAGATCCATCAAACAACCATATCAAATGATTAAAACACAATGAGCTCAACAATAAAAGGATCTAGAAATCTCTCACACGTCCATGCACTCATGAAACATGACCTTCGGCAAGATTGTAGGGCCGGAATAGTCATGACTCCAAATTGTTCTTTACGGGTTCGTTTGGTAAATGGAACACTCATAAAGTGTTCCATGTATCTGCCCTAAAAATTAGGGTAGATTCATAAAGACCTAGTTCAAGTGTAGGATTGCACCACTCTGTCTGCAATACTTGTATAAATCTCTTCTATCAATGGTACCGTTTTATCCACCAAGCTAGAGAAATAGAGACAAGGCAATATGCAGTACTGAGTTTCTGCTCAACTTCATTTTTTGTCGGTTATATGGTAGTTAAGCTGATGATTGACTTAGGAATTCCACAATTTTATAACATAGAAAAGTTGACATTTTTTTAGACCATCCACTGATTTTACTGGGATGGATCTTGCCAGTGGCTTTTTTTTATAGTGAAATCCTTATGATGGATCTTGCCAGTGGCTTTTTTTATAGTGAAATCCTTATTTTTCAGCTATCACTGCATTTCCACGATAGACTGTTCACATTTTAATAATTTTCACGATAACCCATGTCTGGCTTCATCCTTCATGAAAATATGGCTTCCCTAGCTGCGAAAAATTCCTATTACAGTTATAACTATCTCGGTAAATTAACATAGGACCCCTTAATAAGATGCAACCCATAGAATTTGTGTGAGATTGGAGAAATAAGGGTGGCACTGTATAATTTAGCTTCTTCTTGAGGCACAGAAAGTGGCTTACCCTCAACAATGTACTTATCATTGTCATGTGGAACTCAGGCTGCTGTCTGTAAAAAACCTACACTCAAAAGTATTCGTTGTAACATTATTTACATGTCCACTACTGGTTAGAAAAGAAAATCTATAATCTAAAAAAAATACACACTTACAAGCACTTTACTAAAGATTTTGGCACCTCATCTGTCAGGTTGTTACAGCTCAGGCCACAGCAGGCAAAAAGAAAGCATAAGCAGTTACTTGATAAACGCCCTCTGTTTTTAGAGAGGATAATCTACCCAGCATTTTTCAGTTCAATATTTACATATTAGTTACTAACTTACAGTATTGCCAAGCTTTTTTGATCAACACATTCAGGAACTTGACCAGATGGCATACAGTCTGGCAATAACCTCAGCATAAGAGTAGTGCATAAGTTTCATTCTTATGCATTGGGAAACACAAACCCAGAGGAAAAAATCAATGTGGATATTTAACACAGTGTTTTTAAGGTAGTCATTTTGCTTTTGTCAGGGAAATTTGAACTTGTGACATAACTACCATAGACAACAGCAAAGAATGAATTAACTTAGCCAAAAAACACATAACCTTGATTGCTTTGTCAAGTTATTATGCCAGAGGGAATGGACCCATAAGATTAGTACCTTGAATTTCTCGGGGAGAACCATGTAGCATCAGCACAAAGTTCAGAAATTAATACCTTCATTTTTGTCCATTAATACTGTAAGAATGTAAGAAAGCACTTATACATTCTTATTACTATTTTTATTGTTTACGTGAATTTGTTCATGTATATGCACATGATCAGTTTTTGTATGATTTGTATATACCGATATTTCTTGTGTATAGTTTTTATGTATTATTTATTTTTTGCCGCACTTCTCCTCCTCCTTCTCACCTCAGTTTGATGCTGCTGGGAGCTTTTTTTTTTTTCACTTGCTGCTGTTGTAGCTTCTCTTTCTCTCCCCCCCCCCCCACCACACACACTCTACTATCTGCACCCCCTTCTATCTGTTTCTCGTTCCCTCTTTCTCCCAATCTCCCCCTTGCCTCGTTCTGTCTGAAAGCCATCCTCTCTCATCTCTGGCACCCTTTTATTTTGGACAAGGCATGAGAGGTGGCGAGCAGGGTTGAGTTGGTCTGGACCTTTTGGTCAAACCCAATTTCTCTCCCTCATCTCTCTTGTGTATATATACGTTTGATGTATCCTTTCTGAGAAATAACTCTAATCAAACACCACCTAATTAATACAAGATTTACCAAAAACACCCATTTACATCTATGAATTTCTATTGATCATTTTTTTCTGGCTTATTTCCAATAATACCCTTTCTGCTACACACACACACACACACACACACATATATACAGTTTTCTAACTTGTTCACAACCCTAAATTTTGAAATTTTCTATGAAAATTCAGGGGCTTATGACCACAAATATATACATATTCTGAATTACACCTACGGTAGGTAAAAATTCCAATTTACCCTTATGTTATAGTACTTGTATTACCATGCATTTTAGATGCATAAATATCTATTTTTAGCTCTCCTTGGGCATGAATACATTCCTAATTCCCCAAGACTTGTAAAATTCCATTTTCATACTAATTTGTAATTAATAGTAAAAGGATCAAATTTTTAACCTAAAAGCCACCGGATATCACATTTCTACCCCCTTAAATAAGCTCATCCTCCATACTGAAATTACAACTTTATATACAAGAGATCAGGGTAATTCTTTCTCATGTCCAACTCCAATTCCTAAGTACATTCTTTGGGGCTATGGTGTTGACAGTCTACTTTGATTAACAGAATTGGCTTGGTCCGAACCACTTGTTCTCTTCTATCCACAATTCTTATGGGCTTCTTTTAATTATTAGATCACCTTGCACTTAAACATCCTTGAAATCTATTACATGTTCTGAGTCTGCCACATATTTCTGAAACATAGATACATGAAAGACAATGTTGTAACAGTCTATAAGGCAACTCTCCAACTTGTTCAAGAATCTCAAACAGGCCCACATATCTTGGACTTAATTTTCCCAATATGAAGGTCATGAACTTGTGAAATTAATCAATTATAAATGGTTTGAAAAATATATGTAACATAGCAAATGAACACTCCTTAAAAAAGTATTTTTTCCAAAAGTTGTGAGTTTTGAAAACTTACCAAAGCTAAGAGTTTCGTAAAATTAGAAATAGTTTTAAAATGTCTACAAAAAGAATTTTGCAATCATTATGAAATACATAAAAAAATGAAAAAGATCTGTAAAACAAAAAAACATTTGTAAAGCTTCATAAAATCATAAATAGCATAAACATTTCACAAAATTTTAGAAAGGTGTTAGTTTTCAAATTCTGAAACAATTGTCACAAAATTGAGCAATTTTACTATTTCAAGATGTCACTTGCAAAAATTTTCAAAAATTGAAAAATGCACTTCGCTTTTGAAATTTTGAAAAGATTTTACTTATGAAAGCCATGAATTTATAAAACATGTGAAAGTTATGAGCTGATAAAACATGCTTTTCAAAAGTGCTAGCATTTAGAATCAGAAACAAAAGCCAAAATTTAGTAATTTTAT
Source organism: Nymphaea colorata (assembly GCF_008831285.2). NCBI lineage: Eukaryota > Viridiplantae > Streptophyta > Magnoliopsida > Nymphaeales > Nymphaeaceae > Nymphaea > Nymphaea colorata. The sequence continues at coordinate 26,540,593 of NC_045138.2, forward strand.
GATTTGGTAATGAGACAGTTCTTCAAAAGTTCAAAACACTTAAAAAACCTAACATGTTCCACGACTAGTGAAAATTTTGCAATGTTTTTGAACTTTTGAAAACTTAATTTTTCTTGTGAAAGTTGTGTGTTTATGAAACTTGTGAAAGTCGTGAGATATGTAATCATTAAAAGCATATTCAAAGTGTCATAAAAAGTTTGCATGAGAGTTATGATGCTCCACAATTTTCTAAATAGTGCAAAGAATTTCATCATAGATTTAAAAAAAATGTTAACTTAAAAAAGCCAGAAACAGTTCTCAAATTTTTTAGAAATGCGAAAATCAACAAAGAATAAGTATTAAAAAATAGAACAATGTTTTAAGCTTTAAAAATTTCAAGACTTTATGTGCTAAAGTTGGATGTTGCAAAACCTACTAAAGTTATACACATTGTCAAGTTCATCCAAAAGTTTATGTTCCGTGTAAAAAGGGTGAAAAAGAGGCAAGACTTTTGTAAAACGAAAATTTTTTCGAAACAACAATTGAAAAAATTTAAAAAATTGAATATTTTGCATGTAAACCTACAAGGTTTATAACTTCGAAAGTTGCGAGTTTAGAAAACTTAAGAAACTTCTAAGTTTGTAAAATTAAAAATAGTTTTAATATGTTTACAAAAGTTTACACTAAAACGTGTCAAATTAGTCAAAAAATTCGTAATCATTGCAAAATACGTATAAAATTTAGCAAACTTTTAAGTAGTGAAAAAATTTCACAAAAAAAACTTTTAAAAAGTGCTTACTTTCAAATGCTCAAACAATTGTCACGCAATTGAACAATTTTACTAAGTTGAAATGACAACTGAAAAATTTTCTAATTTGAAAAAAATGTGTGCCACTTTTTGAAAATTTCAAACTTTCAAGATTTGACACAAAAAAGTTGTGACCTTATAAAAAATGTGAAAGTTAAAAAATGATAAAACCCGCTTTAAATAAGTGCTAGCCTTCAAAATCAGAAACAAATGATAAAATTCAGTAATTTTATGATTTTTGAAATGACACTTCAAAATTTTCAAAAGGTAGAAAAGGTGCTAAGTCTTTGAAAATTTTGAAAATCTAAAGATTTTACTTGTGAAAGTCATGAGATGTGTAAACATTGAAAGCAGTTTGAAAGTTTGTTTGAAAATCGCCAAATACATTCAAAAGTTTGTAGCTATTATATAACATTTAATAAAAATTTCAATCAAGAAATAATGTTATGTGGTTCCGCATTTTTTCAAATAGTACAAAGAAATTAAACAAAGATTTTTAGAAAATGTTAACTTAGAATAGCCCAAAACAATTGTCCAAATTTCCTAGAAGTGCAAAAATTTTATGAGTTCAAAACCACACTGGCGAAATTTTCCAAAATTTAAGAATACGTTAAGCTTTCGATATTTTCAAGATTTTAGTTATGAAATGTCTTAAGCATACAAAACTTGTGAAAGTTGTGAGTTTTATAAATTAAAAACAGTTTGAAAGTAACAAGAGTTTTCTAAAAGTTGTAAGGTTTACATATTAAAAACGTTGTTGGACTACTTTTGTAAAGTCTCCAACCCTAATCTCTTTTAATAGAGATGAGGGTTACGTTAATGGATCATTCTTTTCGACTCTGTCACTCTCTCTTGTAACATCCCTTATGAAAAGGGTGAGTTTATGAAGCTTGTCAAAGTTGTGAAATGTAGACATTAAAAGCAGTGTGAAAGTGCCTCATCAAGATCCACATGCAGTACTCATGTCTCACAAGACTGCTTCTCCTCTTGTTGTACGAGGTTCATCGTATCTTTCTTACCCTAGTTTTTTCATAGTCAATACTTTTGTCTCACACATAATCTCCTAAAACTGACCATTATGCCGATGCATCTAGTTGGCCATGCATCGGCTATGTCTTCAGTCAGTCATTTATTTCAAGTACATTTGATTGACTTTTTGAACTTGATGATAGGGGCGTTACTTCTTCAAGCTCCATATGCAGTTCCCAGGTCCCACGGGACACCTTCTCCTCTGGTTGTATGGGTTTCATCGCATCATTTGCGCCCATAATGACACGATCATACATCATTAACAACTCATCTCTTGAGTGCTCGTTAAGTTATAACTGTCACTCTCTCTTGCCAAGACGATGAAACGAAATGCACAAGATTGTCAATAATAATCCCAAACAAAGTTTATGTTAGTTCATCTCTATTCATCAATGTGCATCGTAGATGCAACATTCACATACTTTACCACGACAATCGTCAGCCATATATTCTAATTTCACATAACAGACATTTTGAACTTGATGGTAGGGACATTGCCTCATTAAGTTCCATATGCAGTTCTCATGTCTCACGGGACTGTTTCCCCTCTTGTTGCATGGGGTTCATCGTATCTTTCCTACCCTAGTTTTTTCATAGTCAATACTTTTGTCTCATGCATAACTTCTTAAAATTGACCATTATGCCGATGCATCTAGTTGGCCATACATCGGCTATGTCATCAGCCAACCATTTATTTCAAGTGCATTTGATTGACATTTTGAACTTGATGGTAAGGACGTTAACTCATCAAGATCCATATGCAATTCTCGGGTCTCACGAGTCTGTTTCTCCTCTGGTTGTACGAGTTTCATCGTATCATTTGCACCCACAATGAAACGATCACACATCTTTAACAACACAACTCTTGAGTGCTATTTAACTTATAAGTGTCGCTCTATCTTGCCAAGACGATGAGGCGAGATGCACAAGATTGTCAACAATAACCCAAACAAAGTCCATGCTCGTTCATCGCTATTCATCAAGAATGTGCTCGCAAAGGCAACATTCGCTTACTTTACCATGACAATCAGCCACCAGTTTATTTTAATTTCACATAGCAGACATTTTGAACTTGATGGTGGGGACGTCGCCTACGTCTCACGTGACTGCTTCCCCTCTTGTTGTACGGGGTTCATCGTATCTTTTCTACCCTAGTTTTTTTATAGTCAATACTTTTGTCTCACATAACCTACTAAAGCTGACATGCATATAGTTGGCCATACATCAGCTATATCTTCAATCAGTCATTTATTTCAAGTGAATGTCAATGACATCTATAACTTGATGGTAGGGACATTGCCTCATCAATATCCATATGCGGTTCTCATGTCTCACGGGACTGCTTTCCCTCTTGTCGTACGGGGCTCATTGTATCTTTCTTACTCTAATTTTTTCATAGTCAATACTTATGTCTCACACATAACCTCCTAAAACTGACCATTATGCCGATACATATAGTTGGCCATGCATCAGCTATGTCGTCAGTTAGCCATTTATTTCAAGTACATTTGATTAACATCTTGAACTTGATGGTAGGGACGTTGCCTCATCAAGATCCATATGCAGTTCTCAGGTCTCACAGCACTGTTTCTACTCATGTTGTATGAGTTTCATTGTATCAATTGCGTCCATAATGAGACAATCACACATCATTAAGAACTCATCTCTTGAGAGGTCCTTAAGTTACAATTGTCGCTCTCTCTTGCCAAGACGATGAGGCGAGATGCACAAGACTGTCAATAATAATACCAAACAAAGAATATGTTCGTTCATCTCTATTGGTCAAGAATGTGCTCGCAGACGCAACATTCACTTACTTTACCATGACAATCAGCCAGCCATTTATTTCAATTTCACATAACTGACATTTTGAACTTGATAGTAGGGACGTTGCTCATCAACATCCATATGCAGTTCCCATGTCTCACGTGACTGTTTCCCCTTTTATTGCACGGGGTTCATCGCATCTTTCGCACCCTAGTTTTTTCATAATCAATACTTTTGTCTCACACATAACCTCCTAAAACTGACTATTATGCCGATGCATCTAGTTGGTCATACAACGGCTATGTCTTCAATCAACCATTTCATAATCAATACTTTTGTCTCACACATAACCTCCTAAAACTAACCATTATGCCGATGCATCTAGTTGACCATACAACAGTTATGTCTTCAATCAGCCATTTATTTCGAGCGCATTCGATCGACATTTTAAACTTGATTGTAGGGACGTTGCCTCATCAAGATCCATATGCAGTTCCCATGTCTCACGGGACTGCTTCACCTTTAGTTGTACGGGGTACATCGCAGTACATCGCATCTTTCCTACCCTAGTTTTTTCATAGTCAATACTTTTGTCTCACACATAACCTCCTAAAATTGACCGTTACGCCGATGCATCTAGTTGACCATGCATCAGCTATGTCTTCAATTAATCATTTATTTCAAGTGTATGTGATTGATATCTTTAACTTGATGGTAGGGACGTTGGATCGTCAAGATCCATTTGCAGTTCTCATGTCTCACGGGACTGCTTCGCCGCTTGTTGTATGGGGCTCATTGTCTCTTTTCTACCGTAGTTTTTTCATAGTCAATACTTTTGTCTCACACATAACCTCCTAAAACTGACCATTATGCCGATGCATCTAGTTGGCCATGCATCGGCTATGTCCTCAGTCCGCCATTTATTTCAAGTGCAAGTGATTGAAATTTTGAACTTGATGGTAGGGAAGTTGCCTCATCATGATCCATATGTAGTTCCCATGTCTCACGAGACCGCTTCCCCTCTTGTTGTCCGGGGTTCATCATATCATTCTTGTCCTAATTTTTTCATAATCAATACTTTTGTCTCACACGTAACCTCCTAAAACTGACCATTATGCCGATGCATTTAATTGGCCATGCATCGGCTGTGTCTTCGGTTAGCCATTTATTTCAAGTGTTTTTGATTGACATTTTGAGCTTAATGGTAGGGACGTTGTCTCATCAAGATCCATATGCAGTTCCCATGTCTCACGGGACTGCTTTCCCTTTTGTTGTATGGGGTTCATCGCATCTTTCCTTCCCTAGTTTTTTCATAGAGAATATTTTTGTCTCACACATAACCTCCTAAAACTGACCATTATGCCGATGCATCTAGTTGACCATGCATCGGCTTTGTCTTCAATTAATCATTCATTTCAAGTGCATGTGATTGACATCTTTAACTTGATGGTAGGGACGTTGCATCGTCAATATCCATATGCAGTTCCCATGTCTCACGGGACTGCTTCCCCTCGGGTTGTACGGGGTTCATCGTATCTTAGCCACCTAGTTTTTTCATAGTCAATACTTTTGTCTCACACATAACCTCCTAAAACGGACCATTATGTTGAAGCATCTAGTTGGACATGCATCGGCTATGTCTTCAGTCAGATATTTATTTCAAGTGCATTTGATTGACTTTTTGAACTGGATGGTGTGGACGTTGCCTCATCAAGATCCATATGCAGTTCTCATGTCTCACAGGACTGCTTCTCCTCTGGTTGTACGGGTTTCATCGTATCATTTGCTCCGATAATGAGACGATTACACATCATTAACAACTCATTTCTTGAGTGCTCCTTAAGTTATAAGTACCGCTCTCTCATACCAAGGCGATGAGGCGAGATGCACAAGATCGTCAATAATTATGCCAAACAAAGACTATGTTTGTTCATGTCCAATCGTCAAAAATGTGCTGGCAGATGCAACATCCACTACTCCACCATGAGAACCAAACAACCATTTATTTCAATTGAACATAACTGACATTTTGAACTTGAGGGCAGGGACGTCGCCTCATCAAGGTTCATATGCAGCTCCCATGTCTCACAGAACTGCTTTCCCTTTTATTGTATAGGGTTTATCGCATCTTTCATACCCTAGTTTTTTATAGCCAATACTTTTGTCTCACACATAACCTCATAAAACTGACCACTATGCTGATGCATGGTGCTGATGCATCTAGTTGGCCATGCATCAGCAATGTCTTTAATCTGCCAATTATTTCAAGTGCATGTGTTTGACATCTTCAACTTGATGGTAGGAATGTTACCTCGCCAATAACCATATGCAGTTTCCATGTCTCACGGGATTGATTCCCCTTTTGTAGTACGGGGTTCATCGCATCTTTCACACCCTAGTTTTTTCATAATCAATACTTTTGTCTCACACATAACCTCCTATAACTGACCATTATGTTGATGCATCTAGTTGCCATACAACGGCTATGTCTTCAATCAGTCATTTATTTCAAGTGAATTTGATCGACATTTTAAACTTGGTTGTAGGGACATTGCCTCATCAAGATCCATATGCAGTTCCCAAGTCTTACGGGACTGCTTCTCCTTTTGTTGTAGGGGGTTCATCGCATCTTTCCTACCCTAGTTTTTTCATAGTCAATACTTCGTTTTACACATAACCTCCTAAAACTGAACATTATGCTGATGCATCTAGTTGGCCATGCATCGGCTATGTCTGCAGTTCCTCATTTATTTCAAATGCATGTGATTGACATTTTTAACTTGATGGCAGAGGCGTTGCCTCATCAATATCCATATGCAGTTCTCATGTCTCACGGGATTGCTACCTCATCATTGTATCTTTCCTACCTTAGTTTTTTCAAAGTCAATACTTTTGTCTCACACATAACCTCCAAAAACAGACCGTGAAGCGGATGCATTTAGTTGGTCATCCATCGGCCATGTCTTCGATCAGCCACTTATTCCAAGTGCATTTCATTGACATTTTGAACTTGACGGTACAAACGTTGACTCATCAAGATCTATATGCAGTTCCCATGTCTCATGGGACCGCTTCCCCTCTTGTTGTACGGGATTCATCGTATCCTTCCTGGCCAAGCTTTTTCATAGTCAATACTTTTGTCTCACACATAACCTCCTAAAACAGACCATTACGCCGATGCATTTAATTGGCCATGCATCGGCTATGTCTTCAATCCACCATTTATTTCAAGTGCAAGTGATTAACATTTTCAACTTGACGTTGCCTCTTCAATATCATATGTAGTTCCCATGTCTCACGGGACTGCTTCCCCTTTTATTGTATGGGGTTCATCGCATCTTTCCTACCTTAGTTTTTTCATAGTGAATACTTTTGTCTCACACATAACCTCCTAAAACTAACCATTATGTCGATGCATCTAGTTGACCACACATCGGATATGTCTCCAATTAATCATTTATTTCTAGTGCATTTGACTAACCTTTTGAACTTGATGGTAGGGGCATTGCATCATCAAGATCCATTTGCAGTTCCCATGTCTCACGAGACTGTTTCCCCTTTTCTTGTACGGGGTTCATCGTATCTTTCCTACCTAGTTCTTTCATATTCAATACTTTTGTCTCCACACATAGCATCCAAAAACGGACCATTATGCTGATGCATCTAGTTGGTCATGCATCGGCTATGTCTTCAATCAGCCATTTATTTCAAGTGCATTTGATTGACTTTTTGAACTGAATGGTGGGGACGTTGCCTCATCAAGATCCATATGGAGTGGTTGTACGGGTTTCATCATACCATTTGTGCCTATAATGAGAAGATCACACATCATTAACAACTCATATCTTGAGTGCACCTTAAGTTATAAGCACTGTTCTCTCGAACCAAGACGATGAGGCGAGAGACACAAGATCGTCAATAATTATCCCAAACAATGTCTATGTTTGTTCATGTCTAATCGTCAAAAATGTGCTCGCAGATGCAACATCAACTACTTCACCATGAGAACCAAAAAGCCATTTATTTCAATTGTACATAACTGACATTGTGAACATGAGGGCAGGGACGTTGCCTCATCAAGATCCATATGCAGTTCCCACGTCTCATAAGACTGCTTCCCCTCTTGTTGTATAGGGTTCATCGCATATTTCCTACCCTAGTTTTTTCATAGCTAATACTTTTGTCTCACACATAACCTTCTCAAACTGACCATTATGTCGATGCATCTACTTGGCCATGCATCGGCTATGTCTTCAGTCCGACATTTATTTCAAGTGCATTTTATTGACATCTTGAACTTGATGGTAGGGATGTTGCCTCGTCAATATCCATATGCAGTTCCCATGTCTCACGAGAGAAATTCCCCTTTTAATGTATGGGTTCATTGCATCTTTCCTACGTTAGTTTTTTCATAGAGAATACTTTTGTCTCAAACATAACCTCCTAAAACTAACCATTATGTCGATGCATCTAGCTGACAATGCATCGGCTATGTCCTCAGTCTGCCATTTACTTCAAGTGCATTTATTGAAATCTTGAACTTGATGGTAGGGATGTTGCCTCGTCAAAATCCATATGCAATTCCCATGTCTCACGGGACTGCTTCCCCTTTTGTTGTATGGGGTTCATCGCATCTTTCCTACGTTAGTTTTTTCATAGAGAATACTTTTGTCTTACACATAACCACCTAAAACTAACCATTATGCCGATGTATCTAGTTGACTATGCATCGGCTATGTCCTCAGTCAGTCATTTATTTTATGTGCATTTTATTGACATTTTAAACTTGATGGTAGGAATGTTGCCTCATCAAGATCCATATGCAGTTCCCATGTCTCATAGGACTGATTCCCCTTTTGTAGTACGGGGTTCCTCGCATCTTTCCTACCCTAGTTTTTTCATAATCAATACTTTTACCTCACACATAACCTCCTAAAACTGACCATAATGCCGATGCATCTAAATGACCATGCATCGGACATGTCTTCAATTAATCATTTACTTCCAGTGCATTTGATGGACTTTTTGAACTTGATGGTAGGAGCGTTGCACCATCAAGATCCATTTGCAATTCCCATGTCTCACGAGACTGCTTCCCCTCTTGTTGTGCGGGGTTCATGGCATCTTTCCTACCTAGTTTTTACATAGTCAATACTTTTGTCTCACACATAACCTCCTAAAACTGACCATTATGTTGATGCATCTAGTTGGTCATGCATCGACTATGTCTTCAGTCAACCATTTATTTCAAGCGCAATTGATTGACTTTTTGAACTCAATGGTGGGAACGTTGCCTCATCAAGATCCATATGCAGTTCCCATATCTCACGGGACTGCTTCCCCTTTTGTTGTATGGGGTTCATTGCATCTTTCCTACCTTAGTTTTTCCATAGTGAATATTTTTGCCTCATACATAACTTCCTAAAACTGACCATTATGCCGATGCTTCTAGTTGACCATGCATCGGCTTTGTCTTCAATTAATCATTTATTTCTAAGGAATTTGTTTGACTTTTTGAACTTTATGGTAGGGGTATTGTATCATCAAGATCCATTTGCAGTTCCCATGTCTCATGGGACTGCTTCCCTTCTTGTTGTAGAGGATTCATCGTATCTTTCCTACTTAGTTTTTTCATAGTCAATACTTTTGTCTCACACATAACCTTCTAAAACTGACATTTATTCCGAAGCATCTAGTTGGCCATGCATCGGCTATGTCTTCAATTAATCATTTATTTCAAGTGCATGTGATTGACATCTTTAACTTGATGGTAGGGACGTTGCCTCATCAAGATCCATATGCAGTTCCCATGTCTCACGGGACTGCTTCCCCTTTTGTTGTATGGGGTTCATCGCATCTTTCCTTCCCTAGTTTTTTCATAGTGAATATTTTTGTCTCACACATAACCTCCTAAAACTGACCATTACGCTGATGCATCTAGTTGACCATGCATCGGCTTTGTCTTCAATTAATCATTTATTTCAAGTGCATGTGATTGACATGTTTAACTTGATGGTAGGGACGTTGCATCGTCAATATCCATATGCAGTTCTCATGTCTCACGGGACTGCTTCACCACTTGTTGTACGAGGTTCATCGTATCTTTCCAACCTTAGTTTTTTCATAGTCAATACTTTTGCTTCACATATAACCTCCTAAAACTGACCATTATGCCGATGCATCTAGTTGGCCATGCATCGGCTATGTCTTCAGTCCGCCATTTATTTCAAGTGCATGTGATTGACATTTTTAACTTGATGGCAGGGACGTTGCCTAATCAATATCCATATACAGTGTCCATGTCTCACGGGACTACTTCCCCTTTTGTTGTATAGGGTACATTGCATCTTGTCTACCTTAGTTTTTTTATAGTGAATACTTTTGTCTCACACATGACCTCTTAAAACTCACCATTATGACGATGCATCTAGTTGACCATGCATCGGCTATGTCTTCAATTAATCATTTATTTTTAGTGCATTTGATTGACTTTTTGAACTTGATGGTAGGGACGTTGCATTATCAAGATCCATTTGTAGTTCTCATGTCTCACGAGACTGCTTCCTCTTTTTTTGTACGGGTTCATCGTATCTTTCCTACCTAGTTTATTCATAGTCAATACTTTTCTCTCACACATAGCCTCCTAATCATTTATTTTTAGTGCATTTGATTGACTTTTTGAACTTGATGGTAGGGACGTTGCATTATCAAGATCCATTTGTAGTTCTCATGTCTCACGAGACTGCTTCCTCTTTTTTTGTACGGGTTCATCGTATCTTTCCTACCTAGTTTATTCATAGTCAATACTTTTCTCTCACACATAGCCTCCTAAAATGGACCATTATGCTAATGCATCTAGTTGGTCATGCATCGGCTATGTCTTCAGTCAGCCATTTATTTCAAGTGCATTTGATTGACTTTTTGAACGGAATGGTGGGGACGTTGCCTCATCAAGATCCATATGCAGTTCCCAGGTCTCACAGGACTGCTTCTCCTCTGCTTGTATGGGTTTCATCGTACCATTTGCGCCCATAATGAGAAGATCACACATCATTAACAACTCATTTCTTGGGTGCACCTTAAGTTATAAGCATCGCTCTCTCGTACCAAGACGATGAGGCGAGATGCACAAGATCGTCAATAATTATCCCAAACAATGTCTATGTCAGTTCATGTCTAAACGTCAAAAATGTGCTCGCAGATGCAACATCAGCTACTTCACCATGAGAACCAAACAGCCATTTATTTCAATTGCACATAACTGACATTGTGAACATGAGGGCAGGGACTTTGCCTCATCAAGATCCATATGAAGTTCCCATGTCTCACAAGACTGCTTCCCCTCTTGATGTATAGGGTTCATCGCATCTTTCCTACCCTAGTTTTTTCATAGCTAATACTTTTGTCTCACACATAACATTCGATGCATCTAGTTGGCCATGTATCGACTATGTCTTCAGTCCGCCATTTATTTCAAATGCATTTTATTGACATCTTGATCTTGATGGTAGGGATGTTGCCTCGTCAAAATCCATATGAAGTTCCCATGTCTCATGGGACAGATTCCCCTTTTGTTGTATGGGGTTCATCGCATCTTTCCTACCCTAGTTTTTTCATAAAGAATACTTTTGTCTCACACATAACCTCATAAAACTGACCACTATGCCGATGCAACTAGTTGGCCATGCATCAGCTATGTCTTCAATCCGCCAATTATTTCAAGAGCATGTGTTTGACATCTTGAACTTGATGGTAGGAATGTTGCCTCGTCAATATCCATATACAGTTCCCATGTCTCACGGGACTGATTCCCCTTTTGTAGTATGGGGTTCCTCGCATCTTTCCTACCCTAGTTTTTTCATAATCAATACTTTTATGTCACACATAACCTTCTAAAACTGACCATTATGCTGATGCATCTAGTTGGTCATACATCGGCTATGTCTTCAGTCAACCATTTATTTCAAGTGCAATTGATTGACTTTTTGAATTAGATGGTGGGGACGGTGCCTCATCAAGATCCATATGCAGTTCCCAGGTCTCACAGGACTGCTTTTCCTCTGGTTGTACGGGTTTCATGGTATCATTTGCACCCATAATGAGACAATCACACATCATTAACAACTCATTTCTTGAGTGCTCCTTAAGTTATAAGTATCCCTCTCTCTTACCAAGACGATGAGGCGAGATGCACAAGATCGTCAATAATTATGCCAAACACAATTTACGTTTGTTCATGTCTAATCGTCAAAAATTTGCTCGCAGATGCAACACCCGCTACTTCACCATGAGAGCCAAACAACCATTTATTTCAATTGCACATAACTAACATTTTAAACTTGATGGTAGGGACGTTGCCTCATCAAGATTCATATGCAGTTCCCATGTCTCACGGGACAGCTTCCCCTTTTGTTGTATTGGGTTCATCGCATCTTTCCTGCCATAGTTTTTTCATAGTGAATACTTTTGTCTCACACATAACCTCTTAAAACTGACCATTACATAACCTCCTAAAACTGACCATTACATAACCTCCTAAAACTGACCATTATGCCGATGCATCTAGTTGGTCATGCATCGGCTATTTCTTCAATTAATCAGTTATTTCTAGTGCATTTGATTGACTTTTTGAACTTGATGGTAGAGACGTTGCCACATCAGGATCCATACGCAGTTCTCATGTCTCACGGGACTGCTTCCCCTCTTGTTGTACAGGGTTCATCGTATCATTCCTACCCAGTTTTTTAATAGTTAATACTTTTGTCTTACACATGACCTCCTAAAACGGACCATTATGCTGATGCATTTAGTTAGACATGCATAGGCTATGTCTTCAGTCAGCCATTTATTTCAAGTGCATTTTATTGGCATTTTGAACTTGACGGCACGGACGTTGACTAATCAAGATCTATATGCAGTTCCCATGTCTCACGAGACCACTTCCCCTTCTGTTGTACGGGGTTCATCGTATCATTTGTGCCCATAATGAGACAATCACACATCATTAACAACTCACTTCCTGAGTGTTCTTAAGTTGTAAGCTTCGCTCTCTCGTACCAAGACGATGAGGCCAGATGCACAGGATCGTCAATAATTATGCCAAACAAAGTCTATGTTTGTTCATGTACAATTGTCAAAAATGTGCTCGCAAATGCAACATCCGCTACTTCACCATGAGAACCAAACAACCATTTATTTAATTGCACACAACTGACATTTTGAACTTGAGGCAGGCACGTTGCCTCATCAAGATCCATATACAGCTCCCATATTCCACGGGACTGCTTTCCCTTTTGTTGTATAGGGTTCATCGCATCTTTCCTACCATAGTTTTGTCATAGTCAATAGTTTTGTCTCACACATAACCTCCTAAAACTGACCATTATGCAGATGCATCTAGTTGGCCATGCATCGGCTACGTCTTCAGTCCGCCAATTATTTTAAGTGCATGTGATTGACATCATTAACTTGATGGCAGGGACGTTGCCTCGTCAATATCCATATGCAGTTCCCATGTCTCACGGGACTGCTTTCCCTCTTGTTGTACGAGGTTCATCGTATCTTTCCTACCTTAGTTTTTTCAGAGTAAATACTTTTGTCTCACACATAACCTCCTAAAACTGACCATTATGCCGATGCATCCAATTGGTCATGCATCGGCTATGTCCTCAATCAGCCGTTTATTTCATGTGCATTTTATTGACACTTTAAACTTGATGGTAGGGATGTTGCCTCATCAAGATCCATATGCAGTTCCCATCTCTCACGGAACAGATTCACCTTTTGTAGTACGGGGTTCCTCGCGTCTTTCCTACCTTAGTTTTTTCATAGTGAATACTTTTGTCTCACACATAACCTCCTAAAACTGACCATAATGCCGATGCAACTACATGACCATGCATCGGATATGTCTTCAATTAATCATTTATTTCTAGTGCATTTGATTCACTTTTGGAACTTGATGGTAGGAGCGTTGCATCATCAAGATCCATTTGCAATTCCCATGTCTCACGAGACTGCTTCCCCTCTTGTTGTACGGGGTTCATCGCATCTTTTATACCTAGTTTTTTCATAGTCAATACTTTTGTCTCACACATAACCTCCTAAAACTGACCATTACGCCGATGCATCTAGTTGGCAATACAACGGCTATGTCTTCAGTCCGCCAATTATTTTAAGTGCATGTGATTGACATCATTAACTTGATGGCAGGGACGTTGTCTCGTCAATATCCATATGCAGTTCCCATGTCTCACGGGACTGTTTCCCCTCTTGTTGCACGAGGTTCATCGTATCTTTCCAACCATAATTTTTTCATAGTAAATACTTTTCTCACACATAACCACCTAAAACTGACCATTATACCAATGCATCTAGTTGGCCATGCATCGGCTATGTCTTCAATTAATCATTTATTTCTAGTGCATTTGATTGACTTTTCGAACTTGATGGTAGGGGTGTTGCATCATCAAAATCCATTTGCAGTTCCCATGTCTCACGAGACTGCTTCAGCTCTTGTTGTACGGGGTTCATTGTATCTTTCCTACCTAGTTTTTTTCATAGTCAATACTTTTCTCTCACACATAGCCTCCTAAAATGGACCATTATGCTAATGCATCTAGTTGGTCATGCATCGGCTATGTCTTCAGTCAGCCATTTATTTCAAGTGCATTTGATTGACTTTTTGAACGGAATGGTGGGGACGTTGCCTCATCAAGATCCATATGCAGTTCCCTGGTCTCACAGGACTGCTTCTCCTCTGCTTGTATGGGTTTCATCGTACCATTTGCGCCCATAATGAGAAGATCACACATCATTAACAACTCATTTCTTGGGTGCACCTTAAGTTATAAGCATCGCTCTCTCGTACCAAGACGATGAGGCGAGATGCACAAGATCGTCAATAATTATCCCAAACAATGTCTATGTCAGTTCATGTCTAAACGTCAAAAATGTGCTCGCAGATGCAACATCAGCTACTTCACCATGAGAACCAAACAGCCATTTATTTCAATTGCACATAACTGACATTGTGAACATGAGGGCAGGGACTTTGCCTCATCAAGATCCATATGAAGTTCCCATGTCTCACAAGACTGCTTCCCCTCTTGATGTATAGGGTTCATCGCATCTTTCCTACCCTAGTTTTTTCATAGCTAATACTTTTGTCTCACACATAACATTCGATGCATCTAGTTGGCCATGTATCGACTATGTCTTCAGTCCGCCATTTATTTCAAATGCATTTTATTGACATCTTGATCTTGATGGTAGGGATGTTGCCTCGTCAAAATCCATATGAAGTTCCCATGTCTCATGGGACAGATTCCCCTTTTGTTGTATGGGGTTCATCGCATCTTTCCTACCCTAGTTTTTTCATAAAGAATACTTTTGTCTCACACATAACCTCATAAAACTGACCACTATGCCGATGCAACTAGTTGGCCATGCATCAGCTATGTCTTCAATCCGCCAATTATTTCAAGAGCATGTGTTTGACATCTTGAACTTGATGGTAGGAATGTTGCCTCGTCAATATCCATATACAGTTCCCATGTCTCACGGGACTGATTCCCCTTTTGTAGTATGGGGTTCCTCGCATCTTTCCTACCCTAGTTTTTTCATAATCAATACTTTTATGTCACACATAACCTTCTAAAACTGACCATTATGCTGATGCATCTAGTTGGTCATACATCGGCTATGTCTTCAGTCAACCATTTATTTCAAGTGCAATTGATTGACTTTTTGAATTAGATGGTGGGGACGGTGCCTCATCAAGATCCATATGCAGTTCCCAGGTCTCACAGGACTGCTTTTCCTCTGGTTGTACGGGTTTCATGGTATCATTTGCACCCATAATGAGACAATCACACATCATTAACAACTCATTTCTTGAGTGCTCCTTAAGTTATAAGTATCCCTCTCTCTTACCAAGACGATGAGGCGAGATGCACAAGATCGTCAATAATTATGCCAAACACAATTTACGTTTGTTCATGTCTAATCGTCAAAAATTTGCTCGCAGATGCAACACCCGCTACTTCACCATGAGAGCCAAACAACCATTTATTTCAATTGCACATAACTAACATTTTAAACTTGATGGTAGGGACGTTGCCTCATCAAGATTCATATGCAGTTCCCATGTCTCACGGGACAGCTTCCCCTTTTGTTGTATTGGGTTCATCGCATCTTTCCTGCCATAGTTTTTTCATAGTGAATACTTTTGTCTCACACATAACCTCTTAAAACTGACCATTACATAACCTCCTAAAACTGACCATTACATAACCTCCTAAAACTGACCATTATGCCGATGCATCTAGTTGGTCATGCATCGGCTATTTCTTCAATTAATCAGTTATTTCTAGTGCATTTGATTGACTTTTTGAACTTGATGGTAGAGACGTTGCCACATCAGGATCCATACGCAGTTCTCATGTCTCACGGGACTGCTTCCCCTCTTGTTGTACAGGGTTCATCGTATCATTCCTACCCAGTTTTTTAATAGTTAATACTTTTGTCTTACACATGACCTCCTAAAACGGACCATTATGCTGATGCATTTAGTTAGACATGCATAGGCTATGTCTTCAGTCAGCCATTTATTTCAAGTGCATTTTATTGGCATTTTGAACTTGACGGCACGGACGTTGACTAATCAAGATCTATATGCAGTTCCCATGTCTCACGAGACCACTTCCCCTTCTGTTGTACGGGGTTCATCGTATCATTTGTGCCCATAATGAGACAATCACACATCATTAACAACTCACTTCCTGAGTGTTCTTAAGTTGTAAGCTTCGCTCTCTCGTACCAAGACGATGAGGCCAGATGCACAGGATCGTCAATAATTATGCCAAACAAAGTCTATGTTTGTTCATGTACAATTGTCAAAAATGTGCTCGCAAATGCAACATCCGCTACTTCACCATGAGAACCAAACAACCATTTATTTAATTGCACACAACTGACATTTTGAACTTGAGGCAGGCACGTTGCCTCATCAAGATCCATATACAGCTCCCATATTCCACGGGACTGCTTTCCCTTTTGTTGTATAGGGTTCATCGCATCTTTCCTACCATAGTTTTGTCATAGTCAATAGTTTTGTCTCACACATAACCTCCTAAAACTGACCATTATGCAGATGCATCTAGTTGGCCATGCATCGGCTACGTCTTCAGTCCGCCAATTATTTTAAGTGCATGTGATTGACATCATTAACTTGATGGCAGGGACGTTGCCTCGTCAATATCCATATGCAGTTCCCATGTCTCACGGGACTGCTTTCCCTCTTGTTGTACGAGGTTCATCGTATCTTTCCTACCTTAGTTTTTTCAGAGTAAATACTTTTGTCTCACACATAACCTCCTAAAACTGACCATTATGCCGATGCATCCAATTGGTCATGCATCGGCTATGTCCTCAATCAGCCGTTTATTTCATGTGCATTTTATTGACATTTTAAACTTGATGGTAGGGATGTTGCCTCATCAAGATCCATATGCAGTTCCCATCTCTCACGGAACAGATTCACCTTTTGTAGTACGGGGTTCCTCGCGTCTTTCCTACCTTAGTTTTTTCATAGTGAATACTTTTGTCTCACACATAACCTCCTAAAACTGACCATAATGCCGATGCAACTACATGACCATGCATCGGATATGTCTTCAATTAATCATTTATTTCTAGTGCATTTGATTCACTTTTGGAACTTGATGGTAGGAGCGTTGCATCATCAAGATCCATTTGCAATTCCCATGTCTCACGAGACTGCTTCCCCTCTTGTTGTACGGGGTTCATCGCATCTTTTATACCTAGTTTTTTCATAGTCAATACTTTTGTCTCACACATAACCTCCTAAAACTGACCATTACGCCGATGCATCTAGTTGGCAATACAACGGCTATGTCTTCAGTCCGCCAATTATTTTAAGTGCATGTGATTGACATCATTAACTTGATGGCAGGGACGTTGTCTCGTCAATATCCATATGCAGTTCCCATGTCTCACGGGACTGTTTCCCCTCTTGTTGCACGAGGTTCATCGTATCTTTCCAACCATAATTTTTTCATAGTAAATACTTTTCTCACACATAACCACCTAAAACTGACCATTATACCAATGCATCTAGTTGGCCATGCATCGGCTATGTCTTCAATTAATCATTTATTTCTAGTGCATTTGATTGACTTTTCGAACTTGATGGTAGGGGTGTTGCATCATCAAAATCCATTTGCAGTTCCCATGTCTCACGAGACTGCTTCAGCTCTTGTTGTACGGGGTTCATTGTATCTTTCCTACCTAGTTTTTTTCATAGTCAATACTTTTCTCTCACACATAGCCTCCTAAAATGGACCATTATGCTAATGCATCTAGTTGGTCATGCATCGGCTATGTCTTCAGTCAGCCATTTATTTCAAGTGCATTTGATTGACTTTTTGAACGGAATGGTGGGGACGTTGCCTCATCAAGATCCATATGCAGTTCCCTGGTCTCACAGGACTGCTTCTCCTCTGCTTGTATGGGTTTCATCGTACCATTTGCGCCCATAATGAGAAGATCACACATCATTAACAACTCATTTCTTGGGTGCACCTTAAGTTATAAGCATCGCTCTCTCGTACCAAGACGATGAGGCGAGATGCACAAGATCGTCAATAATTATCCCAAACAATGTCTATGTCAGTTCATGTCTAAACGTCAAAAATGTGCTCGCAGATGCAACATCAGCTACTTCACCATGAGAACCAAACAGCCATTTATTTCAATTGCACATAACTGACATTGTGAACATGAGGGCAGGGACTTTGCCTCATCAAGATCCATATGAAGTTCCCATGTCTCACAAGACTGCTTCCCCTCTTGATGTATAGGGTTCATCGCATCTTTCCTACCCTAGTTTTTTCATAGCTAATACTTTTGTCTCACACATAACATTCGATGCATCTAGTTGGCCATGTATCGACTATGTCTTCAGTCCGCCATTTATTTCAAATGCATTTTATTGACATCTTGAACTTGATGGTAGGGATGTTGCCTCGTCAAAATCCATATGAAGTTCCCATGTCTCATGGGACAGATTCCCCTTTTGTTGTATGGGGTTCATCGCATCTTTCCTACCCTAGTTTTTTCATAAAGAATACTTTTGTCTCACACATAACCTCATAAAACTGACCACTATGCCGATGCAACTAGTTGGCCATGCATCAGCTATGTCTTCAATCCGCCAATTATTTCAAGAGCATGTGTTTGACATCTTGAACTTGATGGTAGGAATGTTGCCTCGTCAATATCCATATACAGTTCCCATGTCTCACGGGACTGATTCCCCTTTTGTAGTATGGGGTTCCTCGCATCTTTCCTACCCTAGTTTTTTCATAATCAATACTTTTATGTCACACATAACCTTCTAAAACTGACCATTATGCTGATGCATCTAGTTGGTCATACATCGGCTATGTCTTCAGTCAACCATTTATTTCAAGTGCAATTGATTGACTTTTTGAATTAGATGGTGGGGACGGTGCCTCATCAAGATCCATATGCAGTTCCCAGGTCTCACAGGACTGCTTTTCCTCTGGTTGTACGGGTTTCATGGTATCATTTGCACCCATAATGAGACAATCACACATCATTAACAACTCATTTCTTGAGTGCTCCTTAAGTTATAAGTATCCCTCTCTCTTACCAAGACGATGAGGCGAGATGCACAAGATCGTCAATAATTATGCCAAACACAATTTACGTTTGTTCATGTCTAATCGTCAAAAATTTGCTCGCAGATGCAACACCCGCTACTTCACCATGAGAGCCAAACAACCATTTATTTCAATTGCACATAACTAACATTTTAAACTTGATGGTAGGGACGTTGCCTCATCAAGATTCATATGCAGTTCCCATGTCTCACGGGACAGCTTCCCCTTTTGTTGTATTGGGTTCATCGCATCTTTCCTGCCATAGTTTTTTCATAGTGAATACTTTTGTCTCACACATAACCTCTTAAAACTGACCATTACATAACCTCCTAAAACTGACCATTACATAACCTCCTAAAACTGACCATTATGCCGATGCATCTAGTTGGTCATGCATCGGCTATTTCTTCAATTAATCAGTTATTTCTAGTGCATTTGATTGACTTTTTGAACTTGATGGTAGAGACGTTGCCACATCAGGATCCATACGCAGTTCTCATGTCTCACGGGACTGCTTCCCCTCTTGTTGTACAGGGTTCATCGTATCATTCCTACCCAGTTTTTTAATAGTTAATACTTTTGTCTTACACATGACCTCCTAAAACGGACCATTATGCTGATGCATTTAGTTAGACATGCATAGGCTATGTCTTCAGTCAGCCATTTATTTCAAGTGCATTTTATTGGCATTTTGAACTTGACGGCACGGACGTTGACTAATCAAGATCTATATGCAGTTCCCATGTCTCACGAGACCACTTCCCCTTCTGTTGTACGGGGTTCATCGTATCATTTGTGCCCATAATGAGACAATCACACATCATTAACAACTCACTTCCTGAGTGTTCTTAAGTTGTAAGCTTCGCTCTCTCGTACCAAGACGATGAGGCCAGATGCACAGGATCGTCAATAATTATGCCAAACAAAGTCTATGTTTGTTCATGTACAATTGTCAAAAATGTGCTCGCAAATGCAACATCCGCTACTTCACCATGAGAACCAAACAACCATTTATTTAATTGCACACAACTGACATTTTGAACTTGAGGCAGGCACGTTGCCTCATCAAGATCCATATACAGCTCCCATATTCCACGGGACTGCTTTCCCTTTTGTTGTATAGGGTTCATCGCATCTTTCCTACCATAGTTTTGTCATAGTCAATAGTTTTGTCTCACACATAACCTCCTAAAACTGACCATTATGCAGATGCATCTAGTTGGCCATGCATCGGCTACGTCTTCAGTCCGCCAATTATTTTAAGTGCATGTGATTGACATCATTAACTTGATGGCAGGGACGTTGCCTCGTCAATATCCATATGCAGTTCCCATGTCTCACGGGACTGCTTTCCCTCTTGTTGTACGAGGTTCATCGTATCTTTCCTACCTTAGTTTTTTCAGAGTAAATACTTTTGTCTCACACATAACCTCCTAAAACTGACCATTATGCCGATGCATCCAATTGGTCATGCATCGGCTATGTCCTCAATCAGCCGTTTATTTCATGTGCATTTTATTGACATTTTAAACTTGATGGTAGGGATGTTGCCTCATCAAGATCCATATGCAGTTCCCATCTCTCACGGAACAGATTCACCTTTTGTAGTACGGGGTTCCTCGCGTCTTTCCTACCTTAGTTTTTTCATAGTGAATACTTTTGTCTCACACATAACCTCCTAAAACTGACCATAATGCCGATGCAACTACATGACCATGCATCGGATATGTCTTCAATTAATCATTTATTTCTAGTGCATTTGATTCACTTTTGGAACTTGATGGTAGGAGCGTTGCATCATCAAGATCCATTTGCAATTCCCATGTCTCACGAGACTGCTTCCCCTCTTGTTGTACGGGGTTCATCGCATCTTTTATACCTAGTTTTTTCATAGTCAATACTTTTGTCTCACACATAACCTCCTAAAACTGACCATTACGCCGATGCATCTAGTTGGCAATACAACGGCTATGTCTTCAGTCCGCCAATTATTTTAAGTGCATGTGATTGACATCATTAACTTGATGGCAGGGACGTTGTCTCGTCAATATCCATATGCAGTTCCCATGTCTCACGGGACTGTTTCCCCTCTTGTTGCACGAGGTTCATCGTATCTTTCCAACCATAATTTTTTCATAGTAAATACTTTTCTCACACATAACCACCTAAAACTGACCATTATACCAATGCATCTAGTTGGCCATGCATCGGCTATGTCTTCAATTAATCATTTATTTCTAGTGCATTTGATTGACTTTTCGAACTTGATGGTAGGGGTGTTGCATCATCAAAATCCATTTGCAGTTCCCATGTCTCACGAGACTGCTTCAGCTCTTGTTGTACGGGGTTCATTGTATCTTTCCTACCTAGTTTTTTTCATAGTCAATACTTTTCTCTCACACATAGCCTCCTAAAATGGACCATTATGCTAATGCATCTAGTTGGTCATGCATCGGCTATGACATTTTAAACTTGATGGTAGGGATGTTGCCTCAACAATATCCATATGCAGTTCCCATGTCTCACGGAACAGATTCCCCTTCTGTAGTACGGGGTTCCTTGCGTCTTTGCTACCTTAGTTTTTTTATAGCGAATACTTTTGTCTCACACATAACCTCCTAAAACTGATCATTATGCCGATGCATCTAGTTGGCCATGCATCGGCTATGTCTTCAATTAATCATTTATTTCTAGTGCATTTGATTGACTTTTCGAACTTGATGGTAGGGGCGTTGCATCATCAAAATCCATTTGCAGTTCCCATGTCTCACGAGACTGCTTCCCCTCTTGTTGTACGGGGTTCATTGTATCTTTCATACCTAGTTTTTTTCATAGTCAATACTTTTGTCTCACACATAACCTCCTAAAATTGACCATTATGCCGATGCATCTAGTTGGCCATGCATCGGCTATGTCTTCAGTCCGCCAATTATTTTAAGTGCATGTGATTGACATCATTAACTTGATGGCAGGGACGTTGCCTCGCCAATATCCACATGCAGTTCTCATGTCTCACGGGACTGCTTCCCCTCTTGTTGCACGAGGTTCAACGTATCTTTCCTACCATAGTTTTTTCATTGTAAATACTTTTGTCTCACACATAACATCCTAAAACTGACCATTGTGCCAATGCATCGAGTTGGCCATGCATCGGCTATGTGCTCAGTCAGCCATTTATTTCATGTTCATTTTATTGACCGTTTAAACTTGATGATAGGGATGTTGCCTCATCAAGATCCATATGGAGTTCCCATGTCTCGCGGAACAGATTCACCTTTTGTAGTACGGGGTTCCTCGCGTGTTTCCTACCTTAGTTTTTTCATAATGAATACTTTTGTCTCACACATAACCTCCTAAAACTGACCATAATACCGATGCATCTAGATGATCATGCATCGGATATGTCTTCAATTAATCATTTATTTCTAGTGCATTTGATTCACTTTTTGAACTTGATGGTAGGAGCGTTGCATCATCAAGATCCATTTGCAATTCTCATGTCTCACGAGACTGCTTCCGCTCTTGTTGTACGGGGTACATTGTATCTTTCCTACCTAGTTTTTTTCATAGTCAATACTTTTGTCTCACACATAACCTCCTAAAACTGACCATTACGCCGATGCATCTAGTTGGCAATACAACGGCTATGTCTTCAGTCCGCCAATTATTTTAAGTGCAAGTGATTGACATCATTAACTTGATGGCAGGGACGTTGCCTCGTCAATATCCATATGCATTTCCCATGTCTCACGGGACTGCTTCCCCTCTTGTTGCACGAAGTTCATCGTATCTTTCCTACCATAGTTTTTTCATAGTAAATACTTTTCTCACACATAACCTCCTAAAACTGACCATTATACCGATGCATCTAGTTGGCCATGCATCGGCTATGTCTTTAATTAATCATTTATTGCTAGTGCATTTGATTGACATTTCGAACTTGATGGTAGGGGTGTTTCATCATCAAAATCCATTTGCAGTTCCCATGTCTCACGAGACTGCTTCCCCTCTTGTTGTACGGGGTTCCTCGGGTGTTTCCTACCTTAGTTTTTTCATAATGAATAATTTTGTCTCACACATAACCTCCTAAAACTGACCATAATGCCGATGCATCTACATGACCATGCATCGGATATGTCTTCAATTAATCATTTATTTCTAGTGCATTTGATTCACTTTTTGAACTTGATGGTAGGAGCGTTGCGTCATCAAGATCCATTTGCAATTCCCATGTCTCACAAGACTGCTTCCCCTCTTGTTGTATGGGGTTCATCGCATCTTTTCTACCTAGTTTCTTCATAGTCAATACTTTTGTCTCACACATAACCTCCTAAAACTGATCATTATGCCGATGCATCTAGTTGGCCATCCAACGGCTATGTCTTCAGTCCGCCAATTATTTTAAGTGCATGTGATTGACATCATTAACTTGATGGCAGGGACGTTGCCTCGTCAATATCCATATGCAGTTCCCATGTCTCACAGGACTGCTTCCCCTCTTGTTGCACGAGGTTCATCGTATCTTTCCTACCATAGTTTTTTCATAGTAAATACTTTTCTCACACATAACCTCCTAAAACTGACCATACCGATGCATCTAGTTGGCCATACATCGGCTATGTCTTCAATTAATCATTTATTTCTAGTGCATTTGATTGACTTTTCGAACTTGATGGTAGGGGTGTTGCATCATCAAAATCCATTTGCAATTCCCATGTCTCACAAGACTGCTTCCCCTCTTGTTGTACGGGGTTCATTGTATCTTTCCTACCTAGTTTTTTTCATAGTCAATACTTTTGTCACACACATAACCTCCTAAAATTGACGATTATGACGATGCATCTAGTTGGCCATGCATCGGCTATCTCTTCAGTCCGCCAATTATTTTAAGTGCATGTGATTGACATCATTAACTTGATGGCAGGGACGCTGCCTCGCCAATATCCATATGCAGTTCCCATGTCTCAAGGGACTGCTTCCCCTCTTGTTGCACGAGGTTCATCGTATCTTTCCTACCATAGTTTTTTCATAGTAAATACTTTTGTCTCACACATAACCTCCAAAAACTGACCATTAAGCCGATGTGTCGAGTTGTGGCCATGCATCGGCTATGTCCTCAGTCAGCAATTTTTTTCATGTTGATTTTATTGACATTTTAAGCTTGATGGTAGGGATGTTGCCTCATCAAGATCCATATGTAGTTCCCATGTATCACGGAACAGATTCCCCTTTTGTAGTACGGGGTTTCTCGCGTCTTCTACTTGGTCATGCATCGGATATGTCTTCAATTAATCATTTATTTCTAGTGCATTTGATTCACTTTTTGAACTTGATGGTAGGAGCATTGCATCATCAAGATCCATTTGCAATTCCCATGTCTCACGAGACAGCTTCCCCTCTTGTTGTACGGGGTTCATCGCGTCTTTTCTACCTAATTTTTTCATAGTCAATACTTTTGTCACACACATAATTTCCTAAAACTGACCATTATGCCGATGCATCTAGTTGGCCATGCATCGGCTATGTCTTCAGTCCGCCAATTATTTTAAGTGCATGTGATTGACAACATTAACTTGATGGCAGGGACGTTGCCTCGCCAATATCCATATGCAGTTCTCATGTCTCATGGGACTGCTTCCCCGCTTGTTGTATAGGGCATCTTTCCTACCTTAGTTTTTTCATAGTGAATACTTTTGTCTCACATAACCCCCTAAAACTGACCATTATGCCGATGCATCTAGTTGGCCATGCATCGGCTATGTCTTCAATTAATCATTTATTTCTAGTGCATTTGATTGACTTTTTGAACTTGATGGTAGAGGCGTTGCATCATCAAAATCCATTTGCAGTTCCCATGTCTCACGAGACTGCTTCCCCTCTTGTTGTACGGGGTTCATTGTATCTTTCCTACCTAGTTTTTTTCATAGTCAATACTTTTGTCACACACATAACCTCCTAAAATTGACCATTATGCCGATGCATCTACTTGGTCATGCATCGGCTATGTCTTCAGTCCGCCAATTATTTTAAGTGCATGTGATTGACATCATTAACTTGATGACAGGGACATTGCCTCGTCAATAGCCATATGCAGTTCCCATTTCTCACGGGATTGCTTCCCCTCTTGGTGCACGAGGTTAATCGTATCTTTCCAACCATAGTTTTTTCATAGTAAATACTTTTGTCTCACACATAACCTCCTAAAACTAACCATTATGCCGATGCATCGAGTTGGCCATGCATCGGCTATGTCCTCAGTCAGCCATTTATTTCATGTGCATTTTATTGACATTTTAAACTTGATGGTAGGGATGTTGGCTTATCAACATCCAAATGCAGTTCCGATGTCTCGCGGAACAGATTCCCCTTTTGCAGTACGGGGTTTCCTCGCGTCTTTCCTACCTTAGTTTTTTCATAGTGAATACTTTTGTCTCACACATAACCTCCTAAAACTGACCATAATGCCGATGCATCTAGATGACCATGCATCGGCTATGTCTTCAATTAATCATTTATTTCTAGTGCATTTGATTCACTTTTTGAACTTGATTGTAGGAGCGTTGCATCATCAAGAACCATTTGCGATTCCCATGTCGTACGAGACTACTTCCCCTCTTGTTGTACGGGGTTCATCGCATCTTTTCTACCTAGTTTTTTCATAGTCAATACTTTTGTCACACACATAACCTCCTAAAACTGACCATTATGCCGATGCATCTAGTTGGCCATGCATCGGCTATGTCTTCAGTCCGCCAATTATTTTAAGTGCATGTGATTCACATCATTAACTTGATGGCAGGGACGTTGCCTCGCAAATATCCACATGCAATTCCCATTTCTCTCGGGACTGCTTCCCCTCTTGTTGCACGAGGTTCATCGTATCTTTCCTACCATAGTTTTTTCATAGTGAATACTTTTCTCACACATAACCTCCTAAAACTGACCATTGTACCGATGCATCTAGTTGGCCATGCATCGGCTATGTCTTCAATTAATCATTTATTTCTAGTGCATTTGATTGACTTTTCGAACTTGATCGTAGGGGTGTTGCATCATCAAAATCCATTTGCAGTTCCCATGTCTCACGAGACTGCTTCCCTTCTTGTTGTACGGGGTTCATTGTATCTTTCCGACCTAGTTTTTTTCATAGTCAATACTTTTGTCACACACATAACCTCCTAAAATTGACCATTATGCCGATGCATCTAGTTGGCCATGCATCGGCTATGTCTTCAGTCCGCCAATTATTTTAAGTGCATGTGATTGACATCATTAACTTGATGGCAGGGACGTTGCCTCGCCAATATCCATATGCAGTTCCCATGTCTCACGGGACTGCTTCCCCTCTTGTTGCACGAGGTTCATCGTATCTTTCCTACCATAGTTTTTTCATAGTAAATACTTTTATCTCACACATAACCTCCTAAAACTGACCATTATGTCGATGCATCGAGTTGGCCATGCATCGGCTATGTCCTCAGTCAGCCATTTATTTCATGTTTGTAGAAACACGAACCACAAAGAGAGAGAGTGGAGAACGAACACACAATCTACGTGGAAAACCTCAGAAAGAGGTGAAAAACCACGGGGAGGCTCTGACCTAGGGGCACACCGCAACCCTAGGAGAGAGAAAATTATATTTCACTTAATTCAACACTAAACACAAGTGACAATATAAAGAGGGAGAGAGGAGAAGCCGCCTAGGGTACCGAGCCCGCCTCGGTACCCGCGCCCCATAGAACCGGGTCCAGGAATGGATCCGGTTCCCACAGCAACATATTCTAACACTCCCCCTCAAGCTTGGCATACATGTCAAACATGCCAAGCTTGCTAACATTCTTTTCGAATGAAGAAGTACAAAGCCCTTTAGTTAGGACGTCTGCAACTTGATCTTCAGACTTCATATATGGCAGAATCAGCTCCTTTGAGTCAATGCGTTCCCGGATAAAATGACGGTCAATCTCCACATGTTTGGTCCTGTCATGTAGAACTGGATTATTGGCAAGATTAATCGCAGACTTGTTGTCACAGTACATCTTCATTTTATCTCCCAGTTCCACACCAATATCAGTCAAAAGAATCTTCAGCCACAGCATCTCTGTAACCCCCATTGCAACAGCCCTGTACTCAGCCTCAGCACTAGACCTCGAACATACTTCTTGCCTCTTACTTCTCCAAACAACTAGGTTACCTCCAAGAAAGATACAATACCCTGTAGTAGACCTCCTTGTGTCAGTGCAACCTGCCCAATCTGCATCTGAGTAGCCCTCAATAGTAAGTTTGTCTTGTCGAGTATACAACAGTCCTTTTCCTGGGTCATTCTTTAGATATCCCAACACTCTTTCTGCACTCTTCCAGTGACAATCCGTGGGAGCATGCATAAATTGACTTAGCACATTTACCGCATACGTGATATCAGGGCGAGTTAGAGTAAGATAGATAAGCTTACCTACTAGCCTCTGATATCGCCCTTTTCCTTCCTCATCCAGAATAGTGCCCGTCTTGATACTTATCTTAGTTCCCGACTCTATAGGAGTAAGATAGGGCCTACAACCAAGTTTGCCTGTCTCCTTTAGTAAGTCAAGAGTGTACTTCCTTTGATTCATAACCAGCCCTGTCTCTGATCGAGCAATCTCTATCCCCAGAAAGTATCTCAGCTTACCCAGATCCTTGAGGTCGAATTCTTTAGCTAATCTCTCCTTCATCTTTCTGTTTTCTTCTTCGTCACTGCCAGTGACAATCATATCATCAACGTAGACAAGGAGAAGACTCACCAGACCACCTCTCTGCTTTATGAATAGGGTATGATCTCCATTTCCTTGCTTGTACCCAGTAGACTTCATAACGATCCTTAGTCTCTCAAACCAAGCTCTAGGCGACTGCTTCAAGCCATACAAAGCTTTCTTGAGGTGACAACATTTTCCCTCTTGAACATACCCGGGAGGCATGCTCATATAGACTTCTTCCTCCAGATGGCCGTTCAAGAACGCATTTTTAACATCAAGCTGGTCCATGCGCCACTTCCTGTGCACAGCAAGAGCAAGAATAACCCTCACGGTCTTCAACTTTGCAACAGGGGCAAAGGTCTCAAGATAGTCGATCCCATACTTCTGGCTGAACCCCTTTGCAACCAAACGAGCTTTATATCGATCTACAGTGCCATCAGGTTTGTACTTCACGTTGTAAACCCACTTAGAGCCAACTAAGTGTGTCCCTTTAGGGATATCAACAACTTCCCATGTTTTGTTCTTAGCTAACGCACCCATCTCCTCTGTCATAACATGTAACCACTTGGGATCATCCTTAGCATCATCCACCGACCTGGGAATAACAACTTTGGATAAGGTTGTGATAAAACATTTGTAATTTGTACTGAGCTTAGCATAAGAAACAAATCTCTGAATAGGGTGAGAAGTACATGACCTGGTGCCTTTGCGCACAGCAATGGGGAGCTCTTCATTCGATGGACTTGGGTCATCCGGGGAGATCACAGGATTGGGATTGGTTCTATCCTCATCACCAACATCTTCCACTGTAGCTTTCTCCTTTCTGACATAAACCTGGCCAAACAAGTGATCCCGGGCAACAATGGGCTGAGCATCCACCGTGACCCCTTCCATATGGCTGCCCTTCTCATTACTGACCGTGACCGTGTCAATCACACTGGGACTAACCTTGTAATCCAAAAACTCCATAAACTGAATTAGCTGATTAGAGGAATACTCTTCCCCTTTGTTCCCAAGACACTCCCCCTGAAGAGGATTCACCGAAAAATACGACTCATGTTCATGAAATGTGACATCCCTCGAAACATACACTTTGGAAGTATTGGGATCCACACATTTATACCCCTTCTGAGTGGAAGAGTACCCCAAGAAAACTCCTTTAATAGACCGGGGATCAAGTTTTTTGAGAGTAGGGCTATGATTATGCACAAAACAACTGCACCCAAAGACACGAGGAGTAAGAGGCCACGGATTCTGAGTGGGCCACAGGGTAGAATAAGGAGACTGACCATCCAACACCCTAGTAGGCATACGGTTAATGAGATGTGCACTAGTTAGAAGTGCATCACCCCAATACCGCTTCGGGACATGACGTTGGAACATAATGGCCCGGGTAACATTCAATAGATGACGATTTTTACGTTCAGCTATACCATTTTGAGGAGGGGTATAACTACAAGAGGTTTCATGAACAATACCCTTGCCTTTCAAGAATTCATCAAGGGATTGGGAGACATATTCCCTTGCATTATCCGTACGGAAAGCTTGAACAGTAGTATGGAATTGAGTCTCAACAAAGGCAACAAAGTTTTTCACAACTGCTGGAACCTCACTACGTTCTCGCAACAAGTACACGAACGTACATCTAGAGTAATCATCAATAAGCGTCAAAAAATAGTGACAACCACCACACGTGGGTACTCCAGAAGGACCCCAAACATCGGAATGAACTAAGGCAAACGGATGAGTGGTTTTATTCAAAGAAATAGGGTACGAAGCCCTGACATGTTTAGCCAATTGACACACTTCACAAGCGAAGGAGTCAATTGAGACAGAAGCAAACAAATGGGGAAACAACTTCTTTATTAACTGGAAGGGTAGATGTCCAAGACGCTCGTGCCATCGCAGAACAGTAGATCTATCGTTCACACCAGACAAGTGACCACTCGTGGCAGAAATCAATGCTGAAGCAACTTGTACCGGCAGCCTGTAGAGCCCATCAGTAACCGAACCAATCCCAATCTTCTTCCCCGTCACCAAGTCCTGCAGGGAACAATGATCAGCAGAGAAAATCAGATTACAGTTTAATTCTTTAGTAATACTGCTGACAGAGAGTAAGTTCACAGGAATATTTGGAACATGCAGGGCATTGTGGAGACGGTATTTGTTCAACAGGGACAAGCTCCCTTTCCCAGCCACAGAGATAGAAGACCCATCTGCCATAGACACGCGTTGCTTGCCAGAGGAAAGTTGATATTTTTGAAAGAGTTTAGAGTCCCCTGTCATGTGGTGAGTGGCTCCACTATCAACAATCCAATCACCAAGAGAAGGGTTACCTTGATCAGTCGAGGCAACGAGAGCTTGGGCTAGCTGAGCCCCTTCAGACGTGGAGGACTCCTCAGGGGTAGTAGATAGACGGCTGATGTACGCCTGTAGCTCCTTGAGTTGAGCAGGGGACAACTTGGACTTTGCACCACTAGAAGAATTGCTCTGACTGGAATCAGACACAGAAGGGCTACGCTTGCCAAAGGGAGGACGACCTCTGACCAGTCTCTTCTCGGGATGAAGATCCCAACAGAAATCCACCGAATGCCCCAACTTGTGGCAATGAGTGCAATGTCGGGCAGGACGCTGCCCAGTCCCTGAGGCACGGCTGACAAAGGCAGAAGGGCCATGACCGGTGTCAAGATGCATCACCTGGCGACGTTGTTCTTCAGACTCAACACGAGCATATACTTCCTCTATCCCCGGAATCTCATCACCATTAAGAATCTGGCTACGAATAGACTCAAATTCATCCCGTAGGCCTCCCAGAAACAGAAACGTACGGTCCATCCATTCCTTTTCCCAGTAGAGGGAATGATCTGAACCGCATGTCCACTCATCAGTCACATGATAATCTAACTCCTCCCACTTGGTCTTCAGGGCAGCATAGAAGGCAGCAACAGACAAATCACCCTGTGTCAGAGAGTAAATACTGTGTTTAATCTGATAGGTGCGCAAATGTCTCTTCTTGCGACCATACATCTTTGCAAGCACAGTCCACATATCAAAAGAGGTCGGCTTCCGCAGAATGAGGGGCTGAATATCGGATGACACGGAGCTGATAATCCACACCTTCACTTGGCTGTCCTCCAACGCCCACGTCGCCCATTGAGGATCAGATTTGATGGGCGCAGGTTTGTCGCCAGTGATGTAAGAGAGACGCCCACGGCTAGTAATCCCAATCTCGAGAGCGGTAGACCAAGATAGGTAATTGTCCTTGGTCAGACGGATGGAGGTGACCTGGATCGGCACGTTCTCAGTCTTGGAGGCGCTGCCCGTGTCAAGAACGGCATCTTTTTGAGTCCCCATCGCTTCTGCCATCACAAACAAGCACACAGCAACAAGAGGCACAACAGCGGGAATGAGGCAACGGCGACGGGAAGGAGGCAGCGGCGACGGCGGCGGGAATGAGGCAGCGCCAACGGGAAGCAGGCGACGGCGCAACACAGAGGCCACCCACGGTGGCAGGAACAAAGAACGGGGCGAACGGAGGACCGCGGAGGCGTAACAGAGGACGGCGGCGGCGGAACAGAGGACGGCGGCGGCAGAGCAGGGCGACGTCACAAGGGCAGCAGCGACGCCGGAACAGAGGACGGCGGCGGCGGCGGAACAAAGGACAGCGGCGGCAGAGCAGGGCGACGTCACACGGGCAGCAGCGGCGCCGGAACTTCAACGGCGTCGGGCGACGAAAAAACTTGACGATCCTCGGAAAAAACGCTTCTCCAACTCCGCTGGCTCTGATACCATGTAGAAACACGAACCACAAAGAGAGAGAGTGGAGAACGAACACACAATCTATGTGGAAAACCTCAGAAAGAGGTGAAAAACCACGGGGAGGCTCTGACCTAGGGGCACACCGCAACCCTAGGAGAGAGAAAATTATATTTCACTTAATTCAACACTAAACACAAGTGACAATATAAAGAGGGAGAGAGGAGAAGCCGCCTAGGGTACCGAGCCCGCCTCGGTACCCGCGCCCCATAGAACCGGGTCCAGGAATGGATCCAGTTCCCACAGCAACATATTCTAACAATGTTCATTTTATTGACCTTTCAAACTTGATGGTAGGGATGTTGCCTCATCAAGATCCATATGGAGTTCCCATGTCTCGCGGAACAGATTCCCCTTTTGTAGTACGGGGTTCCTCGCGTCTTTGCTACCTTAGTTTTTTCATAGTGAATACTTTTGTCTCACACATAACCTCCTAAAACTGATCATTATGCCGATGCATCTAGTTGGCCATGCATCGAATATGTCTTCAATTAATCATTTATTTCTAGTGCATTTGACTGAATTTTCCAACTTGATGGTAGGGGCGTTGCATCATCAAAATCCATTTGCAGTTCCCATGTCTCACGAAACTGCTTCCCCTCTTGTTGTATGGGGTTCATTGTATCTTTCCTACCTAGCTTTTTTCATAGTCAATACTTTTGTCTCACACATAACCTCCTAAAATTGACCATTATGCCGATGCATCTAGTTGGCCATGCATCGGCTATGTCTTCAGTCCGCCAATTATTTTAAGTGCATGTGATTGACATCATTAACTTGATGGCAGGGACGTTGCCTCGCCAATATCCACATGCAGTTCTCATGTCTCACGGGACTGCTTCCCCTCTTGTTGCACGAGGTTCATCGTATCTTTCCTACTATAGTTTTTTCATAGTAAATACTTTTGCCTCACACATAACCTCCTAAAACTGACCATTATGCCGATGCATCGAGTTGGCCATGCATCGGCTATGTCCTCAGTCAGCCATTTATTTCATGTTCATTTGATTGACCTTTTAAACTTGATGGTAGGGATGTTGCCTCATCAAGATCCCTATGGAGTTCCCATGTCTCACGGAACACATTCCCCTTTTGTACTACGGGGTTCCTCGCGTCTTTTGTCAATACTTTTGTCACACACATAACCTCATAAAATTGACCATTATGCCGATGCATCTACTTGGTCATGCATCGGCTATGTCTTCAGTCCGCCAATTATTTTAAGTGCATGTGATTGACATCATTAACTTGATGACAGGGACATTGCCTCGTCAATATCCATATGTAGTTCCCATGTCTCACAGGATTGCTTCCCCTCTTGGTGCACGAGGTTAATCGTATCTTTCCAACCATAGTTTTTTCATAGTAAATACTTTTGTCTCACACATAACCTCCTAAAACTAACCATTATGCCGATGCATCGAGTTGGCCATGCATCGGCTATGTCCTCAGTCAGCCATTTATTTCATGTGCATTTTATTGACATTTTAAACTTGATGGTAGGGATGTTGGCTTATCAAGATCCAAATGCAGTTCCGATGTCTCGCGGAATAGATTCTCCTTTTGCAGTACGGGGTTTCCTCGCGTCTTTCCTACCATAGTTTTTTCATAATGAATACTTTTGTCTCACACATAACCTCCTAAAACTGACCATAATGCCGATGCATCTATATGACCATGCATCGGATATGTATTCAATTAATCATTTATTTCTAGTGCATTTGATTCACTTTTTGAACTAGATGGTAGGAGCGTTGCATCATCAAGATCCATTTGCAATTCCCATGTCTCACGAGACTGCTTCCCCTCTTGTTGTACGGGGTTCATCGCATCTTTTCTACCTTGTTATTTCATAGTCAATACTTTTGTCTCACACATAACCTCCTAAAACTGACCAAAACGCCGATGCATCTAGTTGGCAATACAACAGCTATGTCTTCAGTTAATCATTTATTTCTAGTGCATTTGATTGACTTTTCGAACTTGATGGTAGGGGTGTTGCATCATCAAAATCCATTTGCAGTTCCCATGTCTCACGAGACTGCTTCCCCTCTTGTTGTACGGGGTTCATTGTATCTTTCCTACCTAGTTTTTTTCATAGTCAATACTTTTGTCACACACATAACCTCCTAAAATTGACCATTATGCCGATGCATCTAGTTGGCCATGCATCGGCTATGTCTTCAGTCCGCCAATTATTTTAAGTGCATGTGATTGACATCATTAACTTGATGGCAGGGACGTTGCCTCGCCAATATCCACATGCAGTACTCATGTCTCACGGGACTGCTTCCCCTCTTGTTGCACGAGGTTCATCATATCTTTCCTACTATAGTTTTTTCATAGTAAATACTTTTGCATCACACATAACCTCCTAAAACTGACCATTATGCCGATGCATCGAGTTGGCCATGCATCGGCTATGTCCTCAGTCAGCCATTTATTTCATGTTCATTTTATTGACCTTTTAAACTTGATGGTAGGGATGTTGCCTCATCAAGATCCCTATGGAGTTCCCATGTCTCGCGGAACACATTCCCCTTTTGTACAACGGGGTTCCTCGCATCTTTTGTCAATACTTTTGTTTTTTCTCACACATAACCTCCTAAAACTGACCATTGTACCGATGCATCTAGTTGGCCATGCATCGGCTATGTCTTCAATTAATCATTTATTTCTAGTGCATTTGATTGACTTTTCGAACTTGATCGTAGGGGTGTTGCATCATCAAAATCCATTTGCAGTTCCCATGTCTCACGAGACTGCTTCCCCTCTTGTTGTACGGGGTTCATTGTATCTTTAATACCTCGTTTTTTTCATAGTCAATACTTTTGTCACACACATAACCTCCTAAAATTGACCATTATGCCGATGCATCTAGTTGGCCATGCATCGGCTATGTCTTCAGTACGCCAATTATTTTAAGTGCATGTGATTGACATCATTAACTTGATGGCAGGGACGTTGCCTCGTCAATATCCATATGCAGTTCCCATGTCTCAAGGGATTGCTTCCCCTCTTGGTGCACGAGGTTCATCGTATCGTTCCTACCATACACCGCAACCCTAGGAGAGAGAAAATTATATTTCACTTAATTCAACACTAAACACAAGTGACAATATAAAGAGGGAGAGAGGAGAAGCCGCCTAGGGTACTGAGCCCGCCTCGGTACCCGCGCCCCATAGAACCGGGTCCAGGAATGGATCTGGTTCCCACAGCAACATATTCTAACAATGTTCATTTTATTGACCTTTCAAACTTGATGGTAGGGATGTTGCCTCATCAAGATCCATATGGAGTTCCCATGTCTCGCGGAACAGATTCCCCTTTTGTAGTACAGGGTTCCTCGCGTCTTTGCTACCTTAGTTTTTTCATAGTGAATACTTTTGTCTCACACATAACCTCCTAAAACTTATCATTATGCCGATGCATCTAGTTGGCCATGCATCGGCTACGTCTTCAATTAATCATTTATTTCTAGTGCATTTGATTGAATTTTCCAACTTGATGGTAGGGGCGTTGCATCATCAAAATCGATTTGCAGTTCCCATGTCTCACGAGACTGCTTCCCCTTTTCTTGTACGGGGTTCATTGTATCTTTCCTACCTAGTTTTTTTCATAGTCAATACTTTTGTCACACACATAACCTCCTAAAATTGACCATTATGACGATGCATCTAGTTGGTCATGCATCGGCTATGTCTTCAGTCCGCCAATTATTTTAAGTGCATGTGATTGACATCATTAACTTGATGGCAGGGACGTTGCCTCGTCAATATCTTGTTCCCATGTCTCACGGGACTGCTTCCCCTCTTGTTGCATGAGGTTCATCGTATCTTTCCCACCATAGTTTTTTCATAGTAAATACTTTTGTCTTACACCTCCTAAAATTGACCATTATGCCAATGCATCGAGTTGGCCATGCATCGGCTACGTCCTCAGTCAACCATTTATTTCATGTGCATTTTATTGACCTTTTAAACTTGATGGTCGGGATGTTGCCTCAACAAGATCCAAATGCAGTTCCCATGTCTCACGGAACAGATTCCCCTTTTGTAGTACGGGGTTCCTTGCGTCTTTCCTACTTTAGTTTTTTCATAGTAAATACTTTTGTCTCAGACATAACCTCCTAAAACTGACCATTATGCCGATGCATCTAGTTAGCCATGCATCGGCTATGTCTTCAATTGATCATTTATTTCTAGTGCATTTGATTGACTTTTTGAACTTGATGGTAGAGGCGTTGCATCATCAAAATCCATTTGCAGTTCCCATGTCTCACGAGACTGCTTCCCCTCTTGTTGTACGGGGTTCATTGTATCTTTAATACCTAGTTTTTTTCATAGTAAATACTTTTGCATCACACATAACCTCCTAAAACTGACCATTATGCCGATGCATCTAGTTGGTCATGCATCGGCTATGTCCTCAGTCAGCCATTTATTTCATGTTCATTTTATTGACCTTTTAAACTTGATGGTAGGGATGTTGCCTCATCAAGATCCCTATGGAGTTCCCATGTCTCGCGGAACACATTCCCCTTTTGTACAACGGGGTTCCTCGCATCTTTTGTCAATACTTTTGTTTTTTCATAGTAAATACTTTTGTCTCACGCATAACCTCCTAAAAATGACCATTCTGCCGATGCATCTAGTTGGCCATGCATCGGCTATGTCTTCAATTAATCATTTATTTCTAGTGCATTTGATTGACTTTTTGAACTTGATGGTAGAGGCGTTGCATCATCAAAATCCATTTGCAGTTCCCATGTCTCACGAGACTGCTTCCCCTCTTGTTGTACGGGGTTCATTGTATCTTTAATACCTCGTTTTTTTCATAGTCAATACTTTTGTCACACACATAACCTCCTAAAATTGACCATTATGCCGATGCATCTAGTTGGTCATGCATCAGCTATGTCTTCAGTACGCCAATTATTTTAAGTGCATGTGATTGACATCATTAACTTGATGACAGGGACGTTGCCTCGTCAATATCCATATGCAGTTCCCATGTCTCAAGGGATTGCTTCCCCTCTTGGTGCACGAGGTTCATCGTATCGTTCCTACCATACTTTTTTCATAGTAAATACTTTTGTCTCACACATAACCTCCTAAAACTGACCATTATGCTGATGCATCGAGTTGGCCATGCATCGGCTATGTCCTCAGTCAGCCATTTATTTCATGTGCATTTTATTGACATTTTAAACTTGATGGTAGGGATGTTGCCTCATCAGGATCCAAATGCAGTTCCGATGTCTCGCGGAACAGATTCCCCTTTTGTAGTACGGGGTTCCTCGCGTCTTTCCTACCTTAGTTTTTTCATAGTGAATACTTTTATCTCACACATAACCTCCTAAAACTTACCATAATGACGATGCATCTAGATGACCATGCATCGGATATGTCTTCAATTAATCATTTATTTCTAGCGCATTTGATTCACTTTTTGAACCTGATGGTAGGAGCGTTGCATCATCAAGAACCATTTGCGATTCCCATGTCTCACGAGACTGCTTCCCCTCTTGTTGTACGGGGTTCATCGCATCTTTTCTACCTAGTTTTTTCATAGTCAATACTTTTGTCACACACATAACCTCCTAAAACTGACCATTATGCCGATGCATCTAGTTGGCCATGCATCGGCTATGTCTTCAGTCCGCCAATTATTTTAAGTGCATGTGACTGACAACATTAACTTGATGGCAGGGACGTTGCCTCGCCAATATCCACATGCAGTTCCCATGTCTCACGGGACTGCTTCCCCTCTTGTTGCACGAGGTTCATCGTATCTTTCCTACCATACTTTTTTCATAGTAAATACTTTTGTCTCACACATAACCTCCTAAAACTGACCATTATACCGATGCATCTAGTTGGCCATGCATCGGCTATGTCTTCAATTAATTATTTATTTCTAGTGCATTAGATTGACTTTTCGAACTTGATGGTAGGGGTGTTGCATCATCAAAATCCATTTCCAGTTCCCATGTCTCACGAGACTGCTTCCCCTCTTGTTGTATGGGGTTCATTGTATCTTTCCTACCTAGTTTTTTTCATAGTCAATACTTTTGTCACACACATAACCTCCTAAAATTGACCATTATGCCGATGCATCTAGTTGGCCATGCATCGGCTATGTCTTCAGTCCGCCAATTATTTTAAGTGCATGAGATTGACATCATTAACTTGATGGCAGGGACGTTGCCTCGCCAATATCCATATGCAGTTCCCATGTCTCACGGGACAGCTTCCCCTCTTGTTGCACGAGGTTCATCGTATCTTTCCCACCATAGTTTTTTCATAGTAAATACTTTTGTCTCACACATAACCTCCTAAAACTGACCATTATGCCGATGCATCGAGTTGGCCATGCATCGGCTATGTCCTCAGTCAGCAATTTTTTTCATGTGCATTTTATTGACATTTTAAACTTGATGGTAGGGATGTTGCCTCATCAAGATCCATATGCAGTTCCCATGTCTCACGGAACAGATTCCCCTTTTGTAGTACGGGGTTCCTCGCGTCTTTGCTACCTTAGTTTTTTCATAGTGAATACTTTTGTCTCACACATAACCTCCTAAAACTGATCATTATGCCGGTGCATCTAGTTGGCCATGCATCGGCTATGTCTTCAATTGATCATTTATTTCTAGTGCATTTGATTGATTGTTCGAACTTGATGGTAGGGGCGTTGCATCATCAAAATCCATTTGCAGTTCCCATGTCTCACGAAACTGCTTCCCCTCTTGTTGTACGGGGTTCATTGTATCTTTCCTACCTAGTTTTTTTCATAGTCAATACTTTTGTCTGACACATAACCTCCTAAAATTGACCATTATGCCGATGCATCTAGTTGGCCATGCATCGGCTATGTCTTCAGTCCGCCAATTATTTTAAGTGCATGTGATTGACATCATTAACTTGATGGCAGGGACGTTGCCTCGCCAATATCCACATGCAGTTCCCATGTCTCACGGGACTGCTTCCCCACTTGTTGCACGAGGTTCATCGTATCTTTCCTACCATAGTTTTTCATAGTAAATACTTTTGTCTCACACATAACCTCCTAAAACTGACCATTATGCTGATGCATCGAGTTGGCCATGCATCGGCTATGTCCTCAGTCAGCCATTTATTTCATGTTCATTTTATTGACCTTTTAAACTTGATGGTAGGGATGTTGCCTCATCAAGATCCATATGCAGTTCCCATGTCTCGCGGAACAGATTCCCCTTCTGTAGTACGGGGTTCCTCGCGTGTTTCCTACCTTAGTTTTTTCATAATGAATACTTTTGTCTCACACATAACCTCCTAAAACTGACCATAATGCTGATGCATCTAGATGACCATGCATCGGATATGTCTTCAACTAATCATTTATTTCTAGTGCATTTGATTCACTTTTTGAACTTGATGGTAGGAGCGTTGCATCATCAAGATCCATTTGCAATTCCCATGTCTCAGGAGACTGCTTCCCCTCTTGTTGTAAGGGGTTCATCGCATCTTTTCTACCTAGTTTTTTCATAGTCAATACTTTTGTCTCACACATAACCTCCTAAAACTGACCATTACGCCGATGCATCTAGTTGGCAATACAACGGCTATGTCTTAAGTCCGCCAATTATTTTAAGTGCATGTGATTGACATCATTAACACTATGGCAGGGACGTTGCCTCGTCAATATCCATATGCAGTTCTCATGTCTCACGGGACTTCTTCCCCTCTTGTTGCACGAGGTTCATCGTATCTTTCCTATTATAGTTTTTTCATAGTAAATACTTTTGTCTCACACATAACCTGCTAAAACTGACCATTATGCCGATGCATCGAGTTGGCCATGCATCGGCTATGTCCTCAGTCAGCCATTTATTTCATGTGCATTTTATTGACATTTTAAACTTGATGGTAGGGATGTTGCCTCATCAAGATCCATATGCAGTTCCCATGTCTCGCGGAACAGATTCCCCTTTTGTAGTACGGGGTTCCTCGCGTCTTTCCTACCTTAGTTTTTTCATGGTGAATACTTTTATCTCACACATAACCTCCTAAAACTTACCATAATGACGATGCATCGAGTTGGCTATGCATCGGCTATGTCCTGAGTCAGCCATTTATTTCATGTTCATTTTATTGACCTTTTAAACTTGATGGAAGGGATGTTGCCTCATCAAGATCCATATGCAGTTCCCATGACTCGCGGAACAGATTCCCCTTCTATAGTACGGGGTTCCTCGCGTGTTTCCTACCTTAGTTTTTTCATAATGAATACTTTTGTCTCACACATAACCTCCTAAAACTGACCATAATGCCGATGCATCTACATGACCATGCATCGGATATGCCTTCAATTAATCATTTATTTCTAGTGCATTTGATTCACTTTTTGAACTTGATGGTAGGAGCGTTGCATCATCAAGATCCATTTGCAATTCCCATGTCTCACGAGAATGCTTCCCCTCTTGTTGTACGGGGTTCATCGCATCTTTTCTACCTAGTTTTTTCATAGTCGATACTTTTGTCACACACATAATCTCCTAAAACTGACCATTATGCCGATGCATCTAGTTGGCCATGCATCGGCTATGTCTTCAGTCCGCCAATTATTTTAAGTGCATGTGATTGACATCATTAACTTGATGGCAAGGACGTTGCCTCGCCAATATCCATATACAGTTCCCATGTCTCATGGGACTGCTTCCCCGCTTGTTGTATAGGACATCTTTCCTACCTTAGTTTTTTCATAGTGAATATTTTTGTC
This sequence comes from Nymphaea colorata, assembly GCF_008831285.2. Classification (NCBI taxonomy): domain Eukaryota; kingdom Viridiplantae; phylum Streptophyta; class Magnoliopsida; order Nymphaeales; family Nymphaeaceae; genus Nymphaea; species Nymphaea colorata. The sequence goes on from NC_045138.2 coordinate 26,581,188, forward strand.
TCACACATAACCTCCTAAAACTGACCATTATGCCGATGCATCTAGTTGGCCATGCATCGGCTATGTCTTTAATTTATCATTTATTTCTAGTGCATTTGATTGACTTTTTGAACTTGATGGTAGGGGCGTTGCATCATCAAAATCGATTTGCAGTTCCCATGTCTCACGAGACTGCTTCCCCTTTTGTTGTACGGGGTTCATTGTATCTTTCCTACCTAGTTTTTTTCATTGTCAATACTTTTGTCACACACATAACCTCCTAAAATTGACCATTATGCCGATGCATCTAGTTGGTCATGCATCGGCTATGTCTTCAGTCCGCCAATTATTTTAAGTGCATGTGATTGACATCATTAACTTGATGGCAGGGACGTTCCCTCGTCAATATCCATATGTTGTTCCCATGTCTCACGGGACTGCTTCCCCTCTTGTTGCACGAGGTTCATCGTATCTTTCCCACCATAGTTTTTTCATAGTAAATACTTTTGTCTCACACCTCCTAAAACTGACCATTACGCCAATGCATCGAGTTGGCCATGCATCGGCTACGTCCTTAGTCAACCATTTATTTCATGTGCATTTTATTGACCTTTTAAACTTGATGGTAGGGATGTTGCCTCAACAAGATCCAAATGCAGTTCCCATGTCTCACGGAACAGATTCCCCTTTTGTAGTACGGGGTTCCTTGCGTCTTTCCTACTTTATTTTTTTCATAGTAAATACTTTTGTCTGACACATAACCTCCTAAAACTGACCATTATGCCGATGCATCTAGTTGGCCATGCATCGGCTATGTCTTCAATTAAACATTTATTTCTAGTGCATTTGATTGACTTTTTGAACTTGATGGTAGAGGCGTTGCATCATCAAAATCCATTTGCAGTTCCCATGTCTCACGAGACTGCTTCCCCTCTTGTTGTACGGGATTCATTGTATCTTTAATACCTAGTTTTTTTCATAGTCAATACTTTTGTCACACACATAACCTCCTAAAATTGACCATTATGCCGATGCATCTACTTGGTCATGCATCGGCTATGTCTTCAGTCCGCCAATTATTTTAAGTGCATGTGATTGACATCATTAACTTGATGACAGGGACGTTGCCTCGTCAATATCCATATGCAGTTCCCATGTCTCACGGGATTGCTTCCCCTCTTGGTGCACGAGGTTCATCGTATCGTTCCTACCATACTTTTTTCATAGTAAATACTTTTGTCTCACACATAACCTCCTAAAACTGACCATTATGCCGATGCATCGAGTTGGCCATGCATCGGCTATGTCCTCAGTCAGCCATTTATTTCATGTGCATTTTATTGACATTTTAAACTTGATGGTAGGGATGTTGCCTCATCAAGATCCAAATGCAGTTCCGATGTCTCGCGGAACAGATTCCCCTTTTGTAGTACGGGGTTCCTCGCGTCTCTCCTACCTTAGTTTTTTCATAGTGAATACTTTTGTCTCACACATAACCTCCTAAAACTGACCATAATGACGATGCATCTAGATGACCATGCATCGGCTATGTCTTCAATTAATCATTTATTTCTAGTGCATTTGATTCACTTTTTGAACTTGATGGTAGGAGCGTTGCATCATCAAGAACCATTTGCGATTCCCATGTCTCACGAGACTGCTTCCCCTCTTGTTGTACGGGGTTCATCGCATCTTTTCTACCTAGTTTTTTCATGGTCAATACTTTTGTCACACACATAACCTCCTAAAACTGACCATTATGCCGATGCATCTAGTTGGCCATGCATCGGCTATGTCTTCAGTCCGCCAATTATTTTAAGTGCATGTGATTGACAAAATTAACTTGATGGCAGGGACGTTGCCTCATCAATATCCATATGCAGTTCCCAAGTCTCACAGGACTGCTTCCCCGCTTGTTGTATAGGGTATCTTTCCTACCTTAGTTTTTTCATAGTCAATACTTTCGTCTCACACATAACATCCTAAAACTGACCATTATGCCGACGCATCTAGTTGGTCATGCATTGGCTACGTCTGCAGTTCGCCATTTATTTCAAATGCATGTGATTGACATTTGTAACTTGATGGCAGGGACGTTGCCTCATCAATATCCATATGCAGTTCCCATGTCTCACGGGAGTGCTTCCCCGCTTGTTGTATAGGGTATCTTTCCTACCTTAGTTTTTTCATAGTGAATACTTTTGTCTCACACATAACCTCCTAAAACTGACTATTATGCCGATGCATCTAGTTGACCATGCATCGGCTATGTCTTCAATTAATCATTTATTTCTAGTGCATTTGATTGACTTTTTGAACTTGATGGTAGGTGCGTTGCATCATCAAAATCCATTTGCAGTTCTCATGTCTCACGAGACTGCTTACCCCCTTGTTGTACGGAGTTCATCGTATCTTTCCTACCTAGTTTTTTCATAGTCAATACTTTTGTCTCACACATAACCTACTAAAACTGACCATTATGCTGATGCATCTAGTTGGTCATGCATCGGCTATGTCTTTAGTCAACCATTTATTTCAACTGCATTTGATTGACTTTTTGAACTTGATGGTAGAGGCATTGCGTCATCAAGATCCATATGCACTTCCCAGGTCTCACGGGACTGCTTTTCCTCTGGTTGTACGGGTTTCATCGTATCACTTGCACCCATAATGAGACAATCACACATCATTAAGACATTAACAACTCATCTCTTGAGTGCTCCTTAAGTTATAAGTATCGCTCTCGCTTGTCAAGACGATGAGGCGAGATGCACAAGAATGTCAACAATAATCTCAAACAAAGTCTATCTTCGTTCATGTCTATTCGTCAAAAATGTGCTCGTAGATATAACATTCGCTACTTCTCCACAAGAACTAAACAGCCATTTATTTCAATTTCACATAACTGACATTTTGAACATGATGGTAATGATGTTCCCTCATTCAAATCCATATGCATTTCTCATGTCCCACGGGATTGCTTACTTTTTTGTTGTACGTTGTTCATCGCATCTTTGCTACCCTAGTTTTTTCATAGTCAATACTTTTGTCTCACACATAACCTCTTAAAACTGACCATTATGCAGATGCATTTAGTTGGACATGCGTCGGTTATGTCTTTAGTCAGCCATTTATTTCAGGTGCATTTGATTGACTTTTTGAACTTGTTGGTAAGGGCATTGCCTCATCAAGATCCATATGCAGTTCCCAGGTCTCACGGGATTGCTTCTCCTCTGGTTGTACGGGTTTCATCGTATCATTTGCGCCCATAATAGGACGATCACACATCATTAACAACTCATCTCTTGAGTGCTCCTTAAGCTATAAGTATCGCTCTCTCTCGCCAAAACGATGAGGCGAGATGCACAAGATTGCCAATAATAATCCCAAACAAAATCTATGTTCGTTCATGTCTATTCATAAAAAATGTGCTCGCAGATGCAACATCCGCTACTTCACCACGAGAACCAAACAGCCATTTATTTCTATTGCACATAATTGACAATTTGAACTTGATGGTAGGGATGTTACCGCATCCAGATCCATATGTATTTCCCATGTGTCACGGGACTGCTTCCCTTTTGTTGTACGGGGTTCATCGTTTCTCTCCTACCCTAGTTTTTTCATAGTCAATACTTTTGTCTCAAACATAACCTCCTAAAACTGAGCATTATGCTGATCCATCTAGTTGGCCATGCATCAGCTATGTCTTAAGTCCGCCATTTATTTCAAGTGCATGTGATTGACATTTTTGACTTGATGGAAGGGACGTTGCCTCATCAACATCCATATGCAGTTCGCATGTCTCACGGGACTGCTTCTCCTCTTATCTTTCATTGCATAGTTTTTTCATAGTCAATACTTTTGTCTCACACATAACCTCCTATAACTTACCATTATATCGATGAATCTAGTTGGTTGTGCATCGGCTATGTCTTCAGTCAGCCATTTATTTCAAGTGCATAAAGATTGCAACAATTAATAAAAATTTCAACTTACGAATCTAAGCTTATAAATATTTTCTCTCTCTCTTTTCTTTTAATCTTTTCTTGCTTCGTATTTTTCGTTTTTTATTTTCTTAGCACTGCCAGAATTTGACTAGCTCCAACATCTAGTTCTGTAACTGTTGGAATAGCCCAACAGCTAGTCTTCTTCTTCAATCTTTTTTTTCAGTTTACAAATAAGGGACTGGTCTTCTTGTGTAACTTATGGCACGCTGTTTGTATGGTCATTCATTCAGAAATATATTCACGTTTTTATTCCCTGTGATAGTTTTGACTGTGGTATTGGGACTGCAAGACTGAGATTTCAATCCTTGTTTTTTGCTCTGATGAACAACAATAGTCCTCTCCTAACGGTTTGCAAATTACAAAGTCATGTCTATATTTGGATTCCTAACAAAGATGAAGTAAAAATTGAGATGAAAGAAATGATAATTTGCAGGCAGAGCAGCTATCTCTGTGGAACTCCTTTCTTATTAAATAAGAAAAACTTTCCACTTGATTACACCATAACATCTGAAAATGACCAAACCAGTACACCCATCTTGATCACATAGAACATACTCATTCAATAAGCATCAGCACAAAAGCAATCTAGTGGTCTGGAAGGCATATAGGCTTAGTGTTTTGAACTTCTCAGGAACATGCAGAAATTAGATGTAATCAAAATAATAAAGTGCTGCCAAGATAGAAGCAACATGATCCTCAACATATGCTCTGACATATGTCTATAATAAACTAAACAATTTCTACATCTATGTCACATCTTTTCTTCCTTCAAAAGTTTTTGCTTGTGACACTTTTTCTGATGCATAGAGTTACCTGTGATACATTAGGTCTAGTTTAGTGATTGTAGAAGGCCATTGGCGGAGTGAGATTTGCATTCAGGATGATCAATCTGATTGTATGGGAGCAGCAACAGCCAACAGTTCACTGCAGGTAAAACCTGTATCACATTTGAACAACAAACTCAGCCTTATTCATTTTCAAATATTTTGTGCATTTCATAAAAATTACTATACATGTTAAACTTCCATCTAATCTACCCTAACGTTTATTAATGCATGTAATCCTTAATAATCCAGTATCTTGAAACATTGCACCAAAAAACCACAAAACATCCTATAGATATGGCCTACTTAGTTTACAACTTTACATGATTGAATATACTAGCATTAACAAAAACACTTTTGATTTTACATTTGATTATTCAACCACGATGAAGGACAAGATTCAAAATTCAGCACTTAAGCAAATGGAAAGCTGTTGTATATTTCATCGGAAAAACTATAAATATCGCACCACCAGTCCTTTACCACTTCATGCAGGATCAATCAACTCAGTCAAAGCATCAGATTGTATGCCACCAAATGGTGCCTTATCTAAGCCTTTTAGTGTCATAGTAAGATGGGTATCAAGGTATTCCTTGTCAACTCTTTCTTGCATAAGCTGAAGTCACCAAGAATAGAGGGGGTGAATAAAGACGTATAAATCTAAGTTACAATGATTTATCATTGCTGAGAACCAGAACTAATACTCTAGATAAGTACATAAAAGCCACCAACATACAAGCGCTTATTGAAATTTTCATGTGAGGACTTAATTGAATACAGCAGCTAGATTTATAATGATACTAACAACTTTTTGTTTTAAAACAACAATTCTCGCATTCATTGAAATCATTTGCTTTGTCGAATTTTTTTTCTTTTAAAACAATAGGTCCTGAATCCATTGGAGGCATTTGCCTGTCAAATTTGCTTTATGGACTTATTGTGATATAAAATCAGTAGATCCTATGCATCCATGACATTTACAGTAAGCATAACTTGTAACAACTTTAGCTATTTCTCTGTTCTACAATTTTCACATCAGGTTCTCTTGGAAATTCAACATGGATGTGCTTCTTAGTTCTCTTGCAAATGAAAACTATCACTGCCCTTCAAAATTTTTAAGTGCTCAATAAGAATGCCTATTTCTACCATTAATTCTCATAGAACTGCATGTCTCTTTCCAATCAAATTTCTTGTCCTTAGTTCACCTAGAGAAGCAAACAAAAGGCCTCATGAGTGAACTCATAATCACATTTAAGAAACCATTGCAACTTCCAATTACTTGTTGCTTTTCAGGCAATGTAGATGATAATCCAGGAAGTGTGTGCTATGTTATTTCAGTTCACTCACAAGAATATATAATGAAGCAGAATGGGACCAAAACATCCTCTTAATTGATGATAGAAGGGAAATTGTCTTACAAATCAGTCATGTTTTGTCAACCTTTCCAAGATTTGTCGCAACTCTCCAATAAAAGTATTTGAACAAAGGACTCACAATTCAAATTTAACAAACAATTTAGATCAGGAAGAGAAGAACCAAAGTTACCAAATGAGATATGTCAAATCTTACATACTCTCCAAATTGATTAAATTTCCAATTTTTTTGGGGAACTTTACAGCTAACCAGGTCATCTGGAGTTTCAATTTTCAAAGGATGCCAAATCAACATGGCCGAAGCAAATTATGAACCAATATTTTCACACTCTTGGAATAACTTTTAATTTACATATTTTTGAGGGTGATGGTGCCCCAAGTTCCTTTGGAATGGGACCAGATAATGGTTGCCCATGAGAGCTCTGGAAAGGTTAAAGAAAATCCAAAGTAGTGATATTCCAAAACCCAGGATTAATGGGGTAAGCATGATAAATTTTGTATTATTATATAAGAATGAATGAAAGTCCACATTGTCATCCAACAAATGACTCTTAGAGTGGGATCATGACAAAAGCCACTTCAATCCTAAGAACCTTCATCATGCAACCACGACAAATTCAAATTTGCAAGCAACCATAATGATATTCGAGCCGAACATTATCCATCCCCCTAGTCATGCTAATAAATTAGGACAGACACCGTGTATGTACTTGTAGGAAAGCAAATTAAGGACTTGCTTGCTTGGACAGCAAAAACTACGTCATTTGATAAACTCCACACTAAAGCCAGTCATGGCAGAAAAGAGATCCAAGTAACAGCAGAACATGACTTTGAATCTTTAATTACACTTGCAGACTACTAACGTACTGGGGAAGGGTGCAAAAGACCTCAAAGCATGATTAACACCATACATGAGTAGTATACGGTCATAGCACTTCAGAAGTAGTGGCTCAGATTAATTTGGAGCTGGCCAAGATGTTGTAGTTTAGTAATCTCCTTCAAAAGTGTCCCAGCCAGGCCTTGACCTTTGAGCACTCTTAAACCACCAAGTCATACTCTTTCCAAAATGTGCAATTTCCATATACTGCTGGAGTACATGTATTAAATTCATCTATTATCAAAAGATGTGCTCAGGCATTGAAAGACCACAATTGGCTCTGTTCCAATCTGGGTCACCAATGTCAGTGTGACTGCAATATTGTACCCTTCCAAGATTCTAAAAAAATAAACCTGCTTCCTTTGCATTAAAATGATGAAGAATTAAGACAAGATCTTGAGGATACAAGAAAACAAGACCAATTTCATGAAGACAGGCAAAAGCTTCTTAAGGTATGCTAGGTGAACTTGACAATGAAGTGCAAGACTTACAAGCTGCAAGAAAAGGTCACGGTTATGATGGGAGTGATTACGTCGAGTATGCTAAGGAAGATGTCATTAAACAATTTGAAAGGGTGACTGATGCTGCTTCTTCTATTCAACGTACATTTTGGGATGCTTCAGAATTCCTAATTGATGTCGTTGATTTGGTTAGTTTGCTCTTTCTAGAATTGCTGATGAAAGTGTCGTGAGCATTGTTGAACTGACAGATCCTTGGGCTAGTGAACAAAAAATGGATTCACTTACTAATTTTTGCTCTGTTAGGAGTGAGGCTCTGGGAGTTTGGGACAGACTAAGTGATATTGTTCACTTGACATTTTGTTTGGATAAGGGAACCAGAATTCAGATTATGATGGGTGGTTTCCCTACTGATAAATGGGCCTCATAAGGGTGGATATTTAAGCTAAATGAATGGGATGACTCTTCACCATACAATGCTGGATTGAGGTATAGGTCGATTGCTTTACACATTTGGGTTGTCATACAGACCCTACAACACTCAAATTTTGCATTTAATGGGTTGGGTCTATAGATGGGCAGACCCATTTGTTTTGCTACACTATATAAGGCAGCTTGTGAATGGTCAATGGCATATCCCGGTTAATGAAAAGGAAATTGGGGTTGGTTGCCCTAGTTAAGGGTGCATAAGCACGAGTCTGTTTTTCTTATTTTATTTTTGTCGTGTGGCCTTTTTGGTAGTTAGGGGCTACCATACCATAAAACCATCACACTACACTATGAATGGTTGGTTTGAACTTTGAACTAATCCAACATGTGTCACAAAAGCATGGGGCCGTGTCTTCAACTGTATGCACTATGCAACTTTCTAATGCGCTGCAATAACCACCTTTTCTTGTTGTGTAATTTATTTTAATTGATGCAGTAAACACTTAGTTCATGCTAATCTAGCCCACATCGAGAAGTAGCATACACCTCATCCATGCATTAACCATGTGCCTCATGACAATCAAATTGAAAGTTTAAAGCTTCAAAGACAGTCCTTGTGAAATATAATTTTTGGATGAAGAGAATAAAAATGGATGAAAAACAATATAATCTAGATATAAAGAAATTCAACTTCTAAACATTCGATTGCAAACAAAGCTGATCATCCAACCACCACATCTTATAACAATCAACGCCATTGTCGATACTAAACCCAAACTCGAATTCCACGAAACAAGGCATATACACACAAAAAAATGGTAGAAGAAAGCCTTACGAGAGCGTGGTTTTCAGAGACAGTCAACTAACATTTTCGTTCATCCCCATCATGATAACATAATAATGGAAGATTATGAAAATAATACAGATGAAAGTTATAGAATAGAGGAGAAATACACGACAAACAAAAGGAATTGAACACAAATCAGCCAAGCGAAGCATCGATTCATGGGTTCGCAGAAGCAACTTAACAGAACATCAAAAGCTCTATTGCAACCATAGAAAATCGAGCAAGATGATGCGTCCGCAAGAAAATGCTTATTCTGAATAGACGAAATAAAAAGGTTCAACATCGAAAGCTAGCACTGAAGGAACAAGGAAAAATAAATGCTAACCAACATGAATGAGATAGAAACGTGAGGAGCTTATTAACAGGCAGTGGTTTGGGTATGAAGGAAAGAACCAAGAAACGAACAATACCTGAAAATCAGACTCCCGATGGCTCCCAAGAAGGCGAGAAGGATGCGAAGGGGTTCGTCTGATGCGAGAAAAGGTCCAAGGCTGCCGATCGGACGATCTTGGAAGGCCTTCGTCTTCTGCGACAGATTGAACATTAGGTTCCTAGGATTCGCAAACGCAGGGAACCCGCCAAAGGATCTCTGGAGCCGGAAAGGGTCGTTGCACTCCACCGGCTCTGCCTCTGCTTGAAACGTAGGGTACCCTGCATCCTCTTCCTTTGTTCCGCTTCTTTCATACGATCTCCATTAAAGCAAGGATGGCAGAAACGTAGGGTACCATGCATGAGAGCGATCCCTTTGGAAGCCAGTCTTGCAACGCAAAAGATAGACAGAGAGAGCAAGAGAGAGAGCGCGCACCAGTGAAGAAGTGCGGAGAGCGAAACACAATTCTTGCTTTTACCCGCGAAACATTCAAAACCGAGAATGGATAGAAGTTAGAACACAACCGTCCGTCCAAAATAGGAAACCGCGCAAAGTTGAGATGAAAAGTGGTATGGAATCTATGGATGCCAAAAATTAAGAAAAGACCTTATGGTCTTCTATTAACTCCGTCCCCTACTTGGAAGAATAAAGTTTGAAGTTTCTTAATTTTACTAGGATAATTAAAAAAAAAACAGTTATTTTTTAAATTTTGATATATGCAGTGTACCTCTTATAAGTCGCAAATGAAATATCACATTTTTTTTTCTTAATTTTGAAAGCCTTCATTTGAGGTAAAAATAAACCGAGGAATCCATTAACCAAGGAAAGGAAAATGCATTTCAGTGTGTCTACAAAGATCTCGCAGCAACTTCTACTTGACAAGGATGTCAGCAAATCTATGATATCCAATGGAGCCGCTTCAAAAAAATGGGTATAGAACAAGAATTTAAGATCGGATTAAAAAATCGAATTGGATTAAGGTTCGGGTTTATGAATGAAATTCAAGATGATTCAGGTTCAAATTCAGATTTTAAGTAATATCTGGTTGGATATCTTTTATCTAATGTTAAGGCATTTAGAAAATTGTATTTTGGGAAAAAAAAAGTACACGCAAATTTACAAAATTTTAATTTTAGCTTATGTAAAAAATTTATTTTAACCCTGCTAAAATTTTAAAACTACAGTTCACCCTCTTCAATAAACCAAAACAATTAATAACTTAACAACCCTTTTAGAAATCCACAAACCTTCCTCACAACTCTTTTATACGTTCTCTAATATTCCTCACAATTTTAGATACATGATTAAAATTTTCAAAATGTGACTTACAAATTATGCTTCACTTATAACAAGAAAGAAAGACAAAGCGGTAACCAACTACCCAATTAAGAAGGATGGAGCCAAGGTAAGGTCTGTTTGGGCCTTTTCCCCACCTTAAAAAAAGAAAAAGAAAAAGAAAAAAGAATTACATGTAATTTTTTTAAAAAAAAATTGACCTGTTTTTTATAAAGTTTTTAAAAAATAATATTGCGGTCTTAATGAAATTTAAAAACTTTAATTCATCTCCTCATAAAGAAATTTCTACCCATGCAATTATGGTTGTAGCTATCTAGGTGGCCTTTGATGATCATACGCAAAATCGATGAAAATCTTTGAGGCTTGCGCCGGTATGACGGCTTGACGGCTGGGTGGATCGATCGAGAATATCGTTTTGGTTTTCTTTCCGCAAAATATAACTCGCATCAGGCAGGCAAATTTTCAAATACATCCAATATTAAATGCCAATCCCACATCCTACGCATCAAAAATATGATCTGCAATTAATTTGGTCCTCAAAAATCAACTTATCTTGGCGAATTTAAACACCAACCATCTGTTGTTGGCCGTCGCAAGTTCAAATAAGTTCAAATAAGGCTGCCGTTGAAGCTACTATTAATTATTATTTCTCTATCATCGTTTCTCTATTTATACAGAAGCTTTCACCTCCATTGCTCCTCGCAGAAGATCAAGAGTTGAGAACTAAAAAGACAAATTAGAAGGCATATTATTTGTGTAGGAGATGGCTGCTGTTGCAAAGAGCAGGGTCGCTTCAGTCTCTCTTTTCCTCTCGGCCTTGCTGCTCCTCTCCCTCTTCGCCACTCCCTTGCCTCTTGCTGATGCTGCTCGTCCGGTCTCTGTTGGTAAGACACACCTCCATCTTCCTCTACTCGGTGGCCACTACCCATTTGCACTTAGTCGCTATTGAGCAGTATTTTGTATCAAGTATTAACTGAAAAGTTTGTTTTTCACAACCAAATTTGAGAACTAGAAAGACAAAATATAAAAGAACATGTAAAGATCGTGTTTTTTCTAAAAGAAAAGAACATCTGGAGCATTTTTTGTGTGCATGGAGGGAATAGTGTAGTTGGTAGAAGTGGTGAAAGGTCAGCAGTTCGATTCTTGTGAGGGTGACTCTTTTAAATTGAGAATGGCAAATACGTGATGCATAGTTGAGGAGTGTTTTACTCCTGGAAGCAGCTCCACCTTTAACGAGTCGTTTCTTTTATCGATTTTGACTGAAACATTTTGATGGCAGCGGTGAGCGACCAGGGTCCCATCTGCCCAGCCTGCGTCTGCTGCTCCCCTCGTCCTCCAGGTCAATGCTGCGAATCATGCTGCGCCTTTCCTCGCCAACCTCCTGCCTTCAACCCGTGAGACGATGAGCAATGCTTTGAGAAGAAGGAAGCATTTGCGTCCTCTTTTATGCTTGAAATGAAGAATAGTCCATGCTCATAAGAATAATAATACTTCCATGTCCGCAAGTTTTCCGTCGTTCGCTGTTTATAAGTGGTGTACTACAGTCCAGTATGCTGGACAATAGTAAATAACTTTGAAGAAAAGCGAGTTCTCATGGCTGGTCCTTTGCTTTGAAAGCTGTTCTTTATACGTATATCTATCTGTTTAAACTACTAAGAGAGAGAGAGAGAGGAAGAGTTTACAAAATGGGAATTCATTAAAAAAATTGAGTGATGAGTAACCACTAAAAAAACACAAAAAATCAGCAAAAATACAAGAAAACAAAATATATATAAAAAAAAACCATTGAACGGGAAAAAATAAAAGAAAAGAAGAAAGACAAATATAGAGAGCATGTGGCCGAGCAGAAATGCTGGCCAATGCAGAGCCTCAGATGCATATCAGCATTGATGCAGTTGTATTTCTGAACAACTCTTGTATTTCTGAACAACTCTATCTAGATATGCCACCAACAACTAATAAACCACAACTGCTACGAAGTACGGATTATGCAGACTAGAAATATCTGAATAAAGACGAAATGAGAAGAAATAACACGAAATCAAATATATTTTTTTTTCTGTAATAGTAACAAACCTGAATGACTGCGATATCTAATTGGCAACCAACCTTCCAATTGTGAAAAATTAAACAGAAGGATGTTAATGTTTCCATGAATCAGACCAAGTTTACTGGCGCTGTCTTTCTGTTTAGTGTTTCCATCTCAAGTGCATAATAAGTTCAAGAATTTGGTCGGAAAACGCAGGCTATTAGTTACTTGGCTTCCATAATTTTCATTTTCGACCAGCCTTGTATACCAACTGAACTTAGAATAAATCAGTTGAGTTCCTTAGCTTCATATTCCTAATGATTCGGAAATTAAAAAGACAAACATGAGTTTTTCTCAAACAAATTTCTGGGTACAAGAAATTTGCAAGCTTGGAGAGACACAATACACACGACGTGTTAGGCTCATGAAAATCCATTTTTTTTTAGATCCATAGTTGAGAGAAAAAGAAAGATGAGAAATTATACATCATATTAGGCAATAAAAAACAATGGTTGAGATAGTTTCTTACGAGTTTAGCATACAAAGGTCTTACAAACACTCGTATTCAATGATAAAACTCATGCTTATGCCAACAATCTTTGCATTGATGACCCTCTCTTCTCTGCCTCTCTTTTGTTTGTTTCTTTTCTTAAGCAAAGCTTTCAGGCTTACTTTCAAACAGAGGTGGAATGAGAAAAATTTGCTGGACTCTTTCAAAAGTATCTATATCATGCGAGATAATAAAAGGTAAATTTTTGAAGTAATGTAAAATTAAAGAAATATGGATGGGCTAGTGTGGGCAACTAGCCCACATGTGGTTCCCCCACTTCTTTCAAATGGCAAGCAAAGGCAATAGAACCAGGGCTGCAAACTTACTGGATGCAGTTAATCTATATACATTTGCATTGCAGCGAAATCCTTTAGGATGAATAAAGTCAACGGATACGTGAAAAAGAAAAGTCAGGTTTTTTTCATTTTATTTTTTTAAGAAATATATTTTCAAAAATATATTTTCAGAAATATATTTTCAATTCCACATTTTCAGCCCATCAAATGGGCCTGAGGGCAAGTGTATAACAAAAAGGTAAATCTTTAATATATATATATATATATATATATTTATATATTTATTTATTTATATTTATATTTAAGATACCTCGAAAAATGCATCATATTTGTAGTTTTTGAGGTTTTAGGTTTTATAAATATAATGTTATGGACGAATGTGAGACATAATGAACAAAAATGAAAAGGAGCAAAATAAAAAAAAATGATGTCTAAATTGAATTTTATGAATAAAAGAAAATTGACTCTATAATTTTTCAGAATAAAGTCAAATTCTCGTAACTTTTTTCTCTCTCGCGAAAATGGATATTTATATTTATTCATACAATTTGGTTTATCAAAGCAACACTTGTTGGCCTTTAATAATTAGGTGAGGAGCACCACTTGAAAAACAAAAAAAAAACGAGGCCATGCATAACGTATTTTATTTTTGCACGAGGGTAGAAGCAAATATAGTTAGTATCGGTATATCTGTTCGAGACATGTATTTATCGGCTTTTATTAACCAAAACAAAATGAAAATGTTAAAATCAAATTAAAAAGACCTATAATTATCAGCTTAATTATATAACAAAATAATAATGATGCACGACAACACAAACACATTGAACATTTTATGACATAATAGCAAATACAGTCAAAAGCTCGAAAGATTAGATTTAATGAAATTGAACAGCTTATAAAGTTTACAAGTTATATATGTACGAAAAGAAAAATTCCGATCAAATACCAATGTTTTCCCATGTTATAGAGCACGCGAAAAATTACTCTCGTAAATTCCAACGGCTGAGTTTTAATATAATTTTAAAATTAAAATCCCAAAAACTACTAGATTTCCAATTCCGTTGGACGACTTATCTATTTACTAAGATCACAATCTCGAATTCTTGGCTTTGTGTTTTCGATGTAATAATCAACCATAAATTTGGATATTATGATCAACAATTAAGGTCTGAAACCGTGCCGTCAGAAGATGATCGGATTTTCAGGTCTGCCGAAAGGCCAAAGATCAAGAGTAGCCATTCTTGAAACTAAACAATAGCTAGTCTCGAGTCGCCAGGTTTGAAACGTTATTCTGCGATCTTTCTGAAAATGAATGCATCAAGAGACATGCAGAAGCATTAAGAAGTTGGAAATCCAAAAGTTGTGGAGATCTTGATTTTGTGGCTCTGAGGGATGACTGGCAGTCAACACCAACCATCTGATGTTGGCCGTCCCAAGTTCAAATAAGGCTGCCGTTCAAACTATTATTAATTACTATTTCTGTATCATAGACAAATTAGAAGGCATATTTGCACATATTTGTATGGGAGATGATGGCTGCTGATGCAAAGAGCAGGGTCGCTTCAGTCTCTCTTTCCCTCTCGGCCTTGCTGTGCCTCTCCCTTGCCCCTTGCTGATGCTCCTAATCCGGCCTCTGTTCGGAAGACACCTCCATCTCTCTCGATCTACTTCATGGCCACTACCCATTTGCACTTATTAACTATCATAGTCCACTATGCTGGAGAATAATAAATGACAACTTTGAAGAAAAGCAAGTTCTCATGGCCGGTCTTTGTGGCCTTGAAAGCTGTACTTTATACGTAAATCTGTTTAAACTCAGAGAGAGAGAAAGAGAGAGAGAATCTGTTTAAGATGAACTGGTGGAGCATTTTTTATGCAAGACCACAGGCTGTTTGAGTTTGGAAGGGAGAATGCGAGTTTAACATGACAAAGCAAAAGGAACTGGCGAGTATTAGACTTCAATGAAAATTCCCGGATAATCAAGGATAAGTCCTATCATTGTGGAAGCTTCTTGAATTTCATTGCTCAAAAAAAAAGGACGGTATATATAAATTTACAAGAATATACTTTCTACTTTCTTGCAGCACAAGCACGGGATATTCCACCCTAGGAATTGCTCCATCTTTTCTCTAGAAGACTAGGAACCTTTCAAGGTCCACGAAACTTAACCAGCCTTCTCCTGAAAGGAAAACACTGGGTAAGCCAGAGTATAGCCTTTAAAGGCCGACAATTAAGATATTGAAACGGACTAATATGCTTGATGTGATTATTTGGACATATTTCATTCTCCTTTTGACATTGATGCTTGCAGGCATTAGCCTCAACATCTAAAAGAATCAACTAGAAAGTTTGTTGGGTAGTGAGAATTCACCACGGTACGAGAGAGACTAGAGAAGGCTCCTCTCCTTACTGCAAGCAGTAACTCTGAAGAACTAGACTAGAAGATGGCCCCTGCAGGGTCTCTAAAACTATCCACCCTCAGCCATACCAAAAAAAAATCTACAAAATTTGATGGCGCAGTGATTCCAAATGTTCCAGTGCGATGACCATCACCATAAGATCATCAGGAACACTGTATTTCCTGTTTGTAACAAGAGTAGCATGACCATGTTCCTCCTGTGAAAGGTTATGGTGGTGCTCAAACATGACATTGGTGAAGGATCCAGGTTCTGTGCAAGCATCATTAAAACGGGAAAGCTTCCAAGATGCCAATGGAAGGAGGCAGGATCGGCTACCCAACAGCTCCAAAACCCTCACTTAACAGTTTGGATATGCATCTGATTGTGGGGGGAGGGTTTGCCTCTTCTATGCACCTTAGATACAGTGTCCTCCACAATGGTAGATTCAGGCTAAAGCGTAGCCTATGCTATCAGAAAAATACAACCAGATCGATATGAAACATCAGTCTGGACATCTCCGGTACATACTAGAGAGAACTAAAAGCAGGCCCCTGTTGATCCAGTTGAATATTCTGTGACCTTTTCAGAACCTCTGCAAACCTCAGTAACTCTAACTTTTCTGGGGTTCCTTGGCTTTCACAGAGCTGATCAGCTTCTTCTAGAAAGCTTAGGACACCTGTATCACCTTCTACGCTGAACTCTTTAATATGGCAAGCATCTAGTATTCCTCCTGCAGGACCTGAATTAGCAAAATCCTTCTGCTTGGGAACTCTGTATTCTTTGATGTCACCCGAACTTAACCGTCTTCCTCGAATATCCGGGGAAGAACTTGAGATGCTCGCAGAGCTAACTATTCTGGTAGGCGCTCTGCCGTTCGTGATTCTTTCCATCATTAAGCTGTCAGCATTTAAGGACTTTGAACCAACATCTGATGAACAGGCGGGGGAGTAGTGCTCAACGGTAATTGATGATGAGAAGCTCGAGCATGAAGCCCTAAGATCATCAACTGAACTCTTTGAAACTGATCTCCTTCTCCCCCAATTACTGCAAGTACCAGAGCTCCTGTCCATTGAGGTTGTCCTTTCAGGAGATTCTTTTCCCATTACAAAGCTCTTTAGCTTACGGAAGAACTTCCTCTTGCTTGAACTACTACGCCTAGAAGACTGAATCTCTATTTCTGGACCATCAAATTCCCCAGCATCTGTGAGCAGCGATGCTTGAGATTGTGAACAATACTCATAATCATAGTCAGGAAGACCCTTGTCGTCCCTACTGGAAGCTGCATATTCAAGCACAAGCTGCTTCGCTTTTTCCTCTGATTTGGGACTCAAACTCTTGTTGAGGTCCCGAGCTATGCTTTTGCCTGGCGGTGCCTGGAAATTTCTCAGCTCATACCGCAGACAGGCATTTATCCACCTAAGATAGACCAATTCCTCAACATCAGCACATCTGTCCATCTGAACCCTTTCCAGCTCCTCCATTAATTTCTTGTTTGTCTCTCTCAATGTGCCAACTTCTTCCAAAGCTTTCTCCACATCCTCAGCCTGACATAGAAATTTAAATTATCTTAGCAAGAAATTCTCCAAGTACAAATGTCAGAATATATAAAACTGGTAGGAATGTTGAGAACCTCATGAACTGAGTTTGAAGTAGAAGCAACAGTTTCTGCGAAGTCCAGCTTTATTGCAAGTTCTGAGTTTTCTCTTTGCAGCCTCTCATTTGACGTTCTTAGTTCAGAAGCTTCATTCTCTAAGTCCCGCAACCTCTGTAATTTCTCCTGAATTTCTTCGTTTTCTTTGCAAGCTTCACTTTCCATCACTAGTAGTGCTGAAAGACGTCCCTGCAGCTGAGAAAGCTGCATCTTTGCCACTTCACTTTCGGTCTTCATCCGTTTCTTGAGCAACTTGATTTTTGTCCTAGCAGATTCCAGCTCTGCTGTTGTTCTCGAGTAGTTGGCAACCTGTTCTTGAAGTCTATGATTATCGGCTTGAAGAGATTGGATCTTCAGCTCAAAAAGCTGCGACTCCATTGAACTAATTTTCAGGCGGTTCTCAAGTTCCCTGACAACACTTTCCTGCTCTTTCAATTCATAATACTCCAGCAGTTGCATTTCCAGATTCCTTTCCCTCTCCTGCAGAACATAGACCTGATTCCTCAGTCCCTTTATCTCCATCTCCACATCTATGTCATTCTTCTCTGTTCTCTTTACAGGAAAAACCACTTTATAGTTCCTAGATTTGGGCAGGGAAATTGCTGAACTACTAAATTCTTGAGACACTAGTTCATTAAATTCTGGCAACAGGAATCCGTCTTCATTAGCCAAGCTCTTTGGAGAAGGTTCAGTTATCGGATCAACCCGCTCTATAGACTCGGCCTAAAGAGAAACATCTGAATATCAGAATTCACGTGGATGAACAATTCAAGATCAAATTTGGAAGAACAGTATCCATTTACCAATTTAATAATAAGACCAGGAAACTGATTTCTTATGAGGGAACAAACATAGACAACTCCTGCGCATACTTTACTTTAACAAGGAATCAAGCAATATGATTGAAAGAGCATACTTCTTCTCTGATTGCGGTTGCCGACGAATCCAGAGCTTGAAGTTCATCTTTAAGTCCTCCACTAGATCCCTTAATATGGGATTTACCTAAATCAGCGGCAGGAACCAACGGAGCCAAAAAATTAACAAGACAGAAAATGTTACATAACCAAAGCACATAAAGAGATGAAAAACAAACCTGCAGGCTTGAGATGAATCCGGACTCTGAAATGGCTAAACAAATAACCCGCAAAGGATAAAGCGAAGGCAATGCCTAACTTGAGGAGAAAGGTATTCTCCTCACGTCGTTCCTTCGGAGTTCCCATCGAGCTCTTATTCAAGCTTTCTCAGCCCCCAACACCCATCATCTTTATCTTCACGAAAGAAGAAGGATCGCCAACGTTCAAGTGAAACCGATAAACCAAAAAGGAAAGAACAAGCGTTGTGGCATCAGGGGCTGATTATACGAGGAAGAATCGAATTGGGCATGTAGAAGGGACCATTATAAGTCAGAGAAAGATCAGAAACGACCCTGCAATCTAAAGCCTGAATAGTTATCAAAGAGAATTTCATGAAGACATGCATGTAAACAGTCTGAAAGAAGATGGGATCGTGCATCTGGAGAATCAGCACAAGACTAGATAGCCTTCAAAATGGTGGCAACGATCACAGAGGCAGAGGATTCATACTTGGGCATCTTGAATTTCATTCATCTAAGCTAAAAGATGGTCATCAAGATGGTGAGAAATATGAGAGAGAGAGAGACGTGCAGACTTTGGTTGTTTCTGTCCCAATTTTGTCATGAGAAAAATAGTAAGCGGCGTCCATGATTAGGATTGTTGCGCAATCGATCATACATGTGTTTTATTTCTGTCAGTTTATGCTGTTGTGGCCCACCGGCTTCCACGGGCTGCATGCCTCCCATCGAAGAGGTTGGGTGCCACTTTCCTTCCACCATCAACCTGATTATTTCATTTATAATGGTGACAAAACTATGTTCGATCATTCCACCATCAGCCAATTTTATTGGCACCACTACAAGCTCTGTCCGGACATCCGTCTCACCTAAGAATTAACGCCTTTTAAACTTTTGGAAACCCAAAAGGCTAACTATATAATATAAAGTGGCGGCAGATGCTCCGTTCCTGGATTTGAGAATTTTGTTTTATTTCATGCACCAATCTGATCTTTGACAACCAATTGAACAAGGTTGTCAAATCAGTTTTAAGCCCATCGATTCAAATTGAATCAGTGGCAAATTGATTCAATCTGCCAATGGAGAGGTGTCACTTGCCATAAACCATTTGCTTTTTTATATATATATGAAAAAAATCCTTATTTTAATAATTACATACATTATTAACTTTTTAGAATTTTTGTCAATTCATAAGTGATTCCGCTGAATTGGCCAATCCTTACCGAATTCATTTCATCTTCCCACTCTTAGAACATTGATTCCGAACAAAACTCTGAAGACGGCAAATCGTGCAGCCATTGACGGCTGTAGCTAGGACTGCAAACAGTTTGGATATATATATATATATATATATATATATATATATATATATATATATATATATATATATATAGAGAGAGAGAGAGAGAGAGAGAGAGAGCAGGTCCGAAAACTAAAATCAGGAAACGAAAGCTTATCCTTTCACATCCCCAATTGGCAGTCACCCAGTTGATCGCAGGTTGGTACTTGTCCCGGACGGAGATGCTCAACGGAAGAACCGTGTGCGATTGCGTAGACGCAAGGGCTTGTGATTATTAATTTAAAGAGAAAAAATGGCCCACAAGATTGCGCTTCTTCTAGATTTTTAATCACTAATCACTACAACCTTTTTTGGCGCATCAAATTTAACTTTTAATAAAAGAATAAGTCAGGTAGTACATCGCTTGCTTTATTAGGTCATGTCAATATCATATTTGATATGAATCGATATTTTCATGCCAAGTTGAGAGGTATTTTATGCTATTCTTTAACCAACCTCATCTTGATGGACGACGACAAGTTGATTTTTAGGTATGCCAAGTACTGAATCATATGCTCTTTCCGAGTGTGATTAGACATGCAAGCACAGTGAAATAAATATATTACTCCAAAGACTTGCATTGGGTAAATCCTACATTTGGTACTCAGATTCGCGTGTGCAAGGGAATAGACCAACTACATATTTTTCCATGTCATATATAGCACACTTGTCAATTACTACCATTTATTAATATATATTTTGATAAGTTCAAATGCGTTCCAACTAAGGTTGTCCAAAGTCCATGTATTTCACCAATTGAGACCTTATTTTTACCTGCCCAGAAAACGATTAGGTTTCTGTCCTGAATTACTCCGTTCCATGAATCAAATCCCACACTGCACTTAAAACACATGCCTTGAGAGAATAGATATGAAATTCAGGGACAACCAGATCAGGTCCAGAAAATCAGAGACAAAATTATGTCCCAAACATAGATCTCACTTGCGATTGGATCAATCCAAATAACATTCAGATCAGAATTTTCATCGCACAGATGAACTCTGGCTTGGATGGACAGGTATATGGGACATGTCACATGCCTATCCCACTGATAATCCTAATTCCACCTAAACCAGAACATATCTAGAAAAAGAGAAAAAAATCAAGTGCATCAAACATTCAAGACAACCAAATAATTTTTCACGAAAATAAAGCATGCGAACAGGTACCAGACATGGAATTGACAACTAGCATAAGAATCTAAATTATACAAGAGATGGATATTATACAGAGGTGAAACACACAGAAGTAATCTTTCCAAATATATTTACAACATAGATTTTGCTAATATTTCTTTCTCGGCATCTCTACTACATATCACGTAAACCTTGTTAGCTTCTTTTTACCAGATCTTCCGACTCTTGCTGGCCCGCTGGTTGATGGAGAGGCCAAGAAATTGAAGCCACAGCTCAGAATTTTTTGCAGATATTCTATGACGTAAAGAAGAAAAGGTAGGTCATAACATTTCTTAGCAAATAACAAAAGACTGACCAATCTGCCAGTGGAGGTAACTTCACCAAGCGCACCTGCTAGTTGGTCACTACATTCTCACATTGTCCTGAAAGCCCCTAGCAATCATCAATTTGGAAAGCCATCAACATTTATAACCATCGTTGTCCAAATACGTAGGCTTAAGAAATGCAGCAACTACATTTGAACATCTGAAACAACAAAAGTATACCATCAAACATAGCATATGATAGGCAAAAACACTAATACCTGTGCACAGGATCCATTTAAATTGCTACTAACAAGTATTAAGAGAAACGGCAGACAGAATACAATAGACTTTCCTGCATGAATGGACATGAACAAATGCCATGTTCAGTTAAAATTGGATACTAACCGAATCAGCTTTCATTTGTTATTAACACAAGGAAGTCCTAGCAACTTTATAACACAAAACTGCCCTAACAACTAAACAACACCAGTGGTATAATATTATTATAGTGATAAATACAGGTTATTTATGTAACTTATGAAACAAAGTCTGAATTCTTGAAAGGGTTTCCAACAATTATCTTACAAATGTATCTGTAGTTGTCATAAACTTCCAAATAGTATCAGAAACAATTAACATGAAACCATGCAAGATTTATCACACGAAAGAACATTAGAGAAAGCTTTCCTATAGCAGAAGATGTTAGGGAGTTCATTTTTTATATAGATTCATCAAACACAATGACATATAGCTACCTGAAAAATGTATCCTATGCTTCTGATAATTACCTAACATTACCTGCACTGAAACTTACACATATAATGATTTAGATAAAAAAAATCACCTGCAATTGTGCATTTCATTTGGAGAGGACTAAAAGAGTAAAAGGAGAGCTAATAGAAACGGACCTTTAGGAATACATTTGATGGTATGTATTGGTATCCCACGTGTCTGTGTTAAAAACTTCAACAAGACTTCAGATCCAAAGCACTTTCTTACCATCCTGTAAAATTTGAGAATGTGAAATCAAATCAGATATTTCAGTAAAAGGCTAGCAACAAACAGTGCTCAACTTACATTAACATTATCTATTTGGTCCTTGCATGTGGGAAGTCTATATCTAGCTTCCTGGCATTTTCTGTGTTTGTAACTTCCTTGACATGGCAAACTGTTTGGATAAAATATCAGCAATGAGATGCCGACCAAATAAGTGTGAGTTCTTTAGAATATGGTTCCTTGTAGATGAGTCAACGCAATAGCCTTGTCCAGTCATCCATTGTAACAAGTGTAAAAGCAACTCTTTCTTTTCAGGTTCTGCAACATATCTCGATACAGCCAAAGAGAACACGTTCTGCAAATTTCATAGCAGAAAGTTCCATAATACATCACAATTTCTGTCTAAGGAAAAATTTGAGCATGATACAGGTATCCTAGGCTACAGAATGAACCCCGGGAAGTGCAGGAAAAAAGTATCAGCTACTTACCTGATTAATCCTATATGATGACTTGTTGCATGCTTTGAGAACATCGTTTATCAGGTTTATGTTTCCAGATCTCATAAATGAATTTAGAAATCTCTCCAATGATGGGCTAGATATGTATTCAATATTATCCTGAGAAAATACATTCCAGTAATCACAGAATAAGAATATAATATCAGAATGAAGACCTTAGAGACCAGGAAAGACATACCTTCATTGTTACATATGCGTCTTTTAGAAGCCCCCCTGAAACTAAAATATTTAGCATCTTTTCATGAAGAGCTTTGCTAATAGTACGCTTACTATATCTCAACATGTTATAAACAGAAAATGCTTCTGATGCGGCACCATTTTGTCCCAGACGTATCATAAGAGAAGAACATAGCTCCTGTTGCACATAGCTGAACTTTAGAATTAAATTATATAAGTATAAACAGAACTCGTAGGCTACACACAAATAATATTGATTACGCATTATTTCACTGATTATTATAATGACACCTGATTATTTTCTAATGGAAGGACATACAAAACTTTGCAGTGGATTAACAACATAGAAAGTACACAGCACTTCAACTCAGGAACAAATTTTGTTTGTTACTTGTTTTCCTGGATACATGTCCATACAGATTTGTCAGATGATAAACATCATAACGAAAGCAAAACTTTGTCCAAAACTCAACATGCAAGAAGCATTTCTTGCCAGCAATTGGAAGAAATCAGTACCTCATCAAGTTGATGGCCTTTTTTATGCATATCCTCAACCGTTCGGAATGCAAGGCTGTACATCTTTTGCTTGCAAAAATATTTAATCAGAATTTGGAATGTGTTCCAGTCAGGAGAAATTGCCAACTCATCCATTTTCCTGAGAACTTTCATTACGTGTTCCATTTCTCGAGCTTGGCAATAAGTTCTAAGTAATGTATTCATCATTACCAAGTCATACTTGTAATTATTGCCCTCAAATTCCTCTGCTAGCTGCTTGGCATCTTCAATAAGCCCATGTCGACAACATGCTGAGATCATAATACTGTGAGAGTAACCATCTGTAGTGAAAAACAAGTAGAGAAGTTAATGCATTGACATATTCCACAGTTACAGCTAAAACTGTCTCCACTAAGATAATTTTATTTGACTTCTGCCGTTTTCCAATATGAAGACTGATAAATGTTGGGAAACTATGTAAACTAATTATGCATATCATGACTTGATTTAATACAAGATACTAATGACGAAAGTAATTTTAAATTAAAATGTAAAAAGTTAGAGCATCAACATACTAAGCTATTATTTATGTTCACAGTCATGATATGTATCCAAATAACAGGTCCTGAAAATGGCTAACCCATAGCTCGATCCAGAAAAAAGACTGTTTAAACATGCTCAGTTACTTGGACAAGATGTGCTCATTTCTTGAGCATAATGTTTGCCATTTGATTATTTATTTAGTGGTAAAAGGACATGGTTTCAGAAAGACAAAAACATGTTTTTATTATTGACACCAACCAATTTGGCACCTTTAAACATTTGAACCAGCTTGAGGAGAGACTAAGAATCTGAGTGAATTTCAAAATGCAACCACAAGAACATTACCAGATTTCACACCCTTCATTTTCATGTCTTGAAAAATAACCTTGGCTTCATCTATCTGCCCCGCCTTTGCGAGTCCATCCATCAAAATGCAAAATGGCATCTGCATTGCATTTGCATTAACCAAAGAACACAGTGCTTAGATGCTTAGACAATTAAACAGTAAGGCAGGTGGTTCGTAGCTAAATATGATCTACCATTTCAAGCAGCTAGCTGGAAGTATAGAATCATGACGAAAGCATTAGACAAAAAATTCTATATTTGCTATCAAACAAGAGCAAATGAAAAAGAAGCATTCAAGGGTGAGGGTCATTAGTCAATTTTGAGAAAATTTAATTTGTTTACACAGATTAGGCAGTAAGACCTGTTCATGAAACTTAAACAGTACATCAATTGGATAAGCATAGGTTCATATAAGAAAAATGTACTCTTTTATGAAAACAAAGAAAAAGAAAAAAGTTAAAAACAGCACGGTCAGAAGTGTTCTAGTATCTCGTCAAGCAATTATGACCCATAGAATTTAGAAGTAAGCCGCTACCTCTTCCTCTGCATGACCCAAGGTTCCCAATTGCACCAAAAGTTCTCTTGATTTCTCAAATAAACCACCTCTAACATAAACTTTTAGTAGAGTTGTCAAAATCACCTGCAGAATCAAGTATAAATTACTTCTGAAAACAGTACAACCACATTACTTGGCAAAGGCTACATTAGAGAAGGAACAAGTGCATAAATATATTGCCTAACAGCCAACCGGCTATTCTATCATTTGCAGTGAAGATGACCAAATAATGCATCCACAGAAGGCGTAACAATGACAATAACCTTATTTGGTTCTATTCCAGAAGATTTCATATCTTTGACAAGCTTTTCCGCTTTAGCATAGTCCCCATCCACTGAGTAGGCATTAAGCAATGAGCTGTAGTGGAATAAATTTGGCTCACAACCTTCAACCACCATTTGCTGGAAAAAGCTTTCAGCTTCTTTGCTGAGATTGTTTGATGCACAGACTGCTAAAACAGTCCCATATATGACACTGTCCATGTGAAGACCATTAGACTTAAGTTCCTCCATTAGCTTTAAAGACTTTGAGTAGCCATCCTTAATTTTAGTGCAGCCGGAAAGTAGCTGACATTGAAGGAAAGAAGCAACTCAGACCAGCTATAATTACGTAAACAGAGCATACTAATACAAGGAGATAAGAATATTTTCTAGTTGGAAATAAGCTTCCGTTAGCAAATACATTATTCCAGGGACATTGTTCAAACGCTAATATTGAACAAACAATCAGCCATCAGCCAATTATCTACAAAATGGGAAGAGGACACCAGACATACAGTACTATATGTCACGATATCTGGAGTAAGACCACCTTTCTTCATCTGCTCAAACAAGTTTATACTGGTCTCAAACTTGCCATGCCTAACAAAACAACCAAGAAGGGCATTGCAAACTGATGCATTGTATCTTGTGCATTCATCTCCAATGTCATTGTATACTTGCAAGGCTTTCACAAGGTTATGGTTTTTCCCCATGAACTTGAAAAATGTACTGTAGGATGCAACATTCACATTGTCACACTTCTGCATCCAATCAAAAAGCTGTTGCAACACATGAAAGAACTGAGTGAGAAGACATCCATTCATGCAAAGCATAACCAGAACCTAATGCCAACAAAAACAGCAAAAATGTTGGATTCAGGAAATATGCACATGAGGATCCAACAAAAACAATAGATCATAAACTCATGTTCACTCAAAAATAAATTAATTATATAAATTTTTCCCCCATCCTCAAAGGACTTAGTAGACCTTCAGGGAGCACCAAAAAAGAAGGGCAATATTGCAAAGAGCAAAATCTTATAGGTGTCTCATCACCTGACGTGAAGATGTTTAGCACTGAGCCTCAATAAGAAACAATGTACTGTTGCAAGAAGTCTTTCATCTAAATTACATAGGCCTTTCCAAAAGGGGCTTCATCTTGGAACCAACAGCATTCAACAAGAAGTTTAACAATAAGATGGAAATGTTATTTATAGAAAAATGGTGACAAAAAATTAACTAAAGAGGCTCTTGCAAACAAGGAACCTGCATCACATCATTCCATCTTTTTGACTCCCCGAAATAGCGAAGGATGGTATTAAGGTCTTGAACTTGCAATTGTCCTTGGAAGCTGAAAAATAAACATCCTTATACATTAGGCATACAGACTATTCCCAAATCTAAACATCACATCGTGTGATTGCATGGAACCCAGAATGTTTCATCACAATGCTAACCAAATTTGTATACTTCATGCCATAGCTCAAAAATAATATCAAACTGAGCAAAATACAACAATCAAATAGACAACAAGACATAGAAACTGTCAAAATTCCCTCAAATATGGAATAGAAAAAGTGAAAAAGAAAGAAATAACTGTAAGGTAACCAAATTTACGCTATTTACACAACTATACTACAAAAGATGTGCAGTTCCCCTTGGAACCAAGTATTTGTTCATCACTGCATTAAAAGCGACCAATTTCTTAAAATCTTTTCTTATCCTTGGGATCTGTTTTTCCAGAAAAAGTATAAAACACAAAAGGAAAAAGGAAGAAGGAAAGGAAGGGTGAAACTACAACTACCAACAGAAGTTGTAGCCGTTATGAGCAATGCTCATCTTGACAATCGCACCTAAATAAAGATCCTGATAATAAAAGCACCAGTTGTTGAGAGGGTTTACTTTGAATCATGCTAAAAATTTGAATATTCATCTGAGAGGCTAACTCCAAGTTATCAAATTCAGTTTCAGATGTTTTTATCATTTTTAAGTAACTGATTCAAATTTGCCTGATACAGGTAGAGCAGAAGAGACCCACGAACACCCAATTGTAGCCCTTCAATAGAGAAAAGGAATTTAACAAAAGAGACATGTATAACAACTGTTCTGCAGTTGTTGAAGTTCATTCATGTACTTTGGGGACATGTATAGCAACCGTTCTGCATAAAGTTCATTTCCGCACTTTCCATATCAATGAGGCTGTATAATCACATAATTCGACAGAAAAACACAGAAGAACACATTAATTCTTCTGGAGGCAAAGGTTAGAAATTCAAGATTCATGAATATAATATTCGTGCGCTACACAATCATGAAAAAAAAGAAACAACAAATCAAAAAACATATTAGTTCTCTATGAGACAAGGCCTATAAATTTTTAGTTTTGCAAACGAAACATTGATATGAGCCTTTATGATCATAAAACAGGAAAAGACAGACCAAAGAGAGTATATCAAGCAATGGCTAGAAACCCAAGAATTCTGAACACCCCAAAGTAAACTGCAGAAGAAGCACAATGGTCACTCAAAACCAAATCCAGAATTCACAAACGCGTGACAAAAGAAGAAGAGGAAGACCAATAGACGAATGAATGCAGCAATCTGAGGAAGCAAACCTGGACAGAGCAGAGCGCAGATCATCGGCCTCTTGGATTTGGACGATGGCAGCCCTCCTTTGGGACCACCGCACGCCATTTCTTTGTTGGTAAGGCTTCTTGACAACAGCAGCAGCAGGGGCGGCGGCGGCGGCGGCAGGAGAAGAAGAATGGTTGTTCAGAATCTGTGGTACTACTTCGCCCGACACAGGGGAAGGAATTGCGGAGCACGCCGGAGGAGTACGTGAGCTCCGGTACTGATGACGTAGTGCAGGTGGGGGTAGAGAGAGGAGGAGGTGGTGGTGGTGGGGAGGAGGAAGCCAGATGGATAACAAGTTTGCATCTCTGCAGGCACGGTCTCTCCACCGATGGATAGGTTGAAGCGAAGCTTGAAGCGGTCCTTCCTCTTTACAAAGCTTTTGGTACGAAATGAACGGGTCGGATTCGGCAACGGTGTCGGTAATACTAAATCCAGTAAACGGTTCAGTGTTGCAGGAGACAGCCGTGATGACCAAAAACCCAGGCTCGATTTATGAAGTCCTAAAACTGGATCCAAGTGCTAATTCAGATAAATTATCTGAACTCAGATCTTTAGATGGAAGATTGGTTTGAGACTCATAGTAGAAATGCAAACTGTTTGAATTCCAGTTAGATTTAATTTTTACCCAGTTCAATTTACTTAGCTAAGTTACTCTGTATGATCGGATTTTGGATTCAGTCTTAGATTCGGACTAGCTGCGTCTAATCTTCATTGGATGTTAGCTAGATGTCACTCTCAGGTTCAGATTAGTTGATATAGTTTTTACCCAATTCAACTTACTTAGCTAAGTTACTGTATATGATGGGATTTTGGATTCAGTCTCAGATTCGGACTAGCTGTGGCCAATCTTCCTTGGATCTTACATAGATATCAGTCTGAAATTCAGATTTGACAATGAAACTGGGTACCCGCTGCGCCAACTCTCAGCTCTTTTTTTCTTTTATATACAAATGGTATGTAGCGTAACTGGTTGGGCTTAAGGCATGCGAACGTGTGAGCGACACGTTTCAACATGTTTAAATAGAGTGTTGAAGCTAAGGTTGCACCGTACCATACGATCCGGTGCCTGTATCGCATGATATACTGACACGATACACCAACTATTTACGATACAGGTGGTATATCGTATCACTTTTTGTAAACACAACCATACATATAATACATACGACTTACAACATTGCATTGAGGAGTTGGGTTTCTCCTCTCTTTCCCTTTCTCTCTATCTTATTGTTGGCGAGCACAATTAGTTTGCTTTTTAACTCTACTTTCATTAATAGCTTTGATAAAGGATTACCATTACCATTATCCTTTGACCCCAGTTAAAATAAAGTAAATGACAATGATGCTCCCTTTATAAAAAGTATATATCTGCTCTTCTTTTACCTCATTTTACGCATGAATGCTTGGACGTGCACGAAGAGAAAAACTTAAAAAAAGTTCAAAAGAAAACCCCATAAAAGTACACTTACCATTTGGGTAAATAATACATTACTGTTTAAATTTTTAAAAAATTAATAAACAAGTGATCACCTTTTGAGCAAAGAGCCGCTCAATAACAAAGAAACATTAAAGTTTCATATAAAATGTTAAAAATACTCTCTAGGAGGACATACTTTTCGATTTTATATTAAAAATGTGGTTTGTCATTATGTAGATTTTATTGAAAATTAGGTGCCCATTTATTAGTTTTGACAATTTCTTCAAAAAGTTTAAATAGGCCACTGCACCCCAGCAATGGAAAAGGTAGATATAGGTTGTCATATTTGTCCCTTTTGTGTTTTGTAAGTGTTGGATTGGCAGTGAAAGGAGTGGGGGCACATTAAATTCCCTTCTTTTTTTATCTTTTTTCTTTCTCCATACCAATGGTTAATGTTAGGAATTCACACCAAGGAAATCTGCAACTTTTTTTTTGCTGAAAGACAAAGAAAGCAAAATCTATGAGCCTCCATATCTTGTGCAACCTGAAGCTAAACCTATCTCATCAATTTGGCCAAATTAACACTTTCAAAAATAAATTATAATAAATTAACAAAAAAGAGAAAATAATAAAAAGGTGCATACCTATCAATCTGACCTACTTTTAGACTCATAGTGTTTGTTTGACAAGTTGCTGATTTGATGGATCTCAACTCACTCTTAACAGTTTTGGTTTCAACTTCAAAAAGGCTAAGAACCAGAACAATCATCTTATTAATGACATTCCTTTATAAATCCTTGAAAATCCCTCATAATTTTCAATACGAGACTAAACTTATAAGGCGTTACATTATAAGCTCCACAAGGTCTCTCAACTTGAAGTGGTTTACTGAAGTAATTCATTTTTTCTTTTAAGAATCTATATCATGCATACCAGCTAACTTGGTTATATACTTTCAAAGTAAACTTAAAGAGGTGTTTTGATGACATTTCAAAAACAGGTTTCTTGGTTTTTAGTGTGTTTGGGTGTCATCAAAACTAGATATGAAAAAAAAAACACAATTGTCAAACCTTGATTTGTAAAGTAGAGTGAAAAACTTGGCCTCCTCAAATTATTCAAAACCATGTTTTGGATGTGACATCTAAACAAATAAACTTAGTTTATAAAGCTCATTAAAAAAACTCAACTTTCACAAAACCAAGGAAAACTGAGGTAGATCGAAACGCTTTCTTAGCATTTGGTGCTCTCTCAATTTCAAAAGTGAAGTGAAGTGAAGTTTTTTTGACAGGGTACCAACCGAACAGGATCAATATCCCCACATAAGAAAATGGGTCTCTCTCTCTCTCTCTCTCTCTCTATATATATATATATATATATATATATATATATATAAAAGCATGTTGCTTCATACCACTCTCATTAGTTCGGCTTCGGCCCTTAAAAAATGTAATCTACCAACTTGTAGGATTAAGAATATTCTATCTTTAAGTCTTCACACGCATTTTACTGTTTCAAGGTCTGGGGAAAGGCGATTGTCTCTCTCCACCATATTCACACTTACCCTTCTTTGGTTTTTAGTGGAGAAATCGCAGTTTAGAAAGAAGCATCTTCCCGGAGTGTCTTTCTGGAGTTCGCCAGTAAAGTTAGCAGAGCAAGAGAGAGGAGAGGATGGCGGTGAGCAACAACATAACGGCGGCGCTGAATTTCGTGGCGCTGCTGTGCTCGGTGCCGATCATCGGCGCGGGCATCTGGCTGGCGTCGAAGCCGGACAACGAGTGCGTGCGCCTCATCCGGTGGCCCCTCATCATCCTGGGCGTCCTCATCCTCCTCGTCTCCCTCGCCGGCTTCGTGGGTGCCTTCTGGCGCCTGCAGTGCCTCCTCGCCCTCCACCTACTCTGCATGCTCATCCTTATCCTCCTCCTCCTCTTCTTCACCATCTTCGCCTTCGTCGTCACCTCCCCCAACGGCGCCGTCTCCGTCCCCGGCCGCCAGTACCAAGAGTTCCGCCTCTCCGGGTTCTCCGGCTGGCTCCGCAACTACGTCACCAACTCCGGCAATTGGGCCCAGATCCGCACCTGCCTCTCCTCCTCCGACGTCTGCCCCTCCCTCGCCCGGGAGTACTCCTCTCCCGACCAATTCTTCGCCTCCTCCGACATCTCTCCCCTCCAAGTGAGCGCCTCTCCCTCTCTCTTTCTCTCTCTCTCTCTCTGCCTGCTCCCGCACCAGCAAGCCAGCAACAGGGGCAGGACAGGTTTGTCCTTTCGGCCGTTCCTGAAGGCTACTTTTGGAATAAAAAATTGCTGAGTACTCTTTTTTCCACGCACCGGCCAGGCCACCGCCCTGAGGGAAAAATTCTTTCTCGCAGTGGGGTCGGCCGCAGACGGTTTTCGTTGCTCTATAAATTATGCCGAAATAATCCGGCGAAAAATTGGATGGCAACCGTGATTTTTTTTTTCCGACTTATAATATAAAGAGTTTTATTCGAAATGAATGAGTGAATTTCACCTGTTTAGTAGACATTTTTTTTTAAAGTTATGAAAATAAATTTTTATGCAATACAAAGAACAAAACTCTCGAAGGCTTCTTCTTTTGATTTCGTTGATACAGATACTGTACATACTGTAAATAAGAAATAAGGAACAATCTTGTGTAATATATGAAGAGGCTGAAAATTTAAGATCTGGTCTCCTGGTATTTATTCTTCTTACTCCAAGGAGAAAAAAGAATTGAATTATTGGGTCTCTTTTTTCATTGAAGTACGGGCAACAGAGTTTTTTTTTTTTTTTAGTTATGTGGGGTGGGCGGGTGGATGGATGGGGGCGATAAAGTTCGTGTTTCTTTCTACTTTTTCTTTCACCTTTTGTCCAGGGTGATGCAGTCAGACTTTGTCCTTCTTTTCCTTCCCAACCAAGGAAGGATCCATGGCTGTTTGGATCAAACCCACCCCCATGGACATATGGCAGCTTTGTAACCAGTTGAGTAACATAAGCCAAGGTGGTAGTTCTCTCTCTATAATGTTGGGATGAAGCCAGTACTTAGAGTTGGAAAACTTGTCAAATTTTTATAGGAATAGATTGGATTCGAACCCCGCACCTTTAGCTGTCATTTATTCACCTGATTGCGGAATTCAGATTTGAAATTTTTCCAAGTGAAGGCGATGAAAAAAGAAATCAATACTGAAGTTGCGTCTCTTGGCATCTTGAATTTCTTGGGGATGATGGCAACAAATTAATTACTGCATCTGTCTTTGTAGTCTGGATGTTGTAAGCCTCCGACGATGTGCGGCTACAACTATGTGAATCCAACGCTCTGGGTGAACCCGATCAATCCGGCCGCGGACACAGACTGCTATCTGTGGAGCAACGATCAGAGCCAGTTATGTTATAACTGCAATTCCTGCAAGGCTGGGCTGCTGGGAAACATGAGGAAGGAGTGGAGGAAGGCCAATGTAGTGCTGATTGTGACTCTGGTGGTGCTCATATGGGTGTACATGATCGCCTGCAGCGCCTTCCGGAATGCCCAGACGGAGGCGCTCTTTCGTCGGTACAAACAGGGATACGTCTGAACTTGATTCTCCACCGGTCTGTTACTTTGAGCCCGTGAGCTTTCTCTCTTAGCTCTCCTTCTCCAGACGATGTATATTAGATCAATGAAGGTAACCCAGAACAGCCTTCTTTTCTGTATGAATGTTTTGGCAGTGCATTCTAGTTGGTTGATCCTGTTCTTGGACATCCATGGTCTCCTAGAGAACAGAAAATGAAACTTGAATGCAACCCAGGTGGGTCTGGGGGCGCCATGGGTGGAGCTCGAAAATGGTCAAATTTTTAAAAGTTTGAATATGAAAATAAAGAAAATTTCTCTGAAATATTGATTAAGTACCCACACCTGTCTCCGCTCTTGACATGAAGTTTCAGAGGCAAAGCTACATATGGACTGGTGCTTTTTTTATTTTTATGTCAAATATTTGTTATAAAAATTTGTTAAAATTTTTTTCTTAGCCCCGCCACTATCGGCATATGGGTTTGGATATGGATCGGGTTGAGCGAGCGCTCACGGCAAATAAAAGCTCGATTTGGACCTTCATGTGGGTAGCAGACTAGGTAGACAGAATGCCCAAGGTGAGGATTTGGTACTGGTTATTCCGAGGGAAAAGAATAAGGTGGGCGCAAAAAATATTCTGTGGCAGTGGGCAACGAATCTGATTCATGCTTCATGAACCACAAGACTCGAAACCACTGCTAATTTGCTCACTTTGACAAAAGAAGTGCATATGCCCAACAGTTAACGACAAAGTCTTCATCATCAACATTATTATTGTAGTTTCTTTTCAGACATTTTACAAATCATTCAACCAATGGTGTTTTGGAATATAGCAGCTAATATTCATTTCATACGAGGCTGTAAAGCATGGCCATGAGTAGTCATTTTTTATGCCTAAGGCAACGGCAACCTCATCGTATAGCCTTGCGACTCCTTCGAAGTTTGCTACCTTATCAGGAGGAGCATATCATACCTCTAATGAATGAGCAAACATTTAACAAGACAAGCCATCAAAGACTCAAAATTCCGGTGTTCGCCAAATCCTGACCAAAGCAATATAATGCAGCAAATCGTCAGGAGAAGAACTCTAGTTAGAGAGAGTTAAGTTGCTTTCATATTAGAGATCAGGAAGTAGCATTGTACACGCGTTATCCGCCAAAATGGTTAGACCCTATAAACACCAAAGTATGGATTGTTCGCCCCAAATGCCGAAGCGTCTCCTGTTCTGCTCAAAACGCCGGAAAGATATACTGTTGGCATGCTTCGGACAATGGTTAGCCCCTGCAACAGAGTAAACAAGGAAAACTCTGTTAGCAACTGCAAGTCATGGCACATCTGCATGATCTCTTTATATGAACTTTCTCGTGCAGGTCTTAAGATTTGAAACAGCATTCAGGAAGAACAATCTTTTTTTTTTTTTGTGTTTCCAGAAGAAAATTCGAATACATGAGAATGACCGATAATCTATCCAACTCACAATATTTTGAATCCTTGTGAGAAAAATGAGGGCATAGAGTCGTCAGAATGAATGGTAAGGAAGAGAAAGAAGCTCTGATTTGTTCTAAAAGGTACAAAATCATCGGAATTGTGGATAAAGATCAGAGACATCAGGGCCAAAACTGTGAGGCATTATGGAAGTAACCAAGCATTATGTGCCAAAACTTCATTGACCCATTATAAAGCTAGCATCTTAAACTGGAAACTTCAATTTGGACTATAAAGCCATTAAAAGTCCGCTTGGATTTGGATATGGACTATGCTTTGCATTTAGCAAGCATGCAAATAGATCAATGATCTTCACATTTACAGAAGAAATCCAAGAAAATAGAACGACTATATATTGAAAACGAACAAGAGAGAGACTATGAAAGTAAGGAATCAACAAACTGAGACGCAAATTATGAAATAACTGGGATATATGTTACCACCATGATAGATAACCATGTTTTTCCAGAATAAGAAACCAACACAGAAAACTTTACCAGCATTGGCGGAGACATGATTGGCGACTATTTCATGTAGTACCTTGAACACCCCAGTGTGACTGGTTTTGCCATATCAGAACTTCAATCTCTCAATCAATAGTAATACTAATTTCAGCTT
This sequence comes from Nymphaea colorata, assembly GCF_008831285.2. Lineage (NCBI taxonomy): Eukaryota > Viridiplantae > Streptophyta > Magnoliopsida > Nymphaeales > Nymphaeaceae > Nymphaea > Nymphaea colorata. Next base: position 26,616,031 of record NC_045138.2, read on the forward strand.
TTACACTCAAATAATGGGATCTTGTTTCACACTTATCCATCCAGAATAAGTGTTAAGCATTTCATACATATGAATCTTTCACTACACTTCTTCGAATGGATGAACGACATCAGTTTATACTATAGAAGCACTAGGATCAACTGATTGAAGGTGGCTGGCCGATCTTAAGACATCAGAAAGGCTATATAAAGATACTTTCTTGAGGATTGTGTAATTGATCTCAACAACTTGAAGTTAAAAAGAGTTTGTAACAAAATATTGAATAGTTTGCATCATCTTTCTCAGTTATAGAAAATGATGATCTCAGAGTCATCAAACAGTTAGAAGCCTGAGGGTACATCCTACAAAAAGGATGGCCTCATAGCTCAAGCAACCAATCTAAAGGGCCCTGTAGGAGGACATACTAGGATAAAGTGCACACCAGTAGTTGCTAGTTGCATGTGTTTCATGCAAAATATGCTGGGACAAATTCAACACCACCTCAATCCCCCCATTCCTAGTAATACTTTGTTAACAAGGCTGCTCTGTAGCATAGGTAAACTGTTGTACAGCCATTAACTTGTCATTTTAGATGCATGGAACTCTTGGCTTCTTTTGAACAAAAAAAATTAGTCCTCCAGCTTTCCAAAATAACTGTGTCAAAACTATGGAGTGGGAAACAGTTTTAGAAGGAAAGTGAAGAGGAGGGAGAAAAGGATATGTGTCTTGTCTGCGCACAAGAAAGAGAGAGAGAGAAGAAGAAGAAGAAGAAAAGGTAATGAACATGGATATGGTGGAGTATCTCTTGATGAAAAGAAAAATATCACTATAACATTAAATCTTAGAAAGTGCATATTTTCATATTCACCTGTAATATGAGAACATATGCCAACGTTCTCACTTTTACTCTGTGTTCCATTGGGAGACATGGAAGCACCATGAATCACATAAAACACAATCTATCATGAAAAATATTGATAATGAAAAGTTATGCCTTGATCCATGATAAGAAGAAAATGACTGAAAGCAAAGCACATATGAATTCAAAAACATATACCTTCAATGTTTTTCCAGGAAAATGGTGTCTACTAATTCCAACATTCCCTTGCTCTACAAGCGTAGAATTTTATGTTCTTCAATATGGCGCCTGCAGATGCAAAATAAGTTTCCAACAGAATCATCAGATGTTGCAAGAGCTTTGGCCATACAAGGCTTAGGCAGCTAGCATGTGACATAACTAAAACATATGGTGTTTCGTACATGAATCAAACTTGAAAGTTGAAACTAATAGGCAATGAAGAATTATATCAATGCTCCAAACCTTTCCATTCTGATATTTCTAGACAAGAGCATCACAGTAAGCAGCACAGGAACCATCACCATACACAAATGCTCTAGCGAGTGACCACTGATAACATAATGGTTGGCATTATAAATTCTTCTGTCTGCAGCAGATTCAAATTTGGCTAGAATGTAGAACCCTGCAAAGTTAGAAGCTTGCTGCTTTAGCAAACCACGCATTTTCACAGGAGAAATATATCAGATATCAGATCTCCTTTTGAAAATCGAGATGAGGAACTCTTGTAATTTACAAAAGAATTTTCAATACTCAATTTCTCCCAATTAGTTCATATAACATCGCTAAAACGGCACTGAACACTAAGTGAACATGCACACATCAAGATAGGGTTGCCAACATGCATCTGAAATTCCACATGTATGTAAAAAATTTTCTGCGTCGACCAAGCAAACCAATAAGATAGGATTAGAGAGAATAAGCCAGCAAAATTCCATCAAACTTGATGCATGCAGAGACAAAACAAAAAATTATTTATAAGGGCATGACTTGCAGATCACACTTTTTCCTGTGGGGGTCTTTATAAGTATAGAAGCTAGCAACTCTAATGGTCTTCTAGTTCTAATAGCTATCATCACATACTACTTTCAGTGGTCCACTACCAATGTTCTACTAATCCCAGATTGCACATATATATTGACCAATGATATAAAAGGCAACTGGAGATTGGATTGGTAATTTCTAACAAATTCGATTTCCTATTTGTATTTTCTTACATTGGTTGTTCCACGTTCATGTTCAACAAAAGAATGAGGGTAGATGAATAAGGGTAGACGACACATGAAATCTAGATTTCCAGAACATCAATAAATTCGTAGTTTATACATGTATATGTATAAATTCCATTATATGTCACTAACACATGCACAGCGATGGATAGCAGGCTTGTGCAAAAGGCCTGGCACTTGTACCAGAAGAGACAAAGATAGGTTCATGGTACTAAAGCATCATTTCTGTTTTATTACATTCAGGACAGCACCACTTATATTTGTCCTTTCTTAGTCCATCATGTATTTATATCAATCTTATATAACAATTGAATTAGTTTGAGAATAAATTTGAGAAAATGGCAGTATTCCAACCTGCAGCATAAAGCCAGTATCGCGAATGAGTGTATCTGGGTGGGAAAATAAATGTCATGACAGGAATTGCTAGGCACGGGACCAAGTGGAACAGCATGCATAACCGGAGATCATTGAAAATCCTGCAATCAGCTAGCATAGCATATGTAAACAAGGCATTGATTACTTATGTTTCAAAAACTTTGTTGATTAAGCAGGAAGTTGATCATCATCTACTTGCTCAACTATAAAATTGACAATGAAAAGATCACCTCTCGTAGGCAGCACTCATGAACACTATCATTAGGAGAGGTATAAAAGAATTAATTCCAATCTGCTCATCCACTCTCTCAATAACAAAGCTAGTAAACAGCGAGGTAAATGCAATCATCATCTGCACAGAGTATTAAACTTAAGTGTCAACATACAAAACAGAAATATGATTGCATAAGAACTGATTACCAGCCAAAGTCTTATCATTCAAGTTGAGAAGCCCTTAGTTTTGAAAGCCTAACAGGGTCATTCTTCAACTGAGCTATGAGGAACATAATATATATATACATTGATAAACCTCATATTCAATCTGTTAGGCAGGCAATATATTCCATTATCAGTCACATTTGGTTTCATCCTGGTCCATCTTATAAAAGAATTGGAAACATTTTAAAGAAAAATCCAGTTGCCATGTTCCATGATGCCAAAAGTAATAAGAGCGGAATGGTTGTTCAAGCATGAATAACAAACTATGGTTCAATCAAATTGCAATCAAACAGAACAGCACCCAGAATCCAAATTCTCTTCAATAAGCATGCCTGATTACGATAAGTTAGGAACAATATAATCACCAAGAACTTAGAATGAACAAATTTGATCATCGAATCAGGCAACAAAAGAAGTGTGAAAAATCAAAAGGATTTTCTGCTTTATACCGGCAACCGATCCCAGAGAACTCTAGCATCGTCGGGCTTTAGATGATAATACGCCGAACCAAATGCAGCTCCTGCAATTCCAGCATAGAAGAAAAACCAACCCCAAATCTCCCCTCTCAAGCTACAACATAGAAATCAAATCGACCAACTTAAAACAAGAAGGATAAGAGGAAGAAGAATGAACCCTGCTGAACTGCACACACGAAAAATGGAAGGGGAGTTGAAACCATTACTTTATACCAAAGTAGTTCCCATGAAAACACAGTACAAGGCCAAATACACCAACAACAAGAAACGGGAAGCTGGTCACCACATTCAACGTATTAGGGACGCCTGCCATCGATCAAAAATGTCAATTGTAAAACTCAAGAATGCAGATAAACTGCGATCGCAATCGGAGAAATGAAGGCAAAATCATCGACGGGTACCGAAGAAATTTCGCATGTCTGCAAAGACATGGTATTTAGGGGACTGGGGTATCTTTGGAGTGGCCACCATGAGGCAAAGCCAAAACAAGAGTGCACCTCCCCATATCCGAGCACGCTTTACCTTTGGAGAGAGCACCGCCATCTCTCTCCTTCTCTCCACTTACTTTCCCTCCTCCAGAACACGTACTTCCAGCACGCGAGACAGCGGAAGTTGAGGAATCGATGCTCGCCGTCCGGCATGTGACGGGCACCTCTCTCCCTCCCCCTCTCTCTCCTCCCCTGACTTCGACACGTAGCGTCTATCCGCAGTAAAAGTAAATAATTGCCAAGATTTAATCGCATGAATTGTTATTTCAGCGAACGTGCCTTGCTAGCTGCTCCAACATACAGAATTCTTATTAGATGATTGTGTTTATTTATTGTATAAAAACTTCGCATTTGATCAACATAAAAGAGCCATGCATTCGGCAGTCACAGAATAACCAGTTCAACCGTGAAGAGTTCGAAGATACTTGACCAGCTAGGTCCGATCTTCTTTATTAAGTTTGCCTGCATTTTTTCCATTTGAGCATATGATGGTGCCAAGCCATTTCTTCGCTCATGCAATTCCACACCTAGATATTACTAATAAATGGCCAACTTTAACAAGTATGGGATCTAATCATGTAAATATGGGTAAATCAAATTCTGTATATAGTTTACATAAAACATTCAACTATGGAAACACATACGTAATTGTAACATGCTCTACTCCTCGAAGCTGGAGATCCAAAGGGTTCAATCTCTGTTGGGGTTTCAGACTAGATGTCGTAGTACTAATATGTACTTAGCTAAGTCTAAACTTGATTTGGAATATGCCAAGGTTTGTGTAATGGATTAAACAAACTTGATCCAAAATTCCAACAAGAATTCAAGTATCTCAAGAGAATGAAGCCACTCTTTCTTTTCTTCTCCTATTTTATGGTTCATGGCTCCTTTGAGACCTAGGTGAGAGCAATACATTGTTCAACGAAAGTGTGATACATCCACTATTTTAAAGTTCAAATGAATAGTACTCATGGGAATCAAACTAACCACTGGACTTTCATCAGTCTACCAATCTGACCAACTACGATACATCCTCGTAACAAGAATTCAACTCAATGACACCAAACTTATTGTAAATGGGTTGACAGAAACTAGATGACTTGCATATGATTGGATTTTGTTGGGCCAATATTCAAGATGGCATTCATGCATGGCCGGCCATTCCAGTGGCAGAGCAAAAAAAAAATTGGTTGGAAGGGCACTCGTTTAAAAATACTTATATTTGGTGAGACACTTGTATATATTATAAGATAAATGTTTAAGGATGCTCATTTTAAAATAAATAAATTTTAAGAGACTGGTATGAACAACTGTCGCTACGCCATTGACCTATTCCAATCTTCATAACTTATTACAAAGTGCGAACATGAGCATGACTTCATCATCAGAATCATTAAAACAAGCATCATATATTTGGGTTGGACTTAATAAAACTGAGTTTACAACATGAATCACCTATGGTTGAGAGATATAGCTAGTGTTTAAGGGTTTCTTTTTGTCTTTTAGGGCTTGTTTGGTATTTGCCTGAAAGAATAAACCTATAAAGTAATGAGGCTTGTACTTCTTAGTTGAAAAGGCTAAAGCCCGCACTTAAGTCATACTCCTTCTTAGAAAAGTTTAATAATCATTTCGAAGAGGAGTTTCTAATAAAAAATTCATCCAGGTTCAAAGAAATCCATTAAGTGAAAAAAAAAAACATTTTTTTACATGTTTTGAAAGATCGTTTTATCCCTTCGTTTTTTATGGTAGTCCCTCTACGTAGCTTGAAATTAGTTTTTATCCTTTGTATCATTATTGCATGCTAGTCTTGTTAAAAATTGTTACTAATGCTTTATCTTGATATTGTACAAAAAAAACATAAATGCTTATTACTTTATTTTATTTTAAGAAACGATAAATCATTTGCACTTTTTTTTTTAAAGGGTGGGTTTTTTAAAAGGTGGGTGGTTCATTCCATCGCCTTAAAAGAGGCCACTGGTCTCTTTCCTTCTGCATATCCCCTTGAATTCACAGAACATGTTTTGGGACCTTTTACAATTTAAAGGTAGAGCGCACTAGAAGAGTCGAACCACTTTGTCACCCAATACGCTATCACCCCTCGAGATAATGGTTTGCTGTTTGAAAGTCGTAAGTAGAATTCATGTTTTGGAATTGTAATAGTTGTGACGTGGTCAAGATTTCAATATTTTCTTGGTGTCTCTTGGTAAAGAGACCGTTACTTCTTTCAAGTTGAAAGACCGAATCGGCATCCCTCGACACCGACTTGGCCGTGGGGCGACTCGATAGCGCGTGGCAGCATCAGATCCACGGTGAACTATGTGGTATAGTTGGATTCATTGTGCACAAAAATTTTCATGCATCATGGTGCATTTGTATCCCAGATTTGGTGCTTATTGCTACAGTCAGATCGCATAGTCCAATCCATCAAATTTGTTGGCCCTCCATTTTAATAAGGAAGAAATATTGACAATCAATGTGTTGATCAAATATTCCAAATATAAAATCGAGAATTGTAATCTTAAAAAAATCATGAAATTCAATTTCTACATGAATGTTTCATGATTTTATTGAAAAATTTGTCGATCTTTGGCATTCTATATCCATACGTCCGGATTTAAAAAACTAAAAGAACATTAAACTAAAGTCTGAATAGGAGATATCGGCAAACTATATATACACCCTGATTTTAGGTTAAAAATTTATATATTATAATTCACAGAAAATTTTATTTACCAAGATGTATTTAGGAAGAAACTACCAATTTAAGCAAAAAAAAAAAAAAGCACTGAGGTATGGGAACTCTCAGCCTCATGCTCTAGACTCTACCTTACAAGCATTCACAAGAACTATTGGATTGTTCTAACTTTTAAGAGGACATTCGTGATTTCACAAGTTTTACATATATATAGACAAATTGGTAAAGCCCATATCACTTGGGTAAGAAATAATAACTAACTCATCAAAATTAAAGTGGTTTTTCTACAATCTAACCTTATAGATATTATCGTAAGAGCGATTTAGTGAGAAACATGTATTAAGTTAATCATTTTTTACTTCAATAATGTTCTTTTAACCTTCAAAAAATGAATGACTCTTATAATATCAACATTTTGACAACAGAAAAGATCTATTTTTTTTCCAAAAATAACTTGAACTAAAACATGGTTTATATTTAGTGTTTATATAAACACATGAGGGTGTTCATATTTTATTTAAAATGCTTTTTAATACAAATTAATTAAAAGATTTGGTCTTTATTCCTTACCCAAAGTAGTCTATTATTTACCAATTACGTATAGATCCAGGGGCCCGACGCTTTGCTCCCCCCTCAAAATAAATAAAGAAAATTACATGTGAAAATCTTTTTTAGCCTATATAAAAATTTTCAAAAATTATATTTTTCCCATGTTAAAATTTTGAAATTATATATATATATATTATATTATGTGTGTGTGTGAAGAAAACAAAGAACTAGAATAGTAATCACAATCTTAATGATATAAGCTCATTCAATATTTCGTTGGCAGCTAGCTAGTGACAGCTTCTTTCCATGGACTCGTGATTTCCATAATGGAAAGAGAATTGATGTACTTTTGGAGAACAAATTAGGTAAAAACACGCAGCAAATGAACAGAATGTGATGAATATCTGGTAGAATACGACATGCTACTTGATATGTTAAGCAGAACGCGTTCAGGCCCTGCACTATAGTTTCATAGTAAATATACTGTGCTTCTTCGAGGTTCTCTCCCTTGAAAAAAATGGTGTCAGTAGTTTCATGGATAAGTAGAAAGGTAGTCCCATCGATTTGACATTCATATTGTACAATTATTGTCTTGTAACATGCCATCACAGGGATAAACACAACAATTTTTTTTTCTGCAGATGTGAAAAGAAAGTTCTTGCCTTTGGCTGATTCTTCTGGCAAGGTCGCAACAGTTCAAAGAACTTAGTGCAGTCTCTGCTGTAAACAAAAGAAGAATTGACAATTTGAATCATTAAACAGTCTCATATTTTTTGAAAGACACCCTATACAGGCAATCTCTCTCTCTTTCTCTCTCTCCTGATCATTGTTCCATTGTTTTTAATTTCCAAGGAATAAAATGGAAGATGACCTGTAAGGCTGTAACTCATAAGTCTTAATAACTCTTAAACAATAACCCAAAATTTCAGATCCGTAAACCAGAAGGGGACATCAGACGTGCATGAAACCTCACATTTCATCTCTTTTTGAGAAGTTATCCATGCATATGTTGCCTTCATCTAGCTTAAAGAAGTTGCTTCAGATAAGCAATTTGGAAAGAGGCAACAGGTAATAGGAAAAGTAGCACTGAGTACTGAAAGCTTCTCTGAAACTGCACTGACACATTCAAGCTGGTTTCAATGCACGGAAATGGGCGGCTCCAACAAGTTGCTTGACATTGCACATGCGTATCCCATCTTCTCTGACCGCTTCCTGCATGATCTTTAGTTGCTCTTCAGGCAACAGCTACACCGGCCTCATGCATACGACAATTTGATTAGATGGGTTGTCAACTCATGTCCTCACCAAGTTACTACTGGTGGATTGGTATCATTCACTTATTGAGAAAGAGTTATTTGATGGGTATCAGTCACTTGCAGAGAAAGAGAGGGAGAGGTTGCAAGTTTGTAACTGAGGGACTTCCTGACCCATTGCTGGTTATGATAATAGTTTCGTAAAGAATCTTTCTACTGTTCTGATCACCGAATCTCTGTAAAAGAAAGTTAACATTGACGTTAATTAGTCGAATACTCAAAAGGATGTTTGACGCGCTAGAACATTGTATCTGTCACGGGACAGAGTGTTCCGTGCTTTGAATGCTGTCATGATGTCATCTCCATCCTACCAACTTAGCAATGGATTAAGCTCTTGTTTGAAACCCTTCTGCAAGAAGCTCCTTCTGATACAAAACGGCCATGGCGGAATTGGCAGCTTGAGAAGATGGTGCACAGAACAGACATGACTCCTTTTTCCCCATGTGAAAGCGGATCCAATTTTCAAGGCATGACTCGACAATTGTGATTGACAGGTTGAATCTTTCATCGCTCATAATGGGTCTTCTCTGTAGCTCATGAAGAAAATGTTGGTAGTTATCATACCTACAGAAAATATTCCAACAGCTCATGAAGAAATTGTTGGTAGTTATCATGTTACAGAAAAAATTCCAATAGCTCATGAAGAAAATGTTTGTAGTTATCATACTTGCAGAAAATATTCTAATTTTTAGCTGTGATCTCGGCGTACAAAAGAATGGGAAAAGAAAGGTAAACTTTTTGACCTTCCAACCGAAAAAAAGCTCAAAACTTCGACCATGACACATGTCGTTTTAAATATAATATGATAAGGTCATACGGTATATTCCACCTCAACTCCACTTGCGTATTAAAATGAAAAAAGCTTCCAACAAGTTAAATGAACTATCACTCGGGGTAGAAAACGAGGATTGCATCATGGTTGAGTGAAAAAGCAAGAAAAAAGTTATTAATTAATACGAAATAAGTAAAATACTGCATTTTATTTTTTTCTCAATCAACAACCAACATGATGATTCCTTGTAAGTCTTAACACCTAGGAGTCTCGTGTCAACCAATGCACGTTGAGTTCGGGCTGTCCAAACTCTGGTCTTCAACAAATCAACTTGTAGATGATATATGAAAGAAAAAGAACGAGAAAATATGATTTTATGTGGAATTGACTGTATTATATAGAGAAATGAGAAGGATGATCAGTTGACTTGTATGTCCAGTCATATATTTTCATACTTTCTTGAAAAAAAACAAACAAAAGTAATTGTACTTTTCATGATCGAAACTATAAAAATCAACATAGAAATCATATTTTTTTCTACAATATACTGAGTTTTATAAGCTAAAAAAATCTGACTGTTAATTATTGAACTCGTATGAAATCTTGGTTATAAACCTAAAAAAATGTGATCTTTATATGAATTTGCATGTAACGCAGCTGATTATAAAGATCACCTTTATATGGTCTATTTTACAAAAAAAAAAGAGAAAAATTATAAAAAATGTATGTGATTGGTCTCGCCAGTACAAATGGTTCTTTCATATATATATATATATATATATATATATATATATATATATATATATAGAGAGAGAGAGAGAGAGAGAGAGAGAGAGAGAGCCAATCAAATGGAAAGATGCATTAAAGCAAAATTAGGTGACAACTGACAAACTGCCATTAATTAACATAATTTGACAAAAAGAAAACGACAAAGAAGAAGCAGAAAACATAAAAAAAGAGAGAAGAGAGAGAAGACTTTGCTGTAAAATGATATTAATGTTCCGCAATATCTTTACAGCAGAAGAGGGAGAAAGAGCTATTTGAGAGCTGTTTGATGCGGTGAGTTTGATGATACAAGTGGGAAACGGAAAATCTTCTGACCAGTGGCCAAGATGCCTGTAGGATCAAACTTCAGTTTCCTGTCCAGCAAAGTGTCCCACCTTTCTCCAAAGTGTTCCTTCCACTCCCTCTCTTCTTTGTAATGGGGAAGGTACGCCTTCAACCCCATCTTTCTCTTCTCACATGCACTCAGTATTTCCATGTTCTGTTCCTCATGCACTTCCCAGTCATGCGCTGCAGACCTGAGCAAACTGACCGAGTAAAACACATCCTCTGCTGGAACTGCAGCAGACATCTTCTCATCCCACCTGAAAAGTGGCACAAGGAAGACACAAATAATCAGTATGATATCCATATAACGAACCTTCATATAGGCCAAAATGTGATGATCAGGTGAAAAATTTAAAATGACCATCTATGGGAGAAGCAAAATTAATCACATCTTTGCTTGATTGAGAAGTTTGGTGTTCATGAAGCCTTGATATATTTGATTGGGCAATGGATATTCAACATCAATGGCCAATTCTATCATCACCTGATGCCTGTTTACACTCTCTAATTCATGTTTAGTGCTTGTTGAATTGCCTTTCATCTCATATGATATGTCTGATCAGGTGCTCTCATGCCAATGATCAGTTTCTAACTGGATTTTAAATGCATTACATGCTAAAGATTCTTCTTTCGTTTCCCCTTTAGCTGGAAGTCTTGAATCTAGTTTTAACACAACATGTATAACCTTCCCACTTATGGCCTCCATGATAAGAGAAGGGGCATTTAGTTACCTTTGTCGACTCTTCAAGACAACAAACGGAATAATGTCCTTGCTTTTTTCTTTCTATTTGTAAGATATCTGATGTCTTAAACTTATTGATCTTACTTGTTCTTGTTCATGGGGTATATGATAATGGGCCCTGGCGTTTTCTTCTGGCTGAGAATTCCCTTAAAAACCACATCATGGAACTCCATGATACTGGACCTCGGCACAAACACACAGAGCCATGGGTGTGGAACATTCCACAACCCTTTTGATCTGAGCTCGAGCTCGTCCTGGTGCACCCTGTTCAAGAAATCCACATATGAAACATCTTTCATGGCCAACATCCCTGGCATGTAGTGCAGTTCACTAATCAGCCTTTCAACATCCTGGCAAAGAGAAAAGTTGGGCAACACCGAGTTAGTGTGGTGTATTCTCGGTAGAGCAAAGCATCAATAGTCAGGCTTAAGATCAGCTTGACGATTTACAAGCATTTAGATGTGTCTATTGTTGGTTGGTTATTTATCAGAAGCCATACTTGGATAAACCAATGCAGTGATAAAACTTAGTGTTCGTATCACTAGTTCAGTTCCAATGGGGTATGTGAAGATAACTTTTGTTTGCAGAGAAAAGACTCAAATATACATGAACATTGCATAACAAACACTACCAAGTATTAATAGAGCTGTTCATAAGAGGTATATGCATCTATTTGAGCTAGCTTGCATAATTTTGCCTGTCATTTAGTAGGTTAAGAGAAAAATGTCTAACATATACAATTGTTAGTGCATATCCGAAAAATCATTAAAGAATGTTGAGATGTTATTCGAGACATACAAGCAATTCTTTCTGACAGTACTGGAACGTCTTCCTCAAGCTGCCAGGGCAGGTAGGAACAGGAACAACATGTCCTAGAGTAATCTGGATGATTCTCCTTGGGGATTAGGTGGAAAAAGTGAAAGCTAACTAAAACAAGAAACTGATAAGATTATACTTGAGAATCTTATTTTAGTAAAGATGCATGTCAGGTTGAAAGTAAGACTTAACTATCTGCTTCCGGAAAGTTATAGGACGGAAAACTGAAACACCTTAAGGGAAAAAAATGGCCACAGGAAGACTGAACGCTTCTCAATAAAGTAACTGCGTTGAAGCCGTGAAACCATGCAATTTTTCCATGCTTTTGCTGTCATAAAATTAGATAGAAATGCATTTTCGATGATAGAAAAAAGGCAGCGCATGCATTTGCTTTTAAAAAATATTTAAATACTGTATTACTTCATGCTTCATTGCTTCTCCCACTACCTTTTGGTGTCTATGAACCCACTCGTTTCTATCCTATTTTACACCCAAGTCTTTGGCTCTGCACATATATGTATACAAATTGATATGACTTTGAAATACTCAACTAAACTCCATCTAAACGTCTATAAATACATATTTTTATGAATTTACCTACACAGGGTCTTTCAATCTTTGTTAAAACAAACTACATGACCCATTTGGATCTCCTAAGTTAAATAGGAAGCTACCCACAACGAAACTCAATATAATTTTCATGTAAGACCAAATTGGTTCGCCCACACATGAAGTAGGGCTCAAGCAATCCGAACCAGGACCAAATCCTACCAATATCATCCTTAATTTCTCATGCACATGTACATGGATCTGGCCAGCATTTATTTATTTCACTAGTTCTAAAATCATCCAAAACAGCTCAAGGTGTTTAGACCATAATGAATCTATCAAATTTACTTTTATTGGTCCATGAACACATTGGCTATGCTTTAGAAGCCTGCTTGCCCCAGTACATAAAAAAGCAAAACAATTTAGCAATGCCATGGTGGGAAAGAAAGGGGATCATGTACCTCATCCACATGGTCCTGACTTGAACTGTCACAGTACTTGCACACCTCTAAGCAGTAGAGTGTGGTGCTCTTAGCTCCTGCCTTTTCAGGGAATGCAAATGGGGGAAGTTTCCAGTTTCTACTGCCAATGCCATCTCCACCACCATTTTCATCAGCCATTTTCACAAAACCCTCAAGGTAATTGAATCCTTCCTTTCCGTTCAAAGAAATAAGATACTCTTGGTCCTTTGTAAATTCATAGAAATTAGAGTACAGCATCCTCACCCACCTCACCTGAAATACATATGATCACTTGGTGTTGTTTTAACAGTTGATAGTTAAAGAATATTACAGTATCAATGTCTAGGAATTAGTTCCAAAAATTATCGTTCTATCAGTACGTAACTTCCTGAATATTTCGAGCAAGTTCTGCATTGATCCATACTGAACTGTCGACTCGTAAAAGGAAAAAGGAACACTCACCATGTCTGGAGCCTTCTCTAAAGCAATTCTTGCCCTAGTTATGATACCAAACTGGCCTAGTCCACCAAGAACTGCAAAGAATAAGTCTGAGTTGTGCATGGATGAGCATGTCAAGACCTCCCCTTTTCCTGCATTGAGTGCACATACATATTTTTTTCATTTAAATGAAACTTTTCCTGGGAAAAAAAATAGAATTATCATCTAAGGAGAAATCTGACTCATTTCATGATCTTAAAGCAATAAAGTGGGCCTATTTTGTCACCATAAAAATGCCGACGATTGGACTACATTATGATGATTTGGTTATGCTTTTGTTCTTTTCTTTATGGAACGCCACATGATTTGTTTTCCTGTTTTCGTTTCTTCTTTCTCCAGCGAGAGCTAGGGTTGGACAGACTTTACTTGATTCTTCAACTTGAAGGTCTTGGGCAACCCACCTGGCCCAGTTCGTGGAGTTCTTGCAAACAAAGCTGACATAATAATACTTAATCAAATAACCTATACATGTCTGTGTGTGTACATGTGCATGTGCATACGCTAGAGAAAGAGAAAGAGAGAGAGAGAGAGAGAGAGAGCAGTCATCAGTAACAGCTACCAGTTACAATGTCCATTTCCAAAACATTGCTGATTTGAGGGCCATGGATGAAGGATTGCCCGCTGATTCCGCCATTGGAGAGTGTCCCGCCAACCGTGAGATACAGATAGTCTGTCCATGACATCGGCGAGAGCCCCACCTTGATAGTTTCATGAAGCACCTCTATCCACAGCTGGCCACCGCCAACATCCACATACCAGCTCCCTTCTGCATCACTACAGCACCCAAAGTTGTAAAATCCCTTCAGTGACATCATTTCAATGACCACGCCATCCTGTGCCTGAGCCTGCCCATGAGTGGAGTGTGCATGGCCCTTTGCTGATACAGGAAACGGGTGTTGAGACTGATAGGAATGTCTTATGAGGTTGGCAATGTCATTAATGGAGGTAGGGAGCAGGACAGCAGCAGGGTGGGCTTGGCTGAGCCTGCCAAAGTCAGTGGAGGCATCAAGAATTGCCGTTGGATCCATGGTTATGTGTTCTGAGATCTCACTGGGAAGACGGCCAAGCCATGAATAGTGAGGACCAACCATGGTAGCAGAAAGGCTTGCAGGTATCAGATCCAAAAGGGTAGCAGTAACAGACATAGTTCAAGCACTTGTTTCTGCTGTACAAACTGGTGCACTTGTGATGTTTATATAGACATGAAAAAACTGGATAGGGACGACATGCTCTCTGATGGGAGATGGCCTAACATTACTTGTCATCTTCCTTTATTTTCTAGAGAGAGAGAGAGAGAGGAGATTTATGAAAAGTTCTGAATGAGAGGCTCCAAGTGGCACCAACAGGTCAGTTTTCTTGCACTTTTTCTTTGAGATTTATGAAAGGATACTATCCCATTTTTGGAATCTGAGATTTTTGAGTTCTAGTTCCTAACCTTTTGTAACTACAGAAGCGACTCTCTTTTCAAAATTTTCGTGAAACTTTGCAATCATTCAGGTTCCTGTAAGTTCTGCCCACTGAATAGAGCATCAGTACATGCAAGCTTTATCTGTTTAATCTAAATGAAGGGATTTGGCTCTTAAAATAAAATGACAATGGAAATGCAGTATATACGTGATTTCAGAAAGGATCAGGGTCCATGGAATCGAATGGAAACCGTGCAATTACATTGGAAACATCAAGTTTTAAAGTGTGTTTCTGTTGTTTTAAATTACATTCATGTGCTCCTACATGATTCAAGATCCCCATAAGATGAATTTGAGCATGAGTTTTGATGTTACTATCCTTGCAATTCACATCTGCACTGCTGAAATTTTGAAAAGTGACTTCAAAAGTTGATTTCTTAAATGTAATTGCATAAGAATGCGCAAGCACATCGCATTTTACCCCTTTTGGCAAGCCTGGAATCATTCATTGAAAAACCTGGCTTATAGGATGGAGACGAAAGTACTTCTGTCAACATGTTTTTACATTTTACGGCAGAGCTAGGAATCTTTCATTAGAAAGATCACTATAGTTTTACAAAATTTTTATGTCGGCTAAATGATTTTTTTTTCAAATTAGTTGTAATTTTTTTCTGTAGAGCATGTTCATGGTTCGCTTTTCTGGTATTGCATTAGTAAATATAACTTAGTATTGACTTTACCTGGTGTCTTGATTTATTTCTGCGTTATGCAATTGCTTAAGTCATTTTATAATCTTTTAATGCACAAATGCCAAGTCCAATATCATTTTTCTTTAAAAGCAGTAGTTATCACTCGATTCAACTAGTGGACTTGAGTTGATGACAAGTCAAGATAAAACCGGTTTTAGGACATTGGTTGGGATAAATCAATCGAGTTGTATTGAGTAAATGCATTGAGGAGGAAGAGACTATGAAAAATAAGATTCATTGGTATGACCTTTTCCTTTTCCTTTTTTTTTTCATTTTAATGCTTACACGAGCATAGCAGTGGGCGCATAACAAAAAAGTCACTCCCTTTAATTGAATATCAAAGAGTTAAGGAGCCTTGTTTTGTTCCCAAAATCAAGTTTTTGAAGTTTGGTGCCGTCAAAAGTAAGTTTGAGAAAAATACAGTTTTCATAAAACCTTGTTTTGCAAAAAAGAAGTGAAAAAACTTACTAAAAGAACAAAATTTTAGGAGTGTGACCTAAACAAATAAATAAAGTTTTAAAACAACTTTTTAAAAAGTTTAGTTTTTATAAACCAAGTTGGTTATACAAGGGAATATCTTCTAATATTTTTTTTTTCTTTGAATAAGTAGTGTTTTCCACCGCCCCCAAAGATAGGTCATAGCCTCTATGTGTTCTTCACTCTTAGAGTTCACAGAATATGTTTTGTATCTTTTTGCAGTATAAGAGGGTGACACACTAAGTCACGACAAGTAGTACAAATCTCGCAACACAGATTCTCCTTTAAAGTGAATCGCCTTACCGCCCAATTACACTACACCCTGCGGCGACATCACCTTAAAGTGATTTGACCCGATGAACACACTAGAAGGGATATTCTATCAAAAGTGGCTTGTTTTTTTCAAAAATAACAATAACCACTCCAAGTTTTACGATTTTCAGATGTACTGCTAATATTTGAAATTGTGTCAAATTGCTACTCCACTCCGAGCGGCAACTGAAAGTCAATTTGTCAAGAACTTTCTGATTTGAAGTTGCAGTCACATGCCAAGGTCCAACTGTCCAAGACCTAACCATTCTACCAGATCACACTCATAAATGAATTTGACGTCCCCACGGTTGACCTCTCTCATCCATGGCTCCGAGTTCAACTGGTGTCACTCGAGAAGCTCCTCCTCCTTAAGGTAAACCCTCTATATCACCGTAATGGACGGCGAAGATCTTAGATTCACTTGAGAATGTGATTTGACAGACGATATGATAAATGACAGAAAGGTTAACCGAAAAGGAGGCTCATTGCCAGTACATTCAACAAACAAGGTAACTTCTAAGTGGGTCTACATTTTGTTGCAAGTTTAATGGTTACAAAATCTACATATATGTGACAAATTAAATCCCACTGGCTTCAATATCAAATCTAAGAATGCCAACAGATTATATAAAAATCTGATATACCTTTTACCGTATTCAAGTATCTACACATTTAGACTTGAATTTGGATTCGAATATGAACGAGGAAATGTCTATATTATATCTGAATATAACTTTTAAATTCAATAATTGAGTTACATGATTTTAAAGAAATGACTATGGAAATGTATGAATACCATATGCATGATGTTTATTTGAGAATGAATTCAGAACTTGAAGCTAATTCTGTTAGGATATATATTAAAACATACAAACGCCATTTCTTATATATGAATCAGATTTGATTTCTTAATTTTTTTTTATGTCCGACTTTTTTTTTTGAAGTGGTTCAATCAAATATCTCATTCAAATCCGATCTATTGACATTTATCATGGGAATCATATACCCAACTTTTGCATAAAATCTAAGTAGTTGTATGAGAAACTGAAGAGCTAGGAAATTTGAACGGAAACGGCTTCGGGTCCGAGGATGGCAGAATCCAGAGGCACCCAAGGCTTAATAGAAACAGATCCGATTCAGTTGCACCGAGTCCACCTTCTCTAAGGGCAATTATGTCATTTCACTAGAGAGAGAGCGCTCTCTCTCAGAGAGAGCGGGAGGGAGGGAAACGCCCTTTCCCTTTCTGCTTCCCTCTCGCACGCAACCACGTTGTACAAAGGAAAATGTCCTCCCGCTAGATCTTCTCTCTCCTATATATCTTCCTCTCTTCTCCTTAGGGTTTTGTCTCGGACACCCCCTCTCCCCTCTACGTTTTCGTCGGGAAAGAGGAGAAGGAGAGGATGACCAACAAGAACGGCGGATCTGAAGACAGCGCCGCCCCTTTCACTATGGCTGATCTTGGCGCCGCCGGTCAGCGGCCCCCATTTCTGTATCTCTCTCTTTCTCTCTTTTCATGTGCGGAGTCCTAATTGCGTTCTTGGTTTCCCGTTGTAGCTCTGAGCGCGGAGGATCGGAACAAGCTTGTGAGCACTCTCAAGGTGAGTTTTCGCAGGCCGAGGAGTCCCTTAAGGTCTAGTTGTTAATTCATGTACAGTGTTTGTTTGATTATCGTGCGTTGTTTTCCTGATCCGTATGGGGAAAATGGTGCAGAACAAGCTTCAAAACCTTGCCGGGCAGCATTCCGACTTGCTTGAGTCGCTGTCGCCGGTGGTCCGGAAGCGTGTCACGGTCCTGCAGGAGGTTCAGGTTCGGATGCCTTCACCTCGATTTCTTCTCTTTCTCCCTTCATCTTTTTTTTTTTCTTTTTTTTTCTTTTGACGTGTTTTTGGTTTTAGGGCTTTATGTTGTTGGTCTTCGGTTGTTATGTCTTTTGTTTTCATTTATTTATTTCTCTTTTCGATTTGTATGAATATGGTTTTTTGTGATCTTGTGATCGTGAACATGTGCTTTTCCGGCTCCTGAAACGTTTCTTTGATTGAAATTTTCACTTCGATTTGCTTGTAAATTGAAAAATTGTGTCCTTTGAATACCATTCTCATTGGCTGAAATGTATTGGTTTTTCGACCCAGTTGTCCAGGGTCGTTACTTGTTGATTTAGCGATTGGTATACGACGTTTCTTCCCCTGTAGTTCACTTTGTGTGATGTTATCTCTTTCTGCCCGATATACTGAAGGGACAAACGGAATACTCTAAATTCTTAGGTGCCATATTGTCCTTTTAGCAGAACTAATCCGGCGTGGATCAAGTGTGAATCCTAACAGCCTCTAATTTTGTGTCTCCATTGTGAATCGTGGTGTTTGGGACCCTCTTTGGAGTGCTGGCTTTAGTTTTGCTTCTTTTAATTGCTTTGCACGGAGTTTCTGAACTTGTGGTTAATTCTTCTATGGCATTTGTGTACCATTGAGGAGGCAACTGAAATTCATTAGCAGTTCTCGTTTGAACTATGATTGATCCAACTACATGAATCAATTGCCTATCGGCTATCTGCATAATTGTTGATAAAAGGGCAAAAAAATTGTTGGCTCCCAGGACAGTGCTGATGGGCTTGCAATTATTTGCAAAGCAATTTCTTCAGCATCTTGGATGCTGTGATTGTTATACACTTTAAGCCAAACTGCAGCAAATTTGGACCTATACTAACTAGAATCTTTGTGGCTTGTTTTTGTATAACACGAATTTTGTTCCCAAAGAGGAAGCTGTGAGGTGGTGGTTTAGAGGTAGAAGAGACAAAAAGATGAAGTGTACAACTTTGAGATAGAATATAACGGAAACAAGTTTGCCTGCACTATGTAGAATTTGTACAACATCCCTTCAAAAACTTTGGAAAACTGATGAAGTTTTGCCTGTAATATGAACTCAGGCGTCACCTATACTCTATCTTATTAGCAAAGCTAATGGTGTCTTGAATTTGAGTTTAGAGATATATCACATGGGTGCTCCTAAATGGTTGCTGCACACGTCTCAATGCTGGTGCTTTCCTGACACAACCCGTCTGGTGCAGCCAGCTGAATCGGGCCAAAATTACCATTTTAAAATTTAAATGCACATTGACTAAACTAGCTCTAATACAGAAAGTTTATTTGTAAATATAGATAAATAAGGCACTAAACAGTTCATAACTATATAACACATGATATATACATATATACACACATACACAAATATATATATATATATCCATCCTCGCATACCTGCATCTATTTTTTTTTTTTTTTTGAAATTGCTGCATCTGCACCAACATCTACACCCTGCACCCATGTGACAGGTTTAGAGAATGAAAATTTGAGGTTCTGATGGAAATGGTGTAGGTGAGTTCTTGAGGGCTTGGATTTACAAAAAAGCAAAAATATAATTTTTCTAGGGGTTTGGGCACACAAAAGCATAGTTGTTTAGGTAGTTTTGCCCCCTTAAATGCATTAGAGTAGAAGCAAAGAAGAAGTATATGGAAATATTGCAACAAGGGGCACAGAAATGGTGCCTTGGGGCTTGAAAGAGAGCTTGGACTGCCACTTACTTATTTTTCCAGTACCTGAGGAGTATCTACACCAATATCACTGACTACAGTAGGGTCGTATAATACAGAGACATCCTAATAAATACCAGTTTAGGGATACAAAGTGCATTGTTTCATATTCTGATATTGCAATACAATGTATTCCGTACTGATGGTACATTAAGATTTTTGGGATATTTGTTTACATTCCTGATGTTATATTTCATTGACTTTCAGCTTTAAAGGATTCTGTTCATCTCTCTGATACATGCCTGGGCCAGCACACAGCCCATGCTGTTCTTAGTTCATTTCAGTATGACTTTATCTAATATTATTATTGTTTTAAAAATGGTCACAGAAAATGCATATTTAGGACAATATGTTCTAAAGAAAATTGCACGAATGCATGCTCAGTTGGTATCTGAGGAAATTGCATGAGAGAACATTGCAGATGGCTCAGTTTGTAAAATGGAGAATGCATTCACTGCTGACAAGAAGCAAGGGTCATGTACCAATTCAAGCATTCTAGTTTTGAGTATTCAATCTGAAAGGTTTTTATATAAAGCCTCTAATTTTAACTATGCAGTTTGAAATATTTTTCTATAAAGCTTTTATAATTAAACAATTTTCTGGGGGATGTCAATGCAAATGTTGTTTTAACGCTGCCTGTTCTCTTTTTAGTCATGCTCCTAAATTTGTTATGCAATTTGTTAGCTGATCATAGAACCTCTTCAATTAACAGTCTCAACATGATGAGCTAGAAGCAAAATTTTTTGAGGAAAGAGCAGCACTTGAAGCCAAATATCAGAAGCTTTATGAGCCTCTCTATGCAAAGGTAAGCATACATTTTGTTGCCATTTTTATTTGGTTCATGTATATGGCCTTTGCTGTTTCTTGTATTGACTTCCATTTATGAGTTTAACAGCGCTATGACATTGTAAATGGTGTTGTCGAAGTTGAAAGTGCAAAGAGTGAGTCTCCTGAGGAAAATGCTGCAGATGATAAAACTTCAACTGGTATGTTGATCATTTATTGTCCTTACTTTTATGAGGTTTTTACTTTTTAAGTTGAATCAACATTCTTCTGATATTGTAGAGAAAGGAGTTCCAGAGTTCTGGCTTACAGCAATGAGAAATAACGAAGTCCTTGCTGATGAGGTGAAATAATCTCTCTAACACACCCTGTCTATTGGATTGCATGTCATGCTCTTACTGTTCATCTTTTTATCTGGCTTCTGGTTTGTGATTTTAGATTACTGAGCATGATGAAGGGGCTCTCAAGTACCTTAAGGATATTAAATGGTCTAGAATTGATGATCCAAAGGGTTTCAAGCTAGACTTCTTTTTTGATACTAACCCTTACTTCAAGAACTCTGTTCTGACGAAGACTTATCATATGATAGATGATGATGAACCCATATTGGAAAAAGCAATCGGGTAATTTTCTGAAACGAACTTGGCACATCTTTTATGCTTGATCTGTGGATTCCTCCGTATAATCTATTGTTTGTTTGACTTGTAGGACAAAGATTGAATGGTATCCTGGGAAGACACTTACACAGAAGATTCTGAAGAAGAAACCAAAGAAAGGATCAAAGAATGCCAAACCCATTACCAAAACTGAAGATTGTGAGAGCTTCTTTAACTTTTTTAGTCCACCCGAGGTCCCTGAGGATGATGATGACATTGATGAAGACACTGTAAGTCTATGGATCATTAATGTATCAGTTTCTCTCCTTTCTTTTAGCCATCTAAACTGCTTCATCTTTATTTTTACAGGCTGAGAGACTGCAGAATTTGATGGAACAGGATTATGATATTGGGTATGTCATATCGACCTTGATCTCTTAAACTTTTTCCCTTGGTAAGACTTTCAGTTTATTCCCTCATCCATTTTGGATTATAGAAGTTGACTCAACTTTTGGGCTTACAGGTCTACAATCCGAGATAAAATCATTCCTCATGCTGTATCATGGTATACGGGAGAGGCTATCGAGGCAGATGATTTTGAAGATATTGAAGGAGATGAAGATGAGGATGATGATGAGGAAGATGAAGACGAGGAAGATGAAGATGATGAGGATGAGGATGAGGATGAGGATGATGAAGAGGAAAGCAAGAGCAAAAAGAAGGTAATCTAACGATACTCAAGCACTCCTTCCCCTCACCGAGGACACACCAACACGTGCCACATGCATACACTCCTCTTGCTCTTCAAAAACTTAGTTATTTGCTGACTTGTTTATGCATTGTTTTACTGTTTGCAGCCAACAAGCGGTGGCCGCAAGGTACGATACTTGACATTCTCTCTTGCTATTCAATAATGCACCTTTTTCGTGTCTTCCTATCCTGGCCATAGTGATTCTTACTCTATGCATGCATGGTACCACAGAAAGATGTTGCTGCCCGAGCAAGTGAAGGACAACAGGGAGAAAGGCCCCCAGAGTGCAAGCAACAGTAGCCACAGTTTGTTTCCGGAGACGGTGTGATCATAGCATTGAGATGAGCTGCTTTCGTGAGGATCGCCTGTGTCATTTCTTGCTGCATGAAACCAATGCGGAGAGGGTTGGAGTTTTGGCAAGTGTTCTTTTTTTTTCCTTTTACCCTTTTTAGACGCCCTCATGGAGAGGGCATACGTCAGGCGGTAGAGTGATCAGATGGAGTCCTTTTCCAAGCGGGAGCTGCGTTCGGGAAGAGTTTAGCGGCCTATTTTAGTGGTCATTATGTATGAACTGTTTCAATTTTCGGCTTTTTGTGAATCCTTGTTTTCCTTTCACCTTTTCTTGCTGCGTTTGTTGTGAAGAGATCTTTGTTTGACGAATTAAAAAGGGCCTTTCAGCGGGTGATTTTCCCTTACTAGCAGTTAAAATAGTTAGTGCTTCTTAGGTTAAAAGAATATTCGTGAAAAGGTAAGAATGTTCGAGTCTGGATGGTCTAGTAACCATCTTTCTCTCTCTCTTTCATGGGTCCCTCTTTTTTTTCATGAATCCCTCTTTATTCAGCGTCTATTGAGAAGAGGGAAAACTAAGGTTATTTACGTTGTCCTGAAAACTGATTTCAACATTAATTGCTCATGGAAAATTTATTCGTTAGTTAAAATGCCATTATAGACAAGGATTCTTTTTATTTTGATTTGGTCCGAAGCTAGGCTTCGCCGTGTTCGACTCTCAGATTCGACCTAACCATGTTTGGTTGTACTCGTTTTCTGCAACCAGGCTGAGACCGCCAGCTGCTCGAGATCTTCGTAGCTAAAACAGGGTACATGGGTTGTATTTTTGGATATGGATAGGACTAGGATTCAAAACTCCATGTAACAAATGTGGATCTGGTTGGCCATCGAGATCCCTTCTTTCTACCACGCCTATCCAAATGGATCTGGGTCGTAGGGTAGGCACGACCTTTGGACGTCCCAATTCTAAGCCCATATTAGTGGCTGATAAGCTTTTTTTTTTTTTTTTTTTTTTGAGATATTTTTTATTGTTTATTTAGGGGAAACCACCTTCCACATAAAAAATTTTTCAGAACAACTTTTAAGGTCATACCCTTATGCTTTCAAGGTTCTAACTTGTTTTGGAACTACCGTAAATCCTTGTTTTGGGGTATGGGTAGATCCATGTAAATCCTTTGATTAGGATGTTTTTGCCATTGTTTGTGATACAAAGGGGTAGTATACATGATTCTAACCTTGGTTCCGTTGCGGTTTCACTAAACCCCTTGAGGTTTTTTTTCTTTGAGATATTTATTCAAATTGAAGAAACAATCGTAAAAACTGTTCATAAGTTTTCTTGTCTAAAGAGCAGACAGTTTTTGCTTTTCATATTGACAAGTATAAGGAAGACTTTTAAAAATTAACTCAGGCAATTGATACTAGACCGCGACCAATATTCACACCACCACTGCTCCCATCAGTTACCTTTGTCCTCCTGTTGCCTTGGCGTTTCCATGATGTTGCCCTTAGAATGACTTAGTTGTGCGGTCCGACCATCATCATCTCTAAAACAATGTCCCTCATTCCTGGGGAGCCGATAGGAGACATAAACGGCTATAGGCCTGTGAGGCCAACGCTGACGAAAGAGAAAAGAACCGCTTCTCTTTTTCAGGTCATCTGTCTCCTTCCTTTTCACGTCCCTTCAGTTTGATTGAACCTTTTTCCTAATGAAGGTTGGACTGGAAATTTGAATGTGCTGACCCGCATGGTTACAAGCTCTACTTTAGTGGGTACCGGCGAATGGGTTGTAAAGCACCACCATATGCAAAGAAGTCATAGAAGTGGGTCCATTCATGGCACCATTCTCAGTATCCTCCATGGGTGAATTTCTCCAGAATCAGAAAGGAAGCAGGAAAATTTTCATGGCCACTGGCACCATCAAAGCTGTCCCACACTCCACTGTAAGCATGATGGTTCCCCATTCTTGCAGTGTACTGTAGGCTCAGCCCCAAAAAATTGGCAGTTTCCCTTCTCCACCATCCTTACCAGCTAGACTGCAGAGCAGAACATCCTTCTTTCTCGTCATTCCTTTGACTTACTTTACCTTCATTTCAAATTGGTGGCACGAAAAGTTGGTACAATATCATCTGCATTTTTGGCTCAAGAGGGTGCTGATCCACATCATCCATTTCTTGGTCTTTATGCCCGTCCTGACATGAATAATTTGGAAGAATTGGCTTCTGATTTCAGCAAGATGCGCAGCTTGTGAAGAATGTTGTTTTGTAGTTTCTTTCTGGCTTTTCTTGTTTTGATGACAAGGAAAACCATTGAGCCTCATGGCCATGTGCGAAACTTGCTGACATATTATATGGGGTAGATTCGGCATGAACAGATTTAATTGTCCTACACCTACAATGTAAATGCACATTCCTAATGATCAAACATCCCTTTCACATGGCGAAGACGGAAAAGATACACGTAACGGAAGTTTTTAATGAAAAGAGAAAAGGGATCGTGATGGAGAGGTGGAAAAAAGCCATCCTCTTATGTATATGTAAGGTGTTTTCGCAAATGAAGGAGCGTTCTTCCCTAGGATTGCTGCAAAATGTGTTTTGAGCGTCTTTTGTAGGTTGTTTTAGCTAATTGTTGTTCTTGGGATAAATGAAATTGTTGAGTATTCTATGGAGGCGAGCGTCTCAAAGGTTCTGTCACGAGACATGGCGCAAATTGGTCATCTTGTTGGTAAAAGGCATGAAAAGCCATGCGTTTCTTGAGTTAATTTGTCCGCCACATCCAGAAACAACTCGGTTGGTTTCCTATTAACTGAAAGAGACAGGGCTTCATTTCATCCCCCTTGCATAAAATCTTTTTCACTAGACTAAGCCGATGCTAAAACTTCCTTGCTTAGGAGAAAGTGCTATTATATTAATGGCAGTTTTAAGTATCTTTTGAAAAGAGATAGTTAATCATTTACTGCTGACTGTTGGCGGTAGCTGCATCAATGATGGCAATCACACGTGAGAACATCATTGGCAAATTGTTGCCCTTTTTCCAATCACAAGAAGTCAGAACTCCTTTGGATTATAGGTTGCAAGCTCTACAGAAGCACAATTAGAAGTTTCCATCCAACCACTTCCATGGCCCTCACGTGCTTCGCTTCCGTAGCCTCTTACCTTTCCGGAAGGAACTTCACATAAAAAACAACTCACATGTTGCAGGCCTGGAACCAATTTTGTGATTGCACATTAAATATATGACCATAGCCTCCAGGAGGCAGTTGGCCACTGCCATGGCTACTGGCGGCAGCGGCTATTATTCCTGCTGCCACCATCACTTTTACCACTATTTCTAGCTGTGTTTCATGTTCGGGACGAAGATTAGGTACCATTGAGCTCAACTTAATTCAATCCGAACTAATCATATTTAGAGCGGGATCTGATGGATTAAAAAGTGAAATTAGAAGCAGCCACAAGTTAAATTCCAGAACGCAAATCAAGGGTACGCATATGGTCATTGGTCAGCCAATGTTGCAAAATGATTTTTTGGGTGGGGGTGTGTGCGGAGAAGAGGGGTTCTATCATCTGGTTCTATGAGAAAAGATCTTTGCTTTAGCTTTTCTTTTTCCCTTTCTAGATCTCTTTTCCGTGAGAACCAGCTCCTGCTTACCTAGTCTTTTTTCTCTACTGGTTTTTTGATGAATGACGAGAAAGTGTATGCTGTGGCAGCACTTTTTGTTTCACTTTTGGATGCACCTGGCTAACCACTGTTCCCTTGTTTGTTCTTCCCGGCAATGCTTTTAAGGTTCATGCAGCCCGAAAATATTTGATCTTCTCCTTCGCTATTGGAAAAAATCCACGGAAGCTGGCTTCACGTTAGCCATGGTTACCAGCCAAAACACGTCTCTTTTTTTAGGGAAGGACCACCACCGGATGAATGTCACGTGGACCATTCTGATTAATCTGCAAAAAATTGTGGAAGATCTCGAATTACAGGTTTATCACGGTGTGAAACTGAAAAGAACTACTAACCCGTGGCCATTCAATGTAGAGGAAACAAGCGAGGGAGTTGGTGAGGCGTAAATGGCGGGGACAGGGCGAGGGGGTTATCATGAATAAGGCAAGTGCAGTAAAGAGTAGATGGCAGCACAGAGTGAGTTGGTTTCACAAAAAAAGTGAAGCCGAGTAAAGAGAAGGGTTCTCTAAACAAAACCCATTCATAGAAACCAACTCTGTTGTTTTTTCCGCCTCAAACATCTACTGCTAGATTAGTCATATCTCGTTAGGTGGGCTACAACTAACGTGGCTCTATGAAGATTGATAAGTTGGAGTACCATATATTGCTCAAAGTGGCTGTGCCACCATCTATGTTGTTTTGGGTGAACAAGGAGTATATTGTTTCAAACCTCCATCTGTGTGTTCTTTTTCTCCACCCTGACTTGCAAATTGCAATTTAACAAGACGTTCCCCCCGCACGACAGGAACAAATAAATCTCATGTTGGACTCTGTCCCTCCAGGAATTTATTTTATATATATATATATATATATATATATATATATATATATATATATATATATATATATATATATATATATATATATATATATATATATATATATATATATATATATATATCATGATGGATTCAACTCAATAACTGTAGATTGCTAGAACTTAAACCTCCCAATCTCACAAACATGTTAACTACAAACAGGAAACTTGGAACAGAACACGAGAAAATTAATGGTACAAACTTTTACTATTATAACTTTCATACACTGATATTTTTACACTTGGAGAAACTGTGATTACATATGCAACTCTCCTGCACACTGAATTCTTAATTTTTGCACTACAAGCTTGTTGTATCCAATAACTAAAGCACATACAGCAAGATGCTACTGATCGAACCATTTGCAATTTTTTGCTAAATGGTCTGCCGCTGTTATTGCAAAATGTCCAATCTACTGAAATAATGGCCTGATTTTGGGTATCTATACAGGTGACAACAACCATTACTATTGGGTTCGTGTATCAGCTAAATATGACTGAACCCATTTACTCCTGTGTCTATACTCCATACTACTGCTGATGCTTATACTCCATATTTGTGATTGTATTTCAGCACACTTTTAATTGCAGATGGCCTCAACAGCTGCTCGCTTCATGATGCCTGGGCATGGATCCCCTCGGAAGGTCTCTTTTGAGACAACAACAGAGCACCACCTCTGCCCTATGCATTCCTGGAGAAACAAAGCCATAACAAATGAGCCTCGATTGCTTCAAAGTTTCAAACACACACACACACACACACACAGAGTGTTTGCAAGCAGACCTTAAAGGCCTCATATGAATATGTAGAATGGCAAACTCCTTGCTGGAAGCTTCCGCATGTTCCTTGAGGCGTCCCAAAGCTAGCAAACTTTATGGAAGAAATCTTCTGTCCCTCTGTGCATGAGATATGAACCTTTGGTTTTTCTGGCATTTCAGGCTTGCCAAGTGATTTAATGTGCCAAAGAGATGGATGCCACTCTGAAACATCAGCGCATGCACTTCCTACTGTTCTCCTCACCACAGTGATTCCCGAAGGATTACCACCCCACTCCTCAAAGATCACCAGAAGATTCCCACTTGGACGTAACCAAGAACGAGGAACATGATACCTGCCATAAAGAGTGTTAGTTTGAAATTTTCAGATGAGGTACTAGGACAGACCAAGCCACTCTTCTCACCATCTCTGAGAAGGACCGCCACAACCTGTTCTGCACTTGTTCTCATTGAAGGTTCCAACATAGCTGCAACCACCACAGTTGCCTTTTGCAGTGTATGCAGGCCAGTAGCGTCCCACATGTTGGCCATTTACCCATATTTGACCTTTTCCCATACTAGCCATATCTAGAGCCACAGGATCTGATCCAGGTGGTGCATTAAATGTTGACTGGGTAAAAGAAATTAGCACGTCAACATCTAATTACACTAAAACAATTCAATGAAGAAGATTGCATTCAAGGACAGGTTTCGTAATGTTGGTTTCTCCAACCTTGTACCACGTTAGTGGTTGGCTTCGAACTATGTATGATCCTTGCCACTCAACAGACGAACTCCCACTCAGAGTGTGAAGGCTCAGAGCTTCACCTTTAAGTCCAACCTGAGGAATGCACGCCTCAACAGTTATTCGCAATGTAAAAATATGTTAAACCGTGGTGCTTCAGGCATCATAATTTCAGTTAATTCTAAAAAGCTTAAACAGACCTTGTACGACCATTTTTGCCACGACAAGTCCCTTCTGCCTTCATTAAGACCGCTTAACTGGACTGGCCCAAGAACACCAGCATTCCAGGTCTCAAAATGGTTGCCTACATTCTATCACGAAGCACAAGAAGATTTTATTTCAGGAAAACATCTTGCTAATGCTAAATCTCATATTCGGATTATAATGTGAATGAAATTTGAGGAAACTGACCGGCAGGCCTACTGCTATACTTAGAAGTGCAATTCTGTTGCTTCCAGCCCAGAGTTTCACACTGGTAGTAAGTGTTAGCTTTGGGTTCTCTAGACTGCCATATACAGAACCTACCAATAGATAATTGCTCAGAATATCAGTGAAAGTTCAACTTGCTGAATCTATGGTATAATATATTCATAAGGGATGACCACTACCTGCAAGTTTTCCATTAATGAAGGCATGCAATGCATGACCTGCTGACATAACCGTGAGTACTGGATATCTGCCATTCTTGAGGAATTGTTCGTTTCCATTTATATTGACACTGAAAACAAAACCACAAAGAGAAAGATCATTTATGACATGAAAATCTTCTGAAATTCAAGCAACTTCTGCTTCCACCAGTGTTAGGGAATCAAATGGTTATGTGAAGAAGAAAGTTACTCACTCTGTCATGTACCACAAGTAATCACTAACGTCCCTTGTAACATTTATCTGTTCTAAAAGCCCCACAACTGTGAATGGATCATCACTGTATGAAGCAACTGACTCATCATATGATGCCCATGATCCAAGGTTGCTTACAGGAACCATCTGTGGACTTGTAGTTTGGACACCAACCTGTACCAGCATGTTACAATTGGTGAGCATCCAGGACATGTCTTAGGTTATAATAAATGAAACATAAGATACTCTGTAACTTTCACCTTTGCCGTGTTAAAAACTACATTTGTACAATCAGGGAGAATGCTGATTGACCATGGTGGGAGATTATAGTGTCTGTTCCTGAAAGTTACTGTGGCAGTGGCTTGTTGATCATAGTTTGCAAGGAAAGCAGCACAAGCCCCAGTTCTTGAGGTGAACACATGAGACTAGAGAGGCAAAAAAGGGAGTTTAATACTCCTGTAAAAGAGTTAATTTCTAGCAACCAACCAGTGCAAAGAACGGAAGTCCTTTTACCTCTTGATAGTGCCCAAGTGAAGCCACAGCAGGATCCCCAGATACCAAAGCTGGTTCACATAGCTTTATGGCCCTGTGTAGATCTTTAAGATGACCCCATTTTGGCTGCCTGATCATTCCTGTTTAAGAGATTGAAATGAATGGTTGGATCTTTGAGGCAAGAGAAATCTTATAAGTGAAGAAAAATTGTTCTAATCATTGATAACAGCTAGAAGGCATGTCAATTGACAAAGATTGTTTTTCTGTACCATATTCATCTAAAGGAGCATCATAGTCATAGCTAGTCGCGATGAAAGGTCCACCAGCAGTTCGACCAAAGTTAGTTCCACCATGATACTGGCAAGTAGACAATGGCATATAAGTTAAATTAGCTTGAACAGTCTACGGCAGCAAAACCAAAAGATTCCGTTAATTTAATAAGAAAGCGTGTTCAAATGGTTCACAGTTCAGACAGGTCCTGAGGTACTTACCATGTAATAGTTCACAAAGGAACCCCCTTTCTGTATGAAACGGGCAACAGCAAATGCCATGTCTTCAGCAGGCCGTTGGGGAATTGCTCCACCGAACTCCGTATACCTGGTAAGAACCAACCAATCAAGAATCTCAGTTCATAAGTCACGCTGAATATGAACCATTTTCGGAGAAACCACACAGTTGGTTAGATAGAATACATAGCAAAAACGCTGTCTGCCCGCATAGTAGGAAATGAATGTGAATTCAGAATATGCTAAATTAAACAAACTGCAAATACTACGAACAAAGAATTACCATCCAGTCCACGCTTCTGTCCACATCTTGGGCTTGTATGGCTTGTTGGGAGTGAAGTAGTCGCAGTAATAACCATTGCATGCATTGATCTGTCAAAATGTTGATCAGGAAGAGAGCGACAAATCTTAGCGACAAGACTTAAAACAGAATCGTTTTAGACTTTTCAACAGTTGACTGTTAATCCACGGGGAAGGAGAAGTATAAACAGCTTAAAGCGGAACCATGTCAGCCAATCTAAGATGAACGGGAAAATCTAGTCAAAGTTCCTGTCCATTAATACCCTGAAAGCCATACGAAACTGGTTTTTGTTCCCGACACCAGAAATTTTTCCTTTCGTATTCCTTTTCTGGCAAACAGGGATTAGAAAGACAACCGCCAGATTATGCCCAAGAGATGTTCCCTCGTGGTTTACGGTTACAAGTTCAAAAACCAATTGTGCGGTACAAAGGCACAGTAAAAACTACACCAATTAACTTTAAAAGAGAAAACTTACAATCGGATCCGGGGCGTCGTCCTGCTTGCACATAACCCATGGAACCCCTGTACCAAGTGAGACCGCCATGTTTGCAGCCCAAGCTGTGTATGCCTTGCCAGGAGCCCCAATCTCCCATTCCTCGGGACCATATTCATTCTCAATCTACGAATGCAGAGCAACCAACAAATTACTACAGAAAAGAAAGAGAAATACGCCGCCCTGTTTAGTCGTCAACTGAGATATTAATCGAACATCTATACCTGTGACAGGATGATAGGCCCTCCTTGAGATTGAAACAGTCTCTCAGCCTTCATCATGTTAACTATTTTCTGAGTGAATCCCCTCATTGCCGCCTTCAAGATTAGAATAAAAGCAACACATTAGCACCCATCTTCTCATTTCATCAAAACTAATAAATATGCAACCAACTCCATTTAAAGCAATGAAAATGAACACACCTTGAAAGGCTCATTGTTAGTTCTAAAGCTGATACCAGGTACATATTTCAGCCAAACTGGAAACCCGCTGCAATGTAACACATGTTCACGTATAAATAAAAAAAATCGAAGATATTATAGTAAATATTAAACAAGTATTTATTTACTTATATATTCGTGATGTAAGATGAGAAGAAAAACTGACCCAAAATTCCATTCGGCGCAAACATAAGGACCAATGCGCAGATGAACATAAAGGCCGGCTTGCTGCACCAGCTTTATGAACCGAACAAGATCATATCTTTCCTCAAAATAATACTGCAAGATAGATGTTGGAAAATATGAAAATGCAAATGAAACTCCTCTAAAGAAGAAGGAAAGATTTTCGTGAAGAAGCAGAGTGAAGAGGAAAAGGTTTGTTACTCTTCCAGGAGAAGGCTCATGGCCATTCCAGAAAACGTATGTTTGGATGACATCCAAACCTCCATCCTTGGCTTTCTGAATCAGGTCCGGCCACATCTACAAGACCCCAACAAAGTTTAGTTTTAGTTTACTTTCATTCTTTGTTTTTTTTTCTCTTCTGCAGAACATCCAAAAAAAAAAAAGGAAGGGAGAAGCCAACATCCCCATTCCCACATTTTCCTGCAGAATGTACCTCAGGGGTGCTCCTTGGGTAGTGAATGGACCCAGAGATGAGGATTCTCCTCTGGCCATTGATGATGATCGACGTGTGGTCGTATGTAACAGAGGACAAGACAACCCCTGTTAATGTGGCCAACATGAACAACCATGATAACATGGTGGCTTCCTTTCTCCACATTCTTCACTTCTCCTTCACTCAGAAGAGAGAAAGTTGAAGAAAACACAACAGTGATTCTTCTCTTTTCTTCCTTTCTCTTCTCCCTTCCCAACTATTCCCTCCCTTTTCTTTCTCTCTCTCGTCTCCTCTCCCTCCCTTGAAGCTTGTGCTCATTTTGGGTTGGATTCCCTCCTTTTTAAAGCAGAGGAAGGGACCCCCTCATTGGTCTGACGTGATTCATCATCCTTCAATTTTTTTTTGGTGGGTTCTTATTGCCTTTTAATCCTTCACCATTAATCTAAGAAAAAAAAAATCTCCATTGCCATTCTTTTTAGCTTAAGCAACCACGTCACCTGTCCGTGATTTATTACAAGAATTCTACAGTTGAGAGGGGGAGAAATCGATCTGTGGTCGCCTGTGACTGGGTTGGCCTCTTAAATTTAATTTTTTATTTTCAGAAATCGTGGCTACTAAACTTATCTAGTCAGACGAAAATACAATTTTTAAATAAACAATGGCATTCTGATGTCACAGATAATTCAACTCATCAAACAATTAAATAAAACTACCTGTCAACGGAGCTCCTACTTACAGTATCTTCTTCCCCCCACCATCCAAACTTTTTCCGAAAATACCAGGAAACTAAACAACGAAAAATGATTCGACAGCCGTTCTACGCTCTTGAACTTCTCCCTTTAATTGTTGTCTTTCAATTTGTTTACTTTTAATGACAAACACAGTAACAGAAGAAGAGATTTTGAATCCATGATGCATGTCTACGAGATACATGACAGGTTCTTGGGTTTTAGGAGAGAAAGTAGTTCATTAATAAACGGTGACGCTTTTCTTGGCGTCCATATTTGTCTTACAATGCACGGAAGGGGATAAAAGTGAAGCTTCAATTTTATTACTAATTATTGGACAACAATATGCGATTCATTGCGTACTGATAGATATCATGAGAGGACTATAATGGGATGGAGAGAGAATCTCACAGCCACGAGTGAGTCCAAAGCACAAGCATATAGATAAAAAAACTAGAGAGAGAGAGAGAGAGATTGTATAACTGTTTTAAATAACTTGTTTATGAGGTATAGTGTTTAAGACATAACTTGATAGTTGGTGAAAGTCTGATCTATAAGCTCCATTTATGGGTTTTACTCTTTTAGATCCTAAACAACAGATGCACAATTTAGTTGATAAGTGTATCTGTTTCTACTCAGGTCTCAAAGTAACTCTGAACCTCAAAAGCAAGAACAAAAGAGGAAGAACTTCAACCTTTTTTGCTTCATCTAATTGTGTTGAAGATGCTATTATCTTTATTATGACAAATAAATATTGAAGTGTTAAATGTAAACTACTCCTTCACGTCTTTTCACTTTAACAATGGTTTCTAAGAGTTTGGTGCACCTGGTTGGACTAATGGCTAGTTAGCAAACAAGTACTAATTTAATTAAATTTCAGAGGGATTGGACTAGTGGCTAGTTAGCAAACAAGTATTAATTTAATTACATTTCAGGGGGAAGCCGACCCATGGGAGAACTAAGCGAACATAAGAATGATCTTGAGAGTTTTATGACTTAAGCAAACTACTAAGTCTCAGACTTGGGTGCTTTCCCTTAAGTAAATACAAAAAAAAATAAATTTCTACTCATATAAAACATATGAACTCTATGTCAATATGGGATCGCTCGAGTTACAGACTATTTTTGAAAATGCTGGGGGAAAAAATCTTAAGACTATTTTTCCAGCCTTGTCGGGCTTCCATCTCCTCAGACGGATTACTTTTTTCCGGCACTTCTTTGCACAAGTCATCCCGGAAAGCGGGGACATATAGTCAGATATCAGGCCATCGAACTTATCCGTCCGGTGATAGTTTTTCCTGGACAACAGCACTTATCCAACCAATCAAAAGGGGCCCCAGGAAGCACATTTGTGAATATAAAAGAACTAAAGAAAGAAAGAAAATGAAATGCAAGTTGGCTTCCTCATAAAAGAAGCGTTGGCTTTGTCAACATCTTGATCCTTGTAACTACCTTGGGAAAATGAGATGCATAAACAGGAACACCAAAGTTGAATGTGTGAGTCCAACACAACAAAGAAAATGCTTCTACAGATGGCTAGCAGATATCCAAAATTTTCTCGATACTGTATCTGTCTAAAGATAAATATGAACACAAGAAATTCTGATCCCCATGTGGATGCCATAAAGGACCGGATGGTAGGCAGCTAGTTTTCATTTTGAATTTTTGGGACATCAAATCCATGTACTTCAAAAGAATGAGCCATTGCGTTGCAAGTTAAAACGGGGGTGTCACCCTGAGGTACCAAAAGTAGACCTTGTACTATATGGGATATTAATGGGTTGGGTAGGAGCATCAGCCTTTTGCTCGATAGTGAAAAACGTCAGTCACACGAAACACAAGAAACTCTGAACATTTGAGATAAATTTCACCCATTTTCAGGATTTTTGAATAGGGAGAACACCATGAAGGTCAAAAGAAAGTTACTAGCATTGGTTGGTGTTTGATGACAGCCATCCATTCACAATCTACCACCAATATGAATCCAAAATCTTACGTGTTTGGTGTTACGGAAATGTTTACCTATTGTCAACCATGCCTACCAAAACCAAGATTTGTGAAATATTATTTAGCCCATACAACACATTGGGCGGCAAGCCGATCCACTCCAAGGGAGCCTCTATTATGAAATTTGTGGTCGTTGTCATGACTCATGCACTACTCTTACACTATAAAAGGTCCCGAAACATACAACCTCTCTTCACTTAAAGTGATCTGCATTCAATTGGTAGCATATCTATTTGATTTATTGGTCGATACCCAGATGCCACCTATCATATATTATTTAATTTTTATTATTTAAGAATTAAAATTTTTTATTTTATTTTTAATTTCATTCATTTTTTTAAGTTTCACAACATTTTGAGAAAACAATTGAGACTTGCTTGCGTGCATTAGCAAGGCAAATAGGCAATGTGTTGGTTGTCCCTCCATTTAAAGCACTATCTAGTATCTACATGTTGCTTTTAAACTAAGCAAACTTGGGTTTCCTCTTATCAAACTTGCATGTGATAGTTGTTACAGAAATTGACTGAGAAGGAGGAAATTTAAATTCTCATAAAGATATATTTGGTTTTTGGCAGCTCAGCAAAAATATGCTTCAAGTGTTTGAAATTTCTTTCTTTTTCTCACACATTTAATACACAAACACAGAAGTTGCACCTGCTTTTGGGATTATCTCGAAATCCAGCTATTTCCAACCTTCCAACTGCTCTATTACGTTCATTGACAGCAATAAATGAATTTTATAACTCTTTGAAGAACCAGAAAGCTCATAAACCTAAAAAAAAAATGCACGTTTACTGGGAAAACGGAGCATGGTAAGGAAAATTCTGAGTAAATTATTAATTCTAGCCCACGCAAAGTCAAAATCTGAATGTCGATCTCTAGATGAAGAACATTTATATTCATAACAAATAAATAACTTAACGAATTAGAAAAGGGTTGCTGGGAAGAGTCAAATGAGGTTTGGTGGAAGAATCCACTAACTACCCATTCAAGCCACTAGGAGGGTCGAACGTACATGGGGTTATCCTCACATGGCTTGGTGGTTGAGACTCCATTCATCCATCAATTCCCCACTTTCAGTTAGTCAATCTTTAATATATATATATATATATACACACCCATAATTTTATTTATTTTTCTATCAACCATTCCAATGGATTATATGATTTTCATGAATGAGTTGGATGATTCTGAATAGCTAAAGTCACCGTTCAATTTTTTATATATTGTGATCATATCTTAAAATATATATATATCTTGGTTGTTTGATTTTGCCTGTTTTGATCATTTGGCTCAGAAAAGGTTAAGGTCTATTTAATATCACATTCAAGTTAACTGTATCTTATTTGACCAAATTACTGAATAATTATGTATTAATTAATCTTACATGATACTGCTTCAAAAGCAATTTCATTCCAATAGTGCAGCTTTTAGGGAGCTTTTGATCACACAAACAATGCCTCTAACAGAAACATTAACATAATTTTCTATGAATCTATGCCAAAGTGATTCATGAAACACTGTGTCATAGTATTCCATGAATATGCTTTAATCTTTGTAATAGAATGAACCGTTACAAATGTTCTTATTGCCGAAGGCCTCATTACGGTTGTAAATTTATAAGATTTGGTTCTGACATTTTGTCATATTATGTTTTTTTGGGTGGTAAGGATGAACCTCTTGCTCACCCAGAAGATCGGGTATCAACATTTTGTCATTTTTTATTTTGCTAAATTATAATTTTAGCTTTTGCACACCTGAACCATTGACATCCTAATGAGACACGAGCGAGAGCAAGATGACAGGTGAAAATGCCGAAAATAGAGTGTAAAGAAGGACTTCTGTTGAATGTGAAGCAATTATGATATGAAACAGTTGCTTTCAAATTAAGGGTTGGAGCTAACTTTCATTCTTTTTGGGAAAAGAAGTGCTATCATAGTAATTCAAATTATACATGAAACAACGAATAGCAAATGCTCATTGATCGTTATCATTTTTGGTTTAATGAAGGATGTGACGTCTACATCCTCCTTATCCCCTTGAATGCTAGGTCTGCTTTCGGTGCTTCGTGGTGACATCATTGTTATTCTTTAACTTGCATATAGACGCATTTCTTTTTAACAGTATAGCAAGTTGACACCCGAAAAATTGAAATAGAGATTGTCTGCTTACTCAAGGGTGGAGGGAAGGGAGAGCCGACAGTGGCCTTGGCCCCCCCCCCTCTCATATTTTAAAAACTTTAAAAATTTATACGTAAATCTAAACAATTTTAGTTTAATATATATATAAAATTTGAAAATTTGTATTTTGCCCTTTGTTGAAATTTTGAAACTACAGTCTAACCCTTGCGACAAAAATTTTTTGTCTCCTCCTCCTCCCCTATGCCTACTAGCCCGTTCCATCATTACCCCAACCTCTTGAAAGAAGACTTTGGTGTTAATTAAGGAGCCCCCAATCCAGAAGCCTTTTAAAAATTGAGCTACATTGGTCTGTTCAATCAAATCACAAGCAATAAAAGGTGGGAAGTATCATACTTTATGCTTGTACTTTATTATTTCAATTATGTTAAGCCAATTGTGATATATATATATATATATATATATATATATATATATATATATATATATATATATATATATATATATATATATATATATATATATATATATATATATATATATATATATATATATATATATATATATATATTTGTCACTAGATTGGTAGTCTTCCTAAATTCAATTTAATTAGTAAATTTACAACAAATTTTTCATAAAAACAACATTAGTTAAAAAACTCCAACAAGAAAAATAACAAGGTTGGTACTTCAAATACAGTATTACTGATCAAGGGTGAAGAAATTATATTCATAAAAAGTAATTCGTATGGATGTCCCAATGCATGGTAGGTGTCCCGAATAAATCCAACGAGTACCAATCCATAAATCTAATCAAAATTGAAAAAAAAACAGAAAACAATAAAAAATGAAATACCCAAAAATTAATTATATCAAAAAGGTTTTTTTTTTTTCAAATGATTTTTGTTGGTAGTGAAGTGTGACGTGTGCCCAGCGACTTCTTAAATCGTGTGACAATTTCGACGGTTGTTTGGTTGATGTCACCGTCGCCAGCGTCAGGATTTTGACGCCCATTCAGAGCGGAAAAGAAAAGGGAAGAAAAAGTTTCACGTGAACTCTTTGTGACGCAAGACGCAAGAGACGAGTAAAATAAAGCAAATGAAAACAAAAAAAAAAGAAAAAAGAAAAAAAGAAAACAGGAATTCGAATTATTTTTGCAAAATTTCGAAGCCACGTTTTGGATGCATTTGCAACGGCACGGATTCCATGCCAAAGCACAAAGCAAGCAAGCGGGTGGACATATCCCATTTTCCATAACCTTTGGCCTGGTCCCCTTGGCGCCAGTAAATTTAACGGATTCTTAACGTTATAATCTAAACACACTCGATACTTTCTCTAAAGGTGAAATTCACAACCTTCTGGTAATAGACGAATTCTTAACGTTATGTCGCTTCAAAGGATAACTGATCACATTGTTAATTCGATTTCTACGGGTACTATGCTTTTCTGTAACTTAATCTTACAAATTGGCGAGCATTGCGATTTTCAAAAGGCAGATATTTTGTCCGAGACGTGGGGTGTCCTAGAAAATTGGGACAAATGGCAGGAGTGAGGGACATAAGGTGGGAGATCTGATGGTCTGCCTATTGTACTCGGCATTGTTGTCTGGATTCTTGGCCTGTTTGCTGGAGACAAGATCGACTTCCCGTGACCCATTCACCAAACACCCATGTCTGGGCACAGGCAGAGTCCTATCGGTTCCGGGCCGGACCGGCACGTGTCTGTGCCGAACTGGACCCACCCATTTGTAGTTGTTCACCTTCTTTTTGGCTGTACCCATCTCAATTATCTATAAGGAAATCCAGATCTATTTACTAATGGGATTCAAATTTTGTGTCCCAGTTTCATAATCGAATCTGAATTGGAACATATAAACATTAGACCTTACGCTAATCAGATCTAAAAAAAGGTCAAAATTCAAGTCTTGATCCAAATCTAATTACAGAACATTCAAACAAATAAAAGTCGGAAAAAGTAGTTGGATCAGACTTGAATCCAAGCTTTCAATCAACAATTGATGCGCCTCTGTTTTACACTTGTATGAAAACACGCAAGCATTGAGTTTCCTTTTTATCATCTTCACTTCCATAGTCAACAAAGTATGATTTGTTTGGGCAGCGGAGTCGTTCATCAGCATTCATATTTTCTGGCTTTACTTGGGTTTAAACACAATCATATTCATAGTCATTTAAAAAGAATATTTTATTCCTTTCTCGGTACAACAGTTACTGCCTTTCAGTCTTATTAAATATATTTGTCTATTAAATAATTGAAGACTCCTTCACTATGTTTTAGGTTGAGTATTAAATTCTTTTTATGTAATATATTAACTTTTGCAGTATAAAAGGTTATTGTCACCAGAGTCGGAAAATTTTCATTGTCATTTTTAAGAATTCAAGTTAATTTATCGTTTTCAAATATATTAAAAAAAATCGAGGTTTTGATTGGGCTGATCTGAGTTGAAAGAACGATGAGCTAGCTAAGTGCACGAGGGCCCTCTGTTCATACGGTCATAATCATGACCAAACTCGCTTGG
This sequence comes from Nymphaea colorata, assembly GCF_008831285.2. Classification (NCBI taxonomy): domain Eukaryota; kingdom Viridiplantae; phylum Streptophyta; class Magnoliopsida; order Nymphaeales; family Nymphaeaceae; genus Nymphaea; species Nymphaea colorata. The sequence goes on from NC_045138.2 coordinate 26,655,447, forward strand.
TCAATCTTCTACGTCTGCGTGTGGTCGTATCGAACCCAATCAGGTTCAGTGCTTAGCTAGATTCCACATGTTGGGCCCATCATGTTATCCAAAACTTAAAAAATGTATGATCATTTCCTGCCGCACACCTAATTTCTCCTACCTAAATTTTATTAGAAGGCGTCTTCTACTTAAAGTCTTACAATCACTGTTAAATATACATATAAATGTAATTATAAACATAAACACAAATATATATATATATACATAGGAAAATGGGTAGGTGACACTTAGGTGCTAGATTTGTAAGAAACAATTTCAACTTTTGAAGTTGAGAGAAAAAAAGGGAAAAAATTTGTGAACTTAATATTATATAAGGATAATGTGCATTTTGAAACTGACATTTTCAACTTTTCTTTCTTTCACTCTTTCACTTTTTTTTTTCCTTTTCAAGAACATCCCCTTGCCTTAAGATTGGTAGATCTTAGAAAGAGAAACATATATATATATATATATATATATATATATATATATATATATATTCGTGTGTGTGTGTGTGTGTGTGTCTTGGTGCTCTTGATTTGTGAACCATATAATATTGTGATATTTTATGACATGTACCGATAATCCTAAACTTTATGTCCGTTTCCATGGTTGCCTGGCCAAACATCTTGCCGTGCTTTCATGCCAATCTCTTTTATTGGTGTTTATGACCCTAATATCAATATTTGATCATGATATGCCATGCACATGGTAAGAAAATGCAAACCAGCTTCAGTTGGCACCACAGGATCAGCACCTTCTCCTCCTCCTAATGGGCCAATACATTGCGGGCCTACCGGAGGCCGGCGAGCTTCTGGGTCCCATGACGGCCGGCGGGCCGGCCGTGCACGCCTCTCCTGACCACAGGAACATGCATGCTTGCCTGAATGATCGCAATCAGTTTACAACAAAAAAAAAAAGATGAAGGAGAAGAAGGCTGAAGTTCTAAGATAAAGCTCCACATCCTTGTCAGCCAATTTTGGTCCCTCCCTTCTTATCCTCTAAACGGATGAAGAAGGCCATGTTAGCAATAACTGCCCAACTGCTAGGCCAATTCCTGCCTCATATTTTCCATAGGAATGGGAAAGAAGAAGATGAAGAAAAAAATAAAAGAAGTGTTGCTCTTGAATATGGGAAACTTATTATATTATAATTGAAGCAATATGTATTTTTCTATCAAGAGTTCTGGGGACAAACGCTTATAAAATTGAAGTGCCATGTCTTCTTTATGCTTTCTTTTATTCTGTATTCATTTATTCTTCTGCAACTTGCAGGCATTGGGACATGAGACGGATTTGGTTCAGTGCATTGGTCTGTTCATAGTCACCTCGCTCTTATCCATCACTCGATCAAGCTTCCTTCTTCATGTGAAGCATTCCATTCTTGCACGCATTCTAAGAAACGTCAAGCAAGTTAGAGAGCACAAGCCTCGTCCCCACTAATTTCTTCTTGATTTCTCGTCTCCTCAAGGATTTAAAAAGAGAAAAAGAAGACGAGGAACATCTTTCTGTTAATAATTTCTTATTGGTTTATCCTTTCGGCATTAAAGAAACAAAAGAAGAAGAAGGCATCTCTTCCTCTATCTGTGTGGATTTTATATTTGCAAGACTCTTCCTGCGAAGTGGAGAGATTATTGATGTTGTGAAAGCTCAAGATAACTAATTTTCGGAAGGATAATGATCGGGGGAGCTAGTATCTCATACATACGTGGAGGTCGCGGCGGTTGATGAGAAGGATCCAGAGTCTCTAGCTAGCTAATGCTTCTTGTTCAACGTTTCTGTAAAGCAAGGGCCCGCAGCCATTATCCACACCTATGGAGCTCTGTTAGCCACCAATTTCTTCCTTCCTTCATTTCTTTTATTTCTTGAATATTTTGTTGTCTTTGGCTCCAAAACTCTCAGGACAAAACTTGATGTAATCCCTCTCGAGATAACCAATACCAAGAAACCAATTCTATACCCTTGAAATGTGTAAGATGTGCTTAAATTTGAACAAAAGTAGCTGTAGTTCCATACATACCATGTTTCCTACCCCATTATGAGAAAGAACATATATTATTCCCATTCTCAGTTCTAGTTAGAACAATAAGGTAAAACTCCTATGCAACTTCATGCATGCATGTATGAATACATATATATACATCGATGGTATATTTTTCATTGAAACAACTTGAATTAAAATATACTTTGCAGCAAATTAGTGTCATTACAAAAATATCAGTATATATATATGTATATGTTTATACGTCGATGGCATATTTTTCATCGAAACAACTTGAATTAAAATATACCATGCAGCAAATTAGTGTCATTATAAAAAAATATAAGTATATCGAATAGGATTTGAAGAATAAGAAAAGATGGGGGTCAGTATGACTTCTTAGGCGGCTAGGCAGTTTTAATATGTAAATAATTTGATGATGATTGTGTTAGGTGTGGGTGTTAGCGGTGTTGAAATGAAAGTAAAACAGTGAAGTGGGTGTTTTATAAAACATATGAGACAGAGGGGCTCTTTGGCGTTAGGAACGTCGAGCAAGTGTTTCACGCATCTATTAATTAACGCAACATTTGTACAAGAGTTTGAGAAATCTTTCTAATTTTTGAATTATATACAACATTTGTACAAGAGTTTGAGAGATCTTTCTAATTTTTGAATTATATTTATAAAACACTAATGAGGTGTTTCTAATTTTTGAATTATATACAACATTTGTACAAGAGTTTGAGAGATCTTTCTAATTTTTGATTTATATTTATAAAACACTAATGAATGCTAAACAGTACTTAAAAATGATGAGATAGGAGGAAATAGTATGAAAGGGGAAAATGTAAAGTAGATCAAGGAGTCGCTAAGCTAATTCGTACGGTCATTTGTCTCGTCCTCATTTTCCCGTACAATTTACTTACGTACCAATCACGGGACGTCATGTCCCGGAGCTATTTTGTCAAGAATTTCATGGTCCGTAATCATGAAGGCTCTTTTACAGTATAACTGTTTGATATGATGCATGGTCGTTAAATTCAAGATATAGACGCATCGAGGGTTCCGCCCACCTGACTTGACGGGTTTGCCTTACGCTCTTTAAAAAGAAGAGACGTAGACAGAATTTGTAGCGCCCTTACGCTGTTTGAGAGACAAAATTAAAGTGTGTTTTGACGACTGAAAAACTCAGATTTGACAAGAACGTTTTCAGAAGAGCATTTTCATATAAACATTATTTTGGTGTTATATATATATATATATATATAGGAAAGTTGGTAAAAACCACACCAGATTTACTAAATTAATTATTAATTTATATTTTTTCCAATCTAACCTTAAAGATATGATCTTAAATGTGATTTGGTAAGAAACATATATTTAGTTAGTAATTTTCTTACGTAAATAATGTCTTTTTAACACTAAAAAAATGAATAACTCTTATGACATTAAAACTTTGATAGTGCAAAGATCATTTTTTTTACAAAAATAACATGAACTAAAGCAAGATTTATATTAATTAGTGTTCATATAACACATTAGAAGGTTCACATTTTATTTAAAATACTTTTTAACATGAGTTTAAGAAGTTTGGTTTTTATTCCTTACCCAAGTAGTCTGGTATCTACTAGTTACACACACCCACACACCGGGCTTGATTGTGTATCGTGCCCTCCACTGTATCCGCTATAAAGTGTTTCATCCAGACTCCTGTCACCATTGTTTATACTGCCTTTCACAAATTCAACTTAGCATAATGTGAAGATTAGAAATCAAGAAATTTTAAGAGAGCATAATGGACTTTCAATTCGTATAATCGAAAAAATATCCTGTTTCTTAAGTTCTTAACTTTTGAGGCATCCCTTATCTACATATGTAGTTCATTTTTTAAATAGAACAACTTAAAATGCATATACACTGCATGGCATATACTAGTTTCTTAACGGTGGGTTTGTTCTCAAGGAGGGAGAGATAGAGAGAACAGCAACAGTTCACCATAAACATTTATCTGGAAAGAGTTTGAAAACAATGAAAAGATTTGGTAGTTTCGTGCTGTTGGGAAAACTGAACTTGATCAAACACTCAACAGTAATGAGATTGTTATTCAAATCCTGCAACTTATAATAAGGATCTTATTTACTACAAGATTACAGAGATGCACCAAGATAGTGATGATCTTTCCATCGTTGTAATCGTTTGATCAAATACATAATTAAATTTCTGAAGCATGCAAGAAACTAGTTAATTTAAGCTTTCAAATTATAAATTAATTTCTAAAACTCTACCATTATCTTTAATTGTCAGACATAGCTGATGCTGTACATGTAGCAAATGTACAGTTCTTTCGTCTATACTCATAATTCTCTTTGCAGTATAATCTTTCCATTTTAAACTTTGCAAACATATTTACAGTGTTATCTAAATTTTCTTGTTAATATTGTTCATCATGGTCCTAATATTACAAGCTAAAAGGTCTAAAGCTGGTAAAGCAATACAATTTTTTTTTCTTTTCCTGCTTTCATATCAACCTATATTATTATGTAGCTTAATGCGTCTCACAGCAATTTTGAAAAAAAAAAAAAGTTTAATATTTACATTTGCAAATGCTCCCCAAGTCTAGGCTTAACCATCTTGTTTCTGCCTGTTCTTAGTTGAGATCTCTTGACGCACATGTACTACATGCAGTTAAGTGCAAACGTTATTAATATCCTTAATACTAAATAGAATTCAAATTTTCTACCGAAGATAAAGCACCTCTGACATAATTTTACTCAGTTATATTCATGTAACTAATATTTCAAGAAAAACAAGAAACCCAGAAATCTAGAATCAGTACTAAATACATAATACATTATATGAGCGCCTATATGCATCATGGAGCATGTACATTCGATAATAAATGCATAATGAATTATTTCATATTTGAAACTTAGTGCATTTGTATATATACATCATTAAAGTTGTATTATAAAGTATATTAATTCTCTATTGCTACATATTACAAATTCTCACCCTTCTGAGTGAGCAGAGACTCGTGTTTAATAGCGAAATAATTGTTTAAGAGGCTAAATAGTTTTCTTTTGCAGTTCGCACTGACAAATACTTTCCGGGTTGCAAGTAAAAATTAGTGTTGGAATCAACATTCAGATGTTGAAGCAACATCAATATTTGTTTAATAAAAGTAAAACATCTCTTGGGTTTGTTACTTATAAAAGAGTTAATATATATGCAATAACAATCTATGCAAAATTTCTATATCCATATTATGCGTATGTGAGTGTTATACATAGATATATATGGAGTGAATACCTTAGATACCTTGACGATATAGTTCCTTAAGAAAAAGAAAACTTGAATAATTCCTTATGTTCATAATCTCTCCTGGTTCTGATAATTGCGAATTGTTTTGTTCCATTTAGCAAACACCAATCGAGTCACCACTGATCTGTAAGAAGGATTTTCTGGCAAAAAATCATTATTTAACTGTAAATGAAAAACGTTTTGAAAGAAACAATTCAGAAGAGAAGTCTTGTCAAATATTCAACCATGCTGAATCCATTCCAATATGATAAAAAGAATTGGCAACACAAGCTCTGCGAGGTGGATATAAGGATAGGATCGAATCTTCCTTCAAGTCTTCCAAGCAGAAGCAGATCGCCCTTGAGGTTAAACTGCAGCCCTGTCTTCATTTGAAACTCCATGGCTGCCATGTGCTTGTTTCTTAGTTGGTTGATCTTTGGAAGAAGATGGATCACAGCACATATTGCACTATATACCTACATGAGGCTTTGAGAAATGATTGTGACTTACCAGTGCAAGATTTGGAGATGCATATATGTCTTTTACCTCCTGCCTTCCTACTTCATGGATCGATCAGAAGGTGGTAGATGAGGACGAAGAAGTCGACTGAATCGCGAAAAATTAAAGGGTTTGTCTTCTTGGTTGTTCCTCATCTATCAATGAGCACAAACCCTAAGGCAATGGTCAGCAGGACTGGCAGGTTCTCCCAGGTACTTCAGTTGTATCTCAATTATACCCAAAGCTGGAATACTTGCTCCACACACATAGAACTTGAAATTGTGTCCCTTGAAGTCCTTTTCTATTTAGGTGAAGTACTATAAAAGAAAGGCACACAACAGTGACAGAGACTTTTCGTCACTAAAAATTCCGATATATAGCAGGGAAAGTTTGGGTTATTGAAGGAAAAGAATTATATTTGATGTATTGAAAGAGAACCATGAGTAAATCTTGGCATTTGCTAGCAACAAGTGTTTCTTATGCCTGTCTTGATGTTTGACTTAAGACCTTCAAGTATAATTCAACATTAGAACAAGTCACTAGGCATAAGCCTGTAGGGATTTGTCTAACCCTAGCTAACTTACTACTCTCTCTTTCTCTACATAAAGTGAGGCATTTGGGCAATTAGTAGATCCATTCATCTTAATGGTCGATAATTAGGTTTTATTTAGTGTTAAATGAGCTTTCTTTAGATCAGATAATGCCAGGAGATGCACTCATAAGTTGAATTGAATTTTTGACCTTCTTCAACTTGAAGCTCTTGAGCCAAACATCTACCCAAGTGGGTAGAACTCCTTTTGGGGAATGGGGATGGTAATCTGGCTACTATTCAAATACAACTTTCATTAATTGAGCTCTCTTGTCAATCTAGCTTCCAATTTCCTTCAAAACAAGAAATACTGCTTAGGCTTAAACACAGTTTATAAACTTCAAAGATCACCTTTGGATCTTTCAAGTTTGAGACGGTACTGCCTTTGGATGTATACATTCATTAATATACCTAGATAATGTCAAAAGTCTAATTATACACAGTTCTACAAACATCAATTTCAGTGCATTCAATTGCTTCTCATCTAATTGCTTAATACTTTTGGCATGAGAACGATGGGGATAACGGCGATGAGATCGATGATATTATGTTGTGGTTGTGGTGATATACGTACTGAAGAAATATACAGCTTTATGAGTGTCATGTTAGGACCATGAAAAAGAAAGCGGGCTCCAGGAAACGGTTTTCTATCTGAAAAAGCATTTATATATGCCTCTTTTCTATTATCAACGTAATGTTTGAGCAAAACTCTCTCTCTCTCTCTCTCTTGTATTCTCCATTTCTGAACGAGTTTCATGTGAGAAAGACTTCTAGAAAGGATCTGTGTCCTTATTCCTTTGGACAACCTTCACATGTGGTCACATTTGGCCCTTATCAGTAATGAGAAAATGAGTTCTAGCTAACCAGGGCCTTACAATTATTTATCGACATATTTCCATGGTGGAGTTGGTAGCAGCACTAAGATTTGAAATTGAAGCACGTATGGTAGAGATTGTGGTTCCTTAGCTGATGTGTGTTGATTTTATTTTTTCTCTATAAATGAAGAGGACCACCCAATTGTTTAGATGTATATATCGCATCACCCAACTTGCATGGTCCATGTTCGGTTCCCATGAGTTATCACCAGTTTTTTTCTTTGTACAAACACCACAATTTGGCTTCTTTATGATCAACAGGCAAGTTTCTACGCTGCTCTCGGCTTCTGCACTCGAACTTAAATTATATTATATTGTTAACTGTTCTTGTTAGTGGCGGAGCCAATAATTTTTTGTTGGGAGCCGAATTCTAGTTTTCAAAATTCTTTTATAAGGGCTGAAATATATTTTTCAAAACTTTTAGAGGGGCCAAAGCCTTTAGTTTTCCTTTTTTCAAAATCAAAATCAAGGGGAGGGCTGCCAAAGGGTTAGATATAGTAAAACGAGCCCGCATCTAATGAAATCCGCAGCGGAGCAATTGGATTCAGTCTTATACCAACTTGTCATATGTCATACACTATTTATTTTTTATTATTCTAAATATTTAAAAAAAATTTCCTTGTTCTAAGTAGTGTTTTTGTCAATTCATGAGCAATTCAGTTGCATCTATCTGTTCAATTCAATTTTTTATTCTTACAACACTAAGTTGGTCATCCTCACTATGTAATTTTTTTTTTTCCATTGACAGAAAATGCAATAATTGACAGGTGGAGGTGCCTGGACAATGAAAAAGGCTGATGAGTCAGCAAAGGCGGGCAGGGCGATAGGGCCACGTAGGCGGCACTTTTTCGCCGATTCATGGACCCACCTTCCTTTATGAGTCCTGTCCAACACTGTTTTGGATGAGGAGGCCAAGTAAGCCTGCACTTTTTCTGCTGACTGTGCACACCCAAGTGATAACATTTGCCTCTCCTGAGCAACATTATCAACAATCCTTCTTACTGGATCACACACACACACAAACACAGGCCAATGAATGACTAGAAGTTAAAGGGCATTGCTTTACTTGAGGGAACTCTGATGTGACTTCTGATTCCTGGTTGCTCACCTTTTTGGGGTTCAAGGCCGAGAACGGGGATCCACTGCTCGAGTCGAGCACTTGTATCACCAAGCCTTACGAGGACAACATCATGAAAAACTCCGGCAATAGAGCGGTAAACTGAAGTTTATTGATCCAAGGTCTTAACTTACTTTCTCTCCAAGAATCTCAAACAGTTTTGATTTTGTGAAAACTGAAAATTCTGGACCAGGAAATGAATTAAGAAGCTTTACTACAGCAAGTTACAACTTGGAGAGTTCTACGAATCCTAATTATTTGCTCCTGGATTTGTCGATCTGAAAAGTTTTTCCGGCAACCGTACATGCCCTGAATGATATTGCCCGTATCTCAATTAAAGAACCTATACATCATGGCCAAGGCTGCTTTTGGGTCCATAACCTTTGGAATGTGACATCTGAGAACGTGAAATATTTTGCCGTTTAGTATAGCATAAAAATGATTCAAATCTAAGATAAGGACCTTCCTTGTCAGCCAGGGGCCTTCCTTCTTATCCTAGATCTTATTCCATGTGAAGAGGGCCACACAGGCACGGTGACTGCATGTGGATGGCTAAGCACATCCATACCTCATGGATTCCAAAGGACTGGAGAAGATGAGGAGTGCTTAGATCTGAAACATGGGAAACCCCTACCTTCACATAAAATATATATTATCATGATGAGCAGAATATACATATATATATTTCTTATATATGAGAACTATATATATTATTTATTTATGTATTTATTTGTAAAGATGCTTCCCTTGCCTTTGTTGGCAGTGGGTTTGCTTCATTTAGGTAAGGGTCACCATTGAATGAACTATATATTTCAGTCTTACACGTTTTCTTCATAGTTTATCAGATTTAGTCATGAACACGAAGCACTATTTCTACTGATTTTTCTTTGTTCATTTGGTAAGTAGAACAAGAAAACTTTTCCTCTATCTCTCTCTCCCTACCCCTCTCCCTCTCTATCTATTCATTGATTGATCATGTGAAGGACTTTCGTTAAATTTCGTGCAAGTTATATCTAAATGCGGTCGCTTTTGTCAGAGCTCGCATTGACTGAATTCCTAGTGGATAGACTCAGGTGTTGTCCCACGCATTTACGTGGAGGTGACAAAGAATTGCTGAGAATCAAAGACTTCCTATTCAAACGATAAGAGACAGCTTATTCATTTTGCTGCTCTCTTTTCTTAGTTATATATATATATATATATATATATATATATATATTGCTTGACACCAAGAGTATGAAACTTGTAGTAAAGCATGAACTCATGAAGTGTTGGTATTGGGATTTAGATTATGAGGGACTTTGCGTGCACGAAAGGCGAAGTGACAATGGGGTATTTGATTTGATGTGATCCATCCCCAACAACGTTCACAGCCCCATTTTTTTTTCTTTCTTAATTTACGTTGGAAGAAAACTTATATTATGCAAATATGTGTTTTCAGCATGTTGGTGACAATAAATTGAGAACAGCGATACGTTTGATTTATAACATGGTCACCAAAAAAAATTATCGTGTTTTAAACAGTGAGGTTTTTTTTGGTATAATAATGCGAGCTTTAAAAAAGTAATGAGGTCAATTTTTAAAAAATTAAAAAATAAAAATGAGAAGAAAATAAAATAAGTGAAAAACTAATAACCCAAACATAAAAAATAAGTAGATCTGCTACACATAAAAATTTAAAAATAAAAACAAACGGTTTGGCATTAAAAATGTGAAAAATGAATAAAATAAACAAAGGAAAAAACGAAAAAAAGAAGAAAAAACGTGTTTTTGTTCACGTTCAGCGTTACTTTTAAAGTTTTAAACAGTTGATTTATTTGCTGCATTTAATTTTTTTTTTTTTGGAAAAAAAAACACGTTTTTGGTGACTAAATGTATACTAATGACGGTAACCTACTAACCACGGTTAGAGTAACAATAGGATGGAATTAGGTGAAGTATTATGGGCTTCTTGCTTCAAATTCAGTTTCACATTGATGGGTAGGTGACCCAAGAGTTAGTGATTGATTTCTCTGTGAGAAGAAACGACCAGGAAGGACGGATTTCTCAATTGCATATATATATATATATATATATATATATATAGATATATATATTGACAGTTGATCAACTGATCGATGAATGATGGGGTGCTGACAATGGGGCTGGTGATGTTGTTGACAGATATTCAGCTAGATTACTGAGGGACCCTCCTTCGCCGGCCATTGAATTTTTATCAGTACTTTGAGAGCAACAGCAGCCTAATCTCATTTTTAATGCAATTGCTGACTAATAGCGAGAGAAAGATTATTAGCAAGCAGCAGACGCGAAACCGAACTCTTTGTAGTACAAAAAGAGGAAATTGTGTGGTGACAGAGACCCCAGACCACAAATATTTTTCACAGTATCGTCCTTGTAAATTGGTTGGTCGCCGATCTTCCTTTGTTTCTCATAGTTTCCTGTCAAAATAAGTCATTCCACCAAAAAAAATCAACATGTCTTCATTGCATGCCAATTAGTGTGATTGAAGAATAAAAGTAAGAAAATAGGCGCAGACCAACATCAAGTGATAATTTTCCTAGTAGATTGATTGCCATTTTCGTGGCGATTTTCAGTCCCACCTAAATCTGTCCATCAAGAATTCAATTCCATGAAATTTTTCAACGGGGCCCTGGGGTTTCTTTGTCGCAGGAAAATGAAAAGGGAGGTGTGGAAAGGTAGGATTCTTCTTGTCAAACAATATCAATATGGGCCCTTCTGCTTTATCCTGCCATGGATGAGAATGCCATGCAAGCAACAACACCCTTTTTGCCTGACTCTACAGTAAAGCCACACATAACTTTCTGTCTGCTCTCGGAAATTCTCTTCGAGGAACGAATCTGTTCCTGAATGAACAATACCCCATCATGGAGTACTACATGGTTTTAAATGTTGGTTGCTAGGATATAAACAAATTGATCATGTTTAAAGAATGAAGAAAGGGGACATGGAGCCGTGTTGGTGTTACTCTCTGCAGTATTATTACAGTGACTTAACTATTCTTGTTGTTTGGATGCCCGTAGAGAAAATATATGCGGCCATGCTGTGGTTGGCCGTTGATGTGATATTCATAGATAGAAGAAATTTGTACAAGAACTGCTCAAGTTTTGGTAGAATAACAAACCATGCTTTGGTTTTGATTTATTTTATTAAACCTACCTTAGACTAGGTAGGTAGTAGGCAGATAATTAATAAAAGATCAGATCCAAACTTAAATCTTGTTTTCATAGAATTCAAGTTCACCATAAAAAAGATTATGATCGAACATCGTAAAGTTCAACAAAAATTGGTTTCCTGTCCAGTTTCTTCCTGCGAAGTTGTTCAATCCCAAACCACTCTTGTTCTTAGTAAAGAATTTTATTCTCTTTCCAGATGTCTGGTACTCTATGTAATATTATTAATTGACATGCCAATAATGCTAAACCTACTAGCATCGCTTAGTCATGCAATATTTCATTTTGTTTTCACTGTCAAAGCTCTTTGATTCAACTAACTTTGAGGCCAATATTAAAAATAATTGATGATGATTACTACCCTGATATCAAAGGCTATCTCTCTTTCTCTCTCACACGCATATCACAGTAACGGCGATAGAAATTTCGAAGAAAATGGCAGGTAGTTGGCAATCAAGATCATCTGCAAGAACCAAGAACAGTAACATTAAGTTCTGGGCTCAAATGTCAGACTTTCCATGTTCTTGCGGACACAGTTTCCTCCATAGGAATGTTGATCTTATCTTTGAGACTCTGAAGCGTCGATCGCTCAAGTATTCTATACTTGCACGCATTGTAAGACGCCCACATGTTCCAGCTTGATTTAGACTTTCTGAATGTGATCAGTACTAGCTACCTTTTCCTGTTATTAATTTCCTTGTTCATTTGCTCCTCATGCCACTAGAAAAAACTCTATATATCAATATCCCAATACTTCAGAACACGTGGCTATGTATGCCATATAAAAAGTAAAGACTACTCGGGCACTCGCCTCCACCAAAACTTCTGTCATCTCATTAATAATGCTACCTAGGAATAAGATCATGCATGGAATAAAATTTCCCAAGGACTTCAATGGCCCACATCATCCATATCTATATATCTATGTGTATGTGCATTATCCGCTGCCACGTCCTTCTTTTCACACACACATATATATATATATATATATATATATATATATATATATATATATATATATATATATATAACATGCCCCACCCCACACACATAGTAGCGGAGCCACATGGTGGCTGGTGTGGGCAGTTTCACACCAGTTTCACAAAATTAGTTTAATATATATGTTCATGTTTTGATAAATTTAATTGTTATACATATAAATGCTCCAAACAAATTAAAGACATGAAATGAGTGCTCCACCAAAATAAATTTCTGGCTCCGTTAGACAACACATGGACATGAACACACACTGCATGATGATTAACCGTATATGAGGACTGTGCACACAGTTTAGTCAACGTTGATTAAACTACTTCTTGAAAGTTAACTTTTTGATATTTTATAAAGTGCTAGGAGAAAACATTTAACTTATTTCTTGAAAGTTAAAAATATTATTCACCATCTATTTTTGGCAAAAAAACTTTACATGCAGTACATTGTGAGGCATCAATCAAGTTTATTAATTTACCGGTTTATATATAACCAATACATTACGTTTACTTAGTTTATAAATTCCATTAATCCTATATTTTAATTGTGAATATAAATAATTCTAGACTTAAATTAATGGAAATTAGTAACTACAATTTTTTTTGTTGCTGCTGCGAAAACAAACTATAAATTTGTGCTTAAAAGTTGATCTTGCAAGAAGGCAAATCAGGTAACGATCGGAAGGCAAGGTAATAGTTTGTACATTCCGAGGCCCGTCAGGAGTTATGGCAAAGAAGATCAGGTCCTCTTCAACGTCGACCTGCAACCAAATGGAATTTTCAGAATCTTCGACCATGTTATTCTGAAAAGCTATACGGGAAGTCATGAAAGGTTCCAAAAGTAATTGTAATTTCAGTTTAGAACACACAAATAAATTTCCATGGTTTCCTTAGGAAGGGAATAAAATTACTCTACTTTAAAATTAATTCTTAATCTATATAGAAGATTTTATCTTAAGTTTCAATGTCTGCAGTTCTCGGTTTCAGGGGTTTGCTTACAATCTATATAGACATAAGAGTTCATGAAACGAATATTAAATGCCTTTCAATGCAAGGAACAAAGCCTTGTATATGTCAAAGGATTTAATAAATAATCTAGTCCCCAATTCGGGCATAACATAAGATAAAATGGTCGACTTTCATGCCCTTCGATCCGATCGACCTACCCGAGAATAGATTGAAGGGCCAGGTCCTATAGGTGCCCTCCGCAATGTCAAGTGTATTTTGAAGCATTAAAGTTGTATAGAGCCACATGTAAGCAACTGTGGGCAGTTGCCCGCACAAGCCCCGTAACATTTTTTTATATATGTTCATATCGATCTATTCAATTTTTCGAAAATAAAAAGAAAAATGAGTTTCTCGGAGAAAACAAAAAAACAATGTAACAGGAGAATATGGCGTTATTTTTATCATGGGTAGCAGCTCAATAGCGCTGCCCGATCATAGTATACATTATTTTATCATTTTGTGATTATATTTTTGCAATATTCGATGTCTGATGTTGATTCACTACGTTCGCTGATATTCTTCTCAAAAAATTCTCAAAAACTTTGCTTATGATATTCCAATATTGGTTCTTCATAAGAAAGAAAGCTGTGGACCAAAGGCTGGCACAGATCAAAGCGGGAGAACAATTAATTTAGGTATGAGTGTTCTAAATTGTGAGTGTTCTATGAATTATCTGTTCTAAGATTGTGACAGATTCATAGAACACCTGCTGATGTTTTGAGCCTTTCTATCAGTTGTGAAAGCTTCCAAAGATCGTAACATGTATATATGCCTTGAACGTATTGCTAGAATGCTGATCAAGATCTTACCTCTTGATTAGCAGTGTATTATTCCATGTACATGGAATTCTTCAGTCCCATCCTCTGAATTGCAAAGGCTGAATACGCATTGGAGTTTCTCTATGCATGTAATGAAACCCTTATCAAACATTAAACGCCCAATCATATCAGTTAAACCATTAAAAGAATTAATCGAAAGGAAATAATGTTTAATGAAGCCACAGACACATGGTTATGTGCCAACATTATGCAAAGGTCAGAAATAAAATCTACACATGAGAAAATCTAGATAAGTTTCCTGATGGATGATATATATACCTCTGTATTCTCTTGGTGGAATGCCTTTCCAACCCATTCTTGTAAGAGGGATCCCAACTTGATATGTCCATAGCCCTTGCCTGCAGGAGACACGTGTGGGCAATTGACCACACAGTCCAATAAAATGCCCCTCAAAAATATGGTGAATGCCCCTCAGCTAAATATATTCGGCTCCGTCGCTGCTCTATATATGGAGTTTGCAAATCTCAGTGGAGGAGTTGAGTCTGAAACTCAAACTTTTTTCTCTTTTTCCTCTCATCTCTTTCATTTCATGTTTGGTGCCGAATTGGAATTCGGCACCATCTGAAGATGCTTCTCGGCCCATTACCCGATCGATTCGCATGGCCTTGCAGGTAGATCAAAATTTTTTTTCGAGTCAGCCTCCAGATCTAGGTGGCCATGTATTTGCACAGTGACGCCAAATTGTGGTGGTGGTGTTCCAATTTGGATGAAGTTCTCTAGTGGCTCTTCTCCTTATAAACAAAGAAAGCCAGCTAAGCTTTCACCTTTCATGTGAAACCTCAAAGGTGGCCTTTTAGAAGATATATATGTGAGGAAACAATGGTTCCTATCTTGACTTGTTTGATCAATGGACTTTGAATGCATGTAATTGAATGTAAGTCCTATATATTCAGTGATTATTCCTTTTATGACTTGATATTTAGGGCACGTAATCAAGTCAGATGTACCCTTAAGCATACCCTATTTAACATATTCTCAAATGATGAAAACTCAAACAATGTCCGAGTTTCATTTTTAATTTTACAGTCCGAAAACGATCCAAATCTGACTTTAACATGCAAAGGTACTGAACATACAACTGAATCCGGATCACATCATAACGTAGAAACCGACTTTTAGAGTGTATCGACAGTGCATGTCGGATATATATTTCAAACTAAATCCAAATTCAATCAAATGTTTATTTGAAATTGAATCCCAAACCAATGAGATAATTCCTCAAATTCGAACCCATTATCTGATTTCTTAGTCGGATGTCTAATTTTACAACATATCCCTCACAGCATATGGGTTCACGACATACATAAAGTTTGACCTCCCAGGTCCTTTTTTTTTTTTTTTTTTGAGGGGGTTTGTGTTATAGGAAAACTGCACTAAGAGCCTGTTTGGTAGGAGGGAAAGGGAGGGAAAGGAATGGATGGAAAAGGAGGGAAAGGAATGGGAAGGGAAGAGAAAGGGAAGGGAAAGGAATGAAATGGAAAGGAATGGAAAGAGTGATTAAAAAGGTTGTTTGGATAGAAAGAGAAGGGAAATGAATGGAATAAAAAAAAAGACTAAATAGCACATAAATTTAGAAATGGGTGAAAGAAAAGGAGGGGTAGTGTGGGAACAAAAAACTTTTTCACTTACTTTCTTTCCTTTCCTTCCCAATCCGTTCGATTTGGGAGAGGAGAGATTTACACTAAACAATCCCTCCCTTTCCTTTCTTTTCCTTTTCCTCCCCTTGCAACCAAACACGTCTTGCCCCTTTCCCTTCCTTTCCCTCCTACCAAACAGGCCCTAAATTCAAAGAATTTTAGATTTTTAGGGCACTATTATATACAAAATAAGAAATTGGTTGAGGTCAATGACATGAAAATCTAAATTTTTTGTGAGATCGTGTGAACGACTGCCTACACATGTTCACATGTAACTAAGAGGAATGGATTGTGCATGTTTACAACATCAATTCACCCCATACTAACTGCTAGGCCTCGCGTCAGGCTGCCTGACCTGATAAGAGTTGGGTTCAGGCATGCTCGAAACTCGAGTCTCGGCTCGGCCTGGTTAAAATAAAAAATATTAGAATACAAAATAAATTTTTTTAATATAAAATATATTTTTATTAATGAAATATATATTATTAATAAAAAATAATATTAAATAATTTACCGAACCAATTTTTTTTCTAACCCGATTTTGATCAAGCTAGGTACTGAGTACCTTTGAGTACCCAGCCGGATGCCCAGCCCTACTAGCGGCTAGTCTTAGCCCAACCAGCTATATCAAATCCTTTGGAACTCACAGGAAGGCAGAGCTTGGTTGGGGCCACCTTCTCTTACATTTTCAAAAATAAAAAAAACATGTAGTTTTTAAAAAAAATATTTAACTTATATAACAATTTTGAAAATTTATTTTTAAGCCCTTGTTGAAATTTTACAACTATAGTTTAACTAATGAATTTTTTTTTGTTCCACCCCTGCTCACAAGCTTTCCTTGTTAGCTGCACTCTTATGCACATTATGACTTATAGAAGCTGGGTGATTTGCTCTATCACAGGCAGAGACCAAACTTGGTTATATGCATTACCAGTACACTGGTGTACAAAATTTTCATGCGTCAAAATGGTTACGATGGAAACGCCTTCGTTCACATGAAAAAAGAAAACTTTTTGAAAAAACAAATAAAAATCTAAAAAAGCAAAAAAAAACTATGAAAAACCTATTTAAAAAATATTAAAAAATTCCCTTACTCTTACTGCATATGTCTACGCGGAGACATTATTCCCTTCACGCTGAACGAACACTACTTTAAAGTACATGCCATGGTTTTGAGAACCGGAATCGTTGGTGTGGATGTGAGTTATGTCCTAGCTAAGGTCTCTCCAGTGTCCAAGCATGGAAGAAGCTTCTTGATGACGAACTAAAGGAATTGGGACACGGTAATCAGGGTGTTGCATGGCGCGGGCTTGCTGAATCTGCTGATTGATACGTTGTTGGAATGAGCAGTGACAAAGAAAAAGAAGTTGGGAAAGAAATTTTAGAAGATCAGAGCAGTTGAATGTCATAAGCTTTGGAAGAATACAAAAAACTCAAAAGAATGGCAGCAGCAAAATGATGAAAAAGAAGAAAACTTCAAAAAGAAAAGGGGATGGCAAGATCAGAATCATGCCTGTCTCCTTGTTGGATACGATCGACCTGAGCCCATATAAGATGTAAATTCGTATACATTCTTAGTAAATATCTGATATGAGTTCAGATTGATCTTATCCAACAAGAAGAACTTTAGGGCCAAAATAACTTTAAATTTCTTGATGCTCTTAAAGGAGTTGCGTTTAGACAAAGCCTAGAGATTCACAACAGCTTGGAAGAGAATACCAAGTAAAGAAAATGTTTACAGGAGCATTGAAAGATACGATTTGTAAAACCTGCAAAGCAGTTGACTGTTCCCAAACCATACTCTTTTAACAGTTGCAAAAGGAAAGGAACCGGGGATTGAAAAAATTTTCTTCAAGGATTTCTTCCAGCAGGTGGCGCGGCAGTCATGCAGATATTATCATCTTGCATAGCAATGAGATTGATGCTATATATGCAAAATTCTTCAACAATAAACTCGTTTGTTCTGCTGATCAGAAAAGTAACCATTTTCTTGTTAACAGTCTGCACCATGATCAATTGAATCATGATGTCAGCTGGTCCAAAAGGAATTTTCATTCCTGATTTTCGCCTGCCATTTTAGATTGCTGATCAGATTTGTAATATCTTCCCACAGTTTTCCACAAACCACAGCAGATGCCACCTTCTCTTCCTTATGAATGATAGCATTTCTAGTTTTCCAAATTTGCCATGATAACATTGGGAAGGAGAATCTCCAACATTTCCTTATGAATTAAGGATTTTTTGACTTTCACACTCCACCAACACTGAACTTTTTTAAAAGAAATTTCCAAATAATCGTAGTCCATTCGCAGTGAAGAAATTTAGAAAGAACAAGTGTCCTTGCTAGCTGAGAAATGACAACATCGATTAGCAAGATTAACACCAAAATGCTGTAGTCTGTCAAATGTTGAAAATTTTCTCTTGTAGGATGAGAAATAGTGTTCATTGTTCTCTACTTATAGATCCATTTTTCCAGAACTTCCAAGTTCCGAGTTGCAGTTTCTAAGACCATGATAATTGTCTGTTATCGTCAAACTGAGAACAGGAACGCCTCTCCAGGTTAGTAGAACATAAAAGACAGGAGAGAAGATAAAGCCCCTTAGCTACGGTGAACTTTCCCCGTGTTTGATGGCCTCTTTGTTCTTCAAAGATAACTCCCGTGTGATATGCTTATATCTTTTATCTTCCTTGTATAAGGGTTCTCCATTCCTCGGAATCAAGATATGAGGGTTTCAGAATATTCTTCACCTGTTCTGGATCAATTATGTACTTCTAGAGACCCATCTTAAGCACCAACTACCAAGTGTCCCTGCATGGAAAGATCAACTCGAGAAGGATTAACAATTAGCTTCCTTAACAACACTCTGGTCCCTGGAATTCTCCCTTCTGTTCCATGGAGATAGAAAGAGGAGGAGGAGGAAGAGCTTGTTAATTATTTGAACCATTTTTTAAAATTTCTTATAATCAATTATTTACAGATTAAAAGAACATGATTTAGGCTATATTACGTGATGCTTTCAAACTGTTTACTTTTGTTTAACTAAAATAAATGGTTTCAGTTAATCTCAGAATATATTATCCTCGATACGAAAGAAGAAAGTTACGGTAGTTAATTATCAACAATCGTTATTTTTTTTTCATAAAAATTACTAGTGGTTCATGAAAAAAAAATTCTGGCTCCGCTCGCGAGGGCTACGGATAGTGAGATAAAAGATGCAAATCTTCTAATATATATATATATATATATATATATATTACAGAGAGAGAGAGAAAGGAAAAGATAAGAAAGATACTTATCAGGCAAATAAATGAGATTTCTTCTTAATACTGTGACATTATTGAGATCTTTAAAGTTATGTTTCTATTATATATTTCACTATATAAGTGCAATACTTTCAACTAATCCTAGAACTGTCATTCTGCTTGTCATCAGTGTTTAACTTTATGCTCATTGGAATGAAACGTGGAAGAATCGGCCGAGCTTGACTTTCTTTCAGATGCAGCGAGTTAAATGAAACAAGTTTTCCACACTTCATATTATGCACTTAAAGAAAAAAAAAACATTGAAGATGAAATCACTTGAGAACTTTTGACGCCTGTAGATGTTCTACTAGAAAAACTCACACTCTTTCTTTATGCATAAGTCGGAACACTGAGAAATCAGATTTGATACAATGGGTTGATAATCATGACAGTGAATTGTGGGTGGATTAAAGAAAGAATCTGAAACTGAAAATACATTGTGGAGATTTCATCGAATTCAACCAAGATTTTCGAGTGCACTAACTATCGGATCCGATAAAGGCCGGGTAAGGGTCCAGACCTATCCGTTTCCCTCGTCAGCGTGTTACGGCGTTTCGGACTGGGTTCTGGATCGAGAGAGAGAGTGGGAGGGCTCTGCTGCTCGGGAAAGAGGGCAAGAGAGCTCCCAAGCCGTTCGACGAGCAGCGAGAGGAAGGAGGTGAAGTGAAGGGAAGAATCTTCGTGAAGGGCTCCCGCCGCCAATCTCTCTCCTGCAAAGCCGCAACATTTTCCTCTACCTCTGCGTACTTTTCCCGCCCCTTCGTCTTCTGATCGAGGCCACCGCTGCGCTTTGTCTCATTTTTTCCGGGGCAAGAAGAACAGGAAGAAATGAGTCGCTACGATGGCCGAATGGGCGACCCTGGTTCATACCGCGATAGAAAAAGGTAAACCATCTTCACTTTTCTTCCTCCTTTCCTTTTCTTCCCACCACAAAACCATTTACTGACTCTCTCTCTCTCTCTCTCGCTGTCTTCCTTCTAGTGATAGTTTCGGCAGCGGTTCGACCGGTTATGGCAGATATTCCGGCGGCGGCACGGGGAGCTTTGACGTGGGTGGTGGTCGGTCCAGGCCAGAATTCGAGAACTCGGCATTGTCGAAGCAGGATTTGGATGGTCTGCCTCCATTCGAGAAGAATTTCTATATCGAGTCCCCAGATGTTTCCTCGATGACGGAACCAGAGGTCGAGGATTACCGTCGCCGGCGGCAGATAACAGTCGAGGGTCGTGACGTTCCCAAGCCTGTGAAGAATTTCCGCGATGTTGGGTTCCCTGGTAATTCGATTGTCGAGTTTGTTCCCATCGTTGTTTATCGTCGTAATATGCTTATTTTCTCCTCAACTCTTTCTTATTTGGGTTGTGCTCTTCTTTTCAATTGCTGGTGATTTTCTGTGGAACTGAGAAAATTATCCCCTATTGAGTGGGGTCTTTGGTTGTTCCGTGAAGGTGGTGGTGTTGTCTATCTTGATTCGTTTGTTTCTTTCGAGATTATTTGTTCGTTATTGCGATGAGAAAGTGTAATGCACAATGCCAACTATGCGTTGGGTTTAACTTTATTGTTTTTTTTTCCCTTTATGCATAAACGCTATCTGTTGTGTAAATTAATCTGTTTAAGGCAGTTTCATTTTTATATGTCAAAGTAGCAGTTGAAAGTGAAGAGGTATTGGTTTTGTCTTTGGACTGATCGAGTTGCCACTGTTGCTTTGACTTCATGTTTGTTCGTCCTTCCATTGCTAGGATGCCCAATGTCGTGCTCAGCTGATTAGGACATTGCTCTTTTACTAAGATATGCTTCGTATGCCTTCCTTATGTAAGGGAGAGTTTTCTGACGTCACATGTGATTCGAAATTTTAGTAGTCGTTCAAGGATTACTTTGTTTGCTGGGTTGTATCAATGAGCAGCAGAATGTGCATGTTGTAGTGCCACTGTGGATTGGAGCTCCAAGCTGTTAGGAGGTGTTATCGAAAAATGGTTGCTCATATTTGAAACTATGCCCTGTTTATGCCTTTATGGCACAATTTCATGAACCTTATCCATGGTTTGGATTAGGAACTCATATCTATAAAGCAATATCTTTTTTTCTGTTTGATTTGTAGTACTAGCAAAGCAATGGGAAAAAGTCAGGCTAGCAAGTGTATGATATGAAGTGTTTACATTTAACTTATAGAATGTATCTGCTGGCAATGGTGGTGCTTGATAATGATATGACCAGAATATAGTTGCAATATTCAGAGCGAGATCATTTGTATAGATCTAGAGCGCTTGGCCATAAAAGCAAGTTCTCAAACTGCATGCTGACCAGTTACATCTCTAGCTATGTGACATGGTTTTGACATTTCCTAAGCACGTGTTTGTTTTGGTCATCATATTGTACATGGGATAGATTCACATTTGTTGGCCTTTTATTTGATTCTTTTAAGTAGGTTCTATTAGTGCTTGGTTTTAGAAGCAATCTGAAGTAGCGAAATTTCTCTCCACTCTTGACAAGTACTTTGAATTTTGACCTATGTAGTTAAAAGTGTTAGGAGGCAGAACCCATAAAAGTCCTATTTGGGGCCTAGGCAAGCCTACTCAAATGAGGAAAAAGATAAAGAGGGAAAAGGGTCAAAGTGGGGGTTTTGAACTCCATCTCGATCAATATACT
The DNA here is from genome assembly GCF_008831285.2 of Nymphaea colorata. NCBI lineage: Eukaryota > Viridiplantae > Streptophyta > Magnoliopsida > Nymphaeales > Nymphaeaceae > Nymphaea > Nymphaea colorata. Next base: position 26,677,434 of record NC_045138.2, read on the forward strand.
AGAAGATAGAGTAAACAAACAGGAGCATTGATGTGCTTTTAATCAAAAGATTCTGACCAGTTTTTTATGCTTGAGAAGACCCAAAGTTTCTTTAATTTGGTTCATTTTTGGTATCAGAGACAAGAAGAGTTCATTTAATTATTATGTTTGAGACTGAGATAACATGAGGTGTGTATTAAGCTATACTTGGGAAGGCTAGCTTTCAGTTGCAATCTGGGTTTGCTTGCTGAAACTGCTCTGTAGACACCTTTATGGTGATTTTGTGTTGTTGGGTCATATTTGCAGCCATGTGCTCATCGAGATTGTATTTTTCATAATGGACAAAGGTCAGCTGATATATGTGAAACTCAGTGACACCAGCTACAACTACTCTAAGTTCATGGTAGTAGCAATAGAGGGGCATGGCCTGACGAAAACTGTTGTTATTCACATTGCCACAGATAACAAATTGGCACAATCAATGATCTAGTCTAATTGGGAGGTATGATTTTGGAAATTATAAGATCAAGGCATGCCTGCTTTAATTAGTTGAGCAAATTATTGCCACACATCACCAGAGGTTAAGGCAGCAGACTGTGCTTGCCGATTCTTGGATAAGAATATAAAGAAGAGTAGGCGAGATACTCATGGTCTTCTACAATTGAGAAGATTGAGCATAACAAAGAAAGCATTGAATACTAGTACAAGAAAATGCAACAACTATGTATGCTTAACATGGATTCATATTATTTTAAGCCAGCAAGGTGCAAAAGGTATAAAACATCGAGAAGTTAAGACTAAAACTTAAAGCTCATGTTGTTAAGCTCCTCATGCCTCTTGCTACACAATTTTATAATATTCACCATGTGATATCTATGTACCTGCCTTACTTATTCACCAATCCTATCCCAAGCCTATGGAGAAGCAGATGAAGAGCCAAAATTATGGCAAGTAATGGCATTCACTTTGTGATATGGTATCTATATTGCTGCCTTATTCACCAATCTTATCCCCAAGCCTATGAAGAAGCAGTTGAAGAGCCACAGTTGTGGCAAGTAATGGCTAAGGAGTTGGATGTAAAAAGGTTACATGCATGTATGACTTCCTGAAGAAAAATACTCAATTAGATGAAAGTAGGCATAGAAGTTGAAGATGTAAACTTATAAAACCTTAGAAAGACACAAGGTGTTGAGTCTGTTGACAAAGGTGGTAAGGCTGGTGTCTAATGGATATATTCAGTCTATAGGGCTGATTTTACAACAATTGAGCAATGATATTAGGGACAACCATCACAAGGAATGACTTTGATCCTAATGCTAAGCTAATGAAAGGTTCCTTTTGTATCTGTCTTCTTATTCCAGGATATTGATATATGCTGTGGGTAGGTTAGAATAGGTGTTGCAAAGGAAGTCTTTTACCGGAAGAATGTTCAGAGACTTACACAGTGTTTGGCACTGGTGCTGCCATTGCATCATCGGAAGATTCATTTTCATTGGGATTTTTGGCAGGTTTAATCTTTGGAGAAATCGGTGTTCTGAATTTATAGAAGATTATTCTTGTACTTGCTTGACCCTGAGAAAAGAAGGCTGCCAGCTTAAGCAAATGGTTGTATTCTCTTGCCGTCAAATTGTGATTCTACCTAGTCTGGGAAGACTACTTGTTTGGATTTTGGAAGACTTGTCCTTCTTGGGAATTAAGCTAGTAACATTGGCATGTATGACCAAACAGGCTATCTATAGGTTGCTTAGATTCGAGTACTTTTTTTCATCTTAGCTGGCCAGAATATTCAGCTCAAAGTACAGCTATGGTTTGTGTTCAAGCTTGTAGGATGTGATGCAACTGTTAACTCAGACAATAAGTCTTATGTTAATATTTAATAGGTATTACATTCTCTACACTACAGCATGTACTCTCTAACGTTTGATCACATACTAAACATCCAATAAGTGAAGTCGTAAAGAGAATTACAGTGTACACCTAGAATAATGTTGTTAACTTGTTATCCATACACTCGAATATCTTATTTTAGCTCCTTGGTTTACATTCTTATACTTTCAGAATCTATACAACGGATCAATCTATTTTCGAGGAGAATGTCAAAATCTAAACTTGGAAGTATGAATAAACTGAAGTTGTAACATGAATATAGTGATGGTTTCAGTATTTATAGGAGAGATGTGATGTTGAGAAAATGGCTGAACAAGTTATTTCTATGTGGATTTCTTTTTTGGCTTCAATAACTATTTGCTGTATCAATTATTACCTGAAGTTGGATTCATTCTTTCTGATTATATAAGGTTTCTTTGATTTTGATTTCAGATTATGTCATGCAAGAGATTGTTAAAGCTGGATTTGTTGAGCCAACACCAATCCAATCTCAAGGCTGGCCAATGGCTCTAAAAGGACGTGATCTTATAGGTATTGCTGAGACAGGTTCTGGAAAAACGCTTGCCTATCTTTTGCCTGCCATTGTCCATATCAATGCTCAGCCTATTCTGTGTAAGTATAGATGCCAAAGACTGTGTATGATGCTTCAGATCATATATATTGAGTATGCTTAGTTCAACATTTTTGCTGCCTCAGCTCCCGGTGATGGTCCAATTGTTCTAGTTCTCGCCCCTACACGTGAACTTGCTGTACAGATACAGCAAGAGGCTACCAAGTTTGGATCTTCATCAAAAATAAAGAATACTTGTATATATGGTGGTGTACCAAAGGGACCTCAAGTTCGTGATCTGCAGAAAGGTCTGTGATAGATCTGGTCAAATGCTTGTAGGCCATGCAAGCTAATGAGTAAAGTGTTATTTGTCTTACTCCTTGTATGTTCTTTTTAAGCAGGTGTTGAAATTGTTATAGCTACACCAGGACGGCTGATTGATATGCTAGAATCACATGTTACTAATCTGAGGAGGGTTACATACCTTGTCTTGGATGAAGCTGATAGAATGCTAGATATGGGGTTTGAACCTCAGATTAGAAAAATTATTTCGCAGGTACACACCTCCTGTATTTTTAAGTTACTTTTAACTTTATTAATTTACAGGTGGTTTAAACTTAAAGATTAGGATGGTATCCATTTATTCTCCTTGCATTTAATATTTGTTGGACATTCTCGTTTCCTGCATTTTCCAATTAAGCGATTTCATCATGATTGACAGTTTTGTAATTTGGACAGAAAGTTGCTAAAGCATGACCAGGGTCTTGCATGTGCTGGTGCATGGTCTTCACGAGGGCTAATGCTTGTCCACATAACTGTAGCCTTAACATGTGCCTGAGTGTGTTTCATACATGTATATTTTTAGTAATTCTTGAACCTGCCTCTGGCATAAACAAGGTAGTGATTATTCAGAACATCACCTTTTAGTTAAAATGAATGATAAGCAGGTAACTAGCAGTATGAGACGAAATTCAAACAGGTTCATTGCTGAAGCAACTGGCACCTTTGTTGATTAAATGCAGTAGTTTAACCAACACAACGATTATTGACTTTTTACTTTGGTTCTCTGTACATGTCATTTATTTCTTATTTTAGATTATTTTTTTAACGTCTGGGCATTATCTTATTGGAAACAGGGGTTTCATTTTTTCCTAGCTTCATATATTCTTAACAGGGGTTTCATTGTCATTATTTCTAATACTTTGTTAATTTGTTTTTCTTGCTGCCACTTTCCCTTATTTTTTACTCAATTTATTTTCAGGATATTTAGCTGCATTTGCCCAGATGTAATAATTTTAATGTCATTTTTACAGCTAGATTTAACATATGGTAGCTAGAGCAATATAAAAGTGTATTGTAATATTATCTTCCCAAACTCATCATATACGCAGGTAATGATATGGGACTCATTGTCACCTGTTCCTTTATCCATATTATCTTAAATCCACTGTCTTAGAAGAACGTAAGGGAATTGTTTTCAATTAGTGTAATTTTCATAAGAGGAAGAACTAATAGGGGAGAAAACGGATGGTTCTGAAAATGAGTAATAACTCAAGAAGCAAATTATTAGTGTACTTTGCAGGGATAGAACGAGGGAGCAACCGTATCTCCCCCTTGAATTCCTTGGTTATGACCCCGCTACCTCCTCTCTTTTTTTTTTTGGAAAACAAAAAATAAGAGAGGATGGATGAAAAAAATTAACATTTCAAGAAACAAATAACAAAATCAGGGAGGACCGCTGGTTCTGCCTCTGAATTTGAGAAAAAAAAAGTTTAGTGTGTGAAATCTTAGACGACTAGTTTTCTGGTTCCACGTCCTGGTGTAGGGCATGCATCCTCTCTTAATATGGATCATACATGTTATCCATATTTTTAATTGGCACAATGTCACACCTCTCCTTCTTTCTGGTACATGCATGGACACTTGGTGATGGTAGCCATGATCAATGATTTAATATGAATTATGACATTTACATGAATGAGAAGGAGAGCAGAATGTTTAGTGCCTTCCATTATTTTCCTTTTTTTTAATCTATGGTCATTTTTCCACATTTCTATCTGTAGATACGCCCAGATCGTCAAACTCTTTACTGGAGTGCCACTTGGCCAAAGGAAGTTGAACAGCTTGCCAGGCAGTTTCTCTACAATGCTTACAAGGTCATTCTTAGCTTGCAACTGCCCTACTCCTATTTTCTTTTGTAATTATTTTATGAACTGACATGAATTTGTTGTAGGTTGTTATTGGTTCCATTGACTTGAAAGCCAACCACGCCATTCGTCAGCATGTAGAGATTGTCTCAGAGAGCCAAAAATATAACAAGTATGTTTTGCTTGGTAACATGCATGTATGTACATAGAGAAGCAATAGGAATAAATTTTTCTCTGGCTATTTTTAGGGGATATGTATTATGACAGGTGATATGTGAAGGCATTAAGGTAATGGAGAGAGTCCTCTCTTAGTTGTTTCGCTGTCTTGTTCACTTCCAAGTTCCAACATGCCTTGTCATTGGATAAATTGAAGGACCTCTTCAAATAAATCTCCATTCTTGACACAAAATCAGGCAACTGGGAAGATCTTCTTTGGTGAATTCCATTCTTTTTCTCATCATTCTGGTTTTTTTTTTTTTTTGGACTGACAATAACATCAGAGAGAAGTATGCAGCTGTCTACCCGTAGCATTATTCTCTTGATTCTAAGTTTCAGTCATACCATAGATCCCAATATTACCAAATCTACCTTCTCAAGGAATAGGAGCATTAGAGCGTGGTGCATAGGTGATCTTTTATACAGCAGTGTTGCAGCATGATAGGAGGAGAGATCACATGGATGCATCTTGCCAAACCGATGGCAGGCTCTCCCAGATTACCAAACTTGGGGGGTTTGTCAAGCTTGCTGTTCTGACTTTGGGGCATGCCTTGTCTATGTGAGAATTCTCCAGAGTCTACCCACAGCAGAATAGAGTTGAGAAGGAAGAGTAAGACAGCTGAAAACCACATGTCTCAGTCAAATCAAATGTTGTGGAGGTATGATAGTAAAGGGCAACGCCCTAAATGAAACTTTTACAAGACTACCCTTACACTTATTGGGTACATATTAATAGACATACATTTAATGCAAACAACAAGGAGGATCATGCATCCACACCTGACCCAGATCCAAATTTCATCAAAATACAAGACGTCTTTTAACAGTTTACTGCTCCACCAAGTATGTTTAGAAGTATGTGTGTGCATGTGTGTGAATGGTGTGTATATGGTGTGTTGCAAAAAAGTATTCTAAAGGCTTCTGTGTTCTAGATTGGTGAAGCTGCTTGAGGATATCATGGACGGAAGCAGGATTCTGATATTCATGGATACGAAGAAAGGATGTGACCAGATTACACGACAGCTTCGCATGGATGGTTGGCCTGCACTCTCAATTCATGGGGATAAGAGTCAAGCTGAAAGAGATTGGGTGCTGTCGGAGTTTAGAGCTGGCAAAAGTCCAATCATGACGGCAACTGATGTTGCTGCTCGAGGATTAGGTAACTCCTAGTTACATCTGTTTGATCGGTTATCTCTTATTGATATTATGGTTCACATTATCCCTCTGTATGCAGATGTGAAGGATGTCAAATTTGTGATCAATTACGATTTTCCTGGATCATTAGAAGATTATGTGCATCGAATTGGGCGCACAGGTCGGGCAGGAGCAAAAGGAACAGCTTATACTTTCTTTACGGCAGCAAATGCAAGATTTGCAAAGGAACTCATTGCCATACTTGAAGAGGCTGGGCAGAAAGTGAGTCCAGAACTTGCCGCAATGGGGCGTGGTGCTCCACCATCTGCTTCTGGTATGAAACTAGGTTTTTTTATAACTCTTCCGAACACACACAAAAACATATAAAAATCATGGGACACCAAACTCTCCTTTGCCATCACTCACTTGTTCTAAAATCATTTGAAATTCATGCTGCTATCATACAGGACATGGAAGCTTCCGTGATCGTGGCAGGGGTTTCGGTGGTCGTTCTTGGAATTAGAAGATTGACTTCTAGCTGTGGTTTGCTTTGTTTGGAAATGACAATCCTGTACGCAGGAGGGATTTATACTTTTGCTTAGGTAGTTGCAGTAGCGTAGTCTAACAGGGATTATTTTCAGAGATAGATGCTTCACATGTTTTGGGAAGATTTCAATGAAAACGTGTGAAAGTCGAAAGGAAGGCCAGTCTCCATTGTAAGATAAATGGGTTGCATATTATGTAAAAACAAAGAAATGATTTTACAAATTTCATGAATTTTCAGCTCTTCTGATGTGTATTATTTGATATTCTGTTAATTGAATACATGTTTGTTTTAAGTAACTATTTTCTCCGTGCGCATCAGTATGTATGATTGGGTTCGTAAAAATGATGACCGTGCCAACCGCCGAGCTTTTGGCATGTATATAAGCTTTTGATTTAGCGGGAAAGCTTTACCAAGGTATTACTTGATCTGGTGATTACTGAGTTAAAACGGCCAAGTGTCCTGAGAATTTATCATTCTGATATGGTGCTTTCGAGGGCCAAGGTATTCTTTTACCACCATTGCACAGGAAGCTGTTGACGGAAGGAATTCACTAAATTTTTTGTTCATAACTAAAAATATGTTCTTGAGAATACATGGTGTTTAATTATCATTGCAGCTTCAGGCACAATTTTTAGTAGTTTCTAGCTTTTCTTGTTGCCATATTTTTCGTGAGAATCCTTGAATAAAGGTTTCAGAATGGACATGCTACCAAAACTGAGGTCATTTTGGAATTATACTGAATTCAGTTATTACTAGACACAATCAACTTAACCATCCCGAACCAACGCATTTGCAATTATATGGCAACGGCATCCCCGACCAACCCATGTGCAATGGTATGGTACGTTTGAAACTGAAGAAAACCTTTTATATTATGACGATTCAACTCTTCATCATGTCTATATTTCATATTTCTTTGCGACTGGAAAACCTTTGGGAGGATATTCATATCTTTTACAACTTTCAAGGATGTCTGTTTATAATTTCTCTAAATTTTTGGGAGGGGGTAAGGATTTTGTTCAGCACTAGTTTTCTCACATCAACATTTTTCTCTCTTCCCTCGTATTGAAAAAAACGAATTACAACATATGCAAAAATAATTACATTCCTTGCGAAATTGAAAGAGGCCACCGATGTGTAAGATGAAACATGGTGGAGTCAGTCAGCGCCCTAAAATATTAGCACCCTGAAGTACTATTTTAGCACCCTAAAGTAGAAACAGGCCTCCCAAAGCTCGGAAAACAGAACTTGTATTTTAAGTTGAGAAAAGCAAAATACAAAGGGAGAAAGGGTTAGATGGATTCGTCTCTTACTGGGTGGTAGAAGCCCTGGAAGGTGCTAAAATGGGTTTCTGAATCAAACATATGAAAAACAGCGGTGTAGTTTGTTTTGATGGAATTAACAGAAAAAAAAAAAAAGAACCCTAAAGCGGCCAATTTGGACGTTGCATCTGCCGGTGGCCTGATCGTAGTATGGGTGCGGCCTCAAATGGTACGGGCCTTCCGTAGAGGTACACCACCGTTCCCGCGAGTCCACCCATGTGTCTTCTTTGTTAGGATATGCGAGTTCTCCTCGCCATTTCCAAGCGATCAAAATGAGTGAGCAACCTAGACTCTACACCCATAAGCCTAGAAAAGGTAACTCCGAGAGACTGCCTTCATTTCGGTGTTTCTCCCCGTTCGCCTGCTTTTGAAGATGAAAGAGAATGATGGTATTTGTTGGTGATCTCTGGTCATCGCCGCATTGCTTCCTTTTTGTTGTTTCAGGACAGATCAAGCCTAAAAATGAAGTGGGTCAGTCAGTTTCTCAGCCTTCGACGAACCCTCCCAGACCAGCAGCGCCGCCACCAACAAAAACGAGTACAACAACAACAGCAGCAGCAGTTTCTGCTCCCAAGGAGACATTTGCTCGTCGTTACAAGTTCGTGTGGCCGGTTCTGCTCATGGTGAATCTTGCTGTTGGAGGTAAGAAAATTTTGGCAGCATGTTTGGTTTGTTTAACATTTTTCTTCTTATAATGTTTTGAATCGATATTTGCTTTGTTGCATATATGTGCTCTTTGGTTTGGTTTTTGTTGTGCTTCCAGTTATTAATTTAGTAAGTTAGAGCCGTTTGGATACTAATCACCGACTGATTTTCGTTTTTGGTGGACTGCGTTGTGCTTCCTCTTTGTTTCTTCTGATCTTCTACGTCCTCTCTGTGGTTGTCACCATTTCGGATTGAAGTTTTATCTATAGAAAATTTTCTGAAAAGAGAACGCATCCTCCAGTGTTCAGCACTGAAGAAAAGGTGTCCTTCCCTGACACAGATTTTAAAAATTGCTATTGATTCTGCAGCCCTGCTAGAACTTAGAAATATGGGCTTTTCCTTATTGTTTTGTTCATGGAGAAGTTATTGGTCTGGCTGTGAAGGTTTAAGTAGAAACGAAAGGACATTTTATCGCAAATATATTGCTTTTTGTTGTTAAGCAAGACTCGGGTAACTATCTCAGTGCCTTTGTGACACAGTAACATAATACATACTTCGTCTCTAAAAGTATGTTGATGCTTGTCATAGGCCCGACTGTGAAGGTGTAAGGAGAAAGAGCAATCGGGGCATTTTGTCGCAAAAATATTTTACTCTTCTTAAGCTTCTGCCAACCATCTCAGCGCCTTTGTTCACTAGAAACATGCAGCATACGTTGTCTCTAGTCTAAACTATGTTGATGCTTGTTTTGGCAAGTCTTTGTCCGTTATCTTGGCACGTTTTTCTTAAGTAACATTCAATTTCTGTCTTCAAGCAAATTTTTGCTCATCATCTCGAGTGAAGACATTTGTCTTAAGTGCATGAATTTCGTTGCAATTTCTTGCCATTTCTTGCAATTGGTCTCTGTCAGAGCCTTTGATTAGTAGGTACTGCCTTCTTAATAAGATAAAGAAGCTTGCAAGCTCAGAATCAGATAAGTAAAATCATCTATAGTAGAATGAGCAATAATAATCTTGTGCAATAATCAAATTCATTTTTAGTAGCTGGATATTGTGGTTAGTGTCTCCATGAGAATAGAAGCTGTCTACTGTCTAATGCCTCACCAATTTCCTATCTGGACATGACCACACCCTTGTGCAGCATATTCTTGATGTTTCGATGAGCCCAGAGAAGTACATAAAAGCAAGTCCCAGCACTTCCTTTGGAGAAAGCCAAATATCAGCTTTAGAACAATATGAAAAAGAGGGGCATCAGCAGGTGACGGAAGAAGAAATTGCATCTTCTCTTCTTTGGTATACCCTTTGAAGTGTTTTAATTTGTGTTTCATCACTAGCCCTCTATTTGAAGGAATTTGTTGCAGCCTTGCAGGTAGTAGAGTCACATGCCTTCTACCATAACCACCTCTTCCATCGGTCATTCTTCCATTTGTCTCATATTATCCCATAATCTGGATAAAGTTCAAACATCATGGTATCTCATAATCTTGTTTAAGTTCAAACCTCAAACATGAAACATCAATGCTTAGCCTCTATAAGAACTATTCAAGCCAGTCTGACATGACACTGTATTGAGTATCAGTTATCAAACTGAGACCTATAGCCAAGACCCTGACCTACTGAAGTAAATGGACGGATTCACAATGTTTAAGTGCAGACAGATTGATTCTGCTTAGAATGAAGATTGTTGAAGCCAATAAATAGAGGTCTACAACATGGCACGATCAAGGGCATTTGACATGCCCATTACGTGGCTTACGGTGCCGCTGCTTTTCAATTCAATCCCAAGTAATTGGATTGACTTAAAATAAAAAGATTTAGTACCATCACGTTAATTAGAATATACTCAATGAGTCTCTTCTGGTCTTCTACACAAAGAACAAGAGTTAAAAGTTTCGTGAATGGGCACACTTCACTTACATAGCTGGATTGCATAACTGGATTCAATATAGTCTAAATTTGGCTAGTAGCGAGTCTTTTGTTCACATTGTGATCTATTACTGCAGTTTCGATATTTTGGAGAACAAGGAAGATGGATTACCACGATGCTGAAGAGGTTGGTCGTCAGGTTTCTGTTCCTGTGTCTGACATGAGCACTACAGTTCCTGGGAAGCCTGCTCAACCTCCATAAAAGTCATTCTAAGGAGGAGGAGGAGTAGGAAACAGACGAAGCCAAACACTCCACGGCAGAGAGGAAAAAGAGAAATTTGCATGATGGCAACGATTCGTGACAACAATAAATATCCAACTTTCGCGAGTTGATCTGATGGCGTATTGCAGCATCTATCTCCATTGAGGCTCATTGAGTGGGATTTCGTTTATTAATGAACTTCTATAGATTCTGTATGTCGAATGAAGCATGCTATGACTGGTAATTGTTTGATGACAGAGCCATGTCTGAGTCAAAGGTAAGCAGTGACCAACAGTCTGGCAGGATTTCGACCACCCCTTTCAACTTAAGGTGGTCTTTAGTTGCACAGTCGCATTTACCTGCAGTTTCAAGACGAAGCTTTGAAAAGAAGGCAAACAAGGTGAACATTTACTGGGGTAAATGTTCACTTTCCACTCTTAAAAGTAGAACGTTTTTTTTTTTTTTGGTCGTGGAGATCTGGGCTAAAATAATAATTACACAACCAGGCCTTTCCATCTCGAAAAAGCCATCTCGACTCACGGTCCAGGGCAATTTTTTTGTTCTTTGGAAAAATTTACCCTCTTGAGGTGTACTTAAGAAAAGTTTCACTTTTTTTTCTTCACTCTGCTTTTTCTAACTTCCATGCAAACCGCCCCCAGGAAAAGTATGACCTGACCTCAACATATGCCGACTGCAATATTTTCGTGTATTGTGTCAAGAAAAGAGTGCTGAATAAGTGGTTGGTAGGTAATAAATGGGTCCGGTTATGGTTTGATAAATTACATGCCTGACCTGCTTCCATGACAGCTCTGAAATTTGATCTGCAAGTTCCCAGTGTAGAAGAACAGTTAGAAGTGAATATTTTTTATTACCTGTGGATTGGCTTTGCTTTTGCATTTTTATAGTTATTAAATCTGGATGTAGTTCTGATTCTTCTTGAGCAGATCTTGACGTAGCCGTTTAATTTTCCCAAGATTCATACCGGTCGAGACCCAGTTGGTAGCCTCCTAGATCGTCTCACCTTCATTTTTATTCCATAAAGCGCATTTGTGTAAGGTAATGTCGGTTGGAAGTGATCGTTAGCAAATGATTTGGCGTGATACAAACCATTGTCACACAAAAAGTATATGGGTATTACACAGTGATGAATTTTTTAGGTATAATACGACCAAATTGTATATTTGGAGAATATATGGAGAAAATCTCTGTGAATTTTTAAAAAATTTAAAACATTTAATAAATCTTAAAAAAATAAAAATAATAAAAAATATGAAAAAAGGGTGAAAACGTGTATAATATCATATTATACCCGTATTAGGTATAATATGCATATTATACCCGTTGTTTTCGTGTTTTTTTATTTTTTAGCGTTTTTTTCACGTTTTATATGGCTGACTTGTTTTTCACATTTTATATGCATTTTTTTTAATAAAACGTGTTTATTTTTTTAATAAAACGTGTTTTTTGTGACAATTACAAACAACCTCTTGGTCCATGCTAATGAGGTCCTAAGGCTTGGGCTCTTTATTGTCCCCATAAGGGGCCGTTTGGTGAGGAGAGCATGCTGTTATGAATATACTTCAAATATTTTGTGATAGATTTATAGAACACTATGTTATTTGCCTTAATCTTTATGAAAAATTTATGAAGCAATAACAAAATGTTACTATTGCCAAATAATTGATATGTAGTTTGGCAGGAAGTTGAAGATTACAATCTCAAAAGTGGGAACTTTTAGAACTTGGAGATTCTCCATGGCTTCTGCTCTTTCATGGCCACACAATCTATGGCAGTAATCCTGCATGCACAAGTTTCCAATGCGAGAGGTACAACCAGGTGAGAAAAAAACATAGGAAACAAACAAAGGATACTAAGGTTGTGTTTGTTATGTGTCAAGACGGCCCATTAAGTAGCCATGAGAGAGCTCGTCTCACACGATTTGAGAAATTCAACGTGTGTTTGATTTAGGGTTTGTATTTCTGAGATGGGCCGTCTTAGAAGGAGGGTTGCACAACAAGTCAAGCCATCTCAAGCTTGACTATTCACTCGTCAAAACTTGACTCGAGCTAGACCCATTGATAAACAAGTCGAGCTCTAGTTCAAATATATACATGAAATGGCAAATGAGTCGAATTAGAGTTGTAAGAACTTGACTGGTTTAAACTCGGTTTGGCTTGATTACATAATGAATTTGAATTATAATAAGAGAATAGTTAAATGAGTGGCAAGTAAACTACGACAACATTATGAAGGTAAAAGGCCATGGCTGGAGTTCTACAGGCTTGTTAAAGATTTTCCACAATGTCAAAGTTGAAAAAGATATCTTACGGCCGAATTGGGTTACTTCATCACCCCCCACATCAAGTAATAGAGGAACGTAATTTTGTGTGCAGCTAATGTTGATCCTTTTTTTTTTTTTTTTAAATGTGATATGGTATTTGTATTCTAGAAGTGTTGAGTCAGCCTTTGGATCTAGTCTATATGAAGGATAGCTCATCTTTTGGTGTTATCATATGTTTTTGTACAAATAATTTTGTTCAATAAATATAAGGGGCCGCATCCCCATCCCCCAACAATCTGTGATTGCAAGTGGCTAGTTAAAAGAAACTATACATGCTTAATAGAAACAAGTTAAAAGAGTCAAGCTCCACGTTATAAATATTGTTTTTGTGTTTTAAATGGCAAAATTTTTCACACAACAAACTTGAAAAAAATGAAAAAATATCACAAATTTTTAAAATATTTAAAAAACCTAAAAAATTAGGGAACATAAAGTAAGTGAGAAAGTAACAAACAAGACTACATTAAAAAATAAGTAGACAAGTAGACAAGCAAAAAAAATAAGAAACGGGAACAAGCAGTTTGACTTTCAAAAAAATAAAAAAAAATGTTTAAAATGAAAAAAAAATCGAAAATATTTTTACTGTTTTATTCGACTGACTTATTTTTCACATTTTCAACGCATTTTCTTTGAACACTTTCTTTTACAAAAAAAAAAGAAAGAAAAAGAAAAAGAAGAAGACTATGACCGCTGGTGCTTACTGAATCAGTAAACGGCTTACTGAATCAGCAAACGGATGGACAGTTCCTTCCACCGGACAAGCAACTACGCGGTTGGTTGGACAAGATTGTTAGGTTGTGGCGCATGTCCAACCTGCCCGATGATCAACTCAATTTGTTGTCCTCTATAAAAAGTGCTGGAAACTATTGAGTTTACGTGTTGATTGAGAAGGTTTGTCATGTCAGTGACGATGAACTTTTAAGTCGAACTTAATTTGTCATTATGAAGATCGAGTTTGTCTCTCTTCATTGAATGTTTCATCACAATACTTAATGACCAAAAAGATAAACAAAAAAAGCATATCAATTAGATTGTATTGCTAATTTTCTCGTCAGCAATGTTTCTTCTTCTGTGTTCTTCACAAATATATCATGCATGCAGACATCAGAACTGCAGGAATTAATAAAACTTGAGAGTTCTTGTGCATAGAGCAGATATAGTAAATATTCTGAAACTAGTCATTTGAAATATTTGGTCTTATAAAATAAGATCTACACATCAAAAATTGGTTGATGTTTCCATGTGGAGGCAAATTCGTTGAAATGTGCATAACAACAGCAGTTGTTCATATTACTGTGATAGAGAGAAAAAGGAGTGAGAGAAGTACAATGGTTTGCTGTCAAAGCTCTTGAGAGACTTGATATAGATCTGGAGCTAACAAGCAACCCTTCCTCCAATTATTGGCCATTGTTAGAGAGAGAAAAGGAGAGAGAGAGTTATGTGAAGGCAGGTGGCTAGCAACTAGCAGTCAAATCTCCATTATCCTTTGCCAGGAAATTCACCTAACATTCCTGGACTCACACAGATCAACCTAACTGTTGGGAGGCATTAATACAGAAATGTCACACAAGTAAAGTTTTTTGTCAAAATTTAGTGGGGTCAAAGGGGATTTTAATGGATTTATTGTGCTTACCCTCATCTTAGATGAGCCCAACTAACAGTGGCGGAGCCAGAGAATTTTAGCTGAGCGGCCAGAGGAATCATTAGAATAGAAATTGCGCAACTTGTAAAGGTTTGCCAAAAATTAGTGCGGACAATAGGCGATTTTATTGCATCTATTGTGCTTACCTCATCCTAGATGAACCCAAGTAGCAGTGGTGGAGCCACAAAATTTTGTTTGAGGTGCGGCAACGAGTCCCCATGGGGCACTGCCCCGGGCCTGGTATGGGCACTGCAAGTGGCGAGACCTGGGTCCGGCTCCGTCATAATAGAACTTTTCGATGATTGTGGCCTACACCAGCCCACATAGGAGCTCTGCTACTGCCAAGTGGAGATATTTGCATGTTTGCATGTCATAATTTCCGACCGCCGCCACGTAAGCCCCTTACCTGGCACAGTTATCAAAGAAGTTACACTGAATGGCTTGGGGCCCCCTATTATTGACTCTTATAATCAACATAACCAAGCACAAGAACACAACCAAAAAGAACACACCATATAGTCTTTAGCTCAAACACATCTTGGGTTTGTGATCTTAGCGAAGTTAATCATGCAAATATTGTCTTCATGTTTAAACTTAATGTGTTTCTAATACTATACAAGATTTATAAGTTTCCCGACAATGTAATCCTAGTTAGAGATAAAAAAAAAAAAGCCCAATCTTGCATTTGTTTACTGTGGATCTGAAGTCCGCAGTGATCTTAGATCACCAAGTATCACAGCTCCTTTGGATTGGAGGTCCAACAAGTAAGTAGCGTGGATATGAAATCCACTGCAAGTTGAAACATAGCTGGGCGCTACCCCAAGGCATTGAAAGTAGCCTTGGATCTTGGAAGCAGGGGGGAAGCGAGGATTTTTTTCAAGGGCGGGCCAAACGATCCAACGAACTTATCTGGGCAGTGCCAAACTAAACTCGAATTCAAAAAAATACATTACGCAACTAAAATTTTTTGATTTTTTTAATGTAATTTTTTTTTTCAATTAGTTAGGGTGGGGCCATGGCTTAGGCGGGCCCTCCCCCCTCCGCCCCTGCTTGGAAGGGATGGAGAGAGGCTTTGGCCTTCGCTCAGGTGTTGAAATTTTTTCCCGCTTATCCGAAGTGAATTATTTTACAAAAGGAGATTGTACGAACTGTTCCGCACCGACGGAATTGAAGCGATCACTTGGAGATCTCATCCTCTAGACTACTTGGCATAAAAAACCACCTAACGTTCCTTGCATCCTGCGCAGCCTCTGCCATGGCCAAACATTCAAAGGGAAAACAGTTTGTTCTAAGAAAATAAGGAGAAATTTCAAAGCCCGTCATTTTTGTCTCTAAGCTAAGCTGTTCCTCTTTTTCTTGGCCAACTCATTGCCTGCAACTAGTTTTCCGAAAGGGTGGACAACTCGGTTATAATTCTCTTTTTCTTATTCTCCTTCTTCCTCAACAGCAGCTTAGAGGGCCCTCTTCCTTATTTGTACAAGTGTTTGATATGGGATTTTCTGTACAATAAACTGAAATGAATCTTAAAGATCGAGATAAGCTCTTGCCTGTTCATAAGTCCAACACTTCTTTCAACATGAAGGGTGAGTCACAAGCAGGTTTCGAACTTGCAAACACGATATTAAACATTCATGGATGCTCAAAACTGAATTATTAAGTTCATATTCATGGATGCTCAAAACTGAATTATTAAGTTCATATTCATGGAGCTCTAGACTTTCAAGTAGATCAAGTCCAAATCTGATGTGGGTACATGTAATTTTTTGAATTATCGAGCTGGTGTGGCCCGTGTGGGCAGAGGCCCACACCAGTCCTGATTATCTCTGCCACTGCCTGAAACATGTGCAGCAAGAAGACGGGAAAACCAATTTGATAAGTAGTTAATCAATTAGAAATTTAACTTTGATACCATGTAAAGGACATGCAATAACAATTGAATAAAATAAAAGACTAAAGGAAATTAAAATCGACAGAGGTACATGGTTCGGCCACATTCATGGAGAAACTGATCACTCTCCCTTGCCTGCATTTATGATTAAGATAAAAAGGAAAAAAACGTATTTATGTTCTCTTAAATTCATTAGATCAAACAATATAAATGTTATCTCAAATCAACTAATTTCTTATTTTTTTATTAAAAATAACCAAAATTATTATTTTTCTGTATTAATTGCAGAGACCCCAAAAGACAAAAGTAAAAAACTTTTTATACCATATAATGGTACAGACAGGGGCAAAAGTAAGTAAGTGTGGGTAATTGTTTATGGGCCCATAAAAGGTGTTTCATATTGATATTTCAGTATAATTTTTCTCATTTATATGACCATTAAAAATTTAAAATTAAATACTCATGCCTGTTAAAAATTTAAAACTTTTAGGTCCGCTCATATATTTCAGACCAAATTTTAAACAAAAAGCTGGCCGTGACAGATTTCAAGTATGGCGAAACGCTGCCATTTAGTGTCGACATCGAGACAACCAACGGAGGGAAAAAGACCGCTATGGCTGTTTGCTCAGGGAATAATGTATCTGCTAAGGTTGCAGAAGAAATCATATGACAGCTATAATATATTCACATCGGATTTAGGTCGAATTTGGTTCGTATATCCATGAAAACGACAAAAGCTTCCCTCCACATAGAACCTTTGGTTACTCCTCCACAACTTGAGTAGCAAAGCAAACACAGTGAAAAATTTTCCCCTCTAAAAAAGGTTTTTCTTTTCAAAATTTACCTTTAAAATTTTTTTTTTGAGTGAGCAGAAAGTTAACAATCACACCGCCAAGAAAAAACCTGATGGTCCTCTCATTCGCCTTGTCTCTAGGGTCTTAGGTTCTTTTAGACCTGGGGTACGGTACACATTTCAACTTAAAGTGTTGTAATTTCATCTTTCATAGTTCAAAAAAGTAACACCTATAGGAATCAAACATATCTTTTATATACTTGTCTGTCTGACTAACTATGATACGCCCCTGAAGCCATCTTGAAAAAGCTCTTACTACTTTTTTAAATACTGCCCACAAAATATCAAATTTTTGATGGTTTTCACGCCGAATGTCTTAAAAGAAGAAGAAAAGTGTGTGGAATTTAATTGACTTTAATGCTTGATCTTCAAAGTAGCACCCATTTGGACGTTCACATGGGATATATTAGCAATTTCTTATGTACCTAGTCGCTTCTGCTCCATTTCAACTTATACATCGATGACCCTCTTTGATTGTAAGGAATTGGTGCCGAGATTGACCGCATGTCAGCCCCTCCCTAGGCTATTGTGCTAAACCTGTCATGGTCATGCTGAAAAGAATTAATCCACTTATCTAACTCCATATATAAATACATACATGTATACTTTACCAACAATCTAGTTCTGGCTGGGACCCACTTCTCGGAACCATTGGCAGGTCTTTGTAAGTAATTTTTTTTTAAATGTCACATATTAGTTGACATTCACCTTTTATTATATATTATATTGTCTCCATGAATTTCAAAGGATCCATTTGTGTGTGTAGTAAGCTAAAAATTGATGCAATCATTTGATTTTCTTGTCAAATAAGTCAAGCTGTTAAATTTGTATTAGACAAGTCATCCCTGACTAAATTCAATCACATCCGTCACAAATTTGGGTATGATTTGCAGATGAAGTCTCATTTGGAGATGACATTGTATTTGGACCTGCAGATTAGATAGTCTAGTCAAAGAAATGACCTTTATTAAAGCCATGTTTATTGGATACAAGTCACAACTGATGGGGACAATTGGTATGTTGGCCCAGCATGTGTAAAAGAATGCTTGTTTGAATAATAATCACCCTTTTTACCTTCTTTGCATGAGTTGATGCTCATTAGTCTAAATTTCATAACCCATCCTCCCCATGCTGGATTTTTTCAGATCCATGATCCACCTTTTTAGTCATCAATGTTATTTATGCCGTGTTTTCTAGAGAAACCAGGGTTTGGTTGGCACTTGAAAATCTAGGTTTTATATGTGATTTAGTTTGGATTGCATTAAATCAAATATAATTAAAATTTGAATCAGATTATACGCAAAAGTTGAACCTTGAATATTGGTTTTGAGAAACCTATTCAATTACCACAAGGGGTTGTAGCGTACCGGCCGACAAGGGCGGTCCACCTATTAAGGGAGTTGGGTTCAAATCCCGAGGTGGTTGTTGTCATGTTCCGGTGTGATCATCCTTTACACTATATAGGTGCCAAAGTAAGATCTATGAAATCCTCAAGGGTTGTAGGCAAGAGAGGCGAGAGGTCACTTGGGGGTGCTGGAATGAACAATGATAATGTTCATTCTTGTTATGATGAACTGAATAATGTCTAAAAGCAAGCCAAGTTCAACCAGCCAATGTTTTCATTGATGGAGCCAGAAATTTTTTGTTAAGAGACACTTGAGTTGGTGACATAAGAACAGATAATTTTTATAATTTTTGAGTCATAACAATGTGATCTTGGGACGCGATAACTGGCTCACTATTTAGGAGAAGCAAAATGTTGTTTTGCCTCAAAAATGCCTTTTTGGGGATTGTTTGGATGGCTTGAAAACAAAATAGTCAGAGAAGCTGTTTTTTTCGAAACAGTGTTTTTCATTAAAAACCAGTGCCCACCCAAACCTGAAAAAGATGTTTTTCAAAAGTCACTAAAAAGACCCACTTTTACAAATCCAAGTTTTCTTAAAAATCATTTTTTTAAAAAATTTGTCATCCAAACACTACCTGAGCCATTTTTTTTTATGTTAGATCGCTAGAAGACAAGTTTTTGGAATTGTTTCTCCAAAAAGTAGAGGGCGGGCTTGGAAAATACAGAAGAATAAAGATCCTTTTTGAGAACCAAATTAGAATGGAGAAAGAACTCATTTGCACTCCAAAACAAGTTTGACAAACTGAATGTCTATCAAGGACAAGGCACTGTGGGTCCAATAATTGGGCCCACATATTTCATACAGGGCACAAGATTTTCTGAGCAAATCAAAATGAACACCTGAGAAGTTTGAAAGCCATCAGAATAAGGTATGGTAAACTTAAAACTAATGTCTTAAGTAATATGTTGTTTGATTTTTTTGCCCTGCTGTTGTCCCTAGTTCGAATTTATTTCAATTTAAAAGTAACAAATAAGTTATTTTCATTTTTATTAAAAGGAAAAAAGTTTTGCTATAACTTATATGCAAAATGCCTACATGAAATAGACCATTAATAGATCTCCCTTTAACGCTTAATATGCCCTCTTTACATCATCCCCAGAAATGAGTTTTTGCCCTCTTGGGTAGCAAATAGCAAATCTCCTCTTTTTTTGGTGTTATGAGTAAATTTTTGGCCTCATGTTTTTTGGTCCGGTTTTTGCGGAGCAAAAGTTTGCGCGGCTAAAACGGATCAAACATTTTCGCTTAACCATAGCAACTTATTTTTTTTTATTTTTGAAAAATAATTTAAAAGTAAAAAAAAAAAGATAAATCTATATCAGCAACTTATGTTTTTTATTTTGAAAAATAATTTAAATTGATTTGAAAAGTAAACAAATATATAAATCTATTTCAGCAGCCATGAAACTGACGCCTGTGATTTGAGTTATGGAGAAAAATGATTTGATTTTTTGGCTTTATTTCTAATTAAATTTTTCTGGCGTTTGTTTCCGAGATCATAAAAAGTTAATTAATTTTTCGATTAGAATCTCTGAAATGCCCCTCACGATTGCCCCTTCTTACGCTCCTAGTCCGGACCCGGGTCTGTCTCTGTTGGATCCGTACCCGAACTCGAGCGTCAACGTCTTGAGTGGTGACTGGCAAGGCAACGCTTGCCAGGAGTTTGGGGGGAACACGTTACCTTTCTTACCGCCGTCCGATCGGAAGTTATTAGCCGCTCCTGGCCGTCGGATTCCGATCCCCTCATTCCCTCCAGGTTGGTCGTAAATGGGGACTTCGTGGTAATTAACGCGTCATTAGGTGTCACGTTTTAAACGCCAAGACGGAACCCGAGAGCTCGTCCTCATCTCCCTCCCTCTCTTTTTTTTTTTTCCTTTCCTTCTACGTCTTCTTCTTTCTCCGGGAGTTGCAGATGTGAGGCGGTGGCGCCTATCGCGACGGAGGAGGTTCGGGGAAGATCCTTCCGTCCTTCCACTCCGTACAGTGTGTGGATTTCATGGCGCGTCGGGCGTCCTACTTTGTACGTGCTATCGGTTTCTTGCTGGGTGTTGTTTCTGTCGCTTTGGTGGGATTTCGTCGACATTTGATGGGTGTTAATCGGATTTAGGCATTTGTGTGGTCTTCTACTTCTTCTTCTTCCTCCTCCTCCTGTTTCTTGCAGAGATCGAGCTCGCTCACGGTCACCGAGAAGCTCTGCGGGGTGCTGATTCCGGTCGTCGCCGTCCTCGACGTGCTTATTTGCGCGATCACCGGGTGCTTCGAGCAGCATTGGGTCCGGAGGAAGCCTGCCCCACCTCTCACGGACGCCGCGCGACTTGCGCTTAATACGCCTTGTAATCTCCCAGTTTGCTGATTCTTCATCTTCTTCTGAACGGTTTTCTTTTTCTTTATTTTTTATTTTTTAGCTTGAACAATTTTCCTTATTGATTCGGCCTTTGATTGTCGCTTCACTAGGCGTTTGTTTTGGATTTTCACCGTTTTCTCTTCAAATTTGGGGCCTTTTGCAGTTAATGTAAACGAGATCGAGGCCCTGTATGAATTGTTTAAGAAGCTGAGCAACTCGTTGATTGCAGATGGACTGATACACAAGGTGAGTTTTTGGCAGAACTTTATCATTTTCTGTAGTTTTACTCGCCTGAAATGGTTCTTGAGTTGTTGATGGTCGTTAAGAATATGAGAATCTTGAGATTTGTATTTGAATAAATGAAAAAAATGATGAAATGCCTGTAACCTCTTGATTTAGCCGAGCAAGAATAGGCAAGGGCAAAAATGGGAACGGTGGGGCCTGCAGGCCGGCTGTACGTTGTTAAAAGCTGCTCATTTTTTGCCTTGCCTTGGTGCCGGAGCTGGATGAATGCATATCCTGGCTTTTTCCTTTCTGGTGGATTTTGCTGTGTGATTTTTGGTTTTGTCATTTGCAACAATAAGTTTCTGATATTTGAGCTGGAGCTTGTTGGAGGTGTCCTAGATCCAAGCAGGTCAAAGTCTCCTTAAGACAATATCAGCGGGGGGGAGGGGTGGTGGTGGGTGGTGTTTCTAAGTTTTTGACCTTCTCGTATTAAGTCTTCCAGTTTACGTTATTGCTTCTTCTCAAAAAATAGTTGGGTGGGAATTCGGCGCTGTGTGTGGGATCACAGCTCAGTTTTGTTCGGACAAATCTTGAACTCGTTGATGCCTTCAACCGGATTTTTTAATTTTTGCTTTTAACCCTGGGATTTTTTTTCTGAAACTTCTTTGACACCGTTGTATTCAGAATTTGCAACAAATTCTCCGACCAAAAAGGTCCGGTTTTAGGTGGTCAAGAATATCTCATTTCCAGCTTTTTGAGATGAACACCTTATGACATGATTCCCTTAGAGAAAGCAGAAACAATATCTTGCATTTTCACATGCAGGAAGAGTTTCTTAAATGCTTGAACAGGCAAAAAAAAATCAGAGACTACACGTATATACAATATTATAAACCTATGTAACTGTAGAGCTTCAGCAAAAAAAAAAAAAAAATTCGTAGACTACATATATATACAAAATTATAAACCTATGTAACCATAGAGCTCAAGTTTTCGTCAACTTATGTGCTATATCAAATAGTTAGATGGTCTATTATAGGTTCATGGGTTCTGTAAAGTTTTATAATGAAAGATAGAACAGTTTTTTCCTCTAGACAGAATCTTAGAATGTATTGATAAATGAGGGGAAATAAATACTATAAAAGTGCATTTAATAGGTTAATGATTTGGAAAGTGGCATTTTTGTGTATGCTAGTGGTGTTCCGTTTTTCCCCTTATATTCTTGTCCTTAAGTTATTTTTTTATTTAAACCATTAATAGTTACAACACAACTGAGGTCAAATGTCACTATCAAGCCGAGCAATTGAAGAATGACCATTTCTCCTTTTTCTGCATCCAGGAAGAGCTTCAGTTGGCGTTATTTAAGACCCCATCGGGCGAGAACCTTTTCGTGGATAGGGTATGGGGAATTTTGAATTGAAGATATAGCCACTAATACCTCTTGATTTCTTCTAAAGGATTTTCTTGTTTCCTTCATCTTCCAGGTCTTTGATCTCTTTGATGAAAAGCGAAATGGTGTAATTGAATTTGAGGAGTTTGTACATTCACTTAGTGTTTTCCATCCATATGCACCAATTGAGGACAAGATTGATTGTAAGAAACCTTCTTTTCTTCTTAACCTTTTTAAATTGTTTCTGTCAGATACTCATTTTGTGTCTAATGAATCCCTTTTCTTTTGTTGATATTCTTCAGTTGCATTTAGGCTTTATGATCTGAGGCACACTGGATATATAGAGCGTGAAGAAGTAAGGTTCCTCACAAAATTCCTTTCTTTATCTGTTTCTGTTTTATCTACTTTTTGAGTTCAACATGGCCTCTAAAAAGAACATATATTTTGGTGGTCTACCTTTGAGTTTGATGTGGCCACTAAAAGATATATACTTTTGCTTGTGCCGTTCTTCTTTACTCTAATGAAATGCTCCTTGCATAGCTTTGATGCTGGTAACTTGTAGATGCTTCTTTGCTTATCCATTCACGCGATGGATGATTAGATCATACATGGGACCATGGGTAGCATTGAACTGCTTGTTTTCATGCACAAGATGGGTATTTACCCTGAATATACAGTAGATAGTGGTCATCATTCGGTTCTGTCCATTTGTATTACTGGTACTTAAAAAATGAAATGTGGAATCGAAACGCCATCAAGTATAGTGGGTTGTCAGGCATTGGGTGGATGACTTATGTTTGATCTCCATGCTCAATCAACAAATTGTTGCTTGGTGAGTTGGTGTTTAAATCAGGTCGGGGTGGATGTACGTATTATCAAGTCCAATTAATTGGTATTCTTGGGTTCAAGTTCTCTTTTTTTTTGGGTGAGATTAGTTTATCGGGTGTCCTATCAAAGAAAGTTGCTAAGTGCACCTGTTGCTGATCTAGAAGTCTTTTGGGCCATATTCGTTTGCAGCCAAATAGTTCATATAACTATTTTGCAAGAAAGTTAGCTTGACTAGCTTCAGCTGTGATTGTCAGATATTCACTACAGTTTTGATTTATTCCATTCTCAAATATTAAAAAATTTGTAAACTTGAAATCAAATTGTAACAAAATATTCTCATTCTATATTAGTTTCCTATGTTTTTATTTTTCTATTCGATTTTAGATATACGACTTTAGATATAGTTATTTATTCTTTCATTTAGATGCTTTGTTACCGTCCCTCAAGATATATCAAGAAAACCCAGATATTCTAAACTGTGCTTGAGTATAGTTCAGGTGAGAAGGGAAAAGGATATAAGAAAAACTCAGCTCAAACATGTGTCATGTCA
Organism: Nymphaea colorata; assembly: GCF_008831285.2. NCBI lineage: Eukaryota > Viridiplantae > Streptophyta > Magnoliopsida > Nymphaeales > Nymphaeaceae > Nymphaea > Nymphaea colorata. Next base: position 26,701,449 of record NC_045138.2, read on the forward strand.
TAAATTTAATATTTGTGATTTTGACCTTTCTCAGCACAAGTATGGATGGATAATTCTGATATATTTCTTCAAGTTGTATACCCATTTAGGTGTTGATCATTTTTCTTTTTCCTAGGGACTAATTCTCAAGATCAATATTTGTAGGATGTTCTAAATGAGATGTATTAATAAAACCCACTATAGATGGATGAACGAGTAATTTGAAAAGTTGTTAAACACAATTTCTAAGGTTCACGGATGATGGCATTGATTACTTAAAGTGTAATATTGGAAGTCACAGGGTTGCAATTGATTTTTTGGGAGTCCCTTCATATTGAAGTTAAACCTGCTTGGCATTATTTAGTGAAAAGACAGGAAGCAACATGACCGTTTACCTGTTGAATGAATGGAACTATCTTTATTAGTTATTTATACTTTGTATCATGGACTAGTATAAGGTTAGCAGAGAGGTTCAAATAGGTAAAATTTTTATCAGCATTGGGAACTTGATTATTCTAGTCACTGCAACCTACCTGAATCACCTAGATACTGATGTATAATTATACAGAAGGAAATCAAGACTTGTCTTTATGGCGGGCGAGTCCCTTGTTACCATAATGCACTGTTTGGACTTGATCATCGTCCCCATTTAATATGTTCCAACTTCTGGCAATTCAATGTTTTCTTGATTGTTCACAATGTAGGATCTATTAGCCAAAAAATTTACAGTTTGAGGACTGGTAGGTGGTACAATTTTAGAAGATAGTTTGCTCAAATTTAGTTGTGGTTGATGTGATGTTGTGGTTGAGTGCTTTCCTGTGCTAAAACTGTTCATTCTTGTAACCTTTAACTGGATATATCGATGTTCTAGATGTGATTGGTGATTTAATGCAGCAGCCCTCCTGACGTTGTTAATATGAGAATGGTTAGTATTAGATCCCGTTGGATGACATGAAGATAATACTTCTTGCCACATCTCCAAGGCCTGAATATTGGTTGTTAAGAACTGTGTTAAAAACTCAGCAAGTATCAACCCAATGATTTGGTCCTCAATCTGGTTAAAAAAAATAGAAAAACTAGGAATTAACAATGCTCAGCCAAATCATGGGACAATCTGATTATGTCAGCCGAGTCACACATGAAGGTGCACGGACATATACTGGTAACGTAACTACAGTAACTATATTACTAATGTTGCATTTATACATATACATAGCTATGGTATTATCCATGTTATAATGCATTAAGAACATTATTATATACATAAGCGGATATATTCTGTGAGGAAAATGAAGTTGCCAAAACCCGCCTGTCACTGAATTGACCTGCTCTTTCATCAGCTTTTCGTAGGTCTGTCGAGTTGTGAGCCGATTGACTCCAAGTTGATTCCCAAGTCACTGTGTTCTAAAACCTTGGTTAAACTTTAAAGATATAGGGCCAAGAATGAAGAATTTGTTCATGAGATAATACAAATTAGTAATTCTTGCGACATTTCTAAGGCCTGAATAGTTAGCATTGTTGGTAAAATTACAAGGGCAAGAAGGAAGAACTTATTCATGAAATGATATAAATTAATATTTATTAGCACATTTCTAAGGCCTGAACATTCAAGGTTGTTAAAAGTACAAGAGCAAGAAGGCAAAACTCATGCACCAAACTGTCAGAAACTGCTGCATGAATATGGAATTATTTTGCGGGTGGGATAGAGTATTTTTGAAATTTACTTAATTATTGAACTTTTGCATTGGCAAGTCATGACAAATGCTATAAAATAGGTCATGGGTTTAATAGATGTGCTATAACATTTCACCTTTGGTGTTCTTACTATGAAATTCTATACATGCTGGATTGAAAAAAATTGCAGATTTGTGTGTTGTTAAAAGTGTCACATCTGCTCTGATTTATCATTGTACTATATAGATGATGCTTCCCTGCTATTATACATGTTTTTGAGTTTCACTGACACAATTTTGACCATCAATATAACAGTCAATACTATTTATGAACCAGTACAGTTATGGCATTTGTTTCATTGTGATGTGCTTTCTTGTCAGGTTGTCGATTGACATATTGAGCTATTTTGGCAGGTTAAACAAATGATTGTTGCTATTCTGAATGAGTCTGATACTTTGCTGTCAGATGAGCTTCTTGAGGCTATTATTGATAAGGTAGAAATTTAACTGATAAGGCATATGGCCTGTCCTCAAAAATTTAATATGTAGAACATGCTGATGCTCTATGTTACATAGGTGTGGGTGCCGGAGTGGCACATTTCAAAAAATTTAGGTGAGGCGGTATTATTATTAATTTTATATATATATATATATATATATATATATATATATATATATATAAGAATTAAGAAATTAAGAATATACACTACAGTCTATACACTACACTACACACTATATGGGTAAATTATATATGAATATTATATATTACATACTTATAAGTTATAATGTATTGTGTATATGAATGTAACAGATTAAGCATTAACATGCTTACAAAGTACAAACATTAAACAAGTAAATGAAAAACCACAAAAACAGGACAGAACACAGAAATTAAAAAAAAATTGCTAAACAAGTAACAACAATCGTTGCAGCAACATGCAAAACTGAGAAAGTGAAAAAGCTAACAGTCAAATATGAACATTAACTGATTTAAGTATAAAACAAAAAAAATAGAAGCACCTGTGCTGTGCGTCTTGAGTTGAATTGGTGACTCAACAAAATGAAATACAAATTCAAGACTGGAATGAGGAAGTGCAGATGGCAGAAATCAAACCAGAGACAGATAGAAAACCCACCATCTTGCCAGAATTAGGGCTGAGAAAGATAGAGACGACAATACTACTTAAATAGGGCAGAAAAGTCCTTTGTTCCACTCAAAGACCTGTGACACGTTGCCTCCGGCTCTCGTTTGACCCACTCAGTCAACAGAAATGACCTTCCATTATGTTGGATGCTTCAATGAAACCAGCAAAACCAACAAACAAGGGGAGGAGTGCATGGGAGGAGAGGAAGAGGGTATACAATCGCGCCCTAAACCCCCGATTTAATGTTAAAAATTTTTAAAATAAAAATATCAAAAAAGGATGACAATAGGTTTGACGCATTTTGACCGCGCCTGACTTGAGTCAAACATGAGTTGGGTGAATGTCAAAAAGTCTTGTTGACTTGTACTGGGTGTGAATTTGGGCCGCACCTGTGTCTGCACCCAAGTTGTGTCGACACGGGTGGGGCAGTATTTTGCAGCGGCCGTGTGACATAGCTGATGCTTGTGTTCCTCTTTGGTTTGTTTTCAGACATTTTTGGAGGCTGATGCGGACATGGATGGGAAAATTAACAAGGAAGACTGGAAGGATTTTGTTCTACAGCGTCCTTCTCTTTTGAAGAACATGACTCTACCTCACTTGAAGTATGCCATTTTCACCTATTAATATGCTCTTGAGTTGCACTCCTTTTTCTGGGTGCCCTTTTTTTTGGGGTGACAAATTTATTTTAATTTTATTTTTTTTCAACAAAGAAATAATTTTTTTTTCTTTTATCGTCGGTGTGTATTAAATTGAACTTGGGGAGTCAATATTACAGCCAGTAACATCTTCTTGATCCGTTTTGTCTTGATTAAAAACAAGTAAACAACCCTTTTATAAAACTTAAGAAGTAAAGAAGAATCATTTGCTTGTTAAATTGAACACCAGTAGAACTTACATGGAATGGTTCATTATGATTGTAGTTGAACTATATAGTATATAGTACGAAACTTTGGTTTTCATCAAGTCAGCATGAGTTTGGGAAACTATGTTGTCCCTGGAATCAACTCAGCTTCCAGTTTACGCTTAATTTTCTCCGTTTCCTTCTTCAATTACGTTCCTTGAAATGTGCTTAGTATTCACTTCATTCTTATCAAGTGATAGCATGAGAATGACGCTTAAGTTTTATAATAAGTGATTTCTTAAAAGTATATGTGGGGAGCTGCTTTGCTTATGTTTATGAACGTCTTTAGGGACATAACTACGGTCTTCCCAAGCTTTATCTTCCACTCTGAAGTTGATGACTAGAAGTCCTCACTGATTTTCGAAGAGTTTGCATGTGCTTGAAGTCTGTGGATCGCAACACGGTTGGTCGAGACTTGAAATCAAACAGGCATTAACAGCACAAATGGATGAAGGACGGCGATGCAGTTTTCCCTGATGCTACTGTCCTTTGAACTGTTCGATTCAACTCCATACGGAACGGATGCTGCTGACAAGCGGGCTATTTCACATTTTTGAGGCACCTTAATATGCTTTGTTGGGGAGAACGTAAAGATATTTGCCGCGAGTTGCTGTCGGCAGGCCATATAGTTTCTGTAAATTGTGAATATGGCTGCATTCAATTTTAAAAAAAGTCAATTCTTTGTATCTCAACCCCTCTGCTGGCAATACAGCCTGGGCCAATTTGTAACACGGTATCGGTTTCTTATTGAAGATTGCTTCCACCAAGGTAAATAAATAATGTTAGAATTATCTTTCCATGCTGTTAGTCTTCCTCGTATTCTCTTAATTGTGTGACCTTGAAGTGCACCTCCTAAAAGCAGGTTGCTAGTGCTCGTGAGACTCGTGACTGACTTTTTTGAGCCCAGTTTTCCATTTTTTTTAGATAGTCATTTGTTTTCTCTGACTTGACAGCTTCATCGACACAAGACACGCACAGGTGTATATAAATAAATAATATGAATGTATATGTATATACATATTACACACCAAGGAGTATCATTATATTGTTGATTGAAGCATTTATGAATAAATACATGTAAACTAATTTGTTAAAATTGAATGTCTAGACGGGCAGTTTTCATTTTTACTAAAAGGGAAAATTTTGTATAAATAATATAATCATATAAATTAAGTGCAGTGTTCTACAACAAAATATCCCAGTTGCGAATGCGATCTTGTTACATAATTTACGTTTAATTTTATATTTTAAAGGAATTTAAAAGTTCCGAGGCCGAACTTCCCGTCTTATAGATGCATTTGAAAGACGTGATGCTTTCCTTCTTGGAGCTCACGTCCATATAATTGGTTTGAACGGTCTCAAGCATTTTATAATCAGAACGCGGTTGTTTATATATATATATATATATATATATATATATTAAACAAGTAATCCCATATATTATTTGTTTATAAATATAAGTTGCCAGACAAACAGTATTAAAAATTACAAAAAAATAATTTCAGAAAACGTAAGTCTATCATGTCCAAACCGTGTTTTGCACTTGAACTGGTGCCAACACGCTCGTGGTGCCCTTCCAGATGTGTCCGTGTCCACACGGGTGCGTCCTGTATCCAGGCGACATAGATCTTCTAGTAAGTTGTTTGGCTGGGAAATTGCATTGCATTAAAATAACCTCTCTATCTCTCTCTCACACATTCTCTCTCTCCTTTTTCTCTCCCCTCTTGATTGGATGGTTTATAGCAATCAGATCTTATGTTCGAGCCTTGGTGGGTTCTAACCTAATGGTATTGAAAAGTGTTGGTTTTCAGATTAGGAATACTGCTATGAAGGTCAAGTTGACCGATTCATCTCTCTCTTTGTGTGTATGTGTGTGCAATTTTCTAGGTGAATGAAGGAGACTCGTCGGCCCTCGAAATGAAAAGTAGCCACCTACCAGCCCCCACGCAAAACCCCAACTTGATTGCCTGTTATATTTATCTTTTCATTTTTAACATCATACATGTTTGGGGGTAATCTTTTCATTTTTGGGCATCCCCAAAAATATGATTCCATTGGAACCAAAATCTGCCAACGGGTCATATTCTTCCAGTAAGCATGATCAAATATATTGTAGGTAAAAATTTCAAAACCATACAAGCAATCTGGCAGAGAATAAGTTTCAGAATTCAGAATTGATGTGTATTCCGAGAAACATATGTCGAATTAATTACATTTCTTCATGTATGCTCACTGACAATAGTTGAAGGTCCACTAGAATTAGGTGATCTCAACAACTTGACAGATCTTTCACAAGAATAACCACACCCACTTGCCTTAGCTACATAAAACCTAACATAGCCCAACTCCACCTCACATATAGCATCTCAGGCGAGGTCATTGCCTGATGTGAAGATCCTTTAAAGTCCAGTGTCACAAAAAATGTGTTTTTCTTTCGAAAAAAACATGATAAATTAAATTGTTGTTTACAACTTAAAAAACACACATTTTTTTATAAAAAATGTTAAAGACAAAAAATGTGTTTTTAATGCATTTTTAACGCACTTTTTTCGCATTTTTTAATGCCAAACAGTTTTCTATTTCTATTTTTTATTTGTTGAAAATCTACTTATTTTTTGATATTGTGTTATTAGTTTCTCACTTATTTTATTCTTCTCTCATTTTTTTTTTAATTTTAAAAATTTACCATATTTTTTCCTTATTTTTCAAGTTCACCGTATTATACTCGAGAAAAACCTCACCGTTTAAAACTCCGTAATGTTATTTGTGATTATGCTCTAAACCACACCCAGTCATTTTATATAGAAAACTGCGCAAACAAAGCAGTACGTTGTGTTAGTGGAACGCATGTTCCTAAAACATGTAATTGAAGAACACCGCGTGGTTGTAAGATATATTGCGTGATGTAATATATATGTGACGTAATTACGGGTGCTGTTTGTAGATTTAACAACCAAATATTAGACGTAAATAGGCCCTGTTTTGTAGAATAAAAACATGTTCATTTCCAGGAACACGATGTTATTAAATGCTTTCTACAGGCATTGTTTGATTCATGGTTAAACAGAAAAGATAATGTTGCACAAACTATACCTTGCTAGAGAGGTAAGAGCTTAACATTCTAATTTCAACACATTAATGTGTATTATATTTCCCTGCGTCTTCAGTTCTTACTTTTATTCAAAAAGTAAAATGCATCATTCAGTTTACTTATAATTAACAAAAAAAAAAAACTTTATCTTCTCATGGTTGCAGACTTTTTGGATCTGATCTGATCTTTTTATCACTTTCCACTATGCTGGATCCGGTTCTGACACAAACTAATGTCATATATTGCACCCCTGATCCCCAACAGATGACTGAGGTCCTTCAAATCTTCATTCAACCACCAACTTCTTAATTCAAAGCTACGGAGACCAAATGACAGAAATTTTTAAGATGGCTGCAGGTTCTTGTCGTCTTGGAAAAGTCATTTTCCAAGTATTCAACAAGATTTATTTCTTTCAGTTAAATCAAGAATGTAACCTTTGTGTTTATACCAAGTGGTAAAAGTAGATCTTTGCTAGTTGTATGTGGTCCATATTTCATAAATATGTGGGAGGACTTTGATACTAAATGCACCTAAATAAAAAAATATCAAAATTTTATATTGTTTTTATAAGGTCAGACATGGTGTTGAATAGTTGTACAATTTTTTTTTCTGTGGGATTTGTCTCTTTGAAAGTTTTTCATGTTTCCTCTCAAGATGAAGAATGAAAACTCTGATTTGCCCCACTGGGTTTGGCATCGTTGGTCGGATCAGTCACCAATAAAGCGCCAGTCCTTGGTTCGATTCTTGTGGGTGTTTACTCTCTGAGAAAGCAAACACCTTAGCTGATCAGACCAGTTAGTCGTGAAATGATAATTCCTAACATAATTCTCATGAGCGTCAACTCTTTGTGCAAGTCGACACAACTCGAGAAGACAACACTCATCAAGAAGCTCCCAAGAACAAGAAGCCCCTAAATTGACTTTATCATATGAGGCTTTTTATTCAATTTTTTTAACATAAGAGATCTGATTTAGAGCGAGTTTGAACATATTTGGCTGTTTTCAATCTCAATCTTTCCGCTTAGTCTGGATCAAATCATTCTACCATCTACCATTCTATCATTTCCTGGTCAAAGATCTTCACAATATCAATAATTTCAATCACAGTCCTTCAAAGATCTCCCCCGATCTCAAGAGCTTAAATCTGAATTTAATAAGCAATATTTTAGTTGTTCTTGGGATTAGTGAATTTCACTAAACAAAAGAAAGGAAGAACAAGGTTGATCATAATCGCGCTAAGTGAAACAAACTTTCAATTCTTTTTTCAAGTTTTTTTTTTTCTTTTTTGTGTTTGATATTGTTTGTTAAACATGTTTCTTATTGACTACAATAATAAAACAAGAACTTTATACGCCTGGCTAAGTGGGTTACTGATTTGAACACCTCCTATGCCTTCATTGGCATGATGTGATTGGTGGGCAGCCTGCTCACTGCATCTTGTCTCTCTATATATATATAAATATAAATATAAAACTTGATATCTTCATTTTTGGTTGTTACACTAAGCATGAAGCGCTTCTTTATGGCACGAGCCATTTAATAAAGTTTAATGAAGTGGGTCCATATGATATGAACTGTACGGCTGCCAATTGGGTCCGACCTAGTCGCGAAGCATTCGGACCCACATGAAGCAAACTGACCTGATTGAGACTCGGACTAATAATGTTAGAAAGTGACCTCCTTTCAATTGGTTCGCACAATAGCCTGGATTAGAACCTAACAAAAACGTATGATGTAATCTCCTGTCTGCAACATGTGTAGTAGGTTGCGGGTTTTAACAATTTAGGTTAGGTTTGTTTTTATACTTAGAGCCCATACATGGATGAGAAGGCTAGAGTGGGTCCGCACCTAGTTAGACTAGATGTTGGTAGATCTTCCTTTTAACATAAACCCATTTTCAATTTTATGACATGGAGGATCCATACCTAGCAGCAGTGAAGCTACTTGTTGGCTGGGGTGGGCCACTGCCCACGCCAACCCATCAAAAATTTTATTATAATGTGTTAACTTCACATTGTTATGACTTTAAATTTATATGCAGTGCCCACACCAAAGTTGTGTCACCTATACAAGTGCTCAACTGATGAAAAATTTTGGCTCCGCCACTAATTAGCAGCTAATAGATCTTTATTTCTAGGTTTAAGATTGACCCTCTTCATGGTCCTAGCGAGTGAGGTGGTAAGAGGAATGACTTCACCAACTCGATGAGAGTCTGAACTCCTCCCACCCCCTTGGCATCTGGGCTGCGTCAATGTCTGGTGTGGCAGTCCAATATATGTTACTTAATATACCGCTCTCACCTCATATGACTATGCCTCTTAGGAAATCTCACTTTACATTTACTTTGTTCGTTTCTAAAAGTAAATTTCTATATAGTTTCGTATCATCAAAGGCCTAAACATCTGGAGTTGGTGATTAAGAAGTTTAGATTGCCATTTAAGAGAATGAATCATAGCAAGGAACAACTTACTTCAAGTTTTGAACTGATCAATATTTTTTTAACATGGGCACTAGGATTTATTTTACCTCTGTTCTTGTCCCCAAGTGGGTCCATTGGGAAGGTTCTGGGATAAACCAGCCTGACCCACTTGGGGTACGGCAAACCGTCCAACGGGGTAGGGCGAGCCTATTTGACCCACTTGCAGTTTACATGTCAGTCTGGAAAGTTTCTTCATATCTTAAATTATTGGTTCCAACTTGGCTGCACCAACTTATTCAAAAGAAACCATATAATAACAACCAACTTCATATCATTAATTAATGTAACTTCTTACAATATAATTAAACTCTTTTGAAAAAACACCCCCCTAGCAAATGTGGCTAATAACGGATGACCACTCAATCTTTGGAGCATAACAAATAGGTGCCCAACATTTCTCTTTAATTCTCAAATCACCACCTCCTCATGAAAAACAAGACACGTGTCGCGTGACCCACGTAGCGCGTCGGTGTTTTATAATAACCTTGTAAAGAACCATATAATTAACCTACCGAAGCCCGTATTAGAGGCCCTTAATTAATCTCCAATTAACAAAACAAAGTGCTGAGCATGTTGCTTGCAACTTGGTGCTCCTTTCATCAATGGCTAACTGCCATTAAAGTAACTTTAATAGAGGAAGGGTCTGATACCACTTTGATGCTTGCTTTCCCAGGGGCCAAAGGAGACATGAAAATTCATTACGTTCCTCTGTTTTCCTTTCGGATTTTTAGGAAAAAAATTTACTTGTAATTTTTAAAAGTTTTAGTTTAGCTTCCATAAAAATTTTGAAAATTATGTTTCGGCCCTCCCTTCTTAGCTCCGCCTTCCCTGCAAAGCTCTTCTTTTCTTACCCTATCAAGATGAAGCTAATTGTGTAACCCTAATTCATGATGAAGCTTTAATTGTGCATAGAGGCAACTAAAATTTATAAAGTTGGTATGTGTGCGTGTTCATGCATGCCCAAGTATTATAAAAATATGGGTGCTATATTTTTATTATACAAGTATAAATATTGCTTCTACATCTAACAAACAAACGTTGAATACAATCATACTATATTTTTTAAAACATGCGTTGTAAAGATATGTTTCCCAATAGCGTAATTTTTGTTAATAAATGCCTTCTAAATTTTTCTACTATAAAATTGCTAACTCATGGCTTGAAAATTTTGAAAGCTGGACCCTAGAACGTATATGATCTTAGTAGGATTAAACCCCAGCTACTCAACTTACTGGTGCACATGAAGGCTCCAATTGTTTTAAATCTCAACAAAGTTTTATGAGATTGATTGTTGATGTCAAAATGCAATACCGTAAAAGAGTTGAGACTTGAAGACTAAACTTCGTTATTCAAACGGCATATGCTCTAAAAAAAAATAAAAGAAAAGTTATCACTTAATTGATTCTTGGTCCCCTTTTTTTGCTTTATTTACCTTGTTCATTGCACTTGCAAAAAAAAGTTGTTTTTCTAATAAAATAATCGATTTCACATGAAATTATGCCAAACTAGTGAGACCTGAAAAACACCGCTACATGCTTAGGTGTTAGAAAACGGCCTCTTAAGGGGCCAGCGATGCCCACAGTTCAGTTTTGGTTATGCATTGATGAGCGAGTATCCTGTATATATATATAAGAGCGGAGCCAGATTTTTTTTCAGGGGTGAGTCAAACAATTCGCAGGTCGGGCTAAGAAGAGCGATGGGTCGAGCTAAGAGGAGCGACAAGTCAGGTCAAACTAAAAAAAATTGATTTTTTTGATATAAAAATAAAATCTTGCACTCACTCATGCCATGGCCCTGTGCAATGAATCATCTCAATCAATTAACTTTTTCACGATGAGTGATTGAAAGAAAATCAATGAAAAGATTGTTATTAGACAATTAGAACAACCTATCGTTATATTCTCCTTAATTTTTTTAGTCATCCATTGAAAAGATCATATCAATGTTCTTACATTGAAGAGTCCTATATTACCAAATTCTCTCTCCCTCTCTCTCTCTTTTTATATATATATATATATATATATAAACGTTATAAGATGATGCAAGACCGACACATCGACGACAGCTGTGTAAACGACAAGACCTCTTTTAAAATGATGAAGAACATATGAATAAGCCGACCGATCATCTAATGGGCGTAACCCTAAACAAATAAAGCCACCAGAAACGCATTTGATTACCTCATATCTGATATTAAGATTCATTTGAAAATTTACGAATTTGTAACTCAAATTTCAACATCTTTGATTTTTACCAAAAGTATAAAACTCTACTATAGATGTTTGTCACTGTTTTCGTCCAAAATCCCAGCTACGAAAGTCTGTCAATATGAAATTCATGTCAATTAAGAAATAGGATACGAACTTACTGCATACACATAATGTGAAACTACCGATGAGGAAAGCCAATATGAAATGAAATACGAAGTCAACTTCTCTCTCTCTCTCTCTCATAAATATATATATTTATATCTATATATTCTGTGTGTTCTTATGATATACACATTTATGCCAATTAATATGTTGCATGTACTTTCTGAAATAGTCTAATAAAATAAATTATTAAAAGTTAACAAAAGATGTCTTCACAAGAAATAAAATAACGTTATTCGATGGCATATGCCAAAAAATTAATCTTTGCAAAGAGTTTACTAAGTTTTCTGTCCGCCTAAGAAATATTGACAAGTTGACATGAATAGAGCCGACCCCTCATGCGGCCCGAACTAGTCGAAAGCTATTTCTTGGGGAATCTGATTCATGGCATGCACCAATCCAGCGCTCAAACCAGATTTTGGATTCTTAGTTCAAATTGGATCCGATTTTACATAACCAATTTCCAACTTCAATTTTGGATACTGTATTCACATAGCGTCGAACTTGAATCCATGTCCGAGTTCATGGATCAAACTGGATTTTGAGCCACTCAGGCTCGAGTTGGTTTAGTCAAATTTTTAGTGAGCGAGTAGGGGAAGACACTATTTGCTTGCTTTCAGTGTCTCGGGATGCTGCTCACATTGCGCTTCAACTCCTGGTTTAATCAACCTTGTCTAAACCCGAATTCATTACAATATAAAGCAACAATTTGAGTTCAACATAGATGTCTTAAATCACATGCTTTAGAAGCTTTGTGGATTCCAATCAGCATATTGAAGGCTTCAATCAAATACGCAGCATTTTATATTGAAGAACGATATAGAACTTTTCCTAGACCCAAAAAATGGCATATGGAACCAAAGGTACAAAAGGGAATTTTACATATTTTAGTGGACTGTCGGTTTGTCTCAGACCGGATCTTCTTCCTAGGGTCCAAAACTATATATATATATACATACCCAAATTCAACTTTGTCTTGACATTTTCATTTATTACTTACTGCAATTTAAAAATCTGATCTTACGCTTGGTGAAATGGGTTTGTGCAATTTGAAAGAACGTTATTATTCTATTAACCCTTCTTTCTTCTTCTTTTTTTTTTCTTTCTTTTACCAATGTTTCTGTTATTTTATTGAAGGCAAAACAAATTGATCTGCATATTACCTGAAAAATAATTGAAAATACTCGAATAAAAAGTAAGGTCTATAAGTTAGAGACGGATTTGAGAAGAAAGATATCATATTTGGCCTTAGACATCAATCACCGGAAAAATTAGAAAGGGTTTTCCGGCATCGACATAATCAAAACCATCATTCAGGTTTTTGTCAAATCTAGTCTTTGTTCTGCCTAAAAAGAAAAAGTTCTTGAAGGCTCTTCATCTTTTTTTTATTTGTAAGGTCATAGATTGTATGGGACACACATGGGTACCCATGGGTAGACCTTTCAACTTACAAGTATATGTCCATCAATAGTTTAGTTTAAAAGAGTAGCACCCATCAAAATCGGTAAAACATTTATCTGCTAAACCGACTATGCTACGACCCTTAAAGCAAGCTCTTTAACATTCATTCGATTTAAATACAACTAATTTTCCATTGCTTAAGCATGTTGACATTTTGCTGATTAAGTAACCACAACTTGCTGCTAACCATGTTAAACTAACAAAGAGGATGAAGTTTATGCACTGCAAACAACAATTAGTTAGGTATGGCTTGTTAATTACCTGTAAACTGGAAATTAAGCGGGTATAAATATTGTTAATTGCATACTGAATCTTAAACAACGAGGCAAGTGGTAGCGCCGAAAAGTTTTCTTGAGGTTTGTGTCTCGGAGAGAGAGAGAGAGAGGAGGGTGGGGAATCGGAAGTTGATTTAGGCAGCAAGACTTGTGAATGAGATAGTTATCGTGAGTGCGACTGGTAAGGTAAAAAATGGTGTTGCCATCCTCCCCCAGAAAAGAAAAAGTAAAAAATGGTGGCTTACTCACCAATATTTGTAGTGAGAGATAGTGCTGGTGGTGAGAGAGGGGAATCTGATGGAAGGGTGAGAGAGAAAGGAAGCATTAGTATAAATAATGGGTGGTAGGAGTCTACGAGGAACTCTGTGAGGAGGAAGTCTGGATCACCACCACCATCACCACCATGTCTAAGATGAAACATCTGCTGAGGAAACTTCATATTGGGGGAAATTGTGAGGCCAACAATGGCAGGCAAGCCTCCCCTTCCTCGGCGTCTTCTTCTGCTTCTGTTCCCGCCGACCATGGCAGATCAAATGAGCCGCCGGCCAGATTGGGGGGACGCAGAAGTTCGACGACGTCGCCGTCTTCGTCCGTGGGGCCGGCGAGATCCAGGTCTGATGGGGCGGACCGAAGGGATGACGCCCTGAATTTTAACCTGCTCGAGGAGGAATATCAGGTCCAGCTCGCGTTGGCGATCAGCGCATCCGATCCCAACACCACCGAGGATCCCGAAGCGATTCAAATTAAGGCTGTAAAGCGGATCAGTTTGGGGTGTTCGCCTTCTCCAGCGACGACGCTCGTCGAATTCCTGTCGCTCAGATATTGGGTAGTTTTCGATATCTTTTTCACGTCCTGGGGATTGTTTGTTCTCGTGGATCCTCAAGAAATTATCTCACTTATTTAGATGGTGGTGACGGCAGACGGAGATTATTTTGATCATCAATGAACGCTAAGAGCATGCTCCATTTGTTTCTTATTTTTCTGCTCTTTCTAATGTATTGCTTATAATTATTAATTGATAGGATATGATGGCAATTCGTGAATGAAAATAACCACAAAACTAACAAATTTATGTATCTCTTATAATTGAAAGACATAGGGTTTATCACGTTAGCTTTGTCTTTTGCTCCAATTTTTGGTTGAACTGAGATGTCTAAAAGGAAATATGATCTCATTTCTGATTTTGTCGTTGCAAAAATTCGTGATGGGAGTTCGCGTGCTGCTGAGTGAAACTTTCGTTTTGAACTTTACCATGTAGTTACGTTGTTGTTCGTTCGCTATCATTTTCTTTCAAGTGGAGTTGAATTGTGATGGCTCCGTTGTTGAGAGGATTTTGAACTGTACTCAAGCGTAACACTTATTATCATCACATCGAAAGTAGCCAAATCTGTAGACTAGTGGGTGAAGTTTAGCCAAGGTAAGTGTTTGGCATAGCTGTTTGGGCCAGCCGCTGGTGAAAGGCCAGTAGCTGGTTCAATTCCCGTGGATGTCAACTCCTTGCACCAGCCAAAGCAGTGGGGGTTACTAGCTTTAGGCTTTTACACCACTGCACGAGCAACAAAGTCTCGACTCAACTGCAGTTTTGTTGAGTCACAAACCAATTTGGCAAACAATCATGACGAAGACTTTTATATTGGTAGAAATAACAAAACATTCTCTCTGAATAGAAGATGGATATCTGGTTTTTATGTGTAGGACCACTATTATGCAAATAGTCATTCAGTTAAATGGTTATTATTGGAGCATATTTCAATAATTAACTATATGATTCTTTGTTTTCCATGTTGTTACATGTGTTACTAATAGGAATTATTGATATAGAAGTTCTGTAGGTTCTATTCATAATGATCATTTGTTTCCTGTCTAAAAGGGGGAAACTACACCAATTTTGATACAGGCCTGCCATGGGACCTCTTCAAGCAAGTACCTTATTAAGTTTGACGATCTGTCTTTTCAAAACCATTTTTTGTAACTTGTTAGTTTGTTGGACTTCAGTAGATCCATAACTTGCTACACCATCGTCTGTTTTGATCACAAACAATTGGTGTCTTGATCGATAAACTAATAAAAATATTGGGTCATCCTTTGTTGGTGTAACTTCTTCATGTCTGAATTTTTCTTTGCTTAAATGGTTATACTAGATAGGTTAGGTTGACCAATATTCAATCTTTTGCGGCTTTTCCTGGTTTGTCAGGTCTTCTTCATGTGTTACACACTTTTATGCATAGTCCTTTTCTTCTAGATTAACATTCCGAATTTTCATAGCACCATCAACTGTATATCATTTTTTCTGTATCAGTGCTTAGATGAAAGTTGCTTGATGCACTATAAAGATGTCCAGAAACATATGTCTATTTGTTTTTTCAAATTCATATATCAATTGAAGATTTACATGCTTGATGGCAGAACATTGTGTAAATAAGGTTGGTAAATTGCAACCTTTGTTTTTTTCCTTTCCCAGAGAGTATGAAATCTAACTCAATTTCAGATTCTGCGTATGCTGGTTTTCTATTGGCTGCTTCTGATTTATACTTCCCCCTGTTATGGCAGAAGTATAATGTTGTTAATTATGATGAGAAAGTGTTAGATGGATTCTATGATGTATTTGGTGTCATCCACGACCCAACTTTGCAAGGGAGGATTCCATCACTTGTGGAGCTTCAAGCAAAATCATTTTCAGATGGTGTGAATTGTGAAGTAATTTTGGTAAATCGAAGCACTGATCCTATCTTGAAAAGGCTGGAGCAAAAAGCAGCATGCATTGCCGCTGAATGCCATGCATTAGAGCTTGGCCCAGTACATAGTGGTCTGGTTCAAAAGATTGCTGACCTTGTTGTTGATACCATGGGTGGACCAGTTAATGATACAGATGATATTGCAAAAAAGTGGATAGATAGGAGTCATCAACTGAAAACCTCCTTGAATTCTATTGTTCTTCCTCTTGGTTGCTTAGGAGTTGGACTTTCACGCCACCGATCATTACTTTTTAAGGTGAGGCATCTTTTTGGATGCAGTGTTATGCCTTTTTTCAATAAGTCATACCGTACTCTGTAAACTGTGAATTGTGTATTTTTGGTTTTGTCTTTCAAGCACGAGTGGTTTCATTTTGCATCAGGAATACCAATTCAAGCTTACCTCAATCTGCTACTCAGTGAGTAGTGAGTAGTTTGCAGTCTAAAAGCACTAGAAATCAGTCTTATTTTTTATTGAAGGGTCCAAACTACCGAGTGAAGTTGTTTGTAATTTCAATATAATTTAATTTTTTTTGAACTTTATGATATACATAAATGAGTAAAAGTTAAATACTTTTAATTTCCTTAACTTTTCGGGGTAGGGAAGCAAAATGTCAGTGACTCATCACTCCAGCCTTTTTATTTTCCCACTTCAATTGTGGAATATAAATAAGCACAATTTTCTTCATTTGAAATTTGAATTTGCACTTTTAGGTTCGTCAGGATGCTTTTCTTACAAATGCTATTTGACAGCTGGGATAGTATTGAAGGAAATGGTAAACCTGGAAGCTTCATAACTGGGTAACCAAGGTTGTCATTGAATGAAGAGAAGAGGCACACAAAGCAGAAACAAGAAACAAGGAATTCATAACTGTGTGTGAAGCAAGAAATATGATATCAATAAAAAGCATTATATTGGCAAATTTTTGGAGAATTATATAACATTTTATAAAATCTTGGAAACCTGTCTCTGATACCTTGAAAGAATCCTGAGTGTGATAAAGCCACCACAGTTCAAGTTCAGCAGAGAATAGGAAAGGAGAGAAAGCAGTGCATAAAGGGAGGGGGGGGGTGGCAGTTACAATGACAGCCCTCACAAACCTAATTCATTAATGAGATCTGTATATAATTTACATAAACAGAAATACCCTTTATAAGATGATTTACAATGTTGTAATTCAGCACATGTTCATTAAGTATGCCAAAGTATTAAACGTGTTTGGATCTCCACAAGTTTTGTCCTGATCCAAGACATGTTGAATGCATTACCACGTCTGATCAGTTGCTATCATGAGATCATAGTTAGAAATCAGACTCACAATTCATCAAGTTGATTGTTCATAAAATTCAGTTCTAAGTCCTGAAAAACATGGTTCCATTGATGGAAGCTTATGATAGCCATAGCCAAGACCAGGTAACATTAGGTCTAAATTTCTAATCTAGATAATTTGAGTTTCTATTTCAAAGTCCATATATTTTTCCCTAGTTATTGGATGTTTCCCATAAACTCTAGTACGACAGAATAGGTAAATGCCTAACTACATTATATCAAAATCCATAATTGCAATGTTTTTGTGTGTCATATAAGTGTTGTGTAAGATTCAATTTTATATCTTTACATACCCATGCACTGGACGAAATCCATCCTTTTTGCACAGGGTTGCCCAGTAATTATATGCCTGCTGAATTTTTCGTTGCCACATCAACCATATTCTTAATGGACAATTGCAGACACATCGATTGAAGCCTTCTAAATATGGGGGCAACAGAGGTCACAACTCACAAGCTTGGAAGGAAGTATTCGTAAACATCTTATTTATTCGAGACATACATGAAGTGGAAATAAAGGGAAGTCCTGGTTTACCTTAAACACTAAGCACTAAAAATTGGGGAGCTGCTATGCAATTTTATCTTGTAGACTTCTTGTGTAAGATAAAGTGATTTCATGGAGTTAATGATCTTAAACAATGAAAAGTACGTTGAAGTGTTAATCTTAAATTTCGACCATGTCAACCCTTCAGCAAAAACGTTTTTCTTTGTCCCTTAGTTATTTTTGTTTCCTTGCACATGTGAGATTAGGTGGCAGATCTGTTGGATTAGCATGAGATCCTATGTGCACTTCATCTAGTTGTGGTGCATTGCTTCGGTGAGTAGTATGGGATTGATGTTGGAATTTGCTATAGATGATTCTGCGGGTCTAATTTTGAACATGTACACTTCACATTATCAGATATTCAGTGAAGCCTTCTACACGTGGAGCTACAGAGGCCATTGAAAAGTGTGAATATCTTGCTATTAATCTGAGGGACATGTAGTGGAAATAATGGGAAATGTTGGTTTACAATACATACTAAGCACTATAAATTAGGCCTGATGCTATGTGATTCTGTCTTCTAGATTACTCATGTCAATGAAGCATTTGTTACAAATATCATTCTCGGGTTTTTAACAACAAGGTTTTTCTCACATATTTTCCAGCAAAGTTCTCTTTCTTGTGCAAATCTCGGGAAAATGAAAAAAATCTAAATAAGAAACTAATAGAAGTGAAAAAAAAAACTAAATAAGATAATAAAATGATGTTTTAATGATGATAAATAACTGCATTTAAGTTTAAATTTGAATTTATGATGATATTGATGTAAAGAACAAGAGAAATAAAAAAGGGAAAAGAAAGGTGATAATTTATTTTCACTTCAAAAAAAAGAATCATATTGTCGAGTTTTTTTTTTTTCCCCTCATTCTTCTCATTAATATCATGATAATTTCATAAGTATCAGGATGTCTGTGACAATGCAATGAAATGCTGTCTTGAAGGTAATGATCTTAAGCAATGAAAAAGTTTAGCAAAAATGTTTTCTTTTAACTTAGTTGCTTTTGTTTCCCTGCATTTGTGAAGTCAGGTGGCATATATGTTGGATTAATATGAGATCAAGTGGCAGATATGTTGGATTAATATGAGATCCTATTTGCTTCTTTTAGTTAAGGAGTTTTACTTTGTGAATCATTGATGTCAAAATTTGCTGTAGATGATTCTGCAAAAACCAAATTTGAACTTTTGCAGTTCCCAGGGTTTAATCCAAATGACAATGATATGTCAGCTAAAGTTTGCAGGATTAGTTTGCTCATTGTAGTTTTGGTATTACAACATTTAATATTAAATTAGCAAAAAAAATTCTTAAGGTGGTTCAATAATAATCAATAATGGAACACTGACATCTTCTTTAAGTTGCTTTATAATGTCATTGGAATTCGTTATTCTTCCATGTCTTGTTGAGCTTGTTCTCTTCTCCTATATAAGATGGTCTTGAAGTTATTTGATATGCATATGTACTGAAACTACTATGTAATATTTATATTGCAGGTACTGGCAGACAAGATCAATCTTCCATGTAGGCTTGTAAAAGGGAGCTATTACACTGGTACTGATGAAGGAGCTGTTAACATGGTTAAGATAGATCATCAAAGGTACTTGAATCCGACTATTTGCCATGTTGCAGTTTTTTCTTTACTTTCTAAAACTAAGTAATCATAGCTAGCTTTTCATCTTGGCCATTCAGGACTTTGGTTTTTG
Organism: Nymphaea colorata; assembly: GCF_008831285.2. Taxonomy (NCBI): domain Eukaryota; kingdom Viridiplantae; phylum Streptophyta; class Magnoliopsida; order Nymphaeales; family Nymphaeaceae; genus Nymphaea; species Nymphaea colorata. The sequence goes on from NC_045138.2 coordinate 26,721,127, forward strand.
CTTGTGTATACTCATAAGGCTACTCCAAGTGTTGTTTGTATTGTATACACATTAATGTCTATATGACGTGTCATTGAGTTATGTTTTGTGCTAATTCTTTAATATTCTTCTACCTGCTTGTTGGCTTTTAGGTAATTTGTAATTTCATGTGAAACAATTGGTTTTTGTGCCATCACATTTCTTATCATTCTGTTTTTTTCCTCCATTATTTCAATATTCCATGGAAGCTGATACATAATTATTAAATTTTCAGTGAGTTTATCATTGATCTCATGGGAGCGCCAGGGACATTAATTCCAGCAGAAATCCCCAGTAGTCATTCTCAGATATTTCAATCTGACATTATGTGCTCAGATACAATTTCACAAACCATTAAGGAGTTATGCTTGGCTCTTGATACAGGTGGTTGTCATTCTGGAAGCAAAGATGGAAAACTAAAGCCAAGCTTGGTTGATTCAAATATTCACCCCCCAGCAACAAATTCAGATTCCTCAGGAGCTGCAAATTATTATCTTGAATATGTAAGCAGAGGTATAGGTGTTGAAACCAGTCAAGCTGAGATGTTTGAACATGAATTTGGGAAGCTCCTTCCTTCATTGGACAGTTCTTGTAAAAGCTTAGCCAGGAGAGAGGCAGAAACTCCTGGTCAACAAATGAAAGTTAAAGATGTTTCTACGTATGTGATCAGTTCTGCTCAAAATCCGCAATTTGCACAAAAATTGCATGCTGTTCTATTGGAAAACGAGGCATCTCCTCCTTCAGATCTATTCTCTGACATACCTCACATACCAGGGAAAGAAATACAGCTTGGTCAACATAGCTCAATGGTAGAAAACTTTGGGGGTTGTGCATCTTCAGACCATGAAATTTTTGCGGCTTCTGCAAGCATAGATTCAGAAATGCCTGACCATGAAAACGATCAAAATTGTTGCCTCAATAGGATAAACGAGAGAATCTCTAATATAGTTGATTCAAGAATTGCTGTTCATGCTTCCAATTTGTCTGAAAGGAGGCCTGACAATGGTGCTATCAATGGGGACAGACCCACGGATAAAATTGATGAAACAGGAGGATGTGTTATCCTGCAAAATTGTCAAGAAAATATAAAGGGCCAAGATGTAAGCGAAAGAGAGATGGTCAAAAGCAGCAAGCATGACATGGTCAAGTCTTTTGATGGAAAAATAAGCCCGGCATTTGCAGACTGGGAAATCCCATGGGAAGATCTTCAAATTGGTGAAAGAATTGGGCTTGGTAAGCAGTTGAAAGTTCATGACTGTCTGCAAGTCAAGGCATCCTCTCATTTTGGTTTCTGCATCAGTTGATGATGTTGACTCAATTTTCACCCATTACTTTATGTGCTTGAGATAGCACCTGCGGGTTCTCTGGTTCTGATTATTATCTCAATAATATTAAGAGCCAAACATAACTCTCTAAGAAAACCTCCAGTTCGGATGGTTTGTGTTTGTGCATGCATGCATATACATGGAGCCATACTTGTCGCTGGCTTCTGTTACTTTCATGTTCATGTTAACCTTCCCTTGTGGTACTTGGATTCTACTAATTGATTTGATGGATTTAGAAAATTGTGTTGCTTCCTCTTATATGAATATTTGATTGCGTTTATATTTTCAGGTTCTTATGGCGAGGTTTATCATGCAGATTGGAATGGCACTGTGAGCATCTAACTTTATGTACTATATAGTTTGTCCATACAGTTACATCTTTCATAAAGTTCACTAGTTCTATTCATGTTTTTGAAGTTTCAGTGTTATGTAACACATCTAGAATCTGGTGAAGGGACTAATATTCCAATTCACGCTGGTTTGTCTCTGATGTGCCCAAGGTCAGGGCTTTCAGTGACCATGGTTGGTGTAATAGGCTGGCCATTTTTAGACCCAAATGTAAAACAAAAGAAAAAGAAAAAGAAAGAAGCTGATAGGGATTAGGATGCAACCCTGTTGACAATACTGTGAGAAACATAATATAGCTGAAAAAATAAGGCATCAATGTGCATTTTGCTCAAAATATGATGCAAAAATCTGATATTAAAGCTGATAAACCTGTACTAAATTAGTCAATGTGTGAAGGACATGGGAATTGCAATAATTTTCTTCTTCAAATTAGTCTGGTAACTGGATGGTCCGGATGTTTTTCAAGGTGCATTTGTTGTAATATGGATACCTTTTCCTCGTCAATTTTTAGAAATCTTCTCCCGACCTTTATTTCCCAGTTTGATTTATTATTTGAGTTTCATATCCTAGATATTACTATATTACTACAGAGTATAGTCACAGAAAACACATTAAAAAAAAACGCGAAAAGACGCGATAAATTAACTAGCCGTTTAAAAGTAAAAAAAAAAAAAACGCATTTTTTTGAAAAAAACATTAAAAACGAAAAAACGTGTTAACCCGTTTTTTCATTTTCTATTTTTTATCTGTTGCAAATCTACTTATCTTTTGATGTTTGTGTTATTAGTTTCTCACTTATTTTATTTTCCCCCTATTTTTAGTTTTTTTAAAATTTTAAAAATTTACCGTTTTTTTCTCGTTTTTTTCAAGCTCACCGTATGATACCCGAGAAAAACCTTGCCGTTTAAAACTCCGAAACGTTATTTGTAACTATGCTACAGAGTACAAACTAAATATATATTCTGGTAAAGTATATACAGCATCTTTGCTTTATACATGTCATTTCATTACTTGAAAGTTGGATATCTTTCTTTTAATATTTATTTCATAAACTGTTGCAGGAGGTTGCCGTTAAGAAATTCTTGGACCAAGATCTCTCAGGGGATGCAATTCAGCAATTTAAATGTGAAGTAAGACGTCCTGTGAATTATTCTGTATTCATCATCTGATTTTTCTTTGTTTACCTAAGAAACACATGGCTTTGATGTTGTTTGATGGCTAATCTACAAAAAGGAAAAATCAGGAGGCAATTACCAATTAGCACTGGAGCATGTCCTTAGTGGTATTAACCCTTTATGGTGCATCAGAAAATGCATCTGCTTCCAACTTGATCGCTATAACCGGAATCTGGTAATTTTACAGGTGGAGATCATGCTAAGGCTGAGGCATCCAAATGTCGTCCTCTTTATGGGAGCAGTAACACATCCTCCAAATCTATCAATATTAACAGAATTTCTACCAAGGCATGTAGATTTTTTCATTCAATGTGAACTATGTGGCTTATTTGACAGAGTTTGAATTTAAAGATTGTGTATCATGAAATTGAAATGCAGGGGGAGTTTGTTCAGACTTTTACACCGCTCGAATGTTCAAATTGATGAGAAAAGACGGCTAAAGATGGCTTTTGATGTGGTTAAAATTCATACCCAGGATATGTTTTCATGATATTTCTTTTCTGGCCTCATTAAGGCTTATTAAGAACTTTTTTGCAGGCTAAGGGAATGAACTACCTGCATACAAGCCACCCGACAATTGTGCATCGGGATCTTAAGTCCCCAAATCTTCTTGTTGATAGGAACTGGGTAGTTAAGGTTGGTCAGTACCTAGTTATTGAAATATATTGTACTTTCAAGTAGTCTGCTTTACAGTTTGTGCTTAATAGAATGTCGCGTCTTCCAAATTCTTTTTATGCTTATTGCTTGATAAGTTTCATTTGACCCCAAAAGTTTACTGTAATGACTGGCCTTCCAAAATGTTTTCACCTCTCAATTGTGCTACATGGATGCAGCCATGGATGTGGGGATTCAGCAATTTTATATTTAAAGTATGACTGTTATAATAGGTCATTCAATGCTTGAGTTAAAGTGGCAAACCCATGTGTCATTCAGCTTTTTACTACTAAGTTTATTAATTTCAGTTAACAAACACATATTCCATACAGTAACTTCCATGAAATTTGTACACAAAAAGGGACTTGTAAGTCTAATTAATGGCCTTTTCAAATTTTACTTTTCTATTTGAGTCCCACGTATTTTTTCCAGATATTGGAGACGGTGCTAATACTATGCTGGCACCACCTACTTTGAGACCTTTTGGACGTAGTGGTAGCCAATTTAAGTATATATAAACCATATATGCATACTTGCACCCACCTCATGTGCTCGTCAATGCATATCTAACAAGGATATCAGCTTGATTATGAGTCAGAGAGACAAAGCCAACCAGCAGAAGAATCTCTATTAGCCTATGTATAATCTTCCAAGACTGTTACTTGTACTAAACATATCTAATGGTGTTCTTTCTTTTCAAATACCTCTCCAACTTTGAACTTTGATTGGGCACAGCTGAAAGAGTTTCTTAAATAAATTCATACATGAAAGAGGCTTAAGGGATTAATTGATGCCAATATCAAAATTAAACTCTTTGATATGGACTTGATTCAAGTATAAAAATGTTTGCCTGCTTTGGAACCTTGGAGAGAAGCAGAGTAAGCCTCATGCGTGGGTGCATATATTTGTGTTTTTTCATGCACACATTTGTGCATGTATTTCTTGTTCCTGGGAGTAAACTAAGAAATGTAGAATATAGTGGACAAAAGCTAAAAGGTTGGTGGCTTTAGTAATCTTAAATAGAAGGCTGGCATGTATTTCTTTGAATAGAGATCAGCTGCTCAGCTGAGTCACCCATCCATGTCAGCGATTCATGTGACTATCAGATAATCAGTATGCTGCTGTGCATCTGCATCAGGTACACTGACAGCCAAATGAATGCTTGTGATGTGTGGCCAAACTCTTAAGGCTGCTCATGGATGACCCATTCTCTAATTTGTATTCCTTCTGATCCCTTGAAAATTCTCATTTCATTTGCAACTCTTTTCTGAAGTTGGCTTCTGTCTGGTTAGTGGTAAAGTTTGAGGCCATTACATCCTGTGCTTCCAAGATGTGATCGTGTAAATGATGACGCTACAGTGCTGGTCCTTCATGCTGTTGAATGATTCACATCATGTGTTGCTCGACTAATTTTGGGAAATTTATGAATTACTTTTTTGCAATGAGTAACCTCTAGAACAATCTATCTACACCAATCCCAGTCTTTGATAAGTCCGGCTGCAAAAAGGTAAATGCAAAGGATGAAAATATTGTTGTGAATCTTATGCCATTCATAAAAAAAAAGGCCAAATTACAATATGTAACTTCCAGAAATGCTGGTAGGAATTTGGAGATAACTTGGAGAACCAGTTTTCCTTCCTAGACATCTGGGAGGTAAATTTCAGAAAAGGTTGTTCTTTCTTTTCTTTCCTAGACATAGTGCACTAGTCCTTTTATAAGCCTACATATTCAATCAGCTTCAAGAATTTACCCGTTCAACTTCTGTCTTTCTATCATTTCCATACAGGCATACACTGCTAAGTTTACCTGTAAATCATTTCATATCTGTGTTTTCTCTCATATTTCTATTGAATTCTCTTCAAATCAATCAAAGCATGTTTTTGCTTTTTATTCATTGAGGAGTACAACTGTACAATGTAGAATCTATATGTTACACTGAATTGATTTGTTGGATGCTAAACACTATTGCGGTGGCTGACAAATTCCTTGAGCTTACTTGCTAATTTTTGAGAATGTGCAGGTCTGTGATTTTGGCTTATCGCGACTAAAACACCACACTTTTTTATCCTCAAAATCCACAGCTGGAACAGTACGTGCATTTTTGTTGTTTTTGCTTTTGTATATTTGCTCTGGACAGGCTTAGATGAACATCTTAGGAGCTGGTTTCTACATTTTTTTTCTGTTTTTGTCTCTCTTTGTTCGCGGATAACAGTAATGGTCTGTAGGCGTTTTTTAAATGTCTAAATGGGGCAACATCTTGGTTTAAAGAATAGGAAAAAATATTGTTTAGCATCTCCTCCTGTTACCAGTGACCATTCATTTTTGCAAAGTAGATGCTTATTGCTTAGCTTGCTAGACGTAATATCAGTCAAATGATTTGTGGTTGCAATTCTTGGCATTTCTTTCTGTAAACGTGTGGTTTCCTGTTGCAAGCCTGCTTTATAGATTTTCAGAAGACTAAGATTTTGATTTTTCATAACTATTATATCTTCTGACAAGGAAGAAAAACTGAAAAAGCATATTAAAAGTTGAACTTTACTGTTAAACTGCAGCCTGAGTGGATGGCACCGGAGGTCTTAAGGAACGAACCATCCAATGAAAAGTGAGTGAAACAAATAGAAAGATCATGGGAACTTTTCCTCACAAGTCAGGTTATAACTGTCTTTCATAGAACTGAACATGATGCTGCCTTTCTTCTCAGATGTGATGTATATAGTTTTGGCGTGATATTATGGGAGTTGGCTACATTACGTATCCCATGGAGCGGAATGAATCCAATGCAGGTTGTTGGAGCTGTTGGGTTCCAAAACAGACACCTCGATATTCCAGAAGAGGTCCACCCAATGGTTGCAAAAGTAATACGTGATTGTTGGCAAAGGTAGGCTAAGTTTTTGTAAATCAATTCATCACTCCCTGAAGTCTTCTCTTTCTCTATTTCAGTTCCCTCTAATCTTATCTTCTTTCATATGGTTGTATAACCACGGTTTGCTTGTTGAGCATAGTTCCACCATGGCAGAGTCATATACATTTGAGTTCTGTTATTCAAATTATTTTGGTACTGCCAACAAGATCTCTGTCCACTTAGCTATGGTTACCTTGAGTTGAAGAAGGTTCGCATATCACTGTTGGCATAATCTGGTAGGTGTCTGGTCTGCCTAGACCGAGCTTGCCTATCAAAAAAAAAAAAAAGGAGAAAAAAAAATGTTTTGCACCGGCTGCTGTATATGCTGGGCGGGACATACAGAATTTCACTGACTTGTTCTGGCAATTTAAACAGATGATTTTCATGCTTGATTCTTTTATAGGACTGTTTGATTTATCACTCTCAAAAAACTGTTGGATCTCCTAAGCTTTTTGTCTCTGGTTTTGTAGTGATCCAAGTCAGCGTCCTTCCTTTGCCCAGCTTCTGGCTCCACTGAAGCAACTTCGACAACTAATTGTAGGGAACACTTAAACTTTGCAGTTGGCCCAGGGAGGGGCAGCTTTAATTGCCTTTGCATATTTCGTCCATTGCGATCTTGTCGTTTGGGTTTTGATGCAGTAAGAAGCGCAGATGGTCTCAAAGAAGTTTTAGCAGATTATTTGAAGCTTAGTGCTTGAAAGCACGTCTGCAGCACCTCAAGTTCCAACTGCTTCAGATGATTTTTTTTTTTCCTTCTTTCTGTCCACAGTGCGAAGCATGGTGGGTCAGTGGAATAGAATTACCAGAATGGTATGAAAGGTGATGAATGTGAGACTAACAGGAAAAAATAATAGCTAGTAAATAACAAATAAATAAAAAGGTAATGGTGAGAGGTTAAGGGGACATAGATCAGAGAAACAGAAGGAAAACAAGGCGAACAAAAGAGTACTTGAGCCGAAAAGCCTAAAGTGTACACAGTTTGATGTGATTGTTTTTTCATCAATATTAGCGTAGGAAATGCACAAGCCGCATTCCTATGTTTTAAGCATTTATGCATGTAAGGTATCAGATAACAGGTGTACAGATCAAATGTGATTATTGCTTGTCTGAATATTTCCGCAGGAATGCATAAGTGGCAGTCCTGTGTTATTTATTCTATACAAGAATTGTACTGGATTCTCTCTCTCTCTCTCTCTCTCTCTATATATATATATATATATATATATATATATATCATATTATGCATTATTAATCCCCTGCTGTTGCACGATAGCATTACCACAATTACCACAACGACAGCCAATTGTCATCATCATCACCATAAATGCAGTTACCATAACCATCATCGTAGACATATTAACCATCACCACCAACACTATTGCAGCGTCAATCAGCTAACCTTTCAGGTGCTCGTAGCAGCAACTTCCTTATTGCGTTGATTTACTATCACTTGTGAACGAATGTTGGTGTTTGTCCTGCACCGTGCCCCAGCCTATGGTCCTCTGGTCTTCTTGCTGAAGCCTCCCAGGCCCTTATCCCGCAAGTCTAAACAGTCCACAAGATACAAGGGAAGAAATGCGGACCTACGTCAAGAAGGTATTGGAAAAGCACCACATACCAGCACATATCTCCTCAGGAAAATGTGATTCTAATCTACCAACTTCCACCTTAGTCTGCAATATGAAAGGCACCAATGATAGATCAGCCGAAGGCTCCCAGTATCAAGAAACAAAGCCTCGAATCGTTGAAAAAAACCGAAATTCTTCTTTACCAATAAAATGCTTTTGCTATGTCCTTTCAAAATTATGTCAGATATTCTATTCTTTGCTTGAATGGATGCCCTCATCGTTCATTATGGAATTTGCGAATTCGCTCCTTTGAGTCCATGGGTGCAGTTCTTTTTCCCAACAAAAATTTTGCTGCAAGGATTTTTGTCACCACTTTATGCGCCATGTTACAAGTGCAATTGGGCTAACTGCCCAACATTTATGTTGCATCACTACTTCAATTCCATTGGTTTAGGAATGTCCTGAGCTAAACTCCCTACCATCTCTCTCTGTCAGGCTGATTGCACCGTCTTCACTGGATAAGAATTACATGGTTAGTAGCCATGTTAAACTTCACAAAGTTGGGTGTGTTCCCATATCCACAGCCTACATGACAAAGCAAAGTCTTCCACGCCTTCCCACCTCGAGTATTTTAACATGGGCCACGCCACACCAATCTTGGTGTCTCGTATCATCAAAATTCAATGACAAATACTTCAAAATCAATGTTCAAATCACTGTCAACCGTCTAAGCCATCTGGATAAATGACTTGTCTCTCTCCCAAATTGCATTTTTAACCACCTCTGAGAATGCGTTCAAACAAAGAAGCCAGATGCAGCCCAAAAGGGAAAAGAAAAAAAATCAGCACCAAGTATGAGCAGGTAATAATGTTAAAGTCAGCTTGTAGAATAACACGGCCAGTGCTCTGAAAGCGTCACCACCGAAAATTCCAAGGAGCGCCTGAAGAGTGCTTTAATATGGGAAACATCAGGTCGGTATTGAGCCAGGACATTTTGTCTCCCCAATTCCCAGTTCTTCCCTTGGTTAGTCAGTCAGAGGTCCTGCTCAGCAGCACAACCGTCTGCCATTGCCAATGGTGCAGCCCAGCAGCTTCTTGACTTAACCAAATTTGAACAGGAGAGAAGATCTAGCAATGTCACACATCCAAGTCTTTATATTCCTTCTGATCTCCCCCTTTTCTTCATTAGCGAGGACAGGTGCCTTCATGCACCTGGCTGTTTCCAAGTCATCCCTGCCAGTTACCCTTTGAAACGAACTAGGATGCCCCCTTATTGGCCCAGAATAAAAGTAATGGAGCTGTGACCTGAAATTTTTCTTCATTGTAAGCAGAAAGCTATCCAGCTTCTGTAGACATGGATCGGACATATTATTATAGCAGATTATGTCCAAAAAAATCTTCAAAGCACACATGGAAGGGCCTCTATTGATGAGTCACCATCCCCATAAGTGATGGCTACTAAATAAGGAGTTAAAATGCCTCCAGATACAGCACGGTGGAGAAATTCTTTAATCCAGCTGATTTAGCTCTAATCAAATAAACCCTTTCTAGTCCCGGTAAATATATTCAGAAACCACAAAAGTACCAGTAACTAATTCATACTAATCAACAGCTTAAGTTAGTTACGACTAAAATCTGCAATTTGTGTTAAAAAGGAGCCAACAAATAGCAGAAGCAAATCAGCCAGCAACAAGTTGGACCTTTTTTGCAATGGAGGCATTCATATATGAACTCCCAACGCGATCAGGAACATGCCAAATATGATAGAAGGCCTGTTTAATATTACAAAATACAGTTTATTCATATTTTTTCAAATAACAGATAAAGAAGAAACAGAAAATAGAGACACAACCCTACAGAAATATGAACTCGAGAAAAAAACAAAACCCTCAATTAACAAGTGTAGGGTGTTAAGAGACTGAGACTAGTATCTTTTGGATATACACTTCTGTCAAACAAAAATATCTGGGGAATATACATCAGGGACATGAGACACATGCATGAGGATGTCCAATTGAAGTAGACTAAATATTTCTTTGGAAGAGAAACTACCGAACTCGAGTGATAGTGAGAACCTGGAACACCTAACAATCTGCTCTTTTAGTTGACAGTTACCAGTAACCAAGTTTTCTTGGCCTGAGTGGTCATAGAGGTTCTTAACATAAGAAAATAGAGGCCTGATGCATTCCCATTATGTAGAACTCTTACAAGCTACCATTTTTGTTGTCCTCTTTAATTTACTTCGATGTATATGCAGCGCCTTCTGAGAACTGTGTCTGACTTTCTTCTTGTTCATATTTTGACAAATAGGTCTAGAAGAGAACTCTGAAGTAGACAGATGTGAGAATGCCTGCCTAGACTTTCTTGAGGATTTCGGCCCTTTCTCTGCCACAATAGAATGGTCAAATACAACTCTTTCATCACCGATTAATCTACCATCAGGAACAAAAATTCGGCTTCTCCTTGGCAAAGAGTTCTCATCATCTGAAAGAATCTCTTCTTCAAATTCCACATTTGAAGCTTCCTGCAATGTGGGGTCCAGATAAGACATGAGCATTCTTATGCATGAGTTCTTTATTGTTTTGCAGAGAAATATAGGAGCATGTGAAACGTGATTATATAAATTTTAGAAGTATTTCTCAATTTGTAATTTTGTATATCATTGAGAAATACTGATAAGTAAATCTACCAGATGACAAGACTTTTTAAAACAAAATATTGAAAGAACAGTCACTCTTAGAAGGCAATGTTTAACCTGTTAATTTTTGCTGACATGATTTATAATATGAATGTTGTACTGACATGAAAACAGACACTATTGACATCTCCATTCAGGAATGCATAAAAATATAGTCCACATCTGCTACCCTTCACATACAAGCCAAATATTCTCCTTCAGTGATCTCATTTTTATAATTTACATTCACATCCAGTTTCTCTCCTATAGATGCTTTCTGAGATTGGCAGTATACACTACATCCCAAAATGCTAATATGCTACGGAAATTTCATGCAAAAGTATGTTTAAACAACTGATGCAGCAAATGAACCTTGAATCCTTCAAAGATTCACATTTCATATCATGAGATACTAGCAGAATCCAATAGAGGACCCATGAGCACATAATGTTTCTTGGGTCTTCAATAGTTCAGTGATGACTATTACTAGTATAATTCATGACTCTGTCTGGGTAGCCAATTTTTCTTGAGAGGAAGCTTTGTGAATTATGGTTACATGATAAAGGACATTTATTTAGAAAAATCTGACATGTTCAGGACCTATCACTCTCATTTGTCAATCTAAGGTACACGAGCGAGGAACTCCTTATTATGATTGCTTTTCTGATTTCACATCAAGGTATCAAAGACAGTTAAAAGTGCATATAAGCATGGAACCATGCCTACAAAATTCCCCCAAATCCTAAGTCATAGAAATTTGTAGTTGTCTTAGTTCAGCACAAAATTGCTACATGGTTAGTGCACATGGTATTATTTTATAGTAAATTACAGGATATAATAAAACGCTAATTAGACAAAACAATCATCAACGACAGGACCTACAATTTACTCACTCTCCACCATAACAGAATATTCTTGCATGTGATAAAAAACAGTTATGCAAAAAATATTATCAAGATCATTAGTTTGTAAAATAGTCTGAAGTAAAAGAAAGAGAAAGGACATGCCTTACTCTGTGCAGTGCCCAGCTGACAATGATGTGATTCTTCTTCCGAATCAGCCATTTCTTCATGTTCAAACTCAACATTTTCTCTAATATCGTCCTCAGAGTCACTTAACTCTTCTTGCTCCATTACTATTTCTGAAAGGGCTTGATTATGCTGATGCACCTCTAGAGGTCCTTGTACATTAGGTTCTCCATGATCATCAGTTATAGACCTTCGTTCAGCAACAGCAACGCTTGAAACTGAGTGCACAAAGGAACCAAGTCCTGTATGCGATCCAGAAGGATGGCCTTCGTCATTGCAAGTCTGACTATCCTTTATGCTCCTACTGTCCTTGAGAGAGAGCAAGGGACGGTTAATTGTAATCCCATCAGCAACCATCCGATTGCCACCAAGATGCAAGTGGAAATCCAAATTTGGTTCATCACTTCTCTCATGACCACCTGACGAAGCACTTAGATTAATCACTTGTGACTTAGTTCCACAGGCATCTGACAAAACAGGAGCAGAGTCTGGACTGGCAGAACAATTAATCACTGGATGTGAATGACTGGTTGGTTCCTTGTCTACACTAACAGATCTTTGAAGAAGGGGATGAAAATCAATGGTTTCCATACTAGAGGAGGAAAGGTTTGAGTGTGGAGCTGGATAATGTGGACCAGTTGTGCCAAGAGTTGGCCGCTTCTTAAACAAACTGCCCAACTGAAATGCATTTTCTGGGAAAGTGTTCCGCGATCTTGAGTTTATAACAGCATTATTTGGAAGATGGGGCCACGAACCTTCTCCAGGCATCTGGAAAAGTAAAGGATGCATTTGAAGGTCAGCTTCAGCACCATTTTCCGCCGAGGTACCTTGAACCATATTCTGATTCTCTGTGCACAACTTTCTATTACTAGAATAAACAGAACTAGCATTCCTGTCTTTTCCAACATTTGTGGAAGAGATCATTCCAGTATTTACAAAATGAGGTTCAGATATCTTAACGTTGGACTCTTTTCTATGTACAGCATTTAGGTTACAGGAAGTTTCATGAGGGTAGCATCCAAAAGCTGCTTTAGGAATTATACGAACTGAAGGAGGGAGATTCACAGGAGGCAAATCAGGCGCTAACTTGACCAACTGGAGGCCACTGGTTTTACGCATGCGACATGGTCGCACACCCAGCCTACTCCTTGATGACTTCTCCTTACAGTCAGAAATCAATTTCCTGGAAGACAGATAACAATCAGTCCACCTAATATTAGTGAAAGGTGGCATTTGTGTTGGAGTTTCAGAAGAAGGTGAAGCAGTGGCTGCAAAATGATGCATGTAGGAATGTCCTTGTAAAGGATCTTTGCCTTGACCAGCTTGGGCATGGATGCCTTTCTTAGTAGAATTTGATTGTTCTTGCATGAGAGAAGCATCCAATTTATGAAAACCTAATCCCTCCTCTGAGATAGAAGCATCAACTTGGGAACGTCTTCCGCTGTCACTTACTTTAGCTGAAACTGGAAGTTCAGGTGAGACAGGAACTGAACCAGTTGGTCTCCAGTCAGCTAAAAATGCTTCATGTACATAAGCTTCATCTTCATCATCATACTCATTTCCACTATAATCCTCTCCATCTGGACCACTGATCTGGTTATCCTGCATACACAAACATCATATAATGAGATATATATCCCTGTGTGCAGCATATTAAAATGCAAACCAGATTTCCAACCTCTGGTTCACATAATGTTAAATTGCTGGTCATTGCAAGTTTTGATTGTCGTCGCTTTGCTTCATACAGCCGACGTTTTTCTTTTGCAGCTTCAGTTGTTTTGTACGATTTTTGAGTTCCAATTGCTATTCGCCATTGCCGTGGTAGCAATAGAGGATCACGGTGTGGAACACAGTATTTCCAGATAGACATCCAGTCAAGTTTGAAGACCTTGATTCCCTGAAAGAATCAAAACAAACAGACAACAGGGCTTTTTATATGCATACCAATTTTTCATAAAAAAGTGAAGAGGAGCTTTGACATTGAATCACCTGATCAATATAGGCCTTCTCCTCTGGAGACAAAGGAGAAGATTTCATTCTCTTCACTGCCTGCAGGGATAAACCAAATCAGTTCATAGGAGAACATTCACTAAAAATAAAATTTTCCTGTTCATGCACACATACCAGTGATACCACATACACATGGAACTTAAGCACATCCGCTAATGATGAAAGGAAGGAAAAAATAGACAACCATGCTGCCAAAAGTACTGATAACATCAAAATTTAGACAGTGCGACCAGTTACGGAAAGAAAAGAAAAAACAGAAACAAGAAAAGCACATCCATGCTAGAATACACTTCCCACATTTGCAGCATACTAACATGATGGTGCATCTTGTAGCATTTAGCACTCAAAAGTAGGTATAATTAGCGTTATTTGTATCGTACGATATGAAGGCACATCATATGATAATGATATGCATCGTATAAGTCGGCAAAACCTGTATGATACACCTACAATACACATTTTTCATATGTATCGTAGGTGTATCGACCATATCTTACGATATGGCTGCCGCAGCATATGATACAGCCAATACAGCCCATATCTTATGATACAGGTGCAAATTGTAAAAAAGGGGGCATGATGCCACTTTTAGTCGATTTTTTTTTTCTTTTCAAGACTGCTCTTTCCCTCCATTTTAGCACTTCAAAGAGATCTAGGAGGGAGAGTTTTTGCTGGGGCTAGAAAAAAATTGTCAAACAAATCATTGATTTGAGGGAGAAATAGCCGATTTGAAAGGAGATTTGTTCGTGGTAAACCCATTTGTGTTTGGAAAAAGAGGGCTTTTGTATCTCCCCTCCTACAAAAGATCTGCAATATCTCAATTTCAAGTTTTACATATATTTCTATTGTTTTCTAAAGTTTACCATAGGTTTCTACTTATTTTATGAAGATATTTGTTTTATTTTCTTAATGTGTTGGTGACATATTATGGCTTATGAATGATGAATCATGAAATTTCATTCCGAGTGTGATGATTTTTATAAAGAACATTTTTTCATTATTTTCATCATTTTTCCTGAATTTTCTCTATTTCTTCTGATTTTGCCTTTTCTTTTATTAATTAAAAAACATATTTATAATATGTTTATGATACATTATGATACGCTACAATATGGCGTGTAGGTCGGCACAACCAATACACATTATGATACACCTTTTACAAAATTGGGTATAACATTGAGTTTCCATGATCTCATGTAAATGAATAAAAAGAGAGAATATGGAATAATAAGCGGAAAAAACTTGAAAGTAAAAATTACAAAAGCACCCATAATAGAAGACGATACAAGTAAATATTAATACTGGACCTAAGGCTATCTAGGAAAAGGGACACCAAGCAATCTTTTGTGCATCATAAAATAAGAGACGAAATCTAGATCTATCAAACATGCTGCAGAATGTTCAAAATAGTAGATCTAATAACAGGGCAAGAATGTTGTAAAGCAACATCATGAATGGAAGAAAACCAAAAAGAAAAAAAGATAGAATACCTTTATTGAATTTTCAGGTGCTTTTGCAGCACTACGATTCTTTTGCCTAATGAATATCTGAAGTAGGGAGGATAGGATTAATGTCAGGCATGGAAGAAGCTGATACACTACCATTATTTTTTCCAAATAGGCAGAAAAAATAAATCAGGTAAAACAATACCACATCACATTAACAAAAATAAGAAATATCAGTTGCCAAACCAAGTATCTCCTTGATGTTCTACGTACAGCCAATTTTAAACACTATAAGCCAGTAAAGACAATGCTGTTTAATAAATTTGACAGAAGAAAGCAGAAATGATGTGTCACAAATATTTTTAAGTACTTGGCAGTCCATATGTTCATCAGCTGCATGCAGCAACCAGAATCAAACTTGTAAAAAAGTTCAAAACAGTATGAATCAGTGTCTCTTGGACCTGCAGTGCAGATGATAAATTTTCAGTTTTATGCTGCCAGTACCTCCCACTACCAGTTTCTATATATATCCAGCAAATGCAGATGGGAACCTGGACACCTTGGCCAGACCAAGAACCTTTGATGGCTCATTTTACTTTGGCCATATTGATACAACAATCAATATGCAAAAGTGGGTGGGTAAATACCTACTCATTGTTAAATGTGCCTTCAAACTGAGACCTTTTGGACCACCTACAACAGGAATGCAACTTTTTTGAACAAATTTTCAAGCAGTGACAACAAATTTGAGAACTTAATATGAACACCAGTCCTGTTTCTATTTTCTATGTATATATCAATAGGAGCTACCTCCTGAACACTAAACGATTGAGATTGTGACATTGCTGTTTCTCATCAGCCTTGTGGATCATTTGAAAATAACGAAAGAAACACAAAGATATATGACAAAAGGCATTAACCTCCTATCAACGTAGTGAGGTGTGTGGTGGGAGTTCTCCACATTTTGCAAAAAAAGTAAATATACGAGCTTGGAGAATGGATTTTCCCCCTTTTTGCAAACAGGGCATCGATGATCTTTTTTGAACTGGCTGGCACTAATTTTCAGAAAATTTTCTAGGCATTTTTTGTTCTCCACCGATATTTAAACCAATCTTAACAAGACATATGCCAAAGGCAAACTCTAATTAGTATTCTCTATAGTCTATACCAATAAAAATATAGCAACTAAAAATAGTCTAATGCCCCAAAATTGGATCTGAGGGTAGAAGAAGAAGTTCAGATATCACATAAAAAGTTCAGTCACATTAAATTTGTATTATGCCATGGAGGAAACATTGGGAGCACATTTCCAAAGACAGTAACAAACCCAGCTCCATCCATCACAAAATACACCACTTTTGCAATCATTGGTGTGCCAAGAACCAAGGATAAGTTTGCACTTTGAAATGATTAATGAAAACTATAAAAAATTAACCAATTACCCTTAAACATCATGATGCCTAAAAGGAATACAACTGCACCTGATTAATCTTTTTGCAAGGAAGAAAACGCTGTTGAATGGCCTTCCAGTCAGAATTATACATCATCAGACCCATTGCAAGCAATCTGCAGGGATTCACCAAAAAACTTATAGCCATTCCAAAGCTACGGAATGAAGAAATGCAATTGGCAACAGTCAAACACCTTTAAGAATACTCAAGCAGAAACCAATCTGCTAGGGCATGAGCAAACTACACTGAAGTGAACCCAATTTCAGGGAAGTGAACAATTGAATATCATGCACTCCATCAATGTATCTAAGCAAGCAGGTTAGGACCACTATAATCTTAAGAAACGTTCCCAGCAACTTAAAAAATGCTTAACGATGGACCAGACCGACAAAATATGTAAGATGAAACTCCTCTTTGTTAGATACTATAACTGCAATGCAGCATTTTTATGGGATCATAACACAAATGTGTCAAAATCTAAGGAGGAAGGAACCAATTTTATACTGCCGTTTAGCATCTCAGAAGTTTAAACAAGTGAACAGTGATATTCTTTTAGAAAATATAATAGAACATGCAAAGGGAAAGAGTAAAAAGCACTCGCAAAATCCTAGGTCAATGAAAGAGGAAATAGTAGAAGTGACTCACTCATCCTCTGCATCAGTAAAAAGCACCCGGTTAACAGCAGCAGCTGGAGGAGGCTTGTGCGGGAACAAATCAACATTGAATAGAGGAAGGAACCTCTGAGCCAACTGTGCAATATCCTTAGGAACAAGAGCAATTGACTGCATTTTACTGCTTTCTACAAGAACACCAGCCAGGGTCTTCTTTTGGGATGGCTGAGAACAAGAGTTGGACGGTGTAGAGCTTCGACCAGGTGACACTCCATCCCTCGTACCTCTTGTTGTCGCTTCACATGGAAGATTAGGGACATGAAACAGAGGTTCTCTTTCATAATAAGTGTGAGGATCCATATCTGTAATACGCCGTTGCTTGTATGATGATACAGCTGTTCATAAGAGGGAGAAGGAATATCCCATGTTAGATATGAAACCACAACAGAAGAAATTAGTAGCTGAGGACAAGCTCTCGTGTGAAGTTCCACTCATCGATTTGACCTACCAGCTTCAATGCCAGTCAAGTAATCACGGGCAATTCTGAGTGGGGCAACATCAAGCACTGAAACTACATGTCCATGCACCACAGGAGTCCAGCCTGAATACCTGTTATCTTGAACAGCACTTGCATGCCCATTAAAGGACTTCTCAGCATTTATTGCTCTGGTAGAAGCCCCTAGAAAAGAAGGCACAGGAGATGCATTCTGCCGCATCTGAGAAACTTGGGATACAGAAGGATGTATAAATGGTGGATGGAAACAATAGTCTGGGTAAGGGACTTTCTTCCATGCCAAAGCTTCATCACACTTGTCAGCCAATTCAAAAATTAGGCCCTTGGCCTTATCAGCTATTTCTTGCCGAGCAGGATCAAGAACACACAAAGAGAATACCTGAATAAGAAGTTGGACATGCTCATATATCAAACAGTGTAACTGGCCTATTTGATGAGCAGTAAAACTATTTGCATCCACAGTCGGCACGGCAGGATTGAAAGGATGAACACTGTCAGCCAATAATCTACTTGCACCCAATTCAGATGAACGAGCAACCTGTATGTTTGCTGTTAATGGCAACAATGGTCTTAGAGGCTTATTCGACCCCACAAGCCTGTCTTTGTTTTTTTCAGCTTTCTGGCGCTTCTTTTGCCTGGTTTCAGGCCTATGAATTGGGACCTGCAACTTCTCTTTTCTACCCTTCCGACTCCAGCTTTCATCAGGGTCACTCTCCAATGCAGCTTCAATTTCCATTTCAAAGTCTGCGTCATCATCTTCATCATCATCTTCGATGTCTTCCTTCCTATTTGCCTCTTGATTTCCCTCTCCATCTGCATCTGGATTCCCAATGACAGCAGCGAGAAATTTCCTATACTCTTCCTCATCATCCACATTTTGAAAGTAATCTTCTTCATCAGATTCTTGAAGAAACATCTCCAGTTCATCTAGTGATAAATCCCTTAATGAAACCCGTGCCCTTGTCCGTCTACAGATTGCATCTTCATCATCTTCCTCCTCATTCCCCTGTCCATTCTGCACATGGATGACTGGTTTCCGGGAGATATTCAAATCGGGCAATGCATCCATAGTTTGATCCAATAACTCTTGTTCCCTCCTCATAGTGCTTGCATCACCTTCAGTCGCCAAAATATCCTTCTCTTCCGAGTGCCCACCCATTTGACTTTCTCCGCTCGGCAGCCTTGTCCTTTTCCCTGATTCGCACAAACCTGCTTCCTTCCCATCAATGACTTCTTCATAGGGTTCAGTCTGCAGATCATCTCCACCACTTGGTTCTCGAAATTCGCTAGATGCTTCCACTACCGGATCACCGCGCTTACGACTCGAACTCCTTCCCAGCCCATCATTCCCCTCCCTAGCAACTCCTTCATTTTCCGAGCTCAAGCTCGAAGACGCTTCCAGGGAAGGAGAATCACGGAGAAAGGGATTGAAATCCACATCCTCATCTTCGTCGTCATCATCATCAAGGTCCATCTCCCCATTCTCACCATGGCCACCATCTTCCTCCTCTCCAAGCCCCATATTCACCAAAACCACAAGATCAAACTCAATTCCACAAACCCAAAGGGTTCTAACCTGTATTTCCGCGAACGAATCAACATAATCTACAGCATCGTAGAAACCCTAGACAATGAAGCGCGCCAACTCTTAGCTTGCGATAGAAGAGAAGAACAAGAATAACAAGAACAAGGAAATGCCCTACCTCATAGCTCACGGATAAAGGAATACGATTCCCATAAACAACCGGGCGATCATTGCAGGCAACATAGAACAACTCGATCCATCAAGCGGATGAAACTACTTAAGATAATCAAAACCCTAGAACCGAAGTAAGGATCAAAGATGTAGTAGGATACGAAAATTCACCAGAGAAACATTTGGGAATTGGTGGGATTCATGAAGGAAACTAACTAAAGATTGATAAGAAAGAAATCAAACCTCCGACGGCGCTACTTCCGAATACGCGGGAAGCGAAAGAAAAGACGTCAGAGAAGATCGTTGCATGAACTACAAAACGGTCGTCTCCTTTTCATTTCATTTACGATTTTAACTTTGCGCTAACAAACTTTGCTCTTACACTTGCAAACTGAGGCCTGGAAAAATCAACTTTTTCATTTGAGAGTTACTAAAATCATGTTCCAAGTTTAATTTTGACAGCGAGTGCTCTATAAAATGCTTCTCCGTGGTAACCAAACACTGTTTACTAGTGATCAAATTTCACTTCCACAAAGCATGTCCAAAATGTTGAT
The DNA here is from genome assembly GCF_008831285.2 of Nymphaea colorata. Taxonomy (NCBI): domain Eukaryota; kingdom Viridiplantae; phylum Streptophyta; class Magnoliopsida; order Nymphaeales; family Nymphaeaceae; genus Nymphaea; species Nymphaea colorata. The sequence goes on from NC_045138.2 coordinate 26,741,102, forward strand.
CAAGAACATAATGAGGTTTTGACTATATATGTTCTTAATAAAGAGCAATTTCATAGCTCACATTCTCGATAAAGTGCCAAATAATTAAGAACCACAATTTAGTTATAATAGATGAGTTGTGTTTGATTATAATGTAAATTATAAATCAACTACATGTGCCCACTGTACAAGGAATGAGCAGGGGACCTTTTGTTGACAATAAAAGCTTGGGAAAGTATGTCATGTCCAAACATGAGCTTTCTTTTATTTCTTCAAAAACTATATTGGATATGTTAATATCAGGAAGAACTTGCACATAGTTTGGGTGCAAATTATATGCATTTAGAAAAAAAAAAAATAGGAGCTGTCAAATTAAACCTAGATAACATTGTTGCAACTCCAGGAGGTAGCTCTTGAGCTAGCTAAATTTATACCACATCCAGTTGATAAGGAGGACCTTCGGCTTTAAGGGTTGTTTGACAACAGCAACAAATTGTCTCATGAATGTATCCCAAATATTAGGGTAAATTCATGTTTTTAAGGCAGATTCATAGAACAGTTTGTTATTGTTCCAATTACCAAACCGCTACTTAGAAACATCTGTTTCTAGAATACAAAATTCAAAAACATCATTTGTTTTTTTCAAAAAAATGAATATGAGACGTACTATTAATATATAAGAACAATAGTCACAACAATGCAATGTCTCTTAGAACATCATGTTTTGGAAACATTTGTTCTAATAATGTGCTCCAAAATAAAAATGCAGAGTGTTTTTATTATCAAACATCCTCTAACATTAGTTGTATTTGGTTTGTTTAAGATTATTAGTTAAATAAGTTGTTAATAAGATGTTGAGACTCGGATATGAGTGAACATGTTTTTTTTTTTTTTTCAATATATATGAACTCATAAGCAAAAAAATCAATTGTAATTTCAAGATGCATGCGATCATTAAATTGTACTCACAACCTTGAGCTTGCGCTTGAATCAAAATTATGCTTGGCTTATTGTATTGGTTAAACAGTTAGTAAGACATCTGAACAAGCTATCCATCATTAAAGGAGTCAAGCTCGAACCTTGACGAGCATAATCCAAGTTTCAACTATTGCCATAAATTTATCAACTGAGCTCAAACATTCTTTTTCCAATTTGTTCGGCTGGTTGCCCGAACTCAAGTAAAGGTATAGTATAGATCATAGTTACTGGGATATATATGGGTTAATTATTTTTTTTTCTATAATCTGACCTTATAGATATGATCTTAACAATGATTTGGTAAGAAACATATATTAAGTTAGTTTTTTTCCACTTTAATACTGTTTTAATTATTGAAAAATGATCAGCTCTTATGGCAACAAAAGTTTAAGTATAGATCATAGTTACTGGGATATATATGGGTTGATTATTAAAGTATTTTTTGTCTATAATCTGACCTTATAGATATGATCTTAAGCATGAATTGGTAAGAAACATATATTAAGATAGTCTTTTTTCCACTTTAATACTGTTTTAATAATTGAAAAATGATGGGCTCTTCTGACAATAAAATTTTGATGGTAGAAAAGATCAATGCTTTTACAAAAATGACTTGAACTAAAACATAATTTATATAGAACTAGCGGTTATAACAGATTAGGAGGTTCAAATTTTGTTTAAAGCAAGTCATAAGATAAATTTAAGAGGTCTGGTTCAAAGTGTGTGTGTGTCTACATACACAGACTTTGCATTGCTTGCACGAATGCGCCATCAACTGTATGCTTATGTAAAATTTTCCTAATCATTCTCTTCTTTATTCCTGCCTTACAGTTCTTCATATCTTCATATCCCAAACAACTGAGATTTTGTCAAAAGCAAAAACAAACTTCCATTCATTCTGCCGTCTCCCAAAACCTGTGCCTTCATGCAGTTGTTCTTTACTTGCCATTCTCCCAGCCGAACGAACAGACAGCAGCAGCTTCTACAGATGGAAACTATTCGAGAGGCTGAAACGTGTTTTCTGCGTTTTCCGTTTCATGTTTAAAGAATTGAATCAGGGAAACCTTCTAAGCTTTTGTAGATCTTTTCCGTGGTTTGGTTGATGAAATGGATTTGCAGGAACCGATTGATGACGCCAAGGTTCTGAGATCGTAATCGACAATAACCGCGAACTTTCTAGTCTTAGATGGCACAGCTGACAGCAACTAGTTAGTTTGATACTGTTATTCCTAGGGGAAAACGTGCAGAGATCCACTAGGAGGCTACTCAGAATTTCAGTGCAAGCATTTTTGCTCTTAGATCTGCAGCTTCCCTTCACGTTTTATGCCGGACATGAAAAGAAAGAAGAAAAAGAAGCATCTCTCTATCAGATGGATGGCTACCATCATTACCAATGACTATGCTGTTCAATTTAACTGGACTGGTGTTATCTCACTGGTAATGTAAAACACTATATATATATATATCCATTTCAATATAATCAGAAAGAAAGTTTTTTTTCCAAATTCCCTTGTTAAGTACACAATTTCGACATCAAAAATTAATACATAAAAATTCAATGTCTTTGTTAGAATCTCTGCTGATAGCCAAATAGAGTTAAGCTTCTATTAAGCAGACCTTTTTTGGCAGGGGTGAATGCAGGTGTGGGAATTACCCACTTGGAAGCAAAAAAAAACTTTTTTATAATTGATATTTCTAAGCAATTTTCTCATTACAAATATTGGTACCCATTAATATTTCCTTAGCTAGAAATTTCTGGTTTGGTTAGAAAATTTAAAATGAGTAGACAGAAAATTAAGCTTTCAAAGGAAAACCGGCTGTAAAAGTTCGCAGAACCCTAGATGACAGAATCGTGTCATGTAGAGAGGAAAGGACAGGTTTCCGGAGACTTTGTTAGGTGAGGAAAAGACGCATGGTTTCTTTTCTTTGGAATTATAAAACTACTCTTGGAAAATCACAAGAAATTATAACACCTAGTCTTACAAATACTGATACAGAAAATAAAGCAAAGGGTTTTAGCAAGAATTACCTTCAAAACTGTTCACATAAGCTTGCGCCTGTTCACATAAGCTTGCGCCTCTGCAAATAGATCATGAAAATAAGAATTTGCTTTAGTGAAAGATATTTATTCAAATCATAGTCATGAATAATGTTTTCAAATTTTAAATGGCGAGGTTTTTCGCCAGTATAATACGGTTAGCTTAAAAAAAATGAGAAAAAGATGAAAAAAATACCGTAAATTTTTAAAAAATTTTAAAAAGTAAAAGTAGAAAAAAATAAAATAAGTGAGAAACTAATAATACAAACATCAAAACATAAGTAGATATGCAACAAATAAAAAAAAATGAAAAAAAACAATTTGACATTAAAAAAGTAAAAGAATAAAAAAAAGTGAAAAATGCGGGAAAAGTGCGTTAAAAATGGGTTAAAACACATTTTTTTCGTTTTTAACATTTTTTTCAAAAAAATGTTTTTTTTTTTAAGGCCATTTAATTTATCACATTTTTTCGAGTTTTTTTCGAAAAAAACATGTTTTCTGTGACTATATTAAAAGAAATGTAAGCATATGAAAAAAAGCAGGGAAAAAAAGAACAGAAGCTTGCTGTCATTGTACATAAATAATTGTAGTAGAAACCAAAACTGCTTTTAGAATGCAGAAGCAAAATAGAAGAAGAATACCCGAGTTCTCTGTAAGACTGGTAGGTAAGCAAAATCAAAGCAGAACAATAACTGTTATTTTACTCTTTAGATAAAAACCTCTGGTGGACCTTTGATTAGCATTGGCAAGAAGAAGTCTCCTATTGAAGTTTGAGTTCAACTAAATCTTCCCAGATTGAAATCATGGACTTGAAGCACTGCAACATTACCATTTAGTGCCTTGTTAAATAAAATCCTGGTGAGAGCACCTGACTAAGAATGAATTTACTTTTGGATCAAATCCTGAGTGCTTTCAAAATGGATTCCCTTCTGTTATTTTTGGGCTATCAAAAATACACATTTAGATCTGAATCTGGTTTAAGATCTGGGCTTCAATGGTTTCTCGACCAATATATGGAAGTGGATCTACCCTGATTTGGATCAAAGCGCGCATAGCAGCTTTTGTCATCGAGTCTCACTTCACAGACACTTCTCAATTTGGATTCACTTTGAAATGACTGGATCTCATTCAGATCCAAATTCCAATTCTCTTCTAAAGCTAGAAATTTGTACTTAACAAGATATCACGAAACATATGAGTAAATAGAGATCTCATGGTTGAAAGGAACCAGTGGTTGACACAAGCCACGGCTCTCCTCAAAATTTCAAAAAAAAAAAATGTAAATTTTTTTAAAAAAAATCATTTATCCTATATAAAAATTTTAAAAAATTATATTGCAGCCCATGTTAAGATTTTGAAACTATAATTCGGTCCTCTCGTAAGTGTGCACCGGTCACATGCACTAGCCAGGGTTTTAAAAACCTGGGTAACCGACTAAACAATACGCAGCTGAAGTGCGGCCTACCTTAGCCACCGGCCTATGGCCCCTAATAGAAAAGGCACAAAATATTATAAGTCTTTCAACCCAAGTGCAGTTAATCATCAAAATTGATTAATCTTCACTTCACCTACAATGTTGAAATCAGATTATAGTGAAAATCATTAAGAAAGATGATTAGCAAAGACTTTTTCAAATTGAGATCCGCTTTCTCTGGTTTACGTATATAGGTAAGATCCTTGGATTTCTTCATCCAGGTTTAGACAAAAAACAAAAAAAAAAGTCATCTGATCTCTTTCTCATAGTACATCGCATTATGCAATGTATCCGGCAGTGTGTTTAATCACAACCATTCAATACATTGCATCAGGTAGTTGTGATTGGCCTGAGCTCGGGATGACAAGAGGGTTTCAATTCCTCATATACAGGTCGGGTCTCATTTACGTACGTTGTAGGACCACATTCTTCAGGTTTATATAAGATCCTTGGATCCATGTATATGGAAGATCCTGAACCCTAATTTCAAAACCACTTTGCGTCAGCGTCAGGGACAAAATAAGATGAATCAGCTGAAGGATCGAGGGTGGATTCAGCTCTTGGAAGTAGCAGAATATGCCGCCTATAGGTTCCGGTAGCAGTTTAGGAAATGGACCTGATTCGGCACCGATCATGGAAAAGAAACCAGTGGTGCACCATTTTTCATTCGTAGTATGGTTAATGACTAAAATACCTTTAATTCACATTAAAAAAAAAAGACTGATATAATTTCTTTTAAACAACTTACCAAAATGTCCTTCTAGGATCTAACCATTTCTTTTACAAGAAAAAAAAAAAAATCGCTCTAGCGGATCAGCTTTTATTTTTATTTGGACAATGCATGGTGTATATTTTAGGAGCTCCAGGAGATCAGTTTAATACTTTCACCTTGAATGTGCAATTAGTTCGCCTTAAAGGGAATAGTTGATTTAACAAGACTTATCTTGTACTGTAAGTGGGATGGGTCCTAAGTGATACCTAGTATGGAAGGGGTATCCCCCAACAACCCTACGGGAGAAAGGCTCCCTAACCTTTTATTCCAACAGAAAAAAATATATACAGCAAAAATTGGTCATCACTCTAACTTAAAACTAGAACGAGCCAAGGAAAGAAACAAACCAAGATGAAACCAAAAGCTCCCAGATGGTTGGGTGCGATTAATCATCCCACCCACCTGGGACGTGCTATTAATTTTGGATGAATTTATCAGGCTGGCTGGGTTACCCCTTCCGTAAAATATTAGTCTGAGATTGAAACTTTACAAAAGTGTATTCAAACTTTGCTGGTATAAATAAGTTATTCAAGATAGAGTGTATTATTTGCCAAAATAATGTTTGTTTCATTATAATTAGTTCAACACACGCACATACGCGCACGCATGCATAAATTAGTGAACACACACACAGTAACATCCAGATAAGATGAGTAGTCCTTGTTTTTTACATTGTTAGGTCAAACTGCAGAAGGCCAATGGGTTTCTTTCTGGATGATCTGCTTCTCTTTCTCACCAAGGTGGGGCTTGCAGGGGCCTTGGCCCCCCTCAAAAAAATAAAATTTACATGTAAATTTTAAAAAATTTTACTTGTCTTATATTAAAATGTTGAAAAATGTTATTTCAACTCATGTCACAATAATTTAAAAACTTTAATTTGACCCCCTTTATAAAAAAAAATTAGCTTCGCCTCTTCTTCTCACCTGTTTCTATCTTAACGGTACGTGGTGAGGCTGATGTTGAGGTCGATGGTGAGTCCGAAGCATCATCCAAGTACATAATGTGGACACTTTTGGTTATTCTGTTGCAATAACATGGAGCACATCAAATCAAAGAAACTTTACCATCTTTACCAACAACCATGAAAATTAAAAGAAGAAAGGCTTCCATCTATCTCAAGAAACGTCGCCGGAATGCTCTGAGAAGGTAAGCCTACATGGACCCTGTACAACCACACACCTTGAGGATATTTGTGGCACTGGTGCACAAGACTCCCGGAGTCCTGCCGGAAATTTGTTTGTGAAACTAAGATCAAGATCATCTTCAGTAGGTCCCAGCCACTGTGCTCATACGATTCGAGAACGATAGAATGAAGTGCACCACTAAATAGTTTTGTAGATCATGTCTCTCATTCTATCCGTTGATCCTTTCACTTTTATTGCCGAAGAAAGCACTAAAATCGCATTCTGCTTGCTTAGACTGAACCGCGCCACTTAATGGCAGCTTAATTATGGTTAAAATCACTAATTTCTCATCTCGTCTTTGCTGCTTTTAGTGCTACAATCGTTATAGAGAATCATCGTAGAAACCCGACAACTAGAGTGTAATGCATCTGTTGTTTGCAGTATAGAGGAGTAGCACCAGGGGCATTGTAACTGCCACACCAGCCCCACAAAACATGTTTATTTTTTACATTAGGGGCTTGAAATATTTAATTGTTTATGTATATATAAGTGCCCTTAAAAGCATTGAACAACCATGACTACCAAAATCAAATTGATTTCATTATTTGTTTGTGGGCGCTGAATTGGAATTCTTATATTGAATTTGGTGAAGGATTTAGCAAATAGTGTGACCATCTGGGAAGAGCAGCTCAACTGCATTGGAGCATGTTAGTTTGTGGATCCGATTTCGGGTCCAGTTCAAAGATGAAGCAAACGGCAACATGTATCTACATTAACGCTGTGGACCTCGTGGATCGGTTTGTATCCACTTTGAAAAGTACTGCTTGTTGGACTCATGTTGGCATGATTGGGAGTGTTTGTGTACACTTGCGCCTGTGTCCCTTTCCCCATTTCTTATTGAGCAACACCCACAAATGATGCAAAACCCGTCTACGTAGCCATGACCTTCATCACACAAGTTGGTCTGTTAGGAATTTCCCGTTCTTTATCTTGGACGGGATAATATGCATCATGCAATTTTATATGAAGCAGCAATGGGGACAAGGTGGCTGTTTGAGCGTCACATCCTTCGACCTCTGTCGCCTCTTAGTAGGCAACTTCAACGGCCACCCGAATGTGAGCGTGTTTTCATATATATATATATATATATATATATATATATATATATATATATATATATATAAGAAAATTGGATGGCTGTTTTGGCTTTAGTTATCTAATTTGGACATTTCATTTAAAATGATGAACAATTAAGAGAAAAATGTAATGAGTATTTTCATCATCTAGTAATAGTTTGCATTTTTTTTTGTTTATTTTTCTCTTCATCATACATCTGCTTTAGATGAACAACACTTGTTTAGATGGGTTAGTGACTCTAGATAATCATCATTCACCTATATATATATATGTGTGTGTGTGCGCGCGTTATCTGCTTTTTTTTTTACTTATTTGTGGATGGATACATGCAAGATGTACATTAAAAAATGTAGTCTTAACTTTCTTATGTTACAAATTTTGATGTGGACATGAAGCAGGTTTTAGTATAAAACACAGTTTTTCACAAGGCAACACATCTCAAAGTTCTTGTTCATATCTGTTTGTTCATATATATTACTCACAGGAAAATAGTAGGCTAAGGTCAAGTGCCAAGGCTGTGAATGCAGATCTCACGGTGCTGCAGTGGCGGAATTCAGAGGCGGACTGCAGAATTCAAAGGCAGAGCTAGAATTTATTTTCTATGGAACACTAAGCATATACTTAACAAATTTTTAATTGACCATGGTGTAGTGACCTGTGTAACTGGACTCAGATCCACTCAAATTCAATCACTAATTTAAGCTTACTCTATGAGGCATACGCCTCACGAAGCCGCCACCTATCTATGCCCCGAGCCGAATTGCTCACACCAACTCAAAATTTTGCTTTATTTTATATGTAGATATGTTATTAATATTCAATTTCTTCCATACGAGTGCTCCTTAAAATTTGAAGTTTAAAGTAATGATGCCTCTTAACCAGAAACTTCTAGCTCTGCCACTGCCGTGCTGCTGTAATAATTTTCTGTTGAAGAAACGTCAGAAGAAGCCGCAGATCTAACAGTTACCGTCTTCATGTTGCTAGTTGACAAAAATACGATACGTAGATGACAATTTAGGGTGACTGTACATGAGCCAGCTGAAAAGGACGACTGAACAAAAACTTTGGAGGAAAAGGTAAAAGTCACAAATAAATCCACTGCAACTGTACAGGTTTGGTTTTTGTCTGACCTAAGTGGTCTAAGATATAGAAATTTTCTATGTGTGTATGTATGTATGTATTAATAAAGACTAGACTAAGGTCCAAGCAGGCTTGCCTTATCTCTAAGTTGTTTAATTAAGTGATCTCAACATTGAGTTTAAGAGATTTAATCTCCTTGATCTTTCATTTATGTTGTGAAGGAACCCAAGACTAGGGTGAACAACTCGTTAAAGCTAGACTCGTGAACGAATTCAAGCAGCGTCATTTGCTTAACGAGTCAAACTCGAGTTCATGAGTCAACTCGTTCAAATAATTGAGTTGAGTTCGAGTTCACTGAACTGTTAAAGCTCGACTTGGCTCGAAAATGATGTGTAACGATTTTTTAAATATCCAACTCATTTTTTTATTAAAAAACCTGTATATTGACGTTAATTCACCGTGTAAGTTTTTACAAAAGTTCATTCAAGTTTGTCAAGCCTTAATCGAGTTGAGCTAGAGCTCAATACGTAACTACTGAGTCAAGCTCGAGCTGCTTCTGTCGAGCTATTCTCAAGGTTTCATTAGTCGAGCCGAGCTCGAGTTGGCTGAACTCAGGCTCTACTCTGCTCGTGTTCACCCCTACCCAAGACCCAATTCCTTATAAGAAACTCTAACCACGTTTTTAAGCTAATAACCAACTGCCAACTAGTGAGGGCCTTCCAAGACCTAACTCTTTAAATCCATATATAATTTGAAACTTGTAAGGCTTAGAAATTAATCATACATTCCTAAGTAATGTTAGTTATTTTATGACCTTAAGCAACCAATTAACCAAGTTTCTCCACCAAGGTGTAGTTTCCTGTATTATATCGTAAAACATAATTTCATGATATTGTTCTATAAATTTCAGAGTTTGAATTTTACAATTTACTGTATTAAAAGCGGTTAACAACGAGCCTGCTCAAGTTTACTGATTGGCCTCAAGTCTTTTTGGTTACTGTATAAATATAAAACATGTGGACATGGACATGAATAACCTGAATATCATCCATGAAGAATGAAAGCCATATGCTACGCAAAGCATGAAACTCATGAGATGAGGAATGCCAAGCTGGTAAGCTGAAAAATGGGAAAAATGACAAAATTAGAAGATGTGCATGCTTTTAATTATGTATATTCCCATGCATTATTGCCAGATTCTTTTAACAGAAGTACTGTTAATAATGGGAAAATGATATTAGCAGTAATTAACAAAAACAAATTAACCATAAAAATGTCCTGAATATAGTTATTAATATTATCGTTGTTTTTTTGTTATTATTTGCGGCTGCAACGATATATTGAAGCCGCAATGAAACTGCCCTCGCCAACTGATGCGACCACCCAACAGTGCAGCTGCGATTGCGTAAAAGTTGGCATCTTCATACTAACTGCAGGGTGGGTCCCACGAACAGTCCCCTCAGTCTCTCGTGATCTTTGATCTTCACAAGTTAATTCGATACTCTTGGTGAAGGAAACTAGACCAAGCAGGACGGTCTTCACGGATGATCTATGTAAGGTCATATATATATATATATATATATAAAAGAGAACTGAAGTGTTTTTTAGGGCTACTCATCCATCTAACTAAAACTGAGTGATCCATCATAATGAATGGTTAAGAAAACAACAAAAAACAACAAGGAGAAAAATAAGATAAATATTTTCATCATCAAGTATTTGTTTTCACTTTTTTTTATATATATTTTTCTCTCAACCATTTATTGCATAATATGAATAGCCTTGTTAGATGGATAATATATATATATATATATATATATATATATATATATATATATATATATATATATATATATATATATATATATATATATATATATATATACTAGACCTGTCATTAATTAATCATCTTGGCCATTGATTTTACTAAGAAGGATAGTTAGGAGCAAATCAAAGAAAAAACTTGTGAACTAATGCTAGATGACTAAAATACCATGTCAATGTCTCCATATATGTGTGTGGAAGAGTGTGGGTGGGGGGGAGTTCAATGTTGTCATGTGCCGAATGACTAAAAAGTTAAAAATTTATCATAAAAAACCATAAATTGAGATTAAGATGGTTTATATTAGATTCAGCCACAATTTATGGTCTTTTAAGCTACAAATTTTAAAATTTAACTATCTTGACAACTGCATGGCACATGGCACATGGCAACATTGATTTTTCCGATATATATATATATATAATTTTATCAATGTATTAATGAGGGCATACTGAATCTTGGAATTTATGAGTAATCTGGCATGAAATCAGGACCCTTTCATCGAGTCGCTAAGCTAAATGCACCACATATCTGGTAGATCTTTCCGGGACTATTAGTGTATTTGATGAGTATACTAGCCTTACAAATGAAAGACTCTCGTGGATACATGTTGGACTTTGTACACCTGGATTTTCTTTTATGAAAAAACATGTTTGCTTTAGCGGTAGTTATAAGTAAATGAAAAGATGACTGAAAAAGAGGACGAAGAAATGAACAAAGGGAGGATGCAGAAGGGCACAAGGTGCTGCTCCTGTCAGTTGTTTCTGCACCAAAAGCAATCAATGCATTCTTGGCAACACTAAGGCTGTGGTAGAACCACAGCCGAAGCCCTACATAGATTTTTTAAAAGAGAAAGAAACCAAAAGCGGCCCCTGCCATACGGCTACAGCTTCTTGCTATCATTATTTGTGGGGTGTACCAACTTGAAGGGAATTAATGTTCTGCAGTGGGGATCCCTACGCTCTTTTGTCATTTTGGAATGTCATGTAGCATTCTCTTCTCTCCCTAATCCTCACACCAGTACAGGGCCTTGTCTCTTGGTCCTCCTTTTGCAGCATCACGTGAATGTCAGCCTCTACTTTTCTTTTATCTTCTCCCTCTCTCTAGCTTTCTTTTTCCCATCTTTCTCTTTTCCTCCTTACGCTTTTGTTTTGGAAAAAGGGAGAAAACAATAAAAATCTAAGCTTGTCCTGTTATATATGCTGCCCTGTGTTATTTAGTGGCTTCAAGTTTTTCACCCATTTCATCAGCTTTGAATTTCAAAAAAAAAAAAAAAATAAAGAAAAATTCTTGCGCCTCACTTATATATCTTGTACAGTCTGGTGGGTTCATGTCTTCGATTTATCCCCAGCTTGCAGCCTCTTGTGTAACTCATGAGTGTGCTGTAGGAGTAGCAGAAGAGGAGAGGATGTTGCAACCTGCAGATGACCATCTGGTGTGGGGATCAGACGGAAGAAATTTTATGACAGCTTCTTCTCCTGATCATTTCATACCCAAACAGCTTCTGCTTTTTGATCCTACCTCTCATTCTCAATACCCAGCTCCCATTTTCTTCAGCCAACACCAGAGCCTAGAGCAAGATAAGGTATATATGATCGGGATTGTTCTTTCAAAGTCAAACTGTTAGATCCTAACTTTGATGGGTTTTTTTTGGAACGTGGGTTTCTTGGCTTCTGTTTCTTGTGCTCTTTCTGAGGAAAATCAACTGTTGGTGGGTGCAGGTGGCTGCGCAACGCATCTCAGGTGGGTTGAATGACACAACAAACTATGATCATGGCATGATCTTGGATGATCCATTGACAAGCAAACCCCACATGACAAATGATCACAACCATCATCATGTTTACATAAAAACGGCACATGATCCACTTCATCATCATGATCGTGTATATCCTCATGACCATCAAAGGTTATCTAGCAGCTACAATTACAACAATACAGTGAGAACATGTGTCGACTGCAACACGACCAAGACACCTCTATGGAGAAGTGGCCCTCTCGGACCGAAGGTAACATCACCACCTTTCATAGAAGTGATCCAGTTTATTCCTTACATAGGGCGTAGCACCAAAGTCAAGCAGAGTCCTCCTCTTATTAGTTCATGTGATGGAGGCCAAAGCCAAGGGTTGTGTCAGGTTCTGATCTTGTATCTTCATTGTGCTTATCCCAACGTAGTGGGTCTCTTAATTGGCCATGATCAGCGTTCTTGCTTTCAGGATCATGGCCAATTGACTTGCCTTTTTGCGTTGAATCGGCCAGTGATGACATAAGCTGTCGTTAATCAGTCCAATGGAAGTCGTTATTTACAGAAGGAATATGCAAACTTAACTTAGCTTTTCTCTGTCTATAAATCAAATGCAGTCCCTATGCAATGCTTGTGGGATCAGGCACCACAAGGCAAGACGGGCTAAAGCGGCGGCAGCAGCAGCGGCGGCAACAGAAGCTCAAGGCGGAAGTCATGATCCTTTCCCTGTAACAAATAAGCTGAAGAAGCAGAAGAGAGGAGAACTTAAATCAACTGGCCATTGCAAGAGGAAGAACAAGATCTTCACCACGCCACGTAGAAGGAAAAACCTTTGCTTTGAGCTGGACTTGAACTGTGAGATTGAAGATGATCAGAACTTGGAGTACTCCACAACTGCAGAAACTCTTGATTTCGCAATGGAATTGAGCAAGGCGAAGCCTTTCAAGAGAGTATTCCCGGAGGACGAAGAACAAGCCGCAATTTTGTTAATGGCTCTTTCCTGTGGACTTGTTCATGGTTGAAACCTAAACCAAATGTGGTTAATGAAAACACCAGTTTGGTTTTCTGTGTACTACTATTATTACATCGAGGCTCTTCTTAATGCGGTCATAACCCATCAATAAATAAAGATCACTCAATCTTCAAGATAATTTCATCGTCTTTCTTGACTCAACAGTTATTGTATATATTCTTAGGCTTTGACACGGATGTGATATAGATGCGAGTTTTAGAGAAAACAAAAATTGTGGACATCACATTCATAATTTTTTTCATCACAGTCATTTGATTGAATGGTCCTTGAGTACAGCAAATGGAGCAGGCGATCCTCCAGACCTCCCTCTTTATATATGTGGATAAAGTTCTGGATACTGAACAGTCAAATGCTAAAAGCAACAACATCACATTTATCAGATCAGATACAGAGAAATTAATGCGCTTTATTAAGCTAATCATTGACTGCTGTGGTCCACGACTGTGGAGATGCAACATATTAGTGTGAGCCGATGAGGAAAGTATCTATTTGCTGCCCATGGAAAGGACAGAGCAACGATACACGTTGTACAGTGCACTGCATGGGCGCATACTAACATTTTGACTGATTGCAACTACACCTTCTACCAGATCCCCTCCACCCCTTGTCTGTGTCCTAATGCCAACATAAAGTCATGGGCTCTGTTTTGGGACCAGCCTGCTCTCAATTATGTCTTTGGGACTCTCGATTTGTTCAATGAATTTATCAGAGTTCCTTCTCTGTTGATGAGTTTCTACATTCTCTTCTGGACCCGTGAGGAGGCTTGAAATCTGGTACCACTTGGGCCTGTTCTAGCCGGTTTCTGTGTGTAGCCACTTGTCTTGAATCTTGGTACTGTTACCCATGGCTGCGTTTGGCTTTGGGCAGGTAAATTTTGGTCTGCAGAGCCATTAAAATCCCCATCCTGTCGTTCTGTGCTGCTCACGTGGGTCAAGTATGGTGCCTGGAAGCGTTCATGCAGTTTCTTTTCTCTCTCTCTCTCTCTCTCTCTCTCTATGCGATCTATATGTAGCCAAAATCTGAGTCATTCTGAGCATTAAGAAATTCAGATCTTAGATGGAGCTAGCTTGCTGATCGCTAATCCCCATGAAATAAGATGATGGCGCGTATCGACTCTCAAATACTGATCTGGAATGTCTACCAACTCGACTTTGCCATGGCGGCAGCTTAGCCTGTCAGCAGCCTATAAAACTCTACTCTGTATCTGTTATCAAGAGCACAAGAGGTCAATCCTGGAAGTGAAGTTATTCACGGTTGACTGTCTCGGTTCTACAACCACCTCAGTCACTAAATGGATGGTTGAAACAAGAAACTAAAGGCGGCGCTCGGAACGTTTTAATTAAAACAATAAGAAAAGAGCTTGGCCAGAATGGCATCCATGAACGTACACGGGAGGCAAGAAAAGGAAAAGAGAATGGATGCTGCTGCTGCTCCGAGAAGCAGATAAAGAGTTAGCTATTTAAGCGTGTTGCTGATTCTTCCCTGCTTCTATAGCAGAGAGAATGGTCAGCTGAATATCGTTGTTAAGATGCTATTACATCCTAACCGTTCGTTCGCTCAATCTTACCATTTGAAGCAGCTGGACCGTTGGTCTGTTGAAATAATGGACGACGCAGCAAAGCATTCGGACAACATGGTCTAACAGAGACGAGCTTAATTACGTCTTAAATAATTCTGCATACTCTAGTTTCCTTGCTGCTTAGCCGCACTAAATAATGACTTCCATCAAACAAAAAAACAAAAAAATAATAAAGCAATGCTTTCTGCTATATTTCTGAACCAGAGATGAAGATCTGTCCTAAAAATTTGAGTCCAGGAAGGTAGTGATTTTTCCTTGACCTGAACATTTCTTCATCTGCTCTTTTCCCTAAATCAACCTGCAGAATTGAAAGCAGACAGTTTGGTCACATTGCAAATGTTCAGCAAGGACGAATAGCTGGGACCAAAGATGAGCAGACAGAAAACTGCTGACATACATCCGCCAAAAGAGTAAGATACCTCCATAATGCTTCCCGGACTGTGCTGTGTTCCTGCCTTGGGCATCTATGTGTTCTACCCATCAAAAGAGCTCAGTCACCCATGATCTTCTTTTGCTTAATTGGTAGGAAATTGTTCATTTTCTATTTAGTTTTACATGGTCGATGGTAACCCAATATTGAGTGCTACAGTATTTGATGAGACCCATAACATATTCCTCTATTGTGATCAGAAAAAATTGTAGTCGAACTACTTGATTGGAGCAATGCCATCTCTTTAAAAACATATAATCTAACCTTCTTCACTCATGCACTTGTTGTACCTAGATACTAATGATAGGAAAGAAAATACCCTTTCCCCAATGGAGATCTCATTTAGCTGACAGCTTTCATTTTATGGTGCTCTCGAATGAACAATTTTGCTCAGAATGAAATAAAGGTGCTGAAGTGAGACAACATTCTCCGTATTCTTGGGCTGTATATAGAAGTATTTTTGTCCTTTGGCTTCCGAGATGTTGTGGAACTCCTACCATCGAGGTAGATGGGCTCTTTCTCAGCTTTTTCTGAACTTTGTATCACCTGTTTTTTTAGCAAGAAAAGGGGCCTTCTCCCAACAGGGCTGCAGCGGAAAGTATATATCCAGCAAGGACGGTGGGATTTCATATATCTGCAGGACCTTACAAACTTAGAATGACATGAGTTTCAATGTTTCTATGGTTTAATAAGTTAATAAATTATTCAAGTAGCGATCTGGCACTAACATAGGTCGAGCCGAAGATATATATATATATATATATATATATATATATATATATATATATATATATATATATATATATATATATATAGAGAGAGAGAGAGAGAGAGAGAGAGAGAGAGAGAGAGAGAATAAAAATGTACAAGCATTAAAAAAAGGTTGCATGCATATTTGATAAAGGACGAATATGAGTCAGAGCCAGGTCATATACTTGCACAGGTGAACAGGACAAGACCGTTTCAGTACTGTATTCTTCGACAGTCCAAAGAATAGAATAATGGGATAAGATCACATCAACAGGGATGAAGTAAACCCAGCCATTCACTTGTCCAACGGGGACGTTGTAAATGATAAGAACTAAAACATTCCCCTTACAAGTGATGATATCGTTTTTATTCACCAAATATATACATGAAGCCGCAAGGGATCTGAACTAAAATATGATTTCTATTGAACTTATAAAAAAAACTGGTCAAAGCTAAGATCTGCATTTGATATCTTCATTTTGCTATTTAACATCCTCAAACTGTCATGTGACTTGAGATAAGGGAGGAGAGGGTCTGATTTCAAGTCCATGAATTTCAGAATCTCATCTAAAATCAGATCAGACCTAAGATAATCAAGCACCACCATGAAAAGCTATAAGTACCAATCATGAGAATTTTTCTGATAGGCTATAAGTATTTAAGATATGAATGTTCTATGAGCCTCAAAGATTGAGGCAGATTCATGAAACACTATAACATGTGTTCAATGAATCTACCCTACTATTTAAGTTAGATTCATTGAACACTCACAAAGTATTCATACTGCCAACTTCAGTGCTGAACTCAAGAATGGCTCATGGTGTGTGCCAAATTTCCATTCACATGTCTATGTAAGATTGCAGTTGGTTTTGGATTCCAGGAACTTTTTTCATTTTCTGCTAAGTAGGATCCGCTTCTGATCTTACCGACCATGCATTTTGCTATCGAAGATATGGTTATTTCGCAACCCCAAATCTCTCACTAAATCTATAAAACTTGATTTAGATTATGTTTTTCTTTGTAATAAGTAACTAAAAATAGACTTAGAAGGAGTTGCCAACTTGGTATTGAAGGGCAAGCTGTGGTCATGGTTTGGCTCGTCTAGGTGTCAGTCCTTGCAGGAGAGATTGATGTACTCCATGTCTAAGTTTTATCTCTCGAATGTGCATGAATGTAGCACGGATCTGAGATCCATGATGCTGAGATTCCCCATTATTTGAACAGTGGATCTCACGCAGCATGAGTTTTATGCCTCGAATCTGAGACTACCAAACACCACTTTAATTTAAGGTATGTGATCTAAATGCTTGAAAACCTATGCGTACTTTGATAAACTTACTTGTAACTTATAAAATTAAGATTCTATGGCTTTCAGCTGGTTTACATGTTACTCATATCAATTTAACGTACTTATAACATTTTGGAAGTCATTCACTTAAGTTTGCCAAAACAAGCTGGACAAAAGATCTGTTTTGAAATTCTCAGTAAAATAACAGGAAGGGAAGCTGCCCAAATTCAAAATTTCTGTCAACATACTGTGCTACCATGAAAGGAGCTGAAGCATTCATCATTTTTTTTATGAGAAAACACTGGAAAGGACCTACCAAGATATCCCCTTGCATGGCTGGCTTAGATTTGGATGACTGCCAAAGAAGAGAGAGAGACAGGTGTTATAATTGTGAGGAAATCTTTATAGATACAGTGACAAAATGTCGACTTCTTGCCCATAAATGGATTTGTGACGATGCGCATGGTCCCTTCTACGCCATCGAGCGTCCACATTCCCTAACGGGTCCATACGATGAGTGTGGAGAGATCTTTGAGCTGCTCCTTGGTGAATTTGTCTAGTGACGATCTGATTTGATTTGATCTCATCTGATCTGACCTGCCATCGCTTTAATGTTCTTCCTCAAAAAGAGCCTCTCTCTCTCTCTCTCTCTAT
This sequence comes from Nymphaea colorata, assembly GCF_008831285.2. Lineage (NCBI taxonomy): Eukaryota > Viridiplantae > Streptophyta > Magnoliopsida > Nymphaeales > Nymphaeaceae > Nymphaea > Nymphaea colorata. The sequence goes on from NC_045138.2 coordinate 26,758,984, forward strand.
CTCTTCACCATCCATCTCACTGGCACGGGATTCTCAAGAGACCATCAATTCTTGCCATGGGCTCCCTACTCTTTTCAGATTCCAACTTCACATGAGAGCGTGCTGCGCACGCGCCCACGCACAGTCGATCGAATATCCATAAATAATAATTGCTACACAAACATTATTATTATTATTATTATTATTATTATCATTATTTTGTATGAAGAAAAGAAAAAAGGTGAACCAGAAGAATCTCTCCAAATGACTAATTTTATTTATATATATACACAATTAAACATATATAATGATTTGATTTATAGATTTTTTTGTCCAGGTTTGGAGAGACAAATCCTTCAGTCTTTCACAACACAATACTTCACGGGTAAAGTTGAGAGGTCCCTCTCGTTCAACGAATGGGCGTAGGAAGACAAAAGTTAGTTCATGCTTCTGCCCACGAAGTTGGTGCAGGTTTAGTTTCCCTTTCATGCAACTTTGGTCACATCCCGATACTGACTTACCCCCCTTCCTTTCTCATTGGAATAGCCTTCGATAGGTTCGTATCTACGGTGAATTCCGGTGGAACATGGACAGATTTTATGTTGGTTTTAAGTCCACGGATTTAGATTGCTTTAAATTTATCAATAAATTAATGAGCAGTTATAAACTTCAATGATATCAATAAATTAATGAGCAATTATAAACTTCTATCATATCAATAAATTAATGAGCAATTGAATTTGGAAATTTTTCTTTCTAGACCTGTAAATTTGAATATTTCGCCCTTTGTACAGTGAGATATAGAAAAAAAAAATTAAAGCAGCCGCAATACGGCCAAACAGACCAGACAACATATCTATGCTCAGCTATGGTAAAATCATGTGAGTTCCAGGACCACCACCAACTTCTTCGCACCGAGACTAAAATCCAAACAAAGTTCGATTCACTGTGTTTGTTGATTCAGAAGCATAATCATGACGGCAATGCCAATGTATAATGCTTCCAGATCATTCGACCAAGGCTCGGATCACTGGGCCTGGTTATGATAATTTCTGGCTTTCTTTTCTTTTTTATTTTTTTTTTAAACCCAGTTTGGAACCGGGCCACAGAGTAAAATGAATCAACTTTGGTTGACTTGCTGCATCTTTAAACATTGGTTCTAATGTTCTATGAATCTACTTCAATCTTTTAAATCAATCTTTTAAATCAAATTAATCAAGAATCATGGTTCTTGTTTGCCAAACACCCTCCTAAGAACCAAATATGATCACTACACACTAGTTCACATGTCGCCTAAAAAAAAAACTTGCAGATTGAATCGTCAGTTTTGACATCCATCAGATAAGTACTTTTTGATGTGGCAGCGGTTGTCCTATTAAATGGCTTTATCGTTGGTTTTATTCGAGTCGTATATCCATCATAGTTTGCACCATGCATACGATTGGGCCATGCGCTCTTTTTCTTGGTCAGATATGATGTCTCTAATGCCCATCCACAATAATACTCATTTGGAAAAGGGCAAAAAATTTAATAGATACTATACTTTTTCCGGCCTCCGGCTGCACCTCTTTTGGCTTTTATAACAGTTAAGATATATTTAATGCTTCTACCATCCATACCTGCAAAATGGAAATTTTTAAAAGGTTAATATGTTAGAGAATGAAAACTATAAAAAATATCATGTGTGGATGAATAGCATCCTTGGGAATCGAATTGAGGACACATCGTTAGCACAACACTTAGGCCGGCCGACCAGTAATGCCATCACGTCCCTTGGGGCTGACCCCATTTTGAGTGAGGACAGACCAACTAGATAAACAAAGCTGAGTAGCAAGCAATCTTCCCTCTTATGAAACACCAAGAGGACAGAAATTTTGTTCCGGCGAGACATGTTGGTGCAGATTTCCTCCGCCTTTAGAGCTAGCAGGTTATCTTTGGAGATAATTAAGTTTATATGATAACCAGGTGTCAATTTGAACCATCAAAGTTAAGGCTTGTCTCTAGCCAACGAAATCTCTGTAAAAAAAAACCCTACTTGTCTTGGATTTTGAACTCGAGGACCTTCAACTTGAAGGAGTTGCCATTAGTTTGATACCTAGAGGTATTGCGGCTACGGCCCAACACAGACGAGTGCCAATCTGTAAGGTCACACTCAGTTAGCTTTTGAATACCTAGAACTAAATACTCGGCCTTAAGAACTGCTGGGTATTTAGTATCAGTTGGTGAAATTTTTGTTCTACCTTCCATTTATCCCGTTCATTTGATTTCATGGAACTTTTGTTCCGCACTCAAGCTCAATGTTTATCTGGAGCCAGAACTTTCCACGGAATTTGACCTAAAGTTTCATCTCTACAGTGAAGTTCCGTGTATTCAAATGGGTGCTCATTGAATTGCCAGAAAAATGTGAGGGAATGTCAGCGTCAGGGAAAAAAACAAAATAATGCCGTTAATATCAATAAAATTACCGCGTCGGTCTGAGTTCTGATCTACACGACCTCTCCGGCGGGCTGCAGATTCATGTTAGTTTCCTCGGAAAAGTTCCCGCCAAAGCAAAAGCACATCGTTTCTTTCCTCGGGAAAGCTTTCAGATCCTGATCAATGCCGCTGAGCAGATTGCCAGTTAACGTGCATTCATTAATGGCACCACTTGTGAGGAAGGAAATTGGTCCCATGGGCCCATAGAGACAGCACTAGTACGGCTTCTTCTGGCGCAGAGAGGCCAATTGGTGACATGATCAAAATGCGGGGATATTACGAAAAATGTACCCACCGACACCTCCTAGTCCAATAAAAAAAAAGAGAGTTGTGCCGACAGTGAACATGCGGGCTTCCTGCTTCTTTTTTTCCCATTTGCCATAAAAAGTATATCACCTTTTGAGTGTCTAGACACCACTTTTACAGATCTAGTCGGGCACAGGGCGCTCTCTCTCTCAAATTGATCGAAATCAAGATCTAATTCCCCATACATACTGTAAGCAGGTATGCAGATAAAGGTTCCTGTGGTTACTGACATCTTCTGGTGTACATGAAACATGATGGCGAGCAGAGATGGCCATATAATGATAGAAAAGTGGCTGTAGTGCACAGAGTTGTACTAGCGCACAAGCTTGTGCCAAAGAACTATGAGCAACTTTCAAGATTTCAGAACAGATTCCAAAGGAAAAGTTTAACAGAGATGACGAGTTACAGGCAGATATGGCCCAAATTAATTTTGTCGTCATTTGATTCTTAGATTAACCACTAGAATGGAAAATTTGAATATTGGAAGATCCGAAAGGAAGAAAGTAAGAATAAATTGATGATGTGATCAATGAGAAATGACGTCACCCAGGTTACAGCAGTAACCGGGCTGAATGTAATCAACAGGAAAATGCTGATAAAATACCATAATCAATAGAAGCTAGCAGAATGTTTATGTACAAGATAGCATGAGTTCCATGAAATGTCTATTTAACAAATCAAGCTCATGCAGCAGCAGCCTGTTCTTCATCAACCTGGGATGCAGGAAGAAGGGTGCAGATAAGGTTTCGATCACCATATACATTGTCCACACGCCCTGATTGAAAAAGACAGAACGAAACCAGTTAGAAATTTTGAAACGAAATGTAAACTTTCTTTCAATGATTCACAAGCAGGAGGAGAGCTCTCAGCATATTGCGATTTAAAATATGTTTTATTAAGCATCATATTTCTCATCTTCCAGTTGAAAACTAAAACTAGCAAGCCATATAATAAGGTGTTAACTACCACTTGAAATTGCATCAATTCAGATATGAAAAAATAGTAGGCATTCACTTGCTAGTCATATTCAAAAACATATTTACAATGAGAAAAGAATTCTACAGACCTACTTGCATCAATGCATCTGAGAACATGACATCCACAGTTTGATCTGATTAGATTGTTCTTAAGCAGAACGACAAAAAGCTTTTTACCTGTTGTTGGCCAGAACTTGGCAGTCCGAAGCCAAGCTGCCGGGAATGCAGCATACTCCCTCGAGTATGGTTTTGTCCACTCGTCTGCCATAACCAAAGAAGGTGGATGAGGAGCACCCTGCATAGATATAAACAGTGAGATTTGTGACTGCTATAAACATGGTTCCAGTTTTCACAGGTGTGGGAGATCAAACTCATTCATCATACATGGAAGTTCAACAGCCTAGCTGGAAAAGAAGGCCACATTCTTCTCAGTGTAGTTAACTTATCATCCTTACCTTAAGCACATTGTTATGGATATCTGCTTTCCCATTTTCAATCAGTGCTATTTCTTGCCTGATTGATATAAGAGTATCACAGAACCTGTCTAGCTCAGCCTGGAAAAGAGAATCTTATTCAGAAAAGCAGAAAAAGTTTTCAAGACAAATAGGAGGTAAGGTACTGTCGGAAACATAGAATACCTTGCTCTCACTCTCTGTGGGTTCAATCATCAGTGTTCCTGGAACAGGCCATGACATTGTGGGTGCATGGAATCCATAGTCCATAAGACGCTTTGCAACATCTTCAGGTTCAATCCCAGCGGTGTTCTGTACATGATGTGCAGATCCAATTAGTGACTGGCCCAAAAGAAATGAGAATGTACGAATGTTTATAGTCTGAAAACCTTGAAGCCCCTCAGGTCAATAATAAATTCATGAGCACATGTGCCATTCACACCCCAGAAAAGTACTGGATAATGATTCTGCACATGATAACACTATCAGGAAGTTCAATTGATAAACAGAGGTTGAATCACAAAAATGTCAAAAAAAAAATCCAAACCTCCAAACGCTTAGCCATGTAGTTTGCATTCAAAATAGCAAGTTTTGAAGCTTCAGTAAGTCCCTTGGATCCCATCATTGCAATGTATGTATAGGAAATGGGTAATATCAGGGCTGATCCCCATGGTGCTGCAGAGATGGTACCAAGAGGCTGAGATTGTTCAGGAGCTGGTATTCCACCAGTAGAAACCTGGAATCCAAAAAAGTGAAGGTTTCACATGCCACAGAAATTAAGCGCTCTAGACCCTTATGATGGTAAGAGGTTAAACACAATTGGCAGTTAAGGGATGCGTAAATGCATAATGTATGAGTTCATCATGCCTCAGACAGCATCTAAGTTGTGCCCCATGATATTCAAGTGCGAGATGCAGAATTAATGACTCTAGTGCAAGCAAATTCTTTGTTTTCATATTGCTGGAAAAGGATGATCTGCAAACTTCACCATCACTATTCAAACACATTCAAGTAACAGCAGAAAAATCAGCTCAAGAATTTAAGTATCAGAGAAGGTTAGGCACCATGAACTGAAAACAAAGCAGTAATGCAAAAAGCACGTGATTGATTACAGAAGTGTAGAATCATTTTTGGGTTATTAAGAACAACTTGAAACAATAGATAGTGAAATTGAAAAATCACATGCAACTTTTTCTCATTTTTTTCAACTAAGCACTAATCTGACTATCCATCTTTTATGATTGTCCACAAATTTACGATATGTCAGTTGGATATGCCAGTATATATATACATACTGGCATATCCAACTGACATATCATAAGTTTGTGGACAATCATAAAAGATACCGAGTGCTACGCAGAGATTACACAAGGATTAATTATCAAAGTTAAATAGGAAGTAGAAAGTCTTTAGGACAAATTTAAAGTCTCTCATTAGGTGCCACTCACAGTGAAAAAGGCTCTACAAGTTTTCATGTCTCATTTAACCACAACTATAACTTAAGACTCCAGGTGAGTCCTTTCATCAGCAGAACAGAATTGAGTGTGAGTCCTTTCATCAGCAGAACAGAATTGAGTGAACGCTATTTATGCTCATGTCCTCTCCTGCACTTGAGAATGAAGCTCCAAAATCTGAACGTTTTAAGGGTATAGTTACTGTTACAGGTATTGTTGAAAAATGTTGATCTGTGAACCCTGTTTGTCATAGTTTCCTTTCTTATCACTTCCATTCATCTATAGCTTCAGTACTTCTACATGAAGAACAGTATACTGGATTGATGCAGATATAATTATTTAACATCATTCATGTAGCCATTGGCGGGTGTGCCAACAAAATAAATGTGCTTGATATGACGAGGGACTCTTTCTAAACTAAGATGCACATGTGCATGGTAAAAGGCAACATAACTACCAGAAAACAATCTTACCACTGGATGTGATGGAAGAAATGGTGCCAAGTGCTTCTTCACACCGATCGGGCCCATTCCAGGACCACCTCCTCCGTGTGGGATACAAAAGGTTTTGTGTAGATTAAGATGGCATACATCAGCTCCTATAAACCCTGGACTTGTTAGACCAACCTGCATAAAGAAATTTAACACGACAAAGTCAATAGGATCATTAATCACAACTCAACCTCAATCCAGGTTTAACAAAAAAATTTGCCATCAATCATGATTCATACACCACAAAAAAAAAAATAACTTTTCCAATAAACCACCAAATTAAAGAATATTAATAAAGCTCTAAAGAAAGTAATACCTAAAGGAAATATAAAAAAATACAATGAAAAAGGGGAACTTCTAATGGAAGATAATTCTCACATTTAAGGTGAGGTGTTTAGATGGAGTGTTTTTGATATTCACAAATATCGTTCCTGGGAAAATATCAGCAAGGTTTTTCTCTTATATTTTTTAGCGATTCTTCTCAAGAAAATCTTGACAATTTTTGAAAAACTAAAAAAAAAATTAAAAAAACCTTAAAATGATAAAAAAAATAAAAAATATTAAAATCCCTGTACAAAATCACAAGAAAATGATAAAATCACAAGATTTTCTATTGGGTGAGATTTTCAAAATCTTGCAACCTTTCCCAATTTGTTTGTTTTATTTGATTTATTCATAAATATCGCGAGATTTTTAAAAATCTCGTGATATCTGTGACACACTGTTTCTGTTCTCTGTCCAGATTTCCTACTTCAGGTTTCCAAAAGGCGATGATTTCCAAGAGTGACTAGTTTTGTAGGAAACAGATGTCAAAGTGAAGCTAGTTATGAAATGTAGAAAATTACAAAATTGGAAGATGATATAGACCTTACTAGTGAAATATATGCCACTTGTCATATTAACTTATTTTCTTTCCTTGGAAATTATGAACAAGCATCTTATTAGTAATGACTAGACTGGAAGAAGCTCTCCACCAAAAGGGAAAAACATGCATGAAATTACAAAATATATACACAAGAAGGAGCTAAGCTCCACCTCCACCTATCACTTTTAGGGTAGTATATTTTGCCTAATACAAGCAACTCTTCTCACTTAACATGTCCTCTCCTCATGTGCATTATCCGCACTCTGCACCATTACAATCTCCCTAGTACCCTGAGTGCCTATGCTGGAAGGGGAGATGCCTTGTACAAAATCTCCAAGTTCTTTATTATGTAAAGCTTTTTCACTATATTAATCTACATTTATATAGTCAGAAAGTTGTGAAACTTTCCAACTGGTTATATTTGCATGGCATGATATTCATGCTTTCAGTTTATGCAATGTGGAACATAATTAGAACCATAAGATTCATGAAGAGCTTCTATAAGTCGGCCATTAAGACACAAGTATAATATAGGGAGGTTGATATTTCTAGTGTGACAGTATATTCATAATTCACAACAATAAAAGGCAGCTACCGTCACCAGTCCAGTAATAAAAAATTATAGAGAAAGTGTACCTGAGCATTCATGTTAGCACCATCCATGTAAACTTGACCCCCATTTTCATGAATTATTCTGCAAATCTCATCAATGCCCTCTTCATAGACTCCATGAGTTGAAGGATATGTAACCTGTTTCATATATACAAACTGAGTTATGAGACCTTTATTTCATAATTCATTCACAGTAATCAGCGAATGGAAATATATCTTAGACTTCAGCAAATGAACCATATCTCTGGATACCAAAAGATAAATCTGTCGAGCTCTAGATATGGTGGTTAGACAAAAAAGAAGATGCATAGCATGTACCATTAGAGCAGAGAGGTTGTCCCGGTTGGCTTCAGCAGCTTTTCTCAACTCCTCTATGTTAATATTCCCCTTTGCATCAGTGCCAACTGCAACAATTTTCATCCCACACATGGCTGCACTAGCTGGATTTGTCCCATGAGCAGAAACAGGTATGATGCAGACATTTCTGTGGTGATCACCTCTTGCCTACAGAATAAATTTTGATTGGAGTGAACTATCAGAAAGCCTCCAAATACTTGGTTTACATGTCGAGATTTGGAATACATACTTTATGATAAGCACGGATAACCATAAGTCCAGCATACTCTCCAGCAGCACCAGCATTTGGTTGCAATGAGAAGGAGTCAAAGCCAGTGATGGTGCACAATAAGTTACCCAAATCATCGAACATTTCCTACAGTATTTATATTTAAGAAAAAATCAGTTCCTAGTTCCTAAGAATTAGAAGCAAACTTGCGAACTGAAGATAGGCCCAAAAAGAAGATTGCTAAACAATTACTTGGTAACCAGCCACTTGGTCCAAAGGAGCAAATGGATGAATATCTGCAAAGCTGGGCCAAGTAACAGGCATCATCTCCACTGTTGCATTCAGTTTCATTGTACAAGATCCCAACGGAATCATGCTGTGACATAATGAAAGATCTTTTGATTGGAGCCTGTGAAGGTAGCGAAGAAGTTCATGTTCTGTGTGGTACCTGAAAGAGTAACACATATTCAAGAGTTAGACGCACATATTTATGATACTAATAGGAATATATAAGAACAGAAATATACTATACATGTTAAAAATTGGATGGGTCAAGTAGGCACTCTTGCGCACTAGCCCATGCGGAATACTGGCCTGCACCTCTGCTGCAAGAGATTCAGCTGTGAATGGTACCTAATGATCAACCACATCATTTGAACAGCCATAATCAGAATTTAAAGCAAGGCCTTTAGAGAGAATTACAAGCTTATACTCACAGGTTTACCACCAGCAAACACTTCAAAAAGCTTGTCAACATCCTCCAAAGTAGTAGTTTCGTCAAACGATACGGTTATCTGAAACAACAAATTTACATCCCTCGTAAATCCAGACCACCAGTTTTGGAGTGAGGACATCGCTTTCTTATGGCTTGGAAAATAAAGGCAAGGTCTAGAACTGCTTACAGTGTTCTTGTCAACCACCCTTAAATTCATCTCATGCTTGATGGCAGCTTCTGAGATTGCATGCGAATCAGCACATTTGACCTTGACAGTGTCAAAGAATGGGAGCTCAGGAGGAGTCACAGTTCCAAGTTTCTTTAGACCAAACGCAAAAGTCCCAGCAAGGCCATGGACACGCTCAGCAATGGCTTTTAGCCCTTCAGGTCCATGATAAACTGCATACATTGCAGCCATATTTGCAAGTAATGCCTGGGGAAAAAGAGGAAAATTAAGAAGGATTCTCCAATATATAAAACACTCCAGATAGCATTGTTTAGGCTCACAGACTGATAGGATATACCAACTTACGTTGGAACCAGGGTAACTTTTTAAATTAGATTATGGATCGCAAGCTAATACTACAGGATCTCAAGCTTTGGATATTTAATGTCTCCAAATAACTAAACCTGACTCCAACTTCAAATTTAATATGGAAAAAGATCTATCAAGTAAACAGACTCAGAACAAAAACGTTCTGTAAGAATGGTCATTTTGTGGCCTGATGCGAGATGCGGTTAATCGCTTACTACACTATTTTTGAGTATCAAGCAACAATAATTGGTGATCATAAGCCTAGGAGAAAAGATCCATAAACCAAAGCAGCAGCAGCAGCAGCAGATTGAGAACATCACCCTTCACATAAGTCGTTTGAGAATTACAAAAGCCTATGGAATAATTTATCCATCAAAGATCTAAACTAGATTACGTCCATACCCGAATCCAAGTTATGAGAAATCCAAAGAATTCGGGAATAAACTCATTGATCGAAGATCTAAACTATAGCCAAATTTTAGGCAGACCGGAACCCCTGTGATGAGAAACACACAGATTTCTGGAGTATACATACCCGTCGAAGATCTAAACTGCAACCAAGTTCCATGCACGCATGAATCCGAGTTATGAAAGATCAAAAATTTCTAGACAAAAGCTAAAGATCTAAGCTATAATAACCAAATTAGGAAGAAACCTGAGCGGTGCAAATATTGCTTGTGGCCTTGTCGCGCCTAATATGTTGCTCCCTTGTCTGCATTGCCATCCGCAGGGCCTGCTTCCCCGTCGAATCAACACTCACTCCGATGATCCTCCCAGGCATCATCCGCTTGTACTCTTGTGACGTTGCCAAGAACGCAGCATGAGGACCACCATAGCCCATGGGAACACCAAATCTTTGAGCCGATCCGACGACGATGTCGGCCCCCAGCTCGCCTGGAGGCGTAAGCATTGTCAAGGCCAGCAGATCCGACGCCATGACCACCTTCACGCCACTGGCGTGCGCCTTCTCGATGAAAGCTGAGTAATCGATGATCTCTCCCTCTGTTCCAGGGTACTGAACCAGCACCCCGCAGACATCCCCAGATGCATAACTGATATCCTTGAGATCGGAAACGACCACCTCGAGATCGAAGCCGCCGGCTCGGGTCTTGCAGATGTCGATGGTCTGCGGGTGGCAATTCGAAGCGATGACGAACGTCTTTTTCTTCCCCTTCTGGATGCTGTTGCACATGGACATGGCTTCCGCCGCGGCGGTGCCCTCGTCGAGGAGGGAGGCGTTCGACATGGGGAGCCCGGTGAGATCGGTAATCATGGTCTGGAAATTCAGCAAGGACTCAAGCCTCCCTTGCGCGATTTCGGCCTGGTAAGGAGTGTACTGCGTGTACCACCCTGGATTTTCCATGATATTCCTCAGAATCACGGCCGGCACAAAGGTGTTGTAGTATCCCATCCCGATGAACGACTTGAAGATCTTGTTCTTGGAGGCGAGCTCCTGCATGTGGGCGATCATCTGGCTCTCCGTGAGCCCCTCGTCGAACTTGGAGAACTTCATAGGCTCGATCCGAATCGATTTCGGGACGGTGGCGTCGATGAGGGCGTCGACGGAGTCGAAGCCGACGGAAGAGGCCATCTTCGACTGCTCGTCCAGCGTGGCGGAGTTGTGACGGCGGGGGAAGGTGTCGGACGGCTTCAGAGCCTCGACGGAGACGGAGCGGCGACCAGAGAAGGAAGAGCACGGGGAGTTTGTGGTGTAGTTGGGATTGAAGAGGCGGGTAGAGGGTGAGGTGAAGGAGGAGAGGTACCTAGCTTGGTGGTGTTGGGTTGCATGATGTTGGCGGTTGGCCAGGAGGCGCCGGAGGATTGCCCGGTGGGCGAGCTTCCTGGCACGTTCCATGGTGGCCGGTGGTGGGTGTCGGGGAGGGGAGGAGGAGGGAGGGGAGCTCCTCCAAGATGGGAGAGCTGATGGTGGTGGTGATCTGGGAGTTTGGAAATGGTGGGGAGGGAACGGAGAGTTTTAAAATAACCCCATCGAAAACTTGTGCCCATCGTTAGCTCGCAGATTTGGTGGTGATGGAGAGAGGGAGAGAGGGAGATTGAGATTTGATGGTCTGTATTCCATCGCGGAAGAGAATCACCGTTTTGGCCTCCGCCATTGTCTCGTCTTTCTTTTCTGCACTTCCCCTTTCCATTTTTCTCATTATTAATTTCTATAATGGAATCTTGCGTCGGACCGTGATCGGATGCTCGCGTTCCATGGACAGGACGACAAGAACGTCTTGTTCTCTGCGCCTCTAAACAATTGTGCCAAGTGTCCATCGTTTGATGAAGCTAAGCACAGACAACGTGTTTGTTAACGACCAGACATGTTAGATAAAGGAATAGAATAGCTAAAATCTATATCATTTTTTTTCTCATTATATATATATATATATATATATGTCACGTGCATATGGACATTTATTTTTGTGCAATTGGGTTGAATTATTAAATAAAAGTTTTTTTTCAATAAAAAAAAACAGAGCCCACGTGGATCTTTTTGTCCGAATGTGACGCAAATGCGTCAAGCAAAAACACAATAAATAACTATTTTTTTTCGGGTCGAAAAATTTGTTGTGGCCGGTGAGCTTCGTATCTCCTGTTCAACCGGACTATTTTTCTTTCTTTTTTTTTTAATATCTTTGTCCGAATCTAAACCGATTTTGAATCCAAATATTTAATAGAAAAAAAAAACAATTTGAAATGGATTTGTGGTAGAATTTGGTCTGACTGAGGACTTGATTTTTTCAAGAGGCGGAGTCAAGGGGGGCTTGCATGGATCCGGCCTTACCTCAAATTTTTTTAAATAAAAAAATTTACATGAAAATCTTAGATTTTATTTATTTTATATAAAATTTTTTAAAAATGATATTTTAGCCTTTATCAAAATTTAAAATTTTTTTTACTCTATCCTTAAATCAAACCCCTTTGAATGTACATAAACTTTTACATATTAACTATTGAATGAACTGCGAATATGAAAAGGACGTCGGCTGCCTACATTCTGCCATGGTTTGTCGCATTCCGGTTGGTAGGTTGGGGAAAATTTTATTGATCCACGGCATATTCTTATCCAGGTTTTTTACATAAAAATAAGATAAAATAAGATAAAAGTGAAAAATTATTGAAGAAAAGTAAAAAATATTCTCCCTCGAAGGACGCCAAAATTAAGCACAACAACTATGAAAATCAAACCGACAACTAAGCTTTATTGTCCGACCACCCACCAACTGTTCTGCGCCCTTTAAATTATTAGCTAGTGTTGGCGAAATTGGTCCAAAGTTGCCCCATTTTTTTAGTCACTCATGCATACGGTAGCTATTTTGTAATTATAATTAATTTATTTTTTATAATGTTTAATACATTTTCTAACTTTATTCCCATTTTTTTAAAAAAAATCAAGCTTTGAAACTTTTGAGATTCACAAACGGGTCAGATTCTCCCGGCTTTCTTTGTAGATGTGATGTTTCTGGACACATTTAAATCGATATTTTTCAATGGTTTATAATAAAGTCGAGTTGGCACAAGTCCTTGGAGTGAGGCACATTTTTAAAAGCGACCTCACATTGGGGCATTAAATATGAGTAAATAGCAAGAAAACAATTTTATTAGGTGCAAAAGGGTAAATAAGCGAGTCTTTGAAGGGCACTAGCCAAAACAAGACAAGGGGGGAAGAGGGAAGTGCAGAATTATAAGGTTGGGTCAGAGTCCCAACAATGAGATGACTAAGCAAAAGAGAAAATTATGTGAAGCCATAAATATTGGGCAAATTTCTTTGAACCCCAGCTGGCCAATAAAGAAAGAGCATGTGGATGTGGGGGAGGGAAGATAAGACTCTTGGGTGGTCACAAGCATCTTCTTCTTCTCTTTCTATCTCTAGATAGAATTTTCTCATGGCACAAATTTTTTTAGAAGGATTTTTTTTTTTTTGGGGACATCTTCTTCTTCTCTTTCTATCTCTAGATAGAATTTTCTCATGGCACAAATTTTTTCAGAAAGAATATAGTTTTTTTTTGAGGGAATGCTGGTGGATGAGGAAAATGCTTTGGTTAGCTCCCAAGAAGGAAGGGGTTGGCTGCATTCCCATTCACACCCAGCTTATCCCCAATTTCACCCCTTCTTCTTGCCTCACAACCTTACATACCAAATCTAGAGAGAGAAAGCAACCAAGTCACTTGTTTTGTCAGGATCTCCCACTGTTGGTGCCTTATCATTTTTTTCTTACAAATGCAATGGATCCTTTCATGTACCTACTTGTCACTTCAGATCTTAACAGTTCACAAACTCAACAAGTGATCTCTCTCTCTCTAAGTGATGGGTAGCGAAAATGGTTTGGTTGGGTGACATGTTGTAGCCATGTTCTCAATTCGACTCGAAAAAGTGCTATTCTGCTATTCTGACAATATTAAAGATTACTATTGATCTTGAGATTATATGTCATATTATGAGGCCAAGTGAACCGGTTCATGTCTATATTATTTCTCTTTTTCTCTCTCTCTTTATATATATATATATATATATATATATATATATATATATATATATATATAGTTTATGAGTAAACTCATTTAAGTCACTCAAACCTGGTTTGGCTAAACAAAATTTGATGATTAAACGTTCTTTTGACGTTAATGCTTTCTTTTTTGTTATATTCTGATTTTTTATTGACATGTCGATACAGAATGTTCAAGTGTGCAATTTTTTAAAGTTTTCCTGTCATGAGCACACATATAACTATATGTACAGTTGCAATTATATTATAAGATTTCCAAAACTCATATAATATTTTGGGACATTCATTAGGTAACCCTGATGACCAAATAAGCCTCTTTTCTTTGGATGGCATGCTGCTGTGACTTGGAACTTTTCTAACTTTGAAAATCTGTATGTCAAATTCTGCTTAGTTCAATAAAAACCAATAGAGCAAAAACCAGTTTTTAGCAAAATCCAGTTTTGATGTAATCTAGAAATGCTTGAAATTGTGTTTTGCCGAAAAAATCTCCATCCAAGTCACTCCCGATTTTTTTTTTTCACATTCGCAAATTATTCTCTTATATATGCAGGTTGCAAAGTGTAAGATAAAAATGACAAAATATCTCGAGATTTTCGCTCGCAAAAATCTCTTTTCCCGATAAAGAGATTTGTGACTATAGTTCGAACAGACTAACCATTCTCCAGTCACTAACTTTCAAGGGCTACGAAAAATCTAGCATTCTAGTGTTTTCTGCGGAAAGATATATCCAACGTTTGCTTGCTTCCTGTAGTTACATATGTTAAGAACATGTCCAGAATAAAAGAAAAAAAGTTTATATCATGACATATATTCGAATGAGACCCGTCTAAAATTTTGATAATAATAATAATAACAATACAAGTTTCACTCTTTTTATGGATCCAGATCCACACTTTATATATATATATACAAATGAAACATTAGATCTCCAACATTGGTTTGTGAGATATACATATTACATATTCTTCAAGAACAAGCGAATAATAGCATTGAAATGGTATTCTAACAATATAGAATATACTTGAGATTTGAATAATTTTATAGGAAGCTTTGACACAATCTTGGAAAACATATATTATTTTTGCTTTTATTTAATCAATAATTAGATATCTGCCGATACGAGGCTGTATCGGCCGATATCTAAAAGGCATCCCGATACGATCTTGACAACCATAGTCCTAACCCCCCTCATGAGTCATGACTTGTCCTTGACCCATGTTTTTATTTTTCCAATTGACTGAAGTGACATTTTTGTTTTTTCTTTTCACCCCCTCTGATGAATCAGAGGCAAATAATAAAAAAAAAGGCACATGGTTTCATGTAATAATTTAAACTTTTTTTTTTTGGCACCTTTCGAATTCCTACCAACCCCAATCCCCAAAAGGTGTTTGCGGGCGCATGAGTGAAGTGACTCCAAAGGCAAAAAAGGCCACACTTTTCAAAGTGTTCCAAGGAATCTATGCGCTCTCTTTTTTTCAAAAAAGTTGTCGACCAAACTATCCGAAGTTTTTTTTTTATTTAAATAAATAATTTAAGTACTTTAAATTAATTTTAAAAATCAATTATTTTACATTTAGTAATTTAACTAGTTGAATGAGTGGAAAGAAACTGTCTAGAGTTACATTAGGATTTGAATGAACTTATATTTATTTTTTTTAACTTGAAAATAACGGTTATATCTTTATTTTACAGTTCAAAAAAAATAACAACAATCAAAGTGAATGACCAAACAAAAACAAATATAGTTGTTTTGTTTGGTTTTCTTTTGGTTTTAGGTCCAGCGTTAGGCCACTTGTTTGTACTGAAGCGGCGGCTACTCTAAATCAGGCGGTTCTGTTCTGGCTTTTCTGCGGCCGCCGGCGTTCTGATTTAACTTTTTACTTTACTGTGGGTGTCAAGTTTCAACAGATGGGTGAAGCATTATTGGGGACCGTCGCATGTGGTCTCTTTCATCCATCATCCCTACGCGTTGGGGAAATCTGATCGTTCCCCAAATCAGGATGTAACATCAATCACCGTAGGTTAATCTCGTCTTCTCATTTTCAATTCGAGCAGGAAAGGCGTACACGACGATCAATGCTGATGTTGGTCATCATCCATCACAAACCAGGCACTGGAGATTTCAGTTTTATCTAAGATTTATGAGTTTTAACGAAGCATATGATGTGCCTATGTTTACTGAAAAGACAGTGAAAGCCTGCTTCCCTTGATTTAATTGTCCATGTTCATAGCGGCATCCCCAACAGTGTTTACCCTGAAGAGATCGCCCTTTTAAGTATATTGATCGATCCTTGGGGTTGAGGATGCACTTTCTGATTGTTGCAGTCTCTTCATTCTACAGTTTCTTTCTGGGCAGACCCTTTTCTTTTGGTCTTATGGAGTGGAGTATTCTGCAACTGCCCAAATTGATGCATTATCTGCAGAGACGAATATGCTTTGCATCAGATTTACAAGGCTTGTTGGGTAGCAGAATTTGATACTTGTGCCCCCACTTTTTTTATACATATGTTGATATTCTCCGCTTCATGGAAACCCAATTGCAGAGCAGGACATGGTTAATTATTTGTCTGACTGTTGATTACAATGAACCATTAAAGAGAAAAACTTCGGTCAACATCATGTGAAAACTCAGATTGCAGAAAATCAAGGCCATTTTATCGTATAAAGATTTTTTTTTTTTGAGTAGGGCGGTACCATTTTCTTTTATGCTACCAAAGTTTTTCCCGAATGTTGTTTATGCTCATATAGTAAATGCTTGTTTCAATATGTTTTATTTTGGGTCCTCATTCATGACAAACTCTGTTGGTTTGTAAGATATAAGGAAGTGAATAGATCATATCTGTATGGGATGTATACCGCAACTAAGTTTGATCCATTGTTACATATATTGTGTATGAGTATTATACGGTAAGGAATTTCTCGAGTATGATATGACAAAATTGTATATCTCGAGAATATCTCGGGAAAATCTCGACAAATTTTTAAAAATTTTAAAATATTTAATAAATCTTAAAAATTATAAAAAAACAAAAATTAATAAAAATATGAAAAAACGCAAAAAATGTGTATTATACATGTTTTTTTCACGTTTTTTTTTTATTTTGTGGATTTTTTTTAAAAAAAACGCATCTAATTACTGTTTTATACGACTGACTAAATTTTCGTGTATTTAACGCATTGTTTTTAAATAAAATGTGTTTTTTGTGACAATGATTAACTTTGATCAATCAAACAATTGCATATTTAGCTTCAAATTTGAATGAAGAAAAGCAAGAGCATATGTAAATCCAATTCTTAAAAGTCCAACAGAGTCCAAAAGTCATTGATGATAGATCCGATGCTTCCAAATCCCATCCCACATTTAATGATGAAGTTATAATCTGATCTACAATGATGAATTAGATATGGATAATCAAAAATTTAACTGGGCATATTACATTAGTTATGATATCCATGTCCAGGTCTGGCTATAATTCTTACAATAGCGGCCTTAGTTTTCAATATATATATATATATTGATATATAAACCTAAGTTTCAAAAGAAATTTATATAACAGTAATAAGTCCCTAAACTTCCAAGACATTAGCTGTAATTAGAAAAATGATATTTGCAGATTGGCATTCAATAAGTTAATTGGGTCATTTGATATCACTTGCATGCTTTTGCTTAGGCATACAAGTTGGCAAGTCAAACTCTATATGGATCTGAATTTTCAAAATGCCTATGTTAGGACTGAACATGTCCAACTCAAAAGACTAAGTTTTCCAAATATTCATTTCCTTCATGGGCACTTAATCATCTCTGGCGGATTTTCTTCACCGGCGGCAATCTTCCCCGCCTGAACCTACTTGACTGATTGATTATGACTGTACTGGAACTTCACTTACTGATCTGATAACAGGAAATGCATACAGAATCACAGATTGGACATAGTAGAGCTAAAAGAGGCAGAACATCAACCTTGGTCCAACGTATATTGCATCACTATGCTGTTCATGAAAGCTTTTGTTCATTATCCGGATCAACTAATTGTTCATTTTCTCGGATCTCTAGCTCTAATCTGGTAGCTCGTTATTTGTCTGTATATATAAGCTCAACCTTCTTCACTGAGGCTATGTTGGATGCCTAGCCTGGGATTTGAAATCTGCATTAGGTGAGATCCACTACTGAAGTAAACAGTGGATTTCACAGCTGTGGATTTAATTAAGAGCCACATTACCTTATAAAAAACATGGATCTGTACGGGTTTAAGATATCTGTGGATCTGGGTACCCTTGGATCCTCAGATCTAAGGTCCACTAGTCATTAAGTGAACAAAGGTACTGTGGTTAGCAATATTAGTTTAACCTTAGTTGATACCACAAAAAGAAGGTTGCCCTCTTCTCAAAATGCAAAAATTTAGTTCATGTTCTATAAAGCACAATTAAGTTGAAGCTCGGATCACCTGCATGTCTAAGGGGTTAGACTTAAGAACTAGATCAAAAGCTCAAATCCCAAGAACGTGAACTACTGGGAATTTCTGCCAACTTTGCTAAACATGTTTGGTTTCTACTTTTAGCTAATTGTGTGAAAGGAATCGCAACAAATATCTGTTTTTTCCTTTTTTCTCAGCTTCATGAAAGTCCTGATTCCAATATATTTAATGCTTCATTTGTACAATAATTTGATCAGCACGGCTGTCAGTGTAAAGAATCCTAATCAATAACTCGATTCTATATACATATTCTCAAGAAGCACTATATGTCTGACAGTCCAAGCCTGCCTTACCACACTAACCCGATTGAGTGTAGTTTTAGTTTTAAACTAATTGCTGGATAGAAATGTTGAAGCGCTTCTTAATTCAGAGAGAGGGAGAGAGAGAGAATAAGGCACATAACATGTCCGGCAGATACCTACCTGGCTGAAGAAGGTGAAGAGTAAAACAGTAATATGAAGAAATGTCTGTCAGGAACTAACTTTCACAGAAGAAGAAGAAGAAGAAGAAGGAAGAAGCAGGGAGGGGGGTGGAACTTGCTTGGAAGGAGAGGATTTAGGCAGAAAGTACATCTACGGTTGGGAATTCATTTTTCAACGTCGACATCCAAAATAAATGTGCTTGGCATAATGTGGTATGACCACAACTTTCTGTGGTCAATATTATAGATTTGGCAATAAAGAACCTTAAAGCCTAGGGTGGGGTTATAAAGAGCTAGGGCTCTAGTTGGAACAGAAAATGAGGTCCTAGCTAGCTAGTGACCTAAACCAACTTGGATCTGAATCTGCCTGCAACCAATTCAATCCCATTCACGAGAGCTAAGCTACACATATGAACCAATCAATGGCGAGGCTGATGCAAGTTTTTAAGTGGGCATTGTCAAGTTTCACACATGAATGATCCTATCAAAAGGATTGCAATACGAAAACAGCGTATTTTTGGTTTAGATCCACAGAAAATTTTTCTCCTACTTGATGGGATCTTATCGATTTAAGGAGCCAAATCTTGAACAGTTAAAAGGCCACTAATGATTTCTTGAACAATCAGGCTGGACTACCCTAGAGTTGCTAACTCATAGACACACAAGGACTAAACCAAAGCGGTTTAATTTTTACTGCAACTAAGAGAAGATCTAGTGCCACAAAACCACATATTTCTGGTTACTGTAGCATGAATATTTGGCATGCAAGCTTGTCAAGAATGTATATACGATTACTGATAAACGTTGCTTCAAATACTGAGAAAACACCGGAACTATTTTCATGTCGTTCATACTTCACACTGTAAAAGTATCACAAATCTACATTGCTTCAAATACTGAGAAAACACCGGAACTATTTTCATGTCGTTCGTACTTCACACTGTAAAAGTATCACAAGCCTACATTGCTTCAAATATTGAGAAAACACCGGAACTATTTTCATGTCGTTTCATACTTCACACTGTAAAAGTATACACTTTTCTGCATGTATATATATATATATATATATATATATATATATATATATATATTGATGCATTTTCATAATTTACTGTAAGAAATGTGCTCTTGAAAGGGGAAAAAAAGAGATTTTCCTGCAAAATTTGGAGATATTTGTCCTCCCCGACAAGTTGCCTCTTGAATGAAGCGGATTTGATATGGGTATGATCAATAATAGATAAACCGATGAAGGGAAGGAGAAGTTGTGGGGGACAAGGCGGTAGTGGTGTACCAGAAGAAGCAAAGAGCCCGTTTTACGTCACCCTCCAGCATTCCCTAAACTGATACGCACTCCTCTGCTACACGTCGCCAGTGCCATGCACCAAACAAGGCAACCTCCTCCATTTCTCCTTCCCCAAATGGAATGGTACAGCGTTCCTCCAACTGGGAACCTCATCAACACACCCTCCACCTCCATTCAGATGTCTCCCCACATCCTCATTCTCATTTAAACAATCCAATTCCTGCTCTTCTTTTCAAGAAAAAGCTTCAGTAGGCTTCTTTTTGACAAATGAGAGAGCGAGAGAGAGAGAGCACATTGCTGGGGTCTAATTGAATTCTTTTTGAGAGTGGTAGGTTTGAACCAGAGATATGGACGATCTGTCTGTTGCCGAAAGGGTCATTGCAGCCCAGTGGTTCCTTGCAGGGCTCTCCATTCTCCCCCACCCAAAAATGGCACCAGAGGGCAGTTACCCATCCACACCACCTTTTCCTTTTTCCTTTCTTGGGGCAATACCACATGGCAGACCTCATTCATGACTGAGAGCACCTCCCCTCCCCTCATCTCTCTCTCTCTCTCTCTCTCTCTCTCCCTTCTGTTCATCACCGCGTTTCTTCTCCTTATCAGAATTTCCATTTCTGATGACAGTTCTTTATGCTAGGTAATCTTGATATAAGGCAAACCCAATTATGTTTCGCACACACTAAAACATCTTTCATGTTATTGCACACACTGGCCCTCTTTCTCTTTCCCTTTCTGCCTGCGAGTCTCCTTTTAACTCAAAGAAGGAGGAGGCACTCTTAAGATCTTTTGAGAGACAAACCCACTAAACCAGTTTTGGCTCCACCTTTCTTCTACAAGAAAGAAAGCAAGAGGGGGAAGAAAGCTATTATTGTTAACAGCCTGAGAGTGTGGAGATCATATTTAAGCGAGCATGGGACGTGGGAAAATCGAGATCAAGCGGATTGAGAACGCCACCAACCGGCAAGTGACGTTCTCCAAGCGGCGGGGCGGGTTGCTGAAGAAGGCGCATGAGCTCGCCGTCCTCTGCGATGCCCAGATCGGACTCATCATCTTCTCCAGCAGTGGGAAGATGTTCGAGTACTGCAGTCCCCACTCCAGGTTCCTCCATATCTGTCGCAGCAATGCTGTTTTATAATTGTTTTCTCTTGCCTAGGATTTTGGTCTAGAAAATTTGATCAAGTGAAGCCATTCTTCAGATTATATATATTTTGGTAAGATGTGACAAGTTTTCTTCGTTAAGTGCGTGATTTTCTGCTTACTTTCATGAAAGATTTAGCAGTGCAGTTCTATATTAACTTGACTATGAAGCGATTCCAGGTTTCATAATTATAAGATCCTGAAATCTTTGACCGGATTGACAATAAAGACTTTGCTTTAATTATTGCTAGATATTTAGGTTCTTTCCTTTTCCTTCAGATGGTTTTATAGACGCTGGGGTAAATCTTGACATGAAAATGACATTGCTTTCTTTCTATTTAATTTGAACATATTGTCACAGCTTCTGAGTCCTTGTTCTTCTCCAATGAAACATTTTGACTAAAAAATCGAAGGCGTCTATCAAATAATTTGGTTCTGATATGCTTGTTATGAAGCAGCTGAAGTAAAGACACATGCGATACGATGATCATGAACCATAATTATTTGACAGACAGCTGTTAATCAAAAGGATTATATAATCGAATCACGATAGTCGAACTAAATCAACTAAGTCTTGTGATTAATGAGCAGCAGCACAAGACATTAAAAGAGATAAAGTTCTTCATATGAAATTTTCTGAATCTTTATATTCTTTCGTTATTATAAGGAATTCAGCTTTCACAAATGACACAACAAGGGAAGAAATTAAGAAACACAGAAAGATGTGAGGAAAAACGAAAATAAAAAAGCTGATGCGTTTCTAGACATACACTTATTTTTGGTTCAGATTAACAAAACTTAATTATAGGTTCCAATTACTTTCTCTACAATCCGGTCGTTATGAGGTGAAGGAACTGCTATGTAAGACGCTGGATTGCATTACATGGAACAGTCTTTATCTGCTGTTCTTTGGTTTTATAACGTAAAACATATTCAGACATGCAAAAACAGCCTGCCATTAGTAGAAAAACTCAAATTCGGAAGAGTGGTACTGCAGGATATAATGATTAACTTCACTCTATGCCATCAAGCATATAAATCGCCTCTCAGTCACCTCGTAGTCAATAAATACTATGCTTAACGATAGTACAGAACTTCTTTTCATGTATCATCTCGACTACAGATTCTCAAGCAGTCAAACTGGCCTTTACCAGATTCTCGTCATAGATTGATGAAACGTCATTTGAAGAACACTATTGTTTAACTATAATAAGATTCTGCCTTTCATGCTATACACACGCGCGCATGCACATATCTGTTTCCAAGCGTATTAATTCCTAAAGCACGTATCATTCGCCTGCTAAGGAACTGATCCGATAGTTCATCGACTAAGAGAGAAAATATCCCGGTGGTGTTCTCGATACTTGTTTCTACATTCACTCCGTTCAGATCACGTCCATTGATCTTCAGATGAAAAGAATGTTGACGAATGCATCTTTTGTCTTCACAGTGCATAGGCAATATCCTCACAGGCAGACCATTTTCTGTAGCACGTTGGTGAGCATGTTTTGGGAAAAAGGGAACAGTTTTTGGCAGTCAGAAACTTGGCTTATTCAAACCAAATTGGCAATATCCTTCACTTTAAGCAACAGATTTGCAAGATGAAATCAGTATCATCAAGTAGAGGATATGGCGGTGCTGGGTTTGCCATGTGGGTCTGCAGGTCATCTGAACAGGCATAAGTCTGTAGTAGGACCACCCTGCACACTGTGAAATGGTGCAGAGTCTCAATGAAAGCTCATCATTTCCGGGCTTGTTTAGCCTTTACTAGACATTAGTTCACGAGTGTATAATCACAAGCATCGGGATATGTTTCTACTGTGTCACCAACTTATAGGATATTTCGTGATATTTGCAACTTATTTTTACATGTTTGCGTTTCAAGATTTCTTCTCGACTTTTTAATTTTTCTTGAGTAATTTTGTGGTTTAAATTTTCCAAGATTCATCTTGAGAAAAAACGATGAAGTTAAGGAAAGGAAGTAGATGACTCTATTCATGAAATGTGCAGGAGGAGCTGGTAATTTGTATGGTACAAGAACGACGTGCATAAGAACTTTTGCTGCTATGTGTAGCTTAGATGAGTCGAGATGCTAAGATTTCAATCCAACTGCTACTAGTGACCCTGTAGGACATGTAAACGGGAATTCCAGATCTAGGAACTTTAAAGATTATGAAGGGAGCGCTACCCAATTAAATACCACATTTTGTTGGTCGATAATATGCCAGATCTTTAGAATTTTACACTTTTTCTCTTCTAAAATATAATTTTCGACATCAATGTCATATACTTTGTTTTTGTGTTTACACGTTCTTAGTCATGTTATAGAATATTTTTTTCATCCTTGTGAGCGCATAGTAGCTATTACCATGTATCAAATGATGAAATAGAAAGTGGTCACTCTTGCAGCATGCGCCAGATTATTGATAGATTCAAGAAAGCATCAGGCACTCGAATTCAGGAATACGATGATAAACAGGTTGGTCAGCACCAACAGATCTTCGCATTTTTTTTCCTTTTATGTAAATTATTGCAATATACAATATCGTACAGATGATTGACTATCGCAATTGAGTTCGATAAGATTACCTGACCATTGCCAGCAGATATACTGTGAGATGACAAAAATGAAGAATGAGAATGACAAGCTGCAAGCAACCATGCGACACTTAACTGGGGAGGATCTCACCACTCTCACCATGAACGATTTGCATCACCTTGAACAGCAACTTGAAGTTTCTGTAGATCGAGTTCGCGCAAGGAAGGTACAATTACAACGACAACTCCTCATGCTCTTCTCTCTCATTCTCGCTCTCCCTATCTGTATATGGGGTGCACTAACACATGGATGCTTACCCAGAACCAGTTGATCAACCAACAGCTTGACAACTTGCGTCGGAAGGTACCATTTGTACTTAAATGCATTGTTTCTTCATTTAGTTCAAGCCATAAAGTTACAAGAATCAAGATCACGTTGAGAGCTGAACTTTCTTCTCTTGTGAATAGGAGCGCCTTTTGGAAGAACACAACAATGAATTATCGAGAGCGGTAATCTGTACTTTCCAAGTTTCAACTTAGTTCTTTTTCTTGTTTCCCATTTTTGCAGCTCTATAATTGTTCTTTTTGTGTTGGATAGACTTTGGCTTCGTCCTTAGGTTCATATTTATGATAGTGGTTGAAATTTCAGCCTGAAAATCTGGAACTTATAGAAGTTAAGTCTAGCTTGGTGTATCTGCTTCTGAGTCAAATACGTCTTCTTTCTTATTCATTTTACAACGGCATACAGGAAAGGCGCTACTAGGAGAAATTTAAGTAGAAGCTAAGAATATCCCACAATGATTCGGTTAATGTGAATCTTAGAAGAAACCACACCTTCCATACCTACCAAAATTGAATTGGTGATTCATTCTTGTTTTTTTCGTTCTGATTCCATCTTCCTCTTCGGCCATGTAACGAGTTCTCTTCCATGTTCTAGAGAGGGAAAGAAACAGAGAAAAGGGAAGAATATATTATTATATTACGCTTTCAATTTTACCTTGCTTGTTTCTTTCGCAGCTAATTGAACGCCAAGTGGCAATGGAGCCCAAGGTGATCGATGCCCCAGCGCTGCTCGACCACTTTGGCACCTTCTATCAAGATGAGCAATCCAGAGACCTGCTTCAGCTTTCTCCTCCTTTCTCCTACCGGCTTCAGCCCACTCAGCCCAACCTGCAGGATCCAAACCTCCATCACCATGGCCTGCAGCTCTGGTAATCTGAAAAACCTGAAAGAAATAAAGGAACACCTTCACGCCGTCCATTCTGTATCGTACTTCTGTCAGCTGAATCATATATATTTCACTACTTTGATCACTATCTGATTATCTGCAGACTGTCCTGCTGATGATGAAAAGACTGGAACGATGCTGTGAACGTATTAACTAGTGAAGAAAGAACTTTAAAGTCGGGGCAGAGAAATGAAACCAAACAACGAAGACATCTATTTAGTTATGTTTTAATTTCTTTTTCCATGCTAACTAGAAGAGCAGACTGTGAGCTGACTACTCTATTTGGGTTCATATATGGATGCCATGAACATATTTATGTGACAGAAGACTAAGTGATTATGCCTCAATATTTGATTAGTACAGTTAGCGTAATTAAGCTCATAAAATCGTCAACATAGTAGAACCATGCATTATTTCATAAGAGAACGTATCATAGACAATTTAAAATATCTTAAGCATTATATATAAAAATGCGAATGAGCGACTGGAAAACACTGGATCTATTTGTTTTCGAGTCAGTGCTGATTGGTTGATCACTGGATCTATTTGTTTTCGAGGCATTTTTATATATAATGCTTAGTTTGAGATTCTGTATTTCTTAACTAATTATGGGTTCATTTGTTAAGCTGTCCTCCAAACATGACGAGAAGTTTACTTATCAAACTTGAATCTTTTGAAATTCTATGATGTCCTCTTGAGTGGTCTCTAAATATATTACGTGAATGTTTATGTATCCATGCCATTAATCTATCTATGCATCTGGGCGAGCGGTTTGGGCAATGTACAAGGCATGCATCAAACAATATTGAACGGTTCATCAACTCTGACTCATTCTACTTCTTATGGCAGTTCTTGGAAGAGATGATCTACAATAATTGGAAGGATCTAAATAGTCATGGTCCCCTTTAAGTTCCATCTACTGAAGCCAAAACCTTTCATCACCTAAGATGAAAATTGCAAAAGAACTGAGCTTGTCACTCAAAGTTAAAGAATCAGCAGTTTCGTTTGCGTATAATTTCCTGTCTTTTCCGGTCTATGAGATGATCTTTGACTTTGAGGGTTTAAGGGGAAGCTAGCCATGTCCACCGTCGTAGATAATTAATATACTATTTTCAAGTGAATAGGAGGTTCACAATCTACTGCCCATAAGAGGCTCAACCCCATTCCCCCTTCTTATAGTGTCCATGGCTGCATTGAAGCCTAGATAAGCAGCGGACCACCTTCAAATCAACTCGATTTGGAATTCTATTTTTATGGTTCTAGCACCCATAAGAATACACGATCTACATGTACCATGTACCAACCAGCCATCCTACGGCCTTTGAAGCTAAAGAATGTATTATTTGAGATAAATTTTCAGTACTTATGTGTTTTTTTAACTGGTAAATTAATTCGAGGACTACTCTTAAGGCTGTCATTTTGACTGATTCTAAGAGAGTGGCATTAGAAAAATTGTGAAAACAAGTTCACATCAAAATGTCAGCTCATATTAGATCAAAAAGAAAAAAATCATGAAGATCGATCCATATCAAACCGCCGACATTGTCATGATGATGAGTAAGACGTAAGCCAGTATTCTCATGACAAACAGCAAGGTTATTCATTAGGATATGAATGAGCAGCACGACAGAAAGTTGACTAGAAAGTAAGTCTTTCGTTCACGATCTCTTTCAAGTGCAGTTTCAATTCCATATAAAATTCACTCCACGCATGTGCATGAGCTGGATCCTTTATTTGTGCCATCAGTTTTACTCCAGCTACATTATCAGTGTAAAACACATATTGAAATTAAAGATATGCCTTTCCATTTTAGTAACATAACATAGAATAGAAGATTATATGTAAATAAGTAGTATATACGAGTCTGTGGAGACAATTGACCACATAAGTCTACATGTGTCTTCACCACCACCGTTGTATGCATGTATAAAGGCAGCTGCCCCCCAGACAGGCAAGCCCGTATTCAACAGTGGGGCCAGGTCCTGGTACATGGGAGCGTTGAACCTGGCCTAAAACTCTTTGAATGCTAGCTCTTTTATGATTTGGAGTCATGGTCAAAGATATTTAGTGTCACTTAGCTAAAAAATAATTTCTGGTTTGGATGTTGTACTTTGGACATGTCAACCTAATTAGGAAGAAAAATAGACATTATTTCCTGGAAACTGGATTTTGCAAACAAATGTTTAGATAGAAAACTAAACGAGAGAGAGAGAGAGAGAGAGAGAAGAAGAACGTTAACACAAGTCCAACAAAACGTTGAACCTCAGAAAAAGGTTACATCTAAGACTAACTTTTAATTCTTGTAAGAAGTTGAAGATACTAACATTCCTATATAAATTATGAAAAATTAGCTAGGCATCATACAAAGTGGAGGATGTCATGCGCTGAACTGTGACAACCTCATTCTTACAAATAATATCATTTTTAAAGTTCCAAATGACCTACCAAAACATAAACAACCAAATCTCTAAATGGTACACCATTTATTTTTGTCTCTCATTCTAATTGGTCCATGATTAGGTCCCGAATTGGAGATATATTAGTGACTTCAATAAGGGGTATAAACTACGTAAATACATAAAGATCTTAATACACTCGACAAAACCAAAACAAGTGGAGTGATAGTTTTTTTAGCACAACAACATAATAGACATTGCTCACAAGGTAAAAATCAGACCTTCTGAGGTTACTTTGAATCTGAATGTAGTCCAACATAACAAGTTAGGCAGAAGTTTTGGATCTCCGAGTAGGACCCCTAGTCCAAAGGAAATGATGAGGGAAGCTGTAAGCACTATGTACAAAGAAGTGCCTTTTTTCTCGTGCCCATGAAGAGAGAGAGAGAGAGAGAGAGAGAGAGAGAGAGAGAGAAATTTGGAATCAGTCTCAAAACAAAAGGACCAAGAGATGAGGTGATTCGGTTGTCGAAAAATTAGAAAAAGGTCGTCGGAGTTTGCTTCTTCTTACTTGACATGCTACTTGCTGGGCAGCGTCGGTGGCTTCCTCTGCCGGTATCCATATTGTCGTTGACTTGCTGCAGGCTGCCGGAAAAGGTGTTGGAGTCATCTGCTTTCCTGACCGTCACGAGGGAGAAGCCGAGGGTGGCCCCTACATTCCGCGGAGGAGATCTGCTTGGCAAATAATTGGAAGGATGTGAGGTCTGAGCTACAAGTGTCAATCTGAACACAAGTGGACCTCTGTTTGAAGTTGCTTCATCCCCTCTACGTTGAGACTCTTAGTGGAGAGAGAGATGAGATGCAGATTTGTATCTGAATTTAATTACATCCAAACAAAAGAAAAATGTTGATGCAACTTCAAGCTTATTAAATTTCAAATACGACTATAAGGATATACAATATATCCTTATAATATATATAGTAGTTAGAACAAGGGGCATGGATCTATGGAGAAAAGAAATAATCATGCCAAACGGAGTTAAGACCCAGACTGGCTATAAATTGAGCTATGATGGTGTTTGTGGAAGTCAAGATAATCTGATTCCATAGAAACGTGAACTGAGCCAGACCGAGCTAAAACGCGGTGTTAATTAATTAACCTTCGGCCTGGTTAGGGCACATGACCCACCTGTATAGCTCAGTTCGCTGACTGATTTAATGATTCTAAAAGAACTTTACCTAAAAGAGGTTGATCGGATCCTTTCCGAGTACTGCGTGCAGGATGAAGTTAGAAATTTTTCATAAGGGAGGCCGAACCATATTTCCAAAATTTTGACATGATCTGAAATATAGCTTCCCAAAATTTTACATAGTTTAAACGATTTTTTTTTTCAAAATTACATATAGAATTTTCAAGAAAAGTTATATTAAGGGGGCCATGGCCCCTGTCAGCAGCCCCTGTTTCCGCGTGCACCTTGAATCTAACTAATCCGAACACCAATGGACTGAAACTCGACCACACATGGATAAGTTTGTCTCCGATTATTTTGAAAGTCTCAAAATATGGAGGCATGCATGTTTGTAGAGTGAATTGGAATCGTACAGGCATGTTTATGGTGAGACAAGTTATCTGGCCTCAAGAGTTATGAACAGTACTGGGTTGCCTTTGAGGGAAAAAAATTTTCCAACACCCATGTGCACCCGACAATCCAAAGACAAGCGAGGCAGCTAAAATTGCTCTTTATTTGAAAATAAAACACCATACTTAATAATTTTGTAGTTTTATTTGAGCTCAAAAAAGTACATTTTTTCAAGTAGTCTCATGCAACCAGGGAGGCAAAGTGGCTCACAAAGTTTGAATCCCGTGGTCAGCTTGCTACTCTTTTAGGCTGCAAACAATGACAAGTGGGACACCAAAGTTGAAGAATGTATCGTAAGCCTACCCAGACTCCAAAGCAAGCAAGAACTTTAAAGACATAAGGGTTTGACCTTTGAGTTCTACACGGAAGATGGTTTCCCTTAAGTAAACACAAAAAATTACATTCTTCAAATTGAAAACACAAATTTTAACCATTCACTCGTCTCTGCATGAACGTATTATGTCACATTTGAATTTATGTAAAATCATAAAGGCAAACACATGATCGATGGAGACTAGTTTTGGGAAGTATGAATTAAAAAAATTTATTGCTGAAGATGGAGGCTAGCTTTGGGAAGAGGCCTAATTAAGAAGAGTGGAGAAAAGCAGTTTTTTTCTGGTGGGCTGGAAGCCTTACATCCACGAGAGACCATGGACAGTTGTCCGAACGAATGCGCCCATGCCGATGGTCCCGTTCTATTTATGAAAAGAGGAGGAAAAGAAAGAACACTTGGACGCAAAAGGTGGTAGACTATGAAGTGAGACTGTGATGAAAAGGTTGGGACCTCTGTTATTAACTTCGCCAACTAAGTAGAAACTCAACTTCATAATTGTCTTCCTATCTTATAAATATCTCATATACACGAAGAATGTGTGTGTGCGTTTAAGTTTAAGAGAGAGAGGCTGACTGAGTGAGAGTCCATAGGACTAATCCTCGTTATATTTTGGTATCTTTCATTAAATTAATTTTTATTCAAAACCGAAAAGTATGTCTATACATTATAAACTTATATTTTATATATTTTTGTACACTTTTTATTTTAAATATAATATTTTTTTATAGTAAATAACTTTATTTATTTTTCTTTAAAATCAGGTGGGACCGGGTTGGGCCGAGCCTAGGTCTTGCTAATAGAAAGATGCATCAATTTCTCGCCTGCGACTCGCTGAAGTAAGAGTAATCAGTGAGCTACATTTAGGGAATGGAAGATTCTTTTTCTTAATCAAACGCATCTATGATTTCTTAACTCTATATTACCGAAGGTCATGAGGCAATTATATCTTTCACCAAGGCTACATAAGGTCAGACCAGTTTATGCCATTATCAAGGCTTTAAAAGCTCTTCTTGACTCTTGCATGTGAGATTCAAAAAATTAAAGGCCGTGTACTTCTGGTAGTTGTGTAAGTTGGGGTCTTCTGTGGTTGTGACTAAGGAGAAGTTGGTGCATGCGCCGCTTGGCACACGCAACACATATACACCATAAGAAAAATGAGATATTTTTTAAATTATCAAAAAATAAATGTTCTTTTGAGTCTTTTCACGGTTTTCAATTTTTTTTTACAAAAAGTTTTCTTTTTCTATTCACCACAAGCATTTTTGTCACAAACCACACGAAGTTTTCATGCACAGTAAAACGTATATAACCGGCTTCGGTGACCAAGAACTGCTGAATTGAACGCAGACTGTGTTCAGTTACTCTCAACAAGGTAATATTTACAAGATAGTCAGTGTTCCACGGTAGTTTGTGTTTAATTTCTTTTGATTGCACCATTAGTTTACTTTTCTTTGAATTGGGTGCCCCTGCTTCCCTCTCACCCTCAGAGTCCAAGGCTGTTTTGGAACCTAAGTGAATAGCACGATAGTACATCCAGAGTTTGTTGTCAACAGGAGTAGTACCTACGAAAATTAAACTGGTGACCTAGCTTTTACCAATATATATAAATTAAACTAGCAACAATTAAACATGAGAAAATTTGATAAAGCAAAAGATGATAATAATCAAACAATAAATTCACATAATTATAGGTGTTTTATTAGTTTAAACCCCATGTTTATATTGTTTTAAGTGTTGTTAGAAGTTTCGTCAAACCGATTTGGAGTACACACACACACATATATATATATATATATATATATAATGTGTAAAGTGATTCCTAACTGTATTGTTTTGTTACTGTGGGGGCAAAACGTTATTTTCCACATAAGTGCTCGTAATGTAACCGGCATTGCTTGCGATGGCGACTCTCGACAACCAGAGCGGAGGGCCAAGATATTGAAGTATTTTAGGGATCTGATTTGGCAGATGATATGATGTTATCCTGTGCTTCTCATAGTTGGCTACCTTTCACGTGAAGAGTTAGTTCACAATTTCCTTAGAAACACTTTTGTAGCTTCAGTATATATTAAACTCCACCATCCAGTACCGTCCACAATCAATGTTCTTGCACTGTGAAATGTACCATAACGCTATCAATCTTAGCTCAGCACCATTATTATCATTACTACCCCAAGATCATCAACTTCACAGACACATATATATAAATTCATCTCCTATATTGAGGCAGAATTCCCATCCTTTTTTCTCTTCTCCTCCTCCTCCTCCCTGCGATGGCAATGGCTAACCATTCCTCTTCCTCTTCGTCGTCTTCGTCCAGGGTCGAAAGTCTTCGCAGCGAGCGCATCTATTCATCCAAACTATACTTTGATGTCCCACCCACCAAGGTATAAGATCGTTCAGCTGTCCTCATTTGTTAGTTTGTTGTTTTGGAAGTGAAGAGTCTCATAGTAAAAGTATTAGTCTTGCTAGTCTATATTTCCTAAAGGGTGCACTGTGGACAGCCCTCGGTGCATGACATGTGTTCCCTTTGGCCACATGAGCATGTGTATGATACACAGGTGAAAAAGCCTGTGTACATAGTGCAACTTTGCTCAATTTGGCCAATTTGGCATTTCAGTAAGATCTTGGATGTAGTTCATCTGTCTAAAACTAGTTTACCTCTCTTGCAATCTTTTTGCTCGTAAGTTTTATATATCTTGCATGATACACAGCAAAGTAGTTGACTATATTGACCATGTGTTGTGCACATTATTTTTTCAGCATGATATGTTTAATCACGTGTTCTCCTTGAGCTTTGAAGTTGTGAAGTAAATCTTCTCAAGAAATGTATTATTTTCCCACGAACTTATGCTCCATATGCGCCTCACTCATAGATTGTTATGTGCGATCCCATTAGAGGACACATTTTCCTTAGAATCCCTTCAATAATTGTTTCATAACAGCAGTTGTGCGTTGCATGTTGCTCTTTTGGGCTGGATGGTTCTAGAAAAGTTGCACCATCAAAATGCCTCTTCTCTAGAACTTCATCATTCTTCTCTTTTCGACAAGGCAATTAGCTAGAAATTGCGTAGATTATGTTAAAAAAGATAACATAATTAAACCATCTTATAATGGTCATTATGTCCCCCATTATTGTTCTAAATCCTTTTTAACATTCATCTCCTTTTCTATCTATATATCTAGCAATCTTGATGTGTATTAATGTTTGACATAATATGTTGTGAGCGCAGGTTCCCATCATCTACTCCAAATCCTACCGTATCTCGCTCTTGGGTTTCGAAAGAATGTAAGTGGACGGCTGCTCCACTTACCCCACCGCGTTTGATTCTCAAGTTTGTTAATCCTTCATTAATTAACGCATTTAATCTAGGGAAGTGAATTAAGTTTTGCTTAAGTTATATTTGACAAGTTTCTAGGATTGTATTTGAAAGGTCACTCTTGAATCTAAACAAATGAAAAAAAAGGGATAAATTTGTTCTTTTACCTGCTTTGGCATTTTAACCCGTTATAAACGCTTTTAATTAGGCGGTTTTGCATTCTGTGAGAAGGAAAAGTCACATCTTTCAATTTCAATGTCATTTTTAAAGAGTTTTATGTTTGTAAATAAATTGAAACTGAATGAGACTGTTGAATGGGTACGTTGCGCCATGAAAATGAGCGGTTGGTCCTGCCTTTACATCACACGGGATTCATCTCCTTTTCGACAAAGTAAAAAAAATTTGTTTCATCTTTTTCTTCTTTCATAATAAATGACATGCAATACGTTTTCATAGTAGTCCCCATCTTCCTTGCCACTTTCCAAAGTTTACGTTTCTCCTTTTAACCTTTTATTTTATGTAATTTTTTTATGTTTACTATACACAAAATGTAAACATGTTTGTGAATATATTTTTACAAGTACCAAACTTGCTTCGACTTTCATTTCATGAAAATAATAAAACATTGGAATCTTTATTATCAAAATCTAGTGGTAATAAGAGCAATTAGCTTCTTAATGATTGATAAAGGGCCGGGAACCTATCTATAATTATTCGAAATTTAATTTTCTATAAATTTATTCTAAAAATCACTTTCATAATTTATTGAAAGAAATTTGGTTTTTGTTCCGAGATGTGATCTGATTGCTTTCTGATTTTGGTCAACAGCTCTGGGATCAAGATCCAATTTTGTTGTGGTCCAGATTCAGAATTAAATGCCAACAGATTTAGATCTGAAGAACCTTGATCCATATCTTGTTCAAGAAAAAAAATGCCAGAAAGTGAATAGTTAACTGGACTAATTTTTTTTTGCTTAATTAATCTTAATCACCTACGGGCAGTGAAACTATACCAATCACCTTATAAGAGTAATATGTGGGTTAAGTTAATAACTTCACAGATGTTACTACTTTCATTAATTAAGTTCATTTTTTAAAAAATTTTTCTTGAAGATTTTCATCTTATTGTTTCTTTTATTCCACATTAAGTCGCTCTCCTGAGCCCTTTTTTCTTCATCTTAATTCCGCCATTCTTCTTCAATTGATCAAGGCACCTGTTCGATTGTTGCAAAGGAGCCCGTATATGCCGATTCCTCATTGAAGAAGGGATTCTGAGCAAAACCCAAATCGTAAAGCCGGTTTCGGCTTCCAAAGATGATCTTCTTGTGGTAAAGTTCATTTGCCCATGATTCATGAATCAATGTCAGTCTTTTTTTTTGTTTTTCTCTCTTGATCGTTCTTTGAAATAGTCATAAGAAGATCTCTGCTTTTTTACTATCCCTTCATTCAATTATTGATCGGTTATGAATTTGGTTATCTGATCAAGGTGCATTCGAATGCATATCTCAAGAGCCTGAAGAAGAGTGCGAATGTGTCTGAAATAATTAAGGTAAGGTTTGAGTCACATTGCTGCTTGAATATGTTCTGATGTTGGTCATAATCTGAATTAGGATGCTTAATTTGATGGCTTATGAATGTTAGCATGGATCTAATTTCACCACATTGGTAAAAAAATTGTCATATCATACTTAGATTTAATGACAATTGATTGGTAACCTACTGTTTGCACATCAGATTTCAGCAGTTTCTCTTCTTCCAAACTACATTGTTCAACAGCGGATCCTACGCCCACTGCGCAAGCAGGTACAATATTTTCAAAAGCCACATCATGCGATCATAGTTACTTCTGGAGAAAAAAATAATTCACCACATAATACAATGTTATGTGAATCTGCTGCCAGCAATCTTTAGGGCAGATGCATAAAACAGTATGTTACTGTTTCCATTGCCAGTACTTATATATATATATATATATATATATATATAAGTGACCAAAAATTTGAAAGAACATTAATATGTAAAAGCAAACCTTTTGTAGGGCTGTGTGGGCAACTGCCCCCACGAGCCTGCATGTGGTTCGGCCACTGCCTTAGTGTTGGAAGATGCCGTGAGCTAGAATTGGTCGTAGATTGTTGAACATGAGTTATCACAGGTGGGTGGTACGGTTCTGGCAGGGAAGCTGGCGAAGGAGCGAGGTTGGGCCATCAACGTTGGCGGTGGTTTTCACCACGGCTGCGCAGAGAAAGGCGGTGGATTCTGTGCATACGCAGACATCACACTTTGCATCCGTTATGCATTTCAATGCCTAAATATTACCAGGTAGAACCCCCTTCAATATTTCACAATTTCATGTATTTAATTACTCAAACAAAATTTTTGATCCAATGTTTTAAAAAAAGAATACAAAAAAAGTATACCTGATGAAATTATTTATTCACTTAATTGGATTTATGGAACTGGATTTGGACTTGAATTCATTGAGGCCTATAAGATCTGACATTTCCATGCAATTGAGTCAAATCTTTGTGGAATCCCAGTTGGGTATTGGACCTGGATTCATGATTGGTTGTGAAACTGCATGCTCGATCCAAATCTCAGTTGCCAATCGGATCTGGATTTTTTTTTACCAAATCCAACAAAACATATTTGAAATCGAATCAGTAATAAGATGCATTTAAATCCCTCGTTGAAAGACAGGAAAAAATGTTATTCAATATCGACCCCAATATTTATAACTCATTTTTAAACGTTTTATTTGTCTTTGATATTTTGAAGGGCGATGATTATAGATCTTGATGCCCATCAAGGGAATGGTCATGCAACAGATTTTGCAGATGACGGTATTCCCTGACCCTCTTAAATTAAGTTACTAAATATATAATGTCTCTTATCTTTGTTTCTAACATAAATTGATCTTTCTGCTTTGTACAGGAAGAGTTTACATACTTGACGTGTATAATAAAAACATATATCCACGAGTAAGCTCTCGAGTTCAATGCCGTAATTCCGTTCTTTTCCTTTTGAAGTTTGGGTTTTTTCTTCTTTTCCTGTTTGTAATTTACAGAATATAACTTTTTTTGTGATCTAATTTGTTTTAGGATTATGAAGCAAGAAAGCTTATTAATCAAAAGGTTGAGCTGGTGGTAAGCCTTCTCTCTCATGGCCAAGTCTTTAGAACAAATGCGTTGAAAATAATTCTTTAGTTCAATTCGATGGATTATGCATGTCATTTTAAACAGTCTCTGAGATATTATTATCCGTAATCAGAATATGTTACGCTTCTTCTTTTTATTCCATGAAAATGTTTGGCAAATTTTATATTCTTTGAATTAGCACTTGAAGGACCAATATTTACGATACTGAAAGTATTCCCCTGCTTTGATCTTGGAACTTTCAACATCTTATCACAAGCTCTGTGGCAAATAAAAAAAACATTCATAAAGAAAAAAGATTTAAAATTCAGCATGTTGTGCATTTTTAGCATTATTATTGCCATGTAATTGCATGTTATGAGCGTTTCATTGTATACGTTAAATATACATGGATTTTATTGAAAATTGCAGAGCGGAACAACAACCGAGAAATATCTTGAATGTCTTGAAAATGCACTTCAGGTATGCTTGTTTTTATCTTTTGTTTCTTTCAATCAACAATATTGTCTTTCTTCTTCTACAATATTATTATTATTATACACAAGCATACACGCAGAAGCATTTTTTGTGTGGATTATAAAATATGATTTCCTTTAGGCCGCAGAAAGGGCATTTCATCCGGAGCTAGTGGTCTACAATGCTGGAACGGATATCTTGGATGGCGATCCCTTGGGAAGACTAAAGGTGAGCATTTTTCTGTATGTTATTTGAATTTAATATGATTTATAACTAAGAAAAATTTCTTTCTTTGGGATTTCAGCCATAAACTTATATCTATTTTAACATTCACCAAATTTAAGATAATTTTTTTTTTTTAACCGTTGTTTTATTGTAGAAAGTGGAGAACAGAGATTCAATTTGTAGAAATTCTGACATCAAGGTGTGTTTGGATGACACCCTCATAAAAACTTGTTTTCAAAAATTGGTTTTGTGAAAAAATAAAAACAATTTTTTAGCCATTTTTTAAAGATTAGTTTGTGCTGTTTAGGCCTTTCATTTATTTAACTGTAGTTTATTTAATGAGTTTACCTTGTAATTACCTTTATAGAGATTCATTGTAATTGCAAGTACATAACGATACGAACAAGATTTACATTTGTAGATAACATCACGAGACATTTTTGGCTTGTATCATTTTGCAAGTAATCTGCCCTTAATATTTTGGATTTTAGATCCAGATTTCTAAGCGCAAGCTCAAATTTGATCCTTTTAAACCTGTTCGTGCAGGTCACCCCGAACGGGATCATTGCTAGAGATGAGAAGGTGTTTAAATTTGCAAGACGAAGA
Organism: Nymphaea colorata; assembly: GCF_008831285.2. Classification (NCBI taxonomy): domain Eukaryota; kingdom Viridiplantae; phylum Streptophyta; class Magnoliopsida; order Nymphaeales; family Nymphaeaceae; genus Nymphaea; species Nymphaea colorata. Next base: position 26,796,147 of record NC_045138.2, read on the forward strand.
AACATACCACTTGTGATGCTTACCTCAGGTTACCCTTTTTTTTCTTTGGTTCCTTTACATTTTATTTGATGAAATAAAAAAACGCATTAAAGTTGTTCCTTTTTTTTTATGGTGCAGGTGGTTACTTGAAGTCAAGTGCTCGAGTTATAGCAAATTCTATAAAAAATCTAAAAGCAAAAAATTTGATTGATCTGGAGATGTCTGAAAGCAAAGTGTCTGGTCAGTTTGTGTAACTTACAATCTCAGGCACTACTTGCATTTTGTGTAATTCTTGTTTTAGATTTAAGAGGAAGGAGTTCCTTAAAAGTTCGAGGACTTCTTCTGGAATATTATCTCGTAAGAGAGCATTGTGGAGCACCTTCTTTGGGTGATCTTTATAAACCAATTCAATGTTCAAATAAATCCTCATATTCTACACTTCATCTTGTATTCTCTTGTTTATGTATCTTGGACATAATCTGTCCATGAGTTAATGGCATGGTTCCATCAATGACATGTTGTGTTTCTTTTCTCAAATAGCTTTTCCCAAGAGAAGAAAGAGTGGCTGACCCATGAAATAATTTTCCAGATTGGTCTACAACCTGATTGTATTGACTAGAAAGCGAGTTCAAGCAGAAGGGCTATGTCAATATGAGATTGGTATCAGTGAGGATTTTTCATGATGAACTGTTCAGTCTAATCTCTTATTCTTCCTCATTTGTTTAAATTTGGCTGCTGTGTCAAGCTGGATCACTTGCAATTGCAGATAAGAAGAATGAAATTGAACAGAGAAGTGTTGTCTAGAAGCAGGAAATAATAGAACTGTTATGCTCAAAATTTCTGTTGGATCCAAACAGATGACAGCAGTAGCCATTCATAATGTTCATCACAGAGGAACCTAACTAGGGGTGCATCACGTCAGGGAAAGAAATAACAATAACTAGCTTCCAAAAGATATCAAATCAACAAGGTTGAGCAATGCCAATTAAACAACTTTACCTGTGGATTTCAAACTTCAGATTTGCCAAACTGCTGATAGTGATTCTTCCTTGAAATCCAGGTGCCCACCTAGACGGCTATTCTATAGCCTAACTTCAGACCATCACACACATTTGTCATGTGCATGACTAAACTCGTCCTCTAACATGCAGGACTCCATATTTAGTACATTTCCAATATACTTCTTTCTCAAATTATTAGGAAAAGTTTTTCATTCAGAAACCCAGCACTTGATCATAATCCCAAAAATGGACCTCATATTCTGAATTCGGCCTCTGTTTTTGCTTTTATCTCATGCCTTTAGTGCAGTTATCAGCAAAAGTTGAGCCCGTATTAGAAGAGCACTGAAATGAGATGCCTGTCTTCAGGTTTACAACCAAAAGTTGGGACCTGCAAACCGGGAAGTTCCAATTTTTAATTGTAAGCTCTTCCCAGCAGTCACCCAGTACAGATCCTTATGCCATGTCCTCCTGTACCAATACATCTGTGAATGGTCTTATCATTCCCCCTCAAGTTGATTTTGGTGTCAAAAGGAACAAGCTTAATCTTGTTGACACCAAGAAATGGTAGTTGTCAGGAAGAAGATACCGTAGCCTACCTAAATCCTCAAACAGAAATGACCCAAGCACCCGTATATTAAGGTATTCTAGCCACCAAAATTCGTCGGAATCGTGGGGTACTTCAGTCATGTTCAAGATCAAGAACTTGCTGGGTGCCTGACCACTAGCCAAATGCAGAGGGATCCGATCATTTCGATATAGATAAGAAAGCTCCAACGCTCTCAGATTGCTTGTCCAGTTGATGCCTGTTATAAGATTTCTAGCTCTGTATATCAAGATCAATTAGTCCTCATCTCTTTTGAGTATTATGTGAATTTTGCAGTTGGAGAATAATGACAAACTATGGTGCCATTCCAACATCTTCTGGTGAGAGCAGTGGGCTTGATTTCATCTCAGGTCAAAAAGAGCAACAAATCAATCTTACCTACACGTCGGCCATGGAGAGAAATGGTACATCTGCACGCTTTTAGCAGTCCATCAGGCTTCAGGGATTCGCTGGCCAGGTTCGTGACAAATCTGGGCTACTTTCGCGTTAATTATGCAATCATCGTCTTGATCATAGTCTTCCTGAGCTTGCTATGGCATCCGATTTCCTTGATTGTGTTCGTGGTCATGATTGTGGCTTGGTTTTGCATCTACTTCTTACGTGGTGAGCCTCTTGTGATCTTCGGACGCATGATTGATGATCGAAGCATCTTTATCACGCTGTCTATCACAACAATCATCGTTCTGCTTCTTACCGACGTCACTCGGAATCTTGTGGTTTCTCATGCCATTGGCCGTGCAACTATTGTTCTTCATGCTCTTCTCCGGAAGACGGACGACCTGTTTGTGGATGAAGAAGAAACTGCTTCTCTAAGACCTCAGCCTGTCGATTAGGCTGTTCCTTGCATCTCTGCATCGTGGATTTGATCTTGCGTTTACTATTTGCTTTCTCTGTATGGTGTTTGTGTTTTCTTCGTCTCTTCTTTCCTCTTGCTTCACTATTTCATGAGTTGGCTGCCTCCTCTAAGATAGCAGGCTGCTCTATAGAAATTTTCCTGCATGCATCGCCATTTTTTGAATTTTGACGTCTTGGGTTCCTCTCTTTTCTTCCTACGAAAGCATTTTTCCTTCTGGGGAGAATGTAGCTGAGCGGAAATAGTTCCTCACAAGAACCAAACAGGGAGAAAGTGTAAACGATTGTTTACATAACTCAAAAAGCTAGTGTGTGGAAGATGAAAGAAGAAAAAGGTAAGGAGCTGGAGAAAAGTCTTCCAAAAATACAGCCAGCCCAAGATGGCGTCGGTTCAAGCTATTCAAAAGAAAATGAGAGATTTAAGAGAACAAATCTCAATGTTTGTAAACTGTGATGGAATATGACAAAGATATGGAAAAGGAGCCTGATTTGATTTTGAATTTGAATTTTCTTGACCAATGTATATAAAATTAACTAAGGAAACCAGTCATCGTGGAGTTGATGATTGAGATCGTGTGGTAGGAAGAAATTTATGAACCCCTGTTTATGTTTTATCTTCCCTTTTTATGGTAGTAGAGCCTGAAAGCTCTCACCGGCAGATCTATTGATCCTAGTTGTTGCACCTTTTCTTATCAGGGCGACATCATGACATTGTCAGCAGCTAAGTATCCATATCCCTTTACTGTGAACGTGGCCAACTTTATTTCTATTAAACTGTCCCACAAGAACTACTTCTTGTGGAAGACAAATTCTTGGAGTCATAGAGAGTCAAAGAGCTCCAATACCTTTTGCCTGCTACAACGACTCTGATTCTCAGTCACCAAGGCACATGATGCAGGTCTGACCTATGGAGTTCTAATGTAATTTGTTGTAATTATACTCAGTGACCAATTCGAGGGGGCCACGTGTCATATTTCAATTATTGGGTTTTCTTTGCATTAAATTTTTGAGACATTAAAGCCTCATTTGGATTTGGATAATATCTAGAATTCGTATCAAAGTTTATCCAGGTCTAGTATTTTTCCTATAATTGGTATCAGAGTAAGTTTAGTGTAAGAGTGATCTAGAACCAGCTGCAAGTTCATCCGACTTATACACTGAACTTGTTAAGTGTAATAGTACGTGTTATTCCATAAAGATGCTTTGATATCATATTCAGGCAAAGTGGGTTTATTAGCAGTTACAATGAAATGTTTAACCTTAGTAATTATGGATATTGGAAAGTCTGCACTAAGTCATATTTTTAGAACGAGAGCTGCGGGACGTTCGATTGGGATTAAATATAAAAATCCCTACTGATGAAGATGCCAACAAAAAATGGCTGCTAAAAGCAAAAAGAGTCTTATTTATTACTATGAAGGCATCAATTGAACATGAACTACTAGAGCATATCCTGAGCGAGCATCAGGTTGACAACCCAAAAGAGGTCTCCCTTAGTCCCCCTGCCTTTGGGATCCTATCTTGCATCGGCATCAATGATGGTTTTAGCTTGAATGTCATACATTACCACTTAAGACGCAGAGAACTAGAGACCTGTCTTTTCAGGTGCTAGATCATGTTACAAAAGATATATACTCAGAACATCTTATGATCATCATTATTACCTCCATTCTTGTTCTTTTCTATCTATATATCTAGCGATCTTGATGTGTATTGATCTTGACGTATGTTGTGGAAGCAGATTCCCATCATCTACTCCAAATCCTACCGCATCTCGCTATTGGCTTTCGAAAGAATGCAAGTGAACGGCTTCTCCTCCCTCCCCACATCTTCATTTGATTCTCAAGTTTCTTAATCTTTCATTAATGCATTTAATCTAGGAAGTGAATTAACTTTTGCTTAAATCATATTTAACAAGTTTTTAAGATTGTTTGGAAGATTACTCGTGTTTAAAAAATAAAAAAAGACAAATTTGTTCTTTTACCTGCTTTGACATTTTAACCCGTTATAAATGATTTTTGTGAAAAAATATTTTTTTTATCTTTTTTTTAAAATTAATTCGTGACCTAAAACTCATCTTCTTGTGAATAACCTAGGGACCAGGTTATTCGATCTCTTTTGGAAACCAGGTTTTGTCGAAGAAATTTTTGAAAAAACCTGGTTTTAGTGTTCTACAAACACTACAAAAAAACTGTTTTGGCTTTAAAATTCTGTTTCATGTTGTCATCCAAACACTAACCAAATAGCCGACCCTTATCAGGAAATGGCTAATCACACTGCCCGAGTGAAGGCTGAAAAAATTGATTGATCTGGACATGTCTTAATTGAAGCAAAGTGTCTGATCAATTTGTATAACTTAGAAAAATGAAATAAACTGAGAAATGTTATCTTGCAGCAGGAAATAATACTACATATCTGTAACATGAATACTGAACTGTCCCAAGTGCATCAGTTAAGGGATCTCATTTTGATTTCCTAGAAGTGATATGCTCAAAATTTCTGTTGGATCCAAACAGGTGATAGCAGTATTCATTCATGATCTTCATCGCAGAGGATTCTAACTAAAGGTGCATCACAACAAAGAAAGAAATAACAACAATTAGCTTCCAAAAAGTATCAAATCAACAAGGTTGAGCAATGCCAATCAAACTTCTTTACCTGTGGACTTCAAACTGCAGATTTGCTTGACTGCTGATGCTGATGCTGATGCTTCCTTGAGGTCCAGATGACCCCATGCTTTGCATGTGGGATGGTGCCCACCATTCTATAGGCTCCCCACCATTTGGAATATTAAAAAACTGAGGCCTGACCAGAAAGGAGCAGTGCCTAAGCTGGACATATCCACTAAAAGAACTCAAAGAGCCAGAGACGGACCATCACACACCTTTATCATATGCATGATTGAGCCCACATGACCAGGGTTTCTCTTACATGTAGTCCCCCATTGAGTACATTTTCACTAAACTTTTCTCAAATTATTAGGAAAAGATTTTCATTCAGAAACCCAACTCTTGATCATAAGCCCAAAAAGGGACCCCCTATTCTGAATACGGCCTCTGTTTTTGCTTAATCTCGGGTCTTTGTTGCAGTTTTCAGCAAAAGTTGGGCCTGTATTAGAAGAACTCTGGAATGTGAGGTCTGTCTTCAGGTTTACAGCCAAAAGTTGGACCTGCAGAATGGGAATTTCCAATTTTTAATGGAGAGCCCTTCCCAGCAATCACCCAGCACACAGCCTTATGCCATGTGCTCCTGGACCAATGTATCTGTGACTATGAATGGTAGTTGTGAGGTTTGCCTACCTAAATCATTAAACAGAAATTACCCAAGTGCCCATATGTTAAGCTATTGTAGCTACCAAACTTCATGAAATCAAGGGGTACTTCAGTCATGTTCAAGGTCAAGATCAAGATCTTGGTGGGTGCTTAACCACTAGCCAAATGCAGAGAGAACCCAATTGGATATATATAAGAGATTTTATGCACCCAGATTCTTTGTCCAGTTGATGCCTATGATAAGATCTCTAGCTCTCTATATCAAGATCAAGTAGTCCTCATCCCTTTTGGGTATTATCTGAATTTTGCAGTTGGAGAGTCATGTCAAACTATGGTGCCATTCCTACATCTTCTAGTGAGAGCAGCGGGCTTGGTTTCCTCTCTCGGGCCAAGGAACGAGGCAGATCAATCTTGGCTACACGTCGGCCATGGCGAGAAATGGTACATCTGCACGCTTTAGGCATTCCATCGGGCTTCAGGGATGCTCTGGCCAGATTCAGGAGAAATCTGGGCTACTTTCGCGTTAATTATGCAATCATCGTCTTGATCATAGTCTTCCTGAGCTTGCTATGGCATCCAATTTCCTTGATAGTGTTCTTGGTCATGTTTGTGCTTTGGTTTTTCCTCTACTTCTTTCGTGATGAGCCTCTTGTGATCTTCGGACGCACGATTGATGATCGAATCATTTTGATCACGCTTTCTATCATAACGATCATCGTTCTGCTTCTTACCCATGTCACGCTGAATGTTGTGGTTTCTCTCGCCATTGGCCTTGCAATTATTGTACTTCATGGTGTTTTCCGCAAGACGGATGACCTGTTTGTGCATGAAGAGGAAACTGCTTCTCTAAGCCCCCAGCCTGTCGTTTAGGCTTTTCCTTGTATCTCTGCATCTTGGATCTGATCTTGCGTTTTCTGTTTGTTTTCTCTGTTTGGTGTTTGTATTTTCTTCGTCCCTTCGTTCCTCTGGTTTCACTATTCATGAGTTGGCTGCTTCTTCTAAGATTGCAGGCTGTTCTATAGAATTTTCCTGCCTTCACTCCCAACTTTTGAGTTTTGATGTTTTGGGTTCTTCTCTTTTCTTTCTACGGGATCATTTTTCCTTCTGGGGAGGATGTAGCTGAGCGGAAATAGATCCCACAAGAACCAGACGGAGAAAAAGTGTAAATGATTGTTCTCATAACTCCAAAGGCTAGTATGTGGAAGATGAAAGAAGAGAGATATTGCAAAAATGAAAAAAAGCTAGAGAAAAGTTTTCGATTTCGGACACGCAACCGGCTCAACCAGTTCCGAAAATATGCAATTGGGTGCTGCTGATGCCTCTGTTAGTTGTCTAAGTTTGTACATCAATGGATCTGAATCCTGGCTTTCTTTTGAGATCGAACGCTGGCGCTGCCTCCATTACCACTTAACAAGGTACGACTGAGTATCTACAGGATGCTGTTCGTGGAAATAAACTAGAGCGTTACTGTTGTGCTTTTACTCTGTTCCTGTGAAAGTGTTGTCGATTCAGTTCTCCAGATCGGAACGGTGATGAACAGCATTACAGTTTCACCCTTCATTGTAGTTAAATTTGATGTGTAAGATTTAGAATTTCTCTGAAATGGACAGAATGCTGCTTCATCTTTCCCAAGTAATCGTGTGTAAGAGAGCTTATCAGATTTGCTGTTCATGGGGCATCGGCCAATGTTCTTCAATTCTTGTGATTTTTCTTTATTCTTCCTTTGTAAGATGATCTCAGCTTCACTGTTCCGGGGTAACTAGACGAAGTTTCATCTAATATTTCCCTGAAGCGGAATGTTGTTTCATTTCTTTCTTTTCATATCAACAGCATCTTTAAGGGCACATCAGCTTTCTTGTTCATGGTTGTCTGATGTACTTGGTTTTTGTATATTTCTATCTGTTGAAAAAAATGGAAGATGGTTCTTGTCCACTTCTGCTGGCTTTGCATGCTTTTTAAGCAAATTTTGACAGTGCTATGATCCTCAAGACATGTGCCTACTTATCAGTAAGTATGTGATGTCAATTTTCTCTATCGAACTCGGCATTCCATGATTTACTCTGTTGGATAGTGGCCACCACTTCAATTGCTCTAACATACTCATCATAGGACTCGATATTTGTCCCTGTTGTCAAACATCAACATACACATATATACATTGATTGAACTCAGTGATATCTGAATTACATTGGTAGGGTAGATCCCAGTCTCAAAGCCCTACCTCTCGAATGTCAAACCCATTTCAGGTACGAAGTCAAGTTGTAAGCCTTGGTTTTCAGAATAATTTCACCTTTGGCACCCAAATGAGTAAGAAATATGGATTTGATTTTCGCGGAGCAAGCAATAGAGAATTCCCTAGTTTTTGGTGCATAAATTCAGATCTTCAGTTATTGAAAAATCCTAACACTGGACGGCAAGAAGTTGGGAGGAAAATTTGACACTTGATTTTTGCCAAAGGAACTTGTTCATTGTGTGGATAGGTGAGGAACGTTGAATGGTAGTTGGAGAAAGCTAACATCGTAGTAGCTTTGTCATCAGAATCAGACTACCTCGTTTTTTAACAGATGACCTCCTTTTCCTTCTCAAACCAAGATAACCTTGTTTGATTCAGCTACGCCCAAAATCCCAAGATTTTCAATCATTTTTGCCTGCTACAACGACCCTGATTCTTAGCTACCAAGGCACATGATGCAGGCCTCACTCATCCAGTTGCCAATTCCAGGGTGCCACGTGTTACGTTTCAGCTACTTTTTATTATTATTCTTTTTTTTTTTGTTTTAGTTATCTTTATATATTTTTTCCAATTATGTCTTCATAAGGTATTTTTGTTAGTACTTTTAAACGTGAGCCGATTGTCGGTTGCACTGCTTTAGGACTCGGAGTCACTTCACAAAAAGCAAAAAATAAAAAATACAAAGGTTATATTGTAGAAGGTGGTTGAGACTTGAGACTTCCACCACGAGCTTTTTCTCTCTACAAAAAGAGGTAAAGGCTACTGTCATGTGTATCAATTGTATGTTGCTAAGGGCTGCGGATGTGAAGGGGCAAGCAGCTCAAGCTCACTACGCGAGCTGATGTGGTTTGTAAGTTTCTAAGGGAATCTCTTGTTATTAGTATTAATAGTTTTTATATAGTGATCACCTTTGTGACCTTGTTTTGTTTGGTTATCGAGATTTCGTATTTGATCTAAGGGGCATAGGGCATAGTATAGCTGGTTAAACTCACACACGATCGTGTAAAAGGTGCATTGTTAGCTTCCATTCATATGAGTGCTATTCTCCTGAAATGTAAATGATCGGATCACCAAGAGACATAGTATAGCTGGTCAAACACACGTTTGTGTAAAAGGTGCATTGTTAGTTTTCATTCGTATGAGTGCTACTCTCCTAAACTATAAATGGTCAGATTGCCGACAAGTATACCATAGCCCACACAAGTATTGGGTACTACTCAAAAACCCGAAGTAGGGGGAATGAGGAGTTTTCAAGCCTCTTTTTCTTTGCAGTGTACATAAGAGCATTTTATATTTGTTTTAGTGCTCAAAAAATTGGGCAAATTCATAAAAAAGACTAAGGTAGATTTAGTGTTCTTGTTGCCAAACAACATCTTATAGTCACTTAACCAGTTGTACTATATGGTCTATTATACTTAAAAATATTGCACTGCGTGCCATCAGTAGCGGAGCTACCATGTGACTGGAGCGGACAACTGCCTACCCCATCTTGTGTAAACCTTTATAAAAGTTTTATTATTATGTGTTGGACTCAGATTTAACCATACCCAATCATGAATTGGTGCCCCTCAACGAAAACTTTCTACCTCTGCCACTGCATGCCATGTAAATAAATCAAGCTTGGGGGCATTTCATGCACCTTGATGTAAAAGACTCTCTAACTTGATCTCCACCTGTATAATATTAATCCTAAGATGCTTCTTGTCGAGCGGTCATCCAAATGGATGACCTTATGAGTTCTTCAAATTTATGCTATCTTTGTTTACTCCTTTTTTGCTTCCCAAGAACTTCAAAAGGTAATTTTTTTTTTAATTCTAAGTGCCACGTTTGAATATATCGTAGTGAATAATATTGCAGTATACTTCGTAAATACTACGAGGACATCATAACCACCACGCGAAAACTAAGAATAGCCCTATATCGATGCGCGGCCGCACCAGCACTCTGGGGAAACTTGAAGTTAAATGTTTGGGAGCATATATCTGCTTTAAGTGTTTTACTGCAATTTCTCTCTTGAAAATTTCAATAAAAGATGTTATACAAAAGTGTGATATTTTCAAAATATCGCCTATAATTGATGGAGGATGCCAGTAAATGTGTTGTTGCTTTCTATATCTGAGACCTTGGTCAGGTTTAATAAAGGGGATATCGTCTAAAGCCCACTGCAGAAGTAGCATTGCTTTCTTTCCTTTCATATAACAACCAAATCATGATTTTTGCATAAGGCAATTTGTTACCATCAAGTCGAAAGATATCGCATACATCGAACCAAATGAAATATCTCGAATGAAGGCATTCAATTGGGCAATCTGAAGTCTGTATTGTGTGTGTGTGTCTCTCTCTCTCTAGCTCAAGTTAAAGAAAATAACCAGAGGCGCAAACAAGGAAGGTAATTAAAGGTGAGCATTGCTTGCTTTCTCCTTTTGCCGCTTGGTTTCACTACATAACAGCGCGCTCTGTTTTGTTGCTTCAGCTCATGAAGAAAATGTGTTGCAGGGAGTCTTCTTGTATTCTTGGCTCCGCCATGAACACCCGCCATGCTCCTCAGCGACTGCCCTATTCAGAATCTTCACTCCTTCAGGCGGATCTTCGTAATTATAAGCGCAGGAGAAGAAACCATGGTTCTACTGCTTTGTGGTTGTCAGGAACGAAGCTTGGTGCTATCCCAATTGAGCTCTCTCTCTCTCTCTCTCTCTCTCTCTCTCTCTCTCTCTGTGTGTGTGTGTGTGTGTGTGTGTGTGTGAAGGATCATGTAGCAGGTGGGGATCGTGGTGGAACTGACATACTGTAGCGCATGATGTGTTCCCCCCATCTCAGGGATGGACATGGTTTCCCTTGCAGAGGCCTTCCTTACTGCAGGTGGAAGTTCCTATCCGCTTTTCTTCGCCTCCTCCATTTCCTTTTCTCCTTTTCTCTTGTCTGCTATTCCTCCTGAGCTTCTATTTGTCGTCAGAACTGTGAACTGTTCTAAGCCAAATTATCAATGAAAGCTTGAATCCTTTTTTTCTCCTTGTTTAGCGACTTTTGAACAATTAATCTTTGTTTCTCTGGGCAATTTATTTGTGTTCATATGATGACAGTCTCTTCGAAGGGATAGAATAGATTAATCAATTGATGGTGGTAGGGCCTCATCCGACTTGAGATCATCCGTTTATTGTTTCGAATGGAAAAGAGAAAGTTGTGCTAAATTAAACGCTAGCTGTTGCTTTCTCATCTGTGCAATGAAACTGACATTTTGGTCGCTCAATCTTTTCTTCTCTGGAAAAAAAAATGACAACGTATAGGAAGGAAATTTGTATATGAATGGTGAGCAAGGAATCACCTGATGAAAGAATGAACAAGAAAAAAATTGAACAAAAAACAGAACCCAAGAAACTGTTCTAATTATTTGTAGAAGTCAATGGATCCTGTTTGCTGCCGGCCAATATATGTAAGCACATGAATCGCTAGCTAGAAGCCAAGGCTAGGCAGATAGAGATCAGCCAACCAAACCTTCTTCAACCTGAACGTCATTATTCCAACTGTCTTATTGGCCTAGCGATCCTTGAAGTGGAAAACGTTTTCCTGCAAAATGAATCAAACAGTGATGTAGCCTATTCAGGAATACGCATCAAGGCTACCTCTGAGCAGTTGTTCGATTTCTTCTGTTTCAAGTATAATTGTAAGCTTCTCATATAATTCAGTGAAGCTATAATCATAAAGTGGCAGATGTCAAATCTAGATTCGAATTCAGACTTTGATTTCTGAAACCAAATTCAAGTCTGACTAGCATCAATCTGATATTTATGGGTGATCAGGTCAAATCATTATCAGATTTTAGTGGGATATCTGATTTGGATACGGAATCCAAATCTGCAGATTGCTAATCAAATCGAGATTCCTCTATCAAATTCAATTAAATAGATTCAAAATCGGATTCACAAATACGATATATTCAATCTACTTGCATACCTAGGTTTACCACTTTCTGAAAGTGATTTGTCAGATTATATAATCTGCTATTAGGGGTGGGGCTTCTCTTCTACGCCTTTTCGTCATATTCCTTTTCGTACCTTGTAAAAGTCCCCAGTTCGTTAGGAAGAGTGAAATCACGTCAGAAAACAAATCTTCAATTCTTAAATATTAAGGTGTACAATCTTCATTTCCTAGTCCTTTGAACTGCAAATGGTGGATGTGCAACATTCTAGTTGATCGAAAGTAATTTGAGATTTTAGTTGATGGAAAGTGATTTGAGATCATGAGATCAAAGGTCATAAGACTTTAAATCATAATTTCTTAGCCGCGACTTTGAATTTCTTCTTAAAAAAAAGTACTATTGGGAATCGTACGTCAGTCACCGGAAGATGATGAAGCTGTTAATGGGGACAGCAAAAACTTCAAGTTAACTATCACGAGAATCTCAACCCCAACTTAAATCTTCTTTTTTCATCTTTCAACTTTCAAGGAGGATCTCACAATTTTAAAGCAGAAAACAACATTGACTGAGTAGCTGTGCCACTAGAAACACCTCCAATTTTGGGGACAAGGAAAACTTCAAGAAAACATACTCATTTTTTTAAATGAAGGCAAAGATATGGTCAAGTTGTTACATTTAAACACTAAAGCGCATATAAAAAAGGGGTAATTAAAAGAAAATCAAATTTAGGCATGTTTTTGCTACGACAAGGCTGTTGAGGCAAAATTTTCATTTACAAGGAAAATGGGCTGGACTTGGAACTCTTGGCATGGCAGCTCACCTTTAGATAAAAAATGTAAGAATAAATAAATTTGATACCACTAAATGCATTAGAAATAGGACCAAAGTCAGATCGTAGCAGCCAATAGTGACGAAAATTTGCTAGTAACGGACTCCTTTCTACCCATGTACATCAATTTTTTTCTGTGGACTCAAGGTTCTGTCAAGGCAGAAAAAGGACGAGGCATCAAAGTTAAACTTCATCAACTGCTTCCAACTTATTTTCCACGTCCTGTCCCTTATATGTTGAATATTTTAACCGGACCAGCACTAAAATAGTGCGTCCGACTATTGCTTTATTGTATTCTTGTAGTAGGATTGAGACAAGTAACAAATCACAATCACCATAATCTTTTTTTCCGTTTTTTTATTATGAGAAGGTAGGATTAAGCATATAAGAGACGCACCCAAGTATCAAAATCTGTTTGATGACTTTCAATTTAACGATCTTTTAAGTCCAATCACAAAGCAATGTAGGAAATGACAGAGATCATGAAAGTCTTCGACCAACTGGGGTTAAGGAAGGCATTAGGCATGGCGAGAGGCTGAACATGACGTCGGTCGTTGGCCTCGTGGCTCATGGCCCCTCGATGTGGGGCAGTGGTAGCCACCGCTTAAACTCTTGCTACGTGTCCGGCTGAACGCGAGATGATGATTTTTATCTATCCCTATCGACAAACGTGGGAAAACCCATTGCCCTCTCTCTCTCTCTCTCTCTCTCTCTCTCCCTCTCGGTGGATCGTGAGAAAGATGTGGCTCCGGATGGATGGTAGTTTCCTTTGACGGCTGAACGACCAACCTTGGCTTCTCTCTCTGTCTTCAATCTATGGCGGATGTTGTTCACCGATCAGTCTTCTGCCTTCACTATTCCCCTCTTGTGTTGCCTTTCCCCTCCGCTAGCTCCAGCAAGCTGTCGTTGCCCTCCAAGATACTGAGCAGGAATTTGCGTTTGGAGCACGAAGAATCGAGCCAGAGATTTCTGTGGGTGACCGAGTTTTCGAGTTTCTTAAGGAGTAGGAGTGCCTCTCACGTCAAGGTGAGTCGTTTTCTGGTGAAATATTATTTGCTGCCTTTCAATTATCTTTCATTCGAAGGTGGCTTTCGTGGGGCTTCGTCGAATTTTGCAAGTTCGAGAAGTTTAAATGGCTTCGTTCGTTACTGCTTCATAAATTGCGTACACGCTGTGTGTTTATTTCCGTTTTCTAGTTTGTTCAGTTTTCTTGATTAAGGGATGTAGTATATTTCTTGGTTTCATATCTAGAGGAGAATATTATCTCTTAATATTATATGATATTGAAACTGTCAAGAGTTTAAATTGAGTGGATGTTTTCTGCTACGGAAGAATTTCCTCTCTAGTTGTAATCGGTTTCATATTGAGCTTGGATTGCAACTACGTGGAATTGTTTTGAAAGAATCGTGTTTGTAACCAAACTTTCTCTTTCTAAGAATTGTAATGGATTTGTTTGTTTCAAGTGCAATCTGTTGCTTATTGGAAGTGCCATTGTCCAACTTAATACTTCTATATTGCATTAGTGGTCTAGCCATTTCTGGGGGTCTTCGCCTGCTTTACTTTTAACGAGAGTACTGTAATTTCTCTGTTCTTTGGTACTTCTACATCATTATTGTTCTGAGAGATGGCTGCATATGGCGTGCTTCTTTTTTCTTTATTACATTTGGCTCTTGGAAACTTTTATTCTTCAGGCTCGTGACTCTGTTGCCGAGGGTGATGAGCAGAAGTGGTGGGAGAAGAATGCTGGTCCAAACATGGTCGACATTCACTCTGCTCAAGAGTTCCTTGATGCATTGCGAGATGCCGGTGATAGGCTTGTAATTGTGGAATTTTATGGCACTTGGTGTGGCTCTTGCAGAGCACTTTTTCCCAAGGTGATTCTGATTTAATTAGCCTTCTTGTGATATTATTCTTTTGTAATTTTCATATGGTGATCCTGCAGAGATATGTGATAGGATGTCAACTGCAGTCTTCTCAGGATAGATGTATGTGAAAGAACATTTTAATCAATTACACCTGAGAATAAGTTCTACAGAATAAAAGGAACTTGGTGTGCAGATGGGACATATCAGTTGCATCTTTAAATTAGAAGGATTCATTTAGTACAGGAGATAATACTGCTGCTATTTTCTCAGTTCAGTAGTTAAAGAACTCTGAGATGCAACTGTTTCACTCTGTTAATGGTCTACATCATTTAAAAAACACCTTTCCAGCAACATGTATGCTATTTTTTGTCAAGGATTTTCTTCTTGTCATGGATGTCAGTTGCCTTAAGATAACTCCAAGAGAGATTTCTTTTCAGTTGTTTGGATAAATATAACTCATATTTGAAAAGACGAAAAGCTCATCATTTACTGGGAAATGGACCATATATTCTACCCAATGGCGTAGCCAGAAATTTCTGACTGGGGGCACTAATACATTAAATTTTAACTTTTAAGGGGTAACCAATATGCAAATAACTAAATGGCCATGATATGGTGAGGGAAATTGCCCACACCAGCTCACATGTGTCTCTGCCATTACTGATCAAGTTCTTCCTGTATTCCTCCATTTGAGGAGTTCACAGTCCTAACAATTGGTAACTCTTCCCAACCAATACAATTGATTTAATGTGTTCATAATTATCATCAAACTCCCATAGGAGCCAATTCAATTTCCCCTTTGTGATAATGCTTTAGTTTCTCCCACAAGTTTCAGAATCCTGTAGTATTTTATGCTGCCTTCTTCCGTCTTCTACTCTTTTAAGTTTTCATTATGTTGCATTTCCTGTCCAATAGGTGTCAAATCGTACATATCACCTGTGTCTTCTGTTAGTGAAGTTAGCTCTTTCTTTTAACAAATCATTCTCTATGACTTTGGTTGCGACATTTGTCCGTTTAAATCATGTGTTTCACATTGTTTCCAGACATCTTTCGGGCCTTTAGCCTTCACTTCTGTAAATGTTTCTCCAACCGATAGCTCCATATGTTAGATGAGTAATGCCACTGCTGGCATCCTCAGGTCCCAGCCTGGGGGTTACAGTCTGATAGAAGAAGAAGAGGCGTTTTGATCAAAGATATGCTGTGACACTTGCTTCTGACGACATATACAAGTGCTCGTTCGAAGTGGAGTCACTCCTGATTCCATATTCCAATTTCATAAACAAGAAATGTGACATTCCCAGCCAAACAATTGGATCCTCTTCATTTGGTCGATGTACACCATATTTATGCATCCGATCTTTCTTCTTGCTTTTATTGTTGTAGAAGTAGCCTTAATCTTTTCCATTTGCATTGATTGGAAACTAAAGGCATCAATTTGGATGGCCATGAATATGGAGGTCTTAGTCCAGTCACGGTTCTTGCTTTAGAATGTTGGGTACTTCGTCAGGTAGCCATAACCATTCAGCTAGGCTACTACAGATTAGTTTCCAATTGTCATACCAATTCAATAGCTCCAGCAAGTGGTTGTATCACATCCCTGTAGGGCTTTGCTCCACATGATCACAAGCCTAATGTCATTCACTCCTGCTAGATGTTGAAAAAGGTCATTACATGCTATTGCCAGCATCGGTGTGCTCCAAATTCAGTTACTCTTGTACCACTTCTGATTATTTTACACTCTCGGTCTTATTGTGATGGACTCCACTTCTATGGGAAGCAAATGGGTCAGATCTAGGACCATATACTTCAGGTGAGTTTGTATTCCATTCCAGAATCATGAAAATTTCTAGACCCCCGAACAAGGTCCAACCTGTTTGCAAATCCTACAGCCATCTAATCCAAGACTCAGACACGTTTGAACAAAAAAATAAGAATATTGAAAAGTAACTGAAGAGCTGTTTTAAGTAGAATTTGCAGACACTATTTACATAAACATGCTGAAAAGTCAGTGTCCCTGATGAATACGAGGAAAAACGGATACAAGAAAAAGAAAAGTAGAGGAAGGATGAAGGAATAGTTGAAAAAAGAATGGCCCAGATTGAGCCCAACCTCTTTAGTTTCAGATAACACATTCTTTGATAAAAAACTTATAATGCTTATATTGTACAGCATTCTGCCATCATTGACAGAGAATGACCTCCTTACCAAATAGGCACTGGGGTTTTTATGGGACTTTATTCTATAGTAGCATGAGTCTTATTTCCTCTCCGCTGCTTTCAACAGATATACTGTTTATTATTAGTTTCATTCTTTCTGAATGCATTCAAATCCTCAGTATTTTTTATAGGTACTTCTTTGTTTTTTGTGGGTCTGTGGTCCTTCATGGAAATGCTTTTATTTATTGATAAACTTGCATTTGGATTCTGATGAGACAAAGACTTGATTTGCTTAGATACTTCCTTTTCTATTGCTTTTATTATAACCTACTTTGGAAGCTACTAACAGCCCATGGCCGCTGCAGCTATGCAAGACTGCTGAAGAGCATCCTGAAATCCTTTTCTTGAAAGTGAACTTTGATGCGAATAAACCCATGTGCAAGCGGCTGAATGTTAGAGTGCTCCCATATTTTCATTTCTATCGGGGTACTGATGGACAATTGGAGTCCTTTTCTTGTTCACTAGTAAAGGTTAGTGGTCTGACATATTAAATTCTGGTTTTTATTGTAAAAGTTTAGGTTAATCAACCTTAACACCGAAAGGATCTGTTGACCTTCTTAGGATCTATAAAATTTGTTGATGTCATACACTTTTTTCTGTTTGATTGCCTCCTTTTTTTGTGTGCTGAAGATGGTTATGGCATCTATAAATAAATGACTAGAGGATCATTGGAACAAAAATTTCTCACCGACTGCACAAGCAAACAGTCGTTCATCCAAGTTTCTGTGTGACATGGTCACTTTTAATAGCATAACTGTCCCATTTGATACAACATGATTTTCTGATACATGATCACATTTCCAGGACACTACCTGGCCAATCAACTTTTGTGTTTAACTAGTCTGTTTTTTTTCTAATGACCTTGATCTCATTTTGTTATCATCCATTCTTTTTTATTTAGAATTTTTGTCGAGCCCATTATAGTTTAATCTTGGTTTTATTGTTGCTTTTATTCATAATGGGTTGGAACTGTTTGGTTTTTCAAGTGTTTGCTCTTAAGGTAATGGCCATTATGTATTGCTTAGAGACTTAAAAGTTGAAGATAAATCTGATCATGTACAGGCAAGGGCATACTACCTGCATGACAGCCTTCTTAACTGGTCTTGCAAAGGCAAAACTAAATCATTCAATGCTTTCATCCAGTGGCTCAGGTCTCCATTTCCTTTTAAAAGAGGAAAATGATAGTGGGTGATTATCATCTATAGTGACTGCATTTTTTCTAAAAAAAAAGTGGAGATTTGAACCATTTGATCGTAGATGACTTCATCCTGTTGTCTAGATTGACACTTGTAGGATCAGTTAAAAAGTTTGACTGTGTATGTATGAAAAGAGAGAGAGGGAGAGAGAGAGAGAGATTGATTGGTATGCCTCAAGTGTTATGCGCCCGATGTTCCCTGCCTTAAAGCCATCTGGCTAAATGGATAGACAATCAAAATAATTTGAAGATGTGAACTACGTAGTTCATTTAACAAATGAAGACTTTTAAATGACATAATTTTTATGTAAGAACAAAAATCAAGGGCATCAAAAATGAAATGGGTAACAGTGCATCAAAATTTGGCAGGTTAGAGAATGATCATCTTATTTCCTTTGAATATAAACCAGAGTATGGTTTTAAACCTCTGCCGATATGATTATATTATGTCAAATTAAGGGCACTTCTGGTGTGTGTACATATATATGTGCATCCGAAGTACTCATGGATGACATACCTTGCACAAGCCGATGCTATGGGTGAACAACCCTAGTCCAGAAGGCACACAGAAGGGATTTGACTGCAGGTTCGGGCCTGGGTTTACCTTCAATGCACGCCTTGTCGTAGTCGTGTATTTCCTTTCTAAATTTCTGCACATTGTTCTGTTGAACCAAGCGTACCTCCGTTGTGTCCCATACCTTTGTTTCTTCATGGCAACTAGACTCGATAACATCTGACATTGCTTGCAAAAGAATACTCATTACGTGCACGCAGACATGTAAACCCTTCTTTTCCAAAATGAGTCTTTTCCATGTGTGAAGACTTACGGTGTAGCTTTCCTTTTTCGATCATTGAGTATGGCTTTCCTCTGAAACTGCATTCACACTCTCAGGTCCTAGCCTTTGTTTCTTTAAACAAGTAGGGATGCCAATCTTTGCACCTTTGATTGTGTGAGATCAATAATGATCTTATGGTTCTGTACACACACGGCTGTAATACCACTCTCATATGAAAATATTTGTCTCTTATATCAGCAGAAACGCAGTATAGTTCTTCTGATAATTGTTGTTTCTCATTTGTATTATGTCACTTCTCCATAAACTATTTCTTGCTCGTCTGATCAATGCCAGTGCAAATCTTTTTCCCTGCAGTTCCAGAAGATAAAAGACTGCATTGCAATGCACAACACTGCTCGATGTAGCATCGGTCAGCCTACAGGCATCGGCAACATAGACCTTCTTGCATCTCCAGATGCAAAAGACAAGCCAGCAGAAGCCAACTCTCGGTAGCTGTTGTAGAGGTTACGCGGTTTGGTATATATTTGATCTGTAATGTTTCCGTATTTGGAAAGGTTTATTTCTTCCAATGTAACATCCTCGTTAAATATGTTCTATTTAATGCAAAATTGAATGAAAATCCTCTCCATTGTTTCTGTTTCGTTTGTTTTATCCTCTTTCTTGTTCGCTTTCGCTCCAGTTATGGTGCGCTTGTGTTGTTGCTTCGAAAGCTTCAGAATCCCTTTCCATCAGTAACGCTGCTAACAGCCACAAAGGACAAGTTCAGGAATTTTTAGTATGTGTGGGTGGCGCTGTTTTCTCAACGTCAGGAAGCAACACTTTCATATATATATATATATATATATAGATATATATACATATAAAGAGAGAGAGAAAAAAATTGAATGGTTATATATATATATATAAAGAGAGAGAGAGAGGGAAAAATTGAATGGTCATTTAATCTGCACTGTTCAATCTAAAATCTAATATAATCAATGGTTAAAAAATAAGAAAAAAATAAAAATAAGTGATAGGCATTTTTGTTATTTAATATTAATTTACATTTTTTTGTTTTTATTTTTTTCTCAATCAAATATATGAACCGTCTCGTTAAATGGTTGGATGACTTTAAATTGAGTTATCATTTATATATATATATATATATATGAGAAAGCAATAAAATTCACATTCTTTAATTTTTATTAAAAAAAATTTAAATAAAATATAAACATCTTAATATATTTATAAAAACTATTATATATATATATATATATATAATAGTTTTTATAAATATATTAAGATGTTTATATTTTATTTAAATTTTTTTTTAATAAAAATTAAAGAATGTGAATTTTATTGCTTTCTCATATATATATATATATATATAAATGATAACTCAATTTAAAGTCATCCAACCATTTAACGAGACGGTTCATATATTTGATTGAGAAAAAAATAAAAACAAAAAAATGTAAATTAATATTAAATAACAAAAATGCCTATCACTTATTTTTATTTTTAGAGAGCAATAAAATCCAAACTCTTTAATGTTTATTAAAAAAATATTTTAAATAAAACATAAACATCTTAATATATTTATAAAAAACTATTTTGATATAAACATGCTTTGATTTAAGTTGTTTTTATGAAAAATATAGATTTTTTATTAATAAAAAATGTTGATGTTATGGGAGCTATTATTTTTTATTATAAAAACAATATTAAAATCTACCAAATGATCAACTTCCTATATGTTTTGCATCAACAGTAATGAATTGCAAAACATCGAAATTATTATGAACAACTATATTTCGTTTGTTTTATCCTCTCTCACGACGCTGCCGATTCCCCTGCCCCTCCCACCTTTCTTTCCTCTGCTGCCGGCCGCAAATAAGTGATTTAACTAATTCAGTAGACATGTGATGACCTTGAAGATTCAGCCAAAAGAAAAAAAAAACATTAAAAACACAAAAATAAGTCAGCTGAAAAAAAAAGGAAAAATTGCGGTTTTATCGTTGTCGGGTTTAAACAGTAACATTTTTCTTAGATATAATATGACGAGTTTGAAAAAATAAGAAAAATATGATAATACGAGAACATCAAAAAATAACTAGATATTTAAAAAAGTAAAAATTAAAAAATAAAAACAAGCAGTTTGACATTAAAAATTATAAAAAAAACACCTAAAATGAAAAAAAAAACACGTTTTTTCCAGTTTTTTGAACCTCAAAGAGTCTTGACATCAATGCAGTTCAAATCGAGTGGTTCAGGCTTTTTATTTATTTTATTTTATTTATTTTTTTGAAAGAGATTTGAAATTTTTATTTATTTTTTTGAAAGAGATTTGAAAACCCCCACTATTCCACCTACCTCCAAGGTTGTGGGCGGCATTGGAATGACAGAAAATGCATTCTTCAACTTAAATACTGTGTCCCACCATTTAAAACACAGAAATATAATGCCCACGGTTAAAGACCTATCTTTCCATGTCGACGCTATGCCTTTTAAGGCAGTTTAGGGTGACTTTGACAACATAAATTTATATTCCATAGAACATAAACTTAAGAAAAACTCACTCTGGATAGAACAACAATGGAGTATCTGAATCAGTGAGTTGAAAACTCTTTCTTGTCCGGTTGAATACCATGCAACGCAATTTTATGATTTTTCCGAGAGCTCGTCGCTTTCGAGAAGGCGTGTGAACAAGAGACGAGTTGGATCTTCCCTAAAAGGTTGGAGAAAGGGTCAGAGGGAGCGTGTACATTGAAAAGTATGAAAGTTTCCAACCCATTACATTACTTCTAGAATGTGAAGAAGTCGAGGCGAGGCTCCGATGACTGCCCGTCCTTTTCCCTTCAAATATAAGAGAAAAAATCATTTGCTAGGTTGCCCTAAGAGTAAGATTTTCACTCGTAATTGTTGCTAATCTAAGTTAGTGGGTAATTCTAACAATACATATGGAGAGCATTATTGTTATTATTATTATTATTATGTCATTTACCTTTCTTTCTTTCTTTCTGGATAGAGATTATTAATATGTTTGATTTGAATTGGATACTCAACCGAACCGTTTTGAAAATCGAATGTGGAAAGAAATTTAAAATCGGATTATATTTGGATTTAAGAAATAACATTAAATATCTCACTCAATTTATATTTGAATTCAGACCAGATTTAGCTTTAAATAAATATCATACATCCAATGCTTGTACTATTTGAAGATAGACCACCCAATTCAAAATTCAGATTAGAATTGTGAAATTTGATTTCAAATTCAAAATTTGCATTCAAATCTGAATTCAAATATATATAAATATATATCTAAAAAACCAAATATAATTAAGGATATATCCGATTCAAATTGAATTCATTGACATCGATTAGCTTCTCTCTCTCGTTGTCACCCTCCTATCCATTATTCCATTGCTTGTCTTCTACTTCCTCCTGTTCCTTTTGTTAAATTTTATGAAATTGGTTGTCGCACCAATTTTTTTATTCAATGCATCTTCAATTTGATCAGCGAAAGCTTCGTTTAAAAAAAAAAATAAAAACAATAAGGCCAGCTATACTTTCGCTCGGCTAGCTTTCTTTGAATTTATGTGGTTGGAAAAGGGCATCCCGTCCTTACATGTTGGTACCGTTGACCAACGTGTGGTCGGAGTGCAGCCAGACCTGGTTCTCATTGACCAGGACGTTGACGGGACCAGTTTAGTTAAGCACGGTCCATCAGCCTGTCCTGTCAAGCCTAGCTCGAGCTGTCGTCAGCCAGGTTTGAATAGGCCAGGCCGAGAGCGCTATCAGAGCTAGAAATTTTTAGCTGAGGAACACACGAGTCGCATTGACATATAATCGTAATGTCATTTTTGAATTCTTTTAGCAGACATCCTTTATCTCCGCCACCAAATGGGAAACAAATTAACCAAATGGGAAACAAATTAAAGGGACTCGAAACAGTTCAACTCCAGAGAGATTCGAACTTAGAATTTCAACCCATTAAATTTGACTATTTGGTGTGTATGCATGTATATTTAGCATGAAACATTCTTGTCACGCTTTGTTGAATTCAAGGCAACGATTTTTACTTACTCAAAGGCAATAAATGTCATCACTGCCATCATCACGTTCATCTATCTCAGATCTTGGTCAACATATATGATCTTGAGGATCTTTTGGTAATGAAATATTTTCTTCCTTCTTTTGCTCAGTTACATCTCTTCATGTAAAACTGAGTATATAATTCAAACTCTACATAATTTATATTTTGGTGACCCCGAGGCTATCCTACCATTCAAACAAAGAGTAGAGTTACATATGTGTGGGCCCCTGTGGACAATAGGCTCGAAGTAGAGCCACATGCCCCTCAAAGTTTTTTTTTTTTTTTTTCAAAGAAATATTTTTATATATTTGTTATGTTATGTATATGAGCGTCCCTTTAACATTAAAATCCATAAATAATGTCTCTTGTAGAAAGTTTTTCTCTCTTTGCTAGTTTTGAGCAAAGAGTGGGTCCAACAAATTATTTGGCTCGGGCTCGACCCGTTGCGCAGCCCTAGCTTTCTACTAACATGTGTAATACCATTTAGCAATAGGGGTGAACGAGTTCGAGCCGAATCATTCGCTTAACGAGTCGAGCTTAAGTTCATGAGTCGACTCGTTCAAATAATCGAGTTGAGTTCCAGCTCAACACATAATTGTCGTCAAGTTCGAGCTTTAATCGAGTTTGTCGAGCTTTAATCAAGTTTGTCGAGCCTTAATTAAGTTGATATATTCAAACAAGTTTACGAGCCTTAATCGAGTCAAGCTCGAGCTCAACACGTAACGATGAATATCAATTCTATTGAAACGAGTTTGTCGAGCCTTAATCAAGTCTATCTCGAGCTCAACACGTAACTGTGGAATCAAGCTTGAGCTGCTTCCGTCGAGTATTTTTGAGCTCAAGCCGAGTCAAGCTCAAGGTTTCATTAGTCGAGCCGAGGTCAAGCTGAAGGTGGACTCGGCTCCTGTTCATCCCTATTCAGTGGACCCACTTTCAAGGCCTACTATGTTGCGTTCCAGCAAAGGGAGCGGGTTTTTAAGCATGCCCCTCTTATGTTATGGCCATCATTCAACGTGGCCTTGGTAGGTATGTGATTTAGAATTGAGGCAATTTAGGAAACGATTACTGTGGCTTTACTTAAAAAAAATTACAAAAGGTGCTATCAAACAATTATAAGTAACAAGCAGGCCCTAATATGAAATTTTTCCAATTATTGGAAAAGCGTCGCTTTACCAGGCAGCTTCTATCACTTTTGGAGTAATAGTTGAATCCGTAAAGAAATAAACAAAGCAAAAAATAAAAATTTTAAAAGCGGAATGAAGGGGAACGGGAACTGAATGTTTGGAAAAATATTATATCACAATAAACAACAGGCAACCAATTATTGAAATTTTTTTTTTAAAAAAAAAAAAAAAAAAAAAAGAGAAGCTGCTCCCTCACCTTCCCTGGTAACCATGGTTAACCCAATCCAAACCCAATTATTAGGAACTTATTTGGATCCAAACCCAGTCCAAATGACAAGAAATTTGCTGGGTACCATGGGAACTTTTGATTTGGATCCGGATTTTGTCTGTGGGGATATAAAGAATGCGGGCGAAGAGAAGAGACCAGTAGACGACAAACCAGATTCTCTGCTCTCAATCTCAGCCAACGACTTTGACCCTTACTTTTCCACGCCGTCTCCCTCCTCCGATAAAAGTTGAAAGGGAAAGGGATGAATCAAAAGGTTTCCTCCCGCCATTTCAGGCTTTCTATTCTCCTTCTTCTTCAGTACCCAACCGGACGCCTCCCCAAGTTCCTCTCTCTCTCTCTCTGACGGTGTGTGAGGAAGGAGGTGAAGGCAAATGGACATGGTTTTCTTGCTAGATGAGGAAACACGGTCTGCTTTCATCCGATCGGTGGTTCGCATCCTTCACTGCAGATATATTTGTTTATGGTCGTATCAACCATCTCTACCAGGGTGAGACAACTTGCACCCATCACCTTCACTTCACTGTTAGTTTTCATCAGATCCTCTGATCGTGTATTAACTTTAGGTTTCGAACTCTTTGATTTTGTGAAGATGTTTGCGTTTCACGGATGGATACTATGAAGACGAATCCGCCGCAGAAGCAAGCTCGTCAGGCGGAAGTTTTGGTCGGAGACTGTTCGACGCATACAGCGGTACTGTTTGTGCTATCGATGGCGGGTAAAAAAAGGGCATCGCGGTCTCAATGAATTTGCAAAGGAAATGAAGGTATGAAGAATTTATCTGAGTGTTATGCCGAATGTTTTGGGCAGGGTTCCTGGATTAGCGTTCAAGGAAGGAAGGCCCCACCTAATGCTGGCAGCAGAGAGTCTCCAATTCTTGGCAACAACAGAAGCTCAAAGGCAATTCTATCAAGTCAGTTCCGAAATACAAACCCATTATGCTATTTCAGAAAAACTAAAAAATGAGCATCACTTTTCTTAATTGTTATCTTGATGGAATTCTTTCAGGGAGCTCGAATTAAGGTAAGCAGTTTCGAGATGGTCTTAAAGATTCAGAAGTCCAACTCTGATGCCAGCAATGTTAATGATCTCCAGTGTGATTTTGCAAACAGTATGCAGCTTTCTTGGCCTGCACAAGTGGGGAGATCGAGCTGGGCACCTCAGCTAACCAGGTGAGCGCCAAGTTTCCTTCTCCCTTTAGTTTTTGTTCATTAAAATGATCGGTTTTAGCATTTGAACAGAAACTGGTCATGAAATGACTAAGGCACCTCATGAGAAGGTGCTGTGGCTCTTGCCCAGTAGCCAGGTCGTGAGATGCATCGCATTATTTTTATTATGCATAGAATGATAATAATATTATGATATTACGTATCCTGGTACGAAAGCATGACAACATGTTGCTTCTCAGAAAGTTGGTACTTTAATCTTCTTTTGTTCTATCAAAATATGGACTTCATTGTTTAAGAAAATCAAAGAAGGTGGCGTTCAGTAGGGTCCCAGGCCTACCGAACATGAAGAATGAATCTTCATATATGGTGTTTGATGTCCATATGATACGAGATCTATATAACGTTCTAAGCTGCCTATGATATTCTTCACATTTGCCTTGATATCTTTTGGTAGTATAGTTCTGTTGTTGAGTCCAGAAGCCAGGAGAAATTAAGTTCTTCGATATTGGCATACACCAAGATGCTTTTTTCTTCTGATCTTAACATGAAGAAAATCATATGGGGCATTGAGCAGGTGAATTTGGAGATGGATGACATACGAAATCTCTTCACAGAAGACATGGTAAAGCAATTCGGTTTGGCAGGCCTTCATCAGATTCAAGAAAGGAGCATATCATCTTCCTCGTCGTCTTTTCGTTCAGTCTCGCTCGGAAGCCCTGAGTACTCATCCGGCCTGCTGCCGATGATATCATCCTTTCATATCCCACTCATCCGAAATCCGACCGCAATTCAACCCCGTCCAAGCGCTTATATGGTTGATGCCGCAATGACTAAAGCAATGCTTGCAGTCCTCTCATCAACAGCACCTTCTTCTTCTTCATCATCTTCTTCTTCACCATCGTCCCTTTTATCACAGTTGAGCACTCAAGGGACGGCATTCCAGAGATATTCATCAGAAAGCTCCAGATCGATCCTTTTTCATCGGACTAGTTTGCAAAGCCAATACCTTCTGAAACTCTCAGTTGCCATTCTGAGAGCAATCAACAACCAAAGAAAAATTCAATCTGTAATGACAGAAAACCAACCAACAGCTAGTCAATTGAGCCATGTAATTTCAGAGAGGAGGAGAAGGGAGAAACTCAATGAAAGTTTTCAAGCTCTTCGAGCTCTTCTGCCTCCTGGATCAAAGGTAAGCATACTAAACCATCTTATGAACGAATATTGCTCTCTATTAAGGATACTTATGAATTCAAAAATATAAATAAATTCAAATCGATCTTAGATTGTGATCCTAGTAAGTTAAGCCACAGCTTCTATTCTATGTGTAGCTCCTCTTTGATTTCAGGTGAAGCTCAAGGAAACCGATGCACCAATCTCCTTTGTAGTAGAACCTCTCTTAAATTTCCCTGGTAGCAAGCGAAGGATGGAGAACCTACACGGATTAAACTAACCACGTTAAGGGTTTGCCTTCTTGTGAGTTCATGCCCTTGACAGACTACATACGTAAACACATACACACACACACACACACACACACACATATATATATATATATATATATATATATATATATATATATATATATATATATATATATATATAGAGAGAGAGAGAGAGAGAGAGAGAGAGATCATAGGTTTGCAGTTGAGGTAGTTTAAAGTTCAAACTTTAAAGTACTCTATATATATCGTCGGAGTTTTTGTTCGTTTCTAATGAGCTTATTTTTACAAATCAAATCGTATAAATTGATATGACAAATAGCTATAAAACTCAAAAGATATATAAACTTTAGATGTTCAGACAAACTTTTATGAGAGTCGAAGATTACCAATCTCAGCTTTTTAGGTTTATAAATTTTGATCGACATGATTTTCTTAATTTGTTCCCTTTATGATATCACTCTTCTGTATGTGTGTGTGTGTGTGTGTGTGTGTGTGTGTGAGAGAGAGAGAGAGAGAGAATATAAGCATTAGTCTGTCAAAAATGGACAAAATTCTTAACGTGGTTTGTTTAATCCGTGTACCCTCTCCATCCTTCGTTTGCTACCAAAGAAAGATGTTCTACTAGTTTCCTTGAGGTTATATAGTTTTCTGAAGTTATGACATCAACTTGCCCTGCATTTACTTGCTCAATTTTCCGGGGACATGCAGAAGGACAAGGCCTCCATACTAGCCGGCGCTAGAGAGACGCTGGCAGCGCTCAAATCAGAAGTATCAGAGCTCGAACGCAGGAACCAAGTTCTCCAATCGCAAAGTACATCTCGTCCCACGACCGAAGCAAGAAGAGGAGAGCAAGAATCGACCTCCGGCGATGAGGGAAGAGATGTAACCGTAACCGAGATCTGGGCGTCGCCGGAGGAAAGGGAAATCGAGCTGAGAATCCGGAAGGGAGGACAGTTCGAACTCATGGACTTAGTCCTGAGACTGCTGGGATGCATCAGAAGCATGGACAATGTGGATCAGTTGATGGCAGTATCAGCGGAGCTTCAGCAGGAGCAGCAACAGAGAACTGTTGTCCTCAGACTCAAAATCAAGGTTTGTCCCATCTTGATCTCGATCTTTCAATCTGTCAAATACTATATGTGTAATTAATTTATTATTGATTTTAGGGTGAGTGGTTATTTTTCCACCGCCTTGAAAGGCTATAGCTCCCCTTATGTCTCGAACTCCGGCTTAAAATAGCCTGTCATGCAATAGCGATGTTAGAAAAAGTTTTTTGAGACAGTACTGATTCATAGATTTTCGTATATGAAGGAATATATATATACATATATATATATATATATATATATATATATATATATATATATATATATATATAACAAAGTAATACTAATGTAAAAAAAAAAAAACATTGAAAGGCTAGTGTGGGCAATTGTAGCTCCGCCACTGCTGTCATGCTGCTCACTGCGCTACACCCCTCCCCTCGACGTATTTGCTCACTTAAAATTGCAACCAACTGGGATGCAATTTATAATATAAGGCGCTTTCCTTTCCTTATGGGTTCCACCATGAAAATGGTTGCATGGGACCATGAGATGACAGAGATGAGTTGAAATTTTCAACCACCAAAAGGATCTGCAATCAGGCGGCGGGCGAGTCAAACGTTGCAGCTTATTTGGGTGAATCTTTTGTGGCTTATATCCAGCATATACATTTTTTAAATTTAAAAACGTTTAAAGTTCTTCTACTTCAGTTTTTTTAAGAGGTACTTTTTTGCTATAATTGAAGAAAAAGGTGGCATTATTTTAATAAGCGACGCACTTTGTCGTAAGCACTTAAAAATAATTTTTTAAGGTGGCACTTTTTATGGTTAGATAACTGATTTTTGTTATTATTATAATCAAATATCTTAGTTCAAATTGTATGCGTTAGTGACTTTAATTAGGAAATCATCCTATCAGGACTCACATCGTGTTAAGCCTGTGCATCGGGCTGACTCAGCCGGGCCGGACCCGATAAGGGTTGGTTGGGTTGGGGCTGGCCCCTAGCTTGGTCTCGGACCCGATAAGGGTTGGGTTCGAGCTGGCCCGTAGCTTGGTCTCGGACCCGATAAGGGTCGGGTTCGGGCTGGCCCGTAGCTTGGTCTCGGCTTGACAACCTGAAACTCGAGTTCGGGCTTAGCTCGATTAAAATAAAAATATAAAATAAAATTTTTAATATAAAATATATTTTTAATAGTAAAATATATAGTATTATTAAAATAAAAAAATATTGAAAACATATTTAGCTCCATGGGCTGGTTTTTTTGGGTCCGAACTCGAGCCTGGGTCCAGTGTTCACACTTAGAACTCATTAATTGATATAGCTTTCTCCTCACAATTGGTGGATGCGATAGAAAGCCTTTCTTTGTCAAAATATTTTACTTGTACAAGAAACGATCGATGAATTGGACAAGACCATGAATCTATCCAACAACCCTACATGGGTGATTTTCCTACTTACCTTATAGAAGAGAAAAATGTCCATATTGGCAACTCGATTCTTAGAAAGCCGATGGTCAACTTCAGAGACTTGTTCGTTAATTTGATGCGCACCATTAAAAGTTCCATGTGGTTGGTTATCATTTTCGCCGCTGGTTCAATCTTGAGTTCATGTTGGTCTAGTCCGAAGCCAGCCAGAAGACCCTGACCATGCATGAACTTGATAAACTAATTAACTCCCCCTTAAGTCAATCAAATGATTCATGCGTCCACATCTTCCCTGTTCAATTAATAGCCTTAGAAAACTTGGTCAAGTCGCCTTATTAGATCACTATTACATTTTGCTACTTGGTAGCCGTGGGACCAATATATAATCCTTGAATGATAACTTTAGCTTTATTTAGACTTCTAGAGACATCAAATCCGAACCATGTTCCCTCTCTCCCTATTTCTCTTTTGTCATAAACTCTTCTCTCTCTCTCTCTCTCTCTCTCTCTCTCTCTCTCTCTCTCTCGAGATATATATATATATATATATATTCAACGTAAATAAACTATGTAACTGACCAAGTTGTAACTTTTATGTTTCTGTGGACAAAGCAGGGCAAGGAATGGTCCAGGTCCATGTTCGAAGAGACGGTGGCACGAGAATTTGGTGATTGAGAGGGCACTATCTGCAGTACGACGGCTTCTTTTCCTAGCTTTTGAAACTTCTTTCTGTGCTTTCCCACATCGTTTCCTTCCTCGTGAGCCGCCAACTCTCTTCTCGCACATAGAGGGACCTACGTTGCCTCCGTTTGCGTGAAAATCTCTTGGCTCCTTCCTTCTCCTTTCTCCAGATTCTTTTTTCTTTTTCCTCCATTCAATAAGGAAAGTACCTAGGCTACGTAGGTCCTTTTTTAGGCGACGAGATTGACTGGCATTTTGCATGAATTAGAACTTATACTTTCGTCAGAGGCATTCATTAAGAAGCATGATTTTGTTGAGAGATGTATCATGTATGCACACCAACTACCCGATTCTTCCTTTGGTTTGAGTTCCAACTCCAAGTTTGCTGCTAAATCATTGCCATGGACGGTTGATTCAGATCTGTTAGTTACAAAAAGAGGTTTATATGGTGCATTAATATGGTTTCACATCTGAGGATCCTTTATTTATAGCAGTGGTAGCTGGTCCTTGCATGTCAGAGTCTGGAAACACTACCATTCTATGAATCAGATGCATTTGTGGTTCTTTTATATGGTAAAAATTGATGTACTTTGTACTTATTAGTTGTGAATGTCAATAGTTGTGAATGTCAAGGAAGGAGATACAGATGAGTGAGTACGTGCAATTTTTTCTTTTTCTTTCTCATATTTGTTGGTAACATACATAAAACTCGGTAGTGGTGCTTGAGAAGGTCAGTATATAGCAATGTACATTAAGTTATTAACCGATATCTACGGTACCAACTTTTTTTGGCAATATTAGATCATGACGCCTACCACATGTCATGCACAATGATTTAAGGTGACGTTGGCTTTTGTCGTTTAGACAATTCAGCTCAAACAATTGGTTGCTGGGATCCAAGAAACAGAGACCCATGTAAAGGGACCTCACTCCCAACTATATTTTCATAATGTCCTGATGATCTTCCAAGTCAATCTTGGTTGCCAGAAGTTGAACAACAATTTCATACAAAATGGACCAAAAGTCCCGCCTATTCAAACTCTTGGTGACGGTAGATTTTCAAAATATTGGATCACATGCCCTAGGGGAGCTATAGGGCATAGCTCAAACAATTAGACTGAGATGTATTATTTGGCGTGTCTGTAACAATTTGACCAACTTCTACGCTCAAGCTTTTGGTTCGGTGGATCCTAACCCGCCCCCTAGCAATTTCGGTTTCAACTCCAAAAAGATTAGGAAACATGACAACCATCTATTTAATAACCTCCTTTAAGTCCTTAAAGATCATTCATAATATTGGGACTAAATTTTTTGGGTGTTACGTATCTCCACTTCAACTCGTGGATGTTATATTCCTGCACAATGAAAGGGGATGGGTCTCTACGTGTTATAAAACATGAAGATCTCACCGCCTGGCATCGACGCAACTATACATCTTAAAGACAAATGAAAGGACTCTCGCTCGAGTGATGAAATTAATCCTCCTCCTCACCCAAAATAGTGGATCACACTTATTCTATTCTTTATTCTTGATATATTGAACCCAAAATTGAGGTCCAATAAAGACCAAGGTTCCCGGAATTTAGCTGAGCATGAACCAATTCCAGATCCGAATTGATACTTCCTGGTTCTGGGCAAGAAATGGGTCCGGTCAGTTATATGGGTCAGGCTATAAGGAGCGATTGTAAATCTCTGAATCTTAATTATATGGTTACCTGATAATTCGGTGTTCAAAGTTTCAGGTGAGCCCTGTTTTGGATAGAATTTTTTCCTTTTTGTCATCACGCAAACGGTCGTCAGTCAGCCTTCTGTTTGATTGTTAATTACGTCAATCCGATCGTGTCGTTTCCTCTCTGATTTAGATCAGACCTTTTTGCAAGGCGGGATCTTAATGTGGATCTTAATTAGGTTCTACATGAGTTCTCTAATTTGATGAACTGGTTCAGATTTTTTGTCACATAGATCCAGGTACTTGAGATCCTTGGCTCTCAACCATACTCTTAAGCATATGTCATTGTTTTGTGCATCTACCCCAAAAATTTGTTGGCTTCATTGGATACTTTAACAAATTTTTTGGGAGGTGTCTAATGAATCAAACAAATTTTTGGGGCCCATGTATAAAACAGTAAGGTACTGGTTCCAAACAACTTTTAGGATTGTTATTCTGCTCTTGCATATACTTATGCAGAACCATAATTTGGAGTTTTACCTTCTTAAACAAATGCTTAAGTTATGATCCAGCTCTCACCAATCTCTAAATTTATGTTTTCTCAAACACTAATAGTAATGAGTTTGCCTCTTTAGTCCTATCATTACTTTTGTCTGGCTTCTCTTCTCCTTGCAGGCCATATCATATCAGTACCTTTGACTATCTCCAATGCCTTGACCTTTTATCGATCTTACCAATGCAAGTTGGTTTTCTTTGCCACAGTTTGACCATCCCTCTACTTGCCTGCTCCTTGTATTTACCCCTTCACACTTTAATTCTCGGCTTTGGCTGTATTCTTGGTGGTCGTGGCTTATTAGTTGTTAGTGGCCGATTTAGGAAGAGTCCAACAACAGGATGTTCAGAGATACTGCCGTTCTCTACTGCCGTATCAGCAGACCCAGTTCACTACTTGTGAAAGCTGGCGTTAATAATGCACTCCACGGTCAGCATTTGTCTTGGGCCATGGCCTAGCTTCTCTTTCTTTCTCTCTCTCTAAATATATATATATATATATATATATATATATATATATATATATATATATATATATATTTTTTTTTTTTTTTTTTTCTCCACTACTTCTTCTTGATTCGGTGGCTTCTTTATCTACTTTGTTTTCTTCACTTTTTTGCTGACACTTGGTTTTCTTAGTGACTACTCGGCACTCAATTTTGTTAACGAATTCTTATTTTGTCGTCAAATATTAATAATGATGGTACTAGTACTCATATTCTTCCCTATATAGTAGGCTGTTGACATCTCCATGGCTATACATATGTCCCATCTTCTGTTTGTATTTTCTAAATCAGTCTGCGTTAAGTTGTTGCTTTCATCTTAGTGAAATGACATAACTGACTTTTGAAAAAGAGGAATTTAAAACTAAATCAATGTAGTTCTAAAAAGTAAGTTTGAAAACGACATAAACTCATTTTATTGATCGTGTATATATATATACATCATCACCACCACCACCATCATCGTTCTCATTCTCTTCAAAGCTTTTAGTACTCATACATAAGAAGAAGTTATATACATGCATTTGGTATTCAATGCTTGGCCTTAACCAAGCCAATGGAAATTCAATCCTAGATTACTTAAGAAAATAAATTGCAAAAAAGAATTTCTGTTTCTCAGCGTCACCTTGTTGTGTTCTATACAGCCTCTCACACTCCATTAGCTTCAATGTAAAACCTCAACCATTAAACATGGTTCAGACCTGCTAGAGAACTAGTGGATCCATCTACTGGAAAAACATTGTGAGTCACTAAAGTTAAATATGGAAACTATGGCAAAAATTAAGTTACCTTGCAACAGACAAAAAAAAGTTAACAGAGATAAATGCGTCGTCTAAATCAAAGAAGATAATGATGAAAATCAAGATATACTATAGAACTGGGGACAACGATATCTTGATTGTATTAAATAACATATTGGTTAAACACTTGCTTACAGTAACAGGAAAACATTGTGTTAATGAGAGATGTTAGGATGTAGGTTCTCTTACACTGCAACACTTTTAGATTCTGCTCAAGGGACAGAACATCTTGACCGCCCAATGGTACAAGAGAAACATGGAAAACAGGGACTCTGTGATTAGTGATTCAAAGTTTTTGTTCTCTTTAGAAAGAAAGAATACAACATGTGGCCTTTGTATTCTTTCTGAGCTGAAGTAAGATTGAAGCATAGCCCTTGCAGCTTTGGTGTGAAAGATCATACTCTCAACTAGAGTGAGAAATTCCATTTCTAGTCGCTTCAAAAGTCATGACCTGTTTTACTTCTCTTGCACATGAAAATAAAGGCAAAGGCATTCGTCTACCATACTCAGAAAAAGCATATGCACTAACCTTATTGGCCTTCAACTTTTCATTCGCTTTTTTTATATCAATAGTTTAATTGCATCTTAATATAAACATAGTTTACTCAACAGAGTTTATTGGGACAAAGGGAATGCATGGCCCTATTTAGCAAGAATTGAAGGCTGTAGAGACTTGAGTTCTTCCTCAGGCACATGATCTGCTGATTGCACTTCCTTGAATGAAGATTCAGCACTGCATTCCAAAGGTAACAACTCTATTAGATGATCAAGAGCTTGTTGGAGAAAACTACAGGAAGGAAGCAGCATTGCACTTCTAATTAACTGCCATATGCCCAAAATATCTTTTTACATTAAACCATGATACGTACACTTTCATACAGTCTGTCCTACAAGAAACTTGAAACCTCACGTACAGATAATGTTCTTCTCGTTTACATGGATGTATGAATTATGTATGTCCTCGTTCTTTGAAACTGGTTTTTGATTAGTAACAGCCAAAAATCAGTTAATCAAAGTTCATTTCAATATGATGGCACATTTTATTTATCAAATCCTGGATAAAATGAATGTTGATGAATTTCATTTTGCTTTAAAAACTTTGCAATATATTTCAGCTATTAATTTGGAGCATTTGACCTACTGCATGGGAATAGAATAATTGCCAGCAGAAATAAATTACCTGGATTCATAAGCATCTTTGTAATCATTGATGTCATCCTTGGCATCGAAAAAGAAT
The DNA here is from genome assembly GCF_008831285.2 of Nymphaea colorata. NCBI lineage: Eukaryota > Viridiplantae > Streptophyta > Magnoliopsida > Nymphaeales > Nymphaeaceae > Nymphaea > Nymphaea colorata. The sequence continues at coordinate 26,830,914 of NC_045138.2, forward strand.
TGATCGAATGGCTTAATATCTTCATAGTCTTGGTCAGGAGTAGCCTGATAAAAACTCTGTGAATTGAAATCCTTCAAGTCAATTTCGCAAGGTATCATGGATTGTTGAAATGAAGAAGAATTCAGATACTCCTGCGTCATGTGGCCATTACTATTCAATTCTATGACATCACCGTACTCTGTTGCCTGATAGCAGCTCTCTCCAATAAAGGATGTCATCTGCTGCCTCTGATGATGCTCCTTTCTCGCCTGGAAATCTGACTGTTGCTGATAAAATAGGATCTGACACTTAACCAAATTGAGCTCCCTCTGTGTGTACTCTATCTCCCTCTGTAGCCTGACAATGACTCCAAGGCAGCCATATACTGGGTCTCTTTCCCTGGCATTGGCTTGATATATGATAGCCTTCATTGCCTCTGATTTTTGGGATTCATGTAGTCTCTGCAGATGCTTCTGAACATTACTTACCCCAAAGAGACGATGGACGTTCAGGAATTGCTTTAATCGATCTGGTGGAAAATATGGCGCCATTGCACAATCATCATGGCATCTTCTTCTTTGGTATTTGCATGATGCACAAGCTTGACTTGTCCCACCTTTAACTGTCATATTAAACCTGATGTTCAAATGCCAACAAGAGAATAATGACTCAGAAGATTGGAGGAGACAGAAAAATTGAAAAATGAAGAAACTTACATGAGAGAAGAGGTTTGTGGAAGTAAGGCAATCATAAAAGAAGAGAAGATGAAGATGGAGGACAAATTTTTTCATCAGAAGACAGGAATGAAAGTGAGGAAAGAATATGAAGAGAGATAGAGAGAGATGCTAAATTTGGATCATAACCAAATTATTATGTTACTTTTGAATTTAAATGGTTGACGCTTTCTGATGATACGCGTCCAAGATTGGATGCAGAAGAGGAAACGGGCCTCCGATTCAGGAGGAGAAGCCTGCACGAAAGTTTCTAGAGTCAGAGTAACAGATAGAAGATCACAGTGGTGCAAGGATATCAAAGAAAAACTGGTGAAAATATTGAAAATTTGTAAATATTTGCTTGCCATCTTTTGGCATTCATACCCTTCAAGGAGATGTGGAATTACAAAACCCTGTCTGGGAAAGCTTTAGAAGAAAAAATACAATCTAGAAGTTATTGCACTCGATCTCTTACTCAGAAAAATGTAAAGATGAATCAATTATGTAAAAGAATCCCAGAAATCTCGTGCACTTTAATTTTGTTTTGGATTAAGCTGAAAGTCAACTAAGCTTCACTTTTTACTTTTTAGTAAGGATGATCAGTTGGTTCTTGCCACTAGTTAATTAAACAGTGAATCTTTTTCACTTTGTTGGTTGGTAGCTGACATGTGGAGTTTCCATTCCTCAGAGTAGCACCTTGTACTCGTAAAGAGAGAGAGAGAGAGAGAAAAAGAGAGAGGGAGAGAGAACACTTTCATTCAACAATGCCAAATTAGCCATTATGGCTTAATTAATTAATTAAATTCGATGAAGCGACACAAGCATCTGGGGGACAAGAAAGAAAGAAGCGAGTTCATCAAATGGCATATATTTTTCAAACAACATAAACTCTTTCTCATTCTGGTGAACGTATGACTACGATAACCAGCTTAGTGGAAAAGGAAGATGCATTTATCTTGAACCTGCAAATTTCACGATGAATTTGTCCATCACAGTAAGGCAAGAATGGATCATGTGTAAATTCCTTAAAGACAGGTATGAATATAGAAAAAGAAGACTATCTTTTTTTTTAGGAGATAATTAGAAGATAAATCTTTTGTCCCGATTTCCAAAATAGAACTCTCATTTTTTCAAGTTATTAGCTCTGGTGGCAAGTTTTCCGAAAAAACTGAATAGAGATCTGAAATTAATTGACTTCAATTATCATGGAAAACATATACGTGATTTTTTTTTTTTTGTTTATCAGGATGACCATTTATTTATTCACATTTAAAAGTACATAACAAGGCTGAGCTATTTAACCCAATTTGATCGGACTGTGTATCAATGGATCTGGATCGGGTCTAAATCTGATGCAGTTAATAAGGAGAGTTGTTCTCCGATGCAACTGTGCTGGGACATGAGGCTCCCTACCCTTTTACTATGGAAGAATAAAGAAGTCAGGAGAATCTCTATCAGAAACTTGCTATATATCAAAAGATGCACGACCATACAAAGTTTCAGGTTAATTACTCCCATTGTTTAAGGGACCGGAGCAAGGGAAGGCAAGATATTGGAAACGAAATTAAATATATACATAAATCAGGAACTAATCATTCATCGATCCCAACTAACAAAATAAGAATTTGACTCGCTTGTCTTGAAAATCAGGCTGTAGGATGAACAAGATAATTGCCTTAATAAAGATAATTACTTTTTAAACAGATAAATATGAAATAATAATATTTTTTCTCAGTTAATAAATATCTTCTTAACTCAATGTCAACTCATCTCATATCCAAAAACAAATTAGGAAAGAATTACAAACTCTATGAACCTCACTTTAGATAATCAGTGGTGATTTGTCTTATAAAAGGCCATACTGACTACATGGCAGTGGTAATTGCAGCTGAAGTTTCATAGACTTCAACTTCCTTCTGCAAACCAAAGCAAAGTGTATCTCTGAGAGTTGGAGAAGTGCAAGCTTTACCACTGCTAATCAGGGTTCAAAACGAAGTGTTCCTTGGACTTGTTGAAGAAAAAAAAGGGTGCTGTGATATTTAAATTCATTACACGTCTCCTGATAGAAAGAAAACTCTTCAATTGTGCTAACACCTTGAGTTCAAGCTACGTTAAGTATTAAATGAAATGGTGCTCTTAGAAATGCAAATGGGTCGGTCATACATGAGGCAGCTAGATAAAGGTTGGGACAAAATGGAACCAAGACGAAGACGAGCCAAAGATAAGAGGACCATCAGAACTTGGATGCAACCTACCACATCAGGAATCTTCATGTTTCATTTCTGAATGCGATCGATATCGTACTTTGCAGGTGTAGCAGAGTCGAGGAACGACATCAAAGATGTTTTTGTTCATTAATTTGAAGCCCGCGGCCAGGCCACATGACCAAACAACTGTACTGACTTTACTAAGTTGACTAGAGCCTAACTAAAAGATATCTTGGTTCTAACACTGAGGCTCTTCTCTCGAACCTTCGGTGCCCTTAAACCCTTCCTCCCTTCGTCTTAAACCCTGTACCGCGCTCTTCCCATTCCACGGGTTGAGAAGACAGAGAGAGAAAGTATGTATCGGCGTGCTGTTGCTTCCCTCTCGTCGGCTCTCAGGTAAGATGCTGCTCCCTCGATAATCCCATCCGTGTTTTTGTTTCATTTTCTCTATTTGATCGTATTCTGATCGGAGGTTTCTTTCTTTGCTCCATTGTGTAGGCCGCATTGGCGAAAACAGGTACCGATATGATTCATTTTCTCTTTTGGCATCTTGGTTGGAAGTCGTTTCTGCATTTGATTTTTCCTTGCTGCTTTTCTTGTGTTCTTTTTATGTATTCATTTTGTTTTGTTATGTTTGAATTTGAATCAATCTGGAAGGTGGATAGTTCCACTTTATGGAGAAGAAATTATGCCGCAAAGGACATCAGTTATGGCGTTGGAGCGAGGGCAGCAATGCTGCAAGGAGTCCAGGAGGTCGCCGATGTCGTGAGAGTGACAATGGGTCCTAAGGTTTAGTTGTCCTCTCTTGGAGTTTTAGGTGGTGAAAATTTTATGGGCAGTTGTGAATTTGTTGCTTTTGACTCTTTTGAGGTGGATTGTGCTAATATCAGGGCAGGAACGTGATTATTGAGAGGGAAAAGGGCAGCCCGAAGGTGACCAAAGACGGCGTAACGGTTGCAAAGAGCATACAATTCAAGGACAGAGCCAAAAATGTTGGTGCTGATCTTGTTAAGCAGGTTGCAAAAGCTACAAATTCTGCTGCTGGAGATGGTATTCTTCCTTTAGGATACAATTACCTATTTGATTTGGTATTGATTAGAAGTTTCTGTTTCATCTTTGCCAAGAAAACGTTATGGTTATTGCAGACCTGATTTTGATAATATGCTGGAGTCCATTTCGTCACTTCATATATAGAGTTGCTGTTGGGATCGTAAGCACCTAAAATCGGATTAATGGGAGTAATAATTTCTTGTGGTCGTGAAGGTTAATAGGAGCACTTGCGTGATGGACCAGCATTTATCTAGCTTAGGGTTGGGCATGCTAGTGCATAGCTGAGTTTGTAATCCAAGATAATTTTTTTTTTTTTGCATTTACATTTTAGAATTGCCCAATATAAAAAAATTGCCGTGGGTATAGGCTTAGTGCAAAAATTGAAAATTGAGTAACAACTTTTGTTCACTAATCAATAAAGAAAGCATGAATAATTGATATTGACCTAAAAGATCAAACCAAGAAAAAAACTACACATTGAAGTTTTTGAATTTTCTACTATCAAAAGTAAAACAAAATTTACAAACGGTAGAGCAAAAGCATAACCTATACATTGTTTATGAGAATGAGCTAATGGACCTAAGAATTTATTACTCGTTGAGTCATTTCTGATACAACATTCAAATCGAGTCAAAGATAACTCTAATACATACCGAGATGTGAAATGATTTGGATGATCCAGTGGATGCATCCAACAGGATTGCACAGTGAATGTGGAAAGTTGGCGTTGCACATGCACCTATACCAGTGCCTGTTGCATGTGCAACATGGGTGTGTTAAAATCCATGTTATATGTGCCACATCACTTTATTGTGCTAGAAGATAATTGGTTTATGACCTTTTATAGATCATTATTCTTCTTTCCAAGACAATTTTTCTTGAATATTGCTTTAAAATCTCATACATGTTGTCTTCTTTGCAGGCACCACCTGTGCCACCGTCCTTACGCAGGCAATACTGGCTGAGGGAGTCAAGTCAGTGGCAGCTGGCATCAATGTCATGGACCTGCGTCATGGTATTAAGATGGCCGTTGATGCTGTCATTTCCCACCTAAAGAGCAAGGCTCTAATGATTAGTACACCTGAGGAAATCACTCAGGTAAACTTTTTAAGTTTTAACAGAAGAAAAGCTGCTAGTTGTTTTGTAAAATTATAATTTTGTTTATTTCCTGTCAGTATGATGTATGTTAGAAGAACATTTAATTTGTGAAATGTTTCTTCTTCTTTTTTTTTTCTAAATGATATCCATTAAGCAAGCTCATCCAGAAACACTTGAATGATCTTCTTCAAGTGGGCATATGTAGATCAATTAAATTTGTCGGGAAGATATTATCATATTAATGTACTTACCCAGTTAATTATAGTTGACGATGAACTTATATTTTACAGCCCTGACATAGTTACTAATAACATTTTTGGCAATTTCTTGATAAGGTTTTGTCAGTTTTTTGTTTTCAAACTGCAATTTTTTTCTTGGTAAAATTTTGGAACTTCTGCAAAAGATATATGAATTGTAGAAAACTGTGACATAATACTTTAGTGTGATATTTTTCCTACAAGATGGAAAACAAGAAAACCATTCATGCAAGTTGTCCAAAATACAGAAGCATGAAAATGGAAAGCATTCACCTAACATGTATAAAGTATGATTTTATTTTTCAAACTTGCAAAAGCATCATGGTATTGTTGCATTCTAAGTCACACGGGTGCGTCAACTATGGTGGCGCATCCACACTGATGCGGGTGCGGGTGTGGCTCGACATGGCGTCAAATGAGTTTTAGCCATTGGCCGAGTATTCATTGATATATTGATTCAAGGTAACATTAAAAAAAAAGTTTTAAAATATAGATAAATAAAATTACTTATATGATAAATAACATATATACGTATACAATATATATATATATATATATATATATATATATATATATATATATATATATATATATATATATATATAGTTGCATTTACAATCACATCATTGTCCTGATATTCAAAGCTGCTTCAAAATATTAAGTTATTTTTTGTCGGTGGCCGTGCCCTGACTTTACAAGTCTACCTTGATCATAATCATTTCCTGATTCAGATATTTCTGCTTTCATCTTGTTTACCTACATTCAGTCCTGGTTTTTTATGTTGATGATTCATGAAATGATTGGTTGATGATTTTTATTTGTAACCATATATCACATATAATTTTATTTTTTTGTTCTCCTTGCTCTGGTACACATGAAATGATCTGACCAACCCAGAGTCAATTTCTTGGGCCGTGCAAATATGATTCAAAGTTATGACTAATTCATGAACTTGCTGAATGGGGAAAACATGTTTTCCTTCAATTCATTTTTTTATGTTCCATGTTTGACTTCGCCTTCTGCACTTTTGTCATATATCCACAAAGCAGGTGGCAACAATATCAGCAAATGGTGAAAGGGAGATTGGAGAATTGATAGCAAGAGCAATGGAGAAAGTTGGAAAAGCCGGAGTTATCACTGTCTCTGTAAGTCTTAAAGCTCTAGGGATATGTTCATTCTGGGTGTATTCTATGATTGGTGTTTTATGACAGTTCAATCACTTTGCAGGATGGTAATACATTACTTAACGAGTTGGAAGTGGTAGAAGGGATGAAGCTAAGCAGAGGTTATTTATCACCATACTTTGTTAACGATCAGAAGACTCAGAAATGTGTAAGTCTGAACTGGTGCAAGATTATTAATGTCTAATCCCTTTTTCTAATAGACAGGCCTGAACAGAGAGCACGAACAGAGAATATTCATTCAAATTTTAGATCCAGAAACGCTTCTGGGAAACATTAGATGTGCCCCTTGTCATGACAATGCACTGGTTATATGAGGTTTTTCTTTTCTTCTATAGTTGTTTACCTGAAAGAACCACCAATCCATACATGAATTGACTCATGGTGTGACTATTTTCATTTATTTGTTCTCTTTTTTTTTTTTTTTTTTTTTTTTTGCATGCCTGACCAGTTTTGCTTCTTTTGTTTTATCCCTTTTCAGCCAATGTAGCAATTTTGTTTTTTCTTTTTTCCTTTTTTTTGCTATGAATCTAAATCCTATGTGTGTATGTTTTATTGTAGGATGTCATTCACCTTTTTCCTGATCATATGGGTCTAGCTAACACTAACTGTTGTTGCATTCTTGAAATCTAAACAAATTGTTCTATTGAACAGGAACTAGATAATCCCCTCATCCTTATTTATGACAAAAAAATAAAGGACATGGATGTGATGGTGAGGATATTGGAGTTAGCATTGAAGGTAATCTTCGTTTGTGATGCACATGTTTGTGATGCACATGGAAATAACTTAACTATTGGAAATGTGATGTGAAGATCAGCAAATACTTTCTTCTTTGTGCAGAAGCAAAGACCTCTTTTGGTTCTGGCTGAGGAGTTGGAAAGTGATGTCCTAGCTATGCTTGTCCTGAACAAGCATCGTGCTGGTATAAAGGTTATTCATATAGCTCCCTAACCTAATGCTGAAGTGGATGGTACTCGTTTGTACATCTGATTTTTCTATAGTATCCATGTAGTTAACATTCTTTGTTACTGAATGAAGGTTTGTGCAGTTAAATCTCCCGGATTTGGTGATAACAGGAGGGCAAATTTGCAAGATCTGGCCATATTTACTGGTGGAGAGGTGTGTATACGCCTAGGCACAAGACTACTAGTTGATTTACTTTCCAAATTCCTTGAAGCTCGACCTTTTTGCACATGGCTATCAGACTTAATGGCCTTCTGGTTGCAAAACTTAGTTTTTCAGGAGATCTTCTGAAGACTTTTACTTTTTCATTTTCTTCAAGTTCCTTAGCTGAACAATGCTAAGTATGCCTGCATTTTTGGTACAGTGATGTTGAAAATAAATGGTTCAAAGTTCGTTTGATTAATCAGATTTGTCAAGGGCAATTTCTTTCTTTTGTTTGCAGGTTGTTTCTGATGAACTTGGTATGAATCTTGAGAAAGTCCGGGTTGAAATGTTGGGTACTGCTAAAAAGGTCAGTGCTATATTTCTTCAATCAATTATTTTTTTACTAGCATACTGATGTTTATGAATGACAGGTTACCGTCTCTCTAGATGATACCATTATTCTTCATGGTGGTGGTGATAAGAAGTTAATTGAAGAAAGATGTGAGCAGGTGCCTAAATCCAACTGTTCCTTTTTTTTGTTTCTCTAGGTTACTTTCTATACTGAAGGGATTTTATCATTGTAAATCCATTTAATCTTTAATAGCTGAGAACTGCAATGGAGAAAAGTACTGCAGCGTTTGATAAAGAGAAAGCCCAGGAACGACTTTCAAGGCTATCTGGAGGTGTTGCCGTTATTAAGGTTTGCAAGAATCGCTTGTTTCCATTTTTCTCTTTGGTATTGTCATCTATAAAGTGTGTATGAACCACTAGATGAGCAGTTTAGGACATTGTCTTCTTTCTTTATAGGTTGGTGGAGCGAGTGAAGCTGAAGTTGGGGAGAGAAAGGATCGGGTTACAGATGCACTAAATGCTACGAGGGCAGCGGTGGAAGAGGGTATTCTTCCAGGTAGGTTTATCTTCCGATTTCTTCCTTTAAATAGGAGATATCTTTTAATATCCCATTGAGAGATTGTGCCTTCCAGGTGGTGGTGTAGCACTCTTGTATGCTTCAAGGGAGTTGGATAAGCTCCAAACTTCAAATAGTGATCAGTTAGCAGGAGTTGAAATAATAAAAAATGCGCTGAAGGTTCCTAAATTAATACTCTTTGATGCCTTCAGATTAGAGTTTTTTAGGAGTTAGATTGATGTTGGAAGCAATCTCATGCAGATACCTGCCTTCACAATTGCTAAAAATGCTGGTGTTGATGGATCGCTGGTCGTTGGTAAACTGTTGGAACAAGATGACTTAAATATGGGTTACGATGCTGCTAAAGGTATGGTAATTTCAATATCAGTCCTGTTTACCTTTATTGTCTCATTTTTTCACTAGTTTCTAAGGCCACACGGAATATGGTAAGACAGTAAAATTCCACAAGTTAAAGCAGGCAATTCAGTTGTTGTGCTGTTATCCTTGCTTGTCTTGCCATCCTCCAGCGTAGGTTGATGCTGGGTAGCTTGGCATCAGATTTGCAGTTTCTGCCAAATTACGTCGGTGGTTGTGCCTCATAACTGATGAAAAGATGCTGACTTATTTTTTATATTTGTTCTGAACCATTGATTTTGTGAATTAATGATAATGCTAAACACATTTCCAGATCAATATGTTGATATGGTTAAGGCCGGAATTGTTGATCCACTCAAGGTTATCAGAACTGCCTTAGTGGATGCTGCTAGGTACACCTCTATTCTCTTCTTATTGAATCTTAATTTTGTGTCCAAGTTTGCTTAATCACACCGGGCTTATGGCTTTTAATTGCAGTGTTTCTTTGTTGTTGACAACAACCGAGGTAGCTGTTCTGGAACTCCCTGATGCAAAATCCTTCAATCCTCGAGCAGGCATGCCTTCACCAGATGATTATGATCTTTAATGACCTCCACAAATGATATTTTCTACGATGAGAATTTGGATTTGAGCACGAGAGCAGGAATTGGAATTTTTCGGCTTTGATAAGTGTCAACTAATCACCTGGTTTTCCAATGTGAAGCACAGTAACGTGGGTCGTGTGTGTGTTAGATTGGTTGGTGAGAGGAACCGTTGGCTGATCCTTGTTGATGGCTCCCTATGAAATCTCGGGAGAAGTATGGGCAGTGATTGATCCACTGCCCATTTATTACTTGGGCAGAATCCATTTAGGTTCATGTACACTTTTAAACGCTGTAATCGTAATCATTAATGGAGACACCAGCAATTTCATGGTTGCCTTTTAGTTTGATCTAATGAATCTCTGAATTCTTAAACCTATTTCCGATAAGATCCCGTTTTGTCAAAAAATCGGATGTCAGATCAGTTTTATCCCAAAGTGAAAATTCGGTTGCTCTTTCAGCAGAAAAAAGGCCACATTTCTTCTCCGCTTTTACGACCTTTTCGGTTTCAATTGTGAATGAGACGTACTAAGATGGGAACCCACCACCTGGAGCAGGTTAAGAACAAGTGAGCTAGGTTCAAGCCTCGCTCAGCTTTACACTGAGTCGAGCCAAGCTAAAGTTCATAAAGAAATTGAGCTAAAGGAGTCGAGTATTGTTTCATCTCTAAGAGTGTAGGTCTATATGTCACAATCATTCAAGCAGTCATTTCAATAGCTGATAAATGGATTCTAAACTATTTATTTGCCAACAAACATTCAAGCATTTGTTTTAATAGCTCATATATCTACTCTCAAAGACTGGATTTTCAACTTTATAATTGTGAAAAAAGGAGAGAAAAAGTAGGTGCGAGGATGAGAAGCAAATATAAAGAAGGAAATCTCAAAATGAGATTGGTAGTAAAAGAATCATTTGGTCCGAGGAGAATATATTTTTGTACTTGGGTTTCCTCAATCATTTGATCCGTAGAAGGTAACACTTATTTTCAAGCCCTCCTTTCTAATGACCTGTCATATAAGTTTGACTTAAAGCTATTTACATCTTTTTAATCTTAGTTTCCTGACCCTTTAAGTGATTAATTGTGGAGCACTTTCATATACCGAAACTGTAAGAAGGAAGTTATTTTTTTGAATGAAACGTGGGATGTTAGGGATGAATTGAAAAATAGGTAAGAGAAGGTAGCGCAAATGCACTTTTCAATAGTATCAATGCATTTCACTGAGAAGATAGCTGCAAACATGCTTCGGAAACGGGATTGCCAAATCTTCAATTATGCAGAGATGGGTTTTCTTAGTCGTGAGGACATCTATTAGGTGTCTCAGATTAACGTCTTCCTGTTTTGAAGATCACTAAATTAAGATTGAACTCCTCTGTTGCAGCTTTTTGATCAGACCTCTGACAATGAGAACAAAGGTATATGTATTGATGAATTTGAGATCATTAGGTTGCAAACACATTCGGTCTTTTAGCAAACTCTAAAAGTCATTAGTTGTTAATGTGAGAAGAATTCTTCAAAAGGAAAACTTCATGTTAAGTCACAAAATTTTGTGAAGACAACACCCGTGAGGAAGTTTTGGTAGCTGAATGACGATTTGCGATCTCTTCAGCTTGACATCCTTCCCATTCTCTTTCTTACCTTTGAAGCTTGAGTTGCAAAATGAAAAGGCCATTATTCTCGAAGATTGATGATGGAAAAATGTTCAGAACTTTGGGAAAAAATGGTATTTTTGAAGGCAAATTTTGAATATATCAGGTGAAAGACATGAATTTTAGCTTTTAGATTGAAACATTTCGTAGAAGAACCAAAAGAACAACTTAATTTCAGAGAAGGCATCATGTTTCTGAATTTTCATTAACACGACCTGGCGACTTTTGTGCCCTATAAAAGATTCGCCCTCCAAGTGTCTCAAGAGTTCTCCTCTGGTTGTGTCTTTCACCGATCAGGGGGCAACGCGAGCGTGTGAAAAGAGAGAATGGAACCCCAGGTAGGTGGAAGTTCGTTAGGGAGTTGGTCTTCCATCCCAGCAGGCCTTCCAAACCCTAACATCGACAGCACCACTCACCAGTCTCTGGCTTCTCACTTCCACCTCTTGCCCGTACTTCTCTCTCTCTCTCTCTCTCTCTCTCTCTCTCTCTCTCTGTGTGTGTGTGTGTATTGATCTAATGTTTTAGTATTCTGGGGAAGTCCTCCCACGTTGGGTCTTCCTTTTGCTTTATTTGATATCTTGTTTACGGTTTATGATGCATATCCCATGTTTCGGGTTAGTGTTTAAAACATTTTTTCCCTTTTTGTGAATGTATTAAGCTTGTCTGTTGTTTCGATATCTCCTGAGTTGGGTGCTTGTTTGCTTTTGTCTTCCTATTATGGTTTCTTTTCAATGAATTTGGAGAATATGGTCAAGTTGATCTGCTGTTGAAATGAATATGTCTTTGGTTGTGCTTCCTGACTGAGGATTAGTTGTGTTTTTGCTTCCCCTTTTCTTTCTTTTCTTACTTCCTTCCTCCAAGTTTTCATTGTTCATTTGCTTTTAGCTGGTTGAAAGAAAATTTCATGACCGAGAAGCCTCTCACTGACATTCCTAGTGTCGTCAATCGCTCTCAGTTGTTCAAATACGATGCACCATTTCTTATCGATGCTTAGGCTGTCATCATTGTTATTGTTGTCATCATTATGATTCGTTGTTGTTGTTTATATTATTATTGTTGTTGTTGTATTGTTAAACATATCCAACTGTTACCAGTGAATGAGTAATGCTCATGTAGTAATTATGCAAGGTTCATAATCAAATTTCCGGATATTGCTTGAATTAGCTTTGCAACAAGATAAAGAAATATAATGCTGCAACTAGTGCTTGTATTCCTAAAAAATTAGAAATATTTTTTAAATAAATTACAGGAAAATCTTTCTTTCATTTACTTACAACAAAAAAAACATCTATCTTCATGCCCAAGTTCTAAGTTTTGTACTTCGGGTAATTGTGTTTATTGGTGAACCACTAGCAGCCCCTTCACTTGCAAAAGCTTGATGATAGAGTTGGTGTTCTTATCTGGATTTCAACTATGCATGGTCAGAGTGCTTGGGCCTTTGAATTTGTATAGGGGACTATTCTTGTTAAAGATGGAATGCAAGGCCATATTTTAAATTATTGTGTCGCACAAAGTTTTGATGGGTGCATTGACTGCCCCAAGTTTCCTCCTATTGGAACATGTTCATCTGGCCTCAATTCATAGTCTGATTAGAAAAGTAATCATTATTTTTTTCTTTTGATTTAGTCAATGGGATGGAAAATTTTTCATTTTCACCTGATCTTCACCAGTAAGATCAAGGTTCTCCCTACCTGATCCTTAAGAATCGAGATTCATTTACCTCAACAAGATAATTGAGATCCCTCGACTCTGTTCATACTTGTAAAAATTCCTTTTTCTTGTGTACTAGAACCTGCAGATTTTAAGACCTATTCTGACTTTGAGTTGGTTAAATCTCCTATATGTAGTAATGGAATTCTGATTGAGATCTATTTAAGTCCCATTTACCTTGTGCAACACCTGGCTGATAAATCATTGATTACTTTTGTATTTACATTATTTCCTCTTTGTTACAGCTAATTGACAATTTAGCAGAAGCAGTAGAAAATGGAACACGTGACCAACATTCAGACGCGTTGGTTAGTCTTTTTTCTGTGATTTTATTGCTGAATAATTAGCAACTTTGTCTTATGAAAAGTGAAGTTTGGAAAAATGGTATTTGAAAGTGCAAAATCTACAAACTAGAGCAGAATATGGCTACAGTTATCAACATTAGGCTGGGCCCATGAAGTTATAAGTATAGATTTTTCTAACATTAGACAGGGCCTTGCAGTTTTGCCAACAGTAAAATTTCTCAAGAAAATATCCATTTGTGTTTTCACGTGTATTTTTTTGAGCTACTACATGAATATGACAGGACTAATGTGATATTCCGAATGAAAATCTCTGGATGTTTTATTTTATGATACCCGTGATAGAGGTATTTTTTTGAGTTACTACATGAATATCACAGGACTAATGTGATACTCTGAATGAAAATCTCTGCACGTTTTATTTTATGATATCCATGATTTGTATCTTGTACTCCACTATGGTGGTTTCTAGTATGTGTTGTAAGGGGATTTTAACAAAACATAGCCCTTTGTGGTTTCTTGTGGCCTGCTTTTCAACAAAATTGCATGCTTCTCATTTTTTTAATTACATTCTTTCTTCTTGAGGTGCATGAATTATCATAATAATAAATATCAGCTGGAATCTCTCAGATTATGTTACAGTGACAAGCAGTTAAATTTTTCTTAGTTGCATTCAAAAGGTCCAGCATGAGATTTCTGAACGGACTTTTGTATGCTAACTTTTGAAGCATAATTATTTAGTGATGATTCATGACTAACTTTTTGTAGGTTGCTGAATTGACCAGCCATTTTGAGAGGTGTCAACAACTACTGAACTCCATATCAGGAACTATAAGTTCCAAATCTGCAGTAAGCAGAAAATATATTTTGTTGTGTGTCCTCTTTTTCCAGTTATATAAATGGATGCGAACTTATGAGGCTTTGTCAAATTCTAAATTACCCTGTGTTGCCGGCTATTTGGCACCAAACACATAACTGCACCTTTGATCCTGTGTCCACTTGTCACCACCTAACTTACTGTCATATATACTTTGTTCTGTTTGCTGCTAATATTAGACTGTGGAAGGCCAAAAGCGCAAGGTAGATGAATGTCAGCAACTTCTGAATCAACGGAGGTTTGGATATTTATTTTTTCTATACTTAAATGTAAATTTTATGATCGATGGTTAACTGTATTTGATGTTCATTTATGAGTCATGGTTTCAGGGATCTGATCTCGCAGTACAAGAATTGCGTGGAGGACTTGATCAAGTCAGACACTAAAAAGCTGTAGTGCTTTCCTGCCGCTTCTCTTGATGAGTAATACTTTTTTTCCTCCGCTGACGGTCCTTCTGAGGCACAGGCATTGCCTCTTTTTTTTTTTCTCCTGCTTGCACTTTGAGAATTTGTGGCTCTTATTTGGAGATCAGTTGGAATCTAGTCTGGCATAAACTTTTGCTACCATACCTGGTCTCTTTGTTGATCAGGGCCCTATAGGCGTCACCTGAATATTTAAATGAAACCTCTTCCTTTCATCCCCAATCCAGACCTTTCCAGATGTGTTAGGTGCTGGAGTTAGGCCCTACCTGATTTTTAGGTGACCCTGGAACCAAATTATGGATTATGAAATTTTATTTCTTGATTTATTACAGTAAAATTCTTTGGCGGAATGTACAAGTTTGCAGTATCAAGTGTTCATAAACTGCAGTTTTAGGAGCTACTGATAGATGATACGATATTCAGGTAGGATCTCTTTGATGTACCGCTTGGTAAATAGTAAGGTTTAATGAAAAGCATACCTGTCTGAAGAATGCTAGAAACTTTGTTAGGCATTTATTCGTGTATCACTTGTAATTCTTTAGAAATCATAAGTACTTGACATCCGGGATTCTGGTAGTAGTCTAGATACAGTTAACGGTAAATTCTTGAACACCCAATTCTCGGTAACCTTTGTATTGTCTATTTGCAGGAACCACTGCATGTTGATGGAATATGAATCTTTTTGTTTGTACAAGATGTAGTGCTTCCTAATATGTGTCATACTCTTCGCTATTTTTTAAAATCATAGTGCTGTGGTAGTTTACTGTTACAGGGGCGTTAATTTATGGAGGCAAACCATAATGTCCTGCATCTTTTCGCGTCCTATTTTCTCGTGTTCATCCGTGGTGGAAAATGTTCTAAATGTTCGACCTTGTAAAGTTAAAGGCTGAGAGGGCCCTGGGTTCGTGTTGGTTGCTTCCCATTTCTTTCACGGGGTTGTGGGTCTAATAATGTTGGCTACCACCCTACAACGAGGGTATCCAAGCAGTTGCACTTGTTCGTTCTCCTTGTTCAATATATGATCCTTTAGAAAGGATTATGATAGATTATGCTTGTATTTTTTTTTACTGGCAGTCTTTCTTGGCAGTTCTTATATGTTTGCTTCTAACTTTTATGGGGAAAACTTTTTTCGTACCGAACCAGCCCGCCTGGCCACTCCATCCGCCCCTGCCCCCTCTAAAGCTTATCCGCTAGATTTGATTGGCTTTCTTTCACTTTTCCATTATTCTGCATATTGAACCTTGTGAGTACGGTGCTGTATGATTTAATACAAAATTAGTCTCCAATAAAATTACGTAATTTTGATTAGCTGTAATCTATGCTGTCCAAGATTAAGATAACAAAAAGAATGCCTTTGTTTGATGTGACTGAATTAGCAATTATTTATAAGTCCGCAAATCTAGTTGAGCACAGAACCCAAAAAAATATGTTGCAATCGGTAATTGCTTTCAAGTAGTTGATGGTAGACACTCTCGCCGGCCTGGTGTCGTTCAAAAGAGGTTTCGACCGGTTTGGTAGGTTAGGGCGGCGTTCTTTTTCACAAAGCAGAGAATGTACAACCCTATCAAAAGAATTTCTTGGCCTTGCTTGCTTTGCTGAGTGAAAAGTGAATGAATCATGACCACCATAGTGGGATTGGCCCAAGCACATCAGCATCATCACCAATGACATCCGTAGATCATCAAAATTCAGGTGCTAAGTTACGTGAACACTTCATGTTGGTCCTCATATGAGTCATGGCACGCCTACATGGGAACTTTGGTACTGGAATACATTAGGACGTGTTTTGGATCGTGTCTAGAACAGGCCCGATCCCAAACACATTAAATTCTTTTTCTTTTTAACAAAAATGTATTTCTTTTGCAGGATTTTGTATATATATATATGGTATACCCCACTTAAAATGCATTATATATATATAGTTGTATTTGTATCCCTGTGTTCACGTTTTCCAAGTATCTGCTTCATGTATCCATACCCGCACTGGTTTCCATGTAACCTAGTTCAGATGAGTATTTTGTGTACTGTCATGACCCTGTTAATTGAAAAGATGTCTGACGTATGAGGATGTGAACATCCACGTGATTCCTTGCATGCATGCCTTCTCGGAAGGATGGTGTGTGAGTGTGTGAGATTGTGTACGCTTGTCACTTTGCATGACCTCATTCTGTCTGGCCTTATTTGATTTGCATGTGGAATCCACAGTTAAAAGACTTGAAGCTGTGGATGCGGATGCATATGCTTTGTTCTTTTTGCCAGTGACTGAAGGCCCATGTTCTACGGATCTCATCGCAGGGAAAACGTTGCCGTGTGCTTCCTTCACAGTTGGATTTCCTTTTCTTTTTCCCAGTTAGATTTCATATGAATAAGCCGAAATGTAAGGTGCACCTCCAAAGGTCAGGGAAGTTGAACCGAAAGGATTCTGCCAATGTGACCTCCAGGGTTGAGGACCATCTCTTCCTTTCCACTCAATTCTATCCAAATCTGTATGTGAACTCGAGATGCATCCTGATCATATTCTTAGACCATGTTTAATTATCTTGAGGGGGTTGGTTCAATGGTTGGAACAAAGACTGGTCAGTCTCCATTTCGACTCACTAGTGCGTCAATTTCATATGAGAAAAAGGGGGTGTATTGATATATAAATTGAATTTTGCAGGGGCATCATTTTGAATGCAGAATTGGTACCTTGGGAGCCGAGAGGAAGAGTGGGGGTTTCTGCTTTCTTGTTGAATAGGAATGTGAAGTATTACTCATGCTCACCTAACTTATGCCATATTTAACTAGATGTTTAGCTTTCTTCACTTGTTTTCAAAGCTTAAAACTTGTGGCAAAGGCACCTGGTTGGCCCAACAACTAACCAGTAGGTAGTTAGTTGCTGATTCAAATCTTACATATGTTTGTCCTTTGCGCACAAGCCCATGCATGCCAAGACAACCGGGACAGGGGAATGGCTTTGGGGTTTTATGTCTCGGCTTGACTAGGAGTCTCTTGTTGTGGATGGTTTCTTTCCAAGAAAAAGAAAAAGAAAAAAAACTTAAATTTTGTGCTATCAGGCAATAAGTTTTTGGAACTACTCACCACGTCTTTGCTTTCCCTTCCATGAGGGTAAGAGAACTTCTGAACGAAGTCAAGATTATATACGTAAGCAATCAAACAAGAACTTAAAAGATCACAATATGGTGAAAGCTGCCTTCTATTCAAATCAGGTGCGATCTGCTTAAGGATGGCGATCCGAGAATAGTGTGTTCCATTCGGATCAGGTTCGATCTGCTTGCTTTCCTGCCGCCATGGTTGGATCCAACCTCAAGAATCATGGGCCCACATACTCGGGCCATCCACCGCCGTCCATCCATTTTTTTCTCAAAAGATGGACGGCCTTGACACCCTGTGATGACTTCGCGAGGAATCAATCCAGAGCCGGCCGGACGGTGCCAGGCTTTTGAATTTTTGAAGGGCCCGATCCCGTTTGGACTTCCACTTTCGGCGTCAACAAACAGGATTTGGATTCCCCTGCCAAACGGGGACAAGCGGAAAGAAAAGCGACAGCGACGATGGGATGGGAAAGTGAAAAATAAGCAAAAGGGACAAGAACATGAAAAATAGCGAAATTAAGAAATCATGAATATCATGAAAAAGTTCGAAAAGAGCAAGACGTCAGAGGGTGGCTGGGTGGGGCGGTCGGTGCGGGACCCACTTCAAAGGTCGGCCTGGTGGGGCACACACTCCCTCGAGTCTCAGTGTCCCGGGACGTCAATTACAGTAACACTCTCCTAACTTTCTCCATTTTCTTTCCTCTCTTGTACCTGAAAAAAAATTCATGGATTCTTTTACCATGTAAAAAATTCCTGGATTGGGGTGGAAGGGAATTTTTCTCCCACCCATCCCAATTATGTTTGATAGATACACAAAAAAGTTTGGAAAAAAAAAATCAAATGTTTGATATTCATGAAAAATTTTCCTGGATTTATATTAAGCAATGGACCAACAGTGGGACTTCTTCTAAATCAGAGTAAAAGTTGATGACAGTCACGAATCCCTTTGTCAGCTCAGCATTGCCGTGCCACGAGGGTATTTTAGTCATTAGAAAGTCAGACGACATTGTTGTCAAATTTTCTGGACGAAGCGTTTCGCCCACGACGCGAAGGAAACCTTAAGTTTTCATCGCGACGTCTTTTGCCCCCACAACTCTACGAAGGTGTAAAATGCGAGGCGGAAAATAACGCCAGGAAATAAAGGGGCCCTTTCTTGAATTGTATCACAGGACTACCCTCACGCTAACGGGGCCTTAGTGTGACCTGCGGAAGTTTGCAAGCATGAATCCTCCAGCTGAATCCTTCCACGTGGATTTTGAAGATAACTTCAAATTTTCACCCCGGCAGCATATGAAATTTAAGGTGGAGAAAGAATCATATCCAAAGTTTAGAACTATATGCGAAAATGTTAGATTTAGCTGGACTTAGGTTCAATGCATATATATATATATATATATTTCTTATTTGAATCAAAGCCCATTTTGGCTTCATCGATTTTCATTCTTTTTAACTACCTAAGTAAAAAAATGATCAAGAAAAGTCGCGTCCTTAAGAAAAAACGAATATATTTTCCTAAAGGAAATGATTGAGTTTAAAGATTAAGTGATTGAAGCTTGAAGGCGCCACGCGTATGAGTCGACCCTATGAAGCATTATGGCAAATCACGAAAATTTCGTTAGACACAGGGTCCTTCTGTTAAAGCAACCAAATAACTAGCCTCCCCTTTCAACTGAGAGAGCACAGGAAGCAAATCGTATAAATTTGTTAGCATACGCGTATTGTACGGAAGCAAATTGGAAAAGACGGTCGTCTACATTTAAATGACGGCGATGTGAGAGCATCTCTCTCTCTCCTCGCTCTTTCTGTCTGGCCCTCTGCTCGTCTCCTCCTTCCTCGTGGAGAACGGAGGATCTCGATCGGAGAAGTTATCGGGCGATCTTTTCTGGTTCTGCTTTTCCGATCGAAATCCCGTTGTGAGGTAGCCTTGGTTCTATTGTCCTGGTGTTTTCTTTGTTCGTTGTACTTCTTTGCTCTGTTTTCTCGATCTTCGAAGTTCTCTTTAGGGATTTCCCGATATTGAAAACAACAGTGCTTCTTAGGTTTTTGGATTAAGGTTTTTATGGATTAAGGTTTTGGGGGCTGCAACTCGTCCGAGTAGGCTTAGTAGGCTTGACGAGGTTCGCGCGTGCATCGATTCTCTGATTTTTTTTTTTATCCGGATTTGAGGATCAATGATGAGTATGACCTTTAAGGATAGTGATGCGCTTTGGGGCGATAGAGTTTAGTTTAGTTTTTGTTTTCTTCCCCATAATTGCACAACTAATGCGGGATAATAGATTGCTCGATCCATCGGGCTTGCTGATTTTCTATCTGTTGCTTATGTTGTTTTTGGGGAACTTTTGCCATTTTTTCGATGTAGACTGATCAGTGTTTGTGAGGGTTACTAGATGTATTTCAATTAAGAGGCTGGTGGAAATTACTGGCATTCGTTACATAGTCCATTAGTTGATCGAATTAGCTCGGAAGTGATCTTTTCGGCTGCGTTGGTGGATCAGTAACTGGAGTTGATTGGTTGCTTCTTGCTTTGTACGAAGAAACTGGTTGGACACTTGGGAGTTGCCTTTGTAATAATGAAATGTTGGAACTTCCATGTTTTTCATTGTCTATTTGTTTCAGATGTTATTTTAAATGTGCGTTTTCTTGAGAGTAAGATGATTTCGCTTGCACCGTTGCTTCTGTAGGATAGATTGGGAAATCTTCGTGGTTTTACTTCTGTAAATGTATATACGACATGGAATTTAAACTGGAGCTTAGTTGTCATAAAAATTCTCGTTATGGTTAAGTGTAAATGTTTGATAACTTATGCATTTTTTTCATTAGTAAATAAACAGAGCTTCATACGATAAATTGTTTTGGTTTCCTGGCATCAAAACCTGGTGTTCAAGAATGCTTTGGTTGGATGCAGTACAAATCTTTACTGTAGGCTTTGCCCGCAAGGGATATGGACATGTGGCTGAGCATCATTTCAGGAAGCAATATCCCAAGCATTTTTTATTTTTTTTTCAAAGAAAGTTTGAGATAGGGTGCAGTTTATTTATGGTAATTGAACAGGCGTGGTTATGTTTCATGTAGATATGCAAAATCAGTTCTATACTTAGACTTGGGTAACAAGCCATGTCAAAATTTTTAGGGCCATAAGCTTCCCATCCTTCTCTCCCCCGAAAGGCTGCTTTGAGTAACTTAGCCAAAATAGGGTAACTTAATCATATTCATATTGATTGATTTATCTGAGTGCTGATCTTTCAGATCACAAAAGGAGAGTTGAAAAAAAATCTGAAATGGCCTTTGGTTGGTAAATCTAGTTTTAACTGATTTGTTTTGATCTTTTTTGCACACCTCTGCTCATGTCAATAATTTCACTCAGCTTCTCAGCTTACTTCTTGTTTCTGAGTTTTGATCGACACCTGTGTAGATCAGCTTACTGTATTCATGTTCAATGCTCTAATTTTGTTGGAGTCGGCTTGAGATAAGAAGCATATGATTCCACTTTTTTTGGTTATCAGGTCATTGCTCAGTTGCAACCAAATGGAAGCACCAGACTGACAGTATTGTTGATCTAAGTTTGACTCTTAAGTTGCCTTTTGTTTTAGCATCCATTGACACTGGATTTTTCTTTTTATATGTCATTCTTTAAGTTATATCTTCGAAAGCTGGATAATGTGGATTTGTTCGTTTAGCATATTCCCTTGAAAAAGAATGATATCTTAAGCTTTATCCATAAGACATGCACAAACATTGTTTTACCCTGTTTGTATGTTTGAGTGCTTTAGGGCCTTTTTATTCGGTCTTGGCCTTTTATACCTTTATTTACACTCTGTAGTCTGATTCTCAGTGGTAATTGTTTTCATTTTACTTTTCTTCATTAATGCAGAGATGGAGAATGAGAGTCATTCTATACAGCTTGTTGATGGTGATGGTGGCTTTAATCTTCATGGTATCACTGATTTCATGAAAGCAGTGAATTTTGGTGAACGTGGGCTTTCTTATGCAGTAGTTTCTATTATGGGTCCTCAAAGTAGTGGTAAATTCAGCTTCTTTGCCTTCATCTTTCTTTATTAGCATTGGCATGAGGTTCCTGTTAAACACATACTACTTTAAAGCTCCTCAGATTTGTCATTTGGTTTTTGATACTTGTTGCATCCTAATCAGTTTTGCACGTAAAGCACAAAAGGAATATCACAGGCTGTTGGGTATATGTATACAGTGTGACGAACTGACGTTGAATAAATTTTGGATTCAAGTGAAAGAAAGGGTTCTCTAAATTGCTAGTATAATGCAGAAAGAAAAGAGTGAGAAAAGTTTTTCTGAGGGATCGACATTAGTTAACTAAACATCCTGTTCTACGAGCAGGGAAGAGTGGATGTGTCAAGAACAGTAAATGCTGTTGACATAGTGCTGCTACATCAGCTGTTTTATCCTGCTAAAGACCTTGTTGATGTATTTAATTAATTAATTGTGCAGAATCTATGTGGGAGAAATTTGTGCCGCTGTGCATGTTTATTTTTGTGTTGTCTAACGACTTGTTTCTACCATTGAGAAAATTAAGTTTGCATCAGCATTTCTATACATGGTAAACATGTTTTCCCACATTTCCTTTTTTTTTTTTTCTTTGAACAGGGAAAAGCACTCTTCTAAACCATCTCTTTGGAACAAATTTTAGGGAAATGGATGCTTTCAAGGGGAGGTAACTGTGCAGATCTTACGATTGATGCTTCCTTAAGCATTATGCTTTGTCTTAGTATCTAGTTGTGTTTGGCTGAATATGAATTAATGTATAATTAAATCTTCAGGAGTCAGACTACTAAAGGTATTTGGTTGGCAAAGTGTGCTGGTATTGATCCTTGTACAGTTGTTATGGATTTGGAGGGTACTGACGGAAGAGAAAGAGGAGAGGTGATTGTATACAAATGCAAATCTGTTTTACTCTCTTTTTGCTTTCATTTTAACTCATTTATCTCAAGTATGTTACAGACTTTTATGCTTACTTTGGTGTTATGCTGATTGGAGTTGGGCTCTTTCTTGAATTTCCATCAAATGTCGATTGCATTTGGCTAGTTCCTATTTTATCATTCAGTTAAGATTTATCCTGCACAATCCCTGGTCGTTATATTATGCATGACCAAAAAAAGTTGAATTGCTTGAATTTTGGAGAATTCTTAGTCTTTGATGTAACTTGTTTGAAAGTTTCCTAAAGTTTCTACTTTGGATCATAGCTTTGCAAGGGCTACAATTGCAGTGTGTGTGCAAGTTAGTAATGCCATGGTATTTTCCCCAGATTTTCAAATTTTACAATTTTTTTTGAATTACCATGATGACTGACTACATTTGGATTGGTCATGAGTAGCAAAAGTTAATTTTATTGATGTGGGGACCTCATGTTCTAGGGTAAAAGGGTCTAGGACACAGCTTACTCTTTTCACTGTTTTGAGAATTCAATAGCTTCATAGTGGCTTTTACATGCTGCAAACAAAATGATTATTGATGCTATCATGGTTCATCATGACGAAAATCACTGGGACATGCTTGAATTGTCAATGTGATAATACCTCAAAGCTTCATGTTCAAACTTGCACTCGGTTGTGTGTCAAACCTGCACCAGCATTTTATCATACCTCATTACATTTTATGGTATTCTTCAGTTGGGTGCTGTAACCTGTATTGAACAATTAATGATCATCTCTCCCCTTCTATGTTCACATATTGTTGTTCTCCATTTAAAATATGATGTCATTCTCCATTTTATGGACTTCTGGATTTTCAGTTGTTGTTTTTCTTTAATCTTTGATCTTCTCTTGCACATTTGTTATATTTGTGATTTGTATTTGTACATTCTGGTGTTCTATTGGGATCCTAGCACCGTGACTTGTGTCAGACACCAAGAACAATGTGGTGCTAGCATTCTTCTGATGCACTTCCTTGCATTAACTAATTGTGTGATGTACTTGCTTATTTTCAGGATGACACTGCATTTGAGAAGCAGAGCGCCCTTTTTGCTTTGGCTGTTTCAGATATAGTACTTATAAATATGTAAGCTGTTTAATTCATTACCTGATTTCCCCTTCTGCTCTCTGGGGCTTCTGCATGTTGATAACAGTTTGAAATTTATTCCAGGTGGTGTCATGATATTGGTCGTGAACAGGCGGCAAATAAACCTCTCTTGAAGACTGTCTTCCAGGTACTGTCCTTTGGTGGTCACACAGTCTGATTCTTCAACTGCTAACCATTTTGTTGATCTGGTGATAACAGGTTATGATGCGATTATTTAGCCCTCGCAAAACAACATTGCTCTTTGTTATACGTGACAAAACAAAGGTTGGTAACTTTTTGATCTACAAAAACATTGTCTAGTCATCTACATTCATTGTCCTTACTTTTCCACCTGTTTTTGCATGTAGACACCTCTTGAAAACTTGGAACCAGTCCTGAGAGAAGATATACAGAAGGTAACTCATCAATAACTACCTGGATCTCAACTATCAGTTGTTTTTCCTGTGCTACAAAGTAACCTATTCTTGCAGATATGGGATACAGTTCGCAAGCCACAGGCTCATAAAGACACTCCACTTAGTGAATTTTTTAACGTATGATCCTATTACATATAATGTTGGTCTTGCATAGGATTTATTGATTTATATCTGATTCCATGGTTGAAATTTGTTATTCATATCTGACATCCAGGTGGAAGTTGTGGCCCTTTCGAGTTTTGAGGAGAAGGAAGAGCAATTTAAGGAGCAGGTATTATGTTCTATCATTCTGGTAAAAAGAGATTCATGGCAATGTATTCACCCTTTCTGTTACAAAGTGTTGCCTGTGTTGCATGGCTGTAATGTTTGCATTGTCTAAGTCTGTGCTGGATTATGTTGCCTTTGTGCATAAGCATTGATTTTATGAATTGGCTTCTGTAAAAATGCCTGATAATGATTTGAATTGTTATGAAGGTTGCATCTTTAAGGCAGAGATTTTTTCATTCAATTGCTCCTGGGGGATTGGCTGGTGACAGGCGGGGGGTTGTGCCTGCCTCAGGATTTGCTTTTAGTGCAGAACAGATATGGAAAGTTATTAAAGAAAATAAAGATCTTGATCTTCCTGCACATAAGGTGCTTCTCCATTTCTGGTTTTCTGCCTCTTATGCCATGGATTTGAAAAGTTAGAATTTACGTTTGGTCTCTAGGTTTCTCATGATGAAATGCTTACTTTTCACTGGCCATCACAGGTAATGGTGGCAACTGTTCGCTGTGAAGAAATTGCCAATGAGAAACTGTCTCTTTTATCATCTGACAAGGTAAATGAAGTTGGACATTCTGTTCTCTGCTGGTTGTTATCTTTGATTGTTCTAATTGCTGCAAGGTTCTCCCTGGTGCTGTTCTTATTTTAACAGGACTGGTGCGAGTTGGAAGAGTCTGCACAATTGGGTCCAGTTCATGGGTTTGGAAAGAAGCTCACAGCAATCTTAGATGCCTGTTTGTCAGGGTAGAACTTCTACTTGGCTGTTACTTAAGCATCTGAACCTAGTGGATACCTCCATATGATTCTTTGATCTATTGGAGTTAACAACTTAAGAACATGAATGTGGTGGGTTTTTTATCAACATTGTGGGATAAACAGTTGGGGCTACATAAATTGTTTACAGCGTGTCCCAGTTTGCTTTTACAAAACTTTTTAATGATTAATGTCTGTATTTATCTTGATATCTCTGCTTCCTTGATGACCAATGAGTTGGTGATTGATCATCATAATGAAGTGTATTCATGACACTTGCATTTGGTAAATAATGAATTATGTCTATTTTTGTGCTAAAATAAATGAGATTAGCAAGCAATGGTGCAACATGGCCCACAGTGGAAAGACTGAAGTTTGACCTATTATGCAAGTTTATAAATTTCATGAGTTTGGTGTAGTTTCTTCTGTAATTAAGAACAAAAAAATTCTAATCTGAACCGACTTTTATAGTCAACATTTAGGTGTTTTACTCAGCAGATGGTAATTGCCTTGTCCTTGTCCATGTAAGTAGGTTTTCAGCTTTGATATGAAACCATCATATGATGATATGAAGTAAAAGTATTCTATCTTTTCTTCCAAAACTTCTGGATTATTCAATAATTCGAGATTGAAACCTAACTTGTATTTCTGCTCCTTCAGGTATGATATGGAAGCTATCTATTTTGATGAAAGTGTTAGGTCTGCAAAGCGCCAACAGTTGGAATCCAGAGCATTACATGTAGAGACACAATATCTTGTCTTTGAATTTTGAAGTTTTTTACATGTCTTGAAACTTTGAAGTTTGAACTGATATATTTGATGATCAATTACTATGCAACATAATTCTTAGTGAGTTTCATGAGCAGTGCACCTTAATATTTTTGCTAATGCTATGATGATTTGTAAACCTTCTTTGCATCGTTTCTACTCATATGGTTACCCATCCATTTTCGTTTGGTTGTTAAAAATTTGTTGTACATCTGCGTTGCAGATCCTTGCAACTCAGTAACCATTCAACTGAAATTTTGGCGCTTTGTTGATGATTACCACACTCTCTCTATTAGTACGATACCTCTTGTTTCATTGTACCCCCTGAAATCATGGTTCTCTTTTGTTCTCCGTATCCTGCAAATTGATTGACTTTGTTGTAAATCGATTTTGGAATGCAATATGCATGTTTTATCCTTTCAACCAAGTGGTTTGCTTGGGAGAAGGTCTGTGGTATGCATTTCACTCAGTAATTCCATATATATAGAATATGCCTTCTATCATCATATTTTGCTGAATACAAACTCATCTGTTGTACTTAATCAAAATGTGGGCATGTGTTTATCATAGCTTGTTCAACAGGAGACATGTTCTGGGCTAAGTTATTTTTTCACTTTCAGCTAAAAAATCCCATTCTTTCTATTTGTGGTTCCGGTTAATTTGGTTGTTGGTTGCTATAGGAAAGCTTGTTTAATGTTAATGTCTTTTATTTCCTATATAAACTATAGGCTTCATGCTTTAGGGTGAAATAAATGGGTTTTGATGAACAGTTTGGTAGTTGTTAGTGGCATAAGTAAACTTGGTGTGTTGCATCTGCTAGCAGATCAGATCTCAAGGGATCTAGTGAAAAATGTTTTCTAACCCCCAAGGTTGCATCCCTTGTATCAAGCTCAGCGGTTGCCTTGAACAGACGATCATAGAAGATTTGGTAAATGGCATTTATTACTCTTTGTATAGTTTTTTGTTCCTAAGATGCACAATAAACAAAAACTCGATGTAAATATGAATGGAACCTGGTAGGCTGGTAGATTGGAGCACTCTAGGGCTCAACAGGGCTATGACTTGGTATGACAAAATTCAAGCCCTTTGCATTCAAGTAAGTATATATATATATATATACACACACACACATAGACACACAAAAATGCCTATGCAATATGTATGGCATTTATTACTCTTTGTATAGTTTTTTGTTCCTAAGATGCACAATAAACAAAAACTCGATGTAAATATGAATGGAACCTGGTAGGCTGGTAGATTGGAGCACTCTAGGGCTCAACAGGCCTATGACTTGGTTTGACAAAATTCAAGCCCTTTGCATTCAAGTAAGTATATATATATATACACACACACACACACATAGACACACAAAAATGCCTATGCAATATGTATATCAAATTCATCTAATGAGCAATATCATGCAAGGGGAGTTGCCTACAAAATTACAAATAATTAGTCAAATTTGTCTCCCAAATCACAGCCCAAGGGGTCAAGCATCATTTTAGAAAGAAGGGATGGGCCTACACGTACAAGAGTGTGAGAAGGAGCTACTCAAGGGCCTAGCTCAATGGACATGCAAATAGCCAAAAACATTAACCATGAAATGTAAAAATGTGGTGAGAACAAGAGGCGGTTTTCCTTTTTATTTTTTTTGGTTACCCTTACACAAAACAAAATAAGGAAGCAAAAAAATGAAATGTTCTCATGGTTGGCCAGCTTAGACGCTGACTAGGCAACCCACCTATGTTGCCCTGCCTAGGTGGATCTCCTCGTTGCTCAGCCTGGCGCCCAGCGTCTAGTTGTGCCTTCGACTACTATGCATGTTGGGGACAGATGGTACTGAAAAGCTGTGATTTTTTCTGTTCTTGATTCAGACGATGGATCCCATGCAAGAAAGGAAATTGTCCTTTGGAACTTTTCCTTGAAGCACCATCATTTTATGATAATTGTTCTACATAGCTCTTCCTTTTTCACAAATCACCGGATCAAGTGTTTTCTTAATCCTTTTGGATCTTGAACAAGCATTTTTGTCATCGACTGCATATTTGAATATGTTGTGTAGTGGAGATTTATTTTCCAAGGTTCATAATGTTCTCCAAAATTGTTTTCATTCGTCAATCGAAGAATTTTGTGCATCAGTCGCTTTCTTATGGTTCTTTTATCTCAATTTTGTAGCTTGTCTATCCTGCATACCAGTCCCTGCTTGGACACCTAAGGTCCAGAACACTAGATAATTTTAAAATTGTTTTTGACCAAGCTCTGCAACAAGGTGAAGGATTTGCTGTTGCAGCTGAAAATTGTGCCACTCGGTGCATGTCAGAATTTGATCAAGGGTGTGCAGGTAATTACAAGGAAACCTTCTTGCTTATCTACTGGAAATAAAAAATAATGTTGTTTGAAGCTTTTGTAGTTTGGCGAATTTTATCCAGTTATCCCATTGTTATTGCCTTATTGGTTTGATGATATATGTTTTGTCAAGTTCTACAGGTGATGTCAAATGTGTTATATCATAGGCAGAGTTTACTAGGTGGACAGGAACAAGTCATTCTTTTGGCTGCAGACTAGATAATAATGCACTGAGAAACATGACTGTTAGTTTCTACCTGTCCGTTATTATTTATGTGGTGCACCTGTGGTGGTAAATGTGGTATGCACAAATATCTGGTGACCCTTATGTGGGGCCTTCAGTGGCTATCTCTTGGATCACTGAAACTCTTCTCTTACAGTCTGAAGAGGCAATTAGCTATCAGATGGAACACTTCCTTTCAAATATTTAATGGAATTTGACTAACTTTCTAATTCTGGCGTTCAGATCCCTTAGAGTCTGAAATTCTAGCCTTTACTGGGTTGCCTGCCTTCAACTCTCCCTGCTTGTCTTGATTCATGGAATCTGGTCATCTTCCTTTATGTGTATGTTGCGTGCGTGTACCATATGAACATTTCTAATGTCCACATGGTATCATATTGGGTGGAAAATACAAATTTTTATTTTTTCCATCGTTTTTGGTGGATCAGACCCTGCAGCTGTGATCCACTGGTTGAAGATGGTGGGATCATGTAGTTCGCATGCACAAGCAGGCTTTCCAGGGTTTTAAAACTTAATGTGGTCATACTTGCATAGTTTACTAGTTTAGTATTATTCAATATGAATGTGGGTAGTTGTATAGAAAATCAATATATGTTGCTAATGCCTTGTAATGATATCAGATGCATCTGTTGCGCTTGCCAATTGGGATCCTTCTAAAGTTAGGGAGAAACTAAGACGTGATATTGATGGGCATATCTCTTCAGTCCGCACTGCAAAGTTGGCTGAACTTACTGCTCAATATGAGGTACGCTGGTCTATACATGTAGAATTCAGCTTTGCTGTTTTGTTTTGTTTTTTTCCCCGATGTAAGCATTCAGCTTTGTTGAGGTTATATTTTAATTCAGCTATTTGGTTTACCATAATGCTATTTTTTGATGTCTGCTGAATTTTCATTCTAAAGTGTCTAGCTGTTGATTAAGCTACTTTGCATCCTTGCAGAAGCAACTTAGTATAGCACTGGAAGAACCTGTGGAGTCTCTTCTTGATGCTGCAGGTCACGATACATGGCCAGCAATAAGAAAGCTCCTTAGACGAGAAACTGCAGCAGCAACAGATGGCCTCTCTCGTGCCCTCTCGGGCTTTGACATAGATCAAGTAACCATTGAGAAAATGCTTGCAACTCTTGCTGACTTTGGTAGAAGTGTGGTTGAGAAAAAAGCTAGAGAAGAATCTGGGAAAGTCTTGATCCGTATGAAGGACAAGTAAGGAGTTTACATCTCGTCGGCATGGTGATTGTGTCTTATTCTTCACTCTTCAGTAACATTGACAATCAAATGGCTTTCAGGTTTTCAACATTGTTTAGCCATGATGCTGATTCAATGCCTCGGGTTTGGACTGGGAAGGAAGATATCCGATCAATTACGAAAACCGCTCGTTCAGGGGTAAAAAGAATGTTGTTTTCTATGTTAGAGATTCTTTCTGATTGATTGATTGTTTATTGCCATTTTTCTGGATCAGCAAAGGAGGCTAAAAGTACTTTCTTCTTTTGCAGTCCATGAAGCTGTTGTCGGTGATGGCTGCTATTCGCCTGGATGAGAAGCCTGACAATATAGAGAACACCCTCGCACTTGCTCTCATGGATGCTGGCAATGTCAGCTCTACTAACCGAAGCTTAACATCTTCAATTGATCCGCTGGCTTCAAGCACGTGGGAAGAGGTAAATTGCAATTCTAAGGAAACCATACATACTGCATGAATACAAGTAACATGAATGAAGCCTTTGTATCTTGCATTTTATCTATAAATATGTATGTCAATGTTGTCATCAAATTTGTTTTTATAGACGTTTATGGCAAGTTGGATCCTGCTTTTTCATTACTAAAGTGTGTTATTTGTTCTTTAAGGCCACATCTCCATCTGTTAATTTGGGATGGTAAATGTGATTGATATTTAAGATGTTTTCTGCAAATTGCTCTTCTGTTTGCTTGCATCACATGAGTTATGCAAATTTTGATTCTGATCAGTCTTATTAGTCTTTGATGTATTAGTCTTTTAGACATAGCCAAGCAAGGGTTGGCTCAATGGTATTTGAACCCAGATGCCCTTGGTGGAGGTGGAAAGGCTATAGTTGGTCCTGCCTACCTTATGTACTCCCAGGTTTTTCTACTTTATACGAGTTCGCATCAGAATTTGGTCATCTTCTGATCACTGAATATTTTTTGTTTATTGATTTTGATCAAATTGTATGCATTTTATGTCAACCGTTTGACCATGTTGATGAGCTGGTGAAACTAGTTGGCACCTAGAAGAAGGCTCTTCATACAGTAAAACCTGGTTCGCATAAGCATGCATTCTTAAGCATCATCCCACAAGAAAAGAAGGAAAATTTATCAAAGTGGAAAACAAGACAGTGAGATATCTAAGGCAAAGAAAACAATTTCATTAAAAATATTTTGGCAAGTACATAATCTCTGTATGGATGTGTACCACTTTCTCAAGTGGATATCTCTTTTCTTGACATTTTGGTTGGTATGGTGGAACAATTCATAGCTGCATCCTTGTTGCTGCTGCGATTTGTTTCTGAGTTTATGCTCGAGCTTCTGCTTAATTAATGTGATATATGCATGTTCCAGGTTCCACCAAACAATGTCCTGATCACACCTGTCCAGTGCAAATCTTTGTGGAGGCAATTTAAAGTAGAAACAGAATATGCTGTCAGTCAGGCAATTGCTGCACAGGCATGCTCCTTACACTGGCACTTGTCTTCATCTCTTATATGTGCCGTTTAGCTATATTCTTCTGTTAAATGTGGGTATCTTGGTTAGCTGGCGATGTATTGCAGTATACATTGAGCTATGTAAAATCTTCTGAAGTTATTGGTCTTGAGACTGCATGTGTATCTGACTAGTCCAGTCTGCCTGCTTTTTCTTTTTGTTAGTTTTTTTTTGTTGCAAAATAAGAAAAAAAAAAGAAGGAAATTTCAGCTAAGTATGCCAAGTTCAAATTTCCTAACTATGAAGTTGCTTGTCCTTTTGCATTGCAGCTATGGTGGTTCTTCCTTGTAGGTCTAGTGACATTGAGGCAATACTTGTACTGAATTCACGCAAATGGTAGTAGGTGGTAGACTGTTAATTGTTAAATGCTAGTCATGCCTTATACTAGATATATTTTTCATGCTAGAGTCAGCTTGTTATGTTGGGGGAAAGAGCTTGGGCTGATTGCTGTTGGCTTCAACAGCCTTATGTTTGAGATAGTTAAATTACATGCCAATTCATTGCATGCTCTCGCTAGAAAATGGCACAGCTGTGATTTGATAAATTACTTTCAGATACTGCAGTTTGTGCACCCATTCTTGTATAACGTTGTTCAGCACTAAGAATGAAAAAGCAGAAGCTTTTTATTCTTTTCCTATAAAATGTGGCGCTTCTAAAGCAAATGTTTTGCTAACGATGAGGAAATTTTAGTAGACCTACTCGTTCTTGTTCTGCTCTTTTTATAAACATTAAACAGGTTTGTTTGACAAATTAAATTTGCCTGATTTCTTTCAGGAAGCTAGCAGACGAAACAACAACTGGTTGCCACCTCCATGGGCAATTGTTGCGCTAGTTGTCTTGGGATTCAATGAATTCATGACACTTCTTAGGTGACTGCCATTTATGGATCTCTTTTTCTTCTCATCTTTTTCTCTTCTCAAAGAAGCAGTCTTTTCAATGGAATGACTTCCTTGTGTAAACAGGAACCCGTTGTACCTGGGTGTCATTTTCGTAGCATTCTTGCTTGGCAAAGCTCTTTGGGTCCAACTAGATATATCTGGGGAATTTCGTAATGGCGCTGTGAGTATTGGTTCTTATGTGCCGTGACTGCTTTTCACTTGCACGTGGGTTTTTCCTTTATAACATAGCACTTAATTTCTTGGATTCAGCTTCCTGGACTACTTTCTCTCTCTACAAAATTTCTTCCTACTATAATGAACCTTTTGAAGAGACTTGCTGAAGAGGGTCAGATGCCAGCATCTTCAGAGCCTCCAAGAAATCCTGGACTAGACTCCCAGAGTTTCAGTAATGGTTTAAACAAGGACTCGATCTCAAATTCATCATCAACTGTTTCATCAGCAGAAAGTGGGACGGAGCATGCGAGTTCTTTGAGACAAAGACATGTTCCAGTTGATGGGAGCTCTTAAGTTCTTGGGCTTGAATTGTCGGAGTAGCTTATACCAGAAGCGGACCATCTTCACCACATTGCTTTTATTGTTGCTGCTATGTGGGTGAACCTTAATGCGTTTGTGGCCGGAGTTGTAATTTTGATCTTGCAGATTGCCATATCTTGTGAGGATTCATTTATCCGTTGTCAGGGTGGGACAAGTCTGTGATATAGTTGTGGAATATCTTTCCCCATTGCATGATTTGAATGTATTATTTTACATATAGTCACCTTTTTGGTAATGTAAGCGGTTGGAAAACTTTTCTCACAGAGTTACTATATCAAGTACAATTTTCTTGAGTTTTGATCATTATGTTCGAAGCTACAAAAGCTTGCTTGTCTGTAATCTTCCTTTATGTAAGTTTGGGCAGTTTTTTAGTGTTGCCTCAAGCATGCAAAAGATGAAGCAGTCTTAAGAGAGAAAACTCTTGAAACGAGCAAAAAAAGAGTCTGCTCTTCTGAACAACCAAGTGTCCAAACAGGTTGTATATTCCGAACATGTATTTCTTTATATAAAGAATTCCAGGTGACAAAGCCATGGCATACGTTGGTAATCGCTTGCTGATTGGAGGTCACGACATCTATGACTTTCAATGACTAGCCAACCCAGTCTCTCTTGGGGAGGTTCTCGGATAAAGCAGAGGATGGTGAGAAAAGCCTGCTGACCATGGAAAGCAGGTCCTTTCAAAGAGATTGATGCTCTTCTTTTTTTATTGCCGCATACTCATCTTGTGTCTGTCGAAAACAATTTACAAAACCTCTTCAAACACGGTTACTATTGAGACGATTCAAGATGTGAAGCTAGCTTAGATACGCAAGAAAAACCAGGTGGTTACCGCATAAAAGCTTGACATGTTTGCAAATTGTTGTAATCTGTGTGGAAATTTAGTGCACGTTTAGGTCTGCCCTTTTGTTTCTCCTCGTTATAGTTAAAACAAACTTTTCCCCTTATAAGCCAACATTTTTTTTCTAGAGGTACCCAAAAAGAAGTTGATTTTGACGGTGACAATGATGGATCTAAGACGAGGAGGATTACATGTATCAGCCTTCAAAAGGAAATGATATTGCGTTTGGTGAAACAGGAGATATGATTAGGCATCTAAATGCAATGCAAATTGTTTATGAAACTCAATACCAAATTTGGTCTCCAATTTTATCATTGGTGGATCATAAGGAGGAAAGGGACCTGAATCGCTAATTTCAAAATGGAGTATACATATTAGGTAGGCTTATATAGTGGAGTCTAATATAGGCGGACAACCTAACGGACCTACTCCCAAATTTTGGAAAGACCATCAGTTAGAATTGGAACGGATGCCAAACCTGCTGACACACTTAAATTAAATTAATGACGCCAGTTGACTGAAAGAGATGCGTCATACATCTAATTTTCCCAAATAATTAAGGTTGCCAATTGGCCTCTGAACTAAGAAAACAATTTTCTATATTGTCATGTTTTTTCCATGCATAGAAAATGTCAGAATAACAAGACAAACACGCTTTTGCGATGGCGAAGCCGCAATGGACGAAGCATGTGACGAGGAACACCAAAAACGCTGGTACTAATGACGTCACATGCCATCTACCAGTCTTCCAGTTGAAGGGTCGAAGCAGGATCCGAAATGCATGCTTTTGAACACACAGAATCTGGATATGAACACAAAGGCAAGTGGTGCCCAATGAGGCAGTGTTTGAGTTGAAGTGGACATAGATTTTAGGATGTAGCAGTTAGCAAGGACAATTGAACTCTGATTTGAGATTGATCAAATAAGAAATGCACTTTTACCTTTATTATTTTAAGACACATTAACTGGTGTGTGCTTTGGAGGTTCTTCACTGTTGAAAATGTATCAAGGATTGGGAGTTAAGAATAAAGAAATATCTTGTGGGCAGAGATCCAACATCAAGCTTAGCAGCCACAGGACAGTCATGAGTTATGACAGCACATACCATAAGAAAGTCTAATTTGTAGGGCCTACTACAATGATGGACACAATAGAAAAGGATAGCACAAGGGCCAAGGTCATTTACTGACCAACGATTCTCCTTTCCCATTAAAAGGTAACTAGCCTCTGATCCATCAGACTCCCCTAAACCCGCCGCCCCACCTCTCTCCGTCTGTCTGGCTCTCTCTCTCACAGAGACATGGCTGCAGTTTCAGAACCTTCATGGCAGGAACTGCAAGGAAGCAAGAACTGGGAAGGCCTTCTTGAGCCTCTTCATCCTCAGCTCCGGACCTTGATCATCAGATGTGGTGATTTCTGCCAGGCAACCTATGACACATTCATCAACGACCAGAATTCTAAGTACTGTGGCTGCAGCCGCTATGGCAAGAAATCCTTCTTTGAGAAGGTGGCCATGTTTCCGACCGGCGTGCAGCCGGACTACGCCGTCCACAGCTTCCTCTACGCCACGGCCAAGGTCGACGTGCCGGATTCCTTCATCGTCAAATCCATGTCACGCGAGGCGTGGAGCCGGGAGTCCAATTGGATCGGCTACGTCGCGGTGTCGACGGACTCGGCCGCTCAAGCTCAAGGCCGGCGCGATGTGCTCGTCGCCTGGCGAGGTACGACTAGGAACCTTGAATGGATAGATGTCTTTAACCCAACTCAAGAATCCATTTCCGGCCTACTCCACACCCAAGAAAAACCAGGGCATTTTTATGATGTTCTCTTGGGCAAGAGCTCCCCAAAGGTCATGGATGGGTGGGTCACAATTTACACAAGCGACGACTCAAAATCCCCCTTCACAAAAACAAGTGCCAGGGTGCAGCTCTTCACATTCATACAGGAAATAGTAGAGAAGTACCAAGATGAAGAATTGAGCATTACCCTTGTTGGGCACAGCCTAGGTGCCTCCTTAGCAATCTTGAGTGGCTTTGATATTGTGGAGAATGGGCTAACCAGGAGAGAGGGCAGAGACCCAATTCCTGTTGCAGCGTTTGTTTTTGGATCCCCAATGGTTGGGAACAAAGAGTTCTGTGAAAGATTTGAGAAACTTCCCAACCTCAAAGTGTTGCATGTCAGGAACGAGATTGATTTGATTCCCCATTACCCTGGGAAGGCCTTGGGCTATCAATGGACTGGCGTGGAGCTTATGATTGACACAAGGAAATCACCATACCTGAAGGACTCCAAGAACCCCAGTGACTGGCATAACCTGCAGACAATGCTGCATGTGGTAGCAGGATGGCAGGGGAAGAATCAGGAGTTCAAGCTGCAGCTTAAGAGGAGCATTGCTCTGGTGAACAAATCGTGCGAGTTCTTGAAGGACGAGTGCCTGGTTCCTGGATCATGGTGGGTGGAGAAGAACAAGGGGATGGTTCAGGATGAAAGTGGTGAGTGGGTCATGACTCCACTGGCGGATGACGATGTCCCCACACCTGAATATTAGGTGTGGCTGTAACCGTGTCGGGTGAAGTCCTTGTTGAAAATTTTATTTACTTTGTTTAAATAAAATTTGTTTCTATTTTGTCATGCTACTGCATATGATATGATAGTGGTGTCGGTTCCCGATTCTTCATGTCCAAAATCAATGGATGTATGCTAAATTTTGATTGTCGCCAAGAGTAGTTATGCATTGACTGGTGTTAAGATGTCTATTCTTTTCTGTTAATAGAAGTAGGAGGCTTAGTCGTCCACAGGTTGGTTTCATATTGGTGCAAGTTGTCAAGAATAATGTAAGTGGTCATCTAGCAAGAGTGATGACGTTCACCCATTGGTGTGTTTGATCGTATTCTTTTATGGGAAGTTCACGGAAAAGGGTGGAGGAGAGTGCGGGAAGGAACAGGGTAATCCGGGAAATTGTTTCGCTTATTCTGGAAAATGAAGGTAAAATATTGAGTGAGAGACCTGGAGTTTCGCAGTTCTTACGGATTTTACTTTTTGAAATCTAATGGAGAAAGCAGAGCAGTTACCAATTGTTCCTCCGTTTCAGCAGGGAAATAAGCATGGGGAATCTGAACAGAAGAATCAGAGGGTGAACTGGCAACAGCGTTTTAAGATAACAAATTTCACTCTCATGGAAGATCAATTCCAGGCTGTTTCATAATTGAATTTTGTCTTACCTTCATGACTTCTTGTTGGGGGCTCATGCATATGAACCCCCGTCCCCCTCCCGTCTCTCAATTGAGCTCTCTTTTTTCTTCCCATCTCTGTGGATGCTAGCGCATATTGATCCTGCCCTTTCTCTCTCTCTTAAGTCACTGGGGCAGGTTTACTGCCCAAAAACCTTTTACCTCTAGGTAAGTCATATTGGATTCTCGAATGTGATGAAGGTCGCAATTAAAAGAAGGTGAAAATATCCGAAAGGATTTCTTCCTCTTTGTACATTGCAATTGAAGAAAGGTGAAAGGATCCGAAAGGATTTCTCTTCCTTACCAATTGTTCCTCCGTTTCAGCCCCTTGAAAAGATCTGTGTAGCGTCTGAGGTGATCAGGTTGAAGGAATACAATGGAGAAGGTGTATGTTTGGAGCAGAAAGTTATCCTTTGTACAAGAAGGGTTTCTCCCCTTCTACAAGAAGCCACTTGCCGAGATCTGTGAGACTCGTCTTCCGGGCCAACTGGAGGTTTCCCTCCAACTCCCTTGTGGCGTCTCTATGTAAGAAACCATTGATAATACATTTGCTACACATAGATTGCTCCAGGGAAGATGATGATATATCTAGACTTCAAGCTTTTCCGACAGAAGGTGGGGAGCACGATGACAGTGCTTCCGAAGTCTTTCTTTTACACCTAAGAACAAGCACCAAAATCTTGTCGCGATGGATAAACTTCAAGCTTGATCAGAATGATCTCAGCCTGTCAGTATGGCCGAAGGTGAAGCATGTCCACAGAAGGAGGACGAACGTGAAATCTCCATTATTGAGAAGCTTGGAGGCATTCTCAAGATGGGATACCACTGTTGGTCGAGAGCTTCTTCGGATGATTCTGTCTCATGAACGAATGCTTTTCCATACAAGTTCCGCATAAGCATAGGATGAATCCTGTCTACTCCTATGCTTTCTATACTGGTTGTAATCAAGCATTCATGGCGATTAGTGGGCGGCATTTCCTTGCTCGTTCGCTCTACCTTCTGCATATTCATCTCACTAACCGATCCCAAAGGTTCTTGGATAACCCATCTTTGTAAATCAAGCATAAAAGCAAAAGTTTTGGATAACATCATCATCTAGACGATCAAACTACAACTAATTGATCCACCCACCAGAAATTAGTCTTAAGAGAAACCACCCAGGCACCTACCACAATTAGTCTTAAGAGAATACTTCGATTGTCATGGATCTTACGCCTGGATTTCTCCGCGGAGCCATCAAATTTGACCAAAGTTTCAAGTTACACTTGAAAACACTCTGAGGCACATCGTAAAGTAATGATTTCTAGTTTTAGTTGACAATCAGTAGGCAAGTTTGTCATGGAAGTCAGATAACAGAGAATGCTTGCTTTCTGGTATTTGTTCATTACTGAATTTCGCCAAGGGAGATCATGCGTTTCAAATTCAACCGTGCCTCCTTTTGTTTGTAAGCTTGAAGCTGATTGTGCTCTCTCGGACAAGAGAAACGAGAGACCGTGAGGGTTTTTGAAGCTGAACGCCAGCAAAAATGCATTTGGCAATGGTGGATTTTCCCACTTGACTTAGCCACAAGAAAAATGCATTATTGGACTAACCTCCACGATTGGAAGGCATATTACCCAGTCGGACTGGCTGGCCTATGAAAGTTTGACTTAGTCGCAAGGAAATGCATTATTGTACTACCTCTATGATTGATTGAAACAAATATTGCCCAGTTGGACTTGTAGGCATGTAAAAGTCCAGTTGTCAGTTTGATTCTTATGGGTGCTACTTTTCTGAATTACAAATGGTAAGTAAGTGACACTCTAGTTAACAGGTATCCTGCTTCCCACCCACGTCCAAAAGTAGTTGTGAACCCTCAAAATAGGAAGAAAATGGGAAGGGCATTGGCCTCTTCAGGGCACCTGCCCCACCCGGCCTCTTCTCAAACATTGATCTAAAGCAACATCTTCCCTTCTAGTTCCCTGCTCACCACCTATGACACAGACTGTGCTGTGGGCTTTGTGGAACACAGACTCCTCTAATAATGGGCCACGGCAACTTAGTAACAAGTACTTTTCTTTTGAATTTTATCGATTTTGTGCTTAAAGAGGAGTATTCTTCCAATTGTTTGCCACTTCTTGTTCGTCATTCGAATGCAATCTGCTTCGCTGTGGGAATCCCAAGTATGAAATTGAAGCTGGGTTTTGCTTGTAATCTGAATTTCCAACTTAGCAATCAGAGAAAAAGAAAAGAGGGAAGGAAAAAGCCATGATCGATGGACGGAGTTCGATGGTTTCGAGCTTGGTTCTAATCACACGATCAGGATGGTCGTAACAGGTAAAAGCCAGCCTGGGGCTCGCCATGATCATGAGATCTGATATAAGAGGAAAAAGGGAAAGAGAAACTGGTGATTTTCATTCATTCGTCATACCTATTGTCTGATATTCGACCTTAATTCAACTCAAAACAAGTTGAACTTAAAAAAAAAATCTAGATTCAACCAACTGATAATCAGATACCCATATGGTCTAGGCCCTTCTACCAAACTCAACAGTCTGATTTCTGAATCCTTATTACATTGAAGCTCGATTTAGAAGATCACATCATTACCAAACGAAACCCCTCATTCCATATGATCCAACGGCTAGGGGTTCTTAAAATTAACCACAAAGGGTAAAAAAAAAAAATTCCACCGTGCCAATTGGGAAGTAAAATCTCTTTCACACATTGGTGTTTTTATACATCAATCTGAGATACTAATCTCAGGAGATTTTATTTTATTTTACCATATCAGGTGGGCCTATAGTGACTTACATGTTTCAGAGATCTGGGCTCTCCATGCTCCTAAAACAAAGGGCAAATAGTACATAAAACTGGAGCATTAAATTCACAGTATAAAAGCCCGAGTACCAGACCAAGGGGTTGAATTTAAGTCCTTCAATTTAAACGAGAGCAAGAGTTCAGCACTGCTGGTGCATCCCCATAAGCATAGTTTGGTAGAAATCTGGCAACTAGAACTCATGCGTGACTAATGTTATTTCTAAACTTGTGTTGGTAGATCCAAAGGCCATTTGCTAGTCGTATCCAGTGCCCTACTTTCCTAACTGCCACCTCCAATCCAGTTGAAGATTAGTAGCAGGGATCCCTGGTTTTATGTCCCTTATATGTAGTTAGTAGCTACCCAAGTGCCCCAAAGTTTGAAACCAGAATTCAGATATTAAAGAAGTTCAAATGCAGATCTCAAATATCAGAGAGCTGTGAAATCAAGATCTTAGATCTCAGGACCTAAGCTGACATGGGGCCTAACAGTGTAGCGTACGTTCCATGGCAAAGATCTGATCATCTTCAGGCGTAAGATCTGCATGAGACACTTACACTTAGAGGGCGTTTGATTACTTCGGATTTGAAATCTATGGATATGACATGAATGTGGTAAAATCTATAGTTCATCAAACTAAGGATCGCAAGTCAAATGTAAGATCTACACTCAAAATTCTCATTTTTCCACTCTGCATTGAAAAAATAAGATTTTCAAATCCTGAGGATGTTAAATCTGTTCTATGGATATGCCATATCTACCACCATCGGCATCATGACCATCACAGCATTGGCATCATGTAATGTTGGTAGCCTTGTTTTGAGTAAGAAGTCGGCATCATCCTCACGAAGATGTTGCGCGTCATCCTTTGATCAGCATCCAGATGAACATCATGCATACATACAAGTTATCACCATCTCTCACTTTTTCCCGTTCCTCTTCGACCCTCTGAGGTGAGGCTGAATGGTTGGTAAATATGTTCTAGAGAAATTTACGATTAATTGCTTAATGTTTGATATATTTACAGATAACCACCTAACTCTTGAAAAAAATGTATATATATAAAAACTGCATTATTTTATGAAATAGTTCACAAACACATGCTTCATGAATGAAAACTATTAAAACATACTCGAAAATATTATTTTTACTATTTCTATAAAGGATGATTTCTTCCAAACAAGAAATTTTACAGGCTACATTTTAAAGTAAAATTTTCTAGAATTTCACATCTCCCTCTCTCTCTGTCGTGGAGAAACTACAAAGAATGTAAATCATAAAAGCCTTCTAACTAAATGGTCGTATTGATGCATTCTAATACATTTAATTTACGAATCATGTGCTTGTAATTATTTTGTAATATTGGGCACTTATTTGTAATATCACAAATGTTAACCAGTTATGCGTAAACATGTCAAAAGTTGAGTAGTTGTTTATAAATTTCTCTATCTTTTCATAATCCAGGACGTGACACACCTAAGATCCTCTATTAGATAAACTACAATTTTCAATCTTCTCATGTGATTCGGCCAGAAAGGCACATAGTAGGTACTGATACATTAGCAAATCTAAGATAATCATTGGCTTGAACCAAATGATCACTTTTTTGCGATGCAATTTGAATTATAACTTCGCTTGACTATGCAATTCAACTTTGCTAGTGCAAGAATTTCGCATAAGTTTTGGTGCAAATATATGTTTGATAGTGCCCTTTAAATTATACAAACAGTAGGGTAAATTTTTCATAAAAATTTGAATAATTTGGGAAACGTGTGCCCCATGTTGTTCTAGATAAATACTTGAATATCTTGATCCAGCAGATACTTGAGCCCCTTGAAAATGAGGGTTCTAATGCGGATCCACATTGAATTTGTTTATAAATGCTGATTCAGATCTGACCCGAATCCGAATTTGACCTATTTACAATCAGATCCGGGAACTCATATATGGAGGCTGCTTTTTTTATCCGGTTTTCCATTTTTTTTTACTTTCCTTTTATAAAAGGAAAAGGAATTGAATCTAACCTTTCTCTGATTTTGCCAGTGAAAAATGATCTTGCAATTTCACGGGATTTTCAATGCGGGTATTTTAACGTTTTTTTGAATAAAAAATTATCGAGTAAAATGTGGGGGCCTCGGGCTATGGTCAAAAACTCTGTTCAGTTTCACGTTAAGATCGAGGGTTTGACCTTATTATATATGAATTCTTTTTGCAACGGGAACGCTGGCTTATAACGATATTTCAAAATGGTGTTCCTTTTGCACACATTTTCAAATTAGTTCCTACTTGCTACTTAGCTTTTTCAGAACGAAAACAACAGGAGGCCACCGACTGTAATGGCATGTTTGGCAGAATGAAGGCTCAGCAAGGTGGAGGAAGTATTTTGAAGAGGTCAAAGTATTTGCGAAGAAGCTAGTATAAATAATGGACATGAAGATAATTATACAATTCTATAATATGTTTAAAAAACTCATTCTTTCATTCAATCTGATGATGATGAGATGGTACTCATTCTAATTTATTTTCTAAAACCACCACATATTTTTTAGCTTTCATGAAGTAAAATAATATGATGTTTCATCCAATAAAATTTGTCGCGTTGCACTATATAGTTTTTTAATTACACTCATGTTTTTTTTTAACTATCTGATTGCCTGATCGAGTAGCTAAAATTAAAGCAGAACATCCAATTACTCTTCATCTAACAAACTAGCTATAAAGTTTTTAAGATGAAACATTCCTTCTACTTACTTGAACTATAGAGCTCTCATGTTAGTTCTAATCTAAAATCAGGAATAAAGTGAAATTCACTGTTGAAGCAAACAGTGCATTTTACAGTTGCATGTTTGATATAAAGAGCATGGATCTCAAGAAGAACTTTATAGATTTGTGATGCTTTTGGATCTTTTATAGGAAACTATCAAACATAGCCTTAGAATGGATCAAAATTTGTAAGAAATTGGATTTCGAACTTACAAAAGAGAGTAGTAAGAAGACCTTAAAACCATGCCCGTCCTGTTTAGAAGAGAGGCAAAGGTTGTGTGCTTCTAGAATTGTCAAAAAGAAAAGTTCATCATATGGAAAATCATAGAAGAATGGAGGGTTTTCTGAAATTAACGGTTAAAATGTCTGCCTCAAGCTGTCCAATATTGAGATCGGACTCCAAAAGATTTATAATAACTGCTCTAATTCTCATCTTACTCTCCCTCGTTACGAAGCAAGCGAGCAAGGTTGGTCACAAGAAAGAGAAGCAGAGGGTTTCTCCGTCTCTGTTCCCCTCTCTCTCTCTCTCCTTTCTCTCTCTCCCCGCGTCCACCGACGATGGGATCGGCGACGCGTCTTCCCGCTGCCGTCTCGGCGATGCTGGTCGCCTTCCTCTTCGCCTCCGTCGTCGATGGCTTCTACCTCCCCGGCGTCGCCCCTCAAGACTTCATGAAGGTTCCGGAAAGAATGACATACCCAATTTGTTCTGTTTCTTGCTATCTCTTCCGCTCGATCTCTTGCTTTTTCTTCTTTAGCTTTTTGATCTGGAAGCGAATTTATTGCGGATCTGTTTGGTTCGCAACTTACTCGTTACTGTTAGGCCCATTTCTGCATGGTACATCTTGATCTACTGTTTGCAGTGTGGTTTTTTGGTTTTTGATCGGATTGTTTAGACGTTCGATTTTGATGGGCTTGCTTCACTTGTGGTTTCTTGCTGGATCTGGGTGTCGGTCGGTTCATAGGTACTAGATTGGAGTGTACATTAGTAGATTTTGAATGGCTAACTATTGGGGTTTTTCTTGTACTTATTTTTCTTCGTGTCAATTGGCCAACTCGTTTAGTTGGGTAATGGGTAGTGATAGCCTTGTTCGGATGTTGAATACTTGGGATCCAGGAGTGATTGCAAATGGATCGTTGGATGCATTCCAAATTATGTGATAGTGATTGTGGTGTTTGTGAGGCGAAGGCTGTCAAAAAATATCTGGATTGATTTGTATTTTGAGTTGCTTTGTCCCAGTTTGAGCGGGTGTCTTACTTGGTTTGTCTCGATCATGACATGTCTGTACTCATTGGAACGAGAATTATGGATCCCTGAGCTGAACAGTGAGGTATATGTACTCGTTCTCGCAGTCAAGTAGTTGGATTTGCAATGGCGCAAGACCAGTACGTTGTGATTCTGTAGAGATGATTGTTCTGTTCGATGAACAAATTGCTTGTTACAATGCTAGCCTTTTGAATGCACCAGGGCCACATTTCGTGTGAGGTTTAATTTAAGCTTGTGTATTTTGCTGTTAGAATTATATTCAAGTTATGTTTCCACACGTTGAGTGGCTCAATTGGTCGGAAATTTTCCTCATCCTCTGTACCGGTAGTGTTGTTCAGCTGGAAGGTCGTTAATACGTCTGTGTCTCATTTACTGAATCTGCTCCTGAATTGGCCCAACTATATTTGGCTTGGACTCTAAAAGCACATTCTTTTTGGACTCGATCAGCACGTGCTTAAATTTGGACAAGCTTAGCTGAATAAGCCTGGTTAGAACTTCACTAGATTTATGAAGTGGTTCTTTTCAACGTTCCATCAGTAGATAAGAAATTATCTTTGTAGATTTCTTGAATTTCTAGTTTACTGAAAAATCATTTCATATATTGTTGAGCGTCAGCATAGTTACCATTATGTCTCCTCGTCCTTTGTTAGTATCTATGAATGTTTCTGGTCTCAGTG
Source organism: Nymphaea colorata (assembly GCF_008831285.2). Lineage (NCBI taxonomy): Eukaryota > Viridiplantae > Streptophyta > Magnoliopsida > Nymphaeales > Nymphaeaceae > Nymphaea > Nymphaea colorata. The sequence continues at coordinate 26,874,975 of NC_045138.2, forward strand.
AAACAGAGTACTTTTCTTACCGCCAGACGTGGTTAAAAGTTAAAACATCTAGCTATCACATAAATTCATAATGTTGCTTATAGAGTCTAAAGATATCTCATGCTATATGGGCCATTTTTTTCTATTTTAATCCAACTTATGCATTATATTTAGTGAATCCCAAGAGCTTGCAGGCTGGCTGTTTTGCAGATTAGCATATATTTTATCTATTGAGCTTTAGCACGAGTGAGTTGAGTTGATCCAATATCTTTAATATGTCATAGCTGTACATGAAGTGACAAAATTTTCTTGTCAAGTTTGGTTTTATGAAATACAAGTAATGAAGATATCTCTTTATGTAGTAAAATCTTTCTTTATTTTGAAGCTTGGAGCACAAACACATTAATATGGTGTACCAGCCTGTGGGCTTTGTGGTAAGGTAATAAAGATGTTACTTGTTAGGGTTCATGGTCAGAGTTGGGCCCTTCAGTAGAAGGTGATGTATGAAAAATGAAAGTAGCCCTGACTAGGCAAACATTTTTCTGCTTTAATATGAAATGCTCCAATGGCAGAAGCATGGCAGGTGCAATACTGTAAGCGATAAACCATCATAACCCTTGAACCACTAGACTGCACTGCAGATAATGCAGAGCATAGAGGAAAATGAATTGAACAGTCCTCAAGTAGTTGTTTCTTATGACATGGCGTGCATTTGCTTCCTTTTATTAATATTACACCCATTTACGTAATGTGTATGTGGTATCACGTTGTGCAACTTCTTTGCCAAGTGCTAACTTGTTTCTTTTGTTTGACATTGATTTCCATTTCAGGGTGATAATTTACAAGTGAAAGTGAACAAGCTTTCATCTATAAAAACCCAACTTCCATATGACTATTATTTCCTGAACTATTGTAAGCCAGATAAGATTATGAACAGTGCAGAGAATCTGGGAGAGGTTCTTCGAGGTGATCGTATTGAAAACTCTCTTTACTTGGTAAGCTTGAGGTTTTTGTGATTTAACAGACCTGGAAAGCAACATTTTTTAGCTTTGTATTCTCTTATCCCTTCACAGTTTATCCAGTGTATAACATGAAGTGCATTACATTGGTGCAGTTCAAAATGAGAACGGATGAGTCATGCAAACTTGCGTGCAAGACAAAACTTGATGCTGAATCAGCAAGGAACTTCAAGGAGAAAATTGATGATGAATACAGGGTCAATATGTAAGGGGAAATTTTTTTATTTTTGCTTCAATTTAAGGCATTGTCTTGGCTTGTTTAGAAATATTTTTGGAGATTTGCTGGAAAGTTTATTCCTTATTTGTTTGTTTTTTCTTTTAATAGGATTTTGGACAATCTTCCAGTTGCAGTCATCAGGAAAAGGAGGGATGGGAGCAAGACCTATGAGCATGGTTTCCTTGTTGGTTTCAGAGCAAGTTATTCTGGGGTATCAAACTGAAAAATATTGGTCTTTATTTTTTTTTTCTATGATATCCTTTGCTTGCTTGCTGATTAACTCCTGAAATCCTGTTTAGAGCAAAGAGGAAAAGTACTTCATCAACAACCATCTGCAGTTCAAAGTCATGTATCACAAGGACGTTGAGACTGATTCTGCTCGTATTGTTGGTTTTGAGGTTACTCCATATAGGTCTCTCTCTCTCTCTCACACACACACACACTCACACACACACACACACACACACACACACAGAGACATGCACACACATTCATATATGAATGTAAAAAGGGACAACATTAAAACCTTGTCTTAAGATTGAGATTACTACATCATGTTGCAGTATATTGGAAAAAACTAAAAGTGAATAGCAGCGATAGCATGGTAATGGTATTTTTCATTTTTATTTCTTGAACAAAATTATTTTGTTTTATTCATTACCAGAGTTTATCTGGTCGGAAGATTTTTTCCGAGACTCAAGAGTCAATCTGATGTTGTTAATGCGTCCTTTCTATTTGCATTGCACAGTCTGTTCCTTTGTCCCTGATACAACTAATGTCTTCTCTTTAGAGGCAGGATTGTCCTCTCTCCCTTGAACTTTTCCCCGTCCCTTGGCTTCCTTGTCACATGGACATGGCATATATGCTGCCACACCCTTGTCAGCTTGGGTGCTGTTATGGGTTTGCTGTTGAGTGTGGTTGTTTATATTTACTGTTTTACACATGCACACGTGCACGCGCACACACACAGGTGCACAAAAAACACACTCTTTACCCCCCTAAGTCAATTTTATATCATTTTTCTTATATGTATAAGCTTCTTTAGATATGTACAAGCTTCTGCACCCACATTTATGTGATATAGCTCCTCTCTCTCTCTCTCTCTCTCTCGCATTTACCATGTCAATACGTTTAATCAGCTTAAATGTACCATCATGTTCATAATTTTGAGAGGTGAAAACTCAATTTGCTGAAGATTTCTTAACCTAAGGATCTTTGGAAAGATCATTTTGAACAATTTTTCAATATAAGTAATGAATAAATTTTTTCTGAATATGTGCTTAAGGATGGTTCTTTTTTTTTCTTTGAGGTCAGACCTAAGGTTCAGACTGTGGGTCTCATGTAGCATTTTGAAAAAAAAAAAGCTCGGTTTGTCTGTGTGGGGGCAAGGGTGTGTGTCTCTTTGGCTATACACATAAATGGTTAACAAACATTAAATTAACGACTAACAAACTATCATTCGTTCAATGACTCGACAAAAGAAATAAAGCTAAGGATGCTAGTTTCTAGTCGTGGTCACAGTCGACAGTAAAAACTGGCAAGAGGGAGCTGAAAGAGAAAGGGAACCCAACACTCTCTGCATTGTTGGTTTCTGACAAAAAAAGGGAGCAGTGCAGAAAAGAGATGGAGAGAGAATAAAGCGGGTAGAGTTGAATCCTAACTGAATGGTACATTGGGATTTTCATTTGAAGTCAAATGGAGGACAATATTAGACTCCTCTGAAATTATGGATAGCAAAACAAGGACGTATACTTTTTATGGGACTGCAGTCACTAAAATATTAAGTGTATGGACTTATGACTCTTTCAATAACTTCAAACTTGAGCTAGAGTCAAGCCTAATGTGCATGTGTATATGTAGTTGACTGTACTTATCAATACCGACAATTGCATTTGTTGAGTTGGAGTAGCAGCAATACTAGAAGCAGGTGCGACATGTGTGTAGAGACCTACCTAAATAGTCCTTCTTACATAGCAGACATGCTGCACATACGTGCACTCTTTCTGAAGATGTGGAAGATAAGAGGAGTATTCTGTATCTTACATTTGCTCTACAAATATGTGAAAGTTAGAAACTGGATTCTTGTATTCCTCTTTTTTTATTATCATCAACGTTCTTTCAAACTGCTGTTTGACATGTTTGTATGTGGTGCATGGATTCTAGTCTACATTACTTTGTAATTTTCAAATGTGTTTGCCTTATGTGCTTGTCTTGTCTTTTTGTTCTATCTTGAGCCCCACATGATAGTCTAAAATTGGGCACACAAAGTGCAAGCTTTGTCTTACTCTTTTCCCGAAACAGTGTCAATCATGAGTACAAGCAGCCATGGGATGAGAAGAATCCTCAATTAATTACTTGTGGTACTGATTCGAAAAATATAATTCAAGGGAGCACTGTTCCTCAAGAAGTAGAGGCAGATAAGGAGGTTATATTCACTTACGATGTTCTCTTTGAGGTACATACTTTCTGCTGGACTTACCTTCTTGCTTTAGTTATCCTCTAGTTTCTAACTGCTTCTTTTCTCTCAGACAAGTGAAATTAAGTGGGCTTCTCGCTGGGATACATACCTTCTCATGAGTGATGACCAGATTCACTGGTTCTCTATTATCAATTCTTTGATGATTGTCTTGTTCCTTTCTGGAATGGTGGCCATGATTATGATGCGAACTCTATACAAAGACATTGCCAACTATAACCAGCTGGAAACACAAGATGAAGCACAGGAAGAAACTGGTTGGAAGCTTGTCCATGGAGATGTGTTCAGGCCTCCAGTTAATTCTGGCTTACTATGTGTTTATGTTGGTACCGGAGTCCAGTTCTTTGGGATGACACTTGTCACCATGATATTTGCATTGCTCGGTTTCCTTTCACCTTCCAATCGTGGTGGGCTGATGACTGCCATGGTTCTCCTGTGGGTCTTTATGGGTTTGTTTGCAGGATATTCATCATCGAGGCTGTATAAAATGTTTAAAGGAACAGAATGGAAAAAGAACACGCTGAAGACAGCAGTCATGTTCCCTGCCATTCTCTTCTCCATCTTCTTCGTACTCAATGCTCTCATCTGGGGAGAAAAGTCTTCAGGTGCAATTCCGTTTGGTACCATGTTTGCACTTGTGGTTCTTTGGTTTGGCATATCAGTGCCTTTGGTTTTTGTTGGAAGTTATCTTGGATACAAGAAGCCAGCAATTGAGGACCCCGTGAAGACGAATAAGATCCCCAGGCAGATTCCTGAGCAGGCATGGTATATGCAGCCTGTTTTCTCTATTCTAATTGGGGGCATATTGCCATTTGGTGCTGTTTTCATTGAACTCTTCTTCATCTTGACATCCATATGGCTGAATCAGTTCTATTACATCTTTGGGTTTCTCTTCATTGTCTTTGTTATCTTGTTGATAACATGTGCGGAGATCACAATTGTCCTCTGCTACTTCCAGCTGTGCAGTGAGGACTACCACTGGTGGTGGAGGGCTTATCTGACTGCAGGCTCCTCAGCTCTGTATCTCTTCCTATATGCGGTCTTCTATTTCTTCACGAAGCTTGACATAACTAAAGTCGTGTCAGGCATTCTCTACTTCGGCTATATGTTGATCATATCGTATGCCTTCTTTGTTTTGACTGGAACTATAGGATTCTATGCTTGCTTCTGGTTTGTGAGGAAGATCTATTCTTCTGTGAAGATCGACTGATGGAGAAACTTGACAGAGGTCGATAATGAGAACATCAGAAATAACAATGGGATTTGAGCAGGGAGGGGTGCAAAAAAGGCAAAGAGCAAGGGCGCAGTACCCAAGAACCAAAGGCGGGCATCGTTCTATAGTATCACATTTTGCCGTGGATGATGGTGATTTTGTAGAAGACCAGCATAGTTATGTATTGTTTTTTCTTTCAGAATTTAATCTTTTGCTTGTTTGAACATCTACATGATGAACTCATAGTTTTACTTGTCCTTACATGTGAGAATCTTAAATCTTTTAACCAGGGAGCCAGTTGTACATCATACTTTGACTGTGCAATGTTTGAAAGCTCTCTCTCTCTTTCTCTCTCTCGCCCTCTGCAATAGGTCCGGACTTCACTTGATTTAATGTCACAGATAGCTTTAAATATAGTTTTCAGCTTACGGAACTCCCATATACAGCGCGCACACACGTATGTAGTACCGTCTGTATTTATTTGCTGCGTTTGGTGGTCATTTCATCCTCTTCTTGGGTTCGTCTTTTACAAATCTGACAGAATGATCATGAAAGATTTAAAAATATATGTTCAGGAATAAAGAAATATGATGTGTGAAGTGGACTGTAGGGGTTTATTTAAGTTTTTTGTAACTTATTTGTAGGGTTAAGTTCTGGAAAAATGCTTAAGGTCATTCTGCGATAACATGCCGAGCGGTAACCTACGGTTCAAGTTATTTTCTAAGCTATTTTTATAAAAGAACATTGGTTTTTCTACTATCAACATTTTGATGCTATAAAAGTAGTTTATTGTTTATTATTAACAAATGTAATTAAAGTCAAATTAAAAATATAACTAAAGTAAAAAAGATTAACATGATAAATGTTTCTCATGAAATCACTCTGGTGCATAAAAAACACTTTCAAAATTATTTTAGTAGGTCTGGTTTTTGTCCTACTTAGGTGGTCCTGTATTTATTACTCTCATGACATAATATATATATATATAGAAATTAGATCGTTAAGTCAGTGAAGAAAACCAAATTGTTTAAATGTGAATTTACATTGTTTTTTTTTTGCAATCTAACTTTGTGGATATAATTTTAAGAATAAGTTGATTCCAAACATATATTAAGTTAATTATTTTTTAGATCTTAATAGCGTTTTTATAATAAGCAAAAATAAATGGCTCCCATACCATCAACATTTCTTTCATAAAAACAAATAACAATTTACAAATCATGCTTTATATCAAAACATTTTTTATCAATTAGGATTTAAAATAATTTTTTAGCAAAAAAATTAAAGGGTCTGCTTTTTGTTGGACCTAATGGTCTAGTTTCTGCCAATTTCTCTCTCTCTCAAAATCTTGGCAAACTTGACCTCGTGAAATGTACACATTTATCAGCTGTAGAACTGTTGGATGTGGTGTGGTTCCGTGTGTCCTGACGATGGGCGTGTAACTAATCAAAATTTGCATTTAGATCCTATACCAATGCAAGGCAGCTTCCAAATTCATGCGTAAATACGGGCTCTTTATCATTAGTGAAGAAAGGGATGATGTACAAGCCGAGTCATAAAGAACTTTAACGATGATAGAGATAAGTCATCAAGAAGGTTGGCACAAAGGTCTGAGCAGAGGTTATTAAGAGATTAGTTTTTATTTTGAATTTTTGATATGTCAATTCTTGCTGCAGATGAAGTTGAAGTACTGCAAGTTGAAGTACGGTAGTGACTGCATTGAAAGCGTGTGTGAAACATGAGCTTATGATCTGACATTAGGTTATAAACCCACTTGCCGATTGATGCTTGTCTTCATTGTCCAGTGTTTCAATTTTGAACCACTGCAGATCTTTGAATAACAAATAGACGTACGGTTAAAAGTTTGTCGAGTTCTTCTGATTAAATCGACGTGCTGTTGCCTTTTGGGGAAACACGTTAGGATGATCTAATGATTAGCTAATGAATTAACCCTTGAATTTACAAGGAAACCCAAAGTTGGTTTTGATTGAAGAAAGCTTCAATTATAAACAGAGCTAATCACCGGTTTCCAATGATAATTCTGTCACCAAGTATGATTGTGTCCCACAAAAATTAATAAGTACAAGATGTTGGTGCTTCCGGTTACTCTATGGCAATTTGGCAAACATCTATATATGTAAAGTTCTGTGGATGATGTATGCTTTATTGAAGTTGATGATGTATGCTTTTATTGGTGCACGGAAATTTCATGTGCCAAGACAAATGCTCGTTTACGATACGTGCATACCATGTGTAGGGTGCATATCTAATACATAGTGACTAGATTATAAAACATAAATGGCTCACTGTCACACACACATGTACAGAGATAGAGGGAGAAGACGTGCATATCTATTAAATAGAGGCTAGATTAATGAAACACAAATGGCACACTGAGTGTGCATGTAACCAGTTTCACACTGGTATACATATACAAAGAGAGAGAAAAAGAGTGCATATCTAATAAATAGAGACTCAATTAACAAAACACAAATGGGACACAGTCACACAGACGTACAGTCACAGAGCAAGAGAGAGTTGTGTTCGAATGCCAGGACCGATGCATCATCAAGAACCAGGTCGCCCTCAAGCCACGACTGTAAGGCTCACCCGTGGATCAGCAGATTTCTGGTTAGTCCACAGCCCAGTGCAGACAAAGGTATCTTCCCCACAAGCTCCTCCCCCTCCGCAAAGATCACCCCCATGCCCATGTGCAGGTGCGGCTCTATGTGACAATGGAAGGGCCACACCCCCGGGTTGTCTGCAACAAAGCGGAGGGCAGTCCACCCATAAGGGAACAAGGTCACTGTGTTCCTCAACGGCGGATTCCTGAGGTTGAACCCCTTAACATCCCTTTTCTCGTCAAACTTTCCATCTCCATACCCCAGAACCCAGAAGTCATGCCCATGCAAGTGCCATGGATGAAGCTCACTGTTGTTGCTAGTCAACGTGTTGGCGTTTTGGAGTATAACATCCACCGTGGCGTTCAATTCAAATCTGAAAATACCGGTGCTGGTCGTCGTGTTCGGGTTCTGCGGCGGCAGCATGATGTCGTAGTCGGCCGGAAAATTCTCCGGCGGCACAACACTGTCAAAAGCATTGCTGAGCCCGAACTTGATCGAGCCCAGGTAAGGTGTGACTGGCAAGGAAAGGGAGACGTTGTTGATGGACCACTTGGTGTAGCCATTCATCTTGTTCTGGGTGTTGAGGAGGATGATGCGCCTTTGGGCGACAGGCGGCGGCCTCGGGTTGAGGGATGACTTGCCAAGGATCTTTCTAGCGAAGGAGATGCTGTAGCTGGTGTCATTCCAAGCTGGGGAGGGCGGTGGGGGTATGGCGGGCAGTTTGGTATGTGGGTTCGGGTAGTAGTTCAGTATGGCTAGCCCAGGTGGTGTACTGGGTTTCCTCCCTCTAACGTTTATGGAGACCCAGTAGTTGGTTGATGGGCTCTGGTCAGTTCTGATGAGCACAGAGTAGCTCTCCCCAGAGTATATGTCTATCTTGTCAACAGTGGTAGGCTCTAGGTAATTGCCATCTGCCTCAACCAGCACCATTTTGTGTCCCTGTGGTTGAGAATGACATCAGTACTTAAAAAGTAAATCAGTGCCAAAAACAAATCAGTATTAAAAATAAATCATTACAAAAAATGGGTGCAGAAAGAAATTGTCAACTATATAATGTAGAGTAGATTATTGAAATGATCAAATAAGATGCTTATGTGACCGTTTTGACCGACTTGTGACTTAGTGAAGCCTTGCAGACTTGGATGAGTTGATTCTGGCTCCTCAGTCTAAGCAGTTTGCTACGTCTTTTGTTGATTGTTTTAAAGAAAATACAAATTTTCAGATCTGTAATCACCTAACTTGGACTAATATGGGTGGCAGGCCAACTAACAGAGATGGCGTCATAAATCTTTGATGCATAATATAAAACTGAACATTTCAACACATAAAAGAAGAAAATTCAGCTTATATATCTCATATTTGAGCTGTATATCGTTACAAAGAAAAGCTTATCCCCATATGTCGGGCGAAAAAACCTGGCTCTTTTGGATGGACTCTTCTTGGTAATGTGAATGTGGACAATGAGGACATGCTTTTGTGATTGAGGGGATAAGTGCTCCTCAAAATAGTTGGGTTCAAATTTTATCTGGATAATTTTTTTCTTGCTTTAACGCGTGCCTGTGGAATCCACTAACGCCAGTGACTCGGGCGGCATGTCTAGACGCATCATTGCAGTAAAATCATAGTCACAGTATATTATTTTCAATGATCGCGTCTCTTATACTCTTCTATAACGCCAAACCAGCTTTAGAGTCAGAGAGTGCTCCTCCTTGGAGTTAAGCCGAAATTGGCTTCTAGTCATGGCCGATATCATGGCACAAGGCCTGCATTTTCACTTACTGAGTTGTTTCTTTCAAGATAAAATCGAACCAATACCTTGGATATCCGTATATTGCCTAAAGAAAGGAATAGCTTAATCTCTTACCTGCTAAGTAAATTCTAATCACAGAAAGATGGAACATAGTGGATGAGTGGGTAGCTAGTAATGTGTTGCCATAATAACTGCATTGCTGACTTCCATGCATATATTTCTATAGTGGGTAACGCTCGAAAAGCGCGTATCCCACACAGATCTATCTCACACACATCAACATCTAGCACACAAGGTCAAAAAGATTGTCTAGGTAGAGTCGCATTCAGCCACCAGCAGTCGTTCTCTTTACTTTGTTTAACTGGTGACTGGGATCGCATCTCTCTCAATAAAGGAAGAGTTTAACTTTTACCTGATTTGTTAAAAGATACAGGAAAGGGACAATTCCGGCTTCCGGCCTTTACACTATTCAGGCAGTTGTTGGGTGCCTATTCCCGGCAGGTTCTTTTATTCTAGGTAGAGTGGGGGGAGAGAGAGAGAGAGAGAGAGAGAGAGAGAGAGAGAGAGAATTCCTGTCTAGAATGATTCCACGTGAAAGTTCACAAAAGGTGGTGCTTTTCTAAGCCCACTTCTCCAATGTGCCTAAGAGAGTAGGTCATTGATTGCCGATCATTTCCACTTATAGAGAAGGAAAGGAAAGAAGGATCTTTTCACTTTTTCTTCTCAAAAAAAATTCAAAAGAAAACTCCACCTACCGGCTACCACCGACTGCTTCCTTGTTGGTCTCCAGTTGGTACTGACGCTTTTGAGGTCCAAGGCCCTACCTACTCAGAACCGTATCTTATGTTCACTTTGCAAGCTTGTAGTTGCTCGTAAACTTAATGATATCAGTAAAGTTGATTAATGGGGAGTAAGCAAATCCTTTTCAAGGATGAAAATCATGTCAAAGATGCCGGTGCACAACTTGGGAAGGCTCTTGTTTAGCTTGTGGCTCACCGTAACTTCAGACCTCATAAATTCTTTTAGCATTTTGGACCTAAAGAACCGTAACTTGATCTTCAAAATATACTTCTGAGGACATAAAGACGATATGGAAAATTCCCTGTTTCGTAATGTTGAGATCTGCAGAATCCCACATCTAAAGAAGTGATAAACTGTGTGGAAAAACCTTACCCCAATTGCAAAATTAAGAGAAGCAAGCGAAGTGACGCTTGCAATCCTCAGTCTGTAAGTCTTGTTTGGTTGGACACGAAGGACGTGGGGTGTGCACTGGGTGTTGTTGAAAGCACACATGGTTTCAGGCCATGGATAAGTCCAAGTGGTCTGCGAATAACGCGCAAGCGAGCAATTGAACTGCCCTCTTCCCTGAATAAGCAAACTCTGCAAACACGAACAGAGCAGAGCAAAGAAAACGATGAGCGAGAACAAAAGGTAAAGTGACGATGGCATGATATCTTAGAGCAAAGACTTCAGTAATATTGGCTTGCCTGTGGCTCTCCAATCCATTTGAAGGGGATGGAGGAGAGTCCAAGCATCTGCTGATAGATGTTCTGGTGCCACCAGTCGCTCAAAAGAAGGCTTAGCTCCCCATCATAATCAAATGGCTCCTTTTGTCCATCCGCAACGTTCACTATTAGTGACCCATATAATCCCGCAGATCTTTGCATTCCATAGTGCGCATGGTAGAAAAATGTTCCAGCCTACAACAACAGAACTGTCAAAGAGTGCACACACACACACACACACACAGAGAGAGAGAGAGAGAGAGAGAGAGCTCATAAAGTATATGCACAAAGTAATTAAATCAAAGAACTATATGACGAATATAAATTGTCATATGCAATGTATTACTAACTCGTCATGATCATAATGTGCTATACATAACATTAGTTTTTCAAAAACAGATATCAAATATAATGTGCTACTATTGATTTTTTTTGTGTGTGCATGTGTGTATAGAGAGATCTACAGAGAGAGATTACTACCTTGTCGACGACAAACCTGTAGACAAATGTCTCTTCCGGATTGATAGCACATTGTGATATGGCTGCAGTTCCATCCGCCCAAGGTGTTCCGAGCTGAACCAAGAAGAAAAAATGAGGTTGGACGAAACGATGAAAAGAAAGATACAGCAGGAAGACTGACGATTACTACCAGAGACATACAAAAACACGTAAACGAATGAAAATGGAGCTTTAAAGCTAGCTAGCTAGAGAGATGGATATATATATATATATATATGGAGATAATTAACCTGTCTGATTCCATGCCAGTGGATGACGACGCCCTCAGTGGGAAGCTTGTTCGTCACCTCCACCACGAGGGTGTCTCCGGCTTTTGCTCTGACGGTTGGCCCTGGGTATTGGCCATTGATGCCGATCACAAAGGACTGCACACAGTCGGGTGCCCAGTCGAGATAGCCCAGTTCCCATTTCAAGTGCCTTGCCTTGGAAGCGCAGGCTGATTGCAGGAGGAACACCAAACAGAAGCAAAAAATGAAAGAAGAGAGATTGGAGGACATGGCTGAGTGGTAATCTACTGAAAGAAAACCAGTCTTAAGCCTCCACAGGCAAACCGCAATGGGCAGCAGCTTGGGAGTAGTACTACTATATATAACCTACTTGGCTACTCCTCTCCCCCCATTGATCGCTGTTAAGCAGTCATTTTCTGGAGAGAAGAACAGTGTGAAAGGAAGAGAGTGGGGGTTTGAGGGGGGGACCGATGGAGTGTGTACCTCAAAAGCACGATTTTGCAGACAAACCCACAATAATATTCTTACATTGAAGGCTTGATTTACTGCACCTTCTGCACATTTTCCTGTTCTCTTGTTGTTCTGTTTCAGTTGGGTAATGGCGATTCATAATCTGGGAGTCCTTTAGAAGTAATGGATTAATTGGCTTTCTAGGTGCAATGCATTTCCTGGCTAAAAGAAAAGGTCGAAAGTAGCAAGCTATTGATCTAAACATTTAAAATGTGAAAGCGGGCTAAACTTCAATGCAGATGCACTTTTTCTTCTCCCTATTGGCAGCCACGTTTATGTGTATATATGTATTGGAATAATTGCTATAAGTCAAAGACAAAAACTAGACTGCTTAAATGCAATGATAAAGGTATCCTTTTTCTTGTTAAGACATGATGTCAAGAACAAGTTGATTTTGGAAAACATATAAGAAGCTCATTATTTTTTGAGTTTAATTGTATTCTTATATTAAATAAATTTGCACCCCCCATATGACATCAAATTTTGATTGCAGAGAGATACCCATTTTTCTGTAGAAACAACCTAAGAAACTAAAACATGTTTTTGTATTAAATAAGTTTTATAAACATTTAGGACATTTTTATTTTGTTTAAAATAAATTTTTAACAACAAATTTTAAGTGTCTGGCTTTTATTTCTAACATAGCATATGAGATCTACCAATTTTCATTGTATATGACATGGATTTCTAGTATATATATATATAAAGAGCTGACAATTTTGACTAGCCTTGCTATATATATATATATATATAAAGAGTATGACAATCTTGACTAGGCTTGCGATCTCTTTTTCTGAATTTTGTAACATTGAGCATTTAAGGGAAGAAGATAGATAAAGAACTCTGAGCTCTTAGAAATATTAATGGAGCCAACACACACTTGTCCCACAAAAACACATAAAAAACACGTGTAGTGCAATATGAAGATAAAGTAAATACAGTGAGTTTTATTGATGGTTTATAGGGTGTCACATGTAAAGCTACCTTTTTTCAGGAAAAATGAATCCCAACATATGGTTTAATCATAGGTTATCTCATCAACCTAAATTAAGTGAGCGATAACCTATGATTTAGTCATTAATGAAACAATATTTTTGATTGACAGTATTAAAAAATTATATGTAATTTTATTATTAGATTTTTGGAATTTTTTTATCAAGAAAATTTCTTTCTCCCTCTTCCTTTCCTCTCTCTCTCTCGCGCGCACGCGTTTTTCTTTCAGTAACATTCGTTCACATTGTAATCTCAGGGAGAAAACTAAGCATTCATTCACACAATATTGCATGCGGAACCCAAAGTTTGATTCGTAGACCTATTTATGTTGGACATTAAGTCCGATCGACTTTAGATCTTTCGTTTGATAGAACTTGAATGTTGGTATTAAATTCTTATCACATCTGCATAAGGGTGGCAAAACAGGGACAGAGATTTAGAATCCAAGGCTTTCTAAAGGACCCCTTATCAACTGCATTTCGAGCAACATTATTGGAGACATGAATCACTACTGTTTGGAAAATTTTTCTTGGATTCATTCCCGCTGGCGGTATGTGCTTTGGACACATTTAGCAACTTGGTGTTTGCTTCAAGATCTTCTTTCTTAAGTGTTTGTAGTTTTCTATTCTGAGCTTGCTGGTTAACTTCAAAGAAAGTTACTTTCTTACCTTTCCTTCGCTCGATTTGATAAGGGACAGCTCGAGAACTTCCAATTAAATACATTATTTTCTCCTTATTTTTACCTTCATGTGTACTCTAGCTAGTAGGATAACTATGTCCTCCTCATATGATCTTTTGTGGTAGCTGAGTCTTCAGCATCATGTTCGGTAAAGTGGGGATGCAAATCAGATTTGGCTTGGCGTTTTGCGATTTTCCATAAATTGTTGAGCTATTTGGATCCCATCCGGATCCATCCGTCTGAATGCTAATGCATGAAGCATCATATATAGTCATTAGTATTTTTCATGAAGATGGTCGAATTATCATTTCAAAATTTTAACACACCTGAAATATCATTTTTCAAAATTATTATATAAGGCAAGTGATTTTTTTTTAAATTTTACATATAAATCTCTTAAAATATTTTTTTTTAAGAGGACGGCCAAGGCCCCTGCTGGGTCCATGTTTCCGCCCCTGGTTTGGTTTCAGACACAACCATAAACCCTAAAGGCAAAGGGCAAATGAGAGGGAGAGAGAGAGTTTTTATTTTTTATTTTTTTTGGGGTTTCAAAGTTCTTTTTTTTTCAGTTAATTTTAATTGATTTTTCAATTTATCGGCTGTTGGTGTGCCAATTTGAGATGCTAAATGTTGGATCAATTTATAATAACTAGATGATGGATGATCAGTGCCACAGATGTGACTGAAAAAAGTTAGTAGTAGAAGATGCATAGAGGAGGGGAAAAAAAAGGAAAACAATAAAAAAAAATTATGTGAGTGCGTGGTTGGCAGTGGCCATTCAAGCATTCAAGGAACCATTTGTTGCTAATGAACATAATAACTTAGAAAGAATAAGTATCAGACTAATATTTTCAAGGAAGGAGGAAGAAGCCCTTCAGAGAGAAAGAAACTGTATGCCGATAAAATAGGAATGCAAGGAAAATTTGAGGACAAGAAGTTCTCTAGATACAAGAACAAAACAAATCCTGCAATAAAGAACTAAAGAACTGAGAAACAGTACGAACAAAGAAGTTCAACAGTAAAAGGCGCCAACAGAATTTCCTTTTATTGTGGCTCATTTGCGCACGTTATTGCCATTTAGACGACCTCTATTATGATATGAAAAGAATGTGAATCATGTGTCTTTTCCAGCAAAAGGATATACAATAGTCGATGCTTTGGATTGTAACACTCGGTAGAAGTGATGCGTTAAACTTATCAGTCTCCAGGAGCTCGGTAATAGGTTTTTACTGTACAGTCATTTTACCCTAAAATTTGGAATAGATTTACTATGTTACAGTATTTCATGAATCTATACTAATTATTTGACGAGATAATAACAATTTGTTACTTGTGTCAAACAGTTTCTAAGATTGGATTGCTAACAAAAGATCTTAATTAATTACATGCCAAGTTGTGAAATCCTGCCGCTCTCGGATCTGGATTTAGCTTTACAAACTCAAGACCAAATTCCAATTTGAGTTTCCATTGCATTGAGGAACATTTGACTCATTGTCCGCAAGATATTTCGTGACTTTTTTCTCGATTTTTTTTACTAGTTTCTCATTTATTTCATTTTTTCCAGTTGTTAGGATTTTTTATTTTTAAAATTTGCTGAAATCTTTTCAAAAACTTCTTCCTGAAAAACTGCATCGTCAAAAAATACCTCAAAAAGCCTTACCGATACTTTCTCAAATATTTGTGACGATCATTTGACCGAATGGGATGTGGTAAATGGTGGATTGCATCTTTAACTATGAACAAGCTACAAATATGCTCATATTCTGAAAACGCAAAAACAAAACAAATTGGCAATCTCTCTCTCTCTTTCTATATATATATATATATATATATATATATATATATATAACACTGTAGCATTTTTTGGCCTTTTGACGACACATAGGTCCCCTTGTTATAACTGTTCATTAAAGCTGACAATCCGAATACTGATGATGTCGGTCGATGGAGTAGCGGGTCTCTGCAAAGAAGAAATAAGGGGAAAAGAGTTGCAGCAATGAGTGCATACTGCAATTATCAACGTTCCTATGAATAATGCCTTTTTCCTGCAATTTTTTTTACTTTGTGTTAGCATTTCAGTGCTTCACTTCGCTTTGAAGAAAAGATTTACTGAAGATCAGACTTTCCAGCAAGTATGTGAGCCGAATGAACTAAAATACATAAGAATTCGGGTGCGGAGTAACTTTGAAACCAAATCCAACCTGTTTACACCAATATATACTAGCGATGTATGAAGCTATTTGTAACACTTCAAAGATTTAGTTTTGTAATGAAAATTGTGAGAGATCTTCAAGTGTTTATAAAAGAAGTTGTTAAATAAACGATTGTCCTGATTTCCTAGCTTTTTTGAGATTTGAGCTGAAACTGCTAGGAAGCAAGCTGAGATCGATCGAACCAAGAGCCGAAAGCCTAAAAATGGGTCGAGTTGTTACACTGGCTAATGAGTTTTGAGGCAAGCATTGAATTGAAGATAACCCAGATGAAAGTCGGTTAAGGTTACAGTACTCTATGAATCTGTGACTCCAATATTTGGCGTAGATATATGAAACAGTTACATACTGTCGTTGTTGTCAAACGACGGCTAAGTTCTTCTTCCAACTCATGGAACAGGTAAAACAAACTACTCTTTGAATATCCTTTCATATTGACCCGCATCACGTGACAATGAGTTAGGTGTTGTAACTAGCACCGGAATGACAGGTTAATAAAATTTGGAAAGAAAATCTCATTTCTTAGCAATCTTTCTCGTCTCAACGAGTTTAACGGAGTTCTTAGTTATATTTAGAGGTTCAAAAAAAATTGTAAGAAATTCTTATTTCTTGCTCTTTACGATGCGCTTAAATTAGTTCTTAACAGTTACAAAAAACGCATTACTTTCGAAAAAATGCAAAAAAAAAAAAGCAAGAAATTGAAATGCCATTTAAAACTAAAAAAGAAGGTGTTTTTTTTGAAAAAAATGTGAAAAACGAAAAAAGTGCATTTTTAACTTGTTTTTTCTCGTTTTTTTACTTTTTTTCATTTTTTTATTTTTAATTCCAAACAATTTTTTTTATCATTTTTTTATTGGTTACAAATCTACTTATTTTTTGATGTTTGTATTATTATTTTCTTACTTATTTTATTTTTTTCCATTTTTAGTTTTTTTTATTCTTAAAAAAAATACATTTTTTTCATTTTTTCTTATATTTTTAAAAACTACCATATTATACTGAAGAAAAACCTAACCGTTTAAAACTCCAAGTCGTTATATTTTCTAGATAAAAAGCTCTACTGACACAGTTTGAAGAATCATATAGTCTTCATCAAATTCAGATCATAATTGGAATCAGATCTTTTGGATCTAGATCCGATGGGATTGTACTGGAGCTCATTTGGACTTTGGCTCTTACTGCGCAAGTCAATTTCATGGACCATGGTGTTGACTGGGAAAGCATTGCTTTAATTAATCATAAAGGTAAACGAGTTAGGTCATTGAATTTATTATAGTTTTGAAAAGTTGTCTCGACCAAGCCAACCGGCACATACGTAAGCACCCACTTAGTCAAGAAAGTCAGATCCACTGGCGAAAGTGCTGCATATGCTTTATTAGAGAATTTGCTTTTAAAAGTTAAAAAGTGACCATATATATATATATATATATATATATCCCGATACCATCCTCAATATCACAACATAAAACTACTACCATATTAATTTCCACATCTCAATATACTCTAGTGTTTTCTATCAAGTGGCTATATTAATTGTCCAAAAGTAAGCGGCTTTCTTTATAAAACTTTCATATTGAAAAGAACCAAGATGGGCAACACTTCTAATATAATCTTCCAAAATTTTCAGTTTCAGACCTTAGCTAAGGGGCTGGGTTCGATTCCTAATGGACACCGTCGCACCGACCCTTCATAAAGATCCTTTTACCGCTACTCTCACGAGGACTGGTAGGACAGAGGGTGCACTTCAAAAGATTGCCTAAAAAAGAGTAAGACCAAAAAGTGCACTTTGGAAGACAGAGGCCCGAGAACTTCAAGCTCCTCCAAAGGTGGAAAAAGGCAGGAGAGTCGCATGACTGTCGACGGCAAACTCGCTTTGCTTGTTGCTTCTCACTCCATTCCTTCATAAATTCTCAGTCAGTTCTGTCACTCCTCTCCTAACCTCCTTCTTGCTTGGCCATGTTCCCTACTTCTTCAGATACTAATATATGTATAAGCTTCAGGCCAAAGGATCATAATCTCTTTTCTTCGACCTCCTTTTTCTGTCTATTTTCACATCAAAATCTATAATCTATCCCCATGTTCATCTTTGTTAGTTTGGACCTCTTTATTTTCGAGGATGAAGAAATTGCTGTCACGACGTAGGAGACGTGACTGGCTGGTTTAACCAGTACCAGCTTACCAGACGGTTATTACTTTCCCAAGTATAAAACTCTACAGGGAAGGCTTCTTGAAGCTCAAGTACTGTCGAGGCAAAGACAGTAAAAGCTATTGTGGTGGTGAAGACAGATGGTCCTTCCCGTCGTGCTCGTACCAGGAGTTAAGAATTGGGGTTTGGCCTGGTAAACGAACAGAACAAGCTATACTCACCAGACGGTATTGACTTGCCGATCAAAACTCAAGCTTAAGCCGGCCTCTGTCCTTGCTCGAGTTCAGGCCAAATCCAGCCAATTAAGGGCGAAAGTATAAGGACAAACTTATAGATCTAGCTATGAGCATGTCAACAGCTCTAATCTTGAGAATCGCTCAAACCTGTCCCTCTGTAGCAAAAGTTGTGGCCAAGGGGAAAATTCTAAGAAAGATGTGATATAGTTGATTGAAATGATCTCAAAAGAGCTTGCGGTTACAATGGCCAGAGATAGATCATCAATAGATGTAGAAACATGCAATGTACGTGGTTTCACTTGAACAGCATTGTTGTATGAAGGTCTTCCGGCAATGGCTGTTATGAAGTGTAAAATCAAGCAGAAGACTTCATTGTAGATGAAAACATCCTTTATTCTCACCTTTCCCCTATTTATTTCATTTTCCCCAACAGATAAAATGGAAGAATCGCCAGTTTAGTTGGGTTAGGTGGAATTTACTCGGATGCCCAACCACAGTAGCCAGCTGTTGTCCAAAACTGTCGGAAGCTCAAACGTACTTTTTATGTTTCAAAGCAACAAATTGGGAGATTGACATGCGTCAAGTTGGTCGCAGGAGAGGACTTAGCTTAACTGTCGACTTATTTCTCACCTTTGCTGCTTCAAAAGCATGCAACGGGAAAACAAACTTCCAATGCAGGCATAGAAGCAAGTAAAGAAAAGTGGCATGACAACAAACGGCAAGTCCACAGGTCACTAGAATAAATCACTGAAACAATGAACAAGAACATGAAGTGAAAAAAATTTGAAAGGGAGCACTCCCGTTAAACAACAAAATATGTTATCATGCATAATTAAGACAATAAGACCTAAAATAACAGAAAATGAATACCAAAAAGGGAAATGAAAAGCAATACAAGTTGTAAAAAAAACATTTTTACACCATATAATCTTTAAATATTTGCCACATGTATTCAATGAATAACATATATACGGA
Source organism: Nymphaea colorata (assembly GCF_008831285.2). Taxonomy (NCBI): domain Eukaryota; kingdom Viridiplantae; phylum Streptophyta; class Magnoliopsida; order Nymphaeales; family Nymphaeaceae; genus Nymphaea; species Nymphaea colorata. The sequence continues at coordinate 26,894,253 of NC_045138.2, forward strand.
TACTAGGAAATGAAATACTCAAACTTGACAAGGGTTCTTCAAAAGCATTATCAATAGCATCGTTCAGCAAAACTTGCTAAGCAGTAAGAACAAGCATATAGCATACTAATAGCGAGATGAGTAAATAAACTACGGCAAGTCATAGCGAACAGAAAATAACACATTTCCTCAGTACATCCTGTCATTCGAGCATGCATCTGCAAGAGGTCCAAGGTAAGCAGGCATAATAAAATACAATCACTCGTCCGTTAAGTATGAGCACAATTACTGGCAAGTTATTTACTATGTACTTGACTGAGGGTGAACATTATCAGTGAAATTTACCTCCAGACAGTTGCATAATTTTGACTTGTTTTTCGTTAATCCTCTTGCAAGAGGCTGAGAGGAGCCTTCTTAACTAGGTCGATTAAGAAAAAGAAAAAGAACATGCACTTAAATTCTTCAGTTACAAAGGAAAAGTGGAGACAAGACAGAAAGGGTACGAATCACAATTTTCCTTTGAATGATCTACAAAATACAAAGAAACTGAAAATGCATGTATAATGCAAGCTGACGTCTTTCATATCTAGTAATTATATCCCAAAAGCTTAGGAAGAAAAGAGTGGAACACAAAGATGATCAACCATAAAACCGCTTGAGGGATGTGATACTCATAACCAAAAGTATTCATACTATGCAGGTAGTAATAACAACGCCTTAGATTTACAGACAAATCTAGCACAATATGGGAAAAGGAAGAAAGAAAGGGACAACCGTGTCAATATTTAGGGAACTTTCTTACTAAGTGTAGCATGTATTGCCAACCTTGCACCCTTATGTACCAATCACCTTGCATCAGTTGCCACAATTAGTTCATCAGGAGGGCAATCATCAAGCACATTACTAGGCTCAAGGGGCATTTCATCATAAGTTGTTGAGAGATACTTCTGCCCAATAGCTCTAAGCAGTTGATAGACTTCAAACATAGAGGGCCTTTCCTTGGGAGCGGAGAGCACACATGCACATGCCACTCGTAAAAATTGCAGTAACTCATCATCAAAACCACGACCTGCCAGGGATCGATCTATGGCGTCTTGAACAACAGAATTGCTTGAAAGTTGAGTAATCCAATCAACCAGATTTCCCTTGAAGCTTTCAGGGGCATTTGCCACATGAGTGGATTCTTCACCAGTTACTATTTCCAACAGAACCACCCCAAAACTATATACATCTCCCTTTGGTGTAGCAACAAGTGTCCGTGCATATTCAGGGGCCACGTAACCCAACACACCAAATTCACCATTCACGTAGGTGCTAAGATGCGTGTCAACAGGATTCATAAGGCGTGCCAGGCCAAAATCAGAGATTTTTGGCTCATAGTCATCATCCAACAGGATACAATGGGAACTAATATTCCGGTGGATGATACGTGGATTGCAACTATGATGAAGCCAAGCCAAACCTCTTGCAGCCCCAATGCTTATTCTCATTCTCGTTGGCCACGCCATAACTTCAGATTCAGCTTTAAGTACATGTAACTGTTGATACAAGGTGCCCCTGGGCATGTGCTTGTACACCAACAGTCTCTCCCTTTTAGCAACACAGAAGCCAAGGAGAGGAACCAAATTATGATGCCTTACTTTCCCAAGCGTTTCCATTTCAGACTTGAATTGCTTTTCAGTATGTTGAGAGTCCTGCAATCGCTTGACTGCAAGAAACGAACCATCTGAAAGTGTTGCTTTGTAAACTGTTCCTGTTCTTCCTGAGTTTATGATATTATGTTTGCTGAAGTTGTTTGTAAACTTCATCAGATCTCTCAGCTTCAACTTCGGAATAGAATTCTCAAACACAGAAACCTGGTAATCCAACGCAGAAGGCATTGTTAACAAATCAAGAATTTCAAAGGAAATATATAAATCAAACAGGAAAGGTATCTGAAATGATGAACTACATGAATCCACACATGCAAACATGGTGGTATGTGGACAAACAGAACCAATTTGTCGACCAAAGATGAATAAAGTTGAAGAAAGAGAGAGCGAGCAGGGAGGGAGGGAAAAAATTTGAAGAGTGTGTAAGAGTAATTTTGCTTGCCTTTACTCCCTTCTGTGCAATCATGTCCTTGGCCCATTTGTTGCCTTCAATATCTTCATCCTTCTTCTTGGGCTTCTTACGGCAAAACAGCATCAGAACAATGATAATGAGCAGGGCAATGAAGAGGATTCCACCACTAACGGTTGCAGCGGTAACAACAGCATGGTTGTTCTTTGCTTGAGACTGACAATTTGGTAACGGAGGCCCGCAAAGCCCTTCATTACTTGCAAAACTCTCAGGAGGTTGAGGATTCACGAATGGAGGAATATTCCCCGTTAATTTGTTACTTGCAACGCTGAAAGTCTTGAGCCGACTTAACTGCCCGATTCCAGGGGGAATTCCACCGGTAAACAGGTTACTATCCAATTTTAATGAGTTGAGATAAGTACAGTTCTTCAGATTATCAGGGATTTCACCAGTAAACTTGTTTTTCGACAGATCTAATGAAGTCACAAATCCCACATAATGTGAAATGTTAGTGGGCAAGGGCCCGGCAAGCTGGTTGTCTGAAAGATCCAACCCCGTCATGCTGGTGCAGTTCGCTAGACCAGTCGGGAACTGCCCCTGGAGGCCCATGGAGGACAGTCTTATGTTGAGCACTCTGTTCTCGTTTGGGTGCCAACACTCTACCCCAACGAAGTTGCAGATGTATCCTTCTGAATTGTTCTGAAATTTCCAGGACGCCAAAGAGTTGTTGGGGTCGTCTAAAGATTGTTGCAGGGATTTCAGGCACTCTATATCAGATTGAATGCAGTGGCAGTTATGTATGCTCGTCAACAAAATTACCACAATAAAGAGAGAACTCATTCTTCCATAGTTCATGCCCGCCGTCATGATCAACTCAACATAACCCATGTTTTCTTCTTTTTTCCGCCTATCCACCACCTCAGCGTGTACTAATTCCAAAACTTCTCAGCAAAGACCAGCTTACTCAGACCAGAAAACAACTAACGGACTATCCAAATCAAATTCCGCCGAAATTCAGCCTCTATAAGCAACCGAAAACACTAATACACAAAAAAAAGCAAACCGAATACCCAAGAATTCTAAGATTGAGATCCGCCACCACAATCAATTAAGAGAAACCAATTTCTTCTTATGCAGAATCCGAACTCTCCACATGAAGAACCCCAAATTCAAGCCTCCCCACGTCAAAAACAAAGGAGAAAATCTACGACGAGACCGAAGGAGCTCTGAAGACGTAATAAATCTACCTCAAAGCAAACAGGAAAAATCCTCCCTTTTGTATGCGCAAGAGCCTTCAGAACACAAGGATCAGAAGGATAAATATGAACCACCGGATTTGTAGGAGAAGTACGAGGAGGAAGCAAGAAGAAGATGGTACCTTGTCTCCTCCATGGAGGAGGGAGAGAAGAAGAGACCAAGAGAGCAGAACAGAACTTCGCAGAGGCAGAATACCCTAATCATTGTGGCTTTTGCCTCCTCTTGTTTGTTGTCACAGCAGATGACCCAAAAAATAATTAAATAAAACAGAAAATCTGCCGGCCCCATCACGTCGACTTGACCAGAGGAGCTGCTCACTTTACTAGGAGTCGTCCTCTCTCTAGATCTGTCTTGACCAGGCGCCAAAGAACTCACACACTCTCTCCAATTACGCGAAGGGACGGGTCCTAACGCGTCAATCCCAAGCACCTCAGACTTCCGTCCGAGAGTATTCACTCTTCGTTGAAGATGCTTTTTCATTGAAGACGCGGTAGCAACCAGCTACTCCTTCAACCCACCAATCTGCTCTCTATTATCTTCTTTGACAAATAGAATTCTCATACTTCAGTGCCCATCTATGCGCATTTCTCGGACCATCCCTCCAACAAGGAGCTTTTTAGTTTGAAATTAACAAAGTTCATGTCTAACTTCTTGGAACTCAATTCAAAACTCAGTTGCATAAACTCAATTCTAACGTCCTGTTGTTTAATAAGCAAAACTGAGTTAAGGCAAATCAATTCAGATCATGGGAAGCAAGGAATGAGAAGAAAAAGATTAGTGGAACTCGCTTTCTTGTGAAAAGGGTGGTGGTAATGCTGGCCTTCAAATGTTCCTTTGTCTCCTGCTCACCAAATCGGTCCTCCTTTTCCTCTCAAAAGTAATCGTCTCATAATTCTGCAGGACAAGGACAGGGGAAGCTGCCCGGTCAATCACGGCAAACATGGCCCGATCCCACCACCACGACAAGTGGCCATCCGAGTTCATGCTTACCCCGTTCCACAGTCCCGCCGTGCCGCTCAAGTCGGCCCTTCTTCGTCCCTCCCAACTCCAAGACTTCCATTCGTGTTCAGATTTGAGTCAGACTTTAGTTTAGTACCACCTTTTATGCGTTACTCCACTTTTCTTTACAGCCCATGATAATTAAAAAGAAAAATATGTTCTTTTTCTTTTAGTTTGAGAATAACAGAGGTAAAACCGGATGGAAAATATTACAAAAATAAAATGGGTTTTTTGTGACATATTGATTTGCTAACAATAATAAGATACTTCGAAGATATGGTGTTTTTTTTTATGTATATTATATTGGGCATTGACGATTCTACACTCAAGGGAGAACTTGGTATTTTAAGGGAGATATAGTCAAGATGACTTGTTGAGTAAACGATCGTGTGGGTCCGCTCTTGCAGGCCTCGAGCATTGAACACTAGAGCTCCTCCTTAAAATATTTAAACATAACTTATATTACAAGATAACGCGAAAGTTTGTAGGTCTACATAATACTTACGTAAATATATGTTTATATAGGTTCATTGCTAAAGGAGTTAAAATACTTTTTTATGTCACAAATATGAAGAACCTAAATGCGGGATTGTTTATCATGTTGACTTGGTGTTAAGAACTTGTCTTTTACTGGAAAAAATAATGGCATGGACACTTCTCAAGGTTTGAATCGCGCCAGGAAACAGAAAAACATGCCAAACCATGTTTCTTGGGAGCATTTAGGATCATTTAAGACGAAAATCGATTAGAAATAACAGGTCCATAGTTAAATTAGTGAAAGTTGATACACTATTTGGTTTGAAATACTATGGGATCTACCGTAACCATGAAAAATGTTTGAGAATTTAGTCAATAAACCTCTTGTTTTTAAGTCGGATCATGAGAAAACTGCACCCAAGTAGAGAGACAATGTCAATTGCTCAACACTGTAAAACCTGAAGGTTAGTAGGCTCACCTCTAAGCAGGAGGAGAGGAGCTAGAAATTTTTTTATTTGAGAAGGTCGAATTATAATTTTAATATAAATCAAAATATAATTTTTTAATTTTTTTTATAAGCTAAATAAAAAAATACATATAAATACGCTTGCCCCTAGCACAATGTATTAATGTGGTAGGGACCTGCTGTGCATCTCACCAAGATAAGGAAAAATTAAATGCTTTTTATGGCACATGAAGATGGCGCCGACTTGGTTGACAGATTGGATCATATCTGTAAATTTTCCACAAGAAAGACGTGAAAGCCTTTATTATCCGGGATTTCACTCCTTCCAAAATAGACTACATTTGCCGCAACGTTGGAAATGTTGCAGATACCATTAGAATTTGTATGTTTTGCTACATTTAAGTAAGTTTCATTGGTAATTAAGTTCATAATAGCACAGATTACACATCTAGCGAGAGATTATAGCAAGCTAAGTGTTCATAGTTTGCTGCCCATTTGACTTGGGTTTAGATAAAAAGTTCAGATTAAACAATTATGTGATGTATGCAGACGAATATGTGTCTAGAAATACGATAAAATTTTTAGCATTTTCGCTTTGTTTTTAAAACAATACATACATTTTTTTTTTCTAAAGGCTAAATGAATTCTTAACTACATTTGCAGGAATCCTGCTATAAAGGAAGTTGATCGCCCATTAATTATCCTAGAGTAATATAAAGAGCTTGATTTCTCATCAAAACGAGGTGTGGCACTTTCTCCCAAACAATGGATTCTCGGTCCAGTTTTAATCTGGATCTGGATCTAGTACTAGATTGTCGGAGTGTCGCCAGGATTACGGACCCACTCTAAATAGGGTGTCAGTCCAAAGAATTGGCAGGGCTCGGTCAAAAGATGGGACTCGTTCAACACTGGACAAGATGGTCTTGTACTACATTTTTTATTTATTTTAAATATATAATAATAATAATAATAATAATTTTTTTTTGCAAATGGATTCAGCTGAATCCATCCATTTTCTGTTGGACTCGATTCAGTTTTTAATTTCTAGAAAGCTAGATGAAACTTGAATAGACACTCTTCATTATGAATTAAAAAAAATAGAAGGGCAAGAGGATGAGGTGTCAAGATCATGGAATATCAAGGCATCAATGTCGTCGAGTGGTTCAAATTTCAAAGGTTTTGATTTCCCTTTTGTAAACTCTTTCAATGGTCAATCAATTTATTGCTATTATCTTTTGGGCGGTTGGTGCAAAGACTAAGAGAAGAAAACTGTAAATTTCTAAGTCATCTTTATGCTTCACTGAAATCAATTTAATAATTTAACCAACAATATGCATTTCATCTTCATAGCGCACACACAAGAAAGCTAAAATTGGTAATATAATACTAATTTGAAGTGCTTAATACTGTACAAGTATGAGGACCTTTGATTTCCACGGACGTTATGCTCCTCCCCAGATCTATAATGACATAAAGCAAACGCATACCGACTCCACATCGGGCCCCCACTCAACCCAAGTGCCTCTACTTCCACTCAACCAACCATATAGATGATGAACATGGCATCTTGACAGTCAAGTCAAGACCTTCAACTTGTTTTTACATTTGGATGACAAGAGGGTACCCTTCAATCCAACTGTAAAAGATTTCTTTGTATCTCATAGACTCAAGCGACCAATCTATAGCATGTTCAGATCCACAGCAGTCCGCTTTCAGTTCTTTTTTGAGAGCCTGAATTTCTTGAGACATGGTATCGCACCATTGTTGAATTTTGACAACAGTTTATAGTTCTATCGATGTTGGTTATGTCGGATTTGGATGGTGTGAAGGAATGTCTAAAATTGGATTGTCTTCAAACGGAGGCGGTTGAAAGTAAATCCGACTCTAGACTTGGCAATGGCATAAATATAGCAGATTCGTTCATTTTCAATATGGTCGTGAAAGGGAGCACTGCCAATTAGGATTTAGGAATGCTTCACTTTTTCCAAGTCTACACAGGCATGGATTAGTCTGCGTTTACAAAGATACAGACCGTGTTTCCGAAGTCTCTCGTACTTCTTGAAACAAGTTTACAAACAGAAAGACTGTGTTAACCAACGACGATTATTATGAGTTCTGGCCCTCTTTCATCACCGTTTCCTGTTTCAGTTTTAGAGCACGATGTTCTCTTTCTTTATTTGAGAGCCATCAGCGATAGTCTCTCTTGATTTTCTGATTCTGCACATACGTGATCGTCGGTGTGACAGTTCTTCTTCGGTTGGAGCAGATCTCATGTACTTCAAGTTCGTGATCATGGCATGTAGCTCAGGAAAACAAATGGTGGTGCTTGGAACTCGATTTCTTCGTCTTTGTATTAGGTAATAAGTAAAAGGTCTCTGATCGTCATAATTTCAGACAAAGAAAGGTCAGATGCCAAGCACTTCATATCTGTAACTCAATCCCACCACAGGGCAAAGGGCAAACGTTCAGCCTTTCTTCTTCCTACTTCGAACCTTCTCAGAACCATGCATCATATCGAATTTTTACTTGTAATTGGATTCAGAGTTAATTTGAGTTGAATTCAAAGGCAAAGCTGCTTACAAGGACCTTAGTTTCAGCTCTTGTCAAATACAAAATGCATATCTGAACCACAGGAGTTGGGTAAACATCCGTTCGTCATTAAACAAATCTTTAACGCTGATATCTCCAATACATATCTCACTTTTTCTTTTTTTTTCACTTGATCTTCCAAACGACTATGTTGAGAGGAAATCACTTAGGTTACACAATCCTTTCAGTTGGAGCAGATCTCTATTCAAAATTTGTACTTACTTCTTATAGATCAACCAAACAAATGAGCAAACCAGCATCAAAACAATGACAAAGAGCAGAAAAATGAAGAGGAATACACCAAGAGCTCTAGAATCTATAACACGGGTTTGCTTCTTCGAGTTACATTTTGCTAAGGGAGACCCGCAGAGCCCTTCATTATTTGCAAAATTCTCAGGAGGTTGAGGGTTCGCGAATGGAGGAATATTCCCCGTTAATTTGTTACCTGCAACGCTGAAAGTCTTGAGCCGCCTTAGCTGCCCAATTCCACTGGGAATTTCGCCGGTTAACTGGTTGCCATCCAACTTGAGAACGTTGAGATAAACACAATTCTTAAGATCATCGGAGAGTTCACCAGTAAACTTGTTCTTGGACAGGTCTAATGCAGTCAATACTCCCACATAATGTGAAATATCAGTGGGCAAGGGCCCCGAAAGCTGGTTGTCTGAAAGATCCAACCCTGTCATGCTGGTACACTTCGCTAGACCAATGGGGAACGGCCCTTGGAGGCCCATGGAGGACAGTCTTATGTTGAGGATTCTGTTCTCGTTTGGGTGCCAACACTCTACACCAACGAAGTTGCAGATGTATCCTTCTGAATTGTTCTGAAATTTCCAGGACGCCAAAGAGTTGTTGGGGTCGTCTAAAGATTGTTGCAGGGATTTCAGGCAGTCTATATCAGATTGAGTGCAATGGCAGTTATGTATGCTCATCAACAAAATTACCACAATAAATAGAGAACACATTCGTCTATGTTTGGCTTCCACCATCATCACGAATGCAACAAGACCCTTTTCTTCTTCTTCTTTTCTTCTTCTTCTTCTTCTTCTTCTCCTTCCTTCTCCTACATGCACACTTATCCCAACTAGCGTTCGTTCATCACAGTCACGAAGCGGAAAGAATGGTTTTGGTAGGAAAATGTTGGTGCTTGGAACTCAATTCTTTCATCTTTTTATTCTCCAAAAGTGCAAGTCATATTTATGATAGACAGTTGACATGTCAAGGACGCCTGTCCCTAACTCATCCCCACCATGTGGAAAACGGCAAACTTTCAGTCATTCTGCTTCTTCCTCCGAACTCCGAGCCGTGCCGTTCAAGTTGGTCTGTCTTGGTCCTCTTGGACTTGGTCACCAAAAATTTCAAAATTTTCATTGATGTGCTTTCACTTCCTGCCAAAGCTTAGGAATGCGAACAGTTTAGATTCATATTGGACCCAAGCGGCTACCAAATCCAACTTGAACCTGAGGTGGACCAGCAAGCGGATGTTTCCGGGCTCCATTGATAATCCTCATATCGAATTTTCACGTGTATACTGGATTCAGATTTCGTTTGATCTTGAATTAAGACGCAAAGCGGCTTATAAGGACCTTAATTTTAACTTTTTCAGGTATAAAAATCATATCTGTGGCTGAGTAATTGGTTTTTTTTGTTTGGCTGGTAATTTAACCAATGACATCTCTAATACCATTCTCAACTTTTTTCTGTCCATTTGTTTTTCTAACGGACTATGTTAGAGAGGGATGTTTTCTTTTTCTCAAGAAACTTGTGATATACTTGTTAGATCAAATTCGATGATATGGCAAATGTTCTTTTTATCAGGTATGTCACCATAAAAAGTATACTTCCACAATAACCAAAAGTTTGAGGTTTGAGGTTATGACGCTTTGAAAATATTAGATTAGACATTGATATTTTGCAGTGAAATAACATTGGATTTTTTGGGCACATTTTCTCTTCTATTGATGTGAAGAGATGAAGAGATGATTTTATAAAGACTTTAATGATGCCCATGAATTTCAAGAAATAATGGGAATTTCTAATCCTTGTTAGAGATCTCTCAACGGGGTCGGCGCAATGGATGGAGTAAAGGCTGTAGTCACTAGTCTTCGTTTCGATCTTCAAGACATCAACTCTTTGTACTACTAAAAAGTGGTCAACTACTGTGAAGTTGAAGGGTGGCGGATGTAACACCAAAATCAGACTTTGTATCTTAGAGGGACCAAGGGTTGAGTGAGAATTTTAGCTCTTATATGTGTAATACAATGAAATAATGTTTGAATAAACGCGAGGGGGCAAGGAGACGGGACCTCAATTCTCCTCCAAGAAGGAAATGTTTCAAACAGCAAGAACAAGGAACTAACCATTTTGTGAGCTCCTTGGACAGGCTTCGGTTACGCCCGGACGAAGTAGCCTCACGAGTGAACGACAATAAAATGTCCACAAAAACCAGCTTTGATGAATAGGAAAACAGAAGCGAAGCCAAATATACAGAAAATGTTTGGTCGATCTGTATGTCATAATCAATCCAAGAAGAACCACTTCTATGCTTGGCTTCCATCATCATTATCAATCCAAGATGACCCACTTTTATACTTGGCTTCCATCATCATAATCAGTTCAAGAAGACCCACTTCTTCTTCTTCTTCTTCTTCTAGACACCCATTTATCCCAACGCGTTTTTGTTGGTCAGCGTCACGAAGCTGGAAATTTTGTTTTAGTAGGAAAATGGTGGTGCTTGGAAGTCAATTTCTTCAATTTTTATTCATCAAAAGCTCTCTGCTGACTTTGTTCCAGGGCGGGCCAAGTAGTTTAACCTCGGATTTGAGTAGGGTCAAACTGAACCCAAATAAAAAAAATACATTGCACAACTAACAATTTTTTATTTTTCTAATGTAATTTTTTTTTTTAGGTTAGTTAGGTTGGGGCCATGGCCTAGGCAGCCCCTCCCCTCCCTCCGCTCTGTCCGAGTCATGATTTTGCTTAAATTTCTGTCAAAATTCTAAAATTTTCTCTGATGTGATTTCGCTTCCTACCAAACACTGGGGATTTGAACGGTTTGGACTCGTATTAGATCCAAGCTTTATGAAATAAAACTTAAACTAAACGAAACCTGCAAGTGGATATTTCCGGACTCCATCGACAGATAAGTCTCAGATCCAATTTTCACATGTAACTGGGCTCAAATTTCATGAACTTGAATTCAGATGCAAAGGTGCTTAGAAGGACTTTAATTTTAACTCTGTCTGGAGTAAAATCTAAATCCAAATCTGAATCTGAGTAATTGGGTTTAAATTTGGCTGGCTTTTTTTTTTTTTTTTGGGATCTTCTAAAGGGCTATGTTGAGAGAGACACACACATTTTCCTTTTTCTCGAGAAAATTTGTGATAAAATTCGATGATATCGCGGGTGTTCTTTTATCAGGTATGTCATCGTAAAACTGATATTTCCGCAAAAAATCGGAAGTTTTGATTATGGCGCTTTGAAAAATATTACGCTAGGCGTTGAGGACTTTGCAATAAAATAACAAGACAGCAATTTTTTAGGCACAGTTTCATCCTTGATTTATATGAAGAGATTTTTTCCTAAAGGCTGTTAATTAACACCCATTAATTTCAAAACACAATTTCTGCATCCTTAAAACAAAGGATTCAAAACCTTGGTAGAAACCACCGATCCAAGATCTTGAAATCTAAAATCTTAAATCACCGCATCCAAACACAAACTGTTTGATAGTTCCAGCATGTTGTCTGTGGTAATGTTTTATGCATTAGGTGTGGCAAGAAAATAGTATGACCAAAGCGAGATTATTTTGCGTCTGATGGCCATAGACAAGATGTCCTTAACAATTAGTCATGTGTTTCGTGAAAGAGTGCCTTCAAATCCATGGAAACAATAGTTAAAAACTTAAAATACTTCCAATGAGAAGCTCGTACTTTGCGATTCACAGTTTCCGTTAAAGAGTACCCTCATAACATGGAAACATTTGACAAACCAAAAGAGAAAAGATGCATTCGTATTTACAGTTTGTACAGCGACTGAACTTTCTCGTACTCCTAACTCTCCCATTCGTATCGCCAAAAAGCAAGGACCAAACAGGAAGGAGCAATGAGACAGGGCCTCTCTCCCTCTCTATCTCTAGATTTCCTTTTGCCTATCATCCATGATCAAAACAGCCGCCCCTATCAAGGTTACAAAGCTTTTAGAGATTATGCCTGTTTAGGTCCACTAAGGCTCAAATGTTGAACAAAAGTCGCGGCTATGTTCAGACCAAATAGAGAATACAGCCTCACATCTTTGACAATAATAAACGTTGTTCAGGTCCGATGAACGAGTTCAGAATTTCAGAGAGAGGAAAAGAGAAATCCAAAATTTGTCTAGCGCTATCTATTGCAATAACTTTATGTAGTATTCAAACTCATCATCCTACATGTCCAACAAACTTCATTTCATGCAAAAAAGGTTCAAACATACACTCCTGAAGCCAAGAGCAAGAACAAGGAACCAAAACCCTGCAAGTAAAAACGAAGGAAGACATGAGTTCAAAGACATAAATACCACATACAGCAGCAAACCCATGAAAGCTTCCAATAACCTACCAAGAATAGAGAAGCCACAGCACCAGTTGTGAGCTCCTTGGACAGACTTCGATTACGCCTGGATGAAGTAGCCTCATAACTGAACGACAAAAAAATAATGTCCATAAGAACCAGATTGATTTATAGGAAAACAGAAATGAAGGCAAAAATAAGGAAAATATTTTATTGTTCCGTGTATCTATTTCCGAGAAAACTTAATGCAACCAAATGCTTCAACTCATTCAGCATGTTGAATAGAAAACGATGACGACACCCATTTGCAATAATTTTAGAAGCTAATTTTCAAACAGAAAGCAGTAAAGCACACAGCAACTCATACTTTGAAGGCTTTTAAGAGACACGTACTAGAAATTTCACCAACAATCCTTAGAGCAGGCATACATGTCAAAGCACAGGACAAAGACAGGATTGATCACCCCAGTTGATACTCAGAAACCTATGGATAGCTTTAAAAATTTAAAAACTTTAAAAAATAGCATTAAAAAAAACAAAATAAGTAGGTCTTGGGTGCCTAACAGGGTTCTCGCCCAAGCATGCACTTCAAGGTGCCAGACCTGCACCTGGGCAGCCCTTTGGAGGTGCCTAGGCACAGATTCAACCTATATAGCAGATATCACAGCCTCAGGTCAGAGATCAATTAAATATCCTATAATCCGTTTCGAAAGGAATGCTAATTCATCTAGGCAGCCCTCCGGAGTATGGATTGCACACCCCTCAACTAGGAAAATATCCTATGAGAAAAATACATGTTTCAAAAGGACTAATAGTTCATTGACAAGAAGAAATCGGGCATGTGACAGGAAGTCAAGGAAAAAGAAGCACAAGGCAGCATTAGCAACCATCCTAATCTCAGATTCTTAAGTTATAACTAAAGCAGTGCTCGCCAGCTGTCACCGAAATCCACTTGCAAGCCTACTAAGACTGCTTCCTTAACAGTTAAGTTCGATGCAGCATGCTTCTATCTCAGCCAGCACAAGGCCCTATCTTTTATGGTTGCACGTTTCAGAGAAGCATTTGATGCTTTTAAACCAACCAACACAACCAAGCTAAGAGGTATCACCATGGCCTGGATGATCTTCCAGACCATAACCATAGGTTTGGTCCAAGGGCTCAAAAGTAGTTTTGCTTATATAAGTAGCACTGCACCAGGCTCGCTTGTTAGTCAAGTCATGGCAAACAAGAAGGACTCCATTTTTGTCATAAAAACCAAGGAAATTAATCACCTATCAAAAACACATCACAGAAATATGGCCAGACACCGGCAAATAAGGTTCCAACCAAAACTAGCTTTTCAATCACTCTTCCAGAACAGAATTTATGTATAGGCAGTCAAACTATATGGGGAGCTCAAATCTTCTTGTGCATGAAATGTTTCCAGCCAAAATTATAGAAAAAGATTCCCATGAAAAATAAAGTAAAATAAAAACTTATAATGTGAAACCATATAACTAAACTAGCTCCAGTTGCACCTCAAACTGAAAAAAAATCAACATCATCAAGAGCATCATATAGATACTTCATCTTCAACTCCTGTTTTTTAAATCAACAAATAAAAATGTGTCTCTCTTTCTGTGTGTCTATGTGTAGAGAGAGAGAGAGAGAGAGAGAGAGTCAAATATACAGCAAACCCATGAACCAGATAAGCAGCATTTTGTCACGAGGAAGAAAGAAAATATGAAAAAAATTATTCACACAAAAAGCAAAAAAAAAAACGGATATGTGAAGTTCTGAAAATAAAATATAATAGGGTATAAAATAAAAAAAAAATCCCCCTAACTGGGGCAACTAGATAGTATAACGAGTAGATTAATTCAATAAACGCAAAAGCACATCAAGGTATCAATCAAATATTATCAAATTTTTAACATGTTCTTCCATCTTTTTGCTTGCTTGATTGCACAAGCATGAACCATGAGAACTACCAAAATGTATCGCTATAGTATAAAACAATGGAGCTTTCGAATTAAAAAACAAGAAATTAGTAACACAAGAATGAGCCAGGTACCCTTTCAGGCTTTCAGCAGGATCTATCCCAGACATGCAGTCCCATTACAGGCTCAAGCCTTGACCACCTCTGAGAAAGAATCCTCATGTTGTATTACCATTAACAATTAAGGCCAGCCTACAAACTCCACACAAGTCTTATCTGCACATACCAGACGCCAGAAACTATTTCCAAATGTATATACGGACTTTGTACTTTGACTTGAACTATAATCTGCTATGCATACTCTGTTACACAATCTTACACTCAAGATTCAATGAGCACTCAAATAGGCCATTTCCTCTAACCAAGCATGGTCAACAGCCAGAAAGATACTCCACGAGGAAGTGAGCATTGGACTCTTACTGTCAGACCTTGTTTTTCCAGGAAACAAGGTCCGTCTTTCAGAAATGAAACTCCATCTTTAAAGCGTATGCAGATTAGAAACAACTTTACAGTGTGAGATGCCTATGCTGGACAACATAAGTTTCATCAGCTGATCTTCACTGACATTCCTCCTTCACGCTTAACAAAGAATAATGCAAGAGAAGATGATGCTTTCCAGCAAAGAAGGACAAAATTTTTAAGAAAACACATAGTCCTCAAAGAATAAGCGTAACATAGCTAAGGTTCAGAATTTGTCTCACTTCTCCTATCTCTTATCCTGTTAGTATGTTGGATACATAAACTGCGATCATCAACTGCCGGGGACAACAATTAATCATTCACAAAATAAAAGGTTCTCATAACACAAAAAGGATCAAAGTTTAAAAAAAACAAAGACGAACGTTCAAAGGAAATTTAACCATCAACTAAAGCTGGATCTAGAATCAAAAGTGCTTCAACATCTAACTTGACTTCCGTATCTGATCCAGCAAAGGACCAAAATTTGCTAATGATTCCACACTCCAATCCAAAAGCTGCCTCCACAATTACTAGAAGCATCAAAATCCAGCAACTCAGGATAGAAAATTATTATAATCAACGAATCAGGTTTATGTATCATCAGATGTTCGCAATTCTCACTTACATGATGAAATCATAACTAGAAATGAGCACCCGGCGAAGCACAATATTGATAAAATGTAGAAGATGGAAGGCTATGAAAAACAAAATATTAAAGGTAACAAAAAATTCTCATTATAAATTAAAAAAAAAAAACGCAGATAAAAAACATAGATAGCATGCGAAATGCACGCTAAAAGGAATCAAATCAAAGAGAATAACAGGACGGTACATGAGAACCGAATCAAAGCTTACATGAAAAAGGAAGCGGTGATCATGAGTCCAATCCCCACAAGAAGAACGGCAAGGGCTGGGTACCAGGTGACTGGCACGGGGCTCCCAATGGGCCTCAACTCCGAACCCTGAACCAAGTTTTCAAACAAAGGGGGAAGAACCAGAAACAAATTAACCATGAGAGGGATCAAGTGCAGAGAGAGACGAAGATGGCATAGAAAAACAAGAGGAAAGGAGATGGAATTTTACCATTTAGATCGAGAAGGAAAAAAGCACAGATCTGTCTCTCTCTTTCCCCGTCTCTCGCGCGCCGAAGAAGACGAGACCACTGTGAATGAGGGCTAAATCGGGTCTCGGGATAACCAGACCACACTGGATCCAAATTTTAGGTTCGACTTTGAAGCAGGTCTCCTGAGGCCCAAGCGTGTCAAGTCAACGGATCGGGCCTACCAAACACTAACCCAATTCAGGAACCATTTAGACGGGTCCGATACAGAGTAAAATCCAAGTACTAATGAGATCCAACTCCCAAGTTGGGCGTAGAGTTTTGAACTTGTGCCGATATCCAAGTCTAAAGGTCCCAAAAGAATGCAACCAATTTACCTCATTTTACATGTAGAAGGAAAACCAAAATAAGCTATGAGCATGAACCGGATTTTAGACCCGATCATCAGATCCAATAGGTGAAACTTAAAAAAGTACGGGTCCGGATTCAATTAGGGCCACCATAGTTGTTTTCATTTTTTTTTTTTTTTGGTCTGGACCTTTTTTATTCGATTTCTTTCGTTGGTTCAAGATCCAAAGTAGTTAAGAAACATTATTTAAGGGGGCATGTGTGGCTGCATTGAATAACTGAAGATTGATTAGTTGAGTTTAACCCTACTTCATTTTCTAATGAACAATAGGGAACTAAGTGGCAGTAAAGATTCACTAGGGCATTTAATGGTTTGGAATTTTGATTCAGAATAAAAATTTTTAGAATCATAATTCTTCTTCAAACCGGAATGAAATCAAAATTCCAAGTTTTAGTTTTCTAATTCCAGAAACAAAATACCTTTTTTGTTTAATAAATTTTAATTTTTGAAAAAATAAGCATTTTGATTCTAAAATTACATGATTATCAAACGCCCCTAAGTCAATTGAAATTTGAACTTAGGTTCGATAGAGATTTATTAAAAGCTTAGTTCTTAACCAATATCACATTCTGTTTCTTTTTCACCAACCCAACCAAAAATTTTAGCCGGAAGCAAAAATTATGTTCCTAATTATCATGGTTATCAGCAAACCAAAGAAGATAAGTTTAATATTTTAGTATGTCAACCATGGTAATCAGGAGAGATTACTCAATGTAATCCTGCATTTAAACAGGAACATGTTTAAGATGCAACCATTATCAAAGTATGAAAAAACTTAAATACATGAATTGAATGATAATCTGCCAACGATGTCAAAAGTCCTGCAGAAATCTCGAGATCTTTGGAGCTTGTAGCAGGAAAGACGAAGAGATTGGCATCGGGACGCTGTGAACCAACGAATCTGAATATAAAACGGTGTATAAAATATTATTATTAAAAGCTACTTTCGGTGAATTTTATATTGGTTGGCTGAGACTGCCCGCCGGGTCGCGTCAGATATTGCTATATGTAATCCGCACCAACGAAGACGAGTTCGATCAAAACTCCATCGCCCCCGTCTTTCTCCTCCATCGTCGCTTCCCCCACGGAAGAATTTTTTTCTTCTAAAGGTCATCGCCGCCCATCTCCGGCCGATTTTTTCGTGTGCATATCTGGTGTTGGATCGCCTTGGCAATCTCCGTCAAGCACCACCTCCGGCTCAAAAAATGGGTATGGAAATCTCAGAGTAGCCCTGCAAACTTAAATGGCTGGGGGGCAAGTCTCTGCCGGAGCTCACGAACCTCTCTAAAGCTCAGGAACACGCCAGACCCCTCTGAACAAGTTGCAGCCATGTCCAGTGGGTCTCTCGTGTTCTTGAGCTTCAGAGAGGAGACCATATCGTGAGCGAGATCGATCTGCTTTTGTAAGCTTGCAGGGACTACTCGATCGGTCGGACCCGTAGAGAGAAAGAGCGGCCGGTGACCTCTCAAAATACCTGTTTTTTCTGAGAGCCTCGAGGTGGTGTCTGACGGGGTTGGCCAAAACGATCCTTACACTCAGAGGATGGATATACTTCCGGCAGGCATATGTCTTTCCCCGAATCATCATTTTTCTCTTTTTTCCATGTCCGATTACACTTATACATCAGATCTGATCTTTCTAACATGAAAAATAAGGGCATCAAATCCCTCATCCAGTTCCAGAAATGAGGGCTTGAGCCCCCATTTTCCTGCCGGAAAAATGGATTTGAAGCCCTCACTTCTGGCACCAGACATGAAGGCTTCGTAGCCTTCACACTCTCCGACATTTCTCTCTCTCGGGTGCCGTTCACCCTCGTCTTTGATTGAGGGCTTCGTGAGGTACACTTTCAGACTCGTTCACGCTCATCCTTTCATCCTCTCTCTTGGATTTGGCCGGCCATGGGCTTCACTTTCACCGCTTGAAACCCTCGGCCACGGGCACTGGACATCATGGCGTGACGTCTCCCGCCATGGCCTCCTGCGTAGATCTCGGATCTGTGGGGGACGACTGACCTCCCCCCATCTGTGTTAGGGTTAGGGTTTTGCGGTTGGTGGAAGCTAATAAGTGTGGGCCGACAGTTTTCAATTTGGTCCGGGTCTAGATTGGCCCGGATCTGAACCAATCATATGATTTCAAAGATTGAACTGGATCCCATCGGCCTCCAAACTAAATCTGACTTCATCCAAATCTGAATCCGAAGTGGCCTTCGGATTCTAGTTCTATGCCCCGAATGTCAAAATGAATCGGTTCTGGATCGGATGTCTGAGTAAAACCAATCCATTTTCATCCCTCATCCGGTCAGGAGGCTTGCAGAAGTAGGGTTTGGGAAAACGCTCTCGTCTCCGTGGCGTCTCTCTTCGCGCGGCTCATCTTGCGATCTCCACGAGGCACCATTTGGATTCTGCAGACGCTTGGTTGGGGAGATCCTGTCTTTCCTCATTTATCTTGAATGGCCCTTCACTGTTATGTCATTTTCCTCGCATTTGTTGTCCCTCTCCGAGGGGAAGATCACGGGGAAAAACCTTTACCCCTGAAACTTGTGAACTTCTCTGGCCCATCGGGGCGTGTAGTTAAGTTTCAGGGGGAAGGACATACGGAGTGATGTGGAAGAAATGGTGAAATTGTCAAAATGCTATTCAGATAAATGAAGAACAAGAGATTTCCCTCCGCCATCCTTTTGCGGGTCCAAATGGTTCCTCATGAAGGTAACAAGAATGATCCAACTTCAGATTTGGTTACCTGTGTGTGATCCGACTTCAGCTTCAGCGTTCATGAAGGCAACAAGAATGATCCAGCTCCACCAAGACAACGGAGGTAACCTTTTTTTCTTTTTTTTCCTTGAAAGGTTTAAATCTGAAGCATGACAACAGATCTAACGCCTCTCCTCTAGCCTGTGACCTCAGACCAACTCTAAAGACTCATCTGAGATGGACTGTCTCGTCTAATAAAGGATATATGTTACTTTTGAGTCCCACCTTAGCGCAAGCGCGAAGAAACGATTGGACGAAAAATGGCATAAGACAGGCCGTCAGTACGATGCCGCTCTCACCTTTCAAACGCCGGGAAAGCAACACGCAAGGGGTTGGCAGATTGTTTAAGATGGTTTCATTTTGGACATCTATGTGCATCAACTCCTGATACCCATAAATCCACCGGAAGCGGTCACTGAGTTTGGGGTTCGGAATACTAGTTGTGAGGTGCTTGGGGCCTTAGCTTGTTCTGTGAATCAACTGCGGATGCGAACGCGGGATGTGCGGCGTGCGCCCACTTGCATTCATCAGCGTTGAGATCCTTTAGAAGCTTTATCTACAATGCTATGTCAAGGACAATGCAAATGCCATTTTTGTTGTATCAAATTTCTGTCTGAACTGATCTAGCAGTGGTTTTGATAAAAAGTAACGGATGTATTACAGAAAAATCAATGGATATGCAGGGGTTTATAGTATATTAGTTTCAGTACTTCGAAGTTAGAAAAAACTACGAATCATGAGGAAAACATTGTAGAAATTCAGCGTCATCCATGCCTACATGAAGTATGAATACTTATAGCAGCTGTAAGTAACATCTTACAGTTCCTCTATCACAAGTGATTTTTGTAATGTAAGAGTTTGAGTGCATACCTGAGCTAGTGTGGATGGAAAGTCCTTTTTATGCAATTATCTAAATTACGAAGTTGGCATTTATTAAAATTTTAGCTGCCATAGAATGTTTAGGCCTTGAGAAGTTTGACCTATGCAGCAATTTGGGTTATCCCGAGATGAAATTTTCGCTAGTATTACATCAAACGGCAGCCACCATTTACGTCATAAGAACAAATTTTGTGAGATTGCTGGGCCTTCTTGTCTAATTGATAGGGGCGGAACATATGTGTGCTTCTGGAAACTCAAACTGACTGGCCGCAGAAAAAGCAGCTTGGAAAATAGATAGGTAGCAATAGCGTGGCCCAGCCAAAAGTAAAATAGATCTTGTTAAATTTGAGAATAAGGAAAGATGGTGCTATCGTTACATTTTTCAGGGAAAGGAAGGTCCCATTCTTCAGGGCGTTACTGGGGCACCTTTTTTCTTCTTTGATTATCTAAATTACAAGGTTTGGCATTTATTAAAATTTTAGCTGCCATAGAGTGTTTTGGGCTTGAGAAGCATCCGACCTATGCAACAATTTGGGCCATCCCGAGATCAAATTTTCAGTAGTATTATGGCGAACGGTAGCCATTATTTTCATCATAAGAACAACTTTTGTGAGCCCATCTTGTCTAATTGGTAGGGCGGAACATGTGTGCGCTTCTGGAAATTCAAACTGACTGATTCGCAGTTAAAGAAGCTTGGAACATAGATAGGTAACATGGCCCAAAGAGAAAAGTTAAATAAAAATTGAGCTAAGGAAAAGAAGGTGCTATTGTTACTTTTGATAATAAGGACGAGAAGGGGCCTATTCTTCAAGGCCTTCCTGACACTTTTTTTTCCTCATTGATGTCCGGAGGACATTTTTTCTATTTATCGTTGTTACATTTTTGTTGATATCAAGCATGTTTCAAGATGTGTGTTGGACTGTAGGACGTTGATAAGCACCTTCGTGACAAATAAATAAACAGTTTATTTGAGCAGCCGTGTATATTTATGCAGAAAACTTAACAATTGAAGTTCAAAGTTTTTTGGAAAGTATATTCAAATTTGTCCTTAACAACCACACGTTTATGTGTTCAAATTAAAGTCAAGATCATGTCCATATGCATGCCTTATGTGTTTAGATTTGTCTTGGATATAAACTGTCTATGAATACCCAATTTCTGCACACATATAAACTGCTTCATGTGTTCAAGCGCATACATTGAGATCCTGATTTTGGCTTATTATTGTTCAATTACATATGGGTCCGATGTTAAGTGGTATTTTCTATTATTTCCGTGTAAGTAGTATTTTCAGTATTTGTCATGGACTGATGTTAATAATGCTTTTCAATGTTAGCAAGCAGACGATAGGTGGTGGGGGACAGTTTTTGTGGTACTTCTTTGTTGTTCTCGAGATTTGAGGATATTGTCTCGGTTTGGGTAAAATAGGTCAAAAAAAATGGAAGAAAAGAAGATCAGAGACAGTGAGAAGGTCAAATGGACAAATACCAATCATGGTACACAATAACCTCTATCTGGTTGAAGCCTATAAGGTATTGCAGCAACATCCTTGAGTTTGGAAACAGAGCATTGGCACCACAAGAGAGACACTTTTGTTGAAACGAAACATTGATTTTATTAATCACAACTTTAGTCTAATTTTAAATTTTCAGTGATTTTGTACTGTAAATAGTAGTACTGTATCTAATATACCTTGACAGTTCACAATAGATGCTCCTGAAGGGAATGATCCAGTGGCTTTAGACTTCAGCAGCACAGGGAATGGTCAGGCATGGGCCAATGGGCATCATATTGGTTGTCATTGGGTCTCCTCCACGATGTGGCCGCTGATTCCAAGTCTGAAGCAGTCTGATGTATCCTCATCTAAATCTTGTGCTCAATTGTCTTCATGCTTTAGCGCAGAGCAGAAGATACAATATAACCCCCCCACCCACCACCCCCCCACAAAAGTAAAAAAAGACCCACCCACAAACACATATCAATGCAATCATCATCTTCATTACCAGAATTGTTCCAGCAATGGTAGGCTTAAAATTTTGTTGCAGATGGAGATGAGCTATCCTATCTAATTGGCGGAACTAGTTTTAGATGGTCCAAATTTGTACTTCTTTGTGTTAGAAGCAGCAACATCTCAGAAATTAATTCCTTTGTTTTTAAAATATGCTGTTTGTTTTGGTAAAGGTTCTAAGACTGAAGTAGAAAAAAGGTGGAAAAGAGAAAAAGAATGCCAAGTGAAAATGGGCAAATAGCCTCTTTTTTAGGAGGAACTTCCGGAGAGATAAATTCTGTGAAAATCTATGTGCAATGATATGACGTCTGTTGCAATTTTTGAGACTCAACCTACATCTACATGATCGTCTTGCCACAGATATACCTTTCCAGTAGAGGACCACTGAAGTGGATCCAAGTTATCTGCTAAAATTTCAGAACTTGATCTTGTCTGATACTACCTGATTGTGATCATTGGGATTGGTGCTAAATTTGTCAGTTGGTTGATTTGTATAAGCTACCGCTAATCTTTGGTAATCAATATGAAATGCTTTGCAACTCTGTTGCATCTAGATGTTGTATTGATTTCTTGCTGCTGCTTTTGTGTGCCAATGAATATCCTTAGTTCTGTATGCTTCTCAGATCGATGGCTTTCTATAGTCCAAAGTTCCAAAGTGTTGAGCAGCCTCGTAGTTCAACGTATGCTTCATTTACTTCATAGCTTATACTAGTGCTGCTTAACTTTTATTTGTTAGAGTTAACGACTAGAACTTCTTATGTTTGGCTGCCAACTCTGATAATTCTGCAGTTCAAGCTTCTGTGTGTCACCATGTGCTTCCTGCTGTTGAGTTTGATCATTGATGGATATTTTGAGCACAACCTGTAGATAGTGTGCAAAATTAGGCAACCAAAATCGACAAACAAATTCGTCAGTGTATGTCAACTATTCTGTTTGCAATCAACTGAACAATCGCTGCTCCTTCTCTTCCTCTGTTTTTTTAATCTCCATCTTATCATCATTCTAGAAGCCCGATTTCTATTGAATAATAATTTAAGCATCCAATGCAGATATGAAAACTGTCGCTCCATTAGCACTCTTGCATTGAAGTGCAAAAATGGTTTCCATATAGTGTAGCAAAGCCATAATTTTCTATTTTACTAAATTGCCAACACCACGAGATAGTTGATTTTCAATTAGTTTGAACTTGTCAGGGGAGCTTGACAATCGTTCTTGACTCTTATTTGAAAGAAATGAAGTCAGAGCAACGCATTGTGTGGTAAATGACTACCAACTAAAAGCGGTCCTGGACTACGATCCTGATAAAACATTTGCAAGAGAGAGAGAGAGAGTGAGAGAGCTCCCCATTTCTCTGCAAGTATATATGCACAATCGCAGAATTGATTAACGGGGGTACTTAGATATGATCGATCCCTGTGATCAAAGAGATTGCATG
This sequence comes from Nymphaea colorata, assembly GCF_008831285.2. NCBI lineage: Eukaryota > Viridiplantae > Streptophyta > Magnoliopsida > Nymphaeales > Nymphaeaceae > Nymphaea > Nymphaea colorata. The sequence continues at coordinate 26,917,606 of NC_045138.2, forward strand.
CGGGATTTCTTTTGTTCTTTAATTACACTTGAATTTAATCTGATTTTTCCTACATCTGAATACAAATGAATATTTTTTCGCAAGCACTGGTAATATTATTCTGAATTCAATTGAATAACATTGGTAATGTTATTCTGAAAGTGGTATGAAAATCCAAATATCTTTTTCTAATGTTTTATGGATGCTTGTTATCCAATATTGGTTCCTTGAACTACCCAAAGACATTTTTTTCTGGAATCATGAAAAAGATGCGGTATCTGTGATTCTTGGTCGACCTTTCTTTTTCTGAAATGACATGTGGCATGTGTGTTTGCACTTATTACTTATTGAAAACTTTGTGGTCCAATCTTTTGGCATCTTTTAATGTAATATACTGTAATTTGTCATTCATGTAACTAAAAGTTCTTGTTAGCTTCATGAGAAAAATCCAGTGCAATCAATGTCAGGTTTAGAAGTATATATTTTTAAGTTTTGGTTCAAGGTTTTTACTGGAGTCGTATGGAACTCCATATAGGTATCTGAAAATTATGCATGTTATGTTAATTCCAAGAAGAAACGGTTCATGAATGCAAACATATGTGCATGCACCAGACAAGAAACATGGTTTCAGTCTTGTGCATTATGTTTCTGTCAGCGGTATTATTGATAAATGTTGGTAGTCACGTTGAGTATTTCTAAATCACTTTTTTTTTTCCTGTGATTTTTGGCAGTATTTCATATGCTGATCTGTCTCAAAGAAGAATTTCATGCCAATTAAACTAAAATCCCCAAAAGATGCTCAGTTCATCTTAGTTTTCAACGACATACACTGGTGTCCCACTACAGGTGATAACCTTTCATTTGAGTAGTTAATGTACTTATGACACAATGTGGTATGTTGACTAGATGCTTGTAATACTGATGAAAATGCACTGCAGTTAAATGAAGGTATTAATAGTGTAACTTTTTCAGTATACATATACCTCATAGTGCTAAATGAAGATTGCTTCTGAAATATTTGTCCCACGATTCTTGTCACAGTGCCTTTTTGGTTGCACACGTATTCTATCAGTTTTTATCCTATTTCCGTTAACCGTTTCTTTTTACCAACTTCACAGTGCTAAATGAAGTCATCCGCATTTCCCTTTAATTTGCGAACCCATTTTGAAACCGATCATATTAATCATAGGTTGAGGAGGAACAAGATGTCATGTTTTTGTTTTAGAGAAAGAAATTCTTGTTGGGTGACTATTTTGCCGATGACTCCTCTCGGAATGAGGTTGGTTACTGAATGATCCAGTCACTGAACGAGAGACCATATGATGAATATGATGTTTATATGATGAATATGGTATCTCGGCCGACGAATTTTAAATGCACCTTGTGACTGAGCGACGTCGCCTTCTTGTATGGCCGGCACTCCAATTTTCCCATCGTTATGATTCATCGTGAAATTGAGGAGATGGCCTTTAAAAAGAATCACTAATTGAGACAAAACCAATGGAGCGCCTTGATGTGCAACGTAAATGAGCGGTGAACTCAGTTCTCCGGCAGACTCTTGATGCTCAGGTTCTCTATCTATTCCCACGTTAAGCTTTACTGGCACCAGCACAGATGGCGAGGGAAAAGCCATGAATCTTGTTCAAGGAAGAGTATGAAGTATCTGATACCATGAAACACAGGGACGAGTTCAACGATGGAAATTCCATTTCTCAGTGTGCTGATATCAATTGTAATGACAGATAGTAAGATGCATATGTGGAATACAATGAATGAACTTATCAGAGTGCGGCAGAAGAAAGATCAAGATCCTAAATCACAGAAACAGAGAATTATTTCTGCTTTCATTGGATCCTCTTTCTTTTTATCTGAACAACATTCTACAGCTCCTCGTGGTCCGTTGCCAATTCTGGCTCCCTTATCTTCTCAAGATGTCCTTTGCCTTAACAAGACCCCAGGGTCTATGACTGCTTGGTGGACCTATAGGTGCAACAGATATAGAGCTGACATCCTTTGGAATTCGAAACTCGACCATCCATGAAGCCTTCTCCGACCACACTCCACCCACCCAAAGAAACCCCACAATAGCGACATCAATCTTTAGATAGAGCATCAACGGATAAAATGTACACATGATCTAATCAGGTGGGAGGTAAAAAAGAGTTCTTGGCCGTCCTGTGAAATACATTAAAGAAGTTTTTATAGCTAGTGGGAACCACAAAGATGTTATGAGATACTTTGATTATGAGAAAATCAACAAAGTTTCTCTTGCTAGCCCTTTTTGTGGGATTGACCAAAAATGACATGCAGATCTCTAAAATTAAAAGGTGTGCCCACTAAGATCTGAGTACATACCCCGACTCAAAATGTTTGAGGATTTGGCATTCAGTTAAAAATAATTGGGAATATCTCGAACTTATATCTGCAGATATAAGCAAACGGGTGTTTCAAAGTCGCAGAGAGTAGTCTCATTATTAGAAAACGGAGCCACGAAAACTTTATACATCTAAGATTGTAGAGGCTGTCACTTTATCAAATCGGTGTTGGTACACCAAAGCCCAACTTGCAGGCCAAAGGAGGAAAAAAATGTGGGATTGGGCTTTAAATTGAGCAGACATGATATATTAAATGTGGTTGTTGTGAGGCTTGGTTGAGACAAATTAACAATGTAAGGAGAACATACTTTTTGACTATATAAAATGGCTGCTGGTAGATTATTATCTAGGTATATATAATATTTGATTGTCCACAACCTTCATTCGTCAACAGTTTTATTGTTATTTGATGTAGAAACCGCTAAAGAATTCACTTATCAATCTGTTCCTGTAAATGAGATCTGTCTAGACGGAGCTCGATCCTTATCCCCAAGACTTTACCTAGGGCATAATATGACCTTCCTGTTCTCTTTCTACTTTTTCTTCCGTTTATTATCATTGGAAACTGTATTGCAACCTTTGATATGAGTAATGCAAATTGCAAACTACTAGGGGTCCTTTGGCAGTGAGAACAGTAACAGATTGTTCCATAAATCTATTCTGAAGATTGTGGTAGATTTTTTTTATGAATCTGTAACCATATTTGGGGTAGATTCATGAAACAGTTTGTTGCCATTTTCATTATCAAATGGCCCCTTAGAAATTGAATCTTGCTATCAGAGTTCCTTTTTTGTCTTGTGAATGAATTTTGGGACAAGCTCAGTTGCATGAAATGGGAACTCCTATGCTTTTATCATAGTGAAGTATGTATAATATTGACAGAAATGCCAAAAATTGTGTTTAACCTATGATGAAAACCCTTACCATCTCGCACAACCACCACCCAAAGTAGGTGTTGGAAAGAGAGAGAATCACTGTTAAGAATCAGCAGTTGCCATGCATTTATTTACTCACAAAAGCTATCCTTCCAGCACATATTTGATGCGTCCCCATTCAATGAAATCTGTTTCTTATTCCTGCTGCTGCTGTCACACAGTCAGTCACCTAATCGTTTAACTGCACTATTGGCTGTTAAGATATTGTTATTTGATCTCAAAGTCTACACATTTTCCAGGGATTACATCCTTCATTATTAACCATTACATAACCATTATCCGTTCATTATGCAACCACCAAACAAAAAATTTCTACTTTAGCCATTGAATTCCCCTTGTTTTCCATCTTGATGTGAAAACACATCAAGACTTCTCGAGAAAGGCAAGAAGGCAATCCAGGGAGTACTTGCTCTTTAATTAGTCGGGCGCCTTTATTTCGGTAGCTTTCCCATGGAAATGCTTTGTCGGTAAAACGAAATGGACAGGAAAATGCCGAAGAATCCAGATTTTTCTCTCGGGTTTCTTGAAGAAATAAGCGCCGACCAGTGCAGACTTATCAGATGGGGAAGACTTGTCACGGGATTGACAGTCTGACTCTGACATGATCTCTTATAAAATTGTTCCACGCCGTGTTCTTTTGTTCCTTTTTGCTTTGCACTACCGAATCCCACACACAGACCACTTTCTTGAGTAATTTAATCACATCTTGTTTATGAGAGAAACTTTTTCTCTCGTGGGTGGTACATTATTTTCAGGAGGCCCTTCATATGCCTCTGCAAATTGAGAAGTTTATGTCCATAAACTCCGGCATCAGGCAGCAGACCGCAGTATTGGATTCATAAACTGCATTCCTCCAAGATAACATGACGAATGAATTACAAACTTTTAGTACTAAAGAGAGAAGCTTGAAGGTCAAATGATTCAACGTCTAATCGATGAAATCGCCATTATTGTCCACAACACAGCAGTGGACATAAAGCCCATTCGTATTCTCAGAATCTCAATCTGTCGCGTTTCAACTGGGAACAAGGCAAACGTCTAGTCAATCCGTCACCATTGATTGTTACTGAAAGGTAGTAAGGGCCTTGACCAGAGGCGCCCAAGCATGTGCTTCCATGGCCTGCCGTCTTCCCAGTTCCGCACAGCAGGTAACAAACAGAAGTAACTAATAGAACTGTAGCCAATAGAACATCCGGAAGTCCAAACCAGGTTAGGCAGGGCTGGTAACTAGCACTTTTTATTAATAACCAGCAGTGGCAGAGCCAAGAATTTTAGGTAGGGAGAACGTACGTGTAAATTTTTAATAAGAAAGCAAATGGGTCATCTGTAGATAAAAAAATTCTTTTGGCAAGTCGACAGATCTGTTTTATTCACTGGCAGGAAATTGATTCGAATCTGCAGTAGGTGATGTTCAAATGGCCTGCTTTGTGGTTCTTTCTTCTTTTCTGTTCCCAAAGGAAAGGAACTCTTGAAGAGATTCTGCGGCAAACTTTGGAACGCAAGTCACGAGGCAAGCAACCAAGTTGCTTCATTCGCACATGAAAAAGAAGAAGACCAAGTTGAGAATTCTAAAGCACTTTAACCTCCACAGAAGCAGAAAATTTGAAGTCTGCAACAACAGCAGTAGGGGGCAATGGAGTACTCATAATGATGGATTTGCCGGTCGTAAAACTTAGTTCTTTTGAAGATTCTGCCAGTACATGAAACCACGTGGAGAGGCTTACACTTTTATGACGTTGACTCACTGACGAAGATTGCACGAAAAGATGGATTTAATAACGTGGAAAAGGTGTGCCGCTCAACGTCTTCAGCGGTATTGTTCAGCAACAGCTGAGGGAAAATGTTTCCGAGATTTCGAGGGCCGTCCAGGTCTAGCAAACGGGAATTAATATATGCATTTCCCTGGTTTTTTTAATGTTTTTTTGAGCGTTTTAATATTCAGTTTAAAATGGATCCTAACACGCTTGATAACTGGTTTCAACAGATTGATCGTAGAATATCAATTGCTTGGTGATCCGTTTGAATCACTTTAAAGTAGGGACACTCTAAGTTTGGTGGCCAAAAGTTGGCAAAGGAAGACTTTGACAACAAAAATACTAACATAATTTTTCTTCAATTTGTTACAAAGATTGAAGCAAATTCATGTTCAATTTGTTACAAAGATTGAAGCAAATTCATGTAACACTGCATTCTAGTTTCATGAATTTAGTGCTTCGTGAATCTACTCCAATCATTGAAACAGACAGATTCATGAAACATTGTATTAATGTTCTTATTAAACAAGCCCAAACGCATTCTTGGTGAAAAAATTGGTTTACATTCAAAATGAGAAGTAATAAAAGCATTTGATAATATTATTAGCCCACAACATGAGGTTGCATGCGATAGGCTCGGATCTTAGATCCGAGGGTGCATAAAAAGTGTGTTTTGGTAGATTCCAGTTTAAACAAACTGAAGATCTCAATAACAACATGTTAAAAACCATGAATTTTCAAAGCCGATGGAAAGTGATCTGATCTTAATCCATGAATCTGAGATACTAGGATCTTAGATGACCATGGATCTCAGATCAGCAGGGAAACAAACACAACTTAAATTTCTTAAAAGTTCTTCAAAGTGCTCAATTTAAGACTTTGTTCAAGTCCTTTTTCACACACCAAGTGTGGAAGGAAAGATGGTAGACGACAACTTTTAGGAGTACATCATGGTCAATCGATGACAACGACTCAATCGACCAATGTCTTCTCGTTCTAATGAAATTGTGTAAAAGCTACACTCCGCCTAGATCTACATAAATAGCCACATCTCCGTCCTTCCAAATCTTAGAAATTGTAGTGCCAAGAACACTAAATCCATCGGCATAACCCATAAAACTTCATATATAATAAACTAAAGACTCGACTCTGGTCGAACATGCATGTGCGCCGATGTGATAGATTAAACTTACTTGTCCTGAAATATATATGCCTTGTGGGCTATCAGCAGGACATTATTTGTTCATCACAACCTTGATTATATACATTTCGTATTCATATGATCATGAGACCAGTGGAAATTTTATATTATCAAACGTTCTTTAGTGAACAAAATTAAGCACTAACGCCGACCATATCTTGATTGAGGCACCGGATATCAAGAAGGCCATATCTCAACAAGATCGGAGTCGACAGAGAAATTCATATAAAACGAAGAACTGTGTTCCACCAACTCCATCACGAGGAACACGTTGGTCCATCTACCCGATTCTGCCTTTCCTTGCACCGACCCTGACCGGATCCATGGACAGGTACTGGGTTTTGATGATACTCGCGATTAACATGTTATTATTGTACAAGAATCAAATACAAATCGATAAAACACTTGTTATGTATGTCTTAATTTTTTATAGGACAATAACAATGTGTTACAGCTACCAAATGACCCGTTTGCATAAGACTTAGGTGAGTGGTTAAGCATTTAAAGTCATGAACAGAAAAGAGAGTAAAAAAAATCGGAGGAAAAAATTTCACTCATTTTTATAAGCAGCAGGTACGTGAGGTGGGCCACGTCTTGACAACCACCTCCTATCCTATCAAACAAGAATAGTGCCCATCCTTCGTCCTATATGCAGCGCATCCTCACTTATCGACATCTCGTCTCCAATCTCTTTGAAAACTCCACTTGTTTTTAGAAGAATCTTACCAGACCTGTATAAAAATCAATTTAAAAGTATTTTTACTACCTTTCTTCGCCGAGAAAAAAAAAAAGAA